>NC_132949.1:2911000-4366500 GCF_034638445.1 Ciconia boyciana
CCACAGTGCCCATCAGAAAAGGCAGCAATTTCTAAACCATCCCATAGTCTGATTCAGTACCGTGAAATGGAAGAAGCTGCACATGCTACTGTCAACATATAGAGACAGTGAGGGATTTGCGACTCATTTTTCTCCGTTAGCTGCTCAAGTGGTTGCAAGAGAAGTCCCTCTGTCATCACCCAGGTTCGTTTCCCAGGGCTTCAAGGAAAACGTGCACTCGTTTTCCAAAGCCTGCGCTATCGTGAAGTGCATCTAGCCGTGGATGTGATAACTGTCGGAACTGCTGTTGGCGCTGGGTTAGTTTGCTGTTGCTATAATAGATCAGCCGTCTTCCAAGCACAATAAATGCTGCGACCACCAGCCCCAGAAGTCTCTCTTCTAATTAAAGGCTGTAGGTATGGATATTCCAAGAGCTGCTGAGATCTGGTGGAAGCAGGACAATGTAAACACCTTGGAAAATGCCTCCGTTTCCAAATGAGTTCCCCACATAAAAAACTGTTGCGTCTGATCTACCAGAGCAGAACAGCAGTGAAGCCAGTGCATTGGCCCTCGCTCTGCTAAGCCATTGGGGAGACGGAAAAATACGGCATATTCCCTCATTCCTGCTCATTACTGATCAGCAGTGGTCCAGAAACTTGGTAACTGAGAGCTATTATTTTTTTCCCAGCTTTTGTATATAAGAGTGTCTATTACTGTTATTGATTCCTGTCCTATTGCACCAAATTTCATGCTCTAGGATGGGTTATAGGCCCTAAAAAGCAAAAGCTTTTCTTGCTCTGTGGGCAACGGGGGCTGGAAACATCTGATCCACCTTTTCAGTGTTCTCCGTGGATTTCCCTCTCCGAGGCAGGCTGTGACCTTGGGCATTGCCCATCAGGGGTAGTAGAAACCATTCTGCATACTTTGACATTATCTTCCATCAAAGAATCCCTGAGGCCTTTTTACATTCATTAATTAAACCTCACATGCTGCCTGGGAGGTAGATAGAGGTTATCCACCTCAATTTACATTGGAAAAGGTTAATTGACTCATTGGACCTCACAGAGCCAGGCTAGCAGGTACCCTCCCATTCCTGCCAAGCTCCCAAATAACCTGGGACCCAGTAACCTTGCACCAGCGCTGATTTCTCTTGAATCCCATCACAGACCACACAGGGGAATCAAGTGAGCAATACTAAAAAAACCCCTCCTGCCTATATCCATCGCCTGCTTCCCCTCTTGCTTTTCTTAGTATCCAGAAGAGAGAAAAAAAAAAAAATTTAAAGGCAACATGAAACCACTCCACACTCCCAATGAGAAAATAAAAATGGATGTTGCAGGCTCATGTGTTCTATACGTTTCCAAATATTTCCATCTGCTCCTGAAATTTCCATTAGGAGTTGCCAAAAAGTCTTACAGAATTGTTAACACGATGGTAAATTTAGATTCTTTTTATGGAGAGACGTTTCCCCACCCTCTTAAAAGTCTGGTATCAATTTGTTCTGTCACTGATAAGCCAAAGGTATTGCTGAATTTGCCCTTTCGCCCTGCTCGTGGGCTTAGTGCAGGCAGACCCGCTCGCTGGGACGGGGATGGGAGCAGAGAGGCAGCACCCATGCGGGGAGTGGGTCCAGCTTCACCCCTCGGTCTGTCCCCCGCCATCCTCCCAGTATCAGCACGAACAACAGAAATACCTTGCAAGAAAATTACGGACCGTCTGTAGCTGGTTTCCGCAGTCATCACCCCATCGACCCGTTCTGCAGTTTGAAAACTCCCAAAAGAAGGTCGGAGGCTGTTGGGGTGTCCTGCCCATGCACCAGCCAGGCTCCCAGCCCCTCATTAAACCTGCACTAACGAGCAGGTTTCTGTGCTCAGCAGGGCTCAGGGCAGCTCTGCCTTTAGCTGGAGGAGGGCAGAGGGTTAAGTTGGACGTGTCCCCGTCGCCTGCCATCAACATACCCACAAATATGGGAGCTGGCTTGGTGGCTTCGCAGGGGGTGATGATGGAGGAGGGAGCCAGGCGGAGGTGGGGACCAGAGGGAGAGCGTCACTCAGGGGCGATGGAAGCCAAAACAGAAGAGCAAGATGAGGTGGGGAAGGCAGGGAGAGGCCGTAGCATCTCCTTGGCCAGGCACCAGCTGCCACGAGGATGCTGCTCGCTGCGTCGGCCACGTGCCGTGGATGCAGTCATGAATATTTATACGTGCAATGACGTCCCACAGGCACAGCTCTGGCATAGCAACTTGATTCAGATGAATTTGTGTCATCGGGCTGTTTCGTCAAGGCTGGTGTGATCAAAATACCATTGCTTTCTCAGTAAAACAGGGTATTCTTTCCTGTCGGAAAGTACCTTTTTGGGTTGGCTCTCGCGTGTGCTCCATTCGGTGAATTAACAGTGGCATCATTCAGGGCTGATCAACCTGTTGTTAGAGTGACTGAGCAAGAGCACAGTGAGCACGCTGCAATATTATTTGAAAGCAAGTACTCTCTGTGACCATTTAATAGTAGTCCTGTTCCCACAGCATAGCAAATAAGGGCTGTTTTCCAGAGGAGGCACTTAATAGAGATTAAAGATTCAGAGCCATTACAAAAAGGCAGAAAGCACCACTCCCTTCTCCTGCAGCAGGACTGAAGAATGGGGGGAGCCCGAGCCTTACACAACCTCGTTTTGCGTCTTGAGATAGAGCCCATATGGCTCAGACAAGTGAGCTCCCTGCTACGACCTGAGTTTCTGTGCAATATCGGAGCCCTTCCCGCAGCTTTCCCTGCCTTCCTGGCAAAGCTGCTCCATTTTCGGAAGCATTTCTCCATGCAGAGAGGGATGACGTTTCTCCCCTCCCATGTTCCCAGGCTGTTCTGCCAGGCTGCCTCCCCCAGTGACCCTCCATCTCCCGGGATTAAATACACTGCACCAGGGCTGGTTAGCAAAACCCCAGTGCAAAAAAAACCCCTTACAAACGCCTTTAGTTATGAGTAAAACCCTGCTATAGCACCTAGAGAAGTGGGATTGCTAGAGGGACACTGTAAGGGCCCTATAATGCACTTAGGGATGCTTTAAATCATAACTTAATAAATCTGAGTTTTACTCTGGTTAATCTTCCTTAAGGAAGGAGGGAGAGCTGCAGGAGAGCAGCTCCCAGGAGAGCAACATGACAATGAGCCCAGGGAAGGAGAATTAAAGATGCCTCATGTTATCCTTTCTACTTCTAAGATATTCCCTGATGTGTCCCAGAGCTTCGCCCATCTCGGGAGACCCTGCTCCACTTCCAGATGACTTCGCCGGGCTCCCGACACAACCTGCGCAGCACCGCACGGGCTGAGAGGGCAAAGCAGAAAAATCACAGCGGCTGACTTCAGAAATGAGCCATTCCCACTGAAAGGAAACCTATTTCATCTCTTCCTAACCTGTTCCCTGCGGTTATGCTTATCATATTTCCCTCCTGATGTATTTCTTCTTCGAGAGCAACATCCTCCGCGCTGATCCCGGCACGGCATTTCGGGGAGCGCTCTCATGCTCTGAGGCACGAACATAAATGTATTGCCACCTGCAGCCTGCTTGTAAAAGAGCCGCGCTCGGGATCGAGCTGCTGAAACCAGACTTGCAGGCTGGTATTGAACCTGCTTGTACACTTCCAGATCCCTAGATTATTCAGGAATGAAGGGCATCAGCCCTTGTCTCATCGTTGTATAAGTTAATTAGTCCACTTCATTTCAAATTTTAGAGCTTGACCTTTGTTCAGAGATGTGAGCTCGGAAGAAACAGCACAGTTTCCATCTGACTACATGCTTGGGCAGTATGAATTATTAACTACCTGGGGGAGTGTTAATATCTTCGCTGCTTTTAATGTTCTTGTCCATTTTCAGAGCAAAACTTCCTCACCATGCGTGCTAAATCCACCCAGGGCTCCACGGCAGCGCTCCTCAGCTCTGCAGAGACGGGTGGAGAGCGCGCGTTTATGCTGCCATGCATTTTAAGTAGTTTTATCTTAAACTGTTAATATTTCATAACATTGCATTTTTTAAGTATTAGTGACTGTGCTCTTAGCCAGAATTTTTTTTTAATATTTGTAGGCAAAAAAAATCATATTTGCCTGAAGAAAATGTCAAAATTTTAACAGATGGGAATTTTTACCAAAAGAAGACTGCTTTGCTCAGAAATTATTCCATTTCCAAAACCTCAAATAAAGTTTCATATCTTTCAGCAAATCCTGGACCAGCATTATAAATTCAAAATAAAAATACAGAAATTTCCTATGTCAAGCTTATAAATGCTAGTTTACAACATTTTCTGGTGTCTTAATGTGAGCCATGTGACCAAAGTTACATATTATAGGAAATAGCCAAAAGGCACATATTATTTTACAGGTATATTTTTAAATGTAGAGGATTGCTTTTTAAAATTTTAACACAAGATGTTATTATCCTTTTTTAATTAAAAAATTACTGGGCTATTTTTTCCATTTTTAATATGCTCTGCATTGCATGAGAGAACTGAGTCCTGTCTCCAGAGTCCCCAGCGCACTGCAGACAGTTGCACCAGGGGTATTTATATTCCCCTTGCAGCTCCCAAAAGCTCAGACTCACCCGTTTTCTTCCCTGTAAGCCCTCACGGCGTTGCTTCAGAAAGGGTTTCGTGAGTACAGCACCACTGATGTTCTTGGATAGTAACAGCATCATTAAAACACATTTGTTTTACTTAAACCCAGCAAACTAAGACAGTGACCGTAATGGCATGTAATGGTATCGGAGGGGGAAGACTCGGGGCCATTGGTAAGCCTCGCCAGTTATATATTATCAGTTTTCGCGTCATGGGAGACCTGAGCTCTCTGGTCCTCACAACTTGGTCCTTGTAATTATCCCCATCTCCAGTCCCATCTCCTCTTGTTTGCCCCTGTTGACAGTGTTGCTATTGAATACCCAGTAATGGGTTGTAGCCTCCAGCGGTCCTCCCTCTCAATTTCTAGCTCAGGGAAAACACAACAGATGAGCCCATACACTAAAAGGATGGGAGGCCATGCTCGCTTAAGACAGTGGTTCCCTGTAAAGTCATCAGTGGAGCTTATTCGGGTCTCAGGCACATGGGGCACACACCAGTGATGATCCAGTGGCAGTTTCTGTCTATCTATATGGTGCTCAACATGGGCTCAAGATTCAGTTTTCAACCAAATCTGTCAGCTGGGTGGGCATCTTGAGGCTGACCTAGGGAGAAAATACACGAGGTCAGGTTCAGGAGCAGTACGGAGAAGTCCTTCACCCCAGGCTAGCTCATGCCGGGAAGGAGCCACAGCTGAAATCTGTCCTGGCACCTCAAATCTCCGTATGCTACCACAAGATCAACACATATCCCTCAGCCAGTCCATAGAAGCCTTCAGTGGCATCAATTTCATTGCAAAATATTTGCATGTTTTCAATTATAATTTAGCCCAGGCAGGCTCCTGAGGCTCTTTGCCATACTGAGACTGTGGAATGGATGCATCATATCGTTCTCTTAAGCATTGCCTGGTGCACCAGAAAAACACTGGGTTTACAAGAGTTAAGGACTGGGGGCTGGGAATTAATTGACATCTTCCATGTTCATATGATCTCAGGTGGATACTTTATTTTTTTGTCTAAGGAGGTTTATTTTCCTCCAGATTGATTGGATGAATTGTGTTCCCAGAGATCAGAGAGTTCAGATGGCAGAGGATCCTCTTACCAGAAGATGAAAGCCAATATAATCAACTGCACAACTTCAAAACAGGCAGCTTGTTCTTGTTGGCTGCGCCTAAGTTTTCCCTGCAGAGAAGCTGTCGACAATGATTTGATATCAATCCAGTAACAATCCCTGGTTTCTAATAATAATTTGCACTTCAGTAGAAATGTTCATGTGAGGCTCTGAGAACATTTAGCAGATGGTCATTAGCGAAGCTCCCCAGTTCTCCTGCAAGGAAGAGATAACAATTATTAGCCTTGTTTTACAGATGGTGACACTGAGGTGAGGCACTGAAAGGTGAAATAACTCTCCTAATTTTCCATAATGAGCCAGTGGCAACAGATCCATGAATGAAACCCAGGCATCCTGCTGCGATTACTCCACAAACCCTATATCCTTATCTCTTACAGGAAAATGTGGTCAAAGAGGTGAGCCTGGAAAGCAAAAAGCAAATGACTCAAAGGCAGGATTTGTGACACATTTCTGGAAATAAGGAATTAGGTCTGGGTCAATAAATAACTGGAAAACCAGGGGGACGCAATCTGAGAGGCATGTGAAATGAGGATGGATGGAAAAGAAAGAAGATAATGGAAGGGAGGGGAAGGAAAACAGAGTAGCTCTGACTTTTTATTTCCACTCTTGGTTTCAATCAGTGTTGTAAAATTAAAGGTTAGGGCCCTGAAAGAAAGAAGAAAGCAAGCTCCATCTCCTCCCACAGGGCTACGTCTAATGGGTGAGGCTTCAAACGTGAATCGCCGATAACAAAACCCTCCTCCTCGCGTGTCTGATGCTACGTCACCCTGCAGCAAAGTGCCGGCCGCGGTGCAGCCAGGGGACATCAGTTGTGTTTTGGGTGCGGCAGAGGCATGCCTCTCCCTGGGCAGGGCAGGGAAACGGGGCTGGAGCTCTTGGGAACGCCGGCTTTGCCAATGGCACCTGCACGCCATCCACCACCAAAACACCCAGGTGCTGGCCAGGCTAGAGCGTGCTCACCCCTGTTTTCCTCCAGCCAGCAGCAGCCGGGCAGGGGATCAGCTGCCAAGCTGGAGGTGCGCAGACGGGCACTTTGGGGACTAATTTTAGCTTTCAGTTACACTGTGTTTTCCTTTCTCACCCAGAATGTCTGGACTGCTAATACTGATGGACTGGCTGATACTACAAACCGCCCTGCTAACATCACACATACGCGACAAGGGGAACACAGCCCAACTAGCTGGCCCAGCGGTGGAGTTTATAAACCAGCCAAATGGAAGCCAAAAGACTTGAGTTTAATCCCTCCAGTTAAGTCATCTAGATCCCTTCTCGCCACCAGCCATCTGATCTCAATCAACAAATCTTGGCCTTCATCTCCTAACCTAGCCAAGAGTTGCAATGCTGAAGCCTGAAGTAATCTGCATGCAAAATGCTTTAGTAATGATTCCTTCAAGAGGGATATTTTTTATTATCATTAGTATTATTTCCCAAAAGCACTCTAATGTGAAAGCGGTAGGCAAACAAGAAAGGTGTCTGAGTAATGTTTGCCATTAATAATTTGTTAACATTCTGTAATGTTCTTCCATTTATTTTCAATACCTGTGTTAATAGAAGCGTATTGAAAGAGACCTATTGACAGGAATATGTTAAAACCAATCATTAAGTATTAAAATGGGATGCTTTTTTAAGACTGAAAATACTTCCAATTTGGCTATTCCTCTCATAACTTTAGTAGGATTTGGCAAGCAAAAGAAACAGAACTAAACATCTGTATCTTTAACATCGGTAAACTACATCACCTCTAGATGCAATGTATTCTTAAGAAACTTTGCAATATATTGCTTTCAGCGTCATACCATGCACTTTCAGCACCGGAGAGCCCAAGAGCCAGAACTGTAACCAAAAGTGTGTTGGAGCGCTAATACATGGCTTTGTAGCAGGAAACATCAGGGTAATTTGAGAGAGCAGAAGTGATGTCTGCATTGGCACGATCAAAGATACAGTTTGAAAAACGATAACCATGAACACGTAGACGGATACTGCTCTTGCAGATGCTCCTGAGGGGCACCGGGGTCTTGCTGGAAGGAGCGAGCGCCCACCAGCAGCTGACTGGAATGAAAATTGGGATGGGGATTTCAGAGTGCTTCATTTGGCATATTTGCATTGTGGAAGCAAATATTACTGCACACCTAGAAGGGACGCCAAATGAGGGGAGAAAAGAGAAGACCGAGGAGGGGAGCACTGTGCTGCTGTGCTTGGGCTAACTACGATCGCATTTTTCATGATACAGAGAAGATGGCAGAGCTGCTCATGCCGAGGAAGAGTGTGTGTCACCTCACATACTCTTATTTCCATGCCCCATTTTATAAAGCCTAATTGCTAAATTTCACAGCCACAAGGAAATCAAACAGCAGTGGAGCCAACCTGCAGAGCAAGAACTATATTTGAGCAGGTACTGTGTGCTTAAAATTCCTGCAGTTTCTTCAAATCCTTGGTCCATAGTCCTGGACATCTGTCACCATGGAGAAGTATGAGGAAAATGCCATTTGTCAGGCCAAAGCGTGCCCCAGTAAAAGTCACAAATCAACGCTGGATTCCAGGCTCTCTTTAGCAAGAAGAGTTGTGAAACACATCTCTCTCCAATTTTATAATCTCTAACAACTGCAAATTGTTTATGTCTCAGCATTTGCTTTTTCTTTACAATCTCTTTCCAATTTCAGCAAGTACTGCATATATAGAAAACGAGGACACGTTCAGTGGACAAGTTACTTTCCACAAGGGCAGGGACATTTCTCTGTGAGCACTACTTGCTATGCCAGAGGATTGCTCTTGTGCCATGTGAAGAGAAAATAATCCACAAAATTGTGTGTATATTCGCACAGGCACAACCACCGAGCAAAGCCATTTCAGCAGCCACCTCCTTCTAGCTTTGAGGATTTCAGAAAGCCTCTAGTAGCAAATTTATCACCATTATTAGTACAGAAACCCCAAGGCCAATCCCTTGTCTTGCATGGGTGTGAGACCAAAAGGCAGGAGCCCCAGCCTCACAAATGCTTCAGTTTCTGCAAAATGGCTATTCCTTTTTTAACTCAAGTCCCTAAGACTGCTGCTGTTAAAAGGTATTCGGGACTTCATTCCAGCTTAATGTGCATTTCTCTCAGAGAAAGTTTTACCTTTGCTGGTGGTCAGAGTGGATTAAGATGGGTGCCTGCAAATTCTGAGAACCCATTGCCAACCCAACGTTGGCCCTGCAAGTCACGTCCAGTGTGAGCGACTCTGTTTTGGGAAAGTAACCCAAAGAATGGCTATATAAAAGATATGCTTTGGACACGTTTAAATATTGTCTTGTACAGGGCTGGAGTTCCTGTTCAGCTGTGAGGACCTCAACTTTCACTCTTCTTCTTTTCCTCATTTCAATGTGACGTTAGTTGTGATAATGCAGGACATTATTTCACAATTTCATTTTCTGCACATATATGAAATACTATATAGTAGGCAAGGGAGACAGAGGGAACAAGATCTGCCATTTTGCCAACTAGAATAATTGTATTACAAAGCTCAGCACAGCTTACATTATTGTGCCATGTTCAATCAAACTGTATCCCAAAGGTGCATATGTATCTCCAGACTATTTCAGGGGCTGGCAGCTGCTTCAGTAACTTACTCCTTTTTTTTTTTTTTTAATCTTGGGGCTTTTAAAATTGATGGGAGGCTGAAGGCAAGAACTGATGCATTGTAGATGACAACAAAGGAGGCTCCATAAAATTGCTTTTGGCATCTTGTGCGCGTTCCGTCTAAATCTTATAAATTACTGCTGCATTTCAGCGATAAAAATAGTTTTGTATTTGGAATTGATTACAGTGAGATAAAGCTCTAATAAAAAAAAAGTACTGATGCATAAATATTCTGAACATACATGGGTAATTTGGTTTGATAAAATAAAAGTATGGCTCTTAATTTTTTCCTTTTAAACAGAACATGCATACACACACACACACATACCACAGTGCAGATAAAACTTCGGCAGCTGTTTTGCTTAGGATTCCCAGAAATGGCAATGTGCCTCTTGCAACTCTTCTCTTCAGACATTTTTATGGCAATCTCTGTATCACCGGCATTCCCATCACCGACGCCGGGTAACATTCTCCCTGCGATCTGAAAGCATTCAGCCCAGGCCACTGCGCTTTCTTCTATGCGATAAACATCGATTCCTTTCCTGTGCCCTTAAAGGTTATTATATTAACTAGTCTATTTTTGTTTAGTTCGTTCCTGAGCACATCAGCTCTGCAACTAGTGCTTTTGCCTTAACTGGAACTGCAGGATCAGCAGAGGGAGCTGATATATTGTTTTCAGCAATTCTAATATAAATGGAAGCATAATTTTATTTACATGAGAAAGAGGGAAATAGCGATTCATGTTTCAGTATGACCCAGACCGGCATGCTTTACTCAAGCAAAATGCTATTTGACTTAGCCTAATAAATTAAGGGTGAAAATTGGCTTTGCATCATGACAAACGCACAGCCTAGTAGTTAACCTTTAAAGAAATGCAAGGCTTAATTGCAGATAATAGTGATGGGGCTGGCAGTGGAATCAAGAGTTGGATCCAGGACCTGGTGAAAGACAGAGCAAAGCATCGTGTCCGTTTTCCAGCCTGCGAGCACAGGGGCCGAGAGCTGCACAAAACCCACCGCTCGCTTCGGCCACATCGGTGCAAGGTGCTGAGCGAGCCGCCGGGCTTCCAACCCCAACAGCACGTGTTGGTGTCAGCCCAGCTCCAAGACCCACACCCCCAGGCAATGCTGGGCACGGAGGCTGTGTCCACTTGCAGCCCCTTGAATCCCCCCATCCCGGCTGGAAAGCTGCTTTTTTTTTGGGGGGGGGGGGGGGAGGCAGGAAGCCGGCTCCTCTCATCGCACCAGCGCCCTGCCAGAGCCGCGGCAGGAGCCGGGGCTCGTGTCTTTGATGTGGGCTGGACGGGATGTGGATGTGTCTGCTCTCGCCAGCCACGCTAGCCGAAGCGCAGAAAGAAAAACCAATGGCAGAAAGAGTGTCAATTATTTCTGTAGAGCAGCTTGAGCATTCCTGAGTTTTCAGTAATGTACGATAAGCTGTTACGAGTAAGATGATCCTTAAAAACCTTCCAGATGAATAGCAAAAGCAGTACAAAGCGTGTCCCCATCCCCAACAACTGGTAGTACTTCCACTGAGTAAATACAGGTAGACTGACAGCGCGTTACTTTTAAATTTCATTTATTTATTTTTGTGTACATTTTTCTTAATTTGACTGACATACCATTGCTATAAAGATGCCCTGCTCTTTGAATATTTAATCCAAGACCACTAGTTCAAGTGTGGTTAGGAAAAGTCACGGCAAACATATGACTGGAAAGAGGTGGTTGGTTTTGACTTCCAGGCAGTTGTCTGAAGCATTTCATAGATGCACACAATATTCAGCAGAACACACGCACACACAGTGCTGAGTTTAACACACACACGCACACGCGCGCGCACACACGCACATCTGGAAAACGGTTACAGTGGTTGAAGTTTCAAAAAGGTGTACTGTCCCCTTCTCTCAGCAGCAGCGATAAACCTTTGGATATCCTGAGAAATAAAATCGAAGCGTAGTAAAGAAGATTAACTTATTCCATCAGCAAGGTTTGGGGGTTTGTTTTCCAAGTTAAATATATTCTCCCAATCTAATCTTTTTTTAAATGAAGAGGGTGGAGGGAAAGGATCTGGGGCAGTCAGGGTTAAAGAATACCAGTTCAATTGTTCCACCAATATTCTTAATCCAGTACAACACGGATCCTAAAAGCATCTCATTAAAACAACAACAACATTAAATAAAAGCCTATCTAACGTTACACACGTGGTCCTACTGTCAGTCTCCTACTATTTATCGTCTTCATAGTACGAGGAACAGCTTTGAGATGAATGAAGACAACACAGGTTAAGAGAAGTGTTTCAGACGGAGCGGATGTGAAGCCGTACGGGTGGGCAGCCGGGCGACCACCGAAGTACTCCAGAGCGCAGGGAGTACTCTGTGAACTTTGCAATATCTGACTGATGAAATTTCGCCTGGTTGCAGACAGGAATAGGGGCGATGGTTCGTCATGGCACGGGGAGGCTCTGCCTCCTGGCCGCTGGCTCTGCACTGCTACAAACCCTGGGCAAAGCCCGAGGGGACCTTAACCGGCACTGATAAGAACCTGGGTGCCATCTCACAAAGATGACAACACCTCATTTATTTTAAATATACCACTAGTATGTGTTCACAAGAACTGGCCAAGGCAGGGAGAGTCTTTCTCAAAGCTTGCTGTCTCTGGACCAATCCACCCTCCCCCACAGCTACGATTCGGGGTCTTGCCTTAGGATGTGGGCAGTTGTGATTCTCATGAGGACAGAGTTTCCTCAGCAAGGCTAAAAATCAAAAATTGCTCATATTGCATTGTCCTGCCTTTTCATCTAATACTACCTTTTCCATTCCTCCCATCGACGTGAACACCAGTGCTTTTCCTGATGAGCCGCAGAGCCTGTGCTCCTGCGAGCTCCCCTGTGCCATGCGCTCCCTCGCTGCGAGAGGGGTTGTGTGAGGTTATGGGCTGCTAAGTAGCAATGAGCACTGCAGAGGAAACAGGCCAGCAAAGACTTAGACAACAAAAACAAACATGAAGCAATTAAAAGAAGGATGGGAGATGTGGTCTGATGTACTTTTGCCAAGAAATAAATATTTTACATTGCCTTTTTTAAAAATACTTGCATTGTGTTTTTTAAATCTCCAAAATGGTAGACTTACTCACTCCACCCACCCGTGCACAACACGTGCACGCACACACACACGCTCACGCACATGCACACACTCCAATGCACATACGTTTCCAGCTTTGTAGAGCTACTGGATTTACTTTGAGACAAGTTTCTTGTGCATTTTGACAATTTACTTTGAGACAAGTTATTTGCAAGAAGGCAAAGTTCATGCATGGCTTTGACAGCTCCACTTTCTCATAAATGGTTTTTGAAAAGCAGAAAGCAAATGAGGGCCAAAGCTCCATTTAAAGTTCACCTCAGATGCCTGAAAAGCATTTATACCCACATCCTTCTGAGGTCCCTGCTTTATGAACTTCTAATGAATTCCACATTCTGCTACCCAACATTTCTTATACACAGGGGGAAGAAAAAACAAACCAGAAAACCAATGCAAGCTGTTTGAAAACAGATGCACCACAGCATTCTTTATCAGAAAGGCTGGGGAGGCTTTTGAAGCAGTAGAGCAGCGAGGCACCTTTGCAAAGAGGAGAAAGGGAATAAAAAGAACAAAAAGCTGATGGTTTTGAGCCCCCAGTCCTGCTTGCCTCAGACAGGTCACGCTTACGGGATTTCACCTCAACATCTCTTACAGAGCAAGAAGACGACGTTCATTAGTTGCTCCATCATTTCTGTAGGACTCGTGTCCTCCATAGCCAGAGCAGACGTTTGGCCAGCGGGTGCCTGGGTGGCCCTCAGCCCTGCTTCGAAGCAATCCTGGCAACCCCGAGTCTCATTGGCTCGAGAGCTAAAGGAAAACTCCATGTAAATTTGATACAGAAAAGCCTGGCATGAGACTTGGACAAACCAAGTTCATCACAAACCGGATTTTATTTTTCAGGTGGAAAATTATCATTTTCTCAGAAGTCCACTGCGCTTTTGGTTAATGATGTTGTGACACAGAGCATTTTTACCAGTTAAACTGAACCCTGATGCTAGTCAATCCCCTCTTGAAGGAACAATTACAACCCAACTGGTGCTTTTCCTATTAAAAGCAAAAGAGTGAGTAGGTTTATTCAGAAGACTCCAAGATGTTTAAAGAAAAATTGAAAAATGCAATTTTTTAAAAAATATTCTTTATCCACATCCCTAATTCTAGAGCAAACCAGGTCACTAAAAGAAAATCCAAATTGCTATAAATATAATTTAAAATAATATTTAGCCATCTACTGCCATTTGCCATCCCAGCTGTTAGGAGATACTACAGTGATTCCATATGGCTCGAGGACAGGCTGAGAGATACCTTCAGCACATCTTGGATAGTACCAGAAATGGATAAATAATAAATAATAAGAACAGGAGAAAGAATAAACAGCCTCCCACATGTAAGGAAAAGCAGAGACTTTCACAGTTATAAAACAAATGATGTTACTGTAAAAAAATCCTAAAAATAAAGTAAAATAAGGACTTGCAGCAGGTTGGAAAGCCTTCTCTTTTCTAACGTGTTCAAAACAAAGGTGCTCTGCCTGTGCCCTCTTCAATACCAGCAGGCCACTGGGAAGCGGTTGCTTTTCCATTGTGCTCATATCTTTTTTATTTTTTCTAGCTGATAGTATGTAGAAATATCCTTGTTACAAATTTACTACCGTCTCCACAAAAAGCAGATTTCACACCTTGAGACAGAAATGCTAGAAATTTCATATATTTTGATGCTAAACATGGATCTTTGCCAATAAAACTGTAATTCCTTAAATTGAAGACTTCGGACATTTTTAGACAGTTATTTTTTCCTACAAGCAATGACAAGTTTTGCTCCAACGCATTTCCAGTTTGCAAGAAACTACATTTAGTAGCTTCCCCCCAATGTATTGCTATTAAAAAATAAACGCAAAATTCCACCAATTTTGTGTGTTGTGACTATTTCCAGCAGCCCCACTGGCACAGTGACAGCTGTCACCAAGCACAAGCCGCTCGATTCACAATTAGGGAGGAAACAAAATGGTGGTAGAGCTCTGGAAATTCACTTCATACATAGATTATATAGGAAATGTTTGGAGCCAAATCCCAGTTTTGGCAATACTGTATTCTGAACCAGGCTTTTTTCTGCCTGTAGAGCCCCAGTCTGCCAGAAGCCCACCAAATGGCACGGCCCATGCTATTAGATATTTATGCAAGACTCACGAGTAAATCTGGGCTAAATGTGGACGGAGAGCTCTGCAGCTGCACCTGTAGATGTGAAAATTTGTTCCTGACTTAACAGCTATGACAGAGACTGTAATTTATCTTTAAACACACCTTTTTGGCTCTTATATCTCTTCACTCTGGCTGTGTAAATCAAGGACACCTGGCCCTTCCTGACTTTTCACAGTATCCATCCTGAAAAAAAACATACAACTGAGCTGAGAAATACCGAAGGCTTTCGGATATTGTTCCAGGACACTCTGAGATGGCTGAATGTTCTTTACTAGAGGGAAAAAACCGAGACGTGGCAGACCCTGATACCTCCATCACACAACCCCTGGGGAAACTGTATCTACCTATGTTTTTGGAGGCCACGGGCATGCTTGCTGCCAGACCACTCTTTCCAGCCATCAGACGTTGGCCGCCTCTTACTGTAGCACTTATCTCCATCCGCCTTCTGGCACAATTTGGTGCGTACCCTTGCATGACGGGTCACAGCGTTCTGGAAAGACCATGGTCTGATCTCTTACTTTCTCAAAAATAAAATTATCTGGGGCAAACCAGACTGAATTAGGATAAACCCTGAGCTGGCCTTAATTATTCCTGTAAAAGAAACCAAACAGAAACTTTCCTGATCAGTTCAGTAATACTTGGGGTGTGTTTACACTTTATTTAAAAATTACACTATTCTGAGTTTCCTGGATTTAGCTAGGCCCAAAAGCGAAAGTAACGTATCAAAATACCCTGAAATAAACTTCTAGGAAGGGTTTTCAGGTCTGGCTAAAACCACATAGCTTTGGAAATTGCCGAAAGACATCTGATCTTTTGAGATTTCCATCTCTATTTCCAGCGCGTTTAAGACACTTCCAAGCTTTTCCCGGCTTATCCTCCCGGTACCTCGCAGCCGCTGGACTTTTGCCCCATCGTTTAGAGAAAACCAAGAGCCTTTCGAGGAAGGAAAACGCAGCCCGTCCTGCAACCCGGCTGCCAGCAAGGGCGAGCCACCTTGGAGCGAGGCTGCTGCAACTCCCTTTCTACTTCCAGAAAGGGATTTTTAATGCAATGGCAGCGAAACACGAAAGGAGAAGCTCTCGCCTCGGCTGGGTACCTGCAGGGTAGCTAGCCCTGGCTGTGGCTTCCTGTTAAGCAGGCACTGGATAACAGACAGGCAGCTCCTTCCTCTCCCAAAGCGCTCTGCGGAGAGCTGGCTGGAGACCCCTTTCCCTTGCCTTCACTCTGACCAACCGCCTAGAAAAAAGGCTGCTGGTAAAATCCCAGACAGTAAAATACAAAACGTAAAGGTGACTGAGGTGTAAGGTGTCGATGGAGGCAAAGAGCTTTCTAGCAACCCGGGAGTGCACTAAAGGAGGCCACGTAATAAATGACATGCAGCCAAAATTGTTCCTGGTGGAACGGCCCTGCCGGCTGCATAGGCCCCTGAAGAATTCATTTATCCCTGTGGCCTGTAAGTTAGGTATTTCCACCAGTAGGCTAATTAGAGACCACCTTAAAATGTTTGCCCTCTCCTTTCTCAGCCACAGAGGCCTTTCCCATGCTTTCCCCAGTGTTTAAGTCAGACCTCTGAATCTCACCGATGAGCTCGGCAGGGGAAGCAGCAATGCACAAGGCCACGCAGCAGGCAACAAGCATCAGCAGCTCCCTTGCAATTTTTCCCTGTGGGTTTCTTTTGGGTCTTAGATTTTGTTTCTCTTGCTGGAGGTGGGGATGCAGCGGTAATCTGGGACTTGTGAGCAAACCCAGTACCTACAAATCTGGGCCTGAAGGAGTACATGGCAAGAGAAAGGGGAGTCAGGCTGCTCTCACCAGGCTATGTACTCGATCGAGTCTGTGGCTGCCTCTTTTGCCCTGTCTTTCTGCTCCAGCCTTCCCCATCAACTCCAGACCTTCCTTGGCAGAGTGGATTGACACCAGCTGCCTACCCGAGGACTCATTTTGTCCCTATGCCATTAAAACCACCCTTGCAGTTTACTACACTCTCTTTAGAGTCCTCTTCATTTATACAGCACATGAACCTCTGTGTCCAGACCACTGGCACCACCACCTCCTAGCTGTGACTATACACATCTGCAAACACATAAAATCTGAGATTCAACTGAGATTTTTCTGGCCCTCTTTATTAACAAAATCAGCTGCTTTTATGGTGTGGGGTTATGTGAAGGAGCAGCATCCTTTCAACCTGCAACACAGCTGCCTACTGCACAGAAAGCATTTCTTCCAGCCACGGTCCGGGAGAGCAAATCTCACTGCGCTGCAGAGCTCTGGCCTGCCAGAGCACACGTCAAATTTCATATTATCCATCTGCTCCAGTAAAGGCTGAGCTGAAATATTAATTAGGAGATCTGATCCCTTCTCACCAGAAACAATCTGGATTTTATAGCTCAGCCAGAGGCCAGCGAAGCAGACAAAGCTCTGTGATACATCCTTTGCTGCTGGTTAACGGCTTTCAAGGAAACAACCAACTTGGGGGGAGGACACAGACTGTAAAACATGTGGACATCTGGTCTGTTTTGTCCACCCTTCATCTCCCCCATGCTCAACCCCCACCTCCTAAGTGCATGTTCAGAACAGAGAGAGATGACTCCTCTAACATAAACAGCTATAATATGGCAATAAAGATTAATGAGTAAAACTTGCCATTTTATGTATAATCCATGGGGATTTACAATCATTAATCTTTATTAGTGTGTAATAACTGTTTAGACATTAAGGACAGATTCTCAGCTGGACAAAACTGGCCTTATTCCAGCCAAGCCAATGGAGCAATGCCAGTTTACACCCTCCATGACCCTAGCTCTAAATGAGACCCATCCCCATCTGTAGGAATCATATCACTAACAGTATTTCCCCAACAGCAGGGGCAGACCAGGGAAGGCAACTATTTGTCTTTCTCTGTATCTGAAAAAGAGAGCTGCATGTGTCCAGGAAGCTCAACAATAGACATGTCAATAAACATGAGGAAATTCAATGAAAAAGCAACAGCAACAAAAGGAACCCCAAGGAGCAGGGAAGTGGATGATTTCTGAGGCAAGACTATAAGATCTGGTTTGGCAGGAGCGTAACTAAGAGGGATGTAGCAATCTTTGGCATGTGAAAGAGTGAAAGCACCAAGACAGGCTCCCAGAGCTCCTCTAAGAGGAACAAGATGGAAGAGAAAAAAAAAAAGAGCATCTTGGCTGGCTTTTCTGAGAGAGGAGTTTGGGTTTTGTTTTTAATAAAAAAGAGGTCTATTAAACAAGGGAGCTGGTGGGAACCTTGTCTGAACTACATCAGACCAGCCACTAAAGCAATGCTGCGTTGACCGAGCAGGATTTCCTCTTCCAAAATGTCTAGGAAAGAAGGGAAACGTGCAGGTACATACTTAGCTTGCAGCAAGCATGGAGAAATCCCAGCTAAGGCTGTGCATGCGGGTGTCTCTGCCCTCAGCACCAGGCACTGCTCTGCTGCCTGGGCGAAGAGCCTGGCAGCCCCTTCCCACCACGACAAGGTGCAGCTAGCACCCACCCAACAGGCACACAGCCATCTCCCTCTGCACCTGCTGAAGAACTGGGAGCTCAACTGCGGATCTTGTTTTAGAGCTTTTTCTGAGTAGTGACCCACCAACTGCCTCCTCCATCACACAGGGGAGGCCAGCTGCCTCTTTAACAAGTCTCTAACCACCACCTCTTTAACAAGTCAGAAATGCCTCCTTCCTCACCAGCAAACCCGACAAAAGTCAAGAAAAATGCAGAAATACAGTACATAGATATCTGTGTAAAGTTTTGTACACCTGGAAAAACTCCAGAAAAGACGGGCATTTCACCCACTGCAGCAGCACAAACCTGGCATTTAAAAACAGTAACCAGCAAATGCTCTCCAACTCCTCTTTCAAGTTTAAGGGACCAGTGGACTCTTGGGGACCCAGAAAATAGCTTTCCTGCCAGTGACACTTCAAGAGCTCTAGCAATGGCAAGGCCTCAAGTGTCCAGGAGGTTGCAGGAACATCAGGAGCCATATGGTGGAGGAAAAAAGAGGATGAACATCGTGCCCTGGTAGTCCCCCACTGCTGGCCACAGGGACGGGCCATGCATCTTTCATGCAGCCCGATAACCACTGTCTGGGGCAGAGCGGAGAGGCCCTCCCTGCCTTGCAAATGGCTAACTATGCTGGTATTAATTCACACAGCTGGTCCAGGTCACAGCTCAGTGTTGAGCTCCGAGCAGCTTTTCTGTCCTCTTCACTCCTTGGTGTGTGTTTGGTTTGTTTCAGGTCTATGGCACAAGACCTGCTACTTTTGCAGTTTAAAAATCCCAGTTCAGGACAATCTAACATGCTGCCCGCAGTCCTGTGCAGTCTGAAAACAAAACAGTTTTTGAAGAACAGCTTTGAGCCTTAACACCTTGGCTGTTCAGGGGGCATGGTTGTTGGGAAAGGCTTAATGTCCCAGAAACCATGCCTGTCCTAGGCAACCCTGTGCTCGTGTTATAGCCAAGCAAAGTTCTGAGCACTCACCAAAGGCTTTTCATCTTCACAGAGGTTACAATCGAATGAAAGAGGAAAGAGTCTGATTTTCATCTTGTAGCCCAGCAAGTTTGCAGAGCTTTTAAGCACACAGGAGTCCCTGGCTCTCCTCCCTGTGCCAAGAGCTCAGGCTTCTAAGAAAAGCCTGGGTCAGGCCAAGCTTTGTGTCCACATGTGCCACAAGGGATGCAGAGACAGACAGACAGCCTCTGCACTTCTCTCCTGCCATAACTACCTTCTGCAGTGGTGATCACTCAGATCACTCTTTTCATTCACACCAGTCATACGGATTCACACTTACTCTGGGCTGACGCAAATGACTTTTAAAGGAACAAAGTCATGGAGAATCAGGAGGGAAGTGAAGTGATTTGTTGCATGCCCTATTGTAATGTCATTAAAACAAAGGGATTAGACGGCCCAAGCACTGCAAGAGCAAAAAGCATAAAAGAAAGCACTCAGCCTGTAGTGTCGAGGCATGTAGGAATCATTTTAGAGGGTTACTAGCTGCAGACAACAGTGACATTAATTTTCTATTGGAAAACGCTGGTGACATTAATATCTGCTATTAATACTGAACTTTGACAGTATCTCATAAATTCAACCTGTCAATTACAATGGCACTGAAATAAAGGTGCTCTGAGGTCAAGGAGATGTGGTGTCCAAATGAGACTTATATTCCAGGAGAAAAGCGGCAAAAACAATCTTTAACAAAAGCATCAGATCCATATGTAGGAAAACCAAAGGGTGGTTTTAAATGTCATGTTTTTCAAAGCGAGAATTGATGCTGGAACCAACTCTATAAACTGGCTGGCTGGACTTTTAGCTGCAGCTGAGGACAATCAATCAAAACAGCTCTGCGACTCTGAGAAAGTGAGAGAGAGAAAACACACACACACCATGGAATATGAGAGGGCAGATTATGAGCCATGCGAGGCCTCTTAAAATTACACTGCGAAGTAAAACATCCTTGTGCTTCATCCGCAACAAAATGTAACCTGAAAGGTTCCCCTTGACACAAAGCGGAATATGGAGCTTATCGTTACCAAGGGCCGGGCAGGCTCATGAAACTCCGCTGAGGAAGGGAAACCTCCTCCCCAAAGTCTGCACGACCCTTGAGCTCTTTGCAGCAAGGAAACCCCCGCACCCCGCCTCCTGCGAGCCCTCCTCAAGCCACCCTGCTCTGCAGCTGAGCGGCGCAAGGATCGATGAATCCCCATGAGCAATGCTCCCCTATCTCCTTCAATGCTGGCCCCAGGGCAGAGCTGCACTATTTCAGGGTTCACAGCCACCTCTGCGGGCACCGCTAGCCACGGCTGTGGTGGTTACGGTGGCAGCCCAGGCACTGGCGGTGTCTACGTGCACCTCTTCAAAGTGGTCGGCATGTCCCTAGCACAAGAGGTACCACCGTTTGGGAACCCCTGCTCTAAATACTGCCTTCCCCATCAGCCCTTCCAAGGGATCGCTTCCCAGACAGATGCCCAGGCTAGTCCAGAAGCCCAGCCTGCACCAACAGAGACTGGAGCCACTAAACTGGGAGAGAAAGGTCTGGATCCCAGGTCGAATTACATCCTGCACAACTTAAATATTGCAGAGCAAGGCATGCTTCTAGTTGGGATTTGACTCTGAGAGTCTGCACTGAAGCGATGGATGGGGAAGGGGAGCATGTGGAGGGGCATGAGGCACGCGTGCACACTCGGGCACAGCCGCGCGCACAGGCGTTCTCCTTCGCAGGGCCATGGGAAGGAGCCACGGGCAAAGGCAAAGGACCTCATAGCCGAGCAAGGCAGCTATGCAGGTTTGGCTCAGTCAAACCAGTGTCAATCTGGAGCCAGTGGCCTTGCTCCAGACTCACAGCAACACCTTGCAGTGCACGGTCCCCGCTTTCTCTAGACAGTAACCGTGTTACCTAAAAGCAGCGTGATCTGCTGTCTTCCCCTCCCACTCCGACAGTCCCCGCGCTCCTGCCCTTGGCTAGCAGCTTTTCTCTGAGGACCTGGCCAACAGCAACGAGCTCCTGGTACGGGTGGGCTGTGGTTTCCCTGCGTGGTTTCTCAGGCTGCAGCTCTTGTGGGGGACACCTGCAGCCCGTGCCGGAGCCCAGTGGTCCTGGCTGCCTTCAGCATCCTGACCAGGACTGGATATGGCCCAAACCGCATGCCGGCACAGGCTCCAGGGGAGCTCGCTAGCACTCCCAAAGTCTGTGGGCAAGCACAGAGGGATTGCTGCCGATGCAGTGCCGAGAGCCCTGGAAACTCACATGGAGATAAACCATTTTTCACAGATGTTGTGCTATGCAGACTGTTATCCTTTCCCATGTGGAGAAGGAGAGAGGAACTCCCTTTTAGGCGCAAAGCAGCTCATCCCCAGCCCAAGGGAGCCCCAGATGCTGCAACGCTGCTGGGCTCGCGGGCAGGCGGGGACGGACCACTGCAGCCTCCTCCTGATCTTTGTGCAACTTATCTGACAATCTATTTCCCTCTGGGGCTTGTGTCCCAGACACTATCCCAGCAATGTCTTCCCACTCCAGACCTCATTACCCACCCAATATAGCAGAGTAAGTCGGTGGGACGTAGGGCAGGGGCGTTCCCTGGGCAGGAGGCTGGCAGTGCACCGCAGGCGGCAGGCTGGCCGGGACGTGCCGGCAGGACTCAAGAGCGTGGTGTCCGGAGAAGAGGCGACCTCACGGGACACTGGGGCCTCCCTCCCTTACAGTGATGCTGCCTCACACCCTGCCTGCGAAAGCAGCTCGAGTAGCTGAGCTGAGATCCTTGTTTATAAATTCTTTTTACGATGCACATTAAATATTTTCCACAACACAGACAATTCTCTTCTTTCTCTTCTCCTTTGACACCTTTTCCCCAGCAAAGCCCTACAACTATTGCTTGCTGTGGCCTCATTTAGCATCATCATCGTCACCACACATTCATCCTCATACAAAACAGAAATCTATTCCATCAAGCACTTAACATAAATATTAAAATAATGGAAGGGACAAAATATAAATCTACATACAACTTCATGACTACCATAGCACCTATTACCATGACAAAGCAAATTCTGGTTCAGGGGGAAGGGAAGGGGGATGAGGAGAAAGTTAGGAAGAGGGACTTTGACTGTCATTAAATATGTAAATCACTCTTTTAAATTTTTTTTTGTTTTGTTTTTGTTTTAAGGTTACCAACCTTATTAAAATTCATTTCACTAACCAGCTTGTTCTATGTCACTATGGATACCAAAGAACCCTTTTAAAAACTTCGGCAAGGCAGGGGTTTCTCAGAATAAAAACAAAACAAAACAAAACACGGCGACTTTCTGTTGGTGCTTTCATGACAAGTCCTGCCACGCGCCCCTCCCCTGCACCCACCAGTCCACAGAAGGGCAATTCATTTACAAGTCCAGTTCTCAGTCTCCCAGGATGAGTTTGACAAAAGAGGCGACGTCTGTCTCTTTGGATTCGTGCAGGGTGAAGAAAGGATGTTGCTGGGAAAGAAGAGAGAGAAAAAACAGAAAAGTTTATTATTCACGATGCTGAGGACCAAACCTAAAACCTTTTCAGACAATCTTCTAGACAGTGAAAAAGATTTTGTTGCTAGCATCATAATATTGGGCTTTCCATGTTTTGCGGCTGAGGCAAGTTGCGGAGCCCGAGGGGCCACTTCAGGAAGGCTGCAGATTTGTGCTGCCCTCTCAGATTCCCTCTAAACCCTTGCCCTGGCTGGGAGCGCTGAGCTGGCCTTGCTCTTGAAGCAAGGGAAAGTATTAAAAAACAATGCCTCCATCTCTAGCACGTCGTGCCCTTCGGCACACGCTGGCTTGCAGCTCTGCGGTGCCCCAGGAGGAGACGTGCTCCTCCTGAGACGGTGGTTACCCACCCCACCACACGCCAGCTCCAACGGGAGCAAGGAAAACCTTGCAGGAAGGCTGACTGCAGTGGGTTTTCCCTCAGCTTCCTGCTTTATCTGTGTATTTACCCTCTGGTGACTTTTGGGTCTCATTTCTTCCCTGCAATTGCTCATACTCGCAGCAGGAGATGGCTACTTTACCCCTAACCACCGCAAAGAGGGAAGCCACCCTGGCTGGAAAGCCATCCACAGCTGTATGTTTAACTACTTAATCATGACCAACATGGGAAGACATCCTGCCAGAAAATCTTGCCTACATTTCAGCACAAATGGAAAAATATGTGTAAGGAGAAAAAAAACACAACCAAATGCCCCCTGACAGCAACAGCAAAGCCCCTCTCTGCTAGCACCAGTGACTCTGCTGCCGGGGCCTGCAACACATCAGCTGAGATCAGCCAACTTCCACCTAAATCACCAAACACTGGTGACACCCACTGTCCTGGCAGTTACTTGTATTGATTTGTATGGAGGGTGTCAGAGAGAACCAAAAGGCAGCTTGGGCCCTGAAGGGCTCACAGGTGACCTCCACTCTGTGCAAAATGCTGTTGTGCTTTCCATACGCAGGCTAGGGGAGCTTGGTTTGATTCCTGACCCTCTCATTTCAAACCAGATTTTTAAAGACAATTTGGGGTTTCCAGGGATTTTCAAAGCTGCCCCTCACCTCGGTCCCTGAGCGTTGGCTATTTCAATGATCATTTATGGCAGTGGCCAAGTGGAGGGAGAAGGAGAGCAAAAAAAAGATACTTTCCAAGGTGGGCTTGAGTGGAAAGTTATCCAGTGAATAAAGAAAGGCAGCTCTGAGCAGCCGGGAAGCGACCCAAAGACACACCAGCAAGGAAGAGGAAGCACAATTATGTGGGAAACAGAGCTGAAATGGGTTGAGGCAAGGATCCAGACATAATTTAAGGTCTCCCTGGGTCAGACAGTCACGGGAATCGAAGTGTCCTGAATAACTCTTGGAGAGATGGCCCAAATGGCCTGCTGTGTTATTATCCCAGCATGATGCCACTGCTTTCACATCCCAGCTAAGTCGCACCCAAAGCAGAGCTACTGCAGCCTGGAAGCACTCACAGCATGACATGGGTGGCAGCGGTGGCCTCCAGCCCCATCTCTCACTGAACCCAACCCCTTTGCAACGACTGAGTCTGGTTACAGCACAAAACACCCTGTGCCAGGTGGGATGTGCTCCATGCAACGTGCAGACCACCGGAGAGGAGTCCTGCAGTAGTTTCATGCTCCACTTCACCTGGGGAAGTGGGTTTTAAAATGAAATTAAGCATCCGTATCAGTTTTTCTGATGCTCAAGATAGCAGCACAGAGTCATATTTTCCATGAGAAACCTCAATTCCACAGGAAAGCAAGGGAGAAGACTTGGTCTAAATGACAAGTCCAATCCAGTACCGCAACTTAATGCCATAAGAGAGAGAGGAGGGAGAAAAAAAACCCAACAAAACAGCAACCCTCAACCACAGGACCTCACGACATTCATGTCAGCCATAAAATACCACAGCATTGAGATACTCTGGAGAGGTGATCCAAGAACCTAATTCAATAGAAATGCGCTCGCTTGCCAATGGGTGTTAATGCTGCAACAGACGGAGCTGCTCCGGTGAACCTTTTTGATAAAAGGCCATTTGGCAAACTTCAGAAATTTGCTTAAAATATATATGTATTTATTCAATAATAAAAAAAAAGGGGGGGGGGAGGGGGAAGCCATAAACCTCGGGCCTCCCTTTGTCTGAAACCAGTATTTGGGCAAACTGTGTGTAAATCAGATCTATATATAGTCTAATTGCATTACAGAGCCCAGCAAGAAATGCCACAGGAATTATTCATTGCTTACAACTCACGTTCAAAAGGTACATGGATTTCCAGCATGTCTGGCAGCTAGAGAGCACCTTAAACCCTGGCACCTTCACATCACAGAGGTCCCAACACCTCCGAGCAGACAGCCTGAGGCAGCGATGAGGCAGACCCCCTGGATGGCATCGCACACGTCCTACAAGTCATGGGGCAGAAGATGCCAATGCCTGAGGAAATTCTGCAGCAGTTTCCACCCTTAACCGAGAAGATCTTGCCAGTGGCACTGGACAGGGGTGGGCATGTAGGGACAGGCAAGCATTTGGGTCAGGATCTTCAGAAATAACAAGTTAGGCACCTTCCTGCCTTTAGCAAGCTCTGAAGCAGGTAAGAGTAAAAATGGGACTACATGCTTATGGGAGTGAAACACTGACTTCCTAAGCTCTCCTGCCTTTTGCTGGCTGTTAGGAGCACTATGATTGATACCAAAAAGTCAGGAGAGAGAGAGTCCATGAAGCTGTGGAGCCCTAGCAGAAATATCTCACCACAGACCCTGTTCTTGCCAGCTCCAGCCTAGAGCTCTGGCTGAGTATACACCAGTGTCTGCACTGCTGGGAGTTCACCAGCAGTTAAGTGCATCTGACCTCAAAGCCCCGCACTGCCTTGCATTTCCCCTGTTGTAAGCCTTTATCAGCATTTTCTTCCTTAGTTATTCCTCTGTCCTACACGTGCTCACAGCAACCAGTCTCTAAGCAGCAGATGAAATTCAATAACCTGAATTATTAGTCACAGACTCATCTCTGTCCCTAACATCCAAGAATTCCTCTGTCCAAAAAGTCTCCTCTCCAAGGCCCCATGACAGTAAAGCCTAGCAGGCCACTCAGCTCCTGCAGCCCATGTGGAGCATCCGTGGTGCATCCATTTCACTTAGGTGTTTGAAGCCATCACACAAATCCAAGAAGAGGATTTTATCCTCACTAACTGACTCTTCACAGCCTTATTCTTGTCCCTTAGCAAATTTGTTAACTGCTTTTACATCTTTTTCTCCCTTGATCTGACTGGAATAGCACCTGAATGACATTTCAGAGAGCATCTCTGATTTGCAGTCACCCTCCCAAGACCCTGAAGTGTCATGATTCTCACATCTGTTATGAAAATAGAGATGTTAAGTATCCCAAATCACCAGTCACTATTGGAAACCCTGTCCTCAGCATCTCATTGTAATCCATCTCAGCTCTGAACCAATACACTACTTAATGCAGGCATACTCACCATAAGCTCTGGGTATGTTGGCCGTTCTTTGGAATTCTTCTTCAAGCTTTAATGAAAAAAAAAGAAGAAAAATTTTAAAAGTTACATTCTGTAGGCAATTTAAGCAAGGCCATAAAACTATACCATGACAAAAGCAAGGTTTCAAGTCCCTGTAGAATAAGTTCAACTACGCATCGGTATGTTAAGCGAACAGCTTCGGCCTTGAGAACACCTACAGCCAACACAGCCTGCACATGGGCCCCATATGGTACGCAGTGCTGGGTACACACAAGTGCAGTGAGCTCAATCAAGGTCAAAGAAGAGATCCGGAGACACCATATATACCAGTCAAGACACTGCCTGTTGCTGGGGGCCAGGTACAATGGGGTTTTTGGGTACTATCCAGTAGGCCAGTGTACTAAGGGAACGGATACAGCCTCCAACCTCTGATTGGGAGCGGTGACCGAGTGGCTCTGAAGCACGTGTACAACTATTTGTTTATCACCGTGCTGTTATCAGCGGGGACGGTTACATGGGACATCCTTTTTTTCTCCTCTCCTACAACAGATGGCTCTGGAGGGTTGTAGCTGGAAGTTATTTTGGTTTCCCTCCAGCAGAAAATAGCTTTTAAAAGACAGGACGTAATCTCTACTCACTTCCTGACAGTGTATTTAGGGGAAAGACACTTGGAGCAACTTGAAAAGATCTTCACACACGTACACGTCGGTGGCGGGGAAAAGGTGTCACACTGAGCAAAACAAAAGTGAGAACCTCAGCGATGATAAGTCGCTCCTCTGCTGGGATTTGCTGGAGCCCAGAGGAAGCAGAGGACACACACTGAATAGATATTTCCTGCTTGCTGTGTGTAGCAGGCTCATGTTCAGTGTCATGTTGTGAATGAACAGAGGAACCTACTAACGATACGTGCCAATATTGCCGAACTGAAGGTATGGGATGTGTCACATCCTCTGAGCTCAAAAGCAGCCCAAGCTGAGATGCTAAGGTGAATTTGAAGGTTAGGTGTGTCCAGAAGCAGGATTTGGGTATAATCCTCCTAATTTAGACTCCCTACAAACAAAAACCTTGTTCCCAGGTTACCAATACCAGGAAATCTGGTGACAAGTTACTGAAATCAATGTAAATCTTCAGGAATTAAGAGACATGTTTGGATCTGATCCTGACTCAAGACATCCCAGGAACCTCCCTGCAGTAGCTACAGGTAATCAGACTTTCGCTGCCCCAGGCAGCAGCTGGTGTGATTCACTCTGCGACCTCTTGAATTTGAGATAGTCCTAAGCCAGGCCAATCTCAATACATTGAGTTGATGTGACCTGGTTCGGTGTCAGATGAAATTCTCAGACTCCAGCAACACAAAATTAGTGCAATCTGCAGCCAAAGCAGACTTTTCCGAGTCCATGCCACTCCACTGGCATTGAGGGATCTTCAGTGATCCTGGAGGATAGGATTTGCAAAGAGAGGAACCGCCATGTGTTCCTCAAAGCATGAGCTTTCAAGACATGAGTGCTGCTCAGCAGGGTCATTCTTCTCACTGCAACCATCATGAACGGCTGTGGATATCTTACTCCTAAATCAATCCACAGCTATAGCTGCAAGACACCGTGCTTGAAAAAGCAAAATATTCAGTGGGGAACAACAGCCTGCCTGGCACAAACAGGCAACTTTGCAATAACAAGTAGCAAGCCAGCAGCATGGGAGAAAGGCAGCTGGTCCAAAATCTCAGCGTGGGCCTTGCAAAACCAGTGGGCATTTTGTGAGAGGGTTTTTCCAAGCCAGCTCCCACCTCCGATAGACACAGAGCAGTGTGGGCATGGGCAGGTATTCCCCAGCGCGGGTCGGTAGAGAGGCATGCAGCTGAATCACGGGGACCTCGAAAACATGTTTGAACAAGACTCCGAAGAATCTGAGTATCGGTACTTAAAGTCCCTGGGCAGGAGTGCCTGATAATCCCCTTCCTGGGTCACAGCAGGGCCGGCCGGGCTCCAGGCCCTGACGCTGGCAGCTTGGGAACAGTCTCACATTTCTGTATTTGTCGATCTGCTGTCCTTTCTTGGCTACCACGCAAACCCACCATCCACCTGCCAACTTGGCAAGCCGCGGATGGCACTGCAGCGCCTGGAAAATAAAAACGCCTCCCAGGCGGTTTCCAGGGAAGCTGGAGGGAGAAGCAGTCAGGAGCCGTGGGGCCGCCGCCAGCTCTCTTTGAACCATACGACGAGGGCAGCTGCGAGTCTCCTCGGGTGCTGGGAGAGCCTGTGCTTTTATGCAGCTCTCGCAACCTCCAGACAGCACGCATCTGCTCCAACCCTTTTCCTACACCACAGCCAAACTCTCCCGCTGCTTCCAGCTCCGAGTCCCACAGAAAGCAGCGCAGCAGCTGGAGGGCCCCGGTCGCGGGACGGCCGCCAACGGGGGCCACCACGGGGCAAACCCTGCACCGCCCCTGCCCTCGGAGCTGTGTCCCCCCCGGGAGCGGGAGGCAGGAGGACACAGCCATTCTGCACCCTGCTCCCCTTCCCCGCCCCGGGGACGTGAGGGGCCTGGCGGACCTGCTGCCTACACCTGCCCGTGCTGCCAGCCCGGCCACAGACGCCCTGTGCTGTTGATGTGGGGGCAATGGCATTGAGAAAGTCTCCTAAATCCCTTCCTCCCGCGTGTCTCCCCAAAGCGACCAAGCCGGTTCCTCGCCCCCTCAGGTGGGGAAGAAAGACCCCCCCAGCCGCCATCACCAGTGCTCTGGCAAAGGGTGCGCGTTGCCTGCACAGCACTGGGCCCCAGCCCGGCCCTCACGGCTCAGTGAGGGCATGAAGGCCCGTCCCTTCCCCCGGGGGGATGTTTTGTTCAAAAATTTGGGTTGTACCCCAGAGAGACGCCTGTGGGGACTGGGACACAGGAGGCCGCGCGTGCCTGCCCTCCTCGGCCTCCCCACAGCATGGCAGAGGTGTGCAGGGCGGGGGTGAGCGGGACCAGGGCGAGCGGGGTCGAGGGGGTATTTTACCATTGCGAGGTAAAATCGACGAACTCTGCTGAGAACTTCTCTGCCGGGAGCTGCGGCGACGGCTCCTCCACCACCTGCTTGAGCTGCTGGAAGGGCGTCCCCCAGGAGTCGTAGGGAAAGCGCAGGATGGCCAGCTCGATCTGGGGAAACAGAGCCTGCACCTCAGGCATCGGGAGTGGATGCCCCACGGCTCGCCCTCCCGCCCCACGGATTTTGGATTCCTGTGTGCCCACCCAGGAGTGTGGTTTTTTAGGCCCCGCACAAATACATGGCATTTCCTCACCCCACCTGGCCACAACGTCTTGCTTAACCTCCCCCAGCAAAAGGGAAAGGCCTGAGGAGACCCAGCAGTCTCCATATTCAATCGTCCATTACCCTTGTGTTAGATGTCGCTTGGGAAAGGTTAGAAGTTAAAAAACAACCCCATGTTGCAAAGGGTAACTGTGCTATAAAAATGACTCTGCAAGCAGATGGATTCCCCCTAAACGCTGCGTGGGAGACACTACCCATCCCTCCTCTTCTGAGGGGGACTTTGCTAATTGCTAAGTGCTGGGAGTATTTTTTTGTGCTTGAAATCCAACCTGCTCCAAGGCGACAGACGTGCGGCGCCGGACGCCCTCGCCTTAGCCCATGCTGCCATCTCCCGGCAGCCCACGGCCACCGCAGTGGGGTCGTCCCCACCAGGAAGGCACCCCACCAACGCGTCCGACGACAGCAAGGAGTTGACAAAGCAGCTCCATCCTCCTTCCCCTCAACCCTGTGGCATGCCTGGTACCCCCAGAGCTGTATTCCCATTCCCACCCCGCCACCTTCCCAGGGAACCGCTGCCACCAGTGTCAGGAGGGGCTATGGGGAGGAAAAGGAATCCACAAGCAACACTCAACCCTCCTGGCATCGCTGCGAGCCCCCAGGTCACCCTACCATTGTGATCCCCAGGCTCCAGATATCAGATTTGACGCTGTACCCCTTCTGGTTCAGCTCCGGGTTAATTCTTTCAGGCTGTGAACAGAGACAAAGGCGGTTGAGGAACAGGGATGGCCCCAGTGCGATGCCTGCACCCAGGGCTCACCGACCTCAGACGGGTCTTTCACGCTGGCAGGCCAGGACCACTTAGCCCATGCCACCAGCTTGCTCCCTTGGTTGTCATGGGGCCAGATCTGGTCCCACATCCTTGCCAGTAAGGGCAGACAGTGAAATCGGTGACCAGAAGCAGATGATACCAGCACCAGGGATTGGGGTGGTGGAGCTGACCCAGCACAACTGGCACGTAGGGGATGACAAGCCTCAATTCTCCAGGACCATTTTCACCCTGTGCAAGTGCTCCACAGAGAGTGAATGCTGAACAGCAGCTCCCGGGAGGAGTCTGAGCGACCCAATCCCTGGGGACTGATTTTTCTCCCAGGTGGAAAGTACTATTGTCCCCACAGGGCAAAGGGCAAAAATGCAACACAGAGTAACTACAGAGCCTTCCTCAAGGTCACAGGGAGGTGATAAGGCAGCAGGAAGCTGTGCCCAGGAGATCTGATCCAACCCATGAGATCTGTCTCCCCTTTCTGCCCCTTTACAAGTAACTTCAGGGATACATCTTCCAAAACAAGTCCCCAGGACACATGCCGGAGGCTGATCCTTCCCCCTTTAGGATGACCCGATGCCCAGGCTCATGTTCCTCTGGCTGTCCCGCAGCAGCTTTCACACACAGCTTCTCCGCGGCTCAACTTACAGCCATGTAGGGTTTGCATCCTGCATCCATCGTTTTAGCAACCGAGTCAACGAGGTAACCGCTAATTCCAAAATCGCACATTTTCACCTGCCCCTGCGTATTGATCAACACGTTAGAGGGCTTTACATCTGCAAGAAGGAACACATACCACAGTCACTGTCACAGCATGGGTGGCTGTGCCAAGCCAAAAAAAGCCAAAGAGCTTCCTATCAGCAGAGGGCACCAAAGGTGCCCGTGCAAACCCCTGCGCTTTGTGCACGCCAGAAACCCGGCTGGCTGCAGATACTGCAAGTTCAGGTGACTGCCTCATGGGCCTGTCATATGTCCTGCAAGTGTCCCTTCACTTGCAGACTCCCCTCTCTGATTTGGGGGGGTGGGAGGTAACCCTGCATGTAGCCATCGTATCCCACCGCGCAGGGGATGGCCACGGTCATTAGAGCGCTCACAGGGGAACGGCTCAGCAGGGCTGGAGGCATCTCCAGAGGATGTCTGCAAACGGCTGGAGCTCTGGCAAGTCCCCAGCTGGATCTGGTCTCATGCCAGCAAAAGGAAAAACCCATGGGGAAAGGATGAGGGGTGGGCAGGAAAGGGTGAAGAGAAGCAGGGGTTGGAGGGGATGGAGGGAGCAGTAAACTAAGACAAGGATCAAGACTTCAGAAATGGCCTCTAATATTAAGGATACCAAGCTTGAAGGTAATGTGAACAGCAGCAGGCGTGTGGGTGCTCCACACCTTATGGAAATCAGGCCAGTGTCTCATCTATTTATTACTGCCAGGTTTATCTGCTTCCCATCACGGCCTTATAATCCTTGGTGCAATCACACTTGCATCACGCGCATGAAGGCAGTTATAATCACCATCAGAAAGGGAAATTAAGGCACAGAAAGAAGCTAGTAAGTGAAATCCATGAGAGGTGCTTTCCTGCACAGCAGGTGATCGCTCCCTGTGAGGCTAATCCCAGATGGAATCTCAACACAGCGCAGGTAGCGCAGGCTACCCTGTTGTCTCTTGTCCCAGCGCTGATCCTCAAAAGGGAGCACTCCTTTCCCTGTTGCCACCCAGAAATAAGAGGTCTCTTCTGCAAGAAGGCCCTCTGTCTACATGTGATAAACTATTAAACAGAAGAGCTGAAACACCATCCGAAGGAGGCCAGAAGATGCTTTTGAGTCCTGCTTATTAGAATTGGGTGGTTTACAGTTCATTAACATCTGCTCTCTAATCAGCATTTTGCAATCAAAAGCTTCAGGTATCTGAGATCCTCACCCATCTGTTACTATGCTGAAATAAGACAATTTTCAGTGGAAATCAAACAAGTAAACAGAAATCCAGAAGCCTAGCAGCATTTTCCACCTACTGTAAACGATACAGAAGGCAGAAACTCAACCCCCAGCCACATGCAGAATGTACAAAATGTGCCTGCCTGCTAGAGCTGAATTCTGTGCGCTCCCGACGCTCCTTTCCCCGGCAGTCACACACTCCAGAGAGGGCTTTTTCCTCCTCATGACAAATTGAAAATGACCCTTTAAAAATCAAGGTGTCAAGCAGCAACACTGCAAATGTGTTTCTTTCTAAGTGTGTTCATGGCATCTTTGAGATGCTCTAGAGGGGAAAATGTCAGAAGAGTTTAAGGAGGGTATTTATGACTTCACTTGAGGCTACTTTAGCTATCAAACTATTCTGCCCCACCAGTGCTCAGGGAAGCTCTGAAGGGGCTGAGGATGGTTAGATCACTGCATGAGGCATCCCGCTGGCATGGAGATGCCTCTCACTGCACACCAACATGGAGCCGTCGAGCTAGGGGAGAAGCCTTCGCAAAGCCTGATCCAAAGCCCACCAAGGTCAGAAGGAAAAGTCTGTTTTAATTTTGCAGAGGTGTTGAAGCAGACCATGGATTTAGACCATGCACTAGGGAAATGCAACCCAGGGGGAAACAGCCCCTTCTCTGCCAGCACAATCAGGCTGGAGCTCGCTTCTCCTCCACCTCGGGGAAACGCTGGGACCAGCATGCCTTTTTTAAAGAGCAAACCAGCAGACATTTCCTCTGACTAGGTTTTGCTAGCCATGAGATGCTGGGGAATATTTTTGCTGTCAAAGGCCCATTTTATCTCGGGTATTTTGGGATCCCTGTGCCTGGCTGCAAGGCCAGCCCTTGCGAGGCTGAGAGCGCAGGGCGCAGGGCAGACAGACACCAGCATGGTCATGGCTGTGTGCCTGGCACTTACCTCTGTGGATCACGGAGAGCTTACTGTGTAGATGTTCTAGTGCTTTTACGATCTGAAACAACAAATTTAGAGTGAATCACAGCTGGCAGCACCATGATGAGGAAGAAATGCTATCTGGCTTCACCTGCCCCATCCTCACCAGACCTCCTTGGAGAGAACTACATGTCCCATGAGTCCTGCACCCTCACAGCAGCCCAGGGTGACGGTGGGTACCCAGGGATCTCCCAGGGGCACCAGGACCCTAATGAGAAGGGAAAGGAACTGCAGAGCCCTCCCCACATCTAACGCTGTGCTGCCTCTCAATTACGTGTACAGGCACATTTGGGATACTTATGCCTTATAAATAACATCATCTCAGATGAGATACTGGAAGCCAGCTAGGAATGTTCACGTAGGCTGGCCTGTGGACCATGCTTTTCCCAGTGCAAATACAGCAGGGAGACTGGGTCATGTAGGACTTGGTTTAGAAGAGAAACACCCTTTCCCTTCCCTCCTCGCCCTGCTAATACTCACAGAGACGGCTATTTTTCCTAAGATGTCCTCAGGAATCGTCAGGCCTTTGTCAATGACATGTTTGTAGAACTTGTCCAGTGAGGTATCCATCAGCTCCATGCAAATCCACACGTCTCCCTGGAGGATAAAGAACGCAAATATCTGCCCACTTGAAAGAAGCATCCTTTCCTTTCCTTCCCTTTCACGTGCAAAGGTCTTCTTTGGCACTTGCCTTTTGCTGGCCTGTTTGCCTCTTTCTGTCTTTTAAAAGTCATCCAACAACACTACTGGGCTTTCTCTTTCCCTCCTCCCCAGCTGGAATGAAGTGCTGTCCACTACCATTTAGGCTGTATTTTCTGCTGTCTTTTCCCAAAGCAGAGTCCTAGTGATTTAGGAGTCCTGAAAGTTATCGGGACTGAGGTTCCCTACATGCTCAGGTCACTGCAAATGCTCAGCCAGGAAAAGTTCAGCTCTGCAGAGCTATGCTTAAAACTCTTCAATAAATCTTGCTCTTCAGAGCTTTCCACATTTTTCCTCCATGTGGCTTTCTCATTGCAAGTCAGGACAATATTAACACTAACAGATCAGGCTGTGAGTCGGTTGTCGCCATTGCTCAAACCCACCACCAAGCCCCAACGTCTCGGCACAGGGCCCTCACACATTCCTGGCACTGGGGCTTGGCGGCCCTTGGCTCCTCCTTGCGTGGGACCGCATCTCTCCTCGCTCGCCAAGAAGTAACTGTATGTGACAGATCCTTAGGCTGGGATTGAGCAAATCCATATTGTACCAAGTCTCCATGTCTAGATGGAGATTAAACCCCTGGCACTTGGAGGGAGTTCTAGGCATGGGAATTCAGAGCCTGGGAGAGGATCCAGTCTCCCAGGGGCAGCGCAGCTGATCTCCAGGATGCCATACCTCTCGGAAAAGTGCCCCGTAAAAGGTGACAGTGAAGGGGCAATCTACCGTCCTCATGGAGATATCCAGATCCATCAATAACCTCTTCTGCTCCTGACTGTTCACGGTGGCTCGGATCCGCTGGAAGACAAAGCATTTTAGCATTGGCTGTCAGCACCTCCATACCACGCTGCTGCTGCTGCAGGGGACTCGCCACAGCCATACCCATGCTGGCCACAGTGCCTTGACATCACACCATTACCCTTTCATCGCATCTCTTTGTGTTACCCTTTTATTGTATCTCTTTGTCATAGGCACATCACAAGCACAGCACCCATGGTAGGAGCACCCTGGTGCAAGAGAGGGCAATGGTGGCTGAAGGGGTCTTCTCACCTCAGCCCAAACTGCAGGCGATTTTGCTCTTCCCTGCAAATGCCCCTCTTTTTGCAACAGCCAAAAGTCACTGTGGCTTGGGAGAGGAGAAAGGAGCAGGAAATCAAATTCCAGGCTGGTGGAAACCTGTGACTTTTGGAGCTGCAGTGCACATCTATTTACATCAGCAGACTTTGGTCACGAGAGAGGGCTCCAGCCCTGCAGCCAGAGCCCATGTTCTCCCCATGGCTTTGGAAAACGGACATTTCCCAGTCTCCCAGGGGAGAGATGTCATTTATGTGAAATACCTGGAGACCCGCAGCTGGGAAGCACCACAAAGGGGCATGACACAGTCCAACACAGGTCACACACATATTCCAGGCTCCTTGGCCAAAGCCACTCGAGGTCAGTAACGTGATAGAATTAAACTTTTCAGTATCGCAGATGCAAGTAATAGGCTGAATGTTCCCGCCATACCCTCTTCAGATCTTCCATCATACTCAGAGAGGTCTTTTGCAGTTTGGTGAACACCAAAGTAAACCAGAAGACCAAATGCAGAGCACGGAGGCCCCAAGACAAATCCCAGCATCCACAACAAAGTGTACCCACAACTGAGGAGCTAAGAATTTTCCTTCAGTTTGCTCATAGCTTCCAGCTCTGCATCGTTTTTTTCTTTTGTCTTATTCTGAAAGGAAACTTGAGCTAAAATTCAGCCAAGCAAAAATTGGTCCTTCCCAAAATACAAATTTTCCCATGACTACTTCCCTAAGCTGCAAGCTTATGAGTCTAAACTGTTGTTACGAAAACTTCTCATAATAGTATCTAGAAGCCTGTCATGAATCAAGATCCCACGGTAGCAGACAAAATGTGAAAACCCCAACAAAAATTTCCTGTTCCAAAGAGATTAAAAAAGTCCCAGCTGAAGAAAATTATCTCATGCAGTTAAATTTACAGTACACTCTTCTTTACAATTACAATTAATGTGCAGAGCCCTGAATCTGAAGGTATATCTACATTAGAAAAAAATACACATATTTAAAAAATGTTGGCAAATGGCTTGTAAAATCCTACCAAACCAGGAATATTGTAGACAAAGGTGAACGATATGTTTGCGTGCACTACAATGCTGGAAACATGTTGAGCATCATACTTTTAAAACACACCCCTTTTCTTGATTAAATGGCCCAAATCTACCTCAGCACTCTTTGCTCCTGTGTAGAAAGAGGATTTCATAAGGAAAGAAGTAAATCTCAGTAAAGGCACGTGTCAGAACGAGCAAGATTAGAAATGTGCACAAACGAGAGCGCAGAGGGTGTGCGCACACAACGATACAGACAGAAAGCACCTCGGGAGGCTCACTCTACCTTCACTGCCATGATCTGCCCGCTAGGCATGTGCCGCATCTTCTCCACCACCCCGTACGCACCTCGTCCCAGCTCGGAGATGGGCTCCAGGTCATCAGCTTTCACCTCAAAGTTCTGCGGGGGAAAAAACCATCAGCGCGAAGGTGGCCGCTGCGAGTACGTGCTATGCAAGGAGCGAAATGCCCCTAAAATCAGCCCTGCTTGGCACATAAATTCACTTTTGTGCATCCCCTTCCCTGTCTGCGTTCATGAGGCTAGAAACAAAATCATGGTCCTCAGGGGCTGTCGGGAGGATTAACTACTGTGCAGTAATGAGCAGAGTTCTGAAGAGGACGTGCCTCGTAACGACACGAGCAGGGAGCCTGTGTCGACGAGCACCCTGAGCAGGGCGGGCGCAGGAAGGACCGCTCCTTTGGTGGGACGCTGTCCCACCACCCACACCTGAGTGCCCCTCCCAGCCACCTTTAGCTGCCAGCACTTTCAGCTCCTCCATCCTCTAAGGGCTGGGATGGAAAATGCCTCGGCAGCTTCTCCCCTAGGAATCACCTTCAGTCTTTTATTATTTTTTTTTCCTTCCATCCTCCTCCTCCCACAAACAATGATGGAAATATCTCTAGGGTTTTCTTAAGGCCTGTAAAAGCTTATTTCTCCAGACCTGTAGATGGGCCAAATACTAGCTGAGTGTGCCCCATTTTTAAACCTCAGAGGATTTATTTTGTCTAGCATTCGAGATCTCTTTCTCCTGGCCTTACACAAAGGATGACTTTGTTTGGAGCCCTGCATTCTAACCTGCCCTTCTCCTTTCTGCCACGATATTGTGCAGTAGCTCTATTTTTTGCTTATTATTATTTTTGGAAGTTTAAAATATGCCTTTGCTACTAAAAACCAGCCATTCTGTTTGCTGAACGCACAACCACATCAGTCAATCATCCTACAGAAAGAAGCGGGTTATAATGAACTGATTCACAGCGCATAATCCCACACCGCTTTTTGCCGGCACAGCAGAAAAAAACCTGCAGCCTGAAATGTGCTGGCTGGGGATGCCATGGCGTGCAGGGCCCATACACTGCGTTACTGTGCGCTTGGGCTCCCGGTCATTCACTCACAGCTACATCGCCTGCAAAAGGAGCCCTGACTAATATTTTTGTGTTACGGCAGAGATTTAAGCATCTCTGACTGCCAGACACTGCTCCTACTGTTCAACAGGACCCTCTCCAAAAAAGCACAAAAAAGCACTCTCTCAAGGCCACTCTTAAATTTAGCAGCAAAGTTTAACGGGAGAGGAGGGAAAGTGGCTTTCCCTAGGGATCAGGGGTGAGTGCAGAAAGGCTGGTGGAAGAAGGAGCACATCCTAAAGGAACTTGGCTGGACAAGTAAGCAACAGGTCTATGGGAAAAGCAAGCCATGGCATGTCAGTCCCTCCGAGATAGCCACATATCTGCGTCTGTAAAAAAGACTCAGCTCTGGGTTTTACAAGTGCGTTTCTCTTTGCACCGCCCAACATGGGCTCTCTGCCTCCATGCATGGAGCCTTTTTGGAGCGCTTGAGCTTTTCCTCGTCCCTGGGACTGCAGGGGAGAAATGATTTTCTTGGAGTGGGCGCTTGCTCTAGCAGCAGGCATTTTCTCTGCCTCGGTGCTGCACCATTTTGCTCCAGAGGCATCTCACACTCTTTCCACCTTCCAGCCCCTGCTCCATGCCAGGGAAAACACAAAATCCAAAATGAAAGAAAAGCATCCAAAGATAGACATTATAAAACACTATTGGATTAGCATTTCACTTCATAAATTAACTCGCTGACACCGAGGCCTATCTTTTGCACCTAATAAATTTATTGCTCAGCTTTAAAGTGCTTTTATGAATGCTGCTGTGACATTTTGTCCTATCAAAATAGCTGTCCTCAGTTTTGTTTTTTCCCTGCTATTTTTTTAGAACATCAGGTGGACTCGTTTCCATGCTGTCAGAAGGATTTGCTTCCAGGACAGGAAGATCTACCCTGAGTTAGACTCCTCATGAGATGGCCTTCAATATTAGCGAAGGGAAATACTTTGGATGAAGGCTTTAAGTCAGCAAAGGAACTGCAAAGGAGAGTAAAATCTGCTGTTAGCAATCCCCTTGTTTTATAATCATTATTTCCAGGGGATTAGCTGCACCTTATTGAGGCAAGGAAGGAATTTCCAAGGTGGAAAACTTGAAGGGGACCCAGGTGTCATGGGATGCAAAAGGTGAACGTTTGGGGGCACGTTCATCAGAGCGGTGACAACCAGTAGGTCACACTCCAGCTGGTCATGGGGCCATCGGTCCCACACAGACAGCCCTTGCTGGAGAAACACCAGAGGCTAGTCGGCTCTCTGTGGCTGGAGGTGGCTGTCAGGGCTCACACAAGCTCCCAGGCTGGCTCTTCTTAGCTTTTACTCATCCACCAACTGCCTTCCATTTCAAGCAAAACAAGATACATTTTTTTAATAGCTGGTGTTTAGTAATCTGCCCTTTTTTGGGGGGCTGAAGTTAAGCAACCCCACGAGCAGCCCGCCTGGACAAGCAGCCAGCACCACAGCAGCCAGCCCAGGATGGTCACCTGTCCCCAGAGGTCTTCTCACCACAACTCCTAGTCTTACCTCCTCGCCAATAGAGATGCAGGCTTTGGAGTCTAGATCTCTGGGTGGCCTGCAGGAGAGAAAAGGGAAAAGATGTGAAACGTTCCTTACAAAGATCAATTTTCCCTCAACGAGTAAACACAACCCCCAGGGTCCCCCAGGCCATCCCCTCACGCCTTCAGGCCAGCAGCCCTGAGCGGCCTAACCAGCCTCCAGCTTTGCAGGATCAACAGATACAGCCAAGATCCACAAAGTCACCCCAAAAAGGGGTCAGGAAGGAAGCTGCTGGAGTTGGCATTTCTCACATCCAACTTCCCCGTGCGGGAACCCAGAGAGATTCATTGCAAAAGTGCAAGCCAGGTGGCAAGCACCAAATCTCTGCCAGCCAGTATGAAAAATGGATTAAACAGGCATAAAGGTCTAAAACCACTGTAAATTATTACCTAAGTCATACAGCAGGGGTTAACAGGATAATAAAAGTTAATCCTCAAGGAAGCAAAGAAAGCCAAGCAGGCAGGAGTTGCACAAATTGCCTTAAAAACACAGTTTTCTTTTGCAAGGCTGAGAATGGAGGGAAGGGGATACATTTGTATGTCTTGACCAAATGCATGTTACTCAAACTGGGTGGCAGAAGTGCCACATGGTTAAAATCAGGTGCTCATTCTGTTTTTTCTTTTCCTGGGCACATCATTAAGCAGCACGAGACGTGTACCACAGGCAGTGATGGATAAAGGGTGACAGGCTGAGACCCCCTGGTTGTATCTGGGGCTACACGAGAAATACAAGGGCCGTTATTATCCTCCCTAATGGTGCCAGAATTAACCTAGGCGTTTTGCCCCTGTTCCTCGTGAAGGGTCCCTGTTATCCCAGAGCTGCAAGCACGAGCCCCGGGTGCTGGCCATGACCGGCCGCTGGCCCCTGGCCGTGGCAGCACAGGCACTAGCAAAGGCTGGAAGGCAGCTGGGGTTCGTGGTTTTCTTTTTATTCTGCTTTAGTGTTTGCAGACTTACGTGGAGCTTGTCTGTGGTTGCTCAAATGCTTCTTTAGGAATTTTCAGCCCAGGGTTTCTCTTCTTGCCTGTGAAACAAGAAAGAGGCAGAATTAAAGAAAGGCGCTTTTTTGTTGTTGTTTTGTTTTGGTTTAATTTGCAAAACACAGCTTGTCTATATTTGTTGACCTTATTTAACATAAATGCCCTGCCAGGCTGGTGGTGTAGACTCAGGGCACAGAGTTCAAAACATAAAGTGCCTTTGTTCAGTAACGCTTCATTTAGACCTGCAAGGTCTGGCTGCCAACTTGGTACAGAAAACAGGCAAGAGCTCTGGCAAAGGCAGGCCATGTGAAAATGCAAAGTGAAAGGTATTTCTCCTTCGTCAGCCCTACCCACGTAGGATCCCTTTAAAAGTTGCTTAGATTTTAAACCATTCCAGATACATAACTGCGAACTCTGGCAGGATTAAAAATCTTTTTAGAATTGAATCTGAAAGTCCAGAACCAGATTCTGATTCTGTTTAAATGGATATTTCACCTCTTGGTCATTGAAGTTGTGCAAACACAGCAAAAATAAAGCAGAATTAAGTTTGCAGGCTTCAAAGCCATTTGTTTCTGCTCACACTGACCAGCCAAGCTTTTCTGAGCTGGATGAAGCTCAAGCTCTGAAGCAGTTCAAATGCAGGCTCTCTTGTAAAGGGGGTCCAAGCCGGCAGACACAAGAGCCAGGCAGACTAGAGAAATACAAGAACCTTTTTATGACTAAACATATACAGCCACATTTCAGCACAGGGTTTTGAATTCATGGATAAAATAACCTGAAAATGTAAGTCATGTCACCAAAACCCCAAGGTAAACATCTGGCTGTTTGGCTGTGTAATAAAATCCCTGGTCCCCAAAAACGGCACAAGCATCTAATTTAGGCATTAAACATTTTTAACCTAACAATTTATATCAATTACTGTCTTTCTTTTAAGCTGGAGTTTTATTCTCTATTCCCAACACTCTCTTTCAAACTTTACCTGCACATGGTTGAGTTTGGTTTTCCTCTTGACACAAACTCACGTCAATAGATGTCTGTGCATCCCAGTGCCAGAGGGGTGCTAGAGCAAAGTGCAGGCACCCAGAACTGAAAATGACCTTTTTGAAGCAATTAGTCAGTTCAGACTGCCAATCTTTTTTTTAAATTTTTTTTTTTCCCCTTGTCTGCTCCAAAAGACAGGATCGTACTCGCTCCTTTTGGCAAAGAGTCATTCCAGGATGGGACAAGCTACGACAACCCAGCTGACACCTCATGGGAAAAGCATTTATTGAAAACCACTGTGCACACTCGCTATTGTTATTAGAAATCTACAGAGCTGCGAATTTACAAAAGGGGGAAAGCCAATTCTCTGCTCCAAGGAGCTTCCAGTCTAGCACAGAAAAGGCAAAATAAAAGATGCAAGGTCACTCAGAAACATGAAGAATAGCTCTCAGTTTTCCCAAGAGGTAAAAGCTGGTCTGTAAGGAAGTAAAAATCATCGTAAAAACAAGTGGAGGAATTTCAACAGTTAGCAGAGCTGTTCTTTGACCCTTTTCTTTCTAGTTTTCTTAATTGTACTACAAAGTTCTCTAGAAGGCACAACTGAGAAGCAAGCCCTGCTGTGCGAGATGCTCTAGATAGCATTTCTTGCCCAAGCTGCGCCAAGCGCACATCGGATCCAACAGGATGCTAAATGGGTAACGGTGTTCTTGCTGTTGTCATGTTTTAGCTAAAAAAGGAATCTCAAAAATATAGGTCTTGCAGTGCAGGCAAACAAAAACCCTGTTTCACTGGCAATTTCTAAGTCTGCCATCCCAGTGACATCTCCGCCTCCAAAAACCTGCCTGCATCCTCTTGCAGTTCAAGCAAACAAGACAATCACGGGCACAAGAAAAGCAGTACCTTCATCCTTATTTTGCACGTGGGAATCAAGACACAGAAATTCGCCGACTTGCCTGCGGAGGCAGGAACTGCCGCCTTTAGCTCTAGAGCTGAACTCACCAGCCATCTCTTGGCATACTTCTACACATCGACCATCCATCCACACTGCTGCAGTGACATTCACACAACAACCAAAATCAAGACAGAAACAAGCACAAATTGGCTCTGTTCTTTCCTTTTTTTCTTTTTTTCCTTCGTGCATTTGCTTGCACAATCCCATGTGCTGTACCTGAACCTCAGGAACCTGCTCTCAGGCAGCCCTGGGAGGGTGAAAACGAACCTACTGGAAATTAATCTAATTTGAACGTGAACCAGAACAGGTTGTACAGCATTTAATCTCACCGTGGTTCACAAGTGGTGTCAGCAGAAGAACTAGGTAGCAAAATGCCAAACCCAAATAAATATTAAAAGCCTTCCGCCTTCTGGTGAAATAAAATCTGCACTTTGGGGAGTTTATTTTCCTTGTCTCTTCTTCACAGAATACAATATTTTGAAACTTTGCCATTTTTTTGAAGCACAATCTGTTCGCGTATTCGAGTTGCCAAGACACAGACACAGTTTAACGTTCTTTGGGGTTTTCTTTTCAAGAAAGAAGAAAGCAACAACAGTAGCAAGAATAAAACACGGATTTCACGACGGCACCAGGAGAAGGGATTGCAAACGGGAATTGCCACGGCCGGGACTCGCACCTGCAGCACCAACAGCTCCTGCGGGATTAGCTCACGGTGCGGAGGGGGAAAGCGGTTACCACTGCGCCGTGGCTCACCGCATGGTTATTTAATGAAAGTCTCGGGTTGCGATCAGGCAATTTCATGCCTCTCAACTGGATCAGGCAAAGTTTCTGAGCTCCTTTTGTTACAACATGCAAAATGCTTGTCTCTCCAAGCCTTCTGGGGCCAGCGTCTGCAAGTGTCTTGCAGGACGCATTAGCAATCCTGAACATGACACTGCCTTAAAACCAGAAGGACGGAGCTGCGGTCAGCACTGCTCCGCAGAGCCGTGGCTGCCACCCCGGCAGGCTGCAGCGGGGTGCAGGACCTGGGGTCCCCCCTTGCCCCATGCCCCAGCTCCCCGGCTCTCAGCTGCACGTGGGGGGAGCTCAGCTGAGGCTCTGCAGCTGCTCCGAAAAACAAGGCTCCAGGTCACACATGCTTGAAGGAGTTTCTCCCCAAAGGCAAACACTGACACTTAGAGGGCTTTTTTTTTAGGAAAAAAAAAATAATTGGAAGTCCCGAGATCAGTTCTCTTCAATAACAACAGCCAAGCAAGTATCTCGCTGTCAAAATAAAATCCCCCAGTTTACCATAGCAGACATCGGCCTTGAAAGATGACGCTGTATTAAATTGCAGTTTGCAGAGAAAGTCATCTGTAGAGGAGCTCAAAATGTGGAGGCAGCTTAATAACATACAAAATTGGATGTTACCTGTTCCATCCACCAGAAAACCAGTATTTTCCACGGTGTTTTTATGAATCATTATTATTTTTAGCTTTGTTTCCTGAAGAAAATCACCGCATGTGTGTGTTTGACAGCCCGTGTCCCTTGTGGCAAGTTTAAATCCACTGGCCAATTTCAGCCCTATCTGACAGAGAAATTGAGCTTTTGGAGATTGCAAATCTGATAAAAACAGGTGACTAAATAAAGAAGTCCCCAACTCAGAGGCAGGCTGAAGCACAAAAGCAACCCATGGCAGACACCAGACATCCACGTTCAAGCTGTACAGAAGCCCCGGGTGTCTCAGACACCAAAATAACAACACGAGGCTCAGTCCTGAAACACAAACCAGCCGGGGCCTGAGCATCCAAGAAAGCCAATGGCATCCTGGCTTGTATCAAAAACAGCGTGGCCAGCAGGACTAGGGCAGGGATCGTGCCCCTGCACTCGGCACTGGTGAGGCCGCACCTCGAATGCTGTGTTCAGTGTTGGGCCCCTCACTCCAAGAGAGACATTGAGGGGCTGGAGCGTGTCCAGAGAAGGGCAACGGAGCTGGGGAAGGGTCTGGAGCACAAGGCTGATGGGGAGCGGCTGAGGGACCTGGGGTTGTTCAGCCTGGAGAAAAGGAGGCTGAGGGGAGACCTCATCGCTCCCTACAACTGCCTGACAGGAGGGTGTAGAGAGGTGGGGTCGGTCTCTTCTCCCAGGTAACAAGTGACAGGACGAGAGGAAATGGCCTCCAGTTGTGCCAGGGGAGGTTTAGACTGGATATTAGGACATTTTACTTCACTGAAAGGGTTATCAAGCATTGGAACAGGCTGCCCAGGGAAGTGGTGGAGTCGCCATCCCTGGAGGTATTTAAAAGACATTTGGATGAGGTGCTTAGGGACATGGTGTAGTGGGGGACTTGGCAGTGTTAGGTTTATGGTTGGACTCGTTTAGGTCCAACTTTAGTTGGACCTAAAAGATCTTAAAGGTCTTTTCCAACTTATACAATTCTGTGATTCTGTGATTCTGTGATCGGGGGGGGGGGGTTCACTGCAACGCCTTGGGATTTGCAATAAGGAAAGCCCCAATTAGCCATCATAAAAGCATAAAGACTAAACGTGGCTCCTTCTGCAGAAGGGTTCACAGTCCTTGCTGATCAACAGATGGGATCTGCTCCCCAGCATCCAAAAAGTCATGAGTTTTCTCCATAAACAACCGCTGGTGGCTTTCTGGTCTCTGAGCCTTCAAGCTAAAGCTCATTTGAGAGCTCTCCCTGCAATTTTCCACACGGAGACTTCCACAAGCACTTGAGTCAAAAGCCAAGTTTTAAGAAAATTGAGGGGAAAAAAACAGACTGGTTTGGAGCGATGCTGAGAGATATCTCCAGAACCGAGTTTTGATTCAGCAAAACATCCAGGGTATCTGTAACGTTAAGCACAAGCTTAAATCTACTTTCTTTTAGCAAAGCAATTACCCACAGTAAATATTGAACTGACTGGTGCTAGAGAAGTTGTCGTCTTTAAAAAACCTCTCTGCTTTCTCAGCAAGTGCACCCATCAGGACAGCAGTAATGCAAGCAGTTAGCTGCAACGTCACTGCAACCTTCTGCGCCCACCTCCCCACCCTGCGTGCCTTCTGCACGGGCTTTGGCTAGACCAGCCCAAGAAAGTCAATGCTGAGAACGAAGCGAGGTCTGAAAGCAAAACTGTAATAGGAAAAAGAAAACCTGCCTTAATGAAAACACATTAAATACTTCCCTGTGAAGGTCTTAAACCCAATTCCTGAGGGAGGGGAGAAAAATACAACTTCCAATGGGCTTGTTAACCTCTTCCCACCAGCACTGACAGAGCGTGCAGAGAGATTAATGTTGCTAGCCCCTTTCAATTAGGGCAGCGTTAAATATCAATATAGAAAAAGGAAACTTCAAAGTTTCACTGCAAAAGGGTAGGAAGCATAACAGAGCATAATAAAGAAAGGGAAGACAGAGGAATTCACTACCCACATACGCTGTAACAGAAAATAAACTTTTACTTCTGAAGGAAAATCCCATTCCCCAGTCTCCAGACTTTTCACTGGAGTCAAAAACTTTTTATGATATAATCCAAAGTAAATGGTTCCTTGCCACAAAAAGCTCCTATTTCCTTCAAAGGATATTAACCAGTTCTGTCTTCACCACAATTTATTATTAAAGCTGTGTTCAAGAGCCATGTAGCAATACTTTCTTTCAAATATCACCCTTTAGCATATAATTTGCTGGTAAAATTTCACAGGTGGAAAATGCCTTTCTCCCACTTTTTTAAGAGATAAAAGTGGCTCATTTACTATTCCTGTCTTTCCTAAGGATTTTTTGTCTGATTTCTTGAAAGGTTTTGAAAGCCAAATAATCTGCTTTTCCCCTATCAGCTGCACTCAACTGTGTAAGCAAAACCCCCACCCCTAAAATGAGGGCAAAATGGAAATGCTTGGTGTGGTTCCATGGGACAAGAGTGAACTGGCATCTCGTGGGCTCTGCAAGACTGAGCCCTGTACCACAAGGATGCCCAACCAACATCTCACCTGACACCAAAGTGCCACTGCACCCACTTTGCGGTAGAGAAGGACCCGTGGCCATGGCTTAGGTGCAAAACCCCAAACTGAGATGGTTCTTGCAAAATCGATAAATTAAGATTAACTTTTTTTTGTCCCAGGTGCCCTGGAAATGCCCAGCAGGAGACAGCTCTTCATGCAAAGACTTGGTCTTCAACTGCAAAGGGCATCTCTTACCCATAGCCCAGTTCCAGCCCATATATTCAGCAAACAATGGTAGATTTGATGCTGCCAAAGAGAAGTTCAAGCCTTGAAGGCCAGGTGGAAATACCCAAACCTCTGAGACCTTGGGTGGAAATAGCCAAACCTTCACCCATTAACATGCCTGGACCCAGGCACATGAACACTAAGATATCTTAAAGCTGCTCACGGCACCCAGGGCAGAGCAGGGTCACCTGGAGCAACTGCTGTTGTAGAAGATGTAGCAACCTCTTGTTTAACATCAGTCTCACACAGGATGACCAAAGAGGGGAAAAAACCACATTTTTTTAACAAGTATTAAAGATCATCTCACAGGTTCATTATTTATGCTTGCAAATTATTAAAGGTTAAGGCACACGTAATGGTTGCCTTACGTGTACAAACTGAGCTGGTACAAACCCATCTTGGCACACGAGAGTTCAAGGGCTGGTGATGGACTTGCACATCTCCTTTGGTCCTCAGTCATCTGCCCCAGCAACAGCTCGTCACTGCTCACCAGTTCTCAAGGTGAAAAGCCTTTAATTCTGCCTAGGTCTCTCCACCAAGGAATCCCACAAGTGGGGATGCCCCAGCCAAGCGTAAGAGGAGCAGGAAGGCCGGGTGCATTCCTGGCATCCCCACAGTCAAACACTCACCACCTCTAGACTAAACAACAGCCACCGAGCAAAGACGCCTGAGATTCCCTGCCAAATCGTTGCGCTTAAAAATTAAAATACACGTAGATAAAAAAGTATATTTTAAATGAGTGGGTCTGAGGGAGAAGCCATGCTGCCAGAGCTGTACCTGGACTTGTTTTTACAAGCTGGCTCTGCTCCAGCTGAAACGGAAATCAAGTCCTCAGTCAAAGAGAACAAACACAAATGAGTGTAAAATCATGAACTAGCCGCTTCTAGTGGTTTTAATAGTACAAATGTATCTGCCCAGGCGACCACTTCCCAGAGGCAGCCCCACTTGCCCTCCCATGGGTTGCTGTACCATCTCCACAGCCATGACCACAGTGCCTCCTGCATCACCACTGCCTTCCTCCCTCGGGCTTTGTCTGTGTGAAAGCCTTTGAATTTTGCCATACAGGCAGTCAAAGTACGGAATCAGACCGTGCCTTTTCGATTTAAATGTTTTTGGGACAGATCTGCAGGTGATAGGGAGGCTGGTGTTGGTGACAGTGGTTTGGTGGCTGGGGACACGCAAGGGAAGTTCTCTCACCACTTCTGCCTCCATGGTTGGGTTGTGTGTCCTGGTAACCCTTTGGTAAAGCTGCATAAAATAACATTGTGCGATGCTCAAAGCAGGGTGCCAGGGCCAGGGTGGGTGAGTGGCTGAGCTGTGCCCACCACCCAGTTTGTAAATGCAGAGCTTTAGCCAAGCCCTAGCTTCTGGAGAAAACCAAGAGCTAGATATTCATGTAAGCACCAATGATGTGGAAGTGGGCCTGAAAATCTGTTTCCCAACCCCTCATTAAGCCACAGAAAAAGTATTTAATGTGCAAGAGATTCTTAAAACTTGTCAAAGTTTCAACCAAAAGCCAAGGGAAGAGATAAAGTGGATATTGTGCTTTATTTGCCTCCTTGAAATATAATTCAGCTGCTCTCTCCTTAGTCCTGTCAATAAGTAAGAGTGGTCAAGCACCACTGGCTGCTCCTCCATCACTGCCATGAGCAACCGGGTCAGTCGGAGCCAAATGGAGACGCTCCAACAAGGAACATGGTACGTCCTCTGCGCAGGACAGGGACGTTTCCTGCACGTCCTTTATCTGTGTCTTCCCTCGCGGTTGTTTGCAATAACTCCTTGGAAACGGCAAACTTGAAATCTGTTTCCTTAACAACTCATTTCAGGGCGGCTCAGGAGAAGGGAGCCGAGCCTGCCGCGGTCGTGGGCCTGAGATGTCTCCCAGCTCCAGGCTTTCTTCCTCTCCTTTTGGTGCCGCAGAGATGCCGGCTCATTTGGTGGCCGTTGGCACATCCAGGTCTGAGCACACCATCACTGCTGCCAGCCCCATCGCTGTGCCCCATGTCCACGCTGCAACTCACACCTTTATATCTCAAGAATTGAAGCTTTCCCCCCGCCCCCGCCCCCAGGAACCACATTTTGGGACAGGAAGTGTGAAAGGCAAAAGCCCTTCTATGACTGTGATGGATTTTGCCAACGCGTACCAGAATCAGGATACGCCTGAAACACTGCGCCAGGCGCAGAGATACCACGGGACAGCCCTGATTTCCTCTGAAGTCCTAGTCGTCCATTCCTCCTCTTGGTGCTCTTCTCCAAAAATAAAGAAATAAGTAAATCTCATTTCATACCAAGCCTGGAAATGGCAGCAGGCTAAATGGAGAGCTTGAGTCACTTCTCCTTGCTCTTTCCCTCTGCCTCTCCTTTCTGGTCCTGAGTGATGGCTGAGACACATTGCACTGAGCAGGGGGAACCTGCTCCTAAAGACACCTCCCAGAGACTTAACCAGGCAACAGATCACCCCAAGTGCAACCAAATTTCCTTTGGCAAAGAGGAGATGACCTCAGAGCCACAGCCCAGAGGTGGACTCTTTCTTTTCTCAAAGTCAGTCTGAACAATGAAAATATGGAGACAGAAAACCCCTGCATCTCCATCTGGAAACCTGTACAGTAGGAAACCCTGAACTGCTGGCACAAAGCCTGAGCAGATGATGCTGCATTCATCTGCCATTTTAATTCCCAAGGCTCCTGAAGATAAGGAGAGCATGGCATGCCATGACCTGGGCACAGCTCACCCAGTAATGCTGTACCCGCCGATCCCAAGCTAGTTTCCAGTACCGTTAGCACCCACATTACAATGCTGAAAATGTAATTTGCTGTCCTGCCCCGTCGGTGGCCGTGCCCCAGCACCCAGCTGTGCTGGCAGCTGCCCCGGGGTTTCTTTGTTGCAGGGCTCAGCTCGCTCCTCTGACTCAATCCTGCAACCTGTAATAAACCCAGCGCAGGAGAGGCCCCAAACCAAAATAGCAGGGCTTTTGCAAGGAGCGACGGAGGTGCACCGAATGAACCGCGTGGCAGGGGTTGTGCAACGTCTGCTCGGATCACGCCAGGGTTATTTGCGTCTCAGGGCCTGTCTCCGCTGCAAGAGCGAGCTGCGTTTTCAAGTCGTGGCGGCTGACGTAGGTCAGCTCTGCTGAGGCACAAAGACAATGGAGACAAAGATCTTCAGCTTTACTGCAAGGTAAATTCACAAGGTCAGTCCTTCACGCCTGCCTCAAGACTGGCCGCCAGCAGGAGACAGTTTGGTGGCGAAGCTCTGAACAGCACAAGAACAAAACGCTGGAAGAAGGCGAAGCAGAAAGCTTTGCAATAAGGACTCCAGCAGACTAATCTCTGGATCCCGCAGTGCAGAAACATACAGAAATGTCACCAAACTGTGCAAATATCAGAACCTATTTGCCTGCCTTTCAATAAGCTCTGTATTTCAGTAATTCAATTTTGAAGGTAATTTCCTGATTCAGGCTAATCTCTCTTACTCTGCCCATTTTCCTCTTAATACATCCTGCAAAAGGGCTGCAGGCTTCTCCTGGTTTTGGCTGGGATAGAGTTAATTTTCTTTCTAGTAGCTGGTATAGTGCTGTGTTTTGGATTTAGGATGAGAATAATGTTGATAACACGCTGATGGCTTAGTTGTTGCTAAGCAGTGCTTACACCGGTCAAGGGCTTTGCAGCTTCCCCTGCTCTGCCGGGTGCCCAAGAAGCTGGGAGGGGGCACAGCCAAACTGGCCCAAGGGCTATTCCATACCATATGGCGTCATGGCCAGTATAGGAACTGGGGGGAGCTGGCTGGGGGGCAGCGATCGCTGCTCGGGGACGGGCTGGGCATCGGTCGGCAGGCGGTGAGCGGTTGCAGCACTTGGTTTTTTCTTGGGTTTTGCTCCTCTCTCTCTCTCACTCTTGTTGTCTTCCTTCTCATTACAATCTTTATTATTATTATTATTATTATTATTATTATTATTATTATTACTATTATTATATTTTATTTCAATTATTAAACTGTTCTTATCTCAACCCATGAGTTTTCTTACTTTTGCTCTTCAGATTCTCTCCCCCATCCCACCAGGGGGAGGGTGAGCGAGCGGCTGCATGGGGCTCGGTTGCCAACTGGGGCTAAACCACAACAAGGCTGCTGTGTTTATTCATGTCAACATAGAAACCAGAGGGATGCAATTTCTTCTTATCTATCTGCACATTTTGGTTATGAGAGTCTGTTTGTCACGCTGATAAGAGTGCACCTCTAAATTTTAGAAGAGTTAAGACTTTCTGAGTGTGAAGCGGAAGAGACACTTTGATAGAGATTAGACATGAGATCCTGTGCTAAGACGTGCACTCAACGCAGGGCCGGAGGGACTCTGGGAAGGGGGCAGGGAGCTGATACAGCTTTTGGCCAATTCTGTACCCTCCTGTAATCCCCCACCAAACAAAACTGAGCCCCCTGCAGCTCTAGTCCGTAGGAGCTTGCAGGGAGCACTGGGGTAATCACGTGCTGGAGCAACCTTCCAGGAGGTTGTGTGGGACACCAACACCCAATGCCAGTTTGGAGATGAAGACTGGCCGTCTGATGCAGGGGGTACTACAACACGGCTGCAAGGGAGAGGGTACGATGGTTTAGGATGATCTTTTGTGTCCCACAGAAGTTGCTGCCACCTCACTGAGCTGTTTCATGGGCTCCAGCATTGGCTTGGACCTTCCATTGCCAGGACCTTAGACTTCACTTCCCAACAGGACTCTGCCCCGATGTGTTCCATGCACCCCGCTCCAGTGTTTGCTAGCAGGAATACCAACATGAGAGAGGAAACAGGGCCTTCAGCGCCCATTTTCACGCTCACAGACCAACAAGGAGCAGCTACGTGCTTCCTTCTGATGCTAACAGTTCAGAGGAAATGGGGAGGTGACAACAAACAGCTTTTCCAGATAATGTCCCTTCCCAGCCCAGATGCAGCATCACCCCCAATCTCAGCGAGGGAACTGCAGGCACAGCGTGGGGCCACCCATCATGTTCCTGTTGAGCTGGTGCCAGGGCCACATTGGTATCTGCAGATGTGACAAGGCAAGACGGAGTCCTCCCCTGACATCCTGCACTGCCGAGGCAGCCTTTAGATTAGCCAGTTTTTCTTTAGAAAACAGATGCAATGCAAAATACTCCTAAATCCATCGTACTTTAGGTGCTAATGTAAGTGGGAGATGGTAGGTACGAGAGTTTTGCCTGCCTACGGCTTTCAGCATAGGGCACAAGAGACTTTAATATTAAAAACCCTGTTACAAGACTTTGGCTGAACTCATCTGGCGTGTGCATCCAACTGCTTGAACTTCGATGGCCCGGGGGAAAGAGCATGGCTCCTCCCAAACAGCAGCACCTCTGTGCAAACGGTGGCAACATCACCCAGCAGGAAAGGGACTCGATGCAGCAGAGCTGGGAGCATCTGCTGTCAGGAAATCGCACCCCGGCTGGGGCTCAGCTGCCCCGAGCTGCCCCCCAGCACCAGCCCTGCCCCTGCACAGCTCTCCAGGGATCAGCACCTTCCTCCTCGGTGCTGGGATCTCCCAGGCGGGTGCAAAGTGGAAATGTTCAGTTCTCTGCTGATTCCCCCCAGCTGCGAGATGCTCTGTGAGAGACAGGCGCTGCCTCGTGACCCGTCGGATAAAGAGGGGAGGAGGTGGTGGATGGAAGGGACTACTGGGCACCGGGATGCGCACTCTCCAGTTTCAGCTCTAACGACCCCGTCCATGGCCAGAGGAAAGTTAATCATAGAATCATAGAATACCTCGACTTGGAAAGGACCCAGAAGGATCATTGAGTCCAACTCCCAAAGTTGCACAAGCCTCGTTTTTGTGCGTGTCCCCTCTCCGCCTAGCATGCAGGTGTGCTGCAATAATGAATTAAGACAAAAACACCTCTGTTGCTTCGGGCTCTGACTCACATCCACCAAAGCAAAGGACTTCCATGGATGAGGACGTTGGCAGCTGCCAAAGAATGCTGCCCGCATTGCACGTGGGGCACAAAGCAGCACAGGCTCACACCACTGTCCTGTTCCCCATGGCACCTGAGAGTTATTAGCCCAAACCCATCGAGATGGTTCAAGCTAAGGATGGGAGAGCAGCACCAACCCCCACCAGGCTTGTGAGACTTCTGTGACACCTCTGTGACAGCCTTTAGCTGAAAGGAGACACGTGTCCATGCCAAGGCTGGAGCCATCTCTGTCTTGATGCTCCAGACATGCTGGATCCTCCAGAGATGGTCGTGGAGGCACATGCATAAAAACACAAAATGCAAAATTCAATGGTTTGCCTACGCACGCCCCATCTCAAATAGTCTGATGGAAATCCTGTAGGGACCAAAGCCTCTTCCTTCTCACCTTGCTTTGCCTAGGTATTTTTCCACCCATCAACTTAATTTCATGGGTGCGCCCAAGCTTTCCTCATCACACACAGAGAAAAACCACTTCCACTCCTCTCCTCCCATCACACTGTCTCAAATGCCCTCAAATCCTGCAAATCACTCGTGGTTGCCCAACATGAGGCTGCGAGAGCCAAAAGCTTGGGGAGATCTTATTGAGGTCAAAGCGATGCCAAAAAGGACTTTGTTTTCTGCTCCTTGTGGCCGCTGGAGCGGGTCGCATCCCTCGTGGGCCTCCTGCGCCTCCGGCATTCAGGCAGCTGCATCCTCCCGTTGCTCTGGGAAAGATGCGATGGTGGCGGAGACCCCATGGAGCAACAGAGGCCACCGGGAGCCTCGCGGCCTCTCCCCTCGCCCCCGTTATCACAAGAAATCACAGCACTGGAGCTCTGCAGAGGCGAGCGGCAGGGGCAGTCACCAGTACACCATAAATCAAGCCCGTATTTTCCCTCTGCCAAGGTCCGCTGGCTTCGCTGCCTCCCCATCCCAGAGCCTGTTTTCTTTGCTGCTTATCTCAAATTAGGAAATCCACAGGAATTGCAGGCCGGGGAAGCTGTTTGTCAAGAGCCTCCAGCCCTCGTGGGGATTTTTTATGAGGGACTTTTGGTTTAGTTGCTGCTTTGTTTTCAAACCCTCGGCTGTCTGCTTGCAGTGGGAGTTTGCTGGAATCAAAACTGGAGAAAAGCTCTTGGAATTCACCCGGGGAACAAAAGGGCTTTTGTGCAGGAGGATTTGGAAGACGCGGCTGCTTTCATTGCCGCTACCTTCATTTCTGTTTTTTTCCCTGCCAAAGAGCACCTGCCAGCAGCACCGGAGGAGGTGGGCTGCTGCCCGTGCGCGGGAGGGACGTGTGGCAGGAGGACGGATGCCTCCCGTGCCCGCAGGCAGCGGAAGCAGAGCGCTGCAGGCAGAAGGGTGAGGTGCTTCCCAAACTTCCATGCATCGCGGCATGCAAGGCTTACCCCAGACTTCTGGCCAAGCTTGGTGCTCCCTGCCCTGGCTCTGCCCCTCGCACGGAAGGCGGGGTGGGCTCTGCTCCTCAGTGCAGCAGCAGCACCCTAAAAAGTCTCCCAAGGGACGGGCAGGCTCTGCTGTGCCGGTGGGTGCTCCCATGCGATGCAGCCCCGTGGATGAGGGGCTGAAGCTCCCACGGCCAACGTGCGAGCGGGGATGCTGCGAGTTCGCCCACGAACTGAGCATCACTCCCAGTACTCTGCTTGGTTTTTTTCACTTCCCCTTATCCACTGAGATTTCACCTCAAAACACCACAGTGAGTGACCACATGCAGCTACAGGGCTCTGACCAACTTCCCATATGAATATTTAGCAGGCAGCAGCAAGTCCCCTATATGCAGCATAAAGGCAGGTGCCCTGTCTGCCTCAGCCACGGTGGGAGCAGGATTTGCCTTAAATCCACCAGCCCCAGTCCAGCTACAAACACTTCTACACATCCCAAGCCTACCGCTCCCTGGAAAACTCAACACAGGCAAGGAGCATCCACCTCCTTTCCCCATTGCTCTGCAGAGCCTCAAAAACCAACTTTCTTAGGTCTGGCTGCGATAAGGATGCCCTCCCCATCAGACAGACGTTTTGCTCGAGGTCTCCTTCCAGTTTCAATTTTGGTTTTCAGGTTTTTTAAATGCACTTGGTGCAGCTGGGATTTTCTCCCAGCAGGTCCTGCAAGGTGTTTTTAAGGAAGCATCACTGGCAGAGCGAGGGCCCCGCCGCAGAGCTTCATTTTCCCCTGAAAAAACAGATCAGCTTCTGCATCTGCCCCAGCTGCCCGGACGCCGAGGGGTGATGAGTCCGTGCACCCTGCAGAGCGGGCTAGGGGCAGCCGCCCCGGCAGCACCGGCACCGCGCTGTCCAAGCCAGGGCCTCTTGGAGCTGTCAGATGCGCTGCCAGCCCAGGGAAATGCAAATCGCTTTGGAAAACGAAGGTGACATTTCCACCCGCTTGCTGATTTCTGCTGTGCTGCAGACTCAAAAGCCCGATTCAGGCTTGTGGCTCCAGCTATGGAGGTTCTTATGTCTTGATGTCTTGATGGTGCTTACATTTAAGCACGTGCTTACTGTGAGCCACGCATTCCTATTAAAGCTGCATTAAGTGTCAGGCTGAACAGGAATATGTAGGTAAAGGCTGTGCCAGACTGTTATCTTAGCCTTTGCAATAGCTGCAGCAAGTGTCTGTCCCCTGGGTATCCGGCTGCAGGCTTCAGCCCTTTTCTCAGCCATACCCACCAAAAGGGACAACCCGTACATGGGCACTGGCAGAAGTCCCTCTGCAAGCGGCGGTGCCAGCCAGGTTGCAGGTTCCTCGCCATCGCGTCCCCGCGCCCAATATGCTGTGCCGTAGCATCCGCTGGCAAAGCTACGTGGGCAAGCGCTGAGGCTTGTTCAGCCAAAAAGGAGCCAGGAGGCTTAAACATGGGAAAAGCAGGACTTTGCTAAATCAGGAGGGTGTGATGGGCCAGGAAGGACTCCTTTGGGGAGCTCAGCAAACTGGCCCTTTGGGGTGTCACTGTCCCCAGGAAAGCATGCACAGTTATTTGTCTCTCAGCTCTGAACGGCTGCTCCCCACATGTTAATGCAGCCCCATTTCTCTGCAGATTCCTTTGCTCGCTGAGCAGGATCGCACCTTATCTGTGGGATACCGATCTTGGTGTCATCACCCTTGCAGCAGGACAGAATAAAATCTAATCAATACCACAGGGCAATCCGAGCTACGGTTTTATTTCTGTTACTGGGTGCTCCAGGCAGCCACAGCAGTCTCATTTTACCAAGCACAGATTTAATTTGTTCAGCATATTGTAAATGTTGGACATTTAAACTACATCGCTATCAGCCATCTTCTACAGCTGATGCGCTGCATATAAAACTCGGGTTTATAATTTTCTGCTCATGAGTAAAGCCACCTTAGGACAAGATGGGCAATTTATGTTCCACAGAGAGAAAGCTGTCCATTGATTTTGTCATTCTGCGAGTTATAGAGTATCAAAACTTTTACAGTCAAATGGGAATATCCATGGAAATAGAGGAATGTGCCACTTCTTTAGCAAGTATCCTCACCCTCTGCAGAAGGTCCCTGATGAACAGGAGGGCTACATTAATCCACGTGGTCTACCATCCACCGTGCTCCTCAGGGGAAAATAGCACCTCTGGGTTGAAAAGATTTCATAAATAGTGCCAAAGTTGTGCAAGACACCTCTGGACTGAATTACTTCGCTTCAGTTCCCAAGTTGTGCTGTTCTGTTTGGCAGCTGGCAACTGTTTGTTTCAACTAAAAGTGTTGAACCGAAGATAATTTTAGGACCACTTTCCTCTTCTGTGGTGCAAATAACACTCAGAAGAATTCCAAATCAACGCTGAATTTTCTTCCCAGGGATATGCTGCTCACATTCGGTCCTTCGCTCACGGCTCAGGCCAAACAGATAAGTCGATTAGAAGTCTGGTGGCAATCTCGCACGGAGGTTTTCCTACATCAGCACAACGCTGCGGCACCTGCAGCACTGGCATGGAAGAAGAGGATCTGCTTCCTCGCTTAGCATTTTGTCATGGGGAATTTTTGTAAAGGCTCAGACAAATATTGTGATTAAGTTTTCAACACGGTCAAGACTTTGACCAATCTGCCTTTGTGCTACCCTGTTAGACAGATCTCTTTTGCTATTCTTTTTTCGATATATGAGCTTATTTGCTTATTTTTGTACCAAAATTATTAAAGATGGTATTTGACAGTTCTGGACAGCGCAGGTGGGAGGAACTAACTCATGCTCCCTCTGCTGGCAATGCCTCCCAGCAAACGTGTAGGTCCTACTTTAAAAACACACAGGAACCCTATTCATAGAGAGAAGCCAAGAGCAACCGCAGGAAAGCCAAACCCACCCAGCACCCAGCACCCACCCAGCTCTCCAGCACTGAACTTTGGGCACTACCCCAACACCGGAGCAGGCCAGGAGGCACTAGGAGCATAACTGCACCCGGTTTGCACTGTCAGCAGTAACAGCAGCGGCTCCCAGAAACCGCCAGCAGCAGAGACACGTGAGAACCAGAGCTGCTCCACCACCACTACGGCAGCAGCAGGTCTGTCCAACCACAAACATAAAGTCCCGGTCCTGCAACCACTTCAGCAATGTATCTTTGCACATGCAAGAAGTCTCAGAAGCTCAAAGCTGTGCACGTGAAGGTCTGCAGCACGCAGCGCAGCTCTTGGGGCTTCCAAGGAAGCTCTTTCAAGTTCAAACAGATTTTAGCCAGAGGTCAGAGAGCATGAACTTCTAGCTCTCCTTCCAGACACCTGCTAAGAGCATACACTTGCTTCCATGTCATATAATAAAGTAAAGCAAGCAGTATGTAAAGAACAAAAGCCTCTCCCCAGTTTTTATCATGCAATTTTATTTCCATTTTGAAATCATGCTGAAGAAATGCATTATGGCATAGTACCCCGGCAGAAGACAGCAAGTCTTCTCCTCTTTTTTCTTCCAATAAAGTGTCCCTGACACAACTGGGCAGACTTTTTTCTGTCCACATACATCCCCGTGGATCAAAGCTCGTCAGGTTACGTCTCTCCACCCAGCCTTCTAAATCAGGAGCTGTAAATACAAAACTCCTTTTATGAGCCTTTCTATCAAAGCCTCTATAGAACTCCCTGTGCGAGGTTCGAGACTGCAGTTTCAGTTATATACATGCATGCTCTCAAATACGATACTGCTTTCTCAGTTGCAAGAACAGATAAGCAGGAGAAAGCAGGGTAGTATAAATCATCTACACAGATCCATAAAGTCCATCCTACTTAGCAACCAGGACAAAATACATCCCTAACCTTGTAAATTGTTACGTGTGTGCTCAACTCCAAGCACATTCAGTCCCACTGATTCCTGCAAAAGGACTCATATGCTCCAAGTTTAGCACGTGCACAAGTAGTTTCAAGATCAGAGTATGAAAAAAACCCTATTTAGCTTCTCTTTTAAGGGGAAAGAAAAAAATTCTTCAGACCCCACTCGTCCAAATGAGGGCCCTCCTTGGCTACAGCTGCTCTGAATCGGCTCTGATTCAATCTCCCAGATTGCTCCTTGTGTTTCAGCTGCAGCAATGCCTTTTTAAAGCAAGCTCCTGGAAAAACAGCCCTCCCTTTGCAGGAGGTGCTGGCCAGGGAGATGCTTGCACAGGATGGGCCCTAAATGAGTGTGCTACAAGGTAAAGTAAATGCTTGTTGATGCTGGAAGCGCTGGCATTGTTCTGAGGTCTGCGCAGGAAGAGCGAGAGGCGGAATGCTCTCCTATTGCAGGAAGCTGTTCCAGCCTCTTATCAGACATAAAGCTTCTGATTTCTTGCGGGGGAAGTACCAAATGTTTTTGAGGGGAAGAAAAAAGAAAAAAAAATCACATGCTTAGCTATAAAGGAAGCTGCCTAATGACATGAATGAAACTGAAGTCATGTTATGTGGAAGCAAGCCTGCTGTGCTGCGTGGCTCAGGTGGCTACGAGCAAGGGCACGTTCCCATACTGTCACCCTGCAAAGACCTGGAGAGGTGCAAGCCCAGAGGTCCTTCCCTCTGCCAAAAAGGTGCCTGCTGTGAATTCAGTCCTCCTTGTCTCCAGAAAGCAACTTACTACTAATCATCTTTGAATGCAGTGTCTGTGTCGCCCTCCCCAGCTGCCAGGGACTATTTCGGGCTCTGCCTCCAGTTCAGATGCTGCTCTGTCTGGGGGCTGTTTTGTGACGTCCTTTCATGCAGTGCACCACACCAATCTGGTCTTTTAGTTAATTTGTAAAACTGATTCCTTGGCAGGAATTCAAGTTCTCTGTAGAGATGTTCCAAGTCTTATTAGCAATGAGCAAATTACTGGTGTCCTTGGGAAAGGTAAGGAAGTCAGAGTCTATGTTAATTGCCTTTATTTTTTTTCTAGAGGGTATCTCCCAACGAACAACTCTATGCCACCTAGAATGGCTCTCTGGTTACATAAGTACCTGTATATATAATGGCTGTCGTGGCTTATTGCATAGATATCTGCATAAACTTCAGTTTTAAGTATGTTCACTATTTTATCAGGCTTTGTGCTTTATTTGAGCCAAGGACCCTTTGTCTCCAGCCTAGTTTCTCCTGGTAGGTTATTAGGGGATTGTGGTTTCCATATCTTCTAGTTAAAAAGCAGAAAACACTTTGGAACAGGTTGAAAAACAACAGTATCTAGAGCATTGCCTTTCTTCTCCTTTAATAGGCTACTCTGTCAGCCCTGTGCTTGTTAAATGAGAGAAAAATCTGTGGGCATGCAGTGAAGGTCAATCTTGTGGTTTTTGAAAACATTTAATTAGTACAGTTAAGTACTGAGGTCTGCTTGGGAGTGAGCTTCTGCATTAACCATCAGCATCTTTCAATTCAGAGAAGCAACCTACAAGAGGGGACTGCAGGTTAAGTCGACATCTCCATGTCCGAAACTTCAGCGGTGGTCAAGCTTAGGAGGAAAACTGTTGTGGCTTCCGTGTCCTGTTGCTAGCTCCAAAACCGGCGTGGGCTTTGGAAATCAAGCTCAGATCTCTGCACATCACTAACAGCACAGAGTCCCAGCTGGCCAGATCCTGGCTGCCTTGTGCAGGGGCTGGAGTGACCCATTGAACCTTCAGGGACCCATCAGGCTGCCAAAAGCCCTGTGCTGTGGCTTGTGCTTCTGCTGAGGCATTTTTGCAAGTGCTGAGGCTCAGTGCTTAAACAAATCTACTTAAGATGTAGCTTTGCCCAATGGGGTTTTGGCATTTTGATGATAGCATGTAAAGCCCCTGTCTCTTCCTTCATGATGCATCTAACTGGAAGAAGGGGGGCAGCTGTTCTCAGCTCCTACAGGTGTTTCACTCCTTGAATAAAACTACAATAAATGTCACATATCTGTGCTTTAATCCCTGGGCAGTAGCAGGCATAAATGCAGGCTGACAGTTCCTTTTTAAAAGGCCACAGCATCAGCTGTTTGAAAGAAGAAATCAATTCCAGTCCTTTCAAAGCCAAATTTGGGTTTTATTTCTTCATACTTTTGCAGCATTGGAAACCCTAATTGTAGGCAATTAAAGCAGCCCTAGGAAGAAAGGGCTGTGTTGAAATCAAAGCTGGAAAGTGTGCCTCTAAATGGGTGCCAGTTGCCAGCACTGGAGGAGTGCCCCAGGAACAAGGAGCCGGTGCCAAGGGCAGTGCTAGGCGCTGCACAAACCCTCTGCGCAGAGCCGGTGCCAAAAGGACCTTCTCATCTCGTGTGCCCTGTTACCTGCTTCACCTCCTACATGCAGGTACTTGCGTGAGCATGCAAGTCGAGCGGGCCCTTACTGGGGCTCCTGTGTGTGAGAGATGGGAGATGCTGAGAGTTGATGAGAGCAGATATAATGGAGCAAGTCCGGGGCAAGAAACCTGGTAATCAATGCTGCGTTTCCCTTTAAAATTTTCTATCTCCCTTTCTTTTCGAAGCTGGTACTCTGGCAAGGTTTGTCTTTGCCAGATGGGGACTTCCATTACTTTAGAGCTGTCAGAACAACAAAAGACTTCTTTGAGTCATTTTCTATATCTCACCTTGAACTACTGGATAAGCAATAAACATTCTGAAGAGGAACGATAATGTGGAGTGAAGCTGGAACTTTTATAATATAACTTGTTGCTTGAGTGACAAGTAAACCCTGCTGAAAACACACAAATGAGGAACTTCAAGATCAGACCCCACTGCAGGATGAAAATAAGCACAAAAGCATGTTGCCTGGGACTTCCACAGAAGAACAGCCAGATGATGCTCTGAGGCCATTTGGCACTGATAAGCATTGTTTCATTGAGTGCAATTACATATTTTTGTTTAGAAAAAGATTCTCCTTCAAAAGCAGCTACCAAGTCTATGCTGATTCAGCCTTCATTAAAGGCCTCTTACTGCAGACACAGTGAAGTGTTGACTCCTGTACTTATTTTCTATTGCTGCCTTATCTTTGGCATCTCATCTTCAACTTCTGCTGGTTTGTTGTGTTGTTTTTTTTTTCCACTGGTTTCATCTGAGTGCAGTAAAAGTGGATGCTGCTTGGGCTTCAGTTCTTCTAATGATTTTTGATCTGCTTGGGTGCAGGCTAGGAAAATCTAGCCTTGATTAGAAAATTGCAAGCTAAGTAGGCTAACAAAACAGCAACAGCAAGAAACTGGATCAGCTCTGCTCAGTGAAGTTTTCCTGCTCAAACAGGGGAAAAAATGCTTTCTCTCTGCGATCTTTCTTACAAATATGAAACTATCTCAGCTGCAGAGGCTGCTCCCTCCAGCTGTTTGCACAATGCTCCTTGGGCTTCACCGCACTCAGCTTTTTGCAGCAGCCTAATAAGCCATGGCCATTGCCCCTACAGCAACTGGGGGGGGAAAGTAGCCTGAGTAGCTCTTACCCCAAACTGCTCTCCTGATGTGGTCGGATGCTGCTCTTACCATGCACGTACAAATTCAGGCCCTTACTTGACTATGGGATGCAAATCCAGAGCGATGTTCAGCTGCAGCTTTGCTGGCACCAGCAGACCAAGATGCACAAGTGGCTTCTTGGAGTTACCATGAAGGATGTTCAGCATCTGTTTGCAGCATCTCCAAAGTAAAGATGACTCAGAAGTGCTTTAGCACCCCAGAGATTTTCATGGTGGGATGAACCCTCTGAAACATCAACTGGGTGTTTGGAATTTCTAGCTTAAAAGGAAGGATAGCTTTAATTTTGGCTTTGAGACAAAAGAAAGCCCTACAAGCGAGAGTCTCAGGCTTCCCCTCTCCAAATTGCTTTTTACGGAGCCAGGATTACTGAACAGAAGACACTTTTCCATTCACACTTGTCAACATGAAGAATATTGTGGATTTGGAAGACAAAAGCAAAAAATACCCCAACTTTTTGCACAATGAGTAGATATGGAAATTGCACTGAATGGCCTTCACCACTCTGGCACCACAGAGCATAATATCTAGCGTGGGACAGCTCCAGGGTCCTAGATCTGCCTTCCTGCTAATGTTGCTCTAGCTGATAATGCTAATCTCTTAAACTATGCCCAGACAGGCCCTAAGGAAGGGAGCTAAGTAACTCTACAGGTAATGACACTTTTTTTTTTTAATTATAGCTCTGGCCATGTCTAAAATTAAAAGAACAGTCCTGCAATTTATCCGGCCACCGGAGACTGACTCAATACTTTATATAATGATGCTGCTGGTGGCCACGCTGCCAAACTTGTACAATGCCCTGATTGTCCCCCAAAACATGAGTGACTGCGGTAAGGGACACCTATGTGCTCTGGTTTCTACCCCTTTCCCTTACTTGGAATTCCTCGTCCCACCCGCTGCCATCGGGCAGCTGGGACCTGCCCAGCCCGAGCAGGACCTGCAAGCGCTGCCCACGGGTCTTTAGCTCCCCGTGAGACCGGAGCAGAGATGCAGAGCTTTGCCTTCGGAGCTGGAACGGGAGGAGACCTGTGGGCAGGCCGAGCATTAGAAATGCAAGTTCATGGGGTGAAGGCAGGGAACCCCATGGGAAAGGGCTGGGAATCATGACCGTGCCCAATGATCGGGGTAACAGACACTGCGGTCCTCCAAGTGCATTCACAGAGGAGGGTGGCAAGCGTGTTCCCACTCCTGTGCTGTCAAAGCTCCCATGCTATTTTTCTTTTTCCTTCTTTTTCCAACTTAAAAGAGGGATCAGGGCTTGTTTCAGATGTTATTTTTATATCCTTTTCTAAGAGGCTTCTATAGGTGTCTTTATGGCTCTTTTCAGGAAGAGAAAATGGACAAGGACATCAAATGCATGTATCGTTTGGGGGGAAAAAAAGGCAACATTTTAGTCATCTTGTGTATTTGCAACCACAGTACACAGAATGTGCAAATCTGCCTTTGAAGGTAACTGTGTTCCATTAATGCCAATGCTCTTGGAGGAATGAAGTGTCTCATGTCTCTAAATTACTCCTGTGGTTTTAATTGAGTATCATTTGCCTCACCTTAGCAGTTTATGGACGTGTCATGGGAGGGAATTCACCCCAAAGGAAGCTCCATTTTTTTGGTGATGAAAGTAACAAATGAGCAACACTTACTGGGGCAGTGAGAAACCTAAACTTTTTTCAGCTGGGAGGAGAAAACAGATCTTTGCTCCTTTTTCCCTGCAACTTATCACTTTTATTGCTATAATTACTTCTATAGTTTGAGCTTTTAAATGCTTGTGTCTTCCTGTCCCTGCCAAGCAGCCTGCTTAGCGCCGGGGAGCTGCTGCCCCGACGAGCACGTTGCTGGCTGTCGTGCCGTGTCGGGACACGGCATCCTGCAAATGCACTCTGGTTTTTGCACCCCCAGCGTTGCTGCCTGGGGCGGAGGGGACGAGAGCTCCTTCCCAGCCCAGCAGCGTTGCAAGCGAATGCCTCCTCAGTGCAATGCAGAGGGAGCAGGCAGCAAAATGCAGCCATGGGAGGGGCTCAACCGGGCGCCTCGGTTCCCACTTGCTCAGCTGCGTAGAGCATTTGGCTCATGTCAGACGCCATTTCTAGCCTAATACTTTCTACTCCAACTAGTTGGTTTTCTTTTTTCCCCATGCTGGTTAATTCCTCCAGCATTGCATTGCATGAAACTTTTAAACCTCTTTATAAGCGTTTGACCCCTCTTAACCCAAAGCAAGTACACAGGCACCTCCATCACAAAAGTGGTATAGCAGAGCAGGCAGCACATGCAACAGGGTGAAATAGTAATTCAACATGGTAGCCTTAAAAAAAAAAAAAATTAAAAATAAATCAACAACTCAAACTGAAATTGGCCGTGTTTGCTGCTAGACTAGGCTTTGCTAGGCTTGCACCTCACTGACCGTGCCACAGCTTTGCTCACTGTGCTCTTGCAAAGCCTGTCCTTGCCAAGTGCCTATGTCATGGGAGTGTGTTAATGGCGAGAAGCTGAGGTGGTGCTGACGAGGCAAACTGCGCATTGCACAACCAACAGGAGCCTCGCGCTGCTTACGGGTTAATTTTATACTAGCAAAAACCTGCCACCTACCTAGGATTTAAAAAAAAAAGCAAGCTGCCATTTAGGCTTTACATCTGTTCCATTGAGATTTCTAGCTGGAAAAAAAAGAGCATTTTACATAAAATGTAGTATTTTTAATAGGTGCAGGGCCTTTGGTCAAAGTCCATAGGGTACACAGCCAGCATCACATGGGATGCGATTCTCATAATCTCAGTATCCCTTTTCAGCTGGAGAACAAAAAAATGTATTTGAAACAACAAATACTAAGAATTAGGAATGAGATCAATGGACAGCAATATTGAGTTAAATGTAGCTCATTTCAATGTACTATTTATGAATTAGTGCTCTAATGGGAACTGCTCCCCCTTCCCTTTTCTTATTTCAATGGAGAAATTTGCATATTTGCAGGTTGCTTCTCTGATGTGGGCTTCGCGAGTGCATAATTCCCCCATTACAGTGTATTTGGAAGACTCTTGAATGTATCTGCTGTCACGAGAGTTCAGATTTATAGCCTCAAACTGCGTTTAGCTTGTAATTAATATGGACTTCCGCATTTTTTTTCTCTTCCAGAATAATATCCTATTAGTCATGACAGCCAAATGTGCCACATTTGGGCAACGATTCAACTTCTTCTGAACTACCATCAACACCAAGTCCCACTTGTCCGAGTAGACTCCTCTCTGAAGGTGACAAACAGACTGCAGGGACCTGCTGTGCTTGGGGAAATCTTATTTTCTATGGATTGCTCCGTCCAACTAAAAATACCATTTTGCAACTTATACGAGGGAATGAAGGTAGAAATGAGCATGGGGTGAAATGCAGGAGTTTGCACCTGGATGTCTTTCTGACTTGACCTGTATTTTGCTGACTGCGAAGTCTTGAAGAGTCCATCGGGGCACAGGTAATGTGGCTGAGTACTGCAAGCACAATGCTGGAGGCATCTGCCGTGGAAAGGGCCAGAATGAAACTGTTGCTTCCAAACTCCAGGGAGAGTTTTATCTTCTACAGCCCGTGCTATGGCTGTGCAGAAAGCAGATCACCTCCGCTTCTTCGTGTGGCACGGGTAGGGTCCGAGGAGCGATTCTGCCCTCTTAACTAGGTGAGATTCCTTGCTGGGAATAAGTCTGATCAGAGAATAACCCTCCTGAATACTGTCCCCCTGACAAGCAGCATTAAAAAAATTAATCTCTGGCAAATTCTCAGAACAACTTTGGAAATGATTCAAAGTAGGGAGAGGGCTCCAGAGCTCAGCAGCTGGCTGAAGCTCTGTGCAGTATTTTAGAAAGCTGACGAGGAACCTCCTGTGCAACACATGAAAGCTGATCCTGAAATGCAGATTATCCCTCCCTTAATTCATCCTGAAGAACGATACCTCTGGAGCAAACCCCGGAGCTGAAACCCCTTCCCGAGCAAAACCTCAGCCTGAACAGCTGAACTTGGAAAAGTTATCTGTGTAAGGAATTCAAACTTAGACACTCATATTGCAGAGCGTGAGATGGACGGAAAATGGATTCAAGAATGATGCCATTCATTGAGATCATGTTTTGTGGGTTGGCTACTTGTATTTTCCCATTTTCCTGGTACTGAGAAGGACGGACAAGGCCAGTGCTGGCAAGCGCGGGGGCTAAGCGGCACCCTGCGAGGGTGGGCTGCAGGGCCACCAGCACGGGTCCCTGCCCGTCCCCGGCTCCGTGCCGTCAGGCTTTCCCACCCCGAGGCTTTCCGGGGACCCCCGGGAAGCGGCTGCTCCCCTGCCCAGCCCCTGCCCCTCCGTGGGTCTCGCAGGGACCCTCCTGCGAGCGGCAGCGTGCCGTGGGTATCATTTGATTCAATTTTGCATTATCAAACTTCCTTGGCTCTTTCTATTGGAAACTTTTACAATTCTCTGCTTGGCTGGAAAAGATGACTGCAGCAAACCCAAATTAGGAATAAATTATACAACAACTTTACATTTTTCTTACAAAGGAAAACTGTGTGGCAAGAGCTGTGAAAGCACCTCCTTCCTATGTCCTCCCAGCAAGGCTTGTTGTAGAAGGCCACTGAGTTCACAGATTTTTTTTTTTTTTTAAAGAAAAAACAACAACAACCACCAAAAAAGCCCCAGTCCCAGTTTGGGAACCGCTCTCCCACCGGCCATGCACTGTCTCTCACCCCCCCACTCCCTAATACGTGCGAGGGCTGCAAAATGCAAGGAGAGGCAGCTGCAATATCAAATCCAAACATTTAAAAGAAGCTCCAAAAGCTGTGTCTGTGTGGCCAGCCGCTGACATATGTGCATCTATTTTCACAATGAATGGCCAGAGCAACTCCTCCTTAAACATCTCAGCCTGGACTTGCAGGGACTATTGCATTCCCACAGCATTTTTGCAATATTAAATTCTCCACCTCCCCCCCCCCCTTGCAGGACACAAGGCAGAGCCACTCCGGAATAATCATCAAGTTAAAAAGCAAAGATCAAGCCTTCCCCACCGCGCTGGCAAAAAAATAAAAAATAAAATAAAAATCACTGTTGTCCCCTACCCAACTACGCCCCTCCCGCTCCATCCGAAGCGCTGAGCCCCTGCTCCGAAATGCTAAATAAAGCAGCCCTTCTGCATGCTCTTAGCGATCTGGTGTTACAAACCACACTCCTGCCTCTGACCAAAAGTTACCAAATATTAAAGGCGGGGGGGGGGGAGAAATCGGTGGAAAATGATCTCAGTCCTGGCACAAGAACAATACTTTCCCATGGAAACATAGGTATATATTTAATTCCTGGTAACTCCACTCAAGTTTCACCTTTCATCTCCTCCACGGACTTCTGTAAAAGTTTCATTTAATTTTGCACTTGAAATTAGCTGAAATTCGCATGCATTGTGCCCATTTTGCATGCATATATACAGTAGCGAATGCATCTGCTCTTCAACACCCTTTATCTGTCCTGACTGTGCAAAAGGCAAAAAGGGCTCAGTAATCCCCGCAGAAGAATTCAAATAACGTCAATGCACAGCTGAACTGCAAGCCCTGCCTTACAGGAACTGTGTGTGTGAGTGTGTGTGTGTCTGCAAAAAGGCACATACTAAACAGGAAATGCAACTGAGAGCCATTGAAAGCCTCAAACTTCAAAATGCAATTGCATCCCGAAAAATGCATGCATGCACTTAAAAATGCATGCACGACTTTTTGCATATTTGCAACGAACAGAAGTAGGAGCCTTACCTCTCGACTGAGACATTTTCCCCTTTGCTTTGATGGGGGAGGGGAGCACAAAAGACTTTGCCTTGCCTCTCTTCTGGAGCTAGTTTTGCAACAAAGATGCAAACTGCAAGCGCTCAATCTTCATGCAACTGGAGTTTTCCTGACTTGCTGCAGCAGCTCTCCTTGCAGCGGGGGGGGCCGTGCAATTGCACACTTTGCAGGGCAGCTTGCAGAGCGGGGGGTTTCCTCCCCCCCTCCTTGCAATGGTAGGGAAGGCTCTGCTGCACCTACATGATGGGCCAGGGCTGGCAGCTAAAAGCTCCAAACTTGGAGCTGGGGGCGCAGTGCGCAGGCGCGCTGCCGACGGCCGCCGCGCGGCCGCCTGGGTGCTGTAGTCCCGCCGCCCGCCGCTTCCTGCAGGGGGGCGGGGCTGCGCGCCCGCGGAGGCGCCGCGGAGGCTGCGCGGGGTAGGGGCGGGGGTGGAGCGCCCGCGGAGGCTGCGCGGGGTAGGGGAGGCGGGGGGTAGTTTCCGCGGAGGCTGCGCGGGGTAGGGGTGAGGGGGGAGTTCCCGCGGAGGCTGCGTGGGGTAGGGGCGGCGGGGGGGGAGCGCCCGCGGAGCTTGCGCGGGGTAGGAGAGGCGGGGAGGAGCGCCCGCGGAGGCTGCGCGGGGGAGGGGCGGCGGGGGGGAGCGCCCGCGGAGGCTGCGCGGGGTAGGGGAGGCGGGGGGGGAGCGCCCGCGGAGCTTGCGTGGGGTAGGAGAGGCGGGGGGGGCGGGGGGGGGAGCGGCCGCGGAGGCTGCGCGCGGCCGCCCGCGCCTCCCGCCGCCCGGGGACGGGGGGGAGAGCGCGAGGCGGGGGATGCGCAAGTCGCGCGCAAATAGCGCGCAAACAGCGAGAGCGCCGCGGAGGCGGCTTTTCCCGGCGGTGCGCGCCTGCGGTTTGGGGGTGATGCGCAGCGGTGCCCGGGGTCGGCGGGGGATCCGCGCCGCCGCGACTCGCCTTTTTTTTTCCCCAAACTGCTGTGGCTGCGAGGGAGCAGGTCCCTGCCTGCATCCCTGCCTACGTCCCTGCCTACGTCCCTGCCTGCATCCCTGCCTGCCTGCGCCCCTGCCTGCATCCCTGCCTGCCTGTGCCGCTGCCTGCGCCCCTGCCTGCCTGCGCCCCTGCCTGCCTCCCTGCCTGCGCCCCTGCCTGCGCCCCTGCCTGCCTCCCTGCCTGCGCCCCTGCCTGCATCCCTCCCTGCCTGCCTCCCTGCCTACACCCCTGCCTGCCTGCGCCCCTGCCTGCGCGCTGTGCGCTCCCGCAGCGGTGCGGGAGGCGGTTGCGGTGGCTCCGGGATGCCCGCCCTCTGTCACCGGCTGCGGGGGAAGGTGGTACCGCCCGAGGCGGGCACTGCCCCGGGGGGATCCCGGGGCCCCCTGGGCTCCGGGGCTCGGGCTGCGGCTGGAGGTGACCGTGGGGGGAAGGCCGCGCCCAGGGCGACGCGGGAGCGCGGAAGCGTTGCCCACGGGGGTCTTCGTGCAGTCAGCCCCACCGCCCCCTCCACGCGCCCCACCGCCCCCTCCACGCGCCGGCGTCCGGCTGGTGCTGCCCGCCCGCGGGTGCCCGCAGAGCCTCTGCCACCGGCCACCCCACACCGGGCGTGGGAAACCCATTGCGGTGTCCTGGTGCACCACAGTGAAAACAAGAGAGATCAGGGTGGAAAAATACAGCGGAAAGAGGAAAGAAGACACGCTCTGTTTTGTCTCCGTCGGCTTTAGATTTTAAGGATCCACCGGAGAGGAACCTCTTGCTTTTGTGCTCATACGATGCCGGGGGCGTTACGCGTTCTGCGTGGCGTGGCGGTGCCCTGGCTTAACCACCGCTCTTAGCCACCTTATATAACATTAACAATTTCTTCATCGTTTTTGATTTTTCCCCTTGCAGGCAGAGCAGATGCAGCGAGTTTATCCCGAGGCTGAAATGGCGTGTTTTCCGAGGTGGTCTGCTTGGGCCCTGCGGGCTCACGGAGGTTTCCCGTGTGGGGGAAACCTCCACGAGCTGGGGGACAGGGTGCAGTGACGTCCCCCTGGGACGGGGATGCTGTCGGGCTCAGAAACGCAGCTGTACGCTGGGGTGTGGCAGATGGGTACCCCCTTCCGTACGTAGGAACCCCACCTTGGGAAAAGCCCCTAAGGAAAAGAAAAGACAGGCCTGCCTGAAGCAGCGCTTTACATTAAATATATGTTTCATTATAGGAACACTGGAAGAATAATTAAAAAAAAGTCAGCGCTAAGAAATGTGCGCTTTAAAAACATTTACAGCTAAGTTAGCGCCAAGGATGTTTGTTTACGCCCCAGCGAAATATTGATGGCAAAGGTATAAAATCCAGTGCAAATGTTGCACGGAGAGCGCGTCCGGGATTGTAAGCAGCCTCGCCGCTTCTACCGTCCTTTTTCCTTGAGCTGGAAAACGTGAATCGTAGCTGATTTTTATACCGCGCCCTCGCACCGCTCCGTTTCCCAGCCGGCCCCGTGCGGCTGAGCTCGCGCTAGGCTGGCGTCGCTCAGGATTTTGCCATTTTTAGCTGCAAGGGCCGAAGTCTGAAGGAGGCTGTAACCCTCAATTAGGGATCTGTTTGTGTAACTTTCTAATGTTCGGAGTGATTGTTTGGGGTGAGGGAAATATGCTGCTGTATGTGGTCCTTCCTGCCAAACTTGCAGCTAGAGCAAATCCTTATAGCCAAGCAATAAATCCCCAAAATGAAAGGTTTACGATGGAAATGCTGACAAACCCTTAACTAACACATTACAAATGGCAGTGTTACAATTCAGTAGCTATAAGCTAAATTAGCAGGGGCGCGGGCAGCCTTCGAGGATTGCCGTAGCGAGCCAGCCGCAGCCCGGAGGCCTTGTCTCGATAAAGATGTGCAGCGAGGCAATGGCTTTTAATTTGCTTTTAATCTTTCTGACAAACTTTTGTTGGTCTAACTTGCATGCAGGTGCAAAATGAGGGATGCTCCTTTGGTTTTTCATGAAGTTTTTGGATGGCTGTTGGAAGAACTTCCGTTGGGTGAGAACAAGAGCCCGGTTGTTTTAAGGCATTTCTTTCCTATAGAGGATGGAGTCCTTCTTCTCCGCAGTTTCCTGGAGCGCTGGTCACGTCCCTTGCTGTGTTCAGGTGCCATCGGGTGCTCCGGGACGTCCCCATCACACGCACGAGCTGGGACAGCGCAGCAAAACCTGTGTTGCACTGGTGGCACCCAGCAAACAGCACAATGTCAATTTTAATTGTTTTTTGGTGTTTTCCCTATTCCCCCTCCCCAAAGGCGTGCAGGGATCTGGGATCCCGCTGCAGCGCTGCCGTCCTCAGAATTAGGGCACCCTCATACAGCTCCCTGCTAATGCCGAGGGAAATTTTCTCCTGGCTTTAATGAGTTTAGGCCGAGCCTGGGACCTGCAAAGGCTTGTCCGTCTGTCACGTGCCGCACAGCGGTTCGTGTGCGGAGGGTTGGAGGGCGTGTGAAGTTCAGCCGGCGGGCGAATCTCGGCGGGCTGCGGTGGGACCGGCCGGGGCGGCGGGGGCGTGTGGCAGCGCTGCCCCGGGCTGGGGGGCTGCCGGGGGGTGAGGGCTGCAGCCCTCCCCGGCGCCTGCGGGATGCCCTACCCTGCCCCGGCGCTGAGTGGGGCTGGCGATGGGTGACCCGACGTAAGTATGAGTGGCTTCCACGGACAGCGCATCACGGTGCTGTGAACAGGTTGCCGTCAGCGTTGAGTCCAGTGGTGCCACAAGCCTTTATTGTCTTTATTGCTCACGATTGCTCCAGCACAGTGCCCAGCCTTTAGGCTCGGTGTTTAGTTTCCCCTAGGCAGATCTTTTTACTTTTATAGTCTAAATTCTGCGGACAACGTGACCCCATCTCCTTTGCCCTAGGTAGGATTCACCCTCCTCCTGTCCAGGAACAGGCTCAAGTCCCCATCCCTGCTGTTCGAACCGTCTCCTCCTCCAGTCAGCAGTGCTTCCAAGCTGCAGGAAAGGCCATTTGTCTTCTGAGGACTTGTTAAGTAATTTTTTAAACACCACTTGAGTTGCTGGTTTTGTTTACAGTAAAACACTTTGATTTGCCATGCAGCAATTAATTCATGAGAGCAGATGCTGAAACAGAACAGAAAAATCTCTTCTTCAGTGGTCACGTACCTGAAGGCTGCAGGGCGATGCACAGAGGAACCAGCGAGGTGCTTTATGTGAGCCTGTGTCTCCCAATGCGTATATGTAAATTCTCTAGGAACATTACTTTAATCATCTTGTGTCACTGAGTAGTGCCATGCCATGTGCATCCCCGTGCAATGACTTTTTAGGAACTAAATTACCAAGTTATGAATGGCCGTGAAATACAGCAGTCTTGCAGAGTGCCTGGGGGGAGAGGGACGAGGGGTTACTGCTGGGGGGAGTCCATAGGGCTGAACGAAGAGATCTGATTTCTAAGTCTGGGTCTGGCCATCACTTTTTCTCTAGTACTTACTGTCTGTATATAGTAATTTGAATTTTATACATGTTACGGTTTGCTTATTCCTCCTTCCAGCTTGCTCCTTCATTGCTAAGAAACGAATTTGCTGCAGAGAAATTGGACAAACATGCTGCGGTTTCAGGGCACTATTGAAAAATCTCCCCTCCATGTTTGTAAACAGGAGATTTACGCCGAAATATGTATTTGTTTTAGACATGACTTCATTTCCAGCGTTCGCTTTGATCGGGGCGCTTAGAAGGCGAGCCATGTCATGTGGCGGTTTCGTCCAGTAAAAATACAATTAGGGGCTTCGGTTTCAGTGTTTGTGCGAACGATCGCTTGTGGATAATCTAGAGGCCAAAAATTAATCCCAGCGCTCTGTCTGCAAACAACGGCGAGCTGGAGGGGTGCAGCTTCTCGAAGTCATCCTGCTTCACTCTTGCATGAGCATTGTCAGAGTTTCTTTATATATTTCAATTTCTTACATCTTGGTGGGGAGGGATATGTTTTCCCTTGGTTCGTATCCCTTCACTAAGAATTGTTCTGAAAATTCAGATGCTGGTCATGTGTGGTTTATAACAGTTATAAGCGTAGATGGTGTGAAACAAGCAAAACTGGTGTCCAAAACACCTCTGGTACCTCTGCGTACATCCTTGGACACTAAGACCAGGTTTCTGGGCTCAAAATCACGTTTTTCCCAGCGTGTCACGGAGCGTGAAGGTGCCATAGCTATTGCTCTGAAGCTGTTGTGTGTTTTGGATGCCAACCCTGTGCAGGGACGGACAGAAGTCACGGTGCCTGGGAAGTGGGCTCTTCCAAAACCAATACACTTTGCAAATGAAGTCGAGCGGAGCAGAGGGGCTTGGTCGGCCAACTTCCATGGAGCAGGAGATGGGACGGGCTCCAGCAGGACCTCTGCAGAAGGACCCAGTGGCTATTTCAGTTTCCTTTGGTTCTGGTTCGTGTTTTTGTTGGTTTATGCTGCTTCCAGCCATTGCCTCCCTTCCTGGGAATGGGAGCTGTGGAGAAGGGAGGATATCATGGGGCAAATGGAGCGAGGGTTTGGCTTGGTCTGTGCTGTGAGAGAGTGTAACGATGGCTTTTAGAGACAACAGGCAAGGCAATGATATTTTCAAGTGTGATGCCATCCCTTGGACAGTATCCTGTGAAATTTCCGATCATTTTTTAGCTGAGGTAGCGGTCAGCCCCCATAGAGAAGCAGAGGTGATTGCATGTGGGCAGGCGAATGCCAGCCATTTCCCTGATGCTCCTGGGGTGCAGTGGGCTCACACTACCAAGCTGAAAATGAAAACTAGTAGGAATAAGCACACTAAGGGCTCTGCCTGCTCCGGGGCAGGCAGACAAGGAAGGGCTCTTTCCTACAGAAAAGAAACTGTAGGAAGTTCTCCAAGGCAAGAGGGACCAGCTGGAAAAAGGGGTGCTCCCGAGGGGATGTCTGGGGAAGGAGCTTGAAGAAAAGCCAACACAAACAGTGGGTGCAGATGCTGAGGAGGAGAATACGGCTTGACGAGAGAGGAGGTGAGGAACAATGAGCTGTCCTGAGCACGAGCCGCTTATGGGAGCAGAGACCATCTGCTCTTCACCGGCCTGAATGGTGCCGAGCGATATCCTGCATTCCTTTGTTCCCCAGTTTAAAGGGAATTGCAGGCTGCGAGCGTTTAAAGCCAAACACAGTCCCTGAGAGTTCAGCCACATTTTACCTTTTGTCTGAATTTCCTCCGTCTCCTTCTCCTCAAGCGTTTTCTCGTGCAGCCGTTAGTTCGTAGCACACGTTTCCACCTCGGATCTTGAGTAGGTGGATGAAAAGCCCAGGAGGACGTTGCAGTTGGCAGAAGTTAAACAAACTGTGCTGCCCCGGTGCACGCAGGGTGGGATAGTTGGCAAAGTCCTTCTTTGTGGCTTTAGCCAGGTAGCTGGGGAATTCAGAGAGACTAAAATGACCCAAGAAGCACATACAGCTCATAAAAGTGGCAGAGGCCAATAAGCAAAACCTCCTTACAACTTAGTAACCTGAGTAATAATAAGGCTTTAGAGCTGTAAACCTGGCTAGATAATAATAATGGTTGAGCACGCTCTTCAGGAGGGGCGAGGGTGATGCTAGTGTCTGTTAACCTAAAGAAGACGGACAGAGATGGAGGTGGAGAGCCACGACATGTAAGAGCTAGACAGGATTTTTTAATTTAGAAAAAAAAATGAGGCTAATGCGCAGATGAACTAAAGCAGCCCCATACCTCTGGAAATCATTTACGTAGGGGCTGGAGGAAAAGGTGGTTTTGTATGGCATATCTTGTATTGCATGTCCCTCCTTCTGAGACTTGTGGTCATGCTCTTGGTGATGTTTTCGTCTCTTGTAAAAAAGCCTGAAATTTTACCAGATGCATTTTATGTGGTCACCTTTTTGCTGTGTTGCTGTACAGAGGTGTCCATGCTTGAGCCATGCCCTGCATGCAGAAAGCCCCCATCAGAAGTCCCATCCCTCTGTCACCCATCGGGGTGGCACGGTGGAAGCAGAGCCAAGCGTTGGGGCTGCTTTTTCTCTGGCTGCTGGTGTGGGTTTTGATGCTACAAATATTGCTTGCTTTTTTACTGTTTGGATTTCCTCCTATCTGTACTCCATGCATATATATATGGATATAATAGGTTCTCTGTTTACTTTGGTGAAGTAATGGACGAAAATGCGTCCTTCAGGCATGTTGTGAGCACTTAGTTCAGTCTTCAGCCCCAGACCTTTTGTGCTTTGCTGGATTTGCAGTGCTGGCTCTGGGTCCTTCCCCCCAGGTACATCCCCAGCCTGACGCCGTGCCGCAGGCTCCGTGCTCGCAGCCTCGCGACTGCTCAGCTCTGCCAGGGAGAGTTGGATGATTAAGTATCTTTTGGGGTCATATCCACCCCCTTTAGTCTCCGTGGTGGTCAGATTTGCAGGTTGCTCGCCAGGCATCGTTTGAATGCCCAGCAGTGCAGGTTGGCTTCATCCTGAGGACAGGAGCAATGAAGCAAATTCAGACTCTTCTAAAGTCTGCCCATCCACCAATATCCGAGCCTTTTCATAAGGCTGAGTAAAGCACCGCACCCACTGCACTGAGAGCCGAGAGAGCATTTTAAATCATAGAATGATTGCATCATTTAGGTTGGAAAAGACCTTTAAGATCATCGAATGACCCCTTCAAGGTTCCTTTAAAATCAGGGCGCCTTTAAGCTGCTTTAAAGAAACTCCAGCCAGCTAGCCTCTGTCTGGGGAGTGAGTCTCCCTCCTTCCCGGGCAGGACCGCAAGGGGCCAGGACCACAAGGAGCCAGGAGCAGGAGCCACCAGCCCCGCGGCTCCGCTGGGTGACAGCGGCGGGGTTGCCGTTGGCTGGTGTAGGGGTAGCACAGCCTTTGGCCCGGCGGGTGGCAGTCCCTGCGAGTCACCTGCGCCGCGTCCCTCGCTCCCTGGCTTACGTAGGCATTTAGGGCTTTTTTTTCACCTTGTGGCATTGCTCTGTACTTTGGACTTTGTTCCTCACTGTTTTTCCCTGACTCCTTCGTTCCACCGATTTTTTTTTTTATTATTTTTTTTTTCCCCAGCAAAATGAGTTGCCGGCTCATTCAACACCACCATTCAGGGTTCAACCATAAATGTCTCGGTGCTCTGGATTCCCCCTGCGTGCAGACCCGTGTCTGACGATGCCCTTGCTCGGGGGCTGGCTGTGGGAGCGTGGCTGCAGCGGGGTCCCAGGTCCCGCGCGGGGGCTGAGCGTCGGGGGGGGGGATCCGAGGGCTTCCCGCAGGCAGGCTCCTCGCTGCCAGACCGGAGCTGCCCGTAACCTCTCTGGTGCAGGGATGGTCTCTGTCACTCGGTGTGTACAACCACCACCACGTGAGTGTTTTTGTCGAGGCGGTTCATTAAACCTTTATTATATTTATGTAGCTCCCAGAGTAATATGATCTGGAGTTAATTACTGGAGCCGGTTTTCTTTGTGAATACATCTGAAGAGTTTGTCAAAAGCCTGCGGTAGTCTTTTGCGCTCCTGTTTAACATGATACAAATTTGGATGGCTCGGTGTAAACGTCGGCATCAGGGAGGCTTGGACAGGCGCTGAAGGCGGAGGAGAGCCCGGTGTCGCTTTGCGGGGGGCTTCGCCTCTGCACGGCAGCTCTGTCGGCAGAGCCTTGCCTCGGATGTGGGCACCCGGTGATTTTCTGGGTATGGATGCAATGCTACACGGTGTCCCAGCCAGCCTGGGGTTTGGTAGGAGACCACCTGGAAACTCCCCGTACGCAAGGTGCAAGGCAAGGAGAAGCCCAAATATTCAGGGCTAGAAGCTGACGCCTTACCGGCAGCCAGGGAGAGGAAGGAAGAGGAGGAATCCACTGCAAAAATGTTCTCAAACACAGTTGAATGAGGTTGAGCAGCTCCAAAAGTGAGATTCTGAGAAAAGCAGTGCTAAATAAGGACAGGTAGCAGCCTCTGTCTGAAGGGATATTTTTATTGGGCTGGCAGCAGGAAGCATAATTTTCTTTAAATGACATGTATATCTAGAGTATGCTGTAATACAAAGTCAGCCAGTGCGGTGCTTTTTTAAAATGGCAAATTACATTTCATAATCCGTACAGCAAAATTGACTGGGAAGGGAGCACAGCTGGAGGCGGGCAAGTGCTTCACAGCCGCTGGATGGGGGGATGCTGCCACGCGTGATGGCAGTGCTGATGAAAAATACCTGTTTTCTGCTACGTCCCCATCAGCAGTGGGGCACATTTACCTCCTCCGAACTGTGCTGGTTTAAAATAGGCATTTTGGTTCTTTTTTCTACCAACACAAGGTATCACTCATGGCCAGAATGAATATATGTTTGTACTGACGTGGCTGTAATTACAGTATTCTATACGCATTGCGTACAATGTATATATTATCCTTGTACCTCTGGCACTGCTGTTGTTAAGTGTGTCTTGATGCTTCAGTTAGAAAACTTGTTTTTTTTCGGAGGTTTCTACTTTCCCATAAAAGTCTGTTCTGGGCTGAAATTCTCTGTGCTAACTCTTAGGCCAAGATTGAAATTTCTTTTATGAAATTTTATTTTGAGACAGTTTGAATGTTCTTACAGAAAGCGGATAAGGGCACAGAGTAAAATTTGTGTCTGTGCATGCTATGAGAACTTGCATTTTGCACAACCATTTATAGAGGTGCAAAATGCTGCCGTTCTCAACAGCAGTTTTAACCCCTTTTCTTTCTACGCGGGTATAAATTGCTATTGGTGTTGGTCTGTGCTTGATAATCATGCCCTGCTACTGAATATCGGGGAAGTTTTTGGTGGCAAAGAGCTTGTGGCTTTGGCAGTGGCAGAGCACCCTTCTCTGCTGGGTGCAGCTGCAGACTTTGAGCAGTTAATGCTGAAGGAAGTTGGGTTTTGCACAGTTTATTTTAGTCTCCTTCCAGCTCACAGAAAGAGACGGGCCTCTAAATTAGGTGCTCTGAATTACTGTCAAAGGGTTTCCTTGGTAGAGAATCTGGGCTAGTGTTAGATGATGCAAATGCATCAGCTATATACAGGTTTATTGATGCAAACATATCATTTCCAGTAAACGTGGAGTATATCTCCTCTTTCCAGCCTGTTCTGTCTTCTTATAAGCCGCTGCCTCTGCTCTGGAGGGTGGAATAATTGCTTACAGACAAAGCTACCTGATTTCTGAGAATGATTTTAACTGTTGGTGGCAACTTGTCTGATTAATTAAACCTAAAAAATTCCAAACAACCTGGTTTTTTAAAAGCTTTATTTTGTTTTGATCCGGATGAAACCACAGCAGGTGAAGCGACCTGGGAGGCAGCAGCGGTTCCTGCATGGTTTGGGCTACGCCGGGCACCCCGATGCTCCTAATGACGGACCGTGCCGCATGCTGCCTCGCAGCCGAACAAAACTCACCGTAATGAAAAAAGGCACAAGCACATTACTGTGGTTTTGTTCTCCCCGCCTGTGCTCTGCTGAAGTGCTGGGCACTCGGGAAGTGCTATCTCCAAATAGAAGTGGGACACAATGGGGAACTCGGTTTTTCACTTGTAATTTGGTTCTGCCCGGCACAGCCTCTAATAATGATCCCTCGAAGAAAGAAAAGAGCAGTTCTTCAATGCAGACCCTCAGCAGCGAGAAGGCAGGCTGCTGGCACGAGGCAGAAAACCTGGCGCTGGTGCTCAGCTTCAAGAGAATCGCGACCTTGGAGGACTTGCAGCCGCTGGTTCGGATGCAGGAGGAGCCCTGTGTCGGGTGAGAACGTCTGTGCCCTCTGACTGCGTGACAAAAACATCTATGATTTACAGTATAAATGCTGTTTCTTTTTTTATTTCTGCTTTCTGGAAAGCGAAGATGCTCTTAGATGCGGAAGGAAGAGCGTGCCAAGGACTCCCAGCGTGAGTAGCCCTTAGGTTGTGGTCGCTCCGTCTCCCCTGCGACAGCGACGTGCCCGAGGGCAGGAGAGCATCTGCAGCAGAGAAGAGGCGCAGCCAGTGCCCGGGCCAGCTGTTTGCATGAGAAAAATGGATCTAAACAGTAACAAGAAATGGGCCAGGAGTGGGACTCGAGTCAGTTAATAAGCAGATGGTAAATCCAAAGGAAAATGTAAAATAATTTGGTTTTATCTGTATTTGAATCTGAGCAATTTATGTGGCGGGCCTCTGGTTCTCAAAGGGCTCTGCAAAGCTTCGATAAAAAGAGAAACAGTGAAAGAGCAGCTGCTTACCTGAAGCTTCTGCATCCCTGGACAAAACCATTTCAGCGTTCCTGGGCTTTTTGCAAACTCTCTGCTGAACATGAAGAGCAATCAGAGCAGCCGCACTCTTTCCAGCTGCGACATAAAAGCCATAGGGGACAGAAGGACCACATCCACCAAACTGAAATTCAAGAATAATGTTCCAGCTCTGGCCATTTCTTTGTTATCTCGATTCTGAACTTGTTCTCCCCTCTCAACACAGCACAAGAAAGGATGAGCAGAACCTGCCATATTAGACTGCAAGAAATAGAGCCTGCTCTGATGTAGGCATCTCCCTCTTGCTCTGTTCCATGTCCAAGTGTAGCAGGTTTTGCGCAGTCCTTTCACCGGCAGGATGAGCAGGGATGCTACCAAAGAATTTGGAAATGGTCCTTTGCGATTTTAATGCTCACTTTTTTTTTCTTTTTACATTAAAGGCTGAGTCACTACCTACTTAAAGAAAGGAAATTCAGTTACTTCATGTTTCCTTTCTGAAACACGATAGATTAGTGCATGAACTGCCGTTTCTATAATATCCTGTTCACTGAATTCCTTAGGTGAGCGCCTGCACACAACTTTCTTTTTCAAAGAAATACTTCTGTAAGGAGATCCTTCAAAAAGAAAGCAGAAGAAATGGCCGTCCACAGTCTGGCAGGGAAGAAGTGCCATTCTGCATGTGCCGCTGTGGCTTCCAAGCTCCCGATGCAATGCAGAGTCCATCAGCCCGAAGTGATGAGAACTGGAAAAAATCCCCACTGCTTCGGCATGAGCTGTCAGTCATTTGGGTACAGAAAACAAACTGGAGACTTACCGGCGTAAACACTAGCAAAATACGGAGTTCAAATGTTCAAGATTTCTTTGAAGTTTTGAATTCTGTGTTCCAAATTCAAGCTCTGCTTAGTTGTATACGCGGAGCGGAAACAGCATGCAAAGGAGGAGCTGAGGAGCCAGGACAACCCTGGCACTAGCGTCATCTCCATGGGTGTTGGGTACCTGGAAGCCAAGGACAGACTGACCACGGGTGCAACGAAGCGATGGTGGGGCTGCCCTACAGCTGACGGACAACTTCTGCCGCCTGGTGTGAAAGTCCCCAGCCCGTATCGCCAGCAGCCGGGACTTTGTTGGACTGGGACTGTCACATCACCCCGCTGAACCCCAACCACCCCGTCATTAATTCCCCCTGGTTTTAAGAGAGCTTCAACTCAGACTTAACTTTTCCTGAATGCTTTGTTATTTTACCTTTTGTCATTAAACTCACGTAATTTAGTTTAAGCAACAACTCTTTCAGCTACAGCAGGTTTACACTGAACTCCTGAGCAGCGGGAAGAAACATCCCAAACGTTCAAATAAACGTGTAAAGGTTGTAGCCTGCTCCCCGTGCGGAGTTGTTTTGCCAGGTGCCAGGTTTGTTCGTTGCTGGCTTTGATGCCGATGGAGAGAGCCCCGCTGCAGACGTGGAAGCCTCACCATTATAAGTAGAAACCAGTTTCCATAAAGAAAATGGGATCATCTGGACCGACCAAACCTTTGTGCAACCGTTCACGCAGCTTTGGAGCATTTGGTGCCCCTACCTGGGTGTAGTTGCTTAGATCTTTATTCCAGTTAAAGAGATGAAATTGCTTTATTTTGTCTTTCAAGTTTTTTGCTCAGAAGTGTAAGTTGGAGAGGTTTCTGGTGCCCGCTGTTTGCAATAAGCAGTACTCATCCCCACCTCAGATGCCGACTCCTTTTGGCCTTGAATAAATTACATCACCCTTGGCTTTTTGTATCTATAAATGGAGATTATGTTTAAGGCACCTGAGCATACAGGGCTGTTGTAAAAATTAATTAGGTAATGGTTTTAATGTGCTTTGAAGATGAAAAGCATCGCAGTACTTTAGGTGATAATTACTCTCTGGAGGCTCTCTCCCCGTCGTGCGGGTTGGTTTTGACTCTCTTGCATTGATGCTGCCGCGCGTGCGCTCGGCGGCTCTCCGGCTGCAGCGGCACCCGGTACCGTGGGTGTCTCGCCCGTCTGACAGTACACTGTGTTTTAGGGGATGTTATCTCCCCATGTGACATAGCCCAATGTTTTGGAGGACCCACATGTGAAACCGCTCCCATGCTTCGTGCAGACCGTTCGCTCTTCCTCGCTATGAACTGTGCTAGGGTGGGTTGTTGCTGTAGCCCCCAAGCTCTGAGCTCTTCCCTGGAAAGACAGGGCTTGAGGTGAGCAGAGGTGTGAACCTATTAAGGAGGGGTTGTTGTGCAAAAATACCCTAAACTGCAAGGAGTTCAAAACTTGGCAGGTGGAACGTGAATATGAGTAGTTAAGACTCTTTAGGTATAAACAGAGACCACAACAAACATCAAAGTGACCAGAAAAATTCAGCCCCGGGCGGGCTTCTATTCTATTTAATGCTAGATGGATGAAGATAAGAAGTTTTGGGGTTTTTTTTATTGAAGCTTAAGTTATGCCATTGCATTTACTCAGTATTCATTAGGCAAAACTAAATGGCATTATTTAGTTAGGGTACTTTTATCTAATGCTCTTTGTTAAGGCGGAAACTGATGAAAAAAAGAAAGTTTCCAGTTAAGGCAAGCCTCTCTGATGGCTTTTTTTTTAATTCCTAAAGGAAGTGCTAGCATAGAGATTGGGTGGGATTTGATCATTTTCTGTATGTGAGCTATCAAGAAGCCTGGACCCAGTGCTGCTGGGCCGCGCTGCTCCCGCGGGACACCTGGTAGAAGCAGCCTCTCCCCCAAAACCTTCTCCCCAAAACCTCGCCGTGCCAGCCCACGGGATTTCTGCTGCTCTGGGGCTGCAGCAAAGGGTGCCCATGCCTAACGAGGGCCCTGGGACCAGGGGCTTGAATCCTGGATATTTCCAATCAGCGCTGCAGGTGAAGGTGTGAATGCAGAGGCTTCTGCATGGCTGTGATACCTACTCGTGTAAACCAGGCTTTCTACTTAATACTGTGCTTTGAGACCTTTTTCTTCTTTCTGGATGAGGACACGGTCTCCTGATCTCAGTTTTCCAAGTAAAAATGTTGAGTCCATACTGTCGTTACAGAGCTGCACTTCAGCACAGGCGGGCACAACGTTCGTGCAGCTCCTCAGGTGCACAAAACCAGCTCAGACAAGGAATTTAAAATACTGCTCCATCAAACTGCTGGGCTCCTCTGCCGGAAGCCGAGCAGTCAGTCCTCGGGGGAGCACAAGGAGCTGCAGAGTTTCTTGCTGAGCACGCACGCAGCATCTCTGCTGCAGGACTCCCGATGCTCAGCGACACCTCCGGGTTTCATTTTCAGCTCAGCCTTTCCCAGCAACTTGCAGGAGGCATTTAGAAAAACAAGCACGTCCGATTGCGCTCGCAGTGCTGGGAACAGGATAATTAAGATCTCGGTGTTTTTGATCGCATCCCACTTGTCAGCAAAAGGCCGGTCATGGGCTAAGGCGAAGGGCCTGTCCGGAGGGTGACGAGAGCACTCCCTGGGGAACATCACCCACCGTCAAGCTGTTGAGGTAGGGAACCAACACGCGTAAACGACGGGAATTCAGCGTTTGTATTCAAGGCAGCATTTTCAACACTTTAATTATCTTTTGGGTAATGCAACAAAATACCGGCGACCTTCTGGGTGCAGGCAGGAACGGCAGCACTGGATGTATCGAGGCGGCTCCCACCCAACCATAAATCTCCGGGGCCCCGGGCTGCATTTCCACCCCCCTTTTCCTCCGCTGCTCCCCAGCGAGGCCGTGCTGGGAGGGGGGTGGGGGGGTCCCCGGGGGCGGCGGCGCGGCCCCGCCCGGGCACCGCGGGGATGGGCGGCCGGGGGCGGTGGGCAGCCCCGCTCCGCTCCGCCCCGGGGCGGTGGTGGCGGCGGTGCGGCCCGGCCCGGCCCGGCCCCTCGCCCTGCGCCGGGCGGGGAGCGCTGCGTCCCCCGCCGCAGCGGAGCGGAGCGGGGCCGGTGAGTGCCGGGGCGGCGGCGGGGCCTCTCCGGGCCGCCCTCGGCTGCGGCTGGAGGCGGGGACCGGGGGTGGGGAGCGGCTGCGGCACCGGGGGAACCGTCCGCCCGTCCGTCCGTCCCCGAGGTGTGCGGAACGGGAAGGGGAAGAGAGGAGAGGAAGAGGAGGAGTTTTGCCGTACCTGTCGCTGCGCGTCGTTACTGTCGAGTGACTGCTTTGGGTTATTTATTGATGCGTTCATTAGGGTTTCGTGGCTGGGAGAAAAATGGTGAGGAACCGACCTTCGAAGGGGTTTGGGGGGGAAAAAGGGAGGACTGGGAGCGCGAAGGGGTGTCCCGCGTCCCCCCCGCCCCGCTCCTGCGGGCGGGACCTGCGGGAGTCCCCGGGGAGCGGGGGCTTGGCCGGGGGAGCGGGGCCGGAGCCGCCCGGCCCGGCCCGGCCGCGTGGTGCTCGGTGATCCTGCAGTTAAACAGCGGCGAGTTCGGAGGGACGCGGTCTGCAGTTGCTGGGCTTCGTGGGGCTCGTCAGCCCGAGACACGTCTGTTTGCTTTGGGGTTCAGCTACGGAGGAGAATTCAGCCCGTTTTAAAAAATGCATAAATAAAGCATTTCTCTTGAATAATTTAAGACCAGCGAAAAGCACAGCAGAGCTTTTCTTAAGTATCATTTAGGCTATTGTCTTCTTTCAGCAAGATCAATAATCTTCTTTTCTTATCTTTCTGCAGGTGTTCACTGATAAGTTGGGGTTTTTTCCTCAAGCCACAGCTCAGTTAGCTGAGGCTCCCCCCCCCCCCCCCCCCGTTGTTTTCTTTTTTTTTTTTTAAGCTTAAAAAACAAGAGAAATGTGACGTGCAGCACTAAATCACATAAACTGACCCTTAAAGACCATTGTCAGGTTGAGGTCTGGGGAAGTGAGGGAAGCCTTCCCAAGTACCGTCCGATCGTTATTTCCCCCCCTTAAGAAGCACTAGGCTCTCCGATGTGGAATTAAAGTACAAACCCAGTAATTTCTTTGAGATCGCTTTCATCGAGATGCCCACAAGTAGTTGTGTTCCAGCCACTTCTCCTGTCAGTACAAGATCATAAGGAAGTGGCTAAATTGTGGGGGACTTTCACAGGTTAAGAGTATTTTCATTTTGTCGAGTATTATTCAAATAAATGTCTTGGCAGCTTCTTTTTCTGTTCAGCCTATGTGTTCATTTTCCTCACCTGGAGTTTCTAGGAGGGTTTGGGGTTTTTTTTATTGCCCAGATAGATACAATTTGTCACCATTCAAGTGATGCTTCTTCAGTATTCTTAATTACGTGTTGTGTGGCTTCATCAGTTTATGTGGAGATGGCAGGTGGAATATCAATAAATTAATTAACATTCTTAAAACAACCCTTCCTCCAACCTAAGTGATGTAAATTAAACCGTGGAAGTGTTCCAGTGAAGATGTGGAAGTATTATTGTGTTTTGGGGTTTTTTATAACTGGATAGAAAATAATTAAAGAAACAGTAACTGGCATTAGTGATTGAATCTGATTAAATCAGCTTTGCCAATTTTCTGGATTTCAATAAAATAGAGGAGTGTGACTGAGGGAAGGGGTTGCCGCTTTAATGCGGCCGCGTAGGATTCGGCGAGGACCTCGGTGGAGCTTCTCCTCTTGTACGTGCTCTTGAAATCTGCTCCTGAAAGCAAACAGTGGAAGTCCAAGCACTTAACAGGGCATGCTGTGAGCAGAGGGGGAAAGCACGTTATTTTTTGCGACTTGGAAGCAGTAGCTGCTGCTCTTGATTATTTTTAAAACACTCTGCTGTCGTTTTGAAGCATTTCTTGCTTGAAAATATCCACAGGAGTCGTATGCATTTTTCCTGCAAGAATTCGTTATTAGCATAGGTCGATGTTTAAGCATTTTGTGTTTTGTTGGTTTTGGTTTGTTTTGTTTTTTTTTTTAATCAAAGGAAACAATTTTGTTTTATTTTTGGAGTAGGTTCAGTGGGATTTTATCAGGAGCATTCCAGGCTCTGGGTGGGATCCCTTCCCAAGGCTTCGCTTCCAGTGATGTGCAGCTGCATCTCCCGCAGGTCCTCGTGCTGCGTGTGCCTGCTGGGGGTCGCTGCCCCAGGGGGGACCCCGACACCCACCAAAGGCAGCCGTGAGCAGTGGGTTCCATTGCTCATGGATGCCTTTCCCCTCCTCTCTTCCCTCCTACGCTCAGAGAAATGCAGGCTCTGATAGAGCTGTCTGTCTATGAGCAGTTTGTGTATTTGTAGTTCTTCAAGCTCAGCTCTTAGCAGTGGTGCCGACGACTGAGCAACCTCATGTGTTTCTTTAGTTAGACAATGTCTGTACTCCAAAAATAGATTTCCATATTAAAATACAGCTGGGGAAGGAGGCTTGAGCCGTGTGTTGTCTAACAGATACTTGGAGAAACCAGGTCCTGCCACAGAGCGGCTCTGAATGTGCAGTCACCAAAACCATCAGTCCGCTTTTTGAATGAGCGTTGGGAGCTGTAAAACCTGGAATATGGATAAATTCTTAAAATCTGCGCCGTGTTTTGGTTGAAACATCGAGAAATGACTCAGTTGTTCACCTGTGGCACGTGGGTGTTGTTGCAGGTGGGACTTACGGCTGGAGCGGTCGGGGAGCTGGAAGGGGTGATGGTATGCAGACCTGCGCTCGTTCTCGTGCTCTCTCTGCTGAGCAGCTCACGATTATATTTCACCTTCACAGGTGAGAAAACAGAGAGAGATGTAGATTGGCCGGTGACTCCAAGCCTCAGACAGCAAGGCGGTGGCAAAACTGGAGATAGAAACCTGCTGGTTCACCAACCTGCCGTCCCTCACCAGGTACGTCCTGGTGGAACAGGATGCTGTCTCCTGGAAGAGCATTTTCAATTTAATTTAATTTTATTTTTTTCCTAAAAGATTATCTTCAGCACTACTGTGCTGTGCCGCTGGCCTAATGAAAAGGTAAAAAATAATGAAAAGGAAAATAAGTAGTGTTGGATCTGCTCCAGAATGAAAAGGGGTTGCTCACGGTAAATTGAGCAGTTTGCCTGGGGTGAGGTGGCTCTTGTTTTCGGATGCATGGGTCTGGCTGGCTGCCCTGAGCTCACGTGGTGGACACTGGGATTGTGCTCTGAGAGAAATACTTTGGTTTGTAATTTATATGTAGCAAAGTGAAAATAAGCCCAGCTTAGCTCGAGTCTCGTGAGCTTGCATAGAGCTGATCCTGCCTTTGGGTGGAGGATTGTGCAGATGGCATCCCATGGAGAGGGAGGCCTTTTGCCCAGCTTTCTCACTGCGAATGAGTGCTACCAATTTCTTCATGTAACGGACATCTAGCATGTATATTGGAATGTATTTAAAATGTGAAAAATTGCAAATGAAAGATTTATATGAAAATATAAAAATATGAGATACTGAATGCTGTAACTGCCTGCTTTTCCTTTTTAAATTATTTTAATATAGTTTTGGGGTTTGTTGGTTTTTTTTTCTTAAACAAACTAGTCTTGAAAAATGGCACCAGCTACTCCAAGAGAAGCAGGAGTATGGAGACAAACCAGAGCTCTCTTATTCAAGAACTGTCTTATTAAGCGTAGGACTAAAAAAAGCAGCGTTCAGGTAAGTGGAGTGCTTGTTTACTGCTGCCTTCGTGTCTGCAGTTATTCTGCATTTAAGTGGCTCCTGAGTCAGAGGCAATGCTCAGGTTTATTGTAATATTTCTGCAGCTTCAAGGTCTGCTTGAATTTTGGGTTGAAATAGGCTTTTTCAGAAGGTATTTTGTGATCCTTTGATTGAAAATATATCCTAATGTGTAAGGCATTATCCAGAAAATATCATTGACTTAATATTGCAATCTTAGTGCACTTTTAAAAACTTTTGCACCCATAACTGTGCAGTGTAGCAGGATTAGACCTTTCCAGAAGATTTTTATCGTTTCTAACAGTCTAGCCCTGTGCATAGGTGATGTGTGTGATACTTTAAGGTGAATTTTGAGGTGAAGAAGAGACAGTACAATGCTTGGCTAGGCTTGTTTAACGGTTCATGGCTTGTGTTTTGCTGCTTTCCAAATAGCCTAAGTTTGCTGACATTTAAAGCATGTAGAATTATCCCTTTGTACCTTAAAATGGCTTCTTCGGCTACCAATGTGTTGGATTAAAATCCTGCTTCAGCGCCAGAGAAGGATTTGGCATTAAAATTACTGTTGCATTGAAAACGTGCAGGGAACTTTACAGTCAAGTACTTAAAACTCACAGTCCCTCCTTTGAGCTTTGTGTAACTAAGGTGAACTTTTGGAAATTCTTGTTTCTATGACTGCTCTTTGAAGTTTTCATATTTCTTTCTGTCTTTGTACAGGAGGTCCTTTTCCCACTCTTTTTCTTGTTTTGGCTAATTCTGATGAGCATGATGCATCCACACAGGAAATACGGCGAGGTCGCCAACGCCAACCTCGGCACTCTGGATACCTCCATGCTGGTGAATTTTGTCATCGGATACACACCGCCAACCCGAATGGCACGAGAAATCATGAAGAAAGTGGCTTTTGATAACTTCGAAGACGGTATTCAGAACCTAAGCATTTTATTTTTCTCAGTCTGTCTCATGCCGTGGCTTGTGTTTGAAGAGGGAGCTCACTGTTGCTGCTGATGATAGAAAAATAGCATTTCTTTTCCATCGCAGATAGAGAACAGGCGGGAAGGTGGGTTTTTTTGCTTGGTTGGCAGATGTTCTGGCACTGCCATCTCCAAGTGGTTCACGTTCTCCTATTGCAGCCAACAAGTGTTATGTGGCTGCAGGAAAGGTTTTCGGAGGACTCAAATGCAAAGTACAAAAAGCCCCTGAACAGCTCTGGGGTAATGAATACTTGTCCTGTGGCATCCTGGGGCAAATTTGGGAGATGATGCTGTCCTGCAGATATATTAGGTTGCGTTTTCTATCCCGTTGTTACTATCTAAACAACATTTTAATTTTTTTTTTTTTAATGATGATTCCCATTAACACTGTGCCACCTTTTGAAAGCAATTTTTCTTTTTTTTTTTTTCCCAAGTGCTTTGCCTGCACAGCTGACACATCTAGTGGGAACTTATCTCTCCAAAACCACTCTGATGTATTTTTAGTTTGGTATCTTTGATTCTCTTCCTTGTATGCATGCTTCAAAGGTACCGCAGAGAAGCAGCCCAGCCTGACATCTGCATTTTCCTTACGGGTGCCCTCAGCTGCCTTGAGCAAACGGTTCCGCTTTCCAGCTTTGCAGCCCATCTTCCTCCTGTCCTCTGCTGAAGTCAGTGGCAAAATACCATGTTTTCATATATTCAGCCCTCTGCACTGATTTAATCTGCCCTTCTTGAAAAGCACTGGTGCTGGAGAATAAACTCTCGGGTAGCCGGCAGAGGACTGGGGCACAGAAGCTCTTGGAGCAGCAAAAAAAATGGGGGGAAAAGGGGAAGGCTTGGGGATAAATTTGAATTACCCACCCTGCTACTGAGCGACACTCCTGCAGGTTTCTGTTCAGGAAAATACTTCCTTTACTAGGACAAAAATACAACCCTATATATATCCAAAACCAAATAAATCATTAATTATTAGCATGACACTTCTTTAAAAGAGTGCCGCGCAGTTTTTCTTCCTGCTGTGCTGATACCTAAATCAACATGATAATTTCTTCTACCTTGCAGGCATCATCACAGAGGAGTATTTAAGCGAAAAGGAGCTGCAAGAGGCTAGTGCTTTTAAACCCTCAAACTTTGTGGGTGTAGTGTTCAACGATGCCATGTCCTACCAGCTGAGGTTTCCCGATTCGGTCGCTATGTCTTCCATTTATATGGAGTCGAGAGGTAAATGTGCACGCTCTTATATGTATCTGTAAGGGGATAAACCGAAAAATCAGACCCTCTTTTTCTTCTTTGCCCTGGTGTTGCATATACTGGGGTTTGGAAGTTGTTTCCACCATTTATAAGGGATTGCCTCCAGCTGCACCATCTTTACGTTGGGGATAGGACAGCTGTAACTCTGGCTTTTTGCATTTTAAAATGCCTTGCTTGATTCTGCAGCCAGTTGCTCCAACCTGCGGAAAGGATGTGAATCGGTAACGTACTGGAGCTCGGGATTTACGGCTCTGCAAGCCTGCATCGATGCTGCGATTATACAGGTAACTCTGAACAAATAACATAGTAAGACCAAGGAGATTCAAATCCGTGGACTGCCTTGGCTCTGAGTGTTTTTGTGGTGTTGTCCATTAATTGTGTAAAACGCCATATCAAAAATTATCTTGAATCCGATGAGCAGGCAGAATTTTTCATATGTGTTTTGCCATATTTTGTACAGAAGTGTTCTTGTCCGGTAGAATAATGTGGACATCTGTCTTAATTTGTGTCCAAATGAGCCTGCACCATACATCACAGCAGTCGTCAAAACGCGAAGACTTGACAGTGCTCACCCCAAAATACTATTTAAGATGCTGTACCAAAAGGGGCTGCAGAATTTGCCTTACTAACTTATTGTCAGTATTTATCAGCAATTCCCTTTTCCTTATTTCTCTCCTGTCTTGCCGCTCGCGCTGAGAGTGAGTCTCATCTTTTTACGTGATGGGAATTGCAAAATGGTTCATTTCGTCTCCAGCTCTTCAGAGATTCTCCAGTTTCTGTGCTTTTGGACTGGGCTTTGGGGACTGTAAGGTTTCGGGGGCTCCAGATCTCTCCCCGTCGGCGGGGCTGGAGAGCGGGCTGAGCGCGGTGTGACGCGCTGGCACGTGGGCGCTGAGCCGGGGTCGCTGCCGCTGGGTGGGATGGGGCTGTAAAATCAGGAGTGATGCAAAAATAACTCTTCCTTCTCTTCCTTTCAGCTGAAGACTAATCAATCGGTTTGGGAACAACTTGAATTGACGAGAGCAGTGGTCATGGGAGAGGCTGCGGTGGTGGAAATAGATAATTTTCCTCGTGCGATCATTTTAATTTACCTAGTGATTGCATTCTCACCGTTTGGGTATTATTTGGCAATTCATATTGTGGCAGAAAAGGAGAGGAAGTTGAAGGAATTCTTAAAAATATTGGGACTTCATGACACTGCCTTTTGGTATGTGAGTGTTTGGTATAACCCGTTCTTTATAAAAGAAATATATAAACAAATTAAAAAATAACACTTTCTAGGAAAACTCCTCTATCCCATCCTCCAGTGTTTTAATTGTTTTCAGTCTGATTAACTGAAAACAACCTAAACGTGACATACTCTCTGAGATCTAAGATAGAGATACTTGCAGTATCATGAAAATAGGAATATTTTAATAAGTAAATACCAGAGTAATACTGTTGCATTTATGCAAGTAAAGTTACGCCAGACTTAGAGGGATTAAATATGATGATGATGTGTGAGATTTTTATGTAGTTTGTTTTTTATTGTTTTTAAATATTTTCACCTCAGTACCTCCTTTTCTGGAGGCTCAACAGGTAACCCGCAGTCTCTCTTCAGAACTGATCAGCAGCGTTTCCATAACACATAATTAAATGAATCTCACTCTATAATTTTAATGTGACAGAGCAGTCTAAGCAACAGGTTTTAATTTGTTTCCTTACCATGATGGAAATTGCCCTATGCAATATGATGGGGTTTTTTCCAAATGAGAGGATGCACTAATTGGAAATCATTGATAGTTGCAGAGATAAAAGCGGGTTTCGCTTTGCCCTTCGCTACAGCGGCCGACAGCATTTTAGCATCTTTCCTTGCTGCACCGTAGCAGCCAGCTGGGGTTGTCTGGGTTGGTTTTTTTTTTCCGGTTGCCTTTGTTTTCTTTCTGCACTCCAGCTCTTTTCTGCCAGTCAGTTCTGTTTGTTTGCGGTACGTCCTCGGTGGCAAATCTTATTTAGTTGAGTCCTTCACCCGCAGCGTTGGGCCGCTGTCCCCGCTCGCACATCAGCACTGAGCATCTCTGGGCTGGAGAAAATCGTTTTACTTTTCCCAGTGTGAAATGGGAGTGATCTGCAAAGGCACGCTGGTAACGCAGCTTTGAGCGGCCACTGAATGTAACTCTGAACCTTTGCTTCTGAGGAAGACGTGTCATTTTTTACTACCTGTACACAAACCGCCCTTGTTTCCTGAGGTCAGAATTGCTCACAGACTTGCAGCTCTGTTTTTAAAAAGAAAAAGATTTTATTACCCTGCCCAGCTACTGGAATGACTAGTGTATTAAATTTTAAATAGAAGTTATTTAATTATTGAAACCTACTACTCAGTTACCCTCTTTTGGTTATACCAGGGAATTAATTATGCAAGTTAAAAAAAAAAAACAAACCATGAATCATCTAATTGTGTATCTTTTTGATGCTGTGGGTATTGATGGGTGTGCTCTAATGCCTAGAACAATTACAGGGATGTTTACAAGAGCTCTTTTTATTTGGGGGCTCTTGTTTTGTTACAAGCTTGTCCTTTGGTGCAGCTGTCTGGAATATTAAGGGTAGTTTTAGCTATTTTTGTGTGTGAATAATTCAGGCTGGGAGTTCATTGACTGGTTTCTGTTCTTTTTTCCCCCTTTTTGCTCCCAGGCTTTCTTGGGTGCTGCTCTACGTGAGCCTGATTTTTGTCATGTCCATTCTTATGGCGGTGATTGCGACGACCTCTTCCCTCTTTCCCCAGAGCAGTGCCTTTGTGATATTTCTCCTTTTTTTCCTGTATGGAATCTCTTCAGTAAGTATTCCTGGTCTCGTTGAATTTGGCCGTCCCATCCCTGTGGTTTTTCATCCCTTCCCATCTGATCTTGTTCCCTCTACTGATGCATTTGGAACAAATGTAGGTTCTGTAGGACGGAACAGTGGTGGGCATCTTACCTGTCCCCATCCCCTGCCCTGCGTCCGCTCTGGTTTGGGATGTCGTACAGGTCTCGACCGTCACTGCGAGAAATATCTTTCCTTACTGAAATATCTGAGTTGATAACCACCTGTCTTTGAACTGAAAACACTGTCTGTACAGCACTGTTTTGAAGTCAAAAACCATGCCCTATTCTAAACATTTGCTGGTACTATATAGCGTAATGTTAAAACCCTGATTAAAGGTCAGAGAACTAATTTATACAGCAAATTGCTTGTCTGAGTTCATAAGCAACCAGTGCAGAAATAGTTATTTGTTTACTGTCTATCATTTACAGGAGGTGTACTAACCAGGGTGTGTATGCACGCTCAGCCATATGGCTCCTTGTTTTTCTTTTATAATTTTCTGTGCTCTGTCACCTGACATCTTTGGGAAATCTGTCCATCCTGATGATCTGTTCGTAAGGGAAGTGTGGGATGTGGGTGAATGCCGTAGGGACTATACCAGGAAAATGATATGAGCATCAGAAGCAAAATAGAAGCTATGGTCTTTTTACTTGAGTTTTTCTATACCCTGTATTATTTTTTTTTAATATAGTACCTTCTTATATTTTTTTAATCTGTCCTTAGGTTTTCTTTGCACTTATGCTGACGCCTCTATTTAAAAAGTCAAAGCACGTGGGTATAGTGGAGTTCTTGGCGACGCTGGCTTTTGGTTTTGTGGGCCTTAATATTGTCCTGCTGGAAGATTTCCCCAAGTCTTTTGTGTGGATTCTCAGCCCCTTATGTCAGTGCAGCTTCTTGATCGGTGTTGCGCAGGTAAATAACCTTCTACTCCTCTTGCAGCCTCATCGTGCTCATTTGTCTTGCATCATTTTCGATAGGTAGTGATGTAGATATTCTTAAATATTTTTTTTTTAATAAACTGATGATGGTGGGGAAAAATGCCTATTTTAATAGATTCCCATGGCAATTTAATATCAAGGAAAATACAGTGCACCATCAAGCAACTGTTATTCTTTGTGTTTGTTGCTGTGATCCCAGTCACTTTTTCTTTTTCTTTTTTTTTTTTTTTCTGTTGCTGCGTTTTGCACTGTGCTGTCTTGTCTTTCCAGGCTGGTACAGTGCCGGTGTGTAACATCTCCACTTGTCTGTGCTTGTTGGCAGGTCATGCATCTAGAAGATTATGAAGATGGTGCAACACTTTCAAATCTAAATCACGGTCCTTACCCACTCTTTATCTCTCTTATTTTATTGGTGCTGGACAGCATATTTTATCTGCTTGTAGCTGTCTACCTTGATCAGGTTATCCCAGGTATGTTCATGAGAAAAACTGAACTGAACCATGCTAGCATCACCAATTCCTGAAGTCCTGAGCCGCCCGGGTCGGCACGGCCGGTGCAGCTGGTGGCATTTCTGACTTAATCTCAACTGCTGAGGAAGGAGATGCTCCTGTTTACAAATACATTTTACGCCGTGACTCAGAATACTTTTAGCTGAAATAATTTATATTATATTAAAGCTGTGAGATGTGAGGAGGGGTGTTAGCATGTTTAGAATTGATGGCCTTTAGGTACGCCAGCTAAACTTTGTTTCCCTCTTTCTAAAGGGAAAGCTATCTTACTGGGTTAACTGGTGGCTCAGCCTTTGCAATTTGCTGTTACAGGGCTGAAAATTAAAGACTACTCTACCTGTTCCAGCCCTTTCCTTGTGACGACAGTAGTTAAACGTGAAGCGTAGAATAAAGTTGTTAATCTTGCAACGAATGCCTGGTTAAGCCCTTCAGCTCCCTTTGCCTCCCATCTCTCTGGCTTTATATTGCCTGTGTTTAAGTCACTGTTCTTTCAGCACTGGGGGTTTCTCTTGCATAGGAAAAGATTTGCACATATATTTAAGTACTTAGCAAAACTGGAACCTGCTAGCAGTGGTGATGGGAACCGTGGCTTAAATGCAGATAACGTAAACTGGGCTGATGAAGTCCCTCCAGAATGGAGGTGTGGGCTGGCTCCTAAACTTTTAGCGGGATAGCTCATGGCTTTTATGGCTAAAACCCAAAAGCTGAGAAATATCTGCAGTTACTCTTAAGAATTTGTCTTTTTCCCTTTACTATCCAGGGGAGTTTGGACTACGCCGCACGCCATTTTTCTTTATGAAGCCCTCATTTTGGTCAAAGCACAGAAAAAATTACAAGGAGTTGTACGAGAGCAGCATCAATGGCAGTTTAAGTTTCAGTGAGATAGTTGAACCCGTGCCTTCCGAATTTCAGGGGAAGGAAGCCATCAGGTACGATTCCTGCCCTGTCCCACATACAGTTTAGCAAACCTGGGTCCCGGACATTTAATGTGTAATTTGAAAATCACTCTTGTTTCACCAGTTGTTGGATTCAAATAGCATATGGTATGCATTGCAGAGGGTCCTCCGCACACCCCCACAGCACGGCTAGTTTCCATTTTCAATGAAGCCCCATCATCGACGACATGGATGCTCTCCAAGGATAAATCACTGGGCTTAAAGAAAGGGTTTGTTTGTGGATTGTATTCCTTCAGTTGGAGTCCTCTCAAAACTGGACGGTTTTCCATTCCCTCAGTTTCACTGAGGCCGCAAGAGGCGTAAGCGGTTGCAGATGTTGAAACGCCTACTCTTCTGGGAGGGTTTAGTTTCTGGTAACACACATCTGAGGAGAAAAAGCTGAACTTGAGGTTTGTGTGAAGGCTGTTGGGTTCTCCGTAGACCAGAGGAGAACTTTGTGGTGGGTTTTACCCAGCTACCATATCTAAGAGAGTAAAACAAAACTGAAAAATAGACGTCCATGCTCTCGTCTTTCACGTTGCATTTTGTGTCACCTATTGTCTTCCATCGGGACTGTCATGTATTTTTAGTGCGTCTCAGATATTATTTTCAGTATCTTCCTTTTAGCCCTTGTTTCCATAATTTTCCAATGGCATCGCCTGATATGAGTTGAGGAACTCTGCGTCTTCACTCCTTCTGGTTGGCTCCGCTAGTCTCAAATACATATTTGAGCTTAGTGACCAGAACGAGTCTTGTGTTGTCCGCGCTATCCATGTCTCTTTGGGCGTCTGCCAGAGGTTGAAGGCTCCAGTTTTAATCCTGATGCTCACATGAGAACATTGTGGCCATTTTTGCATTATTCATCCACCCTGGACTCTTTCCATAGCATCGCCCCACCAGCTCTCCATCATTTTCACACTATCTTGTCATCTTTACATGTACAGGTTTTGTTTTCTTTCATACCCAGTTCTCCTCCCCGCTATTCACACCTGTAATCCACTCCCCATCCCCATTTTTGGGGTGGCCAGGCTTCCAAAACCCACCCTTCACATGGTGCCTGCAGATAAACTGGTTGTTTTTTTTCATTTTGAAAAACAGTGGGGCTGGAAGGAAGGTTTTTACCTTTCTTGGAGAGAAAGATACCTGCTTTCTTTTGCCTGACTTTGATCAAGAGCTGCCAGTAATCACGTCTTTGGGCTCTGGTGTACTAATACCTGTTTTCCATATCTTGTCTGTTGAGTCTTCTGTTGTGTTGTGAAATTACTGGGGAGTAGCTGTGCCCTTTTCTAGCTTGGGAAACCTCTAGTGTATTGTTCTACTGTGCGAAAGAAACACGGATTTGAAATAATTCAGTCTGTCATCAGGAAATACCTTAGAAGGTGACGAGAAAAAGCTTTCTGATACCAGGGTGGAGATGGACTAAGTTCTGCGACAAGTTGCCCTGTCTCTTGGCTTGTCTCTGTGGGTCTCTAACGTGTCTAGTGCCCACTTCAGCATAGTTGTCTTGTTGTGACTGTTGTTGAGTGTTGATCATTCAAAATGACATATAAAGATCCTAAAAGAGTTTATAAAATGACATGTCTTCTTTCAGAATCAGCTGTGTTCAGAAAACATTCAGGAAAAAGGGGGAAACTGTGGAGGCTCTCAGAAGTAAGAACACTTTAGCTTTTTAGCTGCTTATCAGATGCAGAGGAGCAATAGCTGAATTGTTGAGTGGTCTTTTGTGTTTCAGTTTGGGCTTTTTGGTTTCTTTTAGTGGGGTGGGACCTTGGAGCATGAATGCCAGATGTGGTTGTGTGTGTCTTCTCTCACCGCTTTGGCAGTAATCCTCTTTAAAATGGTACCCCAAAAAGAAGAGCCCTTCCGTCACTAAAGCAGGCCTGCTGACATCGTCCCCGTTATTCCTCCTCTGCCCCTGTCGTTAGTGGTCCGATCTTCCCTGCCCCATCTCCCTGGTCTTTTAATCTCGTTTCCCCGTGTGGCTTTTAAACGCGGCCACCGCACAGCCAGTGCAGAGACTGTCCCAGCCCCAGCGCTCCCGTGCCATGCCGGGTGTGGAGGTAAGGCGTTCCTGTGAACAGAGGGTAAATGCATACCCCATATGTCAGTATTTGAATTTACCTCTGCGGTAGGAGCCGGTCTCCGGGCGCCATGAACACATTGCTAACATCTCGTCTTTGTCTTGCGCCTGCTTTCGGGACCAGACTTATCCTTCGACATCTATGAAGGTCAGATCACGGCTCTGCTCGGGCACAGCGGGACCGGGAAGACGACGCTGATGAACATCCTTTGCGGGCTGTGTCCGCCGACGGACGGTGAGCTTCTCCAGTGTTAGGAGATTTTGAGTACCCTGCTTTTGAAAACCAAAGCTGTTGCCCTTTATGGTTATTTCAGGATGCACCAAATTTTTCTCTGGATAATGTCTGGAAGAGTCCCCTTTAGATTCATGTCTGTGTTATCGTGCTCTCTGGCTGTAAAAAACCTCTCAGTTGATTGCTCCTGGCTTTTTTTTTTAGGGTTCGTCTCTGTCTATGGGCACAAAGTCTCCGAAATCGATGAAATGCTTGAAGTGCGACAAATAGCAGGGGTGTGCCCCCAGTCTGACATACACTTTGATATATTAACTGTGGAGGAGAATCTCTCCATATTTGCTGCAATTAAGGGAATCCCGCAGAATGATTTGATACAAGAAGTAAGTCAGCTGGGCACAGATACTGTCTTATATGGTCATTTTTAACCTGTAGGGCAAAATAGCTTTCTATTGTACAGATATTTCCTTAAGACAAGTTTGCAGGGGAATATTACTTTGCAGTATAACAGACAAGGAGGCAGAGTACAGACGGATGGTTTTACATAGGTAAACTGTTAAATTTTTCTAGGAAACTAAAATGCTCACAAAACATTTTAAATCCTAGCATTTGTATTCAGGCATAGACACCTTTTAACTTCTTCAGGTTTGCAGGAGCTTAAGCCCCTGCTGTGGATCCACAGGTTCGTTAGCAGGGTGGGCAGTTCAGGTACAGAATACACTGGGAATTAGGGACAGTGAATTTGAATGTTAATTGTTAATAATCTGGTTAAAAAAAAGTATCGCTTTTTTTAACAATAAACGTGTTTCTTATGTTTTAAAGGTGCAGAAAGTGTTGTTGGATTTGGATATGCAGCCTATCAGAGACAACCAAGCTAAAAAATTAAGCGGGGGGCAGAAAAGGCGGCTGTCGGTGGGAGTTGCTGTTCTCGGGAACCCAAAGGTGAGTGTGATGGAGGCGTTGCCGACGTGGTGTCACTAATACACCTAAGGGTTGATGCCTCTTGTCAAAACCGACTAATGCATATAATAATACGTAAGATGCAGAAATTATTGCTGTGAGCAACTGTCATTTCCCCCCCCCCCTCTCATTTGTGGTTTAAACAATTAAAATCACTTCGATAGCTCAGCTTTTATGCTTGAGGATGTTAATGGCTTAGGTAATGGCAGTCGCTCGGGATTTGATCTCTTTGTGAAATAAGTAGCATGACAAGTTTTATGTCGTTTCTGGCAGGTAACATTTAGCCCCCAACAGTGACACTGTTGGAGACTTTCCTTGCAAAGCCATCCAGGCACCTGGAGCAGGGACGGAGCCAGAGAGCTCTTTTCTGTTGCAGATCTATTACTTCTGGCCTGTAAGAGTGGGGACTGCTTTCAGATCTGTATTTAAAAATGATGCGTGTGACAGTTCACTGGGATTTTAAAAGCATGTGTGTGTATTTAACCATCTCTTAATAGAAGGACTGAATCCATAGCTAAACGTAGTTGTGTTAGAATAAAACAGACTACGGCATTAACTTACTATATGATTTTGCCATTTATCACAACAGGAGATGAATTTATTCAAAGCGTAGTGAAGACAGCTGCCTTGCTTACTCTAGGATGTTTCCTATAGGTTTGAGGACTAACTAGCAGGCTTCAAACCAAAAGCCCTGTATCTGTTACTTAGGTGGGATGTCCAGAGGTCAGTACCTTGCACGTGGATATGGCATTGCAAACACTCCTTGTTTTTGCACAAAGGTTTTACTGCTGGATGAGCCGACTGCAGGTATGGATCCGTGTTCGCGGCACATCGTCTGGAACCTCCTGAAAAACAGAAAAGCGAATCGCGTGACCGTTTTCAGTACCCACTTCATGGATGAGGCGGATATCCTTGCTGGTGAGTCCTGCCGCAACCCCCCGGGTACCGCCCCGGGTACCCACTCCCTGAGTGACAGTCACGTTATAGAGCAAAGAGTGATGCTTCTCTAACCATGGTATATGCCTTTATTTGAAATACAGAGCTGGTTTTTTGTAGTAAATTGACAGTCCTCTTTTTTTGTTTTGTTTTGTTTCTAGATCGTAAAGCTGTGATTTCTCAAGGGATGTTAAAATGTCTTGGATCTTCTCTCTTTCTCAAAAGCAAATGGGGAATTGGCTACCGCTTGAGGTACTCTTTTTGTGTGATACCTGTTATGTGACATCATGTATCTTTTTCATTGTTGTCTGCTGAAATCTGTAAGATAGCACCCCCTGCTCCCAAGAAAGATCCTTTCATCATCTTCATACCGAATGTTTGGTGCTCTGCTGGCTGCTAGTTCTGATGCAGGCATCAGAAAAAACATCAGCTTTAAAAACCCAATTTCTTGTCCTGCATTTTCTTAGTATGCACATCGATGCTTACTGCAACACAGAAGCTACAACCTCGCTGATAAGACAGCACATACCTGCAGCCAGCCTGATCCAAGAGAACGACGAGCAGCTCGTGTACACCCTGCCGCTCAAGGACATGGACAAGTTTGCAGGTATTGATGTTTTTGTTGGGCTGCAGGGTTGAATGGCTGCAGAAGAGAAATCCGTCAAGCGTGGCTGTAGCCTGCAATTCTTGTTAAACTGTCGATTCTGCATGTATGTGTTTTTGTACGTATTCATTGTTTGGCTGATTTGGCTGATACTCAGGCAGCGAGGTCTTTCTCAGCCGAGTGAGGACCTCATCGCCTCCTCCAAGGGGGCTGTGGTATGTTACGAGGGATGTGGGAACCCAACAGCAACTGCTGGGGAGATGCCTTCAGCAGAAGGGTGAAGAGACCCTTTTGTCCGAGAGTCCCCTTGTCCTGCAGAAGCATCATCTTACCGCAGAGCGTTTTAATGAGCGGGGCTGGCCTCCAGCGGGAAGCCAGCAAGCCCCAGGTCCTACAATAATCAGTCCCCCTTGTTGTGAGCCGCAAAGAGCGTTGTGTCACTGCCTTAAAATTCACTGGTGAGAGGGAGCGTGGAACAGATGGGTTGGTTTCACTAGATGGCAGCAATTATCTGATCAGTCCTGCACAGGGCTCCTTGTTCATCTCCCAGGAGAAAATGGAAGAAACAGCGTGTCCTTTGCGCTACGTGGAAAGCTAAGGGAGAATCAATGCTGATGTGAATGCGGCTCATATTTCATAAATGCTTTTTTCCTCGTTGCATTTAACCAGTTAATAATTCATTAGCTTTACCTTTAGCAGGCACTGTGTGTACTTTTGAAAAACGGGCATCTTTATGCAAGATGGAATCAATTCCCCTGAACTGCTTTAAGGAGAAGCCGAGGTTAGGAATATGCCTCAGCCACTGGGGCAGAAGAAATTGCGGAGATCTGATGAGCATCAGTGGGTATCTGATTGCTCTTCCCATTTTACGCAGTTGCATTTCCCTTCAATGTGACCTTGGCTCTGAAGCTCCTCATTTTGTCAAGTCCTTCACTTCATAGGACTGACAAGAGCCCAATAGCGTTTTTTATCCCAAGGTGCTAATAAGTGCTCTCACTCTGAACACGATTTTGGTCTTCAAGCTATGGGTGCCGTCCAGGGTCTCCTGCCCTAACTGGGTTTACAGATCTGGATATGGCTTTACAAGCCATAACTAAGCTGCAACTAAGCTGGCTTTACAGATCTGGGTATTTATATATATAGAAAATTACTCAGTGGTTTTATTTGTAAAATCTCCTTGTGCCTGGGTAGGGATCTAGGTAGGTTGAGCTGTCCTGCAGTCCCTGCGCATGATTTTTCCAGGAGAGGGGCTCTCGCAGCCAGCCAGGGGCGGCTCTGAGCCCAGGAGCTTTAGGATGCTGAGGTGGTTTTCATAAACGCTACAGCTTTGGGAAAACATGCCACATTTCCCATACCTGACCACGGAGGTTGAAGTTTTGTGCTGAAAGGAGCTTATCCGAACCTTGGTTCTCAAGCCATGACCTGTGTCTTCATCATTAAGCAACCATATTTACACATTACCCGCTTTCTCGAGTACCGTGCAGAAGGCTTTAGGGATGGCTCTGATGGGCTTCAAGATCTCTCGGGAAGCCGACGTAATCCTGTTTCAGAGCAACCAGTATGTTTCCCTTCTGTCTCTAGGCTTGTTTTCTGACCTCGACACGCATTCCCATTTGGGCGTTATCACCTATGGCGTTTCCATGACGACGCTGGAGGATGTCTATCTGAAGCTGGAAGTTGAGGCAGAGATTGATCAAGCAGGTGAGATGGACCACGGCTGTTTTCCTGTTTTCCCTCATATTTGATTTATTCTTAATTAGCGTAGAATTGTCCGTGCCACATCATTGCCAGAGGGAGTTTTGCTATGGAGGGAAGAATTAAAAAATCTGCTCTGAGTGCTACATCCAGCAGCATGGGGCTCCTTTGGTCTCACGGCATTCCAGGCTTTTGAAATATTTAACATGAAAAATACGCAAAAGCAGCGAGTTGGGTGGGGAGTGATTCTGGGAGGATCCAGGGGAAAAGCTTTTTACTGGCTGTCTCTGCAGTAATTAATTTTTCATGCAGTGTACTTGCATCTAACTTCTTTGCTTTACAGTTGCACTTTTTGTGGCTAGCTTTTTAAAATGTGCTTTATTTTCCTAATGGAGCTTACTTTCAAGGGATTGTAAATGCACAGTATAAAATTTATTTCCAGCCTTCTGTGTGAACAGTAATATTAGTAGCCTGCACGTACGGCTGAAATAACTGAACTTGTCTTTCTTCCCCTTTAAATTAACTTCCGATTCAAATGAAAAGTTGGGACTGCTTAATATTACTCCAGAATTAATCAGTTCTTCTTTTGATGCCAACTTTGAATGGTTTAAGCTATCTTAATCTTTCTAGAGCTTTCTTTGTGATACAGACTAGTAAACTATCCTGCTCTGCAAAGCTTTTGCGTGGGTATAAGAGGGTTTAACAGCTGAATATGCTGGTACTGAGTAATACAGGTGCATACATAGGCTAATGGTATGAAACTGGGGCAAGTTCCACCTTTTGAGTGGCAGGAATTTGTATCATCTGCCTTAAGCATCTGCTGTGCGGGTGGTTCAGGGCTTTGAGGTAGATTGGTATCATTGAGCTTGGGGTTAAGTTGAGAGACGGGGATGAGATGAGATGGTCTTTCCGATAGCAAGGGGAAGGAATTGATGGCCACCCAGCTTTCTCCAGCCCTACCCTTTCAAACCGCGTAGCTTTGACAGAGCATCAAATTTGTAGAGTTTTGCTGTTGTCTTTTTCAGATTATAGCGTGTTCAGTTCCCAGCAAGTGCAGGATGAAATGGATACAAAATCCCTTGACGATATGGAGCAGAGCCTCCTGATGCTCTCGGAGACGAAGGCGCCAGCAATGAGCAATACAGCCCTCTGGAAGAAGCAGGTTTCCACCATAGCAAAAGTTCACTTCCTTAGTCTCAAGCGGGAAAATAAATGTGTGAGAGTTATGTAAGTATTGGGGCTTTCTCACTTATATAAAATTCTCAAAACCTGTTTGAACGTTACCAGGGAAATGGCAGGATGCGATCAATTTTTTTCCCATAGTTACATTTCAACAATAACAAGTATTACCGTTGAATACATGCTTTTTCGGGGCAAGGGAGATGTTGTTTTAATAACACGCAGTGGGTTGGCTTTTGCTGAATTTTAATAAAACCGAGACTTTTATTTCTTTCAGGTTGTTGCTTTTTCTGATTTTTCTTGTAGTTCAGATTTTATTGTTTTTCATCCACCACATCATCAAAAATTCTGTAGCTGCTATCAAACTTTCCCCAGATCTGTACTTGCTGAAGCCTGGAGAGGACTATCATAAGTACAGGAGTCGCCTCCTGCTGCAGAACTCCACAGGTAGGAGAGCAGAGATGCTCCACGGGGTGGCTCCTGTCTCCACCTCTCTCTTGAAACGTAGCATTTCACGTGGTGGGGAAGGATGGTGTGTGCCACTTTGGGGACTTGGAACAAACTTTTTCCTTGAAATTAACCCAAATGAAGAGTTTCCAAGTACCCACAGATGGTCGAGATGGAGTATCCTTTGTGCCATAGGGTTTGGTTCAGAGATCTTCCTCCTCCTCCTCCTGTGTCTGGTACCCTTGTGCTCGCTGTGTCACAAGATGACCCATATGAAAGAACTGGCCAGAGGGACATTTAGATACATCAACATTAAAATCCTGCTACAAAGCATTTTGGAAAATTCCTTTCTGTCTCAACTTAGGATGTTTTAAAAGCGCGTAGCAGCGATCCGGGCAACAGAAACAAGCGTCTGTTTGAGCTGTCGGGAATTTGTGCTTCATGCAACTTAATTTCTCTGGACACTGTATCAGAGTGCCGCTGGTGTCCTGCTCTCTTAGCTAATTCTCTGTTCAGCTGAAACTTTGACTATCCTGATAATGCTTGTTGGCACCTCCGCTTCCTCACTGCTGCACTTGACTTGCACAAATTAATCGGAGAATAGAATAAAAAAATTTTCTCGAATGCTTTGGAGGTTGTTGAGTGGGAAGCCAAAATAAAAACATTCATGTTGTTCAGAATAGCAGAGGACTCCTTTGGTGGCCATGTGTAAGGAAACAGTGATCTCTCATCATGGGATTATATCAGTGGGAAGATGCATCAATAATTTTGTGTAAAATACTCCAAGATGGTGGTGAGTAATCATGTTGTTTTCTGTCTTGCACCAGAATCGGATATCGATGACATTGTCCGCTCTCTTGGGAGCATGAACGTACTCTTGGAGATGTTCAATGACAGCGATTACGTCTCAGCTGCACCTCACAGTGCAGCTTTAAATGTGTTTGACCTTGAATCCAGACAGGTGAGATGGACAGACTGGCTTGGCACATCCCAGAGAGCTGACAAGCAGCTGGTTAGGGGCTGGTTTTGTTGTACTCTTGCCTGAAAGGCACATGTTGAGTCATATAATCAAATAATATCATATAATATTGCTTATACAAGAGGCCTGCAAAGAGGACTTGTATTAACAGAATGGAAATATTATCAAAATAAATGTTCCATAATGATAATTATGGTAGGCTAATAAAACTGCCATCCCCCTTTCTTCCCCACAAAAGCCAAGAGAAATATTTTACTTTAAAAGAGACCTGGCATAGGAATTTTTTTTCTTTTTTTTTTTTACTTATACTGGCTGAATTATACAATTTGGCAGAAGCATAATTCCATGGTGCTCTCATTTGTAAAGAAAAATGAGTTTTGTGGATTGTAAGTATTCATTTCAGTATGGTCACTGAGGGGGTGTCAGAAAGATTTGAACATTGGGGTCGTATTTAATCTCCAACAAAGGAACTGCTTCGCAATATGCCAGCTCTGTCTCTTGTTCCCATTTTTATTCATTGCAAACTGTTAATATTAGTGTGACACTGCAGCCTTAGCTAATGTAAATTTTTGCCTCTCTGGTTTTTAAATGCGTTAGCAAGAACATACGAGTGCAGGTCATGGTGTGTTTTGTTTTTCAGACTGTAATTGTCTGGAGCATCATTTGTCATAGTGTCACAGTTGCATAAAGCATTCTGGGAATTTATTCCAAATAATTTGTTCTCTGTGAGCATGACTGTTTTCCTGAATTAGGTTACATATTATAACCACCCTGAGCAGCCCAGAGCTTCCTGCAAAGCATACTCTATTATGCAAAGATTTTTTCCCAAAGTTCAGGTTTAATTAAGCCCGTGGGAGAGCCCTCTCAGGATATTACCCTTCATGCAGAAGAATTAATATAGCAAACGCTTTCCTTTCCAGAACTATGTTTTCACGGTCATATTCAACAGTACCATGGTGCATTCCCTGCCAGTTTTGATGAATATTGTCAGCAATCTACTTCTGCGCAATTTAAACGTGACGGAGAGCATTCAGATCTGGAGCAACCCCTTCGTTCAGGTGAGCCGCACCCGTGGCTGCAGCGGGGACTGCACGGCAAAAATCACCCTGAAACACGCGGCGGGTGGCAAAGCATCCCTGGGCTGCGAGGGGGAACGTAAAAACGCACCGTAAATGAAGAGAGAAGCTGGTTGGGGCTGTCTGCAGCACCGAGGGCTGTGCTCTGCACAGCACCATCGGGAAGGATCGGGACCCAGTAGCCAAAGCCCGTGGAGTAAGTCCTTGGTGGTACAAACCTTTGCAGAATTGAAGAGGACTTGAAAGGTGCCGGGATTTTGTTCTGCAGCTTGTGGAAGCGGAGGAAAAAGGGGCTTGGAAGGAGGATGTCCTGTTGGGAATTTGTTAGGGGTTTGTTAGAGGTTACCTGCGGTTCTCGGAGGCTGAGCGTGGGGGTGCTGGAGGTCTGCTGCCTCCTCTGCAGAGCTGGGGTGGCCTTTAGGAGAGGAGAGGACCTGCTGCAGGAAATAAATGCTCTAGGAGTTTATTAGATGCTCTTATAAATACTCCAAAAACTTCCATAGGTATTTGTCTTCATGCTGCGGCTCAGATGATCTTGAGGTATGCAGAATATATGTTTTAGCATTTACAGTCATGTTCCAATTCTAAATGCATTTTTTTGGTCACGCACATTCTGGTATTGAAGAAATCTGATTTATGTTTCAGAATCTTCCAGACACAATTTTCAGACTAGAGATCTATTTTGAAGCTGTGTTACTGGGAATCATTATTACTGGAATGCCACCCTATTTTGCCATGGACAATGCAGAAAACCATAAGGTAAACTCCCAGATGTGGATTCACAGACTGCACAGGAACTTAAAAACCTTGGGATTTTGGGAAAATCTTAAGAGGTGTTTTAAATAGCATCTTTTGCCACAAGAGGCAGTATGGATGTGACTGCTGTTTGCTGCCTTGGGTGGAACAGATTGGGAAAAGCCCTTTTGCTTCCCGTGGAAATGCTTTTTGCCTCTTTGGCAGCTAAAATCAGCAATAACTGGGTAACGCACTGATGCCATGTCAGTGTAAAAGCGGTATTAGAGGGAAAAACAAGATCCTGCTCCCACACCGGGGCAGATTAACATCGTGTTCATTTTAATTAACATTTAGTTAATGTTGCGTTTTCTTTTTCTGTTGCAGATCAAAGCGTACACGCAGCTGAAGATAGCGGGGCTTTATCCCTCTGCGTACTGGACTGGGCAAGCTGTTGTCGACCTCCCGCTGTTTTTCTCCATCCTTGTCCTGATGATAGGCAGCCTCTTCGCCTTTCACTACGGCGTTTATTTCTACGTGGGCAAGTTCCTTGCCGTGGTGAGTGTGGTGGAGACCGGAGCGTGTGTGGGGATGTGAGAGTATGGTTATGTTATTTTCCACAAGTGTTTATTTTTATTAGATGGTTCAGCAGACTTTTTCCAACCGATATAGAGGGAAAATGCCTGATGAAGGCTGCTGGCGCAGAGGCACCAGTCAGGCTGCACCAAAGGCAAAATAAGGCAAAAAGCCAAAAGGCAAAAACTTTTCATGGGGAAAAATACTCAAATTTTGGAGTTTCATTCAGAACTGGAATAAAATGGAGCTTTAAAACACCAGAATCTTCCAAGGAAATGCACTATCCTTTTTTGCCCTCCTCGCTTACTCTGCTTTGCGCTCTTCGCTGCCGACTGATAATTGCTCCATTTGCATTGGCGTGCTGCTAATGACAAGGTTACAGTGACTTTGAACACAGACCAGCCCTGCAATGAATTGCAGCATATGATTAAATCAAAGAGACTACAAATCTTCATGTCTTTTATATTCAGAGCGGGCTTCCCTGAGATGTTGGCTGTAATTGAGAAGAATCAGATTTTCCTAGCTGCTTTCCCAGAAGCTCTGAGTTGTGCTGCAGGGCTATTTTTCTACCAGTGCATCTACCCTTGTTTTAATTTCTGCGAAAATGCTAAGGCTGAAGGGTGGAATTCCCAATATTTGCCAGAATCTTCAGGTCAACATTTATGGGAGCTTGTGTTATATAAAAAAATGGGAAATATTTTGAAGGAAACTGAGTGAGTGAGGTTCCTGCCTATCCATGTGCTCTTTTGTGTCTTTAACAGTTTATGCTGTATGTACCAAGGTGGCAAAATATATCAAATTAAGTGACAAAGATGAATCCAGAGTTATGTAGCACACTAAAGGAATTCCAGTTGATACTTATACAAAAAATTCTTGCTGTACATTTCCTGAGAAACCTTCCCTATCTTTGCAGATTTTTTGCCTGATTGGTTATGTCCCGTCAGTCGTGCTCTTCACTTACGTGGTCTCCTTCACATTTAGAAAAGTCCAGAATACGAAAGAATTTTGGTCATTTATATTTTCAGTGGTGAGTAACTTTACCTTGAGTTCAATTAGCTAGGAAGATTTGTTATGTCCAAAGCCACAACAGGCTTCCCAGTTATTTAACTGTGTGCCCTTAATGCACAAGAAATTTGAAACATTTACCAATGCCTCTGTATTACTGCCATATCCTAAATGATAAAAGCTTTAAAAAACGTGCCTCAAATTAGATAACTTATGCTTCGAGAGTCTGAACTGAATAAAAATGGACTCTCTTTTTCCTTTTCTTTTGTACAGACAGCCTTGCTCTGTACGGTTGTCACTGAAGTGGCCTTTTTTCTGGACTATTACCTGGTAACCACCATCCTGCATTACGTCTTCTCCATCTTCATTCCTATTTATCCCCTTATTGGCTGTCTGATTTGTTTTATAAAGGTAAGGGGGCACAGGAGATCCTCTCCAGAGCATTTGTAGATGGCTGGGGTTGGGTGCACATCTTTAATGATAACGGGACAGCAGATACCTGCCTAGTGGTGTAATGCCATCCGTAGCCACTGCACACGTGAAGAATAGCAACTGCTGGTGAAGAGTCACCTTTTTCCTGAGAGCAACCTGTTGCCGTTTTAAAATGAGGAAAGAAAGAAGTCTTCCATTAAATATCTAAAGGAAAACCGTGAGTTTCTCAGCCTGTGGACTGGGCAAACCCAGTGATGGGAGATGGGTTAGTTGAGAGTCGGTGGCTTTAAACTGGGAGCAGCCCCAGGGACGTTGGTGGAAGTTTATTGGCGTCACGCTCATGCAAGCAGGGTGTCTGCAGAGCTCAGAAGGGGCTTGAGCAACGTCGCTTAAATGGCTGGCTTGAGATTAAAGTGCAATATAGAATATGCTGTGTCTGGTAGGTGATTATTTACCCAAACGTATTTTTTTGCATTGGCAGGTCTCATGGAAAGGCAAGCGAAAGAACGGAGGATACTACGACCCGTGGGACCGGCTCCTGGTAGCAGTTATAGCTGTAAGCGTGGTTATTTGATTATTTGCCATATTTGCTGTAGAGAATTGCTGTCTCCTGCTGGGAGGCCCCTTCTGTTCAGGCATCTTTGTTAATAAAGATTGGATCTAATGTTCAGCATCGCTGGAGCCTGCAGCTTTGCAACCTGTTGCAGCACAAGCAGTATCAGTAAAAGCTGCTGTGCCCACCAGCTCAACATCTGCTGCTTCAATAGTCTTACTAACGGTGCCGATATTAATCCTGATGATTACGGGAGTCTGTGCTGATGGAGCAAGAACTCCAGAGCAGGGGACAGTCCCTTCTCTCTGCAAAAAACAAATAATTGCCATTAAATCTAAGCAAACTCTGGTTGTGCATCCTCAGTGTCGACCCACTGAGCAGCATCTGATGATGTATTTCATCTTCTGGGAAACATCAGCACTTCTGTGGTGGTGAAGAGCTGGTGCTTCTTGCCACTCGTTGCACTGGTGGGATCACCTCTAGGGTCACCAGACTTGGAGGGCCGGCAGCGCTGCACGTGACGAGAACGGTATTTGTCTGTTTTAGCCCTATTTGCAGTGTGTCCTGTGGCTCTTCCTACTGCGATATTTCGAGCTGAAGAACGGAGGGAGGACAGTTAGAGAGGACCCATTTTTCAGGTGCGTCTGTTGAATAGACTTGTAAAAAGTAATAGTCCAAAGAAGCCGTTTTTAAAAACAATGCTGGTAATTAAACTGGAGTATGCAGTGTATAGCTATGGGGGATATTGCAGAAAATAAAATACCTGTGGTTATATCCCAGCCCAAGTGTCTAAAGAATTTGTTCTCCTAACTGTAGTTGTCTGAAATTCAATCAATAAAGTACAGAAATAGGTTTTTTTCTCTTCCTTTTAAGTTATACCAGTGCAAAATCAGGAATTTTGTAAGGACTTTCCCTATAGAAAAATAGGGGAACTTCGTTTCCCATTGCATGGCTAGAGATGCCATACCCCGACAAAGAGCTCAGCGTAAAGATGGCATCGTTGCAGTCGTTGACAGCTCTTTCTGCTCTTTTGGGGCTTCTCAGATGTGCTGCATAAATGTGTTACTCCTGGGTTCGGCAAACACAAATTGCTTTCTGCATCAAAGCAGTGAGCAAATCTCAGCTGAACGCCAAGCAGAGGTGTCATGTTGTTTTCTTCCCCTTAGAAAATGTTTTACAAAAGCCAAAACCTGGAAGTTCCCAGACGTCCCACATGATGAGAACGAAGATGAAGACGTGAAGGCGGAGAGGCTGCGAGTCCAAGAAATACTGAGCAGCCCCAAAAGCGAGGAGGTAATGCCGTGCACCCATGGGCACTACCCAGAACCCAAACCCAGATGTTTCCCAGAGCTGCTGGGATCTGCAGCCACTTCTCTCTTCTCTACTAGATGCCAGCAATCCTGGTCAGCAGCTTGCACAAAGAGTTTGATGAAAGAAAGGAATTTCTTCTGGGGAGAAAAATAAAGAAAGTGGCAACGAAACATGTTTCTCTCTGTGTAAAAAAAGGTTGGCGTTCAATTACTTGCTGCTGAGCTGTTTTATTTACAAAAACAACTCTTGAATCCATTTATCTGACCTCATGGGCAATGTTTTGTGTCGTCCTTTCTTTAGGAGAAATACTGGGTTTGTTAGGACCCAACGGAGCTGGGAAAAGCACGTTAATTAATATGCTCGTTGGAGAGATTGAGCCAACCAGTGGGCAGGTACATTACATCCTACAAACTAAATAGAAAATGGATCTATATGTAATTTTTTTTATTATTATTAGAAGCATTCCCAAGTGGGTTTTGTTAAAACCTTACAAAAACGCTTCTGAAACTTATAATATTATTGAGTAAGGTCTATACATTTTCCTCGCAGGTTCTGATGGGAGATTATTCTTTTGGCCTGAACAGCGAAGATGACTCGGTGAAATTTGTGGGGTACTGTCCTCAAACGAATCCGCTTTGGCCAGATATTACCTTGCAGGAACACTTTGAAATTTATGGCGCTATCAAAGGAATGAGTCAGTCTGATGTTAAGGAAGTCATAAAACGGTAAGTAGTTTATTATAGAAATGTTTAAGGTTTAGCTGTATTTTTCTTAGTGGGGTTTTTTTTGTTGTTGCTTCCCCCCCCCTTTCCCTAATGCAGTCTTTTTTTCATTTAAGTTTGATTGGATCTTTTCAGCAAATTCAGCAAGTGTGAATTTGTAGATTAGGAGGTACAGATACAGCTACACAAAATTCAACTGGTATTTGTATTTTTTTTGTTTATTTATTTTAATTTTTCTTAAAGTTATGAAGTGCTAACAATGACCTTTGCAGAGGCTGCAAGGACGGGGACTCCAGGGCTTGGAGCTGTTCCTAGGTTGTCACCCTGGACTCCTCTAGGACGTGGGGCAGGTGGTTTTGCATGGAAGTGCCCAGCTCCGATTCTGCTTATTGCTCTGCTTTTTTTTTTATACTTACATATGAATATATACAAATACTTGTAACTGAGCTCTTCAAATGAGGCTGTTTTGCATACTGTGTGATGAGGGGGAAGCCGAACCATCACCCTCACAGCTTTTCACGTGCGGTCCTCCCTCTTCCGCAGCATCGCAAGTGCTCTGGATTTAAAAGACCACCTGCAGAAGACAACGAAGAAGCTGGGTGTAGGGCTGAAACGCAAGGTATGGGGGAGCTTTTCGAGCTGCCATGCTGGGAGTCTCCAGCAGCCGTTGTGTCCTTACCCTTTCCCTTTGCCTTCCTCCCAGCTGTGCTTTGCCCTGAGTATGCTGGGCAACCCGCGGGTCACGCTCTTGGATGAACCGTCGACCGGCATGGATCCAAAAGCCAAGCAGCACATGTGGTGAGTGCCGTCGGGGCTATGTTTGCCACAGGCTCGTTTCTTTTTGGGGATTTGTCTGATTTTATGCGTGTATTATCCCTGTTAACACTAGGGAGAGCCATAGACAGGGAATCAACACTGCCTTAGTGCCAGGGGCACTTCATCTGTGTCCTCTCCCAGAATAGCTTGGAGATTAAAAGCTTGAAAGTTGAAAGAAATCTTAAAATATAAGGAGTATGAGATTTGAGTCATCTTTGTGAAAAAATCAGGTGTTAATTGTGGGAGTAGTATTGGTCCATAAAGTAAAAGGTTTGTGTTTGACCATCACAGTCCTCTTTTCCTAATAACCCCGGATTTACTGCTACGTGCCAAATGTTTTATTCAAGGATTTTTTTGGTTGTGTTTTCTAGGCGGGCAATTCGAGCAGCCTTTAAGAATAAGGAGAGAGCAGCTATCCTGACCACTCACTACATGGAAGAGGCGGATGCTGTCTGCGACCGTGTGGCCATCCTGGTGTCCGGGCAGCTCAGGTACCACCAGAGCCCTCCCCTGCGGGCGGGTGTTGTGGCAGGGAGGAGAGGACAGCTGTCGGCTAGAATATATTTCTTCAAAAATATAGGTAGACAATTTTTTTGCACCTTAAACTTGGAGCAAAATTAAACTTAAACTGCAGAAAGGGTCTGTTAGAAGTTAGGCTGCTTTTTGAGTGCGGCGTAACAGGTACAACTCTTATTTTCTCTCTGCGATTGGTAGATGTATAGGTACTGTCCAACACCTGAAGAGTAAGTTTGGCAGAGGATACTTCTTGGAAATGAAATTAAAAGAAACAGCAGATGTACAGCAAGTAGAGTATCTGCAGAGCCAGATTTTGCACATCTTCCCAAACGCAAATCGTCAGGAAAGGTAAACTTTAACAAATACGCAGAAAACATTGGTATTAATACAAGCCCCTGATTTCTCAGCAGCTCCTTGGCACCGAGTAAGGAATGCCATGACACTAAAATTTACAAAAAATATTTACACGTAGCTTAAAAAAAAAAAAAAAGGAAGCATTTTGCAGGCCAGCAAAAGCTGCTGGGGCGGTGGCTGAGCCCTGCGTGCAGATGTTCAGCACGGAGGAAGCAAAACTCAATTTCTGCATAGCTGTTGCTTGGAGGCTTCCTCTTTGGTTGGGCTCCCTGGGAAATGGGGGTAAAACCTGAGTCACTGACCCTTATGTAGAAACGCTTGCACCTTTTCTGGGGATCCCTCAAAGTTTGAGGGTGGTTGGTTTTCCCCCAACAGCTTTGAATTTCTGCCATATGGACTCGAGGGTCTGGCTTGGTGACCGCTGATGAGACTCTCCAAAAAGGGCACTGCAGGCATTCTGTAAGGAGCATTCCTCAATGCGGGAGATTTGGAGGAGAGTTTATTTTTCAGAAGCAAAGGTGCGGGGTAGAGCACCTCTCTGTTCTGGAGTCTGGGTTGCAGGAACCGCTGGATCATGCAAAGTCCCGAGAGATCCTGTGACCTCCCTCTGAATTCATTTGAAAGGCGAAACCGCATAACTTTGGGAGTCCTGGGCAGTGATTTTTCTTTCGTGAGTTTATAGGCAGAATATAAATGGTTGAATCTTAGCTGAAGAGCACATAAATCATAGAGCAGTCTCAGATGGGTCTCAGCTGATGCACCTGGACCTCGATCTCCGAGATGGATTATAAACCAGCTGCTCTCCTGGAACTGCATCGTTCCTGTTGTCTTGTATGATGATGACTAGTCAAAATGCCTGGAGTAACCTTTGGAAAATGAGTTTAAATCCATTCACTTGGATATTAATATTTTTGCTTTGAGTAATTTTACCTGACCTAAATTTGCTTTGTTTCTTTGTTCCAGTTTTGCTTCTATTTTGGCATATAAAATTCCTAAAGAAGATGTACAGTCACTTTCACATTCTTTTTCCAAGCTGGAAGAAGGTAATTAAGCTCTTGCTACGCATCACATGCAGAAATCATTTTGTCTCCCATAACTGACACATTTGCTATGCAGTGGCACTTTTGCATCTCTGTTCCAAATTAATTTAATTTATTTTTTCTATTATTATCGGTGTCCCCAACTCTGTTTCTTGTGAAATGAAGAGTGAGTGCTTGTACCAGCTTAAAACGCTTTAAATCCAGTTGTGAAGTATTCACAAATCCAGACAGTGAAGTATTCCTAAATACACTCTCTCATTAATTCTTTTAACAGTAAAACACGCCTTTAACATCGAGGAGTACAGCTTTTCTCAGGCAACACTGGAGCAGGTATGTTAAAGTAAACTATATTTTGTGGAAGTAAACCCCGCCAGGGTGTTGCAGGTTTTTTGACGGGGTTTTTGCAGGCGTCCGGGGTGGGTTCACTTTGCCCCTGCCACACAGGAGTCGTGCACCCAGTCTGGGCGAGTCGTCGCGGATGGAGGGGCTGATGAGCCCTGCGCAGGCAGCTCGTCCCCCGTGCCCGGCGGTCAGGCTGCTGGGCCCGTTCTGCTGATGCCCATTCAGGCGGTTTTGGGGAACTGAAGTCCCCTTTTCCAAAGTGAATTGGGACTGTCAGTTCCCCTGCTCCTCTTTATTCCCATTTTCTTCTTTAAAAATAAGATGCCAACTGCGGTGACTGGAGCAAAATGAATTTGTGACTTTAGTGGAAGTATCGCTCTGGTTTATTCAAAAGACAGGCATTGCTGTTCATTTCTGAAAGGAGAGTAAAGCTGAGGCTTATTATTGCTTATTCTGGATTAGTTATTGCTGACAATGAATGTCCTTCAGGCTGTATTCGGTTCAACTTCCTTTTCATTGCGCTCTTGAAGAAATGAGGTGGGAGGGTAGGAGCAAGGAGAAAAAACCCAAAATACTAAAAACTTCCTACTCAGAGATGAAGCAATACATTCAATACTCGTGACGTTTTTAGCATGAATTCTATTTGTGACCGAGAAAGTTCCTCCAAGGAACATGGCGTATTCACATCGTTTCTGTCTCTTCCAGGTTTTTGTGGAGCTTGCTAAAGAGCAGGAGGAGGAGGACAGCAGCTTTGGCACCCTGAACAGCACGCTGTGGTGGGAGAGGACGCAGGAAGACCGAGTGGTTTTCTGAGCTCCTACGGTCCAGATCTGCTCGGCAGCTCGTGTTTTGTGCCAGCGATGATCCTCTGTGCACACGCTGGGGTGTGTGCGTGGAAGGCAGGGAGCTGGGATGGACAAGGAGAATTGTATTTGGAAGCACTGAGCCTGTTCCACCATCCTGGCCTTAGGAATAACGCCGCAATAGCGGTGGAAGCGGTGAGCATCCCCAATGTTATTCTGGCTGCTCCGAAATTCCTTCTCCCCTCGCTGTTTCCCGGTTTGCGTTGAGCGAGAAGACTCTGCCGTGACAGTCGGCCATCTCCTGGTGTTGGCTGCTTGTGCAGGAACGCCTGCCTGCCTTCCTCCCTCAGCCGTGCTGCACCGGTGTCAGGGCTGGCTGCCTGAGGTTGGGCTGGCCTTACTGGAAATCATGCGTTTGAGCAAAGCCAGGTGCCGCTGGAGCATCCTGCCCTGCGGGACCTGCTCGCTGGTTCGCAGGGTCTTGCCGTGCCCCGTGCCCTCGGTTGGGCATTGCTGCCTGCCCAATGAGGTGTCCTGCAGACGCGTGTCCCTGCAAGGTCCTGCTCCCCCGCCAGCTGATCCGTCCCTGCTTATGCTTAGGAGATGCACCTGCTTAGAAGAGAGGGGAAAAACCACTCCAAAGTAATTGTATTCACTGCAAAGAGCGTCCTGAATTACACTGCGCACTTAACTTGGTATCCAACCAATGTGAAAATGTTCGGTTACAGATATAATATGGCACTTGTTGACCCTTATTTTACTTTCTACTGCAAGTTGGCAGATGTGGCTAACTCCTGCTGCCATTCTGGGTGGCATCGGTGTTTGTAATGCATGCACTGTAGGGTTAAAGGGGGTGTACAGAAGTGGATGCTTTCTTTCCCCGCTTGGTAAAAGTACAAAGACATAACTGTGTAGTTACAGAATTTGCAGAGATGTGAGTATTTCTTGTCTTCATTAAAAACAGTCTAATTCTTTTGTTGGGTGTAACGACGTGTATCCTGCCAGCTGTTTTTAGAGACAGTCCTTTTTACATGTTTTCATCTTTCTTGGCAACGAATTCATAAGTACATGCAACAGCATTTCCTAATCCGTCTTTGTTGTGATAGCAGTAAGTAATGCAGTAGTGTGCTCAGCGCAGAACGTTTGCTTTGTCCTGGCCTGGCAATTTTTCATTCACCTTCGTAAACCCAAAAAAATAAGATCCAAATTTACAGCCTCATCAGTAGTAATAGTGCCTTTGGTTTGCATAGAAACACTAAGAAGAGCAAAATATGTGATCCTTTATCCTAAAATATGACAGACATTGAAAATGTATTATTTTTTTGGTTTTTTCTACACAAAGCTGTCATCGCTTTTTTAGTTTTATAAGGCGAAATTAAAGATTGCTAACAGTTCGTTGTGTTCTGCAATGAACAAATATGGAGATGCATTTATATTGAAACATTGGCTTCATAAGTCGTCAGTTATATGTCTTCACATTAAAGTTAGAAAAGACCTTTGTTTTTCGTGAGAAAACTCAAAAAACTGTGGGTTAAGGTGGAGTTCTGTGTCCCAACTGTTTGTAGTTATCAGGCAATAGTGTATGTTACGTGTCTGATAATGGTTTATCGTCATATCAAGCCAAAATCTGTTTTCATTAGTTTCTTACTCTACTATGGGAGATGTGAACTCTTTATCTACAACTTTTGCTTTCTCTTTTGTACCTGTAGATTGCATATAAACATACAGATTTTGTTTTGTAGTTAAAATCTGAGCCCGAGAGCTGCAGAAACACCTGGACATCCCGTTTGCTTCCCCAGGGGAAGGTCCCTTCCCCTCAGGAGCGCAGACCCTGAATCTGCCCGTTTTGATGAGCCCTGAGCCATGGTGCTTGCATGTGCCCAACTCTCCTGTGCTGGAAACGAAGCAGAGGTAAAGAACAGATTACAGCACCAGCCTCTAAACTGCAGCTCCAGTAGCCACCTTTCTAGGGCTGAAGCTTCCCTGCAGGGAAAGAAAAATGACCCAATTCAGCTCTTTTGTTTATGCAGGCTTTTACTTAGCCGCTGGGAACCCCAGCCCGTTGCTTCCAGCTGCGTCCCTGCTGCTGGCCGGTATCTCTGAGCTTTTTCCTCTATTTGGAGCAAAGGTGGGACCCAGAATTTTGTGCTTTCCCAATGCTTTCCCATGTCTGTACATACAAGCTAAGTGTGTCTTCTCCAAATCCCACGTTTCTTACTTCCTTCTCTTTTTGTAAATGGTTTTTCAGCTGAGTGTCATCTGCACATCTGTCCAGCAATGTACAGCACTCGCTTTCCATGTGAACTTAAGAAAGTACAGTTGTGACCTGTTAATCTTGATGTCTTAATTTTCTTCTTTAACTTATAGTCAGAGTTAATAGTCTGTAAAGTAGTTCAATACTGGCTGGATGACATCACCCTATTTCAAATAGTTTCTTATTTTCTAATGTTCCAAATGGATCGTATGAAAACTTTCATTAGCATCTAGATTTGCTCAGCTTGGTACTGTTCTTGTTTTACCCTGGAGTAACCTAGTTGATGGTGGCACTGTATTTATGCAGCTACACGTACAAAGAATTTGGCTCGCTAAGTTAACTGCATATTTGGGTAGGATCTTTGTGGCATGGTGACATCATGTGTCAATGTGGCATAAGATGCCACCCCAGAACATCACTGTAATCATAGTGTATTGTATCAGAAGTCTTTCAGAGTGTCATACGATGCCTATAATTGCCAGCATAGGGGGAAAAAACATGCAAAATTAAACCAGAGAATCCCCTGGAAATGTGAGAGCTTTATTTCTGCAATTTCAAGTCCCTTTGTTCAGCTGTTATCAGTGACATGCCAAATCCCAGCCATTAAATACACACACCCGGTTTGTGCTCTAGGAGATAAAACGGAGCCGAGGCAGCTGGATTCGAACTGTGGGGCCTGGGGCAAATCAATTCAGTTTGGGCCACCGTTCCTAGGGGTAATGGGTTTAGTTACCTTGCAGGGCTGTTGTCAGAAATAGTTAGCTAGTGTATCCAAAACTTGGAAGATGCATTTACTTTGTGGTGTATTATAAGGTTGTATTTTTCTATGGAGGAATTTAATGTGTCTGATTTTGTTTACCTTACCAAGAAAAACCCTTATTTAAAAATATCTCTGTATAGCGAGTGAAGTCTGTTAGGTAGCCAACATCCAGTACTCTGTTAGCAGAAACAGAAGGTATCGGGTCTAAAGGTGACACGTTTGTAACACTCCTCGTGATGTTGCCGTCGGGCACTTTGAATCATTTGCAGTTTATTTTATACACTTGTCTTTCTTTTACCACTTTACAAATACAGCAAAGTCGAGGTTTTTCCTTTTCCAGCAGAAAGTACTACGAAAATAAAGATGGATTGGATTGTTAAACGCTTGTGTTGCTATCGTGTGTGTTTTGCCGTGCTAGAAATAGGCCGTGGAGCGCACCGGGGCATGCAGGTGAGTGGGCTTGGGCAGAGCATGGGGGGCCCTGGCTCTTGGCATGGCTGGGGGTGTCAGGCTCCAGTAATTGCATATTTTTAATTGAATTCAGGGAATTGCAGTATTGCAACACTTGGGATTTGACCACCCGCAGTTGTGTCGTGTTTTGCAGCCAGATTAATTCAACCCAACTTCGGGCTAGAGGTGACCCCCCGGCAGCTGCGCGCTCCTGGCACGCTGCATCGTGCATCTGCAGGGATGAATCATGTGCGTCCACTTGAAAATTAACCCCACAAAAAAAAAAAAATCATTTTTCTGGTTGGATCCGTGCCCAAGACGAACTCACTGGGTGGCTGGATGGGTGCTCGCTCCGGAGCGAGGGGCAGTGAAATGCTGCTGGTGAGAGGTTTGGCTGAAGCTGGAACACAAAACCGTGGTCTACAGGGATGAAGTACGTTGCCTGCTCCTCGGCTGCCGCGTGGCACTGCCAGCTCCTGGCGTGACCCGCTGCCGAGGAGGAGGAGGAGGAGGAGGTCCACCTCCAGCCCTGCGAGTCAGCTTAAGGACCTAGCAAAATGAAAGGGGGTTGCGCCTCAGTCTCCCTGAACCCCTCAGTGGGGAGGAAAATAACCCCAAAGAAATTTAATCTGAACTTGGTGAAAGTTCCCAGGTTTTCATACTAGTTTTTCTTTAACAGTGTGTTAAAGGCAGCATGCCACTTATTTTTTTTAAGGCTGTAAAATTAATCCATTCCCTTGTAATACTTCTTTTAAAAGATCTTCAGAAAGTCCCTAATTTAGCATGCTGCATTTCTCCTTGATAAGAATGTCCTGGAACTTTCAGTTCTCCTTTTTCCTGAAATGCATTGCTTTGAGTGTCCCCGTTGGAGGATGCTGGCTTCGTCCTCAGCCCCTCTCCTCCTCCTGGTAGATGTAGGGGCTGATCCGAGGCTCATCCTGAGTCCCCTCCTCAGAAATCCTGTGGAGCAACTGCTTGGGGATTTAATTAATGATATTTTGAGATGCTACGTGCTCTCTAGCTGCTTTCCAGTGAAGCCCCAATGGATTGCCGTGGACTGGGGTCCCGCTTCAGCGGCAGAGCCAGGAGCAGCACCCGCTACACAGGATGGGAAACCCCGAAGAGCGCTCGGAGCAGGTGTCACTTTTATGTTAAAATGCATTTTCTGTCGCTAACGTGCGGGCATGCCAGGGTTCCGCACTGCGCCAGGTACTGCCAGCACGCTATGTATGGCACAGGCTATGTGTCAGAAACACGTTTTTTTAGCGAAGTGCATCTCAGCTGGGTTTTTTTGCAGTTACGAGTAGCCTTCCCCATTTCTCCCTTGTTGCCCAATAGGAAGTGATGCAGGAAAATGCTCTGCTCCTCTCCTAAATAAGCTCATTCCTTGAAAATGAGTAAATCGGCAGCTGCAGAAGAGCTACGGCCTTTTGTTAAGCAACAACCAGACGGCTTTTGAGTTTTTAGTCAGCTCTGCAAATCAGATGCAGAGTCCTCAAGCTGTTGAAGTTCCAGGACAGTCAAATTCCTTTAACCACTTGAATTATTGTGTGGCTGTACACCCTTCCAACTCATTTGGATTTCCTGGCTTATCTGATTTCCTCACCTCCCTGTTTTGAATGCAGATCCATTGGAAACGTATTTTTTAAAAAAAAAAACAACCTAACAAACTCCGTCCTGATTCCAGCTGTGTGACAGCTGCTGGAAAAGCAATTAAAAGGAGTGGAAACTAAAAAAAAAAAAAAAACCAACTAAAAACAAAGGGGAAAAGAAATAAAAATCCTGTTGGTGCTCGGACGCAGGATTTCTCTCTGCAGAGGAAAGAGTGCTTGCTGGCTTGGGCTGTGAGCACGTTGGGGAGAAGGTGGTGAGGTTTTCCCTCCAGAGAAGCTTGGGCAGGTTCGAGGTTGCTTTGCCACCGATCGGGAGCTCACGTTCTCCCTGTCTCAGGGCACGCAGCTCTCCTGCTGCGGCTCTCCCCCGGGCTTGTCAGCCTGGTAGAAACATGCCGTTCTATTGCACACCACGCATGTGTCATATTAAATACTTCAAAACGTAGTGCTACTATCTGCAAGCCCTAGGCCAGCTGGTTGTAGGTATTGCTCCCCGGTTGGGTTGTTGCTCCAGAAGCGTTGAGAGCGTTTGCACCACCGGGACCGGACTCTGACGTCAGGCTGGAGAGGGGCATGGCCATCGGGCTGCACTACAGCGTTAAACCCTCTCCAGGACTGCAAAGAGACGAAGAGCCCAGACATCTCAGAGCTGCAGGAGACCTATTTCTAATGGAAAACACATTGTCAGGTAAGGAGTTTCATATTTCTCTTTTGTTAAGGGAAAAATTACACCTAGGGCATTTTCATGCAGGGGTTGTGTTTGGTAATTTAATTTTTTCCTTATTATTTTAATACAGCGTTATGCTGAATGCATCAGAGTTGTACTTTGCAGCTCTGTTCACTGACAAATATTAAGCTTCGCATCAAAATGTTTAAGAGGCAAAGGAGCAAAAATACTCTGCTTTTCTGGGTGCACGTGGATTTTGATTCTCGACGCTGACGTACTTTGGGTCTAGGTGGAGAGCCACAGGTTGAGCGCTGGGTCCTCCCAGCTAACGATCCCTCCCTCCGCTCCCCCTCCTCCAGCCTTGCTCTCACCAACAAATGCTTCTAAAAACACAGACCCCCAAATTTCACTTCCCTGTATGAATTAAGGCATTGAACTTTGATACAGGGCAGGCTTAGAGCTGTTTTTCTCGAGTTGAGAGTAGGAAAAAAACCCTGTTTCAAGAACTGTGTGTTAGAGTGGAGTCAGTACAAATGTCTCGTATTTCTCAGGAGGTAAAGACAGGGCTGCGTAGGGGCCAGATGCGGTTTTTTGTGTTTGCAGTAAGCGGCAAACAGGAGGGTATGGAGAGAGCAGGTTCACCTCTGCGCTCCCCACGCGCAGGGATTAATCACCGGCTCTCGGAAAGCCGGCAGCTCCGCGGGGAAGCACGGGATGCATCGCACATTGCTTTCTTCATAGCCAGCATCGAGAGGTTCCTGCCAGTACTCCTGAAGAGCAACTTGCTTTTCGGAGTCTGTCACAATATGCTTTGTTAAGTTTTTATTAGAGGAAAAAAAAAGTCTGAGGAGGTGCCAAATAGGAAATCCCCAAGATGGTAAATAAGTGAAGTGGTTATATGAGCCGTGCCTTCCTGGGACAGCCTTTGGTGTAGTAGAGCTAGACACAGGATCCCAGTAAAAGTTACTGCAGTGCCTGAGGAGCGTGTTCCAAGAAGTTTGGGTGCATTTACTGAGCCCTCGGAAGGGAAATGCTTCCAGAGACACCCAGTTTTACAAGTGATGCTCTTACTGGTTTAAGGCTTCTCAAACACCGTTGCCTCCAAATACATTTCTGATGTTTGTTTTTGTCTTCTGAATGTGCAGGTTTGAATCTCAGGTCTTGTAGGGGCGTCTCTCCTGCTTACGTTTTGTGTCTTTTGATATCTGATTGATTTAAATTGAAATTCTTCCTGATGGAGTTCACGCAGCATTTGTAGGCAGCATCATTTGTTTAACTTTCTGGGTTCATGTTTCAGCTTCCAGATATTTGCTTCTTGCTCCAAAAGCAAAAATAAGATTAAAACTGATAGAAAATTAGTTTGAATTTTTAAAAAAGCTTTAGATATGCTCCATCTCTTTTTTTTTTTTTTTAATTGTTTGTTACGTCTGTAGAGATTCAGTGCCATTTTTACAGGACCATCGTGTTTTCCATGTTATCCAAATACTCCGGCGTGAACCTTTCTTTACTGCCCCAACGTCCCGGGCTGGGCTGCTGCTTTCAGTTCGCAACGACTGAAATCCAGACCTGGGCAAAAAAAGTAGCACTTCCTAGAAATCCCTTCCTAATTGCCTTTAACCTTCGTTGTAGGCTGCGATGGGGAGGCACGGGAGAAAGCTCCAGGCAGGGAAAGCAGAGCACCGAGGAGATAAGCCTTGTGCTAACAGTTGGAGGGTAAACAGGGATTCTGGATCCATCGCCCCTGGAGTACGCAAATATTTAATTCTTCCAAAAACAAACAATGAAGGGAACAGAGTAGTAGAACCGTTTATTAACTCCAGCTGCCCAATCCGCGAAATCAGGAAACGATGTCCAAGGGGAAAAGAGCATAATGCGTTTGAGGTTGCTTTGAATTTTTGTTTCAGCCATTTTAAAGGATTAAAATACAAAAACATGTTCTGAGGTTCCCTCCTCTGCTCTCCTTCTGGGAAGGTCGTGAAACCAGTCACTCTGAAATTGCTGTTGTTCTTGCACAGGATATTTGCTGCTTGGCCACATGATCAAAGTTGGAGTTGAAATAAATATTCCCCATAAAAATATCTCCCAATAAATACTCCCTGCTCAGGATTTAGGAGGATATAAAGAAGCACATTGGTGTTTTAATGCTGCCCTGCTCTAGCTATACTAATTCATTATATTAGCATTTGGGTGAAAACATGACAAATTGGTCTCTTACCAGCCTGCTTAAGGGCGACATTGGCAGCATCTATTTTAGGCTACTTCTAGCATCTAACCGCCTCCTTCCCCCTGTAGACGATGTGGGGAGAAGGCATGTATGTCATGTAGAGGATTTATTTAGGATCTAGTTACAACAGCTAGAGCAGATGAGCAGCGGTTTGCCAACAAACCGCATGTCTAAGGCGAGACATACATTCACTGCAAGAAATGCAGGATCTGAGGCTCAGCAACATAAACCAGAGCTACTGCACTCAGGAGCTGGGCTTGACAATGCTGCTGCAGATCATGTATGTATTTGTACGTAAAATACGTATGTATTTTAAGTATTTTGAATAGCTGCAGAAAAAAAGAAAATTAAAATTTATATCTTCTTTCTTCTCGATGCCATTCAATTCTCTCACATTTTTAGTACAGGACAGATTGGCTTTTCTGTTGTTAATTTTAGCTAGATGAAGAATCAAACTACAGCCATTGAATGCCTCTTTCTACAAAGCCTCTTTGGGATGAAGAAGGATGAACCTGTGCGTGGGGAAGAGGCAGCTGAGTCCAACCCAGTTCTCTGTTCCCTTGCATGATCTTGGACTATTTCCTTCGAGCTTCTCCTTGGTTGTCCAAATTGTAAAATGGAGAAAAGCTCTTAACCTTTGGCATGTTATTGGCTTCTTCTGAAGTGGCATTTACCCGAGTAAATATATTAACTCCCAGTGATCTATTTTATTCTAAATTATATTATTTTCTTTCTCATCCTAGCTGGGAAAATGCAGGGGATATTCAAAAGAGCCTCAAAAATATTTCGGCAAACCCGTGCTCTCCTATGGAAAAATATTCTTCTGGTGTGGAGGATGAAGATAGAAAGTTTTCAGGCAAGTATTGGTTCTTCCAAAGGGAAATTTCCACTATGAAGTATTTTTATATTGCTTTTTTTTTTTTATACTAGGTGATATATGAGAAGCCTCAGCTGGTAATGTGGTGCTCTGGAAAATGTCAGCAGTTACAATTCTTCCCGTGACACTACAATATCATGGCATAACAGGGGCTTGTTACAAAGCTGGTTTGTTGCTTTTGGTTGTTGATCCCATTTCTGCATTGTCCAGAAGAACACAATGTCCAATTCACAATTACTGGTGTAAAATTATCAGCAGACCTCACTGGCTCTGGTACTAAGAAAACATGTTTTTCACTTGGAGCATTCCTCATGTTTTCAAGTTATTACACCTATGAAATAGCTCTTGCTCATTTACAGAAAGAAGGCGTTCATGGCCGGAGGAGCCGGACCGTACAGCCTGCTCAGGGCTGGATGAGAAAGGTCCTTGAAGACACTTTCCGTACCACCCAACCTCCAAGTCACTGTGCTGCCACTCACCTTTACATTTCCTTCCTTTCATCTAGGAATGGATTACATCGGTGTTTCTTCTTTTAATAATACAAACATCATCAGGTCTGATATTCCACCACCCACGGCAAGAAATCCCTTATGACTTCCTCGGACGATTAGATGACCCTGCCTTTAACGCCACGGGAGTTACGCTCGCCTACACACCTGTAACAAACACCACCAGGCGGATAATGAGCAAAGTGGCTTCGGATTCTGCAATGACGGGTAACGCTGCTCTTAAATCCTTGTAGCTGCAGTGCCTGAACCCACCCTGACGCTGTGGGTACCTCGGTCTTCGTTGTGGTGGGGGCAGAAAAGGATTTGGACAATAAAATTTTTGAGGGTACAAATTGTGGCTGGTGCATGTTTTCATGTTGTTGCATGACTAATTGAAGTTTCAGCTGTCGGGGTTTTATTCTTTGTTTGCTTTTCTGTTCTAATGACAGATATAATAATAGAAGAGATGGAAGATGAGAAAAAGCTGGAAACGAAAGGAATTTTGGAGAAAGACATTATTGGTGTTGTTTTTAAGGATGACTTCTCCTACTGTCTCAGATTTCAAAGCTACAGTGTGGTATCTCCAAATGATGCCTTTGGACACATCGGTAACAAAATAAATCAAATCAGAGAACTTGATTTTACATTAAAAAATGCTTAGATGGATCTCTGTGCTGCCGTGCCACTAAGAAGGGATCAAGGCTGTATGTGCTAAATGCTTCAAGAAAGATATTAACTAGAATTTGAGGTTTTGTTCACTTAGAAGGAAACAAATGCCAGGGAAAAAATTTTTAAGAGTACATACACATCATCCACAGTCCTTGTTGTCTCTCTCCTTTCTATGCCTTACCATGTCAAATCATGCCCTGAAAATGAGCATCGTGTGTGCACTCACGTACTTCTAACATATAGTGCATGGACATGTATTTAGTACATTAAAACATAAACCTGCACGCACGTTTGTCCCCATTACTTCTTCTTTGACCAAATGCACCCCTATTTACTGACTGAAAGTAGTAAACTATCCAAAACAAAAAGTAAGCTAATTATCAGATGATAAATCATGTGAGCTCATCAGTCGATGGGCAAAAAAAAAGGTATTTCGCGAAGAACTGGTCTTGGAAAATGGAAATGATGGAGAGGCTATTTATTCTGTCTACACAAGTCAGTAGCTCTTCGCGATGTGGCCCCAGCCCCAGCATGCTCTGGATTTCCTAGAGGTGCTCCTCTCCTGCCCTCAGCCTTGGGCATGTTTACATGGCTGTACTTGGAGCCCGGGCTCCCGCCAAGATAGGAGAGCTGAGCATGGCCGGCTCTTCTGCGCTGTGACGACAGGGTTGATGCCACATCAGGTGGCCCATGGAGCCAAAGCCACCAACTCCCAATAACACATTATTCTTGGAGAAAAATGGCTGCTCCAGGAAAAAGGCTGAGTAAAACTAAATCTTGATTTCACCTCTTAAGTCAAATACATTTTCAACCCCTCACATGTACATAAACATATATATACACATATATACGGAAATATATAGATCAAATTCTTCATTTTTTTCTTTCCCACAGATACCTGCTCCAATTTTTCATCAAGTAACTGCAAAGTCCCTTTGTACTGGTATGCGGGTTTCCTATCAGTGCAGTCCAGCATTGATGCAGCAGTCATAGAAGTAAGTATGATCATGATGGAAAATATGTTTTCTGTTCTTTCTGGAGTTATCTGTAAACTTAAAAACCCAACCAACCAAAAAAAAACCAAAACAACAAAACCCAACCCAAACCAGTTCATTTTCTGTGATCACTAACTTTTTAAATACATAGTGTGATTCAAAAGAATGATAGCTATTCTCGTGGCTCAAGGCAGCGTTAGTGCTTATTACAAGGCAATATAAAAGGATACTAAATATTGATGTTATTTGCCACTTATGAATGTAACATTGTTATTGACAAACTAATAATTTTAATGCTTATGAAAACCTGTTTGTTCTGATGTTGGCTGTTTCATTACAGAAAATCAAATTAATGGCTAATTTCTTTTCTTTAGGTGAAAACAAACCATTCTGTCTGGGAAGAGATGAAGTCAATTAGCGGCGTTCGTCTGAAATCACCCTTGATCAAACCTGTGTATAAACTGGATTATATTTGGTTTATTATTTACATGATATTGTGCTTCTCCCCATATATGTACTTTTTATCAGTGAAAGTTATAAGAGAGAAAAAGAAGCTCAAGGTATTAATGAGAGCAATGGGTTTGCAAGATATCGCTTTCTGGTAAGTCTCATAGAAATAAACTGTGTAATTGCAGGAATGATATTATCTTATGTATATAGGATGTATACTAGCTTGCAGGATAGATGTGGGTCTGGTACCACCACTCAGCTGAGAAGCAGCAATTCCCCAGATGCCAGTAGCAGTCATTTGCAATTGCCTAACCATCCGTCTGGGCTCTGAAGCCGAGTTTTGCGTGTCGTTGAAGCAAAACCTTTGCTGCTTTTACCTGTAACGTACTGTTTGCTGGAGGACCTCGGTTTCCAAGCACATTGCTCTGATACAGGATTTCTTTTGTTGTTTGTTATACTTAGCTCTGCTCTCCTCTCCAAAAAAAGAGAAAGAGCACTCTTCACGTACCAGAGATGTGTGTGGCAAGGTTCTTTGGTGTGGAGGTGCTGCTTGCCTCCAGGAAATGGGTGGATACACACAGAGAACACAAAAAGTGAAGAAACAACAAATTTTGGAGAAAACTGCAGATGAGGAAGCACAGGCAGGCATAGGGTCTATCAAAACAGGCTTCCAAAGCCTTCTGAGCATGAGTATTTCACATCATTAGGAAAAGCATAAGCGTTCCTGGCTGCAGAGCCGGTGCTTAGGTGCCCTGTGGCTCTTTGCTGGCATCGTTGCATCTGCAGAGATTTGGGTAGGTGCAAGACAGTGATATTTGCACCTTGCCAGTCTGGAAACGGTAAATGGAAGTGTATTTGGGAATTACAAAGTATTTGAATTAAAAAGAATGTGTCTCGTACTGGCCACGTAATGGCATGTGCTGTCACGTACAGAGGCAAAAATAACTGTGCCTTCGTTTGTAGGTTATCCTGGAGCTTGCTGTACACCGTTTACGTTGCAGTAACGGCAAGTCTGCTGACACTGATCACGATTAGAGAAGTCATCCATGATCACAACTTTTTTGAAATATTTTTTTTTTATTTCTTTTATGGCATAGCATCTGTAAGTCTGCTTTTGTGTTCTTAAATGATGCACGATTTTTTCCATTTCCTAATCAAAACATCTAAAACTCAAAGACTACGGAGTACTCTAGGGCTGGGCGTTACATGAGAAAGTAACAAAAACTTCTCCACTTATTTGTGGATTTAGTTATAATTTGTAGGCTAATATATCACTCCTATTACATTTTGGGAGATTCTGACTTGAAATCAGAGTAAAGAGAGGTGCTAACACCAGCATTAATGGGAAGGCCGATGCTGTGTGCCCCTGGGCCAGGGCTTCCTCCTTGCATCCAGCCTCCTCGGGGGGCCCAGAGGGGTCTGACCTGTCTGCTCCTATAGACCTGCCCTAAATATCAGAGCTGTCTGCTAAGTGACGCAAGCCTTGTGATGTGCCATGTGCATCTGTAGGGGACCACTGAAACTCAACTGGGTCTCTAATGTTGCTTGTGGAATTTTCATGTTGGTTTTTTTTCCTTAATCGCCAGCAGAAATGCATCCTGCTAATTACTGGTTTTCTCTGCTGCAGATTCACTTCTGTTTCATGCTCAGCTCGTTGTTAAAGCAGCCAAATATTGCCAGTTTTGTGGGATTTGTCCTTCACATCCTCTTTGGATTGCTGGGCTTTTTGACATTGTTTGAAAAACTACCACCGTCTTCAGAGTGGATTTTTAATCTCTTCAGTCCTTTCGCCTTTACAGCGGGCATCTCAAAGGTATGTTCAAAATAAAGCCAGCACATCATAAAAGTTCAGCCCACAGCAAACATGCTGCCGACTTCTGCCAGATAACAGTAGCTGCCATACATAATTTACATTGCCATAATGACGCAATCATGCCCCTCTGCCCTGGATGCTTTGTAAAAAGAGCACTTGACTCCAAAAAGTACATGCTAATTCATAACAAATATAGACTCTCAACTGCGTGACGAATTTTACCAGCTCTGTATACACAACAAATTTTGATCTCTGGAAAATTACTGCAGCAGTGGGATGTGTCTGGTGGGTACCAAGATCTGCAAGAACCGTGAGGTCTTGAAGTGCTGTCATGGCAAATACTGTGTGCACCACTCTTCTAGCGTAGTAACTTCTGCACAATTTTGAATTCAGCTTACTGAAGCACTTCTGATACTGAAGCACTGACCTGATACAGGTCATAATAAAGTGTTGCCCTGCTTGGAAACAGCGTTATGATCACGAGTGGGCATGGGTTTCTGGTGAAAATGGTCATGATGACACAGCAGTGGCTTGCACGTAGTATTTCTGGCTAAAGTGTTGCATCTGACTTGTGCTTTTTTCCCCCCCTAGATGGTAAAATTAGAAAAATATGGACCAGCCTTTACACCAGAATTGTACCCTTTCTTTAACCTATACATCATACTGACCCTTGACAGTGTCCTGTATTTGCTGTTGGCCATCTACTTTGATAAGGTTTTGCCTGGTAAGTAGAAATGTGAGGGAAAGAATACAAATTTCCTTGCATTTTTCTTCTATAATCCTCTCCCCTCATAGGGGGGAAGGTGCCAAAGAAGCAGTGGGATAGAGCTGAGAAAGCTGTAATCTACGTGGAGCAACAAAAAAGGTGTCCTTGCAGTGAGCTGGTCAGGTTGTGGAATGGCGTCGTAACAGCAATGAGCCGTGCCACGTTATGTGAGGGGCTGAAAACTGCATTTTCTGTATTGCTGGGGGAAAAAATGGTTGGGAGTATCCTGTTTTCCCAGCAGTTGGGTGCATGTAGCTACCTCATTTGTCCCCACCTCAAAAACAGGCTTCAAAAGGAACGTTAGATCTCACAGCAAAGCACTGAGATCCTTTACATCTACTCCAGCAGCCCTAACGGCCGGGTTTAAAAGGATCTTGTAGGACTTGACCTGATTTTCCTGTAACTTCTGGGCCAAAGACGTGGTCAATGAGGTCTTTGCTGTGATTGTTCCCCACCTGCATTTAGATATGGACGACTGGATAACTTTGCAGAAGTTACCAATCTTTTTATGCTGCCAAAAGGCTGTATTCTCCAGCCATAGAGGAAGAGATGGCTGGACATGGCTTTTATCAAAGTTGAGTTGACACGAAGCAGTTTTTGGTTGATATTTCACCTTTTTTGTTTCTGAATTAGGCAAGTATGGAGTACCATATCCACCTACATTCTTCCTGAGACCATCCTACTGGTTCAAGCCCAGGAGCGGGTATGTAGGGGTGCGAGCTGGTGGCGAGAGCAGCCGTGATCCTATCCTCAGCAATAACATCGAGCCGATGCCTCCAGGCTTCGACGGGAAGGAAGCAATCCGGTAAAGACTCTTGTAGGCATGAAAAATATATCACTACACGTTATATTTGACTCTAGAGAGCATAGCCATATTGCACTGGTGAATGTTAGACTGAGCCATCTAACATAGATCAGGTTAATGGCAAATACCCGAAAGGGAGGGTTTGTTGAGTGTTGCATTCTGCTCCAGGGCTGGATTTGAACTTTTATTGGGCATGGTGCATCTTCTGTGCCAGGGACCGGCTTGCTGCCCAGCAATTTCCTCTTTGCAGAGCAGCAGCAGTGAGCGTTCCCCTTTAGCACCATCTTCAAGAACACTGCTGCTGGAGTGTGCTGCATAAGATACTGTTATTTACATCCTTACGGGGCTAGTGTGGCCCATTGCTGTTGCTGCCCATTGCTTATTACTAGAAAGCAAATATAAATCTGCTAAAATAATAGCTAGGTCATTGCTTTTAATTATATATTATAATTAAATATATAAATATATATGTATAGTATATATTGTATTTATATAAATATTTTATAGTTATATATTATACTATATACAATATAGTATAATTATACGTTATATATTTATATAATTATATAAATATATATTTATCTGTAAATAAAAATCACAATAAATAATTATATATCATTACATTTTAATTATATAACCGCATGTTTTCTCATTCCCTAGGGCCTCCCACTTCATTCACTAAGTGTTCATTGAGTTTGCCTTTGAAACCTTTTAGAAAAGTACATTAGGTAATTCTGCTTTTAAGTGTACAAGAAATGAATTATATAAAGCAATTCCTTCAGATGGAATTACGCTAACCCCTGGTGGTAATAACCAGGACCAGTCTGAGGAGGAAGTTGAGAAATATTCTTCCAGTAGTTTTCAAAGGTTACTTCGAGGCAGAGGAAATGTGCCAAAATTGTGAGATTCGATAGTAATGGCTTGCTTACCTTTCCTTTAGACTAAACAATATTAAAAAAATGTACAAGAAGAAGGACAAGAGAACCGAAGCTTTAAGCGGTAAGAGAGGCTTTGGAATTCTTTTAACTTCATTTTTCAGACCATATGAAGCAAAACTGTTTTGAAATGTACTGGATGTACTTAATTCTGCCTCCAGCATTGTTAAAATGCAGTCTGCAATGGTTATTTCTGCTGGGGTAAGTTGCTGGCAAATTTCTACCAGGTTGTTATCTTCCTGTTCACTCCAGAAAAATTACTATTTATTATTTTTTTGCAACAGCAGAAGTCTCCTTAAAAGCTGTGGGGTTTGCAGCCGTGAACAACTATAAAAATCACCTCTCAAACCTCCCTCTCAACATGTAAACTCTTCTGGGCAAACAAAACTTATTTTTTTGGTCGCTGGCTAGAGCCAAGTCTGCTGTCACTGGCTGACCACCAGTGCTCTCCAGGCACTTGCACATCTGCCAACCCCAGGTATGCAAGCAGTTGGCATAGTCATAGCATAGTCCTGGGATATTTGTTAAATCACTTTGTTTAACAAGAACTCCAAGTGACGGTGAAAATATCAATATGGCCTCAAAGGTTTATATTGAGTAAAAAAAAAACCAAACAACCCCAACCATCCACAAAAATACAAAATAAGTCTTTTTTTTTTAAAAGGAAATGAGGTAGCAAAGTCTGGCTGCTTTGAAATAACTCTTGAAATCTCACGCATTGGAAAGGCTATGGGCTCCTCTCTGTGGACTCTCTCTTGAGCCATGCTAAAATAAAAGGTTATGAACCTCATAGAAAACAGAAGTCAAAATTCTTTAAATATTGAAGTTAATACACTTGTTCCCTCAGTTCAATCAAGACATGACTGCAAATTCCTTACTAAGTTTAGTCCTAACTTCTGAAGATGCAAGCCATGTTTTTGGATCTGTGTTTTTGCCTCTTGGCTTCAAAAGAAATGTCACTCCTCCACCATACTTGGCAGCAAGCTACAGGTACAAGCCTATTTCTCACAAACTTCCATCCTAATGTTATTTCTATGTTATCCTATTTCTATTCTAGGTTTGTCCTTAAATATATATGAAGGCCAGATCACTGCATTACTTGGTCACAGTGGATGTGGAAAAACTGCTCTCTTACATGTGCTCAGTGGATTTTCCAAGCCTTCAGCAGGTAAGATGATGGACCTGAATGCTGAAGAGGAGAAGCTGTTTGTTCTTTCAAGTGGAAGGGGATAAAGATGCCAAAACCCAAGTTTTCCCTCAATTATTCAGGCTGGCTCGTTGTCAGTGCAGATTGCTCCTTCAACATGAGCTTCAGGGCTAATGCAGCCCTTGGGGACACGCTCACGTGCGCAAGCATACACAGATGGTTATTTCTCCACCTGGATGGCCTGATGTTTTCCATGAGCTGCATACAGCTATAGGAAATGTGTTTTAGTTCTTAAGGGAGAGATTTGGTGCTCTGAAGTATTTTTGAATGGTATTAAAGCTTTGGACAACACAAAGTTATTTTGCCTTTTTTTTAAACACTTGAGAAACACCCACAAGGCTGGAATTAATGTCAAAGGTATGAACACACAGCAGCCTGCTTTCCCCTTATAACTGGGAAATACCGTACAGTATGAAATTTGTTTCATTCACTCCTGTGTGCAGGTTCTGCAATGATATACAACTACAAAGTGTCTGAAGTACAGGATATGGAAGGAATTCAGGCAATGGTTGGGATTTGCCCCCAATTTAATCTGCATTTTGAAGCCTTAACGGTGAAGGAAAACCTGAGAACTTTTGCTCACATCAAAGGGATTCAGTGGAAGGAAGTAGAGCAAGAGGTTGGTATGTGCTTATCAGTCGCTGTCCTCTGTTGTACAACATCTTGGACACTTTGAGCTTTCTTTATAAAAGATTATCACCAGCATCTTGTTCTGTGGAAATGAGAACAACCCTAATTTAGGGGAGAAGTGTTTTTTCAATTCTTTCTTATCCTCATGTCATAAAAGTTATAAGCAGTACTTGTCTATAAGCAAAGCCATTTAAAGTAGATAATTTTAAAATCTTGAAGTTATACTCTCCTGTACTGTGTGTAGCCATGTACGAATTAAAATGTGACCAGTGCTTTGGAAATCTGGCTCTTGTCTTTGTATATTGCCAAGGTTCAGAAAGTCCTCGTGATGTTGGACCTCAGTGACCTTCAAGACATCCGTGCCGATACTCTCAGTGGGGGACAAAAAAGAAAATTGTCTCTTGGAATTGCAATTTTAGGGAATCCCCAGGTAGGGACTGGTCATATTTACACATACACAATGCGTACTGCTTTAGCACATACTTTCGCATTTTGATTTGGCGTGCAGACATTTGTACCTTTCCCCTGGCACTCCAAGTCTGCTGACCTACTAATTCACTTGGCTGCTGGAAGGATCAAGGAATCTAGGTCAGTGAGAACTGTATTTTAAATGAAAAGGGTAATAATGTTGTAATAGGAGAAAGAGCAATAAAAACGGATGATATTTGAGGATGCGTTTTACTCTTAGAGTGAGATCATCAAAAGCATGAAATGAAATGAGATGATGTAAACATGGAAATGCCAGCTTGGACTCATGGAGGTCTGATCTTGTTCACCTTTGCAGGTGTTGCTTTTAGATGAGCCGACGGCTGGGTTGGATCCCTGCTCGAGGCACCATGTGTGGAGCCTTCTGAAGGAACGCCAGGCTGGACGCGTGACGCTCTTCACAACCCAGTCCATGGAGGAGGCCGATGCCCATGCTGGTGAGCCCAGATTTTCACGCTGTGGTTGACTACGGTTTGAAAGCAAGGGTTTCCTGTTGCAGAGCCCATGTATGGGTCCTGCCACGATGCAGCCTGTGCTCGCTGGACACGTTTTGTCTGATAGCGACCACTCAACCTGGGCTGAGCAAAGGCTAAAACTGGACTGACATGCCCTTCCAAGACCTTGCTTGTGCTCTGCTTCGAGATGAAGCAATTGCATCTCATCGAGATGTACCTCTAGCAGCACCCACGCAAATTAGTGATATTGTTTGAATTAATATCTTTCCTATTTTCTTATTGCTCCCGGGCTGCATAGGAAATTTTCCACAAGCCTGTAAGAATACATAATTAAAAGCTTAAGCTTGGTGCTTAGGAGAAAGGCAGTAGTTCAAAAAGAAAGAACCTTCAGCACTGGCCTGGTTTTACTCCTCTCAACTTCATTATAAAAATGTCTGTTGAGTTCAGAAGGAGCAGAGTGAGGTCAGCCTACTGCACTGTTGTAAATCCCCCCTAAATCCTTTGTATTCATACCTCCGTAGATCGGAAAGCTTTTCTCTCAAATGGGAGATTACAATGTGTTGGCTCATCTCTGTACTTGAAGAGAAAATGGGGAATTGGCTATCACTTAAGGTAAAGCCTTTTCTTTTTGGTCATTGCTCTTTTTATGAAAAGCTTCTAGTTGCTGTGTTTTCTTGTAGAGTCTGTAGTGTCTCTATAGACTTTCTATATAGAGTAATAGAAATCTTGACAATTCATTTCAGAAAACTTTTGAGGCTGCCAAAAATCTCTTGCTTTGGATAGCAAGCTGCTTTTCTTTGGAACCCAATCCTGAAAGCTCTGAGCATGTAGCTAACATGACTTTGCAACCTCCTTCGCAGCCAAAAGGGGACCAGAGTAAGATGAATTGCAATTTCCACATACTCTGCGGTGCCAGAGTGACGTACAATGGCTTTAATGTAAAGTTGTTTTTCTTTGGATTTTAATTTCTGTGTTCTTAGTTTAGTAGTATTGGCCAGGATCATTACTCTTAACCTCAACTATTTCTCGCATGCATGGCAAAACCAGGGGCACTGCAGACGTCTATAAGAATTCCCACTGAAATGCTGCCCAGTGTTGGAGGTTTCCCTATGGCTTGAAGAACAACCACTGGCTTTGTATTTTAAATGGATGATGCATGCATTTTTTTTCTCATTTAATATTGTAGCAATTGCTTTTTAATACGAACAGGATGCGCATAAATGACCTGTGTGACCCCGAGCTTACATCATCCCTGGTCAGACAGTACATCCCTGATGCCGTGCTCAAAGGACAGAACGAGCGCGAGCTGTGCTATATGCTACCTCTGGAAAACACTGACAGCTTCCCAGGTAAGAAAAACTTGTCGTTGCATCAGGGTTGTAAAGGGAAACCAAGTAGTGGGAAAAGCAGAAAGCAAAGTTGCTGTGAAGGGAATAACTATATTCCCTTGTCCATACTGCATGGGATTGGGAAGCCCAGAGCTGCATAAACTTCAGCCTTAAAGAAAGCCTCTAATGGACATGCTAATATCAATACTGCAGATGAACAAAAGAAAATCCACCAACTAATCTACAAACTAAAATCGACTGAGTCTCCTCTGGTTTCAGGATGAGATTTCTCCTACCAGGAAGGCCCATGGTAATCAAGAAATCTGAATTTTCTACTTACCTCTAAAGAGCACAATAATTTTGCCGTGTCTTTTAAGTTATGAATATTAATGATGTGAATGCTAGAAAGTACAACGTTAATCGTGCCAGTCTGAGTTTTTGTTCAACATTAGCCTTGGGTGCTGGACTGACTCTGGTTGTTTCTATCATGCAGATCTGTTCAGCCATCTCGAGAGCAGTCTTTTGCAGGGGGTTGTTAATTATGAGGTTAGCAGGACAACCCTGGAAGATGTTTTCCTGAAGCTGGAGGGCGAGGAAGCCATTGGTCAAGAAGGTAAAACATTGACTCCTATTTGCAAGTGTGGCACAATGTTAAGGTTCCATATATATATATATATCTATATGGAATATAAGGAATATATGTTTTAATTGAATGTCTAATGAGTTTCTGTTAAATGTGAATTTTGGTAGGTTTTGGTAGGTTAAGAGTTGCAGCTGTATTCACCTTTCCTTTAGTGAAGAGTATCTTCTTGAAGAAGTCTAGGTGATTCAGTCTCAACTTCCCACAGGGTTTTAAGCACATTAATTAAGACTGATGTTGGAAGGGTATTTGCTTTTGAAGGGTATACTGTCCAGACCAGGAGGTGAGAAGAGATAAACTAGCCAGAAGGCATTTCACAAGGCCAGTGAAGGTACGGGATGTGTTGCCATACGAGCCTAGGTTCAGCCAGTCTGAATTCACCAATGTAAATTATGTTCTGGATAAATTATGGCCCCTTGGCTCTGCCCTTATTTCTTTGCGGGCTAAAAATGAAAGCATTCCTCTATTCAGAACAGGAGATCCTTGTTGATTGTTTGCAATTAAAATGTGTCCTTTTGAACACTCTTTGTGGATAATGGTATTTCTTGTGGTGAACACACAGAAGACGGAGACCTTGAGGAGAGGGACCAAAGCCTCCTGGTGTTTTCCGAACAAGGGAGTGCGGCAGTGAGCGGGATGGCACTCTGGAGGCAGCAAGTGTGTGCCGTGATGAGAGTTCGCTTCTTAAAACTAAAGCACGAAGGAAAGTTTCTCAGGTCCATGTAAGTACAGGAGCTCCCGCCTACTCTGCAGCCCTCCTGCTGGCTTGGTGCTTTCCAAAGGAGTTGATCGTTCCTTGAGTGACTGAGGGAAGGCTTAAATACTGGTGGAGATGTTTGGAAGCTAAGAATTAGGTGGGAAATGTTTAAAAGCTGCAGTAATAAGGCCAGTTAGAATTTACTGGTAGAGCTCTAAATTGCTGAAGTTTTAAATTCACCCTTCCCTTTCTCAACGTAAATCACACAATTAGTTAAATGTGGAGTTCCCCTGGACCCACTTACGGTCTGTTTTTCCATCTAGATTGCTGTTCTTTGGAATCTTTATCCTTCCAATACTTATGCTTTTCATGGGATTTCAACTGTGGGAGAGCTCCAACAACTGGGAAATCACGGCTAGCTCCTATTTTCTTCCCACTGAAAAGAAAATTCAAAATAAGTCAACAAATCTTCTCGTCTTCAATGATACAGGTGAAGAAGAACATGTGATGTTGATTCGCTTTCTGCACCACTCTGAGTCCTCTTAGAGTTGATAGACCAACCTTGCCTTACTCTTTCTGTACGTTCCTTTATATATTTGTGGCTTTGGGAAGTGTTTTCTTTTGAGCAAAAGCAAATCCAGTTTTAGTGGTGATAACAGAGTAGCTGGTATTTAAAAGAATAATGAATCAGGAAATTTTTTTCTAAAAGGCAATAAATTGACTGTGGAAACATACATTGTATTTAACCAGTTTTAATTAAAATAGAAAAAAAATAGAGAAAATATAAGTTTGCTTAGATTCTGATTGTTTTTTTAACATACCTCTGCTTGGCAAATGGGAACTTGTCCATAAGAAACTGTTTATATTTAAAGAAAAAAAATGTAATTATTCTAACTTCTGTTCTTGACTTGATTTCAGGATCAGAAATCGAAGATTTCATTTCTGCTTTGAAGACTCAAAACATAATCCCAGAAATAACTCTTGAGAAAAATGTCACAAGCATCCCATTACATAATGGAGCTATAAAAATATCTCTGGAAGGCAAGGTGAGTGATATTTTTTTTCTTCTTTCATCCTGTATGTCAACAGGATTTTCTGAAATGTGTTTAAATGAGGCACAGCAAAATACACACACCAGCAAAAGAGAGAATATTTGTTTGACATATTATTTAATATTGGTAGTCCTGTTTGTGGGAAACCAGGATTATATTTTGCTCTTTCCACTGTATGCTTCTTTACAGTGGTCTTTAGAGAAAAGCATTAATGCAAGTCTTTTGTGCTTTTCTCCAGAAATTGTTGTCTTTATCGATCATTTCGCTCGTGGTACCTGTTAACACGTTTTCAGGTCTCCGCGGTCCCACCAATGAAACTGTCTGATTGCCTTTGTCAGTGCTTTTCTCCAAACCCCTCACTGTGGTCAGCTCCTCCTCACGCCTCTCAGGCGCGAAGGTAACGTCTTTCGCTCTTACGTCTTCAGAGCTCACGATTCACCGTCATGTGCAGTGCGGAACTCATCAACTGTTTCCCCATGCTTGTGAATATCCTCAGCAACACCTTCCTAAGGCTCTTCAATTCCACTGCACGCATCCGCGTCTGGAGCGAGCCCTTTTACAGTGTGAGTGTCCTGCCTTTCTTGGTGAAAATGAATTGAAATAGCCATGCTGAAGTGATAAAGGCTGGATGGGTTGGAAACCTGGTTGGATTAGCAACCTCCAAGGGTTGGGGCCAGTGGTCCAAGTGCTGGCCAGTTCCTGGGGCGCATTGCTCAGCAGTCAATACGGGGGCTATTTAATGAGAATTTCTCCTGCAGTGTTTAAGAGCTCTATAGGGTTTCAGTGCCATAAGACATTTAAACTTGTGCTATGTGGCAATACATTAGGAATACAACAGTAATACTTGCAAACCCCACCTTTCTTCAGCATCCGTTTGGCAAGAATCAGCATCAAAAAGTTGGTCTCTCTCCTCAACAAATTACAGTAATTCCAATACTTTTTGCAAATTTTAAGATGAGAAATGCTTTTTTTTTTTTTTAATTGCCTTGTTTTGTGTTCTTAAACACAAATGACTTCCCATTAGTGTTATTGCTCACTTGCACATTTAACCATCCTATGAGTGTCAAGCTAGCCAGATTTTCCCTGGGCAGCTGTTGATTATTGATGACTTCTGAATTTCTCTTCTGCAGACACAAAGCCCAGAAATAAAGAGTGATATTTTTTTCATCTGTCTCGGCTACATGCTGATTTTGGCTGCTGGTTTGCCACCTCACTTTGCAGTGAGCAGCATGGACGATTACAAGGTAAAAAGCAGGCACTGAAAGTGGTCTTACACAAGAAGTGAATGCAAATGCGATGTCTCTGGATAGCAGTTCATGTGCCGGTGGGCTGGCCGGCATTTCTAGGTAGGATGCCAGAAGAAATACAGCCACATGAGTACAACGTTGTACCAAAGCACGTTACCCTGCATCTCAGGGAATCGGCTTGGGCTCAGAACAGTTTGGGTGTTAATAAAGATTTTGGGGTCAGGAGGATTTTTTTTTTTTTCTTTTTAAGAATGACGTGTTTTTAAACAACAGTAAAGCAAAGAAAGAATTGAAAGTGCTTGGAAGGGAGAGTAAGGCTCAGCCAGGGAAGGGAGGAGCAAGGGTAATGGAGAAGGAGGAGGAGGAATGATGTTTCGGACTCTGCTGAATCACCTCCCTTTTCCCATTTGCTTTCGCAGCTCCAGGCTCGGGCCCAGCTGCGGCTCGCGGGACTCTTCCCCTCGGCATACTGGTGCGGGCAGGCGCTGGTGGACGTCCCGCTTTTCTGGACCCTGCTGTGCCTCATGTTCGGGGTCGTGCTACTCTTCAACCGCATCTGCCCCTTGCAGACCAGCACCGCGCTGCCCCTGGTGAGCTATTCGCGTGCGGGAAAACAGGCAGACACAAATTCCCCTCCCTCATTTCACAGTGAGTTTTTGTGTTAAATCTTTTAATTAAAACGGGCTGCTCTAGGCAGGTTTTCACATACCCACATCCATCTCCTAGTCACTGAGATCAGTCTCTCTCTCTAGATCATTTGTGCCATTGGTTATGGAATATCTCTTGTCCTCCTCGTCTATTTAATTGCCTTTAAATTTCGCACGGGACGAAACAATCGTTACATTTGGTCTTTCATCTTCATTCTGGTAAGTTAAGTGAATCTTCACTCTGAAGTGTTTGATTTATACATCTTGCCACTTGAGGTTTCACTTCAAATATACTGATAATCAGCATAACGTCACCAAATCAGTGACAAATAGCCTGGTTTTTTAGCAACAATACATTAATATTGGAAATACTTTTTCTGCTTTATTCCAGGTGAATTTCACTCTCTGTATGCTCAGTGACCTACACGAAGCACTTTACTTCACCTTCTCTACTTTGATTCCTGTGTTTCCACTGCTGGGCTGGTTGATCTTCTCTGCACCAGTAAGTAAACATGTCCTCCTAAATTCAATAATGGTCCTAATGGTGCAAACTGGAAAAGCGAGAGGCACTTTCCAAATTCTCTGTCTCAAAGTGCCAGCTGTTAAAAAGACAAAGAATGAGAAGAGACAACAGGAGAAGAAAAGGTCCAGACTGGGGAGTGAGAAAAGGGATCCAGATGCTGGAGCATGTCCAAACAAGAGCAATGAAGCTGGTGAAGGGTCTAGAGCAGAAGTCTTATGAGGAGTGGCTGAGGGAACTGGGGTTGTTTAGCCTGGAGAAAAGGAGCCTCAAGGGAGACCTTATCGCTCCCTACAACTGCCTGAAAGGAGGGTGTAGCGAGGTGGGTGCTGGTCTCTTCTCCCAAGTAACAAGTGATAGGACAAGAGGAAAGTGCTTCAAGTTGCATTGGGGTAAGTTTAGACTGGATATTAGTAAAAATTTTACTTCACTGAAAGGGTTTTCAAGCATTGGAACAGGCTGCCCAGGGAAGTGGTTGGGTCACCATCCCTGGAGGTGGTGGTGCTTAGGGACATGGTTTAGTGGTGGACTTGGCGGTGTTAGGTTTGCGGTTGGACTCGATGATCTTCAAGGTCTTTTCCAACCTAAACGATTCTATGATTCTAAGATTTGACTTGTTAATCCTTTGTTTGATTGGGATATTTTTCATTTGCTTAGTTACAAAAAGCTGTTACACTGACTGTATTTTGGCAGTCAGGGTAGCATGGGAGGGGGAGGTGGTGGACCTGGGGGGATGAAGTGAGCTCACAGAAGGAGGTGAAAGGACTGTGAAGAGAAAAGCAATGATGGAAAAGGTCGATCTAACCTGGCTGATTTGAGGCACCTCTGAATTAGCTGTAGCCAAGGAAGCCACAGGTCTTTGAGGAAGTATGAACCCAAAAAACTAAGTACAGATCAAAGCTCCTTAATCCCATCCTGCAGAAAAGCTAAGCATCCCTACACCCCACAGTTGCTCTGACCCTGCACTGAGGCACACTGTGCTAAGGAATTTTTCTAATCGACTGATTTTTTTTTTTTTCTTGTAGCGTTTCTCAATGTTTCACACTGTTGGTGTTCTTGAGTCATGGAGTCACATCTTCATACCTGTCTTTGCAGTAAGGAGCAATTTGATGACGGTTGTTTTGGAAAGGATGACTGTTCTAATGCAACGGACTTGCACTGGGCTTGTATAACTCTCCCCATAAATAAAGCATGGGTTATGTAGTCAAAGTTTCACATTAAGTGTTGGCAGGGGAGGTACATCCAAGTAGTCACAGGCTTGTGTCTCATGTGACCTCTGGGTGCTGTACCGTATGTGGGAAAATGGTGGGGGGATTCAGTGGAGCTCATATATAAGGTAGAGATATTATTAATCAACTAAGTCTAATGCTGCTTCTACAAAAGAAAGATGCGATCTCTGATCCTGTGGGATGTCTGTCGGGGTGCAGATTATCTGAGCTAAAACTGCAGTATGAAGTCAAGGCTTTTGCAAATGATCTGCGTATATGATCATTCCATATAATACGGAAATGTATGCAAAGCATCAATTTAACTTCTTCCCCTCTTGGACCTTTTCAATAGCTGAAGTAAATGAGATAGGTCCATGTATCCCCTTGTGATTAAAATTAATCAAGTGTGGTGTTACCTTGTCTCCATACAAACCTAATTCATTATTGCTTTTTAGCCTTACATCCATTGTGTGATCTTTGCTTTTCTCCTGCGCTGTTTGGAGATGAGATACGGAGAAGCAGTTACGAGACTTGATCCCGTCTTCAGGTGTGTCCCAGGCAGCCGGGTGCCGAGGTGCCTTGTGAGCCACGGTTATCCCAGTCTGCAGGGTGGGCTCGGTGTTGCACAGCCAGGCAGGACCCTCCTGGCTCACCTCTGACAGCAGGAGTGAACTTGAAAACATTTTGAAAAGTGTGGATAAAGCTCATGTTTTTAGTTTTAACCAGTTTATCTGGAGGGAGGAAATTGAGAACAGAGGGAGGGTTGGTTTTTTTTTATTCCTTTGGGTCATTACAATTTCCAACTTTACTTACTGGAGTTTCCCTGAATGTGTCTGGAGGCAAATTCCCACCCAGTGTGTTGCAATAGAAGGTCAGTTGAACTACAAAGTCCTAGACAGAATAAAAAATGTGATTTAAGCTTTTTTTTATTAAGCTTCATAGCTGAGGTTTCAGGACATTTCACTACAGCTGGCTAAATTAATAGTTACAACTTTAAATCCAGCATTTTAACTCCTTTTCAAATGTCAGTATTGCTCTCTGCAGGATGCAGACTTACCCTAAAGCTTCGTCAGGATGGAGTCGTCTGCTACCTGCTCTCTGTTTATCTGTTGCCAACAGCATGCGACTGACCACCTCAGTCATGTGGGAGAAGATTTGTAAAAAAGTATTAAATTGTCAAACATTAACAAATGTGACTCAGTTAGGAGTTAAATGCTCAAATAGCTTTGAAAACCTGCCCCTTGTATTTTAATTCTCCTTGAGCAGATCACTGGCATGTGTCGAGCACGGGACCAGTCAATACGTAGTGATGAAAAAAAACCTAAAGCTGGCCTTTATTTTCTCGTGCATGCCAGTGGGAATTTTTTTTTTCCCCCATGAACAGATATTTGAGCAAACGCTGTCTGTGGAACAGCTCCCTGAATTCAAATAAATTTTGTGGGGCGCTGCATTGGCGCTGCCCTGGGAACAAACTTGTAAAAGCAAGCCTTTTTGGAAGTGATTCCTGCTGACACCATCTCTCCTTCTCCGCCTGTAGGATCCAGCAGAGGAGAGCGGTCGCCCGCCAGAACAGGGACCACCCTGGGGAGGAGTCCCCAGAAGTCCAGGAGGAGAGGGAGAGAGTGAGGAACGCAATGGTCTCCCTGCAGCAGGAGGAGGTGAAACCAGCCTTCTGGCTTGTTTTCTTTGTCGTTCGCCATCTTCGGGTCTGTCTCTGCTTTCTTAGCTCATGCACTTATTATTTACTGATCTCCCAATGTCCAAGTGCACATCTCACTATCCAGCCCATGGTCCCCCTGGCAGCAGAGGGACTTTAGCTGGCACTAAATTTTTATTCCAATTCTGCTTTTTTCCTCCCCCCCCGCTCCTCTGTTTCCTGGATTTTTAATTTAGAAATTTTCTCTGTAGAGAGTCATACTTAATGGTAAGAACAGATGAGCTGTCTCATGGGAGAAGAGGAGAGTTTTTATTTCCCACTTCATCTCTTCACAGGAGTTGGTTATTGTTGTCAACAGTTTGCGCAAGGAATATGAAGACAAGAAAGCCAGTTCCATCTTTAAGAAAAAGAAGAAAGTTGCTGTCAAAAACCTCTCTTTTAGTGTTAAAAAAGGTTCAAGTATTTTGCTGCACCTCCTATAAATGTCTAAAGTCTAAAGTGAAGGTCTCATTTGGAGACCATATTTTTGTTAGAACTTCCTTGTGTGCAACCAGGCCCAATGCACCTGCTCTCCTGCATTCATAATTTGCATTTATTGGGATAAGTTAATGAGCATCCCTTTCTCCTACTGTACTTCTAGATATTGCCTAGCACACAGGGAAGAAGGTCTTATTAACAATTATTATTATTAACAGTTCTTGCATATTTGTTCCAGGAGAAGTATTAGGCCTGTTAGGACCCAACGGAGCTGGAAAAAGCACAACTATAAACATGATTTCTGGAGACATAACGGTGACTGCTGGGGAGGTAGGTGATTCCTTTGGAGCATTTGGGGGTTGATCTTGATGCCTTTATAAATGAAGGATGTGATAAGGCAGCTGGCAATGCAGCCCTTAAGTCAGGGAATTTATGTACATGCAACCCTGGATATTTACAGAAGTAAGAAGAAAATGTTGATTTACTCAAAGCACATTCTAGTTTTAACCAAAATCAATGTTACAGATTTAAGGGTTTGAGCTACACAAAATCTTCAGTGTGCGTTTGAAACCCATCGTGAAATTTCACAAGCCTTGTAAGAAATGGTGACATCTAAAAAACGAAAAACAAAAAAACACTCTTCATAAACAACCTTGCAAAACCAGGAAATTGAAAACAAATGTGAACAGGGTTGGACTAGTAACAATCCATCCCTTAATTACGTTTGGGATGACTAATGACGTGTGCTGGGGGAAGGGAAATACCATTGCTGTTACAGATTTGGGACTGAATGTTTGAAATAGAAAAGTATTACTAGGAAAAGATAGTCTCATGTTGGTACTATTACCCGAAGTTTTATGGTAGTAAATACTGTTTGGTTTTCTGAAAACCCTGTCCTGGATTCCGGTGAGCAGAAGAGTAGATGGAGGTGGTCACTCCAGTGATGCTGGACTTCCTTTCCCATGCGCTAATGAGGTTCCTCACAACACAGGAGAAAACATGACCGCGTTTCCAAGGGGTTCGTTGGTTCATCCTGGAATAAGACACCACAGCTACGGAGGCGTGTGTGTTTGTGCAGGTGCTGCTCAAGGGCCGCGATGGAGCTGCCCCCTCCCCAGGGCAGGGCAGCCCGGGGCGCCTGGGCTGCTGCCCGCAGCAGGACCCGCTCTGGCCAGCCCTCACGGTGCACCAGCATCTGGAGGCGTACGCTGCCGTGAGAGGGATGAGGAAAGAAGATGCAGCTGTTATCATCAGCCGGTACCAAGCCAAATGGTTTTAGCTTTCGGTTCTTCCTCTCTCCAGAGGTATAGGACAGGGAAAGGTTTTTCTGCTAACAAACCTGGCTAGTGTGGGTGAGGCGCTTAGGGACACGGTATAGTGGTAGTCTTGGTAGTGTTAGGTTTACGGTTGGACTCGATGATCTTAAAGGTCCAACCTATACGATTCCGTGATTCTGTGGTAAGAGACAGCACCTTCAGGGTATGTTTACCTTGGAGAAACAGGATCTCCTGATGAGATCTGCTACTTTATACTGTTCTCAATCCCTTGTCTGTAAATATGTTCACCCTAGTTTATCTACAAGACTTCAAAGAACATTTAAATTCGCTCCAGTTTATGGCCAGTTACGTTAATAACTCGCCTCTCTCATTAGCTGCGCTTACGGTCTTGAGTTTCTGAAAAAATTCCTTAATCTACCATCTGAGTTAGGAATAAAATCACCGAGTAACCCAAGGTGATGCCTTTCAGCCAAAAAAAGTATGTTAGTCTCTAGTTCCTCAGTACCCCTGCCCATGATGTTAGCCAACAGAGATGGTCATTTCAGTATTTTTCCTTTCCGTTCCCCATAGCATAGCAAAGGCCTTGGATCTCCAGAAGCATTTAAAAACCCCAGCTAGGAGGTTAGCTGCTGGAGAAGCCAGAAAGGTACGTGTTCGATTTGTGTTTGCTGCTTGAGCAAATCCTGCTCTTTCTTCCTTGAACTTGGTGCACAGAAAACCTTCATTCAAGCTCAAGGATGCCTTGGGTTCCTTATCCTGGTGTCAGTGAGAGCAGAATATAGTCCTTGGTGTTGTAAAAGTTTTATTTTTTTGTTTCACAAAGTAGAAATTTTCTTCTTGGAGTGAAGCCTAAAATTTAGTTCAATAAAAATTTCTGGAAATTCAGCATGCTCATGAAAGATCCTTACGGTTTTGAACACAGATGCACATACAGCCGAGTGGGTTCCTGGCATGATTTGTTTTCATCAATAGCTTTTGAATCCAGCCTGGCAGGATCCGCCCTCTCCTCTTTCCCCATTCTCCCGCATTGTGTGTTTAATAAATGCTAACCACAAATTGGGTTTACAAGGTAATCACCTCTTTATGCCCCATCACGTGCATCTGCCAGTAAAAGGGATGGAAAACCACTTTCAGATCTTTGGCAGGCTTGGGAGTTTTGGGGAAAGCTGATTTGGAGAGATTAAAATGTTAACTAAGAACACCTGAGGTGTTGTGGGTTTTTTTTTAGTCCCTCTTCCTCCTGCTTTTTGGAATCAAGAGCTTCAGCTTCTGAAAGACTCACAAGGATTAAGATGTAGCAGGAGAACTCGCCAGTTTTGCAGATAAAGTAAAAGCAGACCTGACCTGACCTCAGTGTCTTTCCCATTTCAGCTGTGTTTTGCGCTGAGCGTCCTGGGAGATCGGACGGTAATGCTTTGGGATGAGCCGTCAGTGGGCATGGACCTGAAAGGGCAGCGCCGTATGTGGTGAGCAGCCCCGTTTTAGCAGAACGGAGAAGCGTATAACAGATTTAACAGGGTGGGTCTTACCCTTACAGTTGTAGTAACCGTTGGGCAAGCAAAGAGGTTCTGCCTCGGTGGCAGAGCACATCTGTATTTTCCCTTTTTCCTAATGCACAGGGGATTGGATGCCACTCGCTGAACTCCTTGCTCAGCAGGCAGTAAGTCCTTGCTAACCATCAGATTTAATCTTAATGGTAGCGCACCCAAAAAATGTGAGCAGACTCCAGCTGAACCCATGCATTTGGTACAAAAGACAAAAATTCCTGTTTTCCTCAGAGCATGAGAGAAAAGTATAGGTAGTTCTTCCTTTTCATCACTCAGCCCTAGTGCTTGCTCTAGCTTTTCATCAACAGTTTACACTGAAAGTGTAAAATTTGGAGGGATGCTGACATGACAAATTGCAACATAGCATTGGCATCCACGTCATCTTTAAGCATGATAACTGAAGTCTTTTAAATAGTCATCTGCTTTTTTATAATTTTATCATTTCAGTTGGTTTTGGGGAGGGAGACATAAACCAGGAGATTTTCTTTGGCTGTTCCTGGGAACTAACGCAATCTCTCTGTTCCCAGGAAAGTGATTCAGACCGCCGTGAAAGGCAGGGAGCGGGCAGCCATCCTCAGCACGCAGTACCTGGAGGAGGCAGCGGCGATGTGCGACCGGGTGGCCGTGCTGGTGTCGGGGCAGCTACGGTGGGCACCAGGGTTGCATTGCTCACCGGGATGCCGCCTGATTTTTAGTCTGGGGGGCTTTTTTGGTCTTGTTTGTTTTTTCTTCTTAATCTAATAGAAAATGTTGTTTTGGTTTTTCCCAAGCGTGTAACGAACATAGTTTTGTGAGGAGGTAGGTTGTTTCAGCAGCATAGTATAAACAGATGATGAATAAGAGGACATATCTGCTGCTCATATCCAATGATTGCTTTATTTGCTGCTTATGATGATTTGAGCACTGTTTTCCCTCCTCTGCAGGTACATCGGTTCCCTTGAGGATCTGAAAAGTAAGTTTGGCACAAGTTACCACCTAGAAGTCAAAATGACGGACGCGGGGCAAAGCGATGCTATCCACGCTGAAATTCTGCGCCTCTTCCCACGTGCGGCTCGGCAAGAAAGGTCACTGCCCCGAGGGCTGCACACCCAGCCCCAGCTTGTGCTGGGATGCTCTGTTGCTCCTACTGACCTTGCTTAATAATTTACCTGGGAGCACAGTAACCCTGGGAGCACCCCTAAACCTTGGTGCTGAGTCACAAAATGATGAATTCTTTTTTTTATTACTTTTTCAGGACTTCTTCTTTGCTCATCTACAAGATACCAATGGAAGATGCACTACCTCTGTCCCAGTCTTTCTCCCAGCTAGAAGCAGGTACAAGGAAACAATCAATTAAGTATAAAGATTGCTTTCAAATTGCTCATATGGATTTGTTTTTTTAAGGATGCCTTTTCCATCCCTCTGCAGCTAAACAGAATTTCAGGCTTGAGGAGTACAGCTTGTCATTGCACACTTTGCAACAGGTACGTTGATGTAGAAATTACAGGTTAGAAACTGCCTATATAAAAAGAAGCCTGTGGCCAGCTTAAATACTGTCACTCCTTGGCAATAATGGGGTCATTTCTGCTGCGGTGCGTTGCAGGTGTTTGTAGACCTCACCCGGGACCTGGAGGAGCATGACCTGGATGCAGCATCCACTGGGGCTGTGGAGCGGAGACTGCTTCACCCCTGAGCCCTTGGAGCCACAAAGGAAATATTCAGTGTATTTCATCAGTGTTACTGATATGTGTGATCAGATGCAGTCCTTGGACTTGGTTACCTGTGTCACATCCCATACAGCCTTGTAGGTTTTCTGCCTCACAAAGAAAAAATTATTATTTTAATAAATAAAGCCTTTATCCGCTTGCCATTCTTCTGTACCCCTGCTCAGACTGACTCATGAAGATTCGCTGTGCTGAGGAATAACCCTGCTGCGGTGAATTGCTGGTGCTAAGGCAGCAAGGCAGGCACCGCAGCTGTGCGGGGGGGCTCGGCTCTTGGAGAGAATCATGTGCAAACTCCGCGGAGGCTCAGAAACCCTCACTCATCCATGGCAGGAGGACACCAGAGCTTTGGCTCGCTCAGTGCTGAGAAGCATCCTTACGGCTGCTGTCATGCAGTCGATGAGGGTGGTGTTTCCTGGTGGAGGGGCACAGGGCTGTGTTTTGACCCAAAAATCTGCTGTCGCTGTTTGTTCCAGCTCGGCCACCTTGGCCCACCTCTGGTCCCCACCACTGGGGACACAGAGAGAGGAAAGGACTCGGCAATCCCTGGAAAAGTTTAATGAAACTTGGCAGCTCTTAGATCACCATCTTTCAAAAAAATAATTATTATCTGGAGTCAAAATAAGATATGCCTTGACCCAAAGTAAAGCTGGAGCAGGACAGTAGGTTGAACAGGTCTTCTGGCTACAGCACGTGTGTCTGACTTGCTTTGGTGGTCGGGAAGACAGGGTGGGCAATCGCTAGCACCCACCCTCTGTGGGTGCTTGGGAGGGCTGGAGGGACTGGTGGGGCGATGGGGACAAGCACCAGCACTCTGACCCTGTCTAAGCAGATCAACATCTCTTCTTGGACATCTGCCGGCCAGGGCTAGGTTTAAATAATAAATTTAAAAACTTAAATAAAATAGAAACTCCCTACATTCAGGCAGCCAGGCGTTTCCCCTGGTGCCCCGTCACCCTGTTCCCCAGCACCCCTCACCTCTGGGAAAGGCTGGGCTGGGGACCCGCTGGAGGACAGGGGCAGCGCCATCCCATGGGACAGACACAGCAGGAAGACCCTCACCCACGCCGTGAGCTCCCCGGTTCACGTGGATGGTGCTGGCCATGCAGGTACAGATGACGCAGGTATGGTACGGGCAACGCAGGCATGGACGATGCAGGTGGATTACGCAGCCACAGGTGTGTGTGCAGGCACTGCAGGCAGGGATGCAGGCAAGCGGGTACCAGCAGGTGGCTGCCGTGGCTCAGTGATGGGCTGCTCCTGCCAGGAAAAGCCCCCACACCCAGAGAGCTGCTTTCCATGTGGATCTCCAGACATTAGTGCCTCCGTCAAGGAGACAGGCAGGGAGGTGCCTTTGCTTGAGGTTCACTGACTGGGACCTGGCATATCCACTTCCCTGCTTCATTTTTTTTTTTTTCCCCTTTGGGAGGAGGGGCTGAAAGGGGAGGAGAAGGTTTGTATACCTAGGAGATGTACTGGGGACAGGTCTTAACTTGATTCTGTGTCCTTACTTATTACACCTCTGGAGTCTGCCTAGCTCTAAAACATCTGAACGTTATTTAAATGTTAGGGGTGGGTTTTTTTCCGCTAGGCAGAGCAAAGGGAAGCAGATCCAGCTCCTCTGTGTTTGCAAGCCCAGCCTCTGTCCCAGTTGGTTGCTTCTCCCTTCCACCGTCGGTTCCTCATCCTTGCTGCGGCAGGGGATGCTGCGGTGGGCGACAGAGGGGCAGGCATGCTCCACAGCCACGCTCTCAGCCTGGGGGTGAAATCAAACCCATTCCCTTTAGAAGCACAGAGTTAGTCTAGAGAAGTTTATTTGAATGTTTACAATATGTTTTGTAACCAGAAGAGCTGTTCCTATCCAGGAGGCAGTGCTTCACTGCTCTTCCTACGCCAGGGCTGGTGGCCCTGAAACAGTTTGCAAACACAACCTTTGCCGTTCGGAGATGAGCGAGAGTCACCGTTCGCTCCCCTGCCTTCAGCTGTGTGCCGTAATATTTCTGTTGCCTTCAGCCTCTCTTGCTGCACTGAGAAACATAACAGAGTTTGCCAGAGAAAGGATTTTTGTGTGGTTTGTTGTTGGGCTCATTTTTCTTCTCTTGGCCAAGATTCAAGAATTTCCTGAGTAACTTTTCAGAGAATCTGCTCCAGCAACTCAACAACAATACGCTCTGTTTGCTTTTTATAACATAAATAAATCTGAAGATCTGCCAAGGAGGAAGGGGGAAGGAAGCCAGGGAAAAGCAAAGTGATGGTGTGAGGAATGCCTTTTGGCAGAAGTGCCTGAGTGAAAAAATGGGAGCGTGGACAAAGGAGCACTGAGAGGCGCTGGGACAACCAGCAAGTCCATCCCAGGGAGGCTCAGCATCTCCGCTTTTACAGGCACACTGCAAAGGACAAGCTCTGGATTCCTTTCAAACCTCTCTGTTAAGGTAAGGCTTAAACATTCTTCTTAAAACAAATAAAAAGTGTTATTTAAAAGGTATGAAAACATCCAGTAATTAATAACACTGTTACTAATACTGGGTGAGAATATGTGTAAGTGGGACACTGGACATCTTTCTAACAGGCTGAGTTAAGCTTGCGATTAAGCTTAGTGACTATTTAAAGGTGATAGAGTCTTTTTAACCTTGCTTTGATATGAACTAACACACCAATGGAGCTCAGTTTATGGCAGAGGTGTATTTCCAGTGTTTCTCGGTGCTAAGAGGATGAGGTAGGTTCAGCTCAGTATTTTAAGTAATCCAGCACACGTGAGGAGCAGATTTATTTCCGTACATGCAGTGTAAGCTAAAGACTGAATTTAAAAAGTCTTCTGTCCATCTTACGCTCTTAAAAATTCCCCCTGAAATACTGAAGGAGCAATGATCTCATTGCTCCAGTTCTGCCAAGTTTCTCCCAGCTGCCCAAACTCTTGGGGGTCAGGCAGCGTTGAGAGGTGACAGGGAGGGAGGACACGTGGGACATCTGCAATGGGTACCTGGTGCGCTGGCTCTCCGTCCCACCCGGGATTTCCTGGGTGTGAAGCTGAAACTCCAGCAGTGTGTCAGCTTGTCGAGGTTACTCTATATGACTATGAAAATGAAGGACAAACGGGAAACCTGCTTTAGCTGTGACACAAATCCCGTTTCAGTTGTGAAAATGCATACGGGTGATCCGTGCTGTCTTACACCTTGCTTCTGTTAGGTGAAAAAGTGGCCAAGCAATTGCAAGTTTAACTTCACAGTCTCCTTGAGGAAGTGTAGACATCATTAGAACAGGCTAAATTCAAATTTTTATACACCTGGATTTAGCGAGATCATCTGTAAGAGAAAAATCTATTCAGAAAGTGATGACAAAATAGCAGATTTCTGCCACTGAACCAATGTCCCTGCCCCATCCTCCCCATGTGCCATGCCAGTACATGTGTTGGCAGCGTGAACCCGGGGAAGACCGTTTGTTGCAGCTGCTTTTGCAGCATTTCAGTGCCTGCTGCCTCGTTACAGCAGAGACGTGCCTCTCCGGTGGGCTGAATATAAATATTTGGGAGAAGACAAACTCTGCCTTGCCTGTCAGCACCGTGAGGCATCGTTCCCCAAAGGGAACAAGATAACGTAAACCCTCCTTCTGTATGACAGGAAGGTTTGAAAGGATTAGGTCTATAAATGCTCTGATATTTCTACCTGAGTCTTTGCTTAGAGAAGAACCAGCTTTTGTCTGAAAGTGTATTTTAGCCGCATACGTGACAGCAGAGCATTTTGGCTATCTGAGTGTAACCCTTTTGCATTTGAATACTTAGTCCTTTTGCTCATCGGAGTTATTAATTATCATTTTACTGATGTTAATATGAACATATCTCATCTGCGAAAGTTACTCTGACAGCTTGCTTTATGCCTACTTCTTTAAGTTTCCACCATCAGCAACAAATCCCTGTTTTGCTTTGACCACATCTTTTTAAAGATGCTGCCACGCCTTTTAGAGTAACACACCAATGCATGCTCGTGGCTTTTTCTCTCATTTCCCATGAATATCTCTAACGATGACAGCTCTCCAAATGCACTCCCAGGAATTTTGTCCTCTCGTAGCTCCGAGTCGCCTTCAATCAGCGCTGCTTTCCATACGAGCTCAGCTCACATCACAGCCAGGAGTTGCTCAACACGTCTTGGTGTGAAGCCTATAGCACCTTAAAATTACATGCAAAAAGATTTCGGTGATTTTAATGGACCATGTTGTTGTCGTTATTTCTTGGATATTAAGGCCACCCAGGCCACCTAGGTCACGTATTCTGATCTTCCCTTTTTTATTTCATAACAACTCCTCCCAGCCTTACTATGCTATAGCACAGAAGTGTGAAATTCTGGTTATGATCGGTGTCTGTGTGTGTCTGGTTATGATCGGTGGGAGTATGATCCGTGTGTCGGTGTCTGGGTATGATCGGTGGGAGTATGATCCGTGTGTCGGTGTCTGGGTATGATCGGTGGGAGTATGATCCGTGTGTCGGTGTCTGGGTATGATCGGTGGGAGTATGTTGAGGGTGATGAGGTCTCTTGGTCCCTCGCTGCTAGAAGCTGTGCTGCAGGGCTGGCTTGTGCTCAGCACAGGAGGTCTGAGTTGCTTCAGCTCGCTCTCTTGCAGTAAAAAGGGAAAGAAAATATTACTGTGCACATGTGCAAGGACTGTGCAAATAAAAGCAGTCACTGCTGTTCTACCTTTTGTTGTATTTGAAAGTAATTTTTTAAAAATTGTTTGTAGGTTCAAAGATGAAGACACTTCAGAGAAATATGAGTGTATTCCAGCAAACTAGAATTCTTTTGTGGAAAAATGTACTTACCAAGTGGAGGATGAAAATGCAGAGCTTTCAGGTAAGCTAAAAAAAAAAAAAAAAAGGAAAAAGTGAGAAACTAACTACTGAAGAGTGGCCAGTCCCTGCTTGCCCCTATAGCTCAGTTTTGTTTTGTGAAGTTGAACATTAAAGTACATTTGAAAAGCCCTGACTGGGCATGCACACTTTACAAGACTTTACTTTTTTAACTGATAATATTTCTGTCTCTTATGTGATGTGTGAAAGCACAGATGGGCTCTTTGAGCAGAGTAATTTACTGAGGTGACGTGCACAATGCAAAGACCTTGTTAGTTGGTCGACGTCTAAGAAATCGGTGTGACTGAGTGCCTCTGGTTTATATTTTAATCCCACAGAGAATATGCTCTCATACTGTTATATTATTAAATTCTCTTCTCCCCTCTGCCCCTTACCTAGGAGTGGATGCTCTCTCTGCTCTTTCTGCCGCTGACGTTCATAGTCTGCATGTTCATGGTGAACATCCCCTACCCCGAAGTGCCTTACAGCTACCTTGGGCAGCTAGATGATCCTGCCTATGATGCCACTGGGGTCACCATCGCTTTTACACCCATCACTGTGACCACAAGGCAGATAATGAATAAAGTGGCCTTGAACTCTGTAATGATAGGTAAGTTTTGCCTTTTAAATATTTAGTTTTGTGATTATTTAACCTATTATACATTATGTTTTAGTGGTTCTCCAGTATCTTTGGTCAGTAGAGAAAATTCACCCCAAATCCTCCATTCTCACAAATATTTCTTCTCTAGTAATTTAAATTAGTAATTTAATTTTAATTAGTAATTTAAATTACTAGTGCGGTCAGGGTGTGCTTCGGAGCTGCAAAGCTCTGCCTTTGTAGAATAATGCTATTAAGACATATTGGTTCATTCTTTTGAGGTTCACTTCTTCCCAACTGGTAAAGTATGAAGTATTTAAAAGTGCCACCCTGCCCAGTGAGGAGAACTGGAAAAGAGGGGTTGCAATGCTAAAAAAAGCAGAATATATACCCAGTGCCTGTGCACACATTTCCAGACCTACAGAAGCTCATTGCAATATTTTTCTTACAAACTACAGGTATAAAACTAGAGGCACTGGACAATGAGAGAGCCCTGGAGGAAGCCTGGATTTCGAATAATGAAATTATAGGGGTTGTATTTAAAGACAACTTCTCCTATCACCTCAGGTTTCCTACTGAGAATGTGGTTATTCCAAATGACAACTTTGGATACATAGGTAATACAGAATGAGAATTTATGGGTGGGTGGTTGCCTGGCATAGATAGGTATCACTTTGTTGGAATAATCTATATATGTTAAATGATTTAATAAATTGCTAATTTTTTTTTGTCCGTGGGCCACTGTCCATTTGAAGAGTTTCCCATAATGCATATGCATTCTTATCATCTGCTTTTGTAGTGAAAACCAATTAAGTTTCACTGCTCTTACCTGTGATGCTCTTAACCTTTCATCCTTGCAGATAACTGTTACAATTTCTCATCGCAGTACTGTTACAGCCCAATGTATTGGTACAAAGGCTTCCTGTCCCTGCAGTCCAGCATCGATGCTGCTATTATAGAGGTAAATCGAATTTATGAACTGATGTAGGTGTCCTTTTATCTTCAACTTGGTCCAAGAAAGACAAATTGTTCTGTGACAATAGCAAGAGATGGGCTTGTCAGAAAATTCTGCAGAAAAACAAATACCTTAAAATATTCAGCTGTCTGAGTATTACTGACAATGACAGTGAGAACATTAATGCTATTGGCAGTTCCTGCAGAAAATGACTGCTTTCAATTTAATTTTGAAGATTTGTGCTAACTTTTGCTTCTCTTCAAGATGGCAATTTCTCCTAAAAGCTGGGAACCAAGTGTAATACCACTGTTTATTTAGAGTATTTCTCAGATTCCAAGGAAAAGGCAATTCTTGCAGGAGACTGGGGTGGTATGAATATCTGCTGGATGACTTGGTTTCAAAGTAGGCGTGTCTGTCATTTCTTGTCCTTCCTTTCCAAATTGTTCCTCAAAAATCTACCAGGGTAGGGGTGATTCCACCTGGCTGTGCACCTCCAGCTGTCCAGGCTGCTTTCATCCCTGGGGAGAGAAACGGGACCTCGGGGAGCATGAGTCATTTGTGTGTCTGGATCCTTACCGCTGGATGAGCTGAAGGATTTATCTCTCTCAATAGACAAAAGAGGGAGTCTAGCTGAGGTGTAGACACACAAATGAGTCAGATGAGCCCTTCCCATAGGGCTTTATTGCATTACTTGTTGAGGTTTTCTATAAAGCTGCATAAAAAAGTAAATCTAGGGATGATGAATCAGAAGGTTCCTTCTGATACATCTGATACATCTCACTGTAGAAAATAAACTAAATACTGAGATGTTGACCTTGAATTCCTTCAGGCGGTGACAAACCATTCTGTTTGGGACGAAATGAAATCAATTGCTGGTGTCCGTATGAAGTCCCGAAGTGCCATCTCCTCAATTCCATTAGAGCACGGTTATTTCATGATTACTGTCGTGATGTGTTTCTCTCCGTTCATGTATTTCTTATCAATGAATGTTGTAAGAGAAAAGAAGAAGCTCAAAGTATTGATGAAGACGATGGGGCTGCAGGATATTGCATTTTGGTGAGTTCTTTTTTAACTAAAGCATCTGTTTGCAAAAAATCAGTATACTCCTGGGCACCTGTGCAGTCAGTTAATAAGTTAAATGAGTTCATAAGTTTCCTCCAGTATTCCAAGGACAACCAGAAGGCTTGAGCATGGCAGCAGCATACTCTTCTTCCTTGGGTATTTCCTCCTAAGGTGGGTCATGCTCTCTGTTTTGCAGAGGATATGAATGAGTTGACCCTGGGAAATACTTAGTATTTTAATTTAAAATGGTTCTGCCATGCAGATGAAGTTGTAACAACAGTTCTTAATTAAACGAAAGTGTAATGCCACCTTTCCATCTTCAGGCTCTCCTGGGGTCTGCTGTATGCTCTTTACGTGATGGTCCTCTCCTGCCTGCTAACAGCTCTCGTGGTGCAGGATGCTTTCTACCTCAGCAGCTTCCCTGCAATCTTACTGCTGTTTTTCCTGTATGGCCTAGCATGTGTAAGTCGGGTTTTAAAGCCAAATTTTCTCACCACATGATTTAGTACTATGTTGATGAGCCTAAGCATTACTCCAGAGCCTCTTGCACAGTGCTCAGGACGGTATCTTTTGTACGGTCGTACTAATTGAAATAGCTGAGTGGATTCTCTGACTCAGCAGCAATCATTTGAATTACAGCCTGAAGGTCTGACAAGCAGTAGCTTGGCTACAAAAGACCTGATTGGAAACTCGGATCAACCCACTAAGAAGGACTTTACTGTATTTTATTACACGAACTCAGCTCATCAGAGATCTGTTTGCCTGGCAAATGGAAGTGCTACTGTTAAAGATATTTATTTCCTTCAGTGATTGAAGGAAACTTCTGTTCTTACAGATCCACCTGGTTTTCATGCTCTGCTCCCTCTTACGGACCTCCAAACTTGCCAGCTCCATAGGGTTCCTCATCACCTTTCTCTTCGGATGCCTGAGCCTTGTGGTGCTGATAGAAAAACTTCCAGAACCATTGAAGTGGTTTCTCGGACTCTTCTGTCCTTTTGCATTTAATGCTGGCATTGCAAAGGTATGGGGCACCTTCTCTGCAGCTGAACCTTCCCAGTAGCTTGCTGTCCTGAGCCCTCTCAGTGGGGACAGAGTACATTTTGTCACAGACAGTGGCTATAAAAGACCCTGCTGTACTTCGCTGATAGAGAAAGGCATAGGAAGTCATAGTCCTCATTTCAAAAGACCAGCTTTTCTACACCTGTAAAACCTGCAGGTACTTTTCATTCATATCCACGTCCTGTTTTGAAACCTCCATGCGAGCTGAGCTGCTGTTGGGCAGCAAAGAGGGGCTCCGATGCCCCCATCCCATTCCCCTATTTAAAAAGTCAATGAATGCAAAGAAAACCACAGCCCTCGTCACAAATAATCTGCTGTTGTGTGCTTCCGTAGCGTCCACATGAACCCAAGGAAGCCCCAGCGAGCCCATCGCTGCATACAACAGCACCATTATCCTCCAGGGCTGGACCCCAGGCAGATGGAAGTTGACTTGGGGACATCAGCTCTTCGCTGCCCGGTCATTCCCCTCTCGCTGCAGCCACTCTTCCTGGCAACAGAGACTGTGCAAATACAATTCGAGTTTTCTGCTGCGGCCATCCTTCCTCCTCCCCGCTTTGGATAATTCTGTGCAGTTTCCCAGTTTTCCATCAGTCATATCTCCATAGCTCTGAGCAATGCTTTCTAGCTCCAGTTATTTAATATTTGATTTCCTGATATATAAAAAATCTGCCTGGGAGAGGAGATTTTTGCACCAGCAGAAAAAGAAATTAGTTTACTGCTAATTTACCATATGGTTAAATCAATCACTATGTAGAATTATACTGTCTTCGTCATGACTCTGTCTCATGTCAAGGGTGCCAATATCATGTTTCTTGAATGATCTTCTATAAAACTCTGATCGTTTCTTCTGCTTCTGGATTGTTTTGGAAAATTCCGAATGAAAACATAAGATCTCTGTGTGGAGTAAATTTATTTCCCTTCCTCACTAGAAAGAAAGGAAGAAAATTTGGTCAGTACTGCAGATGATTCCTGGATTAACATTCAATTGCATCCATGGTTTGATGGCATGTGCATAGCTTTCCAGCCTGAAAATTATTCTTCTTTGTCCTTTATTTCAGGTTTTACATTTAGAAAAATATGGAATTGGTTTCTCTTTTTCTAACCTTATGGAGGAATCATACTTTTTATTTTCGACTTACATTATGTTGGTCTTTGACTCAGTCTTGTACATGCTGTTAGCTATGTATTTCGACAAAGTTCTGCCAGGTAGGTGTGATTCATGCTTACGAACATACGTTCTTCTCTTATACTTTTGATTTATACTGATTGCGTGTAATAGCTCCTCAAGGAAATGATGGGCTGCTCCATTCTCTGAGTCAACCAAAATAGCTTTTGGACTAAAAAAAAGTATTATATCACTGAGTGACTTTTCTGCCCCTGGCACACACTGGTAATTCCCAAATAAAAGACAACAAAGTATTTAGTGGTTTTTTTCTTTCTAATTATACTGCTGTTGAACTGTTTGTGAGAAAATAGTGTAATATTGTGCGGGACAATATTTTAATTCATTAAGTAAAATATTGAATTCATTAGATACAGCCCTGAAGCCAACCTTCTTGTCTCTCTACTCCAGCTCCAAACCTCTTTTTTTAACTGGACGAAGTACCAATTTTGAGGCAGCCAAGTACTTATTAGAACCTCCTAAATGTTTAGTCTAGGATGATTTTTTGGTTGTGGCTTTGGCTAATGACAGGTCATCTTCTTTGCTTTCCTCTCAGGCAAATACGGCATCCCAGATCCCCCTTTTTTCTGCCTGAAGCCTTCGTACTGGGTGCGGAGCAGGAGAGGCTCCACCAGGGAGACGCCCAGAACTGCCACGAGCCCTGAGGAGCTCCTTGGTGATGGCGTAGAGCCAGTGCCCCCCGAATTCATGGGGAAGGAGGCCATCAGGTTAAGAGAGAAGGAATTGTTATTCATGCTTTTTGAGTTGGGTAGCTTGGGTTTAATGCTCCCACAGACCACCGCTTCTGCCATCAGCTTTGTTTTCACTTATCCAGGCAGTTTTCGTGTTCATGAGGCTCTTGCAAAACACTTTGTTTCACAGAGAAAAATTAGAGTTAAAATACAGATGAGATAAATAGATAATTCAGGCTGGTCACTAATGGTGAAATTCAGATAAATTCAGATTTTAAAAAAAAACCAGTTTGTTTTGCTGTGCACTTTGTTAAATGTCCATTAGGGACAACAAGAACACGGAGAGCAGCCTGTTGTAAACCAGCCATCCGTTGCAATGGTCTTGACCTTGTCTTTGCAAGGCTTGGTGCTCCGGTGTTGCATGCCAGGTAGTGACGTTCACGCCTCTGTACAGAGCACGGCAAACCCTGCTGAATCTCAGGGTTGCTTCCCAGTACCTCTTACTTTTCATGCCATTTCTGTCATTTTAAGTTAAGGCCCATAAGAATGAAAAAGGGCACCAGGGAAATGTATTTACAGGAATCCTGAAATAATATCCTCCTTACCTTCTTTTTAGACTCAACAATATTAAAAAAGCATATAAAAAGAAGGACAAGAAGACAGAAGCTTTAAGAGGTATGAAAGCTGTGATATTGATTCCTGTTAAAGATGAGGAAAAAGAGTTGTGCAAACCTTTCAGTCAAAGACATAAAACAACACTTGCCTTGCTTGAAAATTTATGTAAAATATTAATTGATATGACTGATTACAATTTTGATCAGTTTTTACTGATTTTCCATTTTTAATAAGACTAAAGAGAATAAAGATTTTTTTCTATTGTTGTATTTCTGTCTTTTCTGCTGAATACAGAGCAGCTTCTTAGGCCTTTAGTTAAAGGTTTGCCCCACACTGCTTAATGCACATTTGGCTAATTATTGCTACTTAGTTCTTATACTTCTCCTTGCCTTGCCTTTGACAATGAGTAGAGGCAAGTCAAACCTCATTTCTTCCCAAACTTGATGTTGTTTTCATTCTAGGTTTGTCTTTAAATATTTACGAGGGTCAGATCACTGCCTTACTCGGCCACAGTGGGGCTGGAAAGACAACACTGTTAAACGTGCTCAGTGGACTCACTTTGCCTTCTGAAGGTAGGAAGGCAAGTGGTGGGATGGGATGGGCTTGATTCAAAAGCTGTAAAGACCAGTTTGTTCCACCTCATCGCGTTTATTCCTGTAAACAGGCTCTGCAACCATATACAACTACAAACTCTCTGAAATAGGAGATAGGGAAGAGATTAGAGAGATGATTGGCATTTGCCCACAATTCAACATACAGTTTGAAGTCTTAACAGTGAAAGAAAACTTGAAAACTTTTGCAGAAATCAAGGGCATCAAATCCAAAGACGTAGAGCGAGAGGTAAGTGTGTGTTGCCCTGAAATGCATCACTGCGCAGCAATATGGGGCTGTAGGCAAATCCCACGTTTCAGAAAAGGCTCCTTTTGCACTGGGAAGCTCAAAGGGCCCACCTGGCTGTGTCTTCTGGAAAGCGAAGCTGGTGTCGAGCTTCAACCAGGTTAGCAGGCAAGCTTGTGGGCCTGATGCAACCACAGCGATTCCTCTGCTCAACCCAAGGAGATGAGGGGATGTAGCAGCCCCTGTAGTGGCTGCTCCTGCTGGTGGTGGTGGACCTTGGTACATGCTCTTAGAAACTGTGCCTTCAGTCCCAGCCGGATCTCCTTCATGGCTAAAAAAGGATGGAAGGACAACTAGTGCTGAGAATGGATATCCTTGTGCTGTTCTAGGTGCAAAACATTTTGGAACTGCTGGATATCAGTAACATTCAGGACACTCAAGCTGAGAAACTGAGTGGTGGGCAGAAACGGAAGTTATGCATTGGAATAGCCATGCTCGGAAACCCCCAGGTAAAGCAGCAGGCACGGCTCTGTAATATAGGGAATATTCAGGTCCAACATAACTAAAACCTTATGCATGTACTTGGCTACAAGTTTTTGCATGATTTCAGACCTCTTTAAAGCGCTCATAATTATTAAAATTAATAAATTTAATAATTTCATTTTGTTAAATTCATAACCCATCTTGCTAGTCTAGTTTTAAAGCAGATAGCTGAGCTCTGCACAGCTCCCAGAATAGCTGCCCTTGCATAAAAGGTGGCCTGGGCCTCTTGCCTTCAGGACCTGAGGCTTCCAGGGGAACACCAAACCCAAACGACGTGCAATTGCTCCGGCAATGAGGAATGTCTGATTTCATCCTTTCTGCAGGTTTTGTTCCTGGATGAGCCAACGGCTGGGTTGGATCCTCTTTCCAGGCACCAGGTGTGGAGCCTCCTCAAGGAACACAGAGCTGGACGGGTGATCCTGTTCAGTACCCAGTCCATGGACGAGGCCGATATCCTGGCGGGTAAGCACAGGCTCAGCCTGTAGCATCTCTGCAGAATAACCCTGGAGCAGAAAGCCCATGTGAGGTTCAGTTGCAAAAAAAGTTTTGAACGACTGCTCTACAGTATAAATTCCTTTGGCTTTTTCTTTCTTTAGACCGCAAGGCTTTTATCTCGCACGGGAGGCTGAAGTGTGTCGGTTCTTCTCTGTTCTTGAAGAAAAAATGGGGGATTGGCTATCATTTAAGGTATCTACTTCAGCCCCAACAACTGGTATCTGGAAACATGCATGTACAAGGAGCCACCAGAATGACTGTAAGGGGGAAACCATAGAGCAGATGTTGTCAAAACAAGAAAATTAACTGAATTAATATTCAGTTAAATTAACTGAAGCAGCACTTTGCTCCAGAGTAAGGAATGAATGAAGTATGCTGGAGTTTTCTTTTTATGCATCCTAGCAAATACAATGGTGGTGGCTGTTTGTTTGGGGTTTGGTTTTGTTTTTGTTTGGTTTGGTTTTTTTTCCAAAACTAAGCATCTGGTTTTTTTTCAACTGAACAGGATCCATGTCAGTGAGTCTTGTGACTTAGAGAACGTGACATCTCTGGTTAAACGGTACATCCCCAATGTCATATTCTCAGGACACAGTCAATATGAGCTGAGATATAAACTGCCATTAGAAAACGTGAATAAATTCCCAGGTAATGTATATTAAAATAATTGCGAATTGTCCATAGAGAAAATATGATCACAAATGTGGGGAAAGAGAAATGAAGAGGGAGATTTTCTACAAGAGTCACATAAGGACCTTAGAACTTTTGCATTTTGTTTTTTCCCCCACAATTTTAGCATCCATACGTTTAAGATCAAAATGTACAACAAATGCTTTTCTACTGTTTGTAATGAAAATCCTAGCAGGCTAAACTGGGCTACATGTGTTATCAAGAGTTTATTTTTCTTTGTGTTAAAAGAGAAGATAGTGACAAGAGAAAACTCCATACAACTGGTACTGCTCCATACCTTCAGGGGCACCAGGCAGACCCTCACTCACCATGTCCACCACATTCAGTCTGACAGCCCCACAGCCCTGCTGCCTCCGAGGATGCATAGTCTGAAATGCTGGGGCTAAGTAGAAAAACATCTTCAATGAGCTACGGCTCTGGCAGTTTTGTGTTCCTCCAGAGCCCGTGCATCCTGGCAGCTCTCTGCTTTATTATTTTCCCTGTGACTGGAGATGCTCCAGTCAGGTTGACTCAGCTGAACCAAAGTCTGGTCTGGAGATACGTGCTTATGTTTGAAACATTGACGGCACTTGTATTATCTCTGTCCTGCAGATCTGTTCAGCAGCCTCGACAGCTGCTCCAACCAGGGAATTATCAATTACGGAGTTAGCATGACGACCCTGGAGGATGTCTTCCTGCGACTGGAGGAAGAAGCCTCAGTGGATCAAGAAGGTACAATCGTGGCTGCAAATATACAATCCATAGCCGAAGAGAACAGCCACTTTGCAATAACCCCTGGGCATGCCTCCAAGAGCTGATTACAAGGTGGCTCTTAATTTTTCACACATTACAACATAGAAGCTGGTCTCAGACATAAACATGTCTGTGGAAAACTCTCTGCAGATGAGCGTGTCCTTGGGGAGGAGTGGGCAGAAGCAGGACCGCAGTGCCCCGATGAGACGGAGCCGGGCACCCTGCTGCTCTCGGACACCGGGAAGGCGGCAGTCAGCAGCTTGGCTCTCTGGAGGCAGCAGGTCTCTGCCATGGCATGGGTGCACTTCTTAAAGCTTAAGAGTTCAGTGAAAAACCTGCGGTCAATGTAAGTACCAAAGTGATTCTCTCTCGCAGATCTGGAACTGGACAGAGTCACAACAGGGGGGACAATTTTCACACCCCTGTTTCAATGAGTGTTTGGATTAATTGATATCGGGTCTTGGCTATGAATGGTCTTGGTAATCTGCACTCAGAGGAGAGAAAAGCTTCATCCTTCCCAATGCCAGTAATATAAAATCTCCCTTTTGTGCATTTTCATTTCTATACTGAGTGATTTATGCAAGGGAAACCCATTTTCCTTCTGAAGAAAAGAATCATTTAGAAACATTTTTATTTCAGGTGGAGGAGAAAGTTTTAAAATAAACTAGTGTGTACAGAGAGAGGAGGGGAAGATACTGCTTTCAGACTTCCTGTTTAATTTTTTTTAAACTTCTCTCATGTTTCCAGTGTCTGAACTTATTTGGCCCCATTGGTCTTCAATCTGCCATGCTGGCGTCTCCTGGTGGGGCACGAGAAACAGAAGGAAGATGCTGATTTATGAAAAACTTATATCTTAAGGAAGTCTGAAAGGCATTTCATGGCCCTAAAAAGTTGAGCACTCCAGATCTGAGGTCCTCTCCCTGCTAAATTTTGGGGGCTTTTGTGAATGACCAAAGTTTGAGACTTCCGAAAATGCCAAAAATTTTTAACAGAAAAAGCGCTGGGTAACCTGAATATAGTCTACCATTCCCAATACAGAAATGCATTCTGCTGAATATCTGTTTTCAGAGTGTTTATTCATCTCTTTCTTAATGTAGTTTGCTGCTCTATGCGGTTTTTCTGCTTCCTCTGGTTTTGCAACTGTCCCTGGTTGCTGCTTGGCAGAGCGTGAGTGCTTGGGAGCTCTCATCTGCGCAGTACTTCTTGCCCCTGGGGAAGAGGGCTCTCTCGGAGACAACCAGCCTCCTGGTCCACAACAACACGGGTGAGGGGAATGAGCCTTTCCTCATCCTTTCCTATTCTGGGGCTTCCTGCTGTTGCAAAGGAAAGTAAGTGGAAAGACTAGATGGTTGTAGGATGGAGGAGATCCAAGGGATGATGAAGGTTTTAGTGATAGAAGACCATGGAAATTGTCATTTTTAAGGGGTTATGAATGATGCCTACTTTGGCTTCAGCAGCTGGTGAGATCCTGATGCAATGATATGAAAAGAGATTTCGTAGCAGATGGGATTAGAAGGGACCCGGTTCTTTCCCTGCCCCCAATCCAGATCTCTATCCAAACCATTTCTGCATTTTCAGAGTGTGGGATCCTCAAACCAGGCACCATACTCCAGTAAGGGCTCACTAATGCTGAGTCAAATTAACGGCCTGCTTCCAGAGTTTTACCTTCAACATTCCTATGAGTGGATGCTATTGTATGTTATTTTGCCACAGTATGATACTGTTGGCTTCATCAGGCTGTCAGCAAGGAAAACACATTTTGTAGCAACTCAGCAAAGGCAGAATAAAAAATGACAATGCAAGATTCAGTCAATGAGACTGAAATCCATTAACTTCACAGAAATGAATGTGCAATGATCCACCACATACAGGCTGTCTGACCTCCACGGTTATTAGACTTTCTCTGGTTTTGTTTTATGGTCATGGATTTTAAAAAAAACCAACCAAACCATCAAAGACTCTCTTGTTGTTCAGTATTATGATTCCTCTGCTTTTGGTTTTCACATCAGGTGCAGGCATTGAAGATTTTATCCACACACTTGAGAGCCAAGATCTCACAGTGGAAATAACAAGCGAGGAAAATATCACAGAGGAGCTAAAACACAATGGGGCTATAAAAGTGTCTCGCGAAGGTCAGGTGAGGATTTTTGTTCTCTTCCTCCTGTTTCTTCCCAACAATTGAATAATTAAGCAAAATGTCTCCATCAGCTCTACCTGTGGGATGGTCCTATTGAGTAAGGCCCACAGGTACAAATATTTGGAAGTGTTTTAACCAGTAAACTGCATGCTAGAGGAGACCTTATCTCTCTCTTCCTCCACCTCAAACTTTTCATTTTTGTAGCACAGCTATACAGACTTCCAATACCTAGTAATTTGGTTTTTAGCAAACAAAGCATAGGCAAAATGAATTATTTCAGGCCTGGATTCTCTTGGCATGCTCTTTTTCTACTGCTTCCCTACAGATGAGAAAAGCCAAGAGTTTTAATCTTGTTTTCTTGCTCTTTGAAGAGCTACAGGTTTACCATATTATGCCACGTGGAGGCCATCAACTGCTTCCCGGTGCTTGTGAACATCATTAGTAACGCTCTGCTGAGAGCCCTCAATTCCACCATGCACATTCGGATCTGGAATCATCCATTTTCATCTGTAAGTGTCAGAGCCTGGCAGCCAGAACATGTCAGAAAATAGTTCTTAAATCTGCTTAAGGTCTCAGTAAGTCATCAGATTTTAATGGGAAGCCGTGTGGGGCTGTCTGTACCTGTAGACCCACCTTCTTTGGTGATGGCTTTGAAACCATCATGTTTGACTTCAGGAAAACTGAAGCTAATTTTTCCCTTGTGGGTCAAGAGGGTGGCTGGGAGGATTTCTTCAGGAGGTTCCTTATTCTCTACGTCACGCTATTCAAGCTGTGGCCCATCCATTGACAGAAGAGATAGCTCACCACAAGTCTGGGAGGGAGGAGTGGGACCTGCACCACCCATCTCTCCTCACCCGTGGCAGGCACTTTGCAGGGCTATGGTTTGGGGAAAACCTTCCTCCTGCCAATATTTGATTTCAAATCTCACTTTGTGTTCATACTGCCCTGTACTTCATGAGAAATGCACTCAGATGAATTGTGGCATCTAGCCATTACATTGTGGATGTTTTCTACAAATGCTTTGTTCTTCTGTTTTCAGATAGATGATCCACAATTCTGGGATTATTTTGTTTCTTTTTACCTCATTTATATGCTGTTGTTATTCCCTGGTTTTCCTCCTCACTTTGCAATGGGCTACATGCAGGATTACAAGGTAAATTCCTTGAAATGGAGCAGAATTGGGTTGGGCAGAAGGGATTACAGCTGCATCACCACGAGGATGTTTGAATACAAAGGGCAGCTTGAGGTGTTTTTCTCTGTATTGCCATGAGCAGCTTTGCAGCCAGCACAAAATGCTAGAAGACAAAAAGAGGTGGAATTTTACCCCAGTATCGCAATGATAACAGCTTTTTGTTAGCTTGTTATTTCCTGGAGCCATTGCCATGGGTGCAGTTGGCCGACCAGGCACTGACAAGGAACTGCCCTTTGCATTGTGCCTTCCCAGGTGGGAGCTCGTGCCCAGCTGCGGATCTCGGGGCTCTCTCCCTCAGCGTACTGGTGTGGCCAGGCACTGGTGGACATCCCGCTGTGCTGGCTCCTTCTTTTCTCAATGTTCGGGCTTCTGTTCGCAATGAGCAACAGGATTTCCAGGAGCATTGACAGCCTCTTCTTGCTGGTACGTCCCATTCTGGTGATTGCTGGTTTCCTAGAGAGGGATTGGGGTAATATTTTGAGCACATGTAGGGGTAGCTGAGACACCCCTACGTGGGTGCAGATGGTGCTGGCATCCCTCTGGGTCCCCAGATGCTTACTGACCTTCTCCTTGTTTCACCTCCTATCATTTGGGTTTCCCCATGTGGAAAGAAAAGGCAATAAATCTTGCCTTAATATACTCCTTTACACTTAGCAGTAAAATTGTGGTAATTTCTGAATGCCCTGATCTTAATGTATGATCATTTAAACTGAACCACATTGCTATATATAGGTTTCTGGTTGTTTAGATCACTCCATTTTCTCCAATGAAAGCCCTTTTTTTCTGTAGATCACGGGTACTTTTGGCTATGGAATTTCTATTGTTCTCTTCATCTACTTGATCTCCTTCGTCTTTTGCAAAGGATGGAACTGTGATTTTTGGTCTTTTATCCTGATAGTGGTAAGCATATGGCTAGATAACGTGCTGTAGAGTTTACAGAAATGTATTTTGAGATCTTAAGGATGAACTAGAGGTCAAAACACCAAGTATAGATGTAGAACATAAATACGGGCATGTGTCTTATAGCAGTCAATTCTATATTAAATTTGTGTCTCCATGTTCTGTTCCCACATTCCCGCACGGGCATGAGGAAATGCTTGGATCCACTCTGAGCTGGTGCAGGAACGAAGGCAAAAAAGTTATTTATGGCTCTGTTCAACACCTCACACCCAAGAGATGTAAGGTATTGAGACATGAGCCATCAGGTTAGATGCAGATAGCCGGAGCCTGACCTGGAAGGACATGGGTTATTTGGCATGAACTGGGATGGGAAAGAACAGGATGGGATCCCGTGCTTTGTTCTTCTGCCCAAAGCAGCCCTGTGTCTGGGAAGAAGCTTCCCCGGCTGACCCAAACCAGCAGCCTACCATCAAACAGAAATTGCTGAGGACCTCCTGAACCCTCACCATTTCCCATTTTTATATTTCTTGTCCATTTTTAAAAATTCAACAGGGAAACAAAAAGGTAGAACCACACAATTTTTAAGACCACTGAGGAGCGTAATCCTTCCCATCAGCTAAATTACCCTCTTGTTTTATTTTTAGGTATGCTTTGTTTCTTATATCATCACCATAGTCACGGAGTTTGCAACTGATGCTAGAGTGTCCCTCTACGTTGTGTCTCTCTTGATTCCCGTGTACCCACTGCTGGCTGTAATGATCAACTGCCAGCAGGTAAGCAGTGGTGCTGGGCGAGGAGAGGCACCCCACCATAAAACACAACGATGTGTCCTTGTGAGCAAAGTCTGGTGGTAACCGCACGCTGCGTTCTGGGAAGGCTCATTAGTTTCCTCTTATAAGTGGTCAGAGTGCATCGTCAGATGACCATTTCAGATCAGATCTAATTTTTCCAGCTGTTCATTATGGCTAGGGGCTACTTCTCATGCAGTTGAGCTGTGACTGTAGATTAGCTAAGCACTCTTAATTCTTTCCATGCAGAGCCGAGCGACCTGGCTTGAACAATCATGAGAGAGAATTTGAAGTTACGCATCTGACTTTGCATGGAAACCGAGTGAGAATTAAGAATACTCACAAGGCACTTTACTCCATGTCAGCTGAGGGTGGTTGTGGAAAGTCAGCTAAGAATTTAACAAAACCCTCTAGCTACATGCAAGACCGTTTATGAGCCATAAATTACTTAGGAGTGAAGTTCAAATAGAAGAGACTCCTCTTCTGTCCTGTCCCACTCACCTCCACCTCTTCTCTGCTGGGACCCCAAAGGAGAGGAGACCAAATGTTTCCCTGTGATAGGCCATTACCCCCAAAAGGAGAGTCTGATACATGTACTGAGTGCCGTGACATTTTCTGGTATTGGACTGGGATGCCCAAAGTCAAACATCTGTATTCATTCATCTGTATGGTGAATATTTTGGGTTAAATCAGAAGCTTTTGTACATTTTCAAAGTATTTGTTGTTTGCTTTAACCCTTCCAAAATTAGCCAGCATTATACTAAAGAATTACAGGTCTTCATTGTGTATTTTTTTTTTTATTCTCATAGATTTTTATAGAAGACGCTGAGATATTTGGTGTGACTCCAAGGAATGATGTACTAATAGCTGTCTTTGCAGTAAGAAAACATTTAAGATTACTTTTATTTAGGAATGTGTGTCTCCTAAACCCCGTCCTCAGTTATGTGGAAGCAGGGGCAATAACCCTGAGCTCACTTCATGCTGAAGGAGTATCTCGGTGGGTCTGGATGACAGATTATGCCCCTGTGCAAAAATAACCTTGCTCCTTTGAAATGGGGAAGGGAAAATGAAATAAGCTCAGATCACTAAATGCTGCCCTGTTATTTTATGAATTGTGTTTTTCTTCCACCACTGGTATTTTCTGCAGTATTGGTAAGTGATAGCAGAGTTCACAGCCTTCAGGATTACCCTGAGTTTAGATGTTAATGGGCTTTATTTTCACATACTGTGCTTTTCCCCCATATACGTTGTAACACTGCCACCACCTTCTCCATGTCAGCCATAGTAGGATGGAAGGCAAGGCTGTTAATGTGGCAACCTCTTTTTTTCAGCCTTATATCCATTCTGTGGGCTTCATTTTTCTTCTTCGATATTTGGAGATAAAATATGGAGGAACAGTTCTGAGAAAGGACCCAATATTTAGGTTTGTATAAACCCACATGCACCACAGTGATATGCGAGATCTAAACGTCTACCACTGCTTTTCCTTGAAGACATTTTGATCAGATATCATTGCCTTTGTGTCCCTATTTTTAAATATTTTTTTTAATACTGGTGATTTTTAATAACTAAAATGGCCCCTTAAATACTACAGTGCTATAATAATATAAAACATGTCTCAAGCTTGTTAGTACCTCCACATGGTGTTCCCCGTGCTGTGCGGATGTACCAGCTTGGTTCTTTGTACAACACAGAAAGATTATAAATGTAAAAAAAAAAAATTAAAAAAATAAAAGCCACAAGAAACATTGAACCAGAGGCACATTCACTCTTGGTCTATCCAGAATGCATTGGTGGAGAACAAGGGTAAGGAACAAAACGCTAAGACGAATCTGGTGGGTTTGTAGGATTTCCCCAAAAAGAGAAAGCAGCCACCAGCACCCCAAGGAGCTTGAAGAGGAAGATGAAGATGTTAAAGCTGAAAGAGCAGCAGTGAGAAATGCCATAGCGGCTCCGAGTCACGAGGAGGTATGACTAAATGTTGTCCTTCTCATTTTATTTTATACCACTAAGAAGCCTACTAGTAAAAAACAAACCACCAAGTATCAATAAGTGCAAGGCAGTGCTCTGGCTGTATTATTCTCACTGGGAAAATCAAACTCCCAAAGGTACAGTGTGGGTTCCCATCAGGATAGAGAAGAAAGCTGTTAAGAGGAACGTCGACAGTAGTGTCCTGTTGCACCTCATATTCGCAGTGAACTATAAAACAAATTCAAAGATCTTTAGAAGGTTTTCTGCCTTTTTTAATGGAAAAATATTACTGAAGGATTAATGCTATCCAGTATAATAGACTAATCTTTCTTCTTCGTCCTCGCTTTCAGAAATCAGTCATTATTGTCAGCAATCTGTGCAAGGAATATAAAATAAAGCAAGCTGGTTCCGTTTTTAAGAAGAAGAAGAAAATGGCCACCAAAAATGTTTCCTTCTGTGTTAAAAAAGGTGAGAACTGGAACTATTGTCCTAGGCCTGTTTTGGACCCCTGATCAGACCCAGAGAGTTAATTCTCTGCAGATTCTCAGTTATCTGAGCAAGGACATAAAGGTCAAATCTATTTGCTCTGTGGTTAAGGCATGTTCGGTCAGTGGTTGATGTGTTAATGAATAACGTGACGTGGATGCATCCTATTAATTACCTTTCACTCTCCGTTATCAAAAATAACGTAACCCCCTCTCTCCAGGATCCACTTCAGCAGTGGCTTCTGAGTGACCTGGGAGCAATGTTCAGACTCGCAGCATCAGTTAGAGTTGAAATGTTATGGGCTCTCAGAATATATGTTTATACTGCTTACTTTTATATGATCTTTGATATTAGCATGCTCTCTTTTGTATTTTGTCTTTTATGGTACTGTTCCTGATATATTTGTTGAATTGGGAGTATTGCCAAGAAATTATATGTATTGATTCCAGGAGAAGTATTAGGACTTCTGGGGCCCAATGGAGCTGGTAAAAGCACAGCTATCAAAATGATCACTGGAGAGATGGCACTGACTGCTGGGCAGGTAGGAGGCGTCTGGAGAAAAGGGGTAGATCCATGATAAAAGTCCAAGTGCAAACCTTGTACCTATGCTAAGCTATAATGTTTCTCAAAGCATTATTAGGGATCAAGGTTTTAACTGAATGCATTGTGCTATTAAATTAAACAAAGTATTAATAAAAAATATTGTGAGCTACTTCTAACTTTGACAAGCAGTTGCATCTACCCTAATTGGCCATGTTTATATTTAGAAACCAAGTAAATGAGGGTTGCAAAAACACTCTTTGGGTTTCCTCGCCTAAATCTCAGTGAAGCCCATAGTCTTCCTCTGAACCATACCCTTGTATCTGGGCAAGGCTATATGAGAGCAAAACAATCAGCCTGGTTGTGCAGGTGCTGATGAAGAGGAGCGATGGAGCGACCTCCCATCTCCAGGACCACGCGCCTGCCTTCCTGGGGTACTGCCCGCAGGAGGACCCACTCTGGCCAGACCTCACCGTGCACGAGCACCTGCGGGTCTACGCGGCCGTGAAAGGGGTGTGCAGGGAGGATATGGCTGCTACTGTCAACCGGTACGGACGGAGGGTGTTTCCAGGGCCTGATCAATGTTTTATTCCCTAGTCCTAGGGCATGGGGAGGGCACCAGAAAGTCAAAATTCACTGTGAGCCAGAGGCAACCTTGAAAGAAACTCAGGAAATGGAATTGCAAAAGGGATTTTGTGCTAAATGCCGTGATTAAGTGAGTGGGTTAAGAAAATCCCCAATTTGCCTAAGTGCATTTAGTGGGGATAAATTTACCACTAATGTCCTTTTAAGTATGTTATCTTTAGCAAGCATTTCTAAAATCTCTGATGTTACAGTTTGGCACTACAAGAAAGGGTGCTTAAGCACTGCCTGCTCAGCTGACACTGGCAAGGTGGAATGGATTTATAATGCTGTTGACATTAATGATAGGCTTAGAAAAGAGCTTGTGGCTTATTCAGTACACTTTGCTTCAAATATTCACTTACATTTTAATAACACGATAAATGTTTAATGAAAAAAAGCAGCAGACAAGAAAGGGGAAGAAAGTTCCTTTTTCTTATGATTTTGGGAATCCTTGATGAGAGTATTGAGTTGGGAATAACAAAAATGTTCTTTTTTCACTTATTGCCTTTCCCCGCAGAATAGTGAATGCTCTGCAGCTTCAAGACTATTTAAAAAAAAAAACCAGAAAACTCTCTGCTGGGATAACCCGAAAGGTGTGTTTTGTTTTACCTATAATGAGCACTGCAATGCTCATAGCACAAATCAAAAATCCCCTCTGTGAGCGGAGGGACCTACCTGTGCTCCGAGCTACTCAGGACAGCATTGCGTTGTCTCCCATCGTGGGGTGACGGAAATTAGCCTTTTCCAAAACCACATTTCCTATAAATCAGAACCCTGATTCCCATGAACCAAGTGACGCTGTCTGCAGCTCTTTGTAGACAGAGTGTCAGGGACTGCAAGAGATTTGACTCAAACCCCTTTCCCTGTCATAGTTGTGCTTCGCAATGAGCATGCTGGGCAACCCTACGGTCCTGCTCCTGGACGAGCCCTCAACTGGCATGGACCCCAATGGGCAGCGCTGTGTCTGGTGAGTAGGACCTCAGGCACTGTGCCACCACGGTGGTAAAAAGGTTGGAAGCCAAGAGTTAGCTAAGATTAGGTAAAGAGTGTTTTGCCCTATCTGCGGTTAGTGCTGCTCATCACATGCCAATGGTTTTATTGGAAACTCCATTTTCCTGGTTCTCTCTAGCTAAAGCATGAGCAAGGAGAGAGAAAAACCATTTTACTTTCATCCTTGTTGCAAACTTTAGGACAGTCATATATGGGATTTGCAAGATTCCATAAATGGACCTGAGTCAAAAATATTTCTTTTTGTCATTATTTCAAAGTATTACCATGTGCACATCAGTCTAAAGTTGCTGTATGTAAAGTTTTTACACTTGTTTTAGGGGAGAGGCATTTGGAGGGACAAAGGTATAAGAAAAAGTGTCTGATACTCCTAAGGAGCGTTAGCTTTTTTTTTTCCGCCCTCCCCTCTGGTCCTCAGGAAGATGACTCATGCCGCCCTGAAAACCAAGGAGACAGGAGCCATTCTGACAACGCACTACATGGAGGAGGCAGAGGCGGTGTGCGACCGCGTGGCCATCATGGTGTCCGGGCAGCTACGGTGGGTGGCAGCACGGCCGGCACATGGCTGAGTTGGGAAATGCCTCTTGGCCCCTCTTCGGTCCATGCAGCAACAGGGCTTCTCCTCCGGCCTCACCTACCTGAGCCCATCATCATGGGCTTTATGAAGTGCTCCCCATGGTTTCACCAGCAGCACAGTTTGGGAAGGAGCAGATGGTGGGGCATCAATGATTGCACACTGATATCTCTTTTTTTTTTTTTTTTCTCCCTCCCCTGCAGGTGCATTGGCTCCATTCAGTACCTGAAGAACAAGTTTGGCAAAGGCTATCTACTGGAAATTAAGGTCAAGGACCCAGACTGCACTGATCTTCTTCATGCTGAGATTTTGAGGATTTTCCCAAGTGCAGCCCGTCAGGAGAGGTAACTATAAAATACGGGATGAACGGTGGCTCCAACACTACCTCATCCCTAAAAATGTGCCCGGCATGATGGCCAGACACAGGATTTCAGCTGGAGAGGGACAAACAGCTCAGACTCTCTATATGGGGATCTGGTTTGATAATGTCACCACGTCCAACACTGCTGCAAAACATCCATACAACCCACTCATAGCGTGATATAAAGTTTTTATCCCAGAACCTCAATACAGAGCAAGAATCGCCTTTTCTTCTTTTTCTTCAAGGTTCCCCTCTTTGCTAGTCTACAAGGTCCCAATGGAAGATGCATTGCCCCTGTCTCAGTCTTTCTCCAAGCTAGAGGAAGGTAAGAGCAAAATAAGACGACTTTTTGAAAAGGTGGAACACAGACTGCTAATTTCCAACTCTCTTTCTATTTCTCCACAGCCAAACGAAACTTCAACCTCGAGGAGTACAGCTTCTCTTTGAATACTTTGGCTCAGGCATGTGATTTCAAGGCTAGACATGCTGTAAAGGCGTGAGCAGGAACAAAAGCCGCAGCGAGACCTGGGCCAGTGCAGTGGCAGGAGGCTGCTCCACCAAAAAACTGCCTGGGGGTGGTGGGCGAGGGGTTCTCTGCTGGGAAAGTGGTGAAGCGTTTAGGTTTTTTCACTGCTGGGATCTAGTATGGTGGGAACAAACCCAGGCAAAATGTTGCTGTGTCACTCCACTCACCCGAGACAGGCACACAGCACCATCCAAGGGACAGATACCCTTGGTAGATGCCCATGCCCAGCCTCTATGGCTGCTCCTGAAGCAGCAGGTAATTGCTGCTTGTACAAGGCTGGTGGCAAAGATGAGGAATGTTTATGTCAATCCATTGGTGGGTAAAACCTACTCTATGGATATACCTACGGGCAGCCAGCGCCTCTCAGCAGGTTATACCAGAGAGCACAGGAGTCTCAGCTACTGCGTACGTGCTCCCCACATAAAGCTACTTCACATACCTCTCAGACGGGTTGCAGAGCTCCACCTCCTGTAAAGGAGCATCACGGTGTCTAGTGAATGTCAGAGAAATAATCAGAGCTTTATCTTTCTCATTTCAGGTGTTTTTGGAACTCTCCCGAGAGCAGGAAAAGGATAATTTTGATCTGACTTTGGATGGGACTTTCGAATGGAAACAACTTCAGCAGGAGGACTGTTGAAGATCTAAGATGCTCATTTACGCATTACTCAGTATTAACCTAACTGATGTGATACTGCACTTATTTACTACCTTTATCAGTGTACCATGAAGAGGAGGAACAGGCTCTGCCTTTCCAGTGAGCGTCAGCTGAGGGCTCCTGTCCGATGCAGAAGACATTTCACCTGGACTCTGCAGGCATCTACACTGAGCCCTACCCAAGTTGCATTTCCAATGGCTGTTGATGAAATAGTGCCTGCAGCGGTGAGAGCTGTTGTCACGCGGAGCAGTGTGCAGCAGAGGGACAGAAAGGTTTGCAGAAAGAAGGGTCATAACCCATATCTGGGGATCAAGGCTCTGCTTTGCTTGGTGGATCTGGGTGCATCAGGGAATCCGGACACACTGCCAACCTTCTGGGCTCCTCTCCCACCGATATGTGGGACTGTTTGCCTACGACGTGTTTAAATGCATCTTATTGAAACTTGCACTCTATTTTTATACCCTCCCAATAAATGTCTCTATAGAAACCACGGTTACACCCTCATATGTCATCCTTGCTGTGGACCACCAGGAACAGCTGAGCAGCTCAGACTCCTTCCCCTGGGGATGGAGGTGGCTGCAGAGGGCCCAGGGCTGCTGGCCAGGCACTTGTAGTCCCTCACGTTTACTATCTCTGGTAGCCTGGCTCGGCCAGCATGCTCACCCCTGCCATCCCTCCACGCTGGGGCGAGTGGTCGTCCTCCTCCCTCTGGAAACGAGCCTGGGTTGTTCAGCTGGAGAAGAGAAGGCTCTGGGGAGGCCTTACTGCAGCTTTTCAGTATTTAAAGGGGGCCTCTAAGAAAGATGGGGACAAACTTTTTAGCAGGGCCTGTTGCAATAGGACAAGGGGTAATGGTTTTAAACTAAAAGAGGGTAGATTGAGACTAGATATAAGGAAGAAATTTTTTACAATGAGGGTGGTGAAACACTGGAACAGGTTTCCCAGAGAGGTGGTAGATGCCCCATCCCTGGAAACATTGAAGGTCAGGTTGGATGGGGCTCTGAGCAACCTGATGTAGTTGAAGATGTCCCTGCTCACGGCAGGGGGGTTGGACGAGATGACCTGTAAAGGTCCCTTCCGACCCAAACCATGTTATGATTCTATGATTTTCCTCCTAATGAGGAAAATCATAGAATCATCACTGTGCCCAGCTCATTTGCAAAGGTTAAAACTCTCACAGAATATATTAAGTCCAATTCTCTTTATATAATCTGAAGCGGTGGCTGTGTTGCAATCACTGCTTGTGTATGTTCCCCACTCAGCTTCAAAACATATTTTGGCAGTTGGAGGACACATTTAGAGAGATGATGATTATTTCCCTCCTGGTTGCACAACAGCTCTGTTTCTACTCCCCACCCCTGGGAAATGGGTAAGTGAAATCACCGAACATTTTGGTCACCTGCTCATACACTAGGCTCCAGGAAATGGGAACTCAGTGAAAGGGAAGAGTTTTATCTAGTGCCCTGGGGATATCAGCGGTGGTGGAGAACCCAAGCCATGAGCCTCCTGATACAATGACAGTTTATACAATCCATTCCTGTTGGGTTTTTTTCATCAGCATTTCATGCAGGTTTGCGCCTCTGGAGATGCTGCTGGTGAGAGGGGCCCCTCTGCTCCGGTGGCTGCTGGGTTGAGTGGACTTGTAAAATACACTGGCTTCCTTCTCTTCCCTCCGTATCTCTGCTCTTACACACAAACCCTCGCTTCTTTAGCTGGGAAATCTCTTTTCTACCACACAGCATGAGGGGACCGGGCCCCTTTGGAGGTCTTTGAATGATGTAAGGACACAAACAGTAGTAAAAGCCCCACCAAACAAGTCCGGTCCCAGAGAGAGCATCTCTGGGAGCTGGAGAAGGGAAGAGGAGTGCACTGTGATACAGGGAAGACAAGAAAGCAGAGAGCAGGACCAAGGAGTGAAATCTTCTTGTGGCAATTGCATTTCCTTCTCTGGGGTGAAGAGCATCTCTTGCCTTGGCTATTCCTTCCAACACTGCTTGCACAGTTGTTTCTTCTAAGTAACTACCACCAACCTACTTCACCCTCTGCTACCACAGGTTTGACAGATTATTCTCCATGACATTTGGGGCTTTCCATTGTAGGGGAAGACAAAGCAAACAGACCTGGCTCCATCATCTCCTGCACAAGGAGAAGAAGGAAAAAGACCCACAAAGAGTCCCCCAAAGGCAAGCTTTGCATCAGCGTGGAGGGAAGGGGGACAGGGCTTGTGGCATTGCCAGCACGCAGTCAAGATTTCCAGGTCCTGGCCCATGGCCAGCACTTGGAGAAAAGGGTTCTGTCACCAGCACAAAGCAGAGCTTAGTTGGTAAGAGGAACAAATAAAAGTTCTCAAAACGTTCACAAGGACTTAGCTTTTCTGTTGGGGGGGTGGGGGAAGAACAAGAGAGAGATTTCCTGGAAATGAACCATTTCTTAAATATTCCCTTCAGAGGTTGCCTCCGCCTCTCTCCTTTCCCCTGCCCTGAGCTGAAGGGCTGCAGGGGAAAACCATCCCCCAGCAGCTGCAATCGCTCTACCTGCTCTTTGAAAGCAGGGGCTGGCAGCAGCCTGGTGGGAAGCACCCTGCTCCAGCACGCAAACCAGCTCCAAAACCGGCCTAACATTTTGGTTATTCTCCTTGTTTTCCAGCACAGCACGAGCCCTCCACGCGCACATTGCCTTTGCTGATAAACCTGAACCAGAGCGTGTTGGCCGTGCTGCAGGGTGCGTCCATCGTCCCAGCACAAAGTGGGTGAGGCAGCTCCCTGCTGCGGATGCTGCACATTCCCCGCAGTTACTCATGCAATAACTTAGTCTTATTAACAGGGAGCTTCTTATTTATTAGATTTAATAATGCCCTCTTTATGCAGCAAAGCGACAAAGCGCACAAAGGGCCGTTCACCACCAGCTGCCTCCAGTGCCAGTCCCCAACCACTGTGCCCCAAACGGACATCCCAGAGCGACAGCAAAGAGCAGCCCATGCTTTTCAGCATGGGTGAGAAAAACGGTGCCAGCCGGTAGTTTTTGAGTGCTGGGGACCAGGGAAGCAAGGCACATGTGTGCTCAAGGTTTGGGAGCTTGAACATTGTCTAGTTCAAATGCTGGTTGAGCAACTCCCCTTAATTGCAAGTAAGCAACAACAACAAAAAGTGATATTTCTGAGAATTTCAAGGAACTTCACAAAAAGCAGTGATGCAAACTTCAAAATAGCTATGAGAGAAACTTATGTGGAGTAGGAGGAGAGTAAAGCTGAGCGATGTCAAGCAAAGGACTGGTGTCCTGCAGGAAGCCCATAGCAGGGCTGCCTGCGGTGGCCTACAAGATGGTGTCCTGCCTGCAGACACCCCATGGGGTAAAGGCAATGTACCCCAGCCCTGTGCAGCTCCTCGCAGCCCCTCCTGTATCTCCTCTTCACAGCAGCAGTGCCATGGCCATGTGTGCTTTCTCCCGGGCAGGCACCTCCAGATCTCGTAGCTCAACTGAACAAAAACCATCCTTTCTTCAGAGCAACCTGGGGGGGTGGGAACCCAGGAGGCAGAACCAGCATCGAAGAGAAAGTTATTTGGGTCTGCTCTGGAAGGAAAGGCACCACGAACACGCGGTCTCCCATGCCACAAGGGCAGCGAGCACCTCCAGCCGGGCAGACACCATGCTCCGGCCAGCAGACCCGCGAGAGGCTTTATCACAGCAAGCACAGCCCATTCCTGTGCAACACAACCGGCCACACATGGCTGTCCCAGAGCAGAGCCAGATGTTCTTCAAGCAGAAGAAATGAAGCAAGGCAGATGTTGGCAACCTCGATGGCGCAGGAGTCCAATTCTCTTTTTCCATTCGCTTGAGACAGAAGAGGAAATCAGTGTTGGATTCACATCTTGGCATGTGAACTGTGGAGGGGGTGAACAGGGTGTATCAGGTCCTCAGCTAATGCGAACCAGCGTATGCTCTCCAGTTTGCAGCATGTGAGTACCAGGATGTCGTAACAAGCATCTCTCAGAGTATTTAATTTTTAAGGCATTTCAGCTTGAATTACTATGCACGTGAAAGCCGAGAAGAAGATTTTTCTCTTGCATTGGTACTCCTTAATTCTACTCAGCACTTCAAAACCCTTTTGAGACTCTCAGCTCAAAATATTCTCTAGTCCTTTAGCAGCAGATGGATAAAATATCAGGCAGAAGGCTATGTGTGGTTGTGACAGCAGCCAAACCCAACAAAATATTTACTTCAAAGCAAGCAGAAGGATAGCTTGTCCAGCTGGAAAAAGCAGGAAAGGTTTTTTAAAAGCGTGGAAGAGGGGGACAGAGAGGGAGATGATTGTGTAAGTCATGATGTTTCAATTAGATCATGCCTGAATGATAACAGAAGTTCATGAACTTATGTTCTAGGCAAAATGGAGGTATCCGGTTTGAGCCTGTGCATCTTTGTCCTGGCACAGACATCAGATGGTGTTTTATGGACAGGTAAGGAAGCACATGGGCTGTGCAGCAGCTGAGCTAGAAACACACCTGTGTGTCTGTGGTCACGGTGGATGCCACCAGCGTGGGGACTGAATACATCCCTCCTGCAGGGTCTTATGCTTTTCTGAATGAATTTTGGCTACTTGAAAATATCAGAAGTCATCTAGTCCAGTAATTAATGTCCCTGGAGAGGTCTTGGGTTGGGTCAGAGATGGTTGATGGATGTCAGTGGGAGCCCAGGTGCCAAAGGCAAATCCTTTCCATGGATTTGGGGCATGCTGGCACAGCTCCTTCCGTGTCATTGTGGCAGTAAAATATCACGGGTTTGCTGGAAGAATTGTCACTACCATCAACCACCTTGTCTCTCCCAGGTAAATGTATGCAGATAAAGGAACCTATAATGCCTACAAATAATCAGCTCTCTTGCAGGTGGCCACACCAGCCTGACCCTCACTTTGAGCAACTTTAGTCTTTGCAACAGTCTTCTCGCTCCATGTCCCACAGCCTTGAGAGCCAAGAGCCAGCCCAGCCATCAACTCCTCCAACCACAAAACCTGCCAAAATGACCTAAGACATGTTCCTTCCCATCCAGGATGTGAAGGAAGCTATTTTTGCCCACCATCACCTTCCCCAGACCCTGGTGGGATCTCAGCCTCCGACAACCACACATCAGGCTCAGCAGGTCTCCGAGAAGGTAGCAGGAATTCCCTGCCATGAAGGGAGCTAGTACTGTCAGGATTGAGTTGTAAATGGTCTTTTTTAGGTTTCTTCAACTATTTAAGTACTGTGTCCACAGATGGACTAAGAGGCAAGATCTGCATTGGGCTGCACTGGAAATATTCCCTATGTTCGCAGTCCCAGCAAATATTTATTATCTGACTTTAAAGCTAGTGCCATCATAGGATGCAAGAGGATTTGAGGCTGTGCTCAGCCTCACCTTAGGCAGCTGAGGACATCTACTTGCTGGCGCTGGCTGCTGGCATGGGCCACAGCTTCCTCCACCCACACACCTTGGTTTTCTTTGGCCTCACTGTGAGAAATTCATTTCATGTTCTAAACGCAAATCCTCTAAAGGGTTTTCAGGATGATAAGTAGGAATTCAGAAAGAACAACAAAAAGAAGCAAGACTTTTTTTTTTTTTTTTGCTTTAATTTGAAAAATAACTGGCCCTGAAACCACTGTATTTTTTTCCCTCTCAGGATAGGACAGAAGAGTTCTGCCAACATTATGTAGCAGGGCTATACCACATTTCACATGGGGATTTGTAATTGCCTCTCACAAGGGACTGAAAAGCGAGAAATGGGCTCCAGTGAGCAAATGATTGCACAACATCTTCTACATCTGATCTCTTGCATTTGCAGAACATCTATCTGCTGTCCTGGGGCTTTCCTGGAAGATTGGCTGCAGCAGCTACAGGGGCAAACAGATGGGGACTCTGAGTGGGAGGGACAGAGAGCAGCAGCTCCGTGCCCCCCCGTATGCCCTCCATGGGGGTGTCCTGCACTGACTCTTCCAGCCTGAGATCGGAGGGCATGACATGAAGTTAGCTGCATCCATGAGGATGAAAGCTAAAAGTTGAGCTGGCTTTAAAAAGCACCTGGACAAATTCATGCAAGAAAAAGCCACGCCTGGGGAGCTGCTAAAGCCCCTCAGGCTTGGGGACCCCTGAGCCAGGGAGCAGTCGGGGAAGCGGCAGCAGCCGCTTGCCCTGTCCTTGTGCTCCCGCACTCAAAGGACCCCAACAAGGGCCCAAAGGAGATGCTTGGTTCCTGTTCTCCTGGGACCCCATTAAGTCACTGTTGACTGTTTCAGTTAACTTTTGACATGTAAACCCAAGAAGGGAAAATTGGAAGAGAAGGAACTCTTTTCTGGGAAGAAATCACCTTGTTTTGGTTACAAACTGGGCATGGGCTAAGTGGAATGGTATATGGTTTACCAACAATAGCAATGTATTCCAAAATCACCCATTCAAGTGAAATATAGACAAAAATTTTCTTGTGCAACGTTTCTAGGAGAAGCATTGTAGGTCAGTGTTTCATTGAAAGCAAATCTTTCTTCTGGTCTGTAACGGCTGATCTCTTGATTCTACATCCTCTGTTCTGCCTTTGCTAGAAAGGGAAATTTGCCAATGTTTCGAAAAAAATACTGATTTGCCATTTCCAGCTGTATCACCTCAGACACAGGTGCCTAAAGAGTGCTCCCACAAGTGAAGATGAGCTAAACGTGCCCTGTGGGGAAAACGCATTTGAGCCCATCTGGAAATCAGCAGATCGAGCCCTGCAGGTGGGAGGCTCAGGGGCCACGAGCTTTTCTTCGCTCGGCCACGGAGACCTGCAGATGTTGCGCTGCTGCTGGGTCTGCTTTTGCAGGAAAAACCTCTGCAAGCTGCTGACTATTAATTATGATATAAGCCATAAATGAAGTTTCCTTAAGGAATGTACTGACAGATGGGATATCAGAGGAGGGAACGAGGGCTCCAGACAGAGGAACAGGAGTCAGCGGAGGCTCTGCTCATGTGGAAAGGCCATGGGGACACAAGACAGTGGATGTCCTGACAGCTGCGTGTTTTCAAAGAGCGGGAAATGTGCTTATTTTTTCCCTTCTCTCCAAATAAAATGGGGGGTTTGTGCTTCTTTTTTTTTTTTTTAAACATATGAAAGGATTTTGCACAATGGGTTTCCGAGAAAGAAGATGCGAGCCTTTTCTTCTCTTTCCTGGAACTGCCCTAATGAATCACTTCGCTCCCCTCGGGGGGTGCGGCGGGACCCAGCCCGCCTGGCCGGGGTGCGCTCCCCCGAGCATCGCCGTTCGTGCTCTGCCACCTCCTGGTGACACCGCAGCGGTGCAGGGCTGGGACTCCTGCTCCTCAACACGCACCCCGAAACACCGCCGGGACATCCCCGCCTTCCCCAGCAAGCAGGCAGCGGCAGGTTTGCATCTGCAGGATTTTTTTGCCAGCCGGTTATCCTGCTCCCGTCTCTTCAGGGGCTGGACCAGCCAAGGGGGACTAAGGCCGGCTGCGCCCCCCCGCCCCGTCCCTCTCCATCAGGGTGCGTAGTGGCCCATGGTGTCCCTCGCCCTCTGTGCATGGTGAGTCGAGCTCTGGCGTCGAGGTCACCCTTCACTGGCGCTTTGCAGGCTGAGGTAGGTGGGACAGGAGGGTGTCGTTGGGACGGAGCCCCCCGTGCTGCTGTGCACAAAGGGAGGTGAGTACAAGGGGTGTGGGGGTGAGCCGAAGTCCTGGAGCAAAAGCCAAAGTCCTTGTGTGAGCAAAATACCTGCTGGGACCAAAGGAACCTCAGCCTGAGAAAGGCAAATAACTTTCAAGGTGGTTCTGGTGACCTGCCAGGGGACGCTCCTGGCCCAGCCTGTTGCTCCAGGCAGACAGAACATCCCAGCCTGCCTCTTTCAGGATCGCTTTTTCACTCAAATACTCCCCCAACCCCAAAGGAGTATGGCTCCCACCATGGATTGCTGTATTAGAGAGACAGCGTTCATGAGAAATGAGGGCAATGAAGAACTGAATAATGCACAGCCTGGAAGAGATTTAGGACTCCGATGCAAGACCAACTTAGACCTTAATTTCCCAGCCAGGAGCTGGTGATACCCTCATGCCAGGGCCATGGGTTGTGAGCATCAGCAAGGGAGAAGCCCTCACCGCATGGCACCACAGACTCCAGAGGCAGACACACGGGAAGTGAAGAGGATTGTAAAGGGTTGGGCTGAATCTGAGGACAACTCATCAGGTAATGCTGTATCAGTCAAAAATAATTTTAAAAAGCTGCTCAGAGTTTCTCCTTTCTTAGGGAAAACTTAGAACAACAGCAGAATCTTTCAGCAGAATATTTCCAATTTTCTGTGCCAGGCATTCAGCAGAATATTTCCGATTTTCTGTGCCAGGCATCCATCCGAGGGAAAGTCCCGGTTCCCAAGTGAACGCTGCCCGGCCGGGAGAGCCCCCAGCCACTGGGAGAGGGGCTCAGCCCCCCAGGCCCAGCTGCTCTGTGCTGAAGGTGGCACCGCTGCCTCTCTTATGAGCGAGAGCCTTGTTCTGCGGCTCTGCTCTCTCGCCATCCAATGGCTTTGGATGCCCGCCAAGGATTTGCAGATGGAAGAAGGAGGTCAAAAAGCTGGACCACAGATGCTGCAGACGTGGCTGGTGTCCACAGGAATGCAGCAGCCACCACCAGCAAGGATGTTCACTTCTTCAACGTGTCTGCGGTGAACCTCCCCGAGGAATTTTCATTTGTTCAGTACGCGCTCTGACCTCGCCAGCTGCACCAGACCTGGTCTGAGTTTGAGGGGAGATGGAGCCCAAGACCCCCCATCTGCCAAGGGGGTCTCAGTATCAGGTATATCAACTTGATACTGAAGAAAGAGAGAGGAGACGTAAACAGGTATTATTCTAATATAGTCCTCTTCTCTCCTCCAGGTCAGATCCATGTGCCAGCTTTGTTGCACTACCGATATGTTGACAAGGTATCCCAGTACTTTGCTCTGCGGTTTGGGATTATAGCTATCTGCAACCTTTAATCTCTGCTCAGCCGAGAAGAGTGTTTCTGGTCACTTGGGCATTAATGCTCCTAAATCAGACTCTCATTTTTTACAGTCATAAAACTCCGCCTGGTCCCATGCTGATTTCAGCAGCCGTAAATCCGTGCCCTCTTTCTCCTTCGAGGGGCTGAGGATGCCCCCGATTCAGGGCAAGAAGGAGCAGTTAACTGGTATGAAAAGAATAACAAGTGTGGGCACAGATCTGAAACCGGGATTTATTTAGGAAGATTTTCTGGTTATTATCTACTTAGGAACAGAGGATTTGTCAGAACAGATCAGAGCATTTTCATCAAATCTGGCATCCTGCATGTAGCGGAGATAGCGAGAGGAGGTATTAGTGGAAAAACTCTCTCCAGCCTCTCCCAGGAGTGCAGGTACAGGGTTCGATGCTGTCGGGAAGGGGAGCAGAGGCAACGCTGTGGGTAGAAGCAGAACTGGCTGCAGATGTCCCTGGCCCCTGAGACTGGAGGCAGCAGAGGCAGCAAAGGCAGCTTCAGTCTGACTCGAGCCTTGGCTGGAGCTGATCCAGCCGAAGTGGAGGTGATGCTCCCCTCCTGCATGCAGGCTAGGCGAGAGCTAGCCTTGGGCTACAGCATGTTAATCTAAACCCAAATGCGTTTCCAACTCAGCCCCAACGCAGGCCAAATCCAGCTGGCTCGGCCAAAAGGATCCATCGGTCCTCTGCATCACGTCTGACTGCTGGGAGACGGGCAGCACAAAATCCCCCGGCTCCACTAAGAAATACATTTTCTGATATTCGCACTGACATTCCAGTAACAATAACATCATCTGAGACATAAGGCTCTTGGGAAAATTTTGTTTTACAAAGTGGCGTAGGAGCTGCTACAAAAACAATCCCCGTTTTTAAAAAGAAAATATTCCCTTGTCAACAAGCAAAAAAAAAAAAAAAAAAGTGTGCGTATCCAAAGGAAAGAGCCCTGGGAAATGCCCTTTCCCATGCACGATGGCAGGACTGCTGGGGCTCCGGGAGGACAGCGGAGACAAAGAGCTCGACGGCAGAGGGCAAGAGCCGTGGTGTGGTGTGGGAGCACCGGGGCTGCGGTGGCCCCGGCCGCGTGAGCCAAGTTCCTCGCTGCTGTTCTCATTTATAAATAGAAAGGCAATTAGTTATTATTAGAGCTTGTTGAGTGGGTCTGGAGGAATTACAGAAAACCCTTCCAAATGAGCTGCTTTCCAGTTCAAGGAAAGCTCCTGGGGTCATGTCTGGAAGAGAATGTCACTAGGACCACCTTGAGCCTTGGAGACAGGTCTGGGCTGGTCCGAGCATGAAGGGCTTCACCTTTGCAGTGCCATGCATGGGTCATGGTGCTCCTGGCATGGCTGGGGTTGGTGCAGAGGCACCCTAAGGATGGTCTGTCCTCACCCCACTCTGTGCACCCGTGTTTCCTATGATAACATTCCTATGATAACAAGGCAAGGCATCAGCAGAGAAACTTGCCTTGGGCCCTTTATCTCCAGCACCTGCCCCAGGAACTTAGAGGACCCAGCGAGCTCCTGCACTGTCACACCATCCCGATGTGCAGAAGGAAGTGCCCCACACCAGGTAGGTGGCACAAGGAGACCTTTTTGTCGCATCTTCAAGCTGCCCCAAGACTTCTGTGGGCTCATGGATGGGCACAGAAAGAGGAAGATGCACACCTGGAAAACCCAGAAGGTGGTTCAGTTCTCCTAGCTCCAGCAGAAGAAACACCATCAGGTATGTTAGGCTGGCTTTTGTGTGTGTCCCCCATGTTGTCCTCGTGCCCGGCCCCTTCCACCCTTCTCCAAACCTCTCCTGGAGAGCAGCACACAGGCTGTGCCTGGGGGCTCTCAGCCATGAGATGATTTTTGGCCATTTCTCCTTAAGTCGTGGAGGGCAAGATCTTTCAATAGCATTTAGCTCCTGAAAGATGCGCCTAGGCACATCATGGGCTATCTTATCATATCTAAGCTGCTCTGTACCCCCTAATGGTAGAGGTCCTGCTTTTAAATCTTATTTTTCTTGCCTGTCTCTCTGTTGGAAACCACATTTTTCTTTTATCTATACATTATACCTTCTCAAATCTGTCCCTAAATCTACAAAACCGCACTCAGTAATGCACAGAGATCCAGGATTGAAAGCATTTCATTAGTGACTGTCCTTTACAGAGCCAGCAGGGTCAGAGGAAAAGAAAAACAACACACACATGATCAATATTTTTTAAAACAGGATTTGAAAGCAATGCATGAGAAGCATCTATCTGGTTTTAATTTCACATGAAAAAATATGGCTATTAATATATGGCAATGCTGCTCTACCATAAGAACGAAGTGTAGATAAAACCTGCAAGCTTAATGAGGCTCAGGAAAAATAAAATTTGAAAGCAAATCTTTGAAAATCTCTAGGTAATCTCTGTTCCATTTATCATGCTTTGGCAATCAGAAAGTAAAACCAGGCTTAGCATAATGAAGAAAATCAAACAGGCTTTTTTTTCCCTGCTGCTCTAAAATCACAGAATAATATAGTCATGGAAAAAAGAAAAAAAAGGAGGAACTTATTCCCTCCTGCCGGTGCACAGGGAATCTAATTGCAAAGGTTTCTTCCTGCGTGTCTGAGTAGACTATGTGAGACTGGAATTTTTTAATCACAATATTTAAGCTCTCCTTGGTGACACAGAACTAATGCAATGGTCCTCTCTTGATCTGCCAGAGATGTGAAGGTAACAACGGCTGATAACTGAGTCACAGGCTGAGAATGTGAAAAAGCCAAAAAAATTACTTCCCTTGACATCTCTACCCGGCCAGGTTGGCAGCACAGCACCAGCCCTGGCCAGGCTGGGGAGATGCTGAGGATGCCGGTGGAGAACATGGCTGAGGAGGCTTTGCCCATGGTTTTTGGGGTGTGAAGTTCTCTGATGACTGCTGGTCCCTGAATGTCCCAGTCACTGGAGGGGGGGTCGTGCCGTGCATCCCTGGAGCTGTTATGTGACAGCTTGGCCAAGCGCTGCTCCCCCCTGTCCAAGTATTTTTGGGGTAGACATGGGTGAAGCCCAAGGCATCATATCCAGCTGCTGCCAGGACTCATGCCGAGTGCTGCCCCACGGCACTGGTTATCTCTGGGTCACTTGGCTCAGTGGCAGGGGCTGTGAACACAGAAGGGAAGCTGGTATTTGGGAATTTGGTCTCCGAGAGCCCCAGATGGTACTGCTGGACTCTGCGATGGATGCTCCCCATCATGACACCACTGGTCCTGCAGAGCTGGAGGTGGCCCACACCCAGACGGGGCATAAGATGTCTGTGGTCCCTGCAGACTTGAAAGTGGTGGCTCCCAAACATTTCACTTGCAGACCCATTTCCTGGACCACCCCAGATCTTAGCAGAAAAGTTTTGTTAGCAATTGATTTTCTGTTGGGCTGGTAGTCCCATCACAGATGCTGGGTCCCTGCATGGCATTGCAGCCCTCCCTTGAGAGGCCAGTTCTCTGAGGGTATTTCATTTCTCTGCAAAGCCACATAGAAAGCCACCCAGAAGCCTTTAAACTACCTCATTTGGCTACTGACAGTACCGAGCCCAGAGCAGGAGGCCGTAGCATCACTGTAATGTGTCCAAAACATCTTCAAAACAGCGGGTTTGACCTACTTGTCCCTTCTCAGCTCCTCCAGCTGTAGTTTCCCTGCGGAGCAAAATCACAGTACGGCTCTCTTCCCTCCCAGTGCTACAAAGCTGGGCTGTTTCACAACTTCCGTGTCTTCTTGCCTATCTAATCAGGGCTATGTGGGCATCCTTCAGCTAATGGTTCATTGGAAAGCAATTGTAGATCCTTGGGTGAAAGATTAAATATATAGTCGATGCATTATTCCGGTACAAACCGTGTCTGTTGCTATGGACAAGGAACACATGTGGGGCCATTTGGAGGTAACGTGAGTTGCTTTTATCTCCTATTCCCTTTGGCAGTGGCCACAATTATTGTGCTTTGAAATCACTCCTTTTGCAGACAATTAAGAGGAGGGAGGAATTCTCAGCAATTAGTCACTCTAAATCACATATGAGCATAAAAATAAGAATAGTTGCACCTTCTTGAGCTCACTGCAATGAGATTGGATATGTGCAACTCACATATATTCATATTTTCTCTCCAGAGCCAGCAGTACTAAGGATTTCTTTTTCTGCAGTGCTGAGTGCATGGTGCTGTAAAACAGACATTCGAATGTTGTCTCTCTTCCCAAAGGTGCTGTAAGGATGAGAACTGCAATAAGCATAAAGCATTTTAAGACTGTGCAGGCAGTGTTACAGGGCTCTTCCCATTACTGCCCTTAATTCTGCTGGAAGATGGGTGTAAAAAGAAATAAATAAGTAATGACCCAAAGCAAACAGTTCCAGGCAGAAGCTTGGCTGGTTGGGGCTTTCTGCCTCCCCGGGCTCATGCCCTTGGGTAGGACAACAGCAATGAGCAGCTTGGGCTGTCTACTGCAGGGAGAAGAGAGGGCCGTATTTAGCCTGCCGGTGCTAGGTGTCCAGCTAGCTTCATGAAGCTATCATGATAGCTGCTTGCTCTTCTCTTCTCATTACGCAGATATTAGAGTGAATGTTCTAAGTCCAGATGTGGTGAAGCCACAAGGCTTAGACTTGAATTTTCCCACAGCTACAGGGCTGATCCTTGCAGCCACCTCCAGCTACCAGCAGCAGGCATGAATCACAGTTTCTCTGTCTCTTTCTCACATCCTCAGGTGCTGCAAGTCGGGGATGCTTTCTTGGAGCCTTGCCTGTAGGTTCTTGTGCTGAAGTTCCTGTGTCTGCAGCCAGGACAAACATTGGAGAAGGGGGATTTTTCCCTTTGTGCTCATGCGACAGCCTCCCTGCCTCCTCTTAGTCTCATCTGCAGCATACATCGGGATGTTAAAGCTCGCCAATAGCAGCAGGTATGAAGAAGTAGCGACCCACATAGCCTTGCAGTGCTGTGTCCTAGTGCCTCCACCCACTAGGACAGCCACCTCCACCACTCCCACCAGCGGTGCCAGAGGGATTTCTCCCAAGACAACCATCCAGTTTCAACAGAAATGCAGAATTCGAGCCACGCTAATTGTCAACACGCCACACATGTTTTTGTCCCGTTAGTGAAGAATGAACAAAACCCATCTCCAGGCTGCTCCCTCCAATGCTGCCCAGTGTTTGCCTCGGACCCCACTGCTTTTTTAGAAACCAGGTCTAAAAAAATTGTATGTAGAGCTGCAATGCCTTTCTTTCTTTCTTCCTTCATAAAGACTTTCCTCAGATGAAATCTGCTGAAGTCATAAGTCACAAGGGGGCTTTTTCAGGCACCAGAGATGTGTTTTCTCCCAAGAGAAAGCCTGCAATCTAGCTGGGACAGATTTTTACGGACTCTCTTTGCTCCTGTGCTGCCCCCAGCACACGGACTGCTCCGTACATACACCGAAGGGCAGGGCCAGCTGGCGGCCGCACACAGGAGGAGGGGGCCTGAACATATCATCCCTAAGAATGGAAAAATCTGCAATTGCAGCCAGTTATGACTATTGCTGCGGGACAAATGCACACGATGGGAGACTCCAGCAGACCCTCCTGGAATCTTTTTTGCACAACTAACTCCAGGAGAGAGGAGCCCTTCTGCAAGAGCCAGGGAGGGCTCTTCCATGTGTAGCCAGAATACAGTGTAGGCTTTTGGAGTGTAGGCAGAACCATATCTTTTCCTCTGTAATGAGACATTTTAACTTCTCTGTGCTGTGTCTTGCAAGGAACAAGTCCTTGCAGTGGGGGGGTTGCAGCATCCTCTGGGATCTGAGAAGGGGACAGTGCCATGGCTGGCCCAGGGCTCAGGAGGTGCTAAGGAAGGAGCTGGGGACACATCCCTATTCCATTATTTTTGCAGCACAAGGAGATGGCAATGCAGTGAGACCCACCAACGGTGCCTTGCTTGCTCCTCACGTCGTTATTTTAATCTGTTCCCAAACCAAGAACAGGCCACCAGCTGCCACTAGCCCGTCCCACCATGGATGCTGCCAGCAGCAGGATGCTGAGCAGTGCGGCACACCCGGCCCCGCTTGTTTACCATGACATTAGTCACTCGCTTCCCAAATCCATTGCAAAAAACACAGCCACAGGTCCAATGCTCCAGCCTTTCTGCTGCCAGACCGACGTCAGAAGCCACAAGAAACAAATGGACTGATTTTGAGGCCACTTGTGCCCTGCAGTAAACAGAGAGGGTAAGGCTAAAGTAACATCCCGTAAACCTGCCTGGAAAATAAGTCCCAAGTGCTTTTTAACTCTCCACCTTTGCAGGCCCCTGAGTTCATGTCATGGTTTGGCTCCTGTCATGTCATGTTTGGCCTCAGCACAGCATCATCATTTGGAATCTGGGAGGGAGAAGTGCTTGGGTGAGACTGAAAAACAGTCCATGAAACCCACCCCCCGCGGCTGGCGTTAAGTCAGCCTTGTGCATGGCATTACCCAGAAACTGCTGCTAGGATCCTTCAGTGTCCACTTCAACCTCTTTGATGAGGTTAGGAGGGGTTCGCCATCCCCTCCTGTCCCTGCAGCCATCCATAGCCTCCGGCTGCTGTCCGTCCTGGGTGGGCTGAGACCCAGCACCCAGCGCAGAGCCTGGCAGCATCCTTCTGCCACGAGCCCCTTGCAGCGTGCGCTGCCTCGGGCACCCCAGTACCCCCAGCTGCAAACACCCTCCTCTTCACCTCTCACATCTGCTGCCTTCAGCCTCCAGTTTTCACACCCGTTCAACGCTCTGCCTGTGCCAAAGGCAAGCTTGTTACCAGCCCAACACATGCCTCTCCTTGGAAACACTCCTAACTCACTGCAGTAATGAAGCACCCAGCCTGGACCTTTTATGGGTTTATTTGGACTATTCCCCACTTTCACACCCAGTAAAACCCAGCACAACCCACGCATGACCTCTGTGTTACTGACTGCTCAGTGCAGGGTTTAATAGGTACTGGATGCAGCATAAATTAACATTTACCTTCTGGGGCTTCCTCCTGGCTGCAGCAGGATGGGTACCACACAACCACAGCTCCCTAATCTGACAGCAAGTGGCACTCTCCCCACACAGAAGCCCACGAGCAGTGGCTGATGTGGCCCATGTGGCCACGGGGCTTCTACCTCTCGAAAGCAGAAGGAACCCATCATCTGGCTAAAGAAGTTGTAATTCTCCGGTACATGATGGCATGACACCAGTTCCCTTCTCTGGCCACTCTTCATTAACCAAAGGCAAACGCTGCAAAGCAGAACATTTCACAGGAGGTAGGTGGGGACAGGATCTGATGGTTCCACCATCACTGGGTGGGATGTTGAGTTGGGTGCCAACCTCCTCTCCATCGGCCACGCACACAGGAGGGATAACATGCATGGTCCTTGACAGGTCCCGGCACAGGCTGATTGCTGCAGGAGTGAGACCATCGGGGTTTGTGTGCTGACCCAGGGTTATGATCTAACCCCACACCACCTCAAGACTGATTGCCACACAGATGCCTCCCTCCAGGGGCAAACTGAGTCTTGGTGCCATGCTGTGGATGCACAGGGATGTAGTCTGAGGCTGGATCTCTAGAAATTGACTCAAAGAGTCTAATAAAACCGTTTTAAAATGCATGTGTGTTATTTGTTTGTTTAAGAAACCTCAGGAGAAGGCATGGATAAATTGCTTTTCTCCAGCAAGGCTCTGGGTGGAGCACCTCAAAAGACAGCGCAGTTCTTGTGAGCTCTGAGCAGGGATGCTGCGGTGGGGTCGTGCCCCTGGGGAGCCCCGTGAGTCTGGTAAGGCTGTTAAAGCTGCTCTGATCCTGCCGTCAGCAAGATGCCATGAACATCCTGACCTGGCGACCTGCAGAGATGCTGGCTCCATCGCAGCACTGGGACCTTTTCCAGTGACTTCAGTGGGGACCTGGGTCCTGACCCAGGCGTTTGGAGAACATCACTAAAGCTGTGAAGACACAAACCTCACCCCATCTCCCATCCCAGGCCAGCGCCCCGTCCACTTCAGGATACGTCCCGGGAGGATAAAGCCCTAGAATACAAGTTTTCCTGGCTTGTTTGCAACCTGTTCTCCCTGAAATAACCACAGGAGCTCCTGCGCCTTGTAGTCAGCAGCTTTTCCCAGAACAACACCAGGGAACGTAGCTGAGCCATTGTGTTTTACTTCATGTATTTATTTATTTATTCTTCCTCATTTTGAATGTGCAATATCACAGTCACTGAGTTATAGATACTGGCACTAACAATAGCTGGAAAAAGTTTAAGCCATTTATGGACACTGAAGTGCTAGCTAAATAGAAAAGCTTTTGAACATTTTGCAAGACCAGCTTTAAAAACAGGATGTGCAAACCCTTTATTTTGGGACGTGTTTATCCCAGTGATCAGATGTTCCACCCTGGTATCCCTGCCACGGCAATAAAAGCCCTACAAAAATTTACAAAAACCCGAAGCACAAGCTTTAAGTTGAGCCCAGGAAAAAATAAAGGGAATTGCTGTGCTAAAAGGGGAAAAAATGTGCCATGGATTTCAGTGGCACCCACTTTCCACAGGAGCACCCTTGGATGGGGGGTTCCCCCAAGCCACGGCTCGCTGCTGCCTGCACCTGCACCGAACCAGGGCAGACGCTGGGATGCAGCAGCATTCGCATCTCCTTCTCCCCTTTTCTGGCACCAGGATGAATTAACTCCACTTCAGGAGCTGCTTTTCAGTGCAGGGGAAAAAAAAAAATAAAAAAAATCCAACCTTCTGTCATGCAGGGAGAATTTGGCGCTGTCATTTCAGCCAAGGAAGGCATCTCCCATGGAGGAAGAAGAAATGCTGTAATTCGGGGCTGGCGACACAGAAGAGCCGATGCATTCCTCGCTGGGACCCTCCTGGCAGGTGCTAAACACAGACGTGCTCAACTTAATACCTTGTGCGGCTTGCAACGCGTGCAAGATGCAGCAAAGAGGCGGGTTTATCCCTCGGTATTAAAAATAGCAGCATGATGGGTTTAACAGGGGAGCAAAACCGAGCACGGCAAACAAAGCATGTCAGCGGGATGAGGACAGGTTGCTCTGGCACAAGACGTGCCACCGGCCACCTGGCCAGCAGCAGAGGGTGGCTGTCCCTGCAGACCGGTGCCAGGAGCTCAGGCTGGGGGACAAAAAAGTATTGGGAAAAATGCAGAGGAGGAGAAATGGGTTCAGGGTGGGCTTTTAAATGCATTCCAAGACAGCCGCACCTGGAGGCGGTTGTTGGCAGTCTCCTGATGTGGTGGCAGCCCAATTTTTGCAGGAATTTTGCTTCCTCGTGAGCAAAGAGGCAATGTGGGAAGCTCAGCAAAGGGGGAAACTAGCTCATCCTTTAGCCTTGCAGCAAATGAGGTAAATCACCGGTGGCACGGCTGGCAACAGACTCAGGATCTAATGACTGCTGCTGGTTGAAAGTGATGCTAACAACGTGAGGAATTTTGCTTTATAATATACAGGTTTGGAAGCTGCAAAAATCCTTTAAAAGTTCAGGATAAGCTTTCAGAAAAATGCCTCCCACTGCAGGGCAGTCCCACGCCTGTGCGTTCCCAAGTGCCAGCACCTGGGAAGAGCACAGTGAGTGTGCTGTTCTTTTGGATGCTGTCTTTCAGGGTCTTCTAATTTGGGGGTACAGCACTTCTGTCCCAGGCACCCCTTTGCCCTCACAGATTCCCCTGCTAGACCCCTGAGATCTGCAAAACTGACTCATAATAACGTCCCCTCCATCTGCCTCTGCCTTCCCACTATTTTGCTGAGCAGCCTATCCCATCTCTTAATCCCCATAGGATGCAAAGGGTCCCGCAGGCATCAAGAAGCCCTTGTGTTGGGACTGCTGATACATCTTGCATGGCTCTTCCTTCCTCTCTGAGGGTGGGATATTGAAGCAGAGCGTGATGCCGTGGCTAACCCTGGTCAGGCAGGAGGTCCCTGTAAAGCTGGACACGATTCACCGGGGGAGCTCACTAACTGCCAGGCCAGTCTTCTCCTCCACGGTCTCCTGCTGCTTTCCTGGGAGACTCCTCATTATTTATGGTTCATCCCACTCCACTCATGAATGCTCCTGCTACATTTGCTCGACAGTGCAAGCAGGCAAAACCTGCAGCGATGCGATCTCTGAAAGCACTACCTGATTAAAACATATAAAAAAATAAAACAGAGATATAAAACTGCCAGTTGCCCACAGAATCAAATAAAACTAGTTCAGCTCAGCCTCCCCCATCTTTCCTTATTGCTCAGGTAATAAAACCACTCACTATACAAATATTTAATTTCAGGTGTATAGGAAAGCAAGTCACTGAGCTAACAGGTTACTTGGGGCAGCGGGAAAGCTCTGCCCAGTGCAGGGGTGTGCTGGGGCACCGGCTGTCTCGTATCAGTAACTACTATTTATATGATCCAGAGTGCTAAACACTTTATCAAACAAATAAAACAACAGCTCTCCACCAAGGGATAGGCAACGGGTGTAGACCATGACCTTGCTTGGAGCTGTGGTGGCTCCATGCAACAACCAAAAGTCTTCTCCTTCCCATCCAGAGGACACTGACCCAGAGCCAAGGCAGGTTTCTCCTCCATCAGTGCACATCCACCTGCACCCTCCTTCTTCCCCGCTTGCATGCTCAAGAGCCACGGTCCACCTTGCAGGACTGATGAGGGTCCAGGGCAGCTGCCAAAGGTTAATGTGCAAAATATCCTGTATGAACTGGGCTGTTTAATGAGCATCTCTCCCCCAGGTAATGATCAGTGATGAGAATATGCTCTGCTATGGTAATGCTTGCAACATAACAGCCCACCGAGGAGGGAGCTGGTAGGCGAAATGAGGCAATCCTCTCTCCTCAGCTGGATCGCAGCTTCAGCCAAGCTCATCTGCATTAATCTTACACTCATTAAAATCAGTTGTTCTGTTTCTAATTCAACCAGTGCTGCCAAGCTCAAGAATTAAAAATTCATGAGCCAATGTCCCTGAAAAAAAACCAACCCATAAGTTCATCTGAAGCAGCATAGATTTTTAAAACAACCATTAAAAACGTCTAGCAGCTCCTTTGTGCTTGAAGTTTTCAGCTCACATTTCCACAAGGGATAGGAAAAATGAAAAAAAAGCTGAGATTTTTACACAATCGTGTGACTCCAGAGGCTGGTGCTTCCTAGAGGCGGCCTCACAAATTGTTATCACTTATGATGAAAACCAAGAGACTGAGCAACACAGGAGGAGCGAGCTCATTTGGTTCCTGCCTCGGAACAAGTGTCATTGCAGAAATGACAAAAAGTCCACCCTGCAGACCCTAGGGCAAGCTGCCCACTGGGTTTTACTGCAGTGAGGTCAGGAGCCTAGAAATGACATCAGCAATATTTTTCCAGCCTTGGTCTGGACAAGCACATAGAGCTCTTGGCAGCCCCCACCCCCTCTGCAGCCACGAGAGCAGCATCGGACCCGTAACAGCGACGCAGGACATGAGACCGGGTGTAGACCCAGCCACGGGCAGCAGCGAGCAATGGGCAAGGATGTGGGAAAAGCCAAGGCACCACATTACAACAGGTCATGCTTTGGTTGGCTTCCAGCATCCACTGCAACGCTCATGCCTTCTCTGTGCCCCTCAGTCCCCTTGTCCAGCTTCCCGGCACCCATCCAGTTATTTCTGCCCTTGAAGTCTCCATGGACAACAAGGACTTTCCTCTCCAGCGAGCAGCCAGACACTCTCGTGGGTGCAGAGCAGCACCCAGGAGGAACATGCAAGTTAACAGTAAAAGTAAATAATTACTTTTTAATTCCGTACGTGTGAGCAACAAACTAGACATGATTTTTAATACACTCCTAATGATGACATGCTCTGATGACAATAGCTGGAGAGCTGGAGACAAAGACAATAAACACCATTTATTTGAAGCACATGGGAACTCAGAAAGGGCTCTCCAATATTTTTTTCAATAGCCAAAACTAAACAACGTTTCAGAGAGTGCCAGAGACCTCCCAGCCCATGAAAACACCCAAGGTCTCAAATGGCCTTTGCTGGCCCAGGCTGGAGCGATTACGCTGTGCTGTCTGGGTCTCTCTCCACAAACGCTGATGTTTTCCCTCAGAAAAAGGCACCATGTTTACAAAGTAAAGCTCAAGTAGAAAAACATCAAGCCAGGCCAGTGCAAAACCAACCCTGAGAAAAGGTTAGGATTAACTCCTCTAGAGCCGACCGGAGTTTGTTTCCTGAAGAAGAAGGAGCATAAATAAAGATGGGTTGTGAGTGAGTGCTAGCGAGTGTTGCTGCAGTTATTTATAGAAGGCATTCATTTCCTTCATGCTCTGGATAAATATCCATTAGCTTTTGAGGTCATTAATCAAGTATTAATTAACCTGCTGGGAGAAAAAAAAATAATATGGACGTTAATGTTTTAAAAGGAAGCTTCCAGCTGAGAAAAAAAGGAAGAGAGCTAATCTGAAATTTTCCAATAAGGCCTTATTGTATTGGAAAGGAGCAATGAGCAAGGAACAGACCTGTTGGATATACTTAGTGGGAACGTCAGTCTCTGCTTTGGTAACAGGGGAAAAAAAAAAACTGTGATCTTGGCACATCTACAGAGCTTCAGGGTGGAGAAGAGCTTGGAGCGAAAATTTAATGGGTGTTTTTCACCTGGCAGCGACAGCACCCACACCTCTTATAGCTGCCACCTCTGGGCCGGCACAGCCGCCGGGTGCCTGAGCCAAAGCCCCTGCCAGCGCAGAGCCGTTCTCCCCAGGAAACCATCGCACGCCTTGGCAGAGTGGGCGAAGTTATTTCTCCTTCAGACACTGATGCAACAGCTGTTTTTTTCCTCTAAGTTCCCTCTAGATGACCAAACTACAGACCGGGCTCTTCTTTTAGTGCAAGCAATAAAAATCCAGAGCAACCATCAGGAAATCATCAGGATAGCCGAAACATGCTCTGGCTATTACACACTCACGTAAATGGGAGGAGACCTTGGCCCTCAGACTCCCCACCTTCCCTCTCTCTCGCTCGGGGACCAGCTGAGCTAACTCTCCATTTTTTGGACTTCCCACAAAGCAGCAGCATCCCATGGAGACTGGTGGGGCTCAGCTCGGTGTAAGCATGAGTAACATGGAGAAAAGATAAATACTTCCTGAAGAAGACAACTATTTTCTAAGCATAAATGCCAAAATGAGATGTGACACCAAAACTGGACAGCAAAAAGAAACAAATTTCCTGGTGGCACCGATACAAGACCTGCAAGACCACCGTACCATCACGCTCCCAGAGCGTTGGCCTGGGACGGCTTGGCTGCGTCCCTTCTCCTCTCTGCAGAGCAAGGCAGCTTCCAAGTGACGTAAATCAGAAGTTTGGACTGATTATTTTGCAAACTGAGACACAGCTCTCCTGTAGCTGAGGAGGCACAATGTTTAAGGAAGCACAAAAGATCCTGTATTACATGTGGTCTTCAGGATCGACTTCCTTTGCCATGCCTGTCCGCCACCCCCACATACCCAAATCTTGAACAACTTCAAGCTCTTTTTTTTTATTTAAGGAAAAAAAAAAACACAGTCAGCCTGTTCCTGCCCATTTTTAGCTTTTTTTCCCCTCTGCATATTCCCCAGTTCTCTACCCACACATACCCACACTACAGACAAACTATCCTAAAAAAAAATTGAGAGAGGTCTAAAAAAACAACAGTAATCCAGGGCGTCATCAACTTCCAGGAATGCAAACTGGCTTAAGAAACCACAACTTCTTTTTGTTGTTGTTTTTTTTTTTTATGGGTTTTTTTTAAGTCTTTTACAATCTTCTGTTTTTAAAAATGGCATGAATTCACTCCTTCTTCACCCTCCTCAGTCCTCTCTCTCTCCCCAGCTATATTCAGAAAACATTTCTCGCCAGCCTTGTTTAGCTCACATTTCAGGGCAGAACAAATGTGTGTGCATAGGGGGGCAGGGATGATGAGTCAATTAGGCACCTAATAAAAATCTGATTTTAAAAATTCCTTTTCCGATTGTGAGCGTGATGCGAGCCGCGGCAGTTACAAAACCAGTGCCGCCAGCTCGGTCCAACCTGCCCAGTGCCTCCCTTGCAGACAGAGAATGGTTTCCTACAGTGAAGCCGCTCTCATCCTGCATTAAATGTCGTGTATGATGAGGCATCTGCTACTTAATGTGAAAGACACCGTCACAGCCTAATAAATCACATTGACAGAAGGACTTTTGTGCTATCACCAATGCGCTTTTAACCGTATGGCCTTCCCCCTCCGTATGCTCCCATTCATCACCGTGCCTTGCAGACCTCACATATTATAGCTGATTAACTCATCCCCAGAATAGGCAGCCGTGCTAAGCTCTTTGAACCCGCTGGTCTTGCAGTCACCTCTTCTGTTGTTCCCATCACTCCAGCCACAACTTTCTGAGTCTGCAAAGGAAAGTCCTAGAGATGCGCCATTTGTCATACAGATGCCATTTATTATACAGACAGCATCTACCACTGCTTTTTTCCAGGCGTGCACTAAATTGGAGAGGGTGGATGCGAGAGGGTGTCTATTCATTCTCCTTGCAGATGGTCAAGCCACAAAGCACCCAAGTGAAGCCGCATGCTTCCTTTCAACCTCCTTGCCTTGGCCGAGACCCAAACCACCCACCGGTGGAGTCATGTTGGACTTGCACGCTCTCTCATAGTGCATAACCTTCTCTCGTAGTGCAACTGTCCTGGCAACATGTCTAAATGTGTTCATTTCCCATGGATGCAGTGCAATTTGAGAAATTTGAGTATTTCAGTTTAGATTTTGATTTCGTGGGACTGGTCAAGTCTAGACAAGAAAATGGAGCAAAACCTCCTGAGCTTTGGCATGTTAGAGCAGCAGTAATTTCAAGCAGAACACAATGCTGCAAAATTCATACTAGTGCAAATTCCATATAAGAAGAGCTGAATTTTAAAAATATTACTGCAAAACCAGCCGTTTCAGAACCAATAACCCTGCAGGATGCAACCAAGCTGGACAGGTATCACAAAGGAGCGCAAAGATATTTCTGGGACTGCATCAACCGTCCACGAAGCCTGCTACGAGGCACATCAGCCAGCCACGCTCACCAGCAGCTACTGATGCCAGTGGCCAAATGGACTGGGATGAGGACTGGTCTGGCTGTGCTGATCATAGTCTGGAGTGACCGAAATCACAGTGGAGTGGAAGGCCATAGGATCACGGCGTGCTTGTTTCCATCAATAACTTTACATCCCTCCCACAACGGAGCTGGTGGTTTCCTCTGTAGGACAGACTATTCTGTTGCACCAGGAGGGCCCCTGTTTAATTTTGCTCTGGCTAAGTATGACCAGTTTTGTGGCTGGGTAAAGAAACTTAACTCATTATTCAATCAAACTTGCTTGAATTTTTATTTTCCTTTTTGCTCAGTGAGCCCTGGGGACACCAGGAGGAGTCCAGGCAGAAGAGGGCTCTGAGCAGGCAGCAAGCCATGGCCAACGGGCTGCTCCTCCGGCCAGGGCAGCTCCAAACCCCAGAGAGGACGAGGTCCATGGGGTTAGTGCCAATGCCAGCAAAACAGAGCAGGAAGAGCATCAGCTGGGTAAGGATTTATCAGCCAGCCCAGACTAATGCATATATTTTCCACTGGACAAGCCTATCCTCCTCTCACCAGCACAGCCCAGCCCATGGGAGTGCTGGCCCAGATTATAAAACCCCGGTTTCTAGCTGCTTGCTGGAGATAGCACATCTGAGAGTAACCAATGCAGGGGAATGATAGTGCCCTTGGATCTGTCCTTTTCAGCCATGAAAACAAGTTAATGTTGGTGTAATTAGAGAGTGACCGTTATTTGCCATTGAGCTTCATAAAAATGTGACGAAAGATGTATGCATTTTAATTAAGCTCCAGGGGAAAAAAATGTGTACCTGGCTAAATTGCAGAGAGATGAACTCATTACTTCATCCACGTCTCAGTCTGCTGCCTGTTTTCCTCTGCAACAGAACGATCAGCCTAGGCTGCAGTCAGTGGTTTTAAAAAGCAAATAATCCTTCCAAAACAGCCAGGCCAGCACTTTATAATTCCTACGTCTCTGAACTGGGAGTCTTCATACAGACACGTTTCTAGTGAGACCGACAGGCAAGCATTCAAAATCTTAGAAATCTGAGGGGGAGCGCTCCCCAAATCAGGGCATCAGGAGGGGACCCCGACAGAGCTAGCTACAGATTTTTCCAGCAGCCACATGGCTCCTGCAGCTGCCAGACTTTTCCATAGATTGCCCAGGTCTGACTTTCTGCTACAAAAGAGCCTGGGCCTGAGCTGCCCTTTTCATCTCAGGAATGCACAGCTGCGAAAGTGAGGTCTCGGTTCCTCTTGCAGAACGTGGCTCCAGGATTGTGGATTTGAGTCCAAGCCATTAAGGCCATGCTGTGATCAGAGTTACATTCGTACTCACTCTGCGTACAACGAGTGAGAGAAGGGTAGGTGGGGGGTGCAGGCACCCAGTTGCCTTTGGGCGCGTGGAAAAAAGAAACAGCAAAACCCATCCGGAGTTTGAACAGCAAAGTAAAACAACCTAAACCCTTAAGTAGATCCAGAAAGTTTTGAGGGTGTAGGGAAAGAAACAGCAATCATCATCAGCCTCCTCTCCCCCAAGAGTCAGCTGAGCAACCTTCCACATCGGAAAAGAGTTTCTGATCTTCTCAAACACTCAGATCCCCTGTGAAAGTCACTATGCCTCTAAGAGAGTCAGATAGGGTGTCTGTGGGCTTTATAAAGGCTAAATAATCTGCTTGCTATTATTGCTCCTTGTATGATTAGATCAGAGCAGGTAGAGCTCGTGCCTCAAGGTGCTAGTCACTAGTCCCAGGCACCAGGGAGGAAATCCCGTGTACCCCTCGATGGCACCGCACAGCCCGACGCACCACGATCCCTCCCCAGCCAAACGCTTACGCGTGTCTAATCCCCTTGGAAGTCAGTGAAACATATCTATGTCCTTAAAGTTAAGCACCTCTTTAAGTGTTTTGCCAAACAGAGAGTCTTGTGGAGCGAGCCACAAAGGTGACAGAGACAGTGCCTTCAGCTTCATTCACCACGTGGGGTGGGCTGGTGGCACACGCACGATGCCTGGTCCAGGCAGGAGCGTGCCCAGCGCAGCAATGGGACTGGACCTTCACAACATCTTTGTGGTCAAGCAAGTGCGTCGCTGAGCTGGGGTCTCATGTCCTTCTCTCGCCAGTTTTAGATGCCAGCCCTGCCCAAGGTGGGACAGTGGCCGGCGGTGGTACAGTCTGGGGCAAAAACCTTACATTTCATAAAGAGCTGACAAAATTGGGCAACATCTAGCCTCTACCAGTGACATGGTCTTTGCAGGCAGGGAATTGAACCAGTCCCTAGAAGCTGCAAGACCCAAGACGGCAGCTCTGAGAGATGCTGGCGTGTCAAAGCTGCGGAGGTTCAGCTGCGCCTAGCACGGACACAGGCTCCCTGCATTTCCCCTCCTGCTGGGAAGAGCTTGGCTCCAAACCCAGCGGGCTGACCACAAACCCTCTCTGCATGAATATATTTGTTAAAACACTCATTCACACTGTAGCCACGGTGCTGGCTGGAAGAACATATATCAGGCTTTTTGTCAAACAAAACCCACTCCAACTGTCCAAGAGAACAGCAAAATCTGCCATCGCACTGCTCTGAAGGGTTTACAGTTCACTGCAGCACTTTATATTACATCTGCAGTTGTTTCCATAACCAAGTCCAAGAGAGCCTGTGAACAGGAAGGAATTAGGCACTCAGGCAAAGACCATTAAAGTCAAGGGGAATCTTTCCCTAGACTTGAGAGCATTTGGCTCCCGGCCCTGGGTATCAGGGTCTGTTGTGCGGGATTTAGAGCAGGAAATGGGAGTAGGACTTTGCAGGTTTTCTCAGCATTTCTTACAGAGTTTAGCACAGAAGCTTTCTGTGCTCATTTCCCTGCATGTAAATTAAGAAGTGACTGCTCGTTCGAGATGCAAGGCCCTAATTGACCGTCCTTCTGTTCAGTCTAGGCACCTCCTCCATCCTTCCTGGGATAGACCTAAAAACATAACAAGTTGGACTAGACCATTCCTATGAGCAACAAGATTTCTTTATGGGTCCTGACATGTTGGTCCCTGATGCAAAACCCACGTATGACATGTCAGTCCAAGAGGCAAAAATACCGCAAACCAGAAGCTTCAGCAGGTCTGAAAAGCTTGTTAACCCAATTCACACTGGGGATGAACCTCCTACTGGGATCTAGGCAGAATTTCACTGATTTCACTTCTGCCTGTTCAGTTACAGCCAACAGTTTTGCACAGGAATGTACCGTCTTTCGATGGAGTGCAGGAGCATGCACCAAAATAACAAAAGATCTGAGCTGCCTCCATTTTCACACAAAGAAGCAGAGATCTGCATTGCTTGGGACTTAACCTCTGGAAACGGATGTTCTCCAGGGAGTGTCTTCCCAGGCACCCAAAACTGCCAACACACGAACCACAAAGCACTCTGGGAAACTTCAGTCTCTTTTAAAATACAACAACTAAGATCCTAATTTCCTGCTAATAGGAGCAGCGATGCTTCTCTGGGCTTGCAGTAAGACAGCCTGTCAGGTGAGTTTAGTGAAGCGCTGTGCCAGGTACCAGTGTCTGCGAGTCAGGAGTGGAAGGCATTGGCACGAGGGTGCCGCACTTGGAAGATGCTGGTTCATTTTCTGCCTCAACCCCACGCCCCCAGCTTTGTTCAGCACTATCGCTTCATTACCTCCTCGGTGATAAAAGCAGGGAGGACATTTCTGCACCCCACATGCCATGGGAAAGGTCGTACCAAAACTCCAGCGAGAGCTAAATGAGGAGGCTTTGACTTGATGCTAGAGCGAAGGCAGCGAGCTTGGCCAGCACCATGCTGAGCAGCCCAGGCTGCTCAGGCCAGCGAGGATGCTGTGTGTGGATGGCCATGGGCTGCCACGGGCTTCGCGGGAGGCAGCATCCAGCGGTTAGAGATGTCCTTCCCACTCCTCGTGGGCAGGGAGGAGCAAGGCTGTAAAGAACAAGTTATTCAAACCACTGGCTTAGGGAAAACCTCTGCCTCCTGGCAGACGCTCATTACTTGGGCTGGGTTTAGAAAAACAGAGGTGACGAAGCCCTGCTTCAGCCTTCAGTGGGAAATACAGAGAGACAAGAGTATGCTTAGCTGCAAGAAACTTGATCCCAGAAAGAGGAGAAAGGAGGGTGGAGAAGGAAATGTATCCTAATTGATTGCTTTTGGTGGCTGCAACCCCACGTAGACAGTGCCATGTTCAACAGGACGGGCTTTGAGCGGCGAGCGTCACTTTGCTAAGACGGCTCGACAACGATTTGACTCGAGAGCGATGCACCCGTCCAAAGATCACCTCTGCAGAGCAGTGGTCTACAGGTTTCCTCTGCAGGAGCATCCATCCCCGCACCCGGGTGCCTCCGTTAGCCTGGAGGGAGATGCGGTCGCCCCACCGCAGGAAGTCAAGTGTGGCTTTTTGTTTCCAGCGGGATGTGGTTTTAGGAAATGAGCTTTGCTACCACCTGCTGTAAGTTCACCGGTTTAGTGGGACAAATTACTAAATTTGACAGGAACTAGGGTCTCATTAGCGTGACTGAGGCTTTGGCAGAGGCAAGGCTTCTCAGCTTCCATTTATAGGATGCACTGAGAGACGCCGTGGCAGGAGTTCAAGGCAGGGCGGTGTGCACCATTGCATTATGAAGTCTAGACAGCGCTGGAGCCTTGCAAGCCTGAAGAATGCCTTTTCCCTGCCCTTGCGTATTGTTCAAAACCCAGCAGCATTCCTCAACCAGGAGCGATGTGGGGAAATATTTAATTCCCTTGTTCAAACAGACCTTTTTGCACCATTGCCTCCCTCAAAAACCTCCATCTCCAAAGCTCTGCCTGGAAGACGGGAGGTTGCCAGCATTGCTGCATGCACGCCAGCATGAATTCTCATTTGACCAAACGCTGCCAGGCTCCTCAGGGGAAGGAAGTAGGGAACAAAAATTTTAAAAACTGCCTAAACCCCATGTTTTTCTTCCTACCTGGAATGAAAACAGCACCTTTGGAGCAATTCTTGAAATATCTGCTTTTAGCTAGTTTTATTCCTCCCTTTTCCTCACTCTGAGCTGACCTGCCTGAAACTTCACCACCTCCATAGACTTCCAAGCAGTGCTCCCTCCTCTGTTAAAAGTCACCCAGCTGAAAAGTGTCCAAGCAGCTGTGCTCATCGAAATCTGCAGCCAGCCTCAAAGAGAGCAGGAGATGTTTTGAATCGAAACCAAAAATCAAAACAGAAGTAGTTCTAATTTATTGGAAGATTTCTGTTGGGCTAAATGCACTTTTCATGAGCTGAGGGGCAGCTTGTGCTTAGATAGCATTTCAGCAGCTTCCGAAACACAACCTGGGGACAAGGCTGGGGGAAACGGGGCAGCACTTTCCTACCCATCGCCAGAAACGGGGATGACATCTGGGCAACGCCTCCCCACCTTGAACTGTTCAAACTGCAGCAGGGTCCGGTGGCAAGGACTCAGTCATTCAGCAGCAATTCGAAGGAAAAAATAGGATCAAATGATGATCCTTTAGAATTCACCAGTCTGCCTCTGACTGTACACGGAGCACGTACGCTCTTTCCTTAAGTGGATTGATAAGTGCTCTGAATCAGTATTAACACATGCCAGATGCTGGGGAATCATCTCCCACTTATGGCAATTACGAGGATGTCCCAGAATCCAATAAAGCAACTGAGAAGATGAGCATCTGGTGGTGGTTGTCAGGCCCCGACACGGCGAGATAAATCTATGTAATAAAGAGGTGTGATTTTTTTTTTCACTTGAGTCATATGCCATTTAGCACTGGATACGTGCAACTCCTCCTCCCTTCAGGGGTTCTCCTCAGGAGGAGACGAGCAGAGCATCCTTCCTGCAGCGGGATGCTGAGCTGTGCCCCCCTGACCCTGCCTTTTCTCTGCTGAAATCCAGCTACCACGTGTTGATCCCCCAACCCCATCAGCATCACCCAGCCACAGTTCTTCAGAGGGAACTGTGCAAAGCAACCCTGCACAGCCATCAAACAGCACCTCCGGCCAGAGAAATCACCAGGTGAGAGCATCTCCCTCTCGCTGACCTCGTCCACTCCACGCTTCCAGCCAAGGGCAAAACCCCACAGCTCGAGATAAGAGAATCCGCCACGTGTTCAGATTTGTTAAAGTACATACAAAGTGGTGAAGCAGTGAAGGTTACTTCCTACATAAATGAGCCAAAAAATAATCATCGTGCACAGGGAACACTGGGGATTACGCAACAGCGATCCCATCTAGCGCAAACACAGGGGCAAACACGTGGCTGAACAGCATTTTAAAAATACTTAATGGATGATTTCTAGAAGTAATAGCCAGCAAATTTTATTCATGTGCAAGGCAGCAGAGCTGAGCTATATTTAATAGAGGGAAGAAGATAAAAGTAATCTCCAAAGGTCTGATAATGCAGACTCTGTGCTTGGATATACTTCGGTATATCTTTATGCAGTAAATGCCAGTGTAGCTACAAGGATGTTTTTCTCGGTTTGGATAGCAATTCAGAGACTCATTGGTTTTAAGATCAGAAGCAGCCATTAAAACATCTCATATGAGCTGCTCTCCACCACAAGCCGAAATGTTTCATCCAATAACTGAACAGGGCCAGAGGCTTGATAACTTAGAGCTATTTGCAATGAGCGACACACCAGCCTTCACCCACAGGCAAGGGCCACCCTCGCTCCAGCCGTTCTCGCTGCCAGGGCCCTTCTCCCGTGAAGGCTGCTCTTTAATTCAGTCCCTGCCCTCACAAACAAGTTTTACTCCCATTTTCCTTCCCAGATCTTTCTCCCATGTGGACAACGAGCTGAGGAAGAGAATAGCAAGAAGAAAAGTCAGTGAGCAAACATTGGGGACCATCAGTGCCAGCAAATGCCACCCGTCTGGGACCATGTGCTTACCTCTGGAGGCCCTGGCAATCATGGAGAGCATCCTCCCAACCCTCCAGCCCTGCTGACATGTGTCCTGCCAGGAAGACTCCCAGAAGACCTCCAGACTCAGCAGTGCCTGGAGAACCTGCTCCTTCCTTTCATTGCGTTCTCCTTTGGGCTTTTCCTAAAGCAGAGCTTTTTCTCCATGTAATTTCCCACAAACATCTGAAAAGAAACATGACCAGCATCTGTTGTAACAGCAGCATCCATCTAAAAAGCATTGAGCGGGCCCAAAGCCACATAATACACTTACAGTATCACTTACAATGTCAACATTGAAATAATTTTAAAAGTCAATTTTTCTGTAAATTTATGCTCATTGTTTACTTTTGGTAAGATTAAAATGCTTGGCATCAGTTCCAGGTTTTCAGGACTGTGGATTCAATTTGCAGAGGGTGCCTGGGAGAGAGGGGACCTTTTTTTCCTAGAGAATAATACTGCTTGTTTGAAACATCCTAAAGGGTATGAAACCATCATTCTGGATCCTGGCTTGTGTGAAAGCCAAAGTAAAAAAAAAAAAAAAAAATTACATTTGGAATCAAACTCACCTTATTCCTTTCAAGAAGCTGCTGCTTTTCTTCTTAAACCTTTGTTTAACTTTGATCCATTCTGTGTTTGAGATCTGCCCATCTCCTTGTGTATGCACTACCCGGGCTAACAAGTTCCCCTTCTATCGCTTGGGATCTTTGACAGCACAGTGTTACAACTATATCAACTACATGAAATACACTTTTAACGTCCCCATTAGGGGACATTAAAAATGGGCTTTAAAGTACGAATTTAATTACTTTGGATAAAATTTAGAACATATGCAATATTTGACTTTAAAAGCACTGTGTGAATATTTCAGCAATTAATACACAAAGTCCCACTGCAGGGAACACAGTTAAGATATTCTGACTGCCATTTTTCAGAAGGTGTATCTGTGATAGAGCTTTCCTAAGTGTTTGTGCGAAGTGCTGTCAGCAGCACCAGCTGCAAGGCTGTGCAGAGAAAGGTGCTGTGCTTTTGGGGACGGAAAAGGTCCGACCACAGGAGCCCAGGGCTCAGCGTGGCCAAGCCACCCTGCTCCTCCCAGGAGCCCTCAGCTTAACTAAACCAAACCATTTCACCTCGTCTAGGGACCTCTACACTATTTAATAAAATACAGTGTTAACATCGCCCAAGACCACAGAGCGAGGCTGTGGCAGGGTGTTTTGCTCCACCGAGGTCCATGCACAGGAAGGAAAGGGAAGAGCGTGTGTTTGCCCAGCTGGATGCCTTCAGAAAACACATCCATCTCAGTGCCTCTGGGTACGTGTCTGTGAAGTGCTGAACAACGGAAAATCGTTTGACTTGTATCAGACCAAATCCAGAGAGTATCAACCCTGCAATTAACTATAATTAGAAATCCACTCCGGCAGTGCTCCCCCAGGCAGAATCCATACCCACCCACACGCGCTCAGGTGCTAAAAAGATGCTGGTAGAGAAACGCGTGGTGACCACCTCTCCCACGCGTGGCCCGTGTGCTCACTGCAGGCTCCTGTCCCCTCACGAGGGGCCGGAGCCAACCTTACACCAGGGCTTACCCGTGCCCTCCCAGATGCTGAGCGAGGAAATTATCTGTACCACGGAATCTTTACAGCTAAGCCTCCCAACCAGCCAGCTCCCTTCCCCGCTGCCTGAGTAGCTGTCCCCTGGCCAGCCATGCCAAGTCTCAGGCCCAAATTCCCCTTGGATATGCAAATAGAGTTATTTTTTTAATGTGTCTTTCTGCGCTGTAGCTTTTCTCTCTTTAATAAGAAAAGATAACCTGCTGATGTGAAATCCCGTGGTGAGCAAAAATGAATTAATTCCCCAGCCTGCACTCCAGCCATCTTCAGTCCTTCTTCTCCACCATCACCCAAATACCAAAGGGCTCCTAAACTACAAAGTGGCTGTGGCCAAACCCAGTGCTATTATTGCATTGCTAATGCCCCTCGGAGCCTGTGCCAGCTCTCAGAATAACATCCAGAATATAACGGGAGAAGCTCAGTCCAGACAAAGAAAGATTCAGTTGTCACCTTATTTTCAAGGAGGTTTTGCACTTGTGATTCCCTGGCAGTTAAGATGCATTTTGAAAGCTCCCTACTTAGCTGTGTCTCCAGCTAAAGCTAAACATTGCCATATGAGCAAAAAACCCCAGCGCTTATGAGATCTTGGTACTTAGGGATCTAGTAAAATGACAGCAACCTCAGCTATAATTACTGCCCTGTAATCTGCATGTCATGAATAACTACGTAATTCAGCAATAGCTGCAATCACTGCACACAGTTATTTGCTCTTTGCATTGAAATAAAATGGTGGGGAAGACGGACAGCAATTGAGTGCTGTGTAAATATTCAGTAATTTTCAACCTTTTTCTATCAACAGACCCTTAGTATTTTTCCTGTGGAGGCCCCATGCAACAAATAGAGCAAAGACGCGCACAGGCTTTCCTCGCCAAGCTACCTGCTGCAACACGCCCAAAACCACCCATCAGCCCCAGTGTGAGCTGAGGGCTGGGAAGAAAGATAGGTAATTTGGAAAAGGAAAAAAAGACTTTAACCACCACTAAAATTGAGTCTTTTCTCTTGCTGTTCTTTGAGCCATTTGGTTCGCAGATGTTTTTAATAGCTTTCAGAGTGTGAGAGTCGGAGCCTACAGGGAACCCACACCATGGCCAAGGGGAAAAATTGCTATTTTGATCTCACTTTGGGAGCGTGGACTAAATGTTCATGTTTTGTTCAGTGAAAAAGTACTGAATATTTTGATTTGGAAACCATGAGAGGCCCTGTCCAACCAATGCAACGCAGTGCCAGGGTGGAGGAGAATTAACACCTCTTGTACCTCCCAGCTCTGCTAGGAAAGGTTATTACTTCCAACTATTCATCACATCTTTGCACATCAGCTAGTTTCCTCTATAACTTATTTTTGACGAAACAAGCCAGGTTAGCTCTGCAGCCAAGCTCAGCTCTTTAAAATGCTTACAGCCAGCTGGTACCTTCACTGGACTGAGACGGGAGCACTTGCAGGAGCAGGTCCATGCAGAGACCAGACGGACACCAACCCTGGGCGCAGGTGATGCTGAGGATGACGCCAGCCCAGGAGCCACAACTCACCCATGTCAACAACATCAACTCACACCTGTACGGCAGGAGGCCCCAAGCTGCAATTCCCATGAGGCAGGTACAGATCAACCTCTGAACCCACCCAAAAATAAAAAATAAACCTTTCCGTGTCCTCAGAGATCAAGTCCAGCAGAGCCAAAGCTATTGCACAGACAACACAGGCCTCCTACAACTGCAATTCCCACAAAAAAAAAAAAATCACATCAACAGAAACCTCCTCACTGTGCTAAAATGTCCCACGCAGGATGGCATCCCCAGCACATGACTTAAAACACAATGACTGAATGCTCCACTGCAAAACAGAACGGATAAGGCCAAATTCAAGACTTTCCACCACTTAATCCACATGATTCTGTTGGTTATAATGGATGTTTATTAAATTACATACAGTTCAAATCTTTCTCTAAAACTCTTAGTGCTTGCAAATGCCTCTGTGTGCATATTAGCGGCAGAGATGGACAAAATGGGCATTCAGTGGTCTCATAGCTCCTTCTTTCCCAGTATCTCATTTGTTCATAGACTGAAGAGACCCTGGCATTAATAATTACTTATTTTAAATTAAATGCAAGACTGAGGAAAGGAGAAAAATCTTCCTGAGTGTGGCAGACTTCTTTATATCTTGCTAAATCTCCCTCCAGAGCTGTAGCTGTTGGTGCTGAGAGACAGAAAATCAGCTGAGCCGAGGACCTCAGCCCTGCACGCTGGAGGAGTGCAATAATAAATGCAATAAGAAATGCTTTCACACTCAGGCCAGGAGGAGCATGCATTGAGCTGATGAAGTTTCGCCGACCTCCACCCCACCGCATGCTACAGAAACCATGCTAAACTCCAGCCAGCTCCGCCGAGCAAGCATCCAAATTTGAAGGCAGTTTTCATATGTGACCTAAAACACCTCTCATAGGAGCAGAGAGATGGTGTAAGGGAAAGAGGAGCCAAAGGATCCCACTTTCTTGGGCAAATCTGGAGCACAGGAGAGAGCATGGGGAGGTAACCTTGTTGTGAGACCAGCACCCACGTAGAGGGGAGGTCCCCCACCCCTCTGAGCCCAGACTGTCCCTCTCCCAGCAGTGATGCTCTGCCCATCGCTCTCTGGCCTTCAGAGACTGCTCTAGGGTGACAGCCAGACCCAGAGGAACATCTGGAGCAGCAGCAAGCAAAGAGACAATTTAAGCAGTTTGCAGGAACAGCTGGGGCTTCTCTCACTGCCAATTAAACAGTTTCCCTGACCATTTTTTACATAAAGATTAGACATCCCCACACATCAACGTGGCTCTGCAGTTCCACCAGCCAGGATACAAACGACAAGGGCTCCACAGCCTTTTGCTTCCCACCATCACAGAAGACTAACTACCAAGGGCAGGAAGAAATACTCCCTCTCTGTGGTTATTGCACCCAGCAGATGAACAAGTTCATTTCATAGGCATTTGCCTCCGGATGAGCAACAAAGGCAGAAATGAAAAACCCAAGAGCAAGCACAAACCCCCCGCAAGAACTCTTGTGTTACGCCCAGTGGCTCATTGGAGAAATGTGATGCTGTAGAAATACTTTGGCTCCAGCTGAATCCATGTGTGAACATGAATTGTTAAGTGGAATAATTCATTGTGCATTGACTTTCACCACGGGCCCCAAGATTCCAATCCATGTTCTTTCCAAATTACTGTAATTTTCACCCTATCTCCTATGATGATGTACATAGCTAGCCTGAAATTCCCCTGTGGCACTTTAATAAATAGTTTAACCTGAGATATAATTTACTAAGATTTAAGCGTGCGCTCGGGAAGACCTATTTCTATTGCAGGAACTTGTACTAAAATTGGCATCACCTCTCTCTCCAAGGCTCTCCCCACTGAGCACACTGTGCTTGGGTGGAGAAGTCTATCTGTGCCCTTTCCCACGGACCACAGAGGCTTGAAAAGATGGAGAGAAACAAGGTCAAAGATGTCTTCCACTCTTGGAGGTCCTAGGAGAGGAGAAAAGTGACCTTCTCGGGCCCTGTCCAGAGACCCTGGCTGCACCCCGGTTATCCAGGCTTTCATTGCAGCACCCAAAACTTCACACTGCTGGGACACTGTGCAGAAACAGAAGCAGAAACAGGCATAGCTGAAAGTGATTAATATTGCCCTAAATCCCAGCAAAATATGCCATGTAGGAATCAAGGATTAACCACCAGAACGTGCCTACTAGGTGCAGAGATGGCAGCTCACCCCTGCTCACCTGGCTGAGGTTACCAGCCTGTCCCCTGTCTCCTTTCGTAAGCTGCCCCCAACACCCGTCCTGGTCCTTTTTTGTGCACTTCAACCCGCTTCAGTCAACAGCTTTGTTCAAGTGCTTTTCTCAGTGGCTACCAGGAAAACCTGCTAATTTGGTGATGTGCCTGAAAAACCAGTGCAGTTGTAAGCAGTCCAGGTACTTCTATATTCACCCTGTTCTCCAGATCAACCTTTTCCCTTCAGACAGCAACTCGCTTTCTGCTCTACACGGTATTCCCTGCCCTGGTGCTCACCCGTTGGTGGTGACTAAGGGTTAATAAGGAAGTCAAGGAAGGAATAAATTGAATAACAGCTGAATTTTCTGCTGATAAGAGACTCCTCCTTCTGAGCCTTGTTAAAACTATCCTGATTGTTTTCTTGCTTCAACAAATATCTTATTGCTGGGTCTCCAGCAAGACAGCGAGTTTTCTGCATCCCCCCAGTTCAGGGATGAACCAGCTGTAACTGACCCCTAAAGCAGTACTAGAGGGCAGATGAAGTCAAAGATCATCGTTCTGGCTCAAGAACCCATGTTTAAAATGCTAGAGGCATCTTATACAGAGACATTTGAACCTACAAGAAGTCCCAGTGCCATAATTGCATCTTAATTTGATCCGAACACACGACTGTGCTGAGGACTGACACCGGCTCCTCCCAGGCAAACACACGCAGGCTCAGCGGCTCTTTGGCAGGGCGCTAATTTTCTGTTAGTGCAAGAGATTCACTGATTCTCCTTATTTTACATGCTACTGGTAAAAAAAAAAAAATCTCAACATTACTGTTGACTTCCAATGAAGTGAGAAAACAGGAAGCAAAGCTGACGAGCAGTTAAGGCCGAAATAGTTCAAGCTGTTTTGATGGCAAGAAAGCCGGAGGAGTCGGCAGGCAATCAATCTGGACGTTGATCGCCCAGATCCAGCAGACACATCTATTCTGGCATCGTTAGAAACGGAGCAGTTGTCCTCTTGAGGTCCTTCCCAGCTCCTCCATTTGTTCTGATTTATTTTTTTTTTAATTTATGCTGCATTTATTGCAGAATAAGCTGTTTAATAAATTCTTGTGGCGTAGCTCCCTACACGAGCGCTCTGTTCCAAAATCGTTACTTTTATTACCGAATACTATGTCCACAAAGAGAGCTCCCCCAGAAGAGTTATTGCCAAACAGCCCATTCCCGGCGGCCAGCTGCCGAGCCAAGGTTAAGATGACCTTAATACAGTCAGGAGGGGGAAAAATAAATACAAACACAAAAAAAGGAAAAAAAAAGCTCAAGAAAAGCTGAGCAGGGATATGGTGCCACAAAGGCTGCCTGGGAAGAGGAAGGATGTTCCCCAGCAGCTGACATTGTGCTTATACACACACCCACAGCATCCTTACCTAGCGGGAAGCAACAGATTGCTGGTGCAGTTTGCTTTTGACCATCCCAATTTACTGGTGCTTTTTAATTCCCAATTTTAATTGCAGATTGAAGCTGAAAGGGCTTTCCCCACTCCCGTCGGTAAAACAACCAATACTGAAAAACAGTTTGTGATTGAGAAGTTCGCTCCCTTTCCTTTTCTTTCCCTTGCAGCTTTGAAACATGAGGGCATTTCCAAAAAATCAAGGTATACAGAGGTGCTCAAATGAAACACTACATAATAATAATAAATAATAAATATAATAACAATAACAATAACCATAATAATATTTTGGCATAGGCTTTCCTTTTGCAACTTGTTACTAAGCCCCAACTCAAATGAGTGCACGGTTGACTTCAGACTGAATTTTGGGGGACCCAGCTCTGCTCCCCAGCCTGCCTCTGCATGCAACCACAGATGAGGTCTGAAGCATTCTGGAGGTTCAGGGCTCCAGGATCTCCTGCCCTTACTCCCACCCTGCTCTGACACAACCATTGCCTTGGCAGAGATGCCCTCACCAATGAACCAGCCACAAGCAAAGTGCCCGCACAACCCTGAGGTTGTGGCTGGTTTTCACCCTTTTTCTTCTTAAGATTTTAGGGAAGGGTCGGGGAGCTGCCATCTCCTCCATCATCTTCCTCCACCTCCCTCTGCAGTGCCCTTTTCACCTGAAAACACACAAAGCCAAAGTCTCTCCTTCATCCCATGACTGATCCCTTGGCACTTCCAATGCCATCCCAGGTCTTTCTCAAATCCATGATCTCACCTATAACAATATGTCCCCAGGATAAACTAAAAGCATCCATCCTTACCTGGTTTAACAGCTTCACTTTATCTTCCTACTAAAAAAGAGCCGTAATTTTACAGCCTGTCTGCCTGCGGTTTTCACTGGGACAAGATGCGCAATTGTAATAGCAAACAGCAGCAAAGATCGTATAGTTTCCGCTAAATAATTTAAAACACTGTTCTTACAGACAAAGAGGAGTCAGCCAGCCTCCTTCATGGAGGGGTATAATGTACAAACTACATTTAATTCATGAGATAACTTATTATCTACTGATAAATTAATGCTTTTTTTTGTTTTGAGAATATATACTCTTGAGGATAAAGGTGTCCCAGTTGCTATCACAGCCTACCATGCCCAAAAAACAGAGACTGGCTATTTTCTTTTGTGGTCTGGATGAACTGGTACTGGGCTGGGAGTCGGAGGTTTGGGATCCATCTGTGATTTTCCCATCAATGGAAGAAAGCACAAAGCCCTTCATTTTCTCTGTTTTGTAAACAGTCCTAGTCCCATCCACTGACACGCTTTTAAATCATTACATCGGGAGTCCCACACCAACCCTCAGTGGTTTTACTAAGAAACTGGTGGGCAGATGAGCTATTGCAAGATTTGGAAAATGTTACAGCAGCTTTGGAGTGAGGTTCAAACCCTCTGCCTGGGTTTGGGTGTCTGGCCCAGCCAACGGCAAAGGGAACATCTGTGCCTCTTCCCAGCCCTTCTGCTTGGTTTCCACTGCACTGTCTGCTAACAATAGAAAAAAATAATAAAAGTTCCTCTCTTTGAGAGCCATTAAAATTAAAAAAAACCCTGCAAACAATCTGCATTTTATCTTCTTAATGGCTCTAAAGCCTCCACTTGTATCCAAAAATAATTGCACTCAGCAAGGGTTGAAGAATATTCTTTTCAAATCATGGACCAGATGTTCCACTGAGACCATTACACAGTTAACTACCAATAAAAGTAATTCAACAAACTAAATACTGATTAAAGAATGCGCGTGCACAGCCCAGCACCATTTGCAGACAAGAAATGTGATGTGCTGTTATTTAACCTTTAGCAACACAGACTCGCTGTTCCCTTCCTCCTTGGCAAAGGCGACGCCAGCCAGCGAGTCTGGCTGTTGGAGAGGGTTGTTTTGTTTTTACTATCTTGGAAATCAGATCTCATAAACTCAACGCAAGCTGAGCCACCAGCCGGACGGCCAAAAACCCAGTGTTGCTTAAGAGGTCAATGCTGTTTTCCAGTCCACCCCAGCACATCCAAGACAAACAGCCCGTGTCACCCGCTCTGCAGGGGATGTACAGGCAGCAGCAAGAACAGGCAGCCCTGCCCACATGCTGGGCTGCATGCAGGTCACTACCACCTTTCTCCATGAGCTCTGCTTGTTGCAGACGTGTTTTTAGGCTCCAAGGGTTGGCATCCATCAGCCAGACTTCAGATGAGAGCGCAGGGAGCGCAGCTGGAGCCTTCTCAGACCCCATGCACTGGGGAAGGGTTTCATGACTTGCTCGCCATCCTGGGAAATGATGGTCTGGTGTTGGGACCGACCGTAGGAACCTGCCACGGCCACCCAAGGCTTTGCTCTAAATACACACACCAGCTTCAGAGACGCTTACAGTGAGAGAGGTGAGGGGGGAAAAGCAAAGCTGCGCTAGAGGAAACAGCCCAGAAGCGGCCCCAGCACACAACCGCCGGTCTCTTGGACCATGAAGGTGGTTTCATCTTGTTTGTGCTTAACAGTGCAAAAGCTAATTGCCAAGTAGGATAGGAACCGCCCGGCCTCTCGAGCCCAGAGTGGCTGAGAGCTTGCCGAGACCAAGGGGATGAGCCTTGAAGAGCAGCCAGGAGAGGTAGGCGGGAGGAGGAAAATGAAACCACGAGCTGATGGGAGCTGCTGCCAGGGCCCAGCAGCTTGGACAGGGAAGTGCTAGGGGGTGTTGTACCTGGGGCACCTCTCACCTCCTGCCTTCCCTGTCCTGCAGCAAAGGAGGCTTCAGACCTCATTCCCGCTTTGCATGTTTCTAAATGCTTCTTTTTATACCCTATATTTGCATTTTTGTACCAAAAAATCCTCTGGAGCAAACAGGCTTCCTCTCTCAAAAGATTCAACTCCAGTGCAAGTGGAGAGGCACTAATTGCCCTATCAGGGCCTCCAGGGCTTTTCTCTGTATGGTTAACTAACAAAAATGTGTTCTTAATTTAAGCACTTAGCCCAAATATTTCAATTTTAATTACAAGCTGAGGCAGAGCATGAGACAGACCAGAGCAACAGTGAGCGCTTCCCCCACCAAACGAGCGCGGCAGAGACCAGGGAAGGATTTCACACAACCCTGGTGGTGAAAAACCCCCAGCCCTGGGGGGTTCAGGCAGGGGGGACCCCACCAAACACCCTGCGTGAGGTATCGCCTTCCCCGGGAAATAAACCCCAGCCCCTGCAAGGGCACGAGGCTGCACCCAGGCTGGGAGACACACTTTGGGAACCACTGCCACAACTCCCTCTGCCCTCCCCAGCTGCTCACTGGCAGCGCTTTTATAGGCAGCACTGCTCCCTGATTGGCCCTTCCTAACCACGCCTGGTGGGTGGGGCTCCCAGCCCATGGCTCCTCCCCCAGGCCGTGGCTCCTCCCCCCACCCCAGGGGCTGGCAGTGACCCCTGCCCACCACCCCTGCCTGCAGTCCCTGCCTGCACTGCTGGATGCTTTGCAGCTGGCAAAAGGGGGGATCCGCTGCTCCGAAGGCAAGAGGGGAACTCACACCGTGTGCTGCCAGCCAGGGGCGGCTGGGTCCGGCAGCCGGGCTAGGAGCTGGCGCTTGCCCCTGAGAGCAAAGGGCAAAGGGGGGATGAAACCCCATGAGGGTCTCAGGCACCCCCCGAGCCCTGAGAGCAGCGGCCGGCACATCTGTGCTCTATCTGCGGCCCTCCCTTGCCAAAAATTTGGGTCGGATACAACCGCTGAGCATCTGACATCGGGTTGGAGCCTGAGCCAGCAGCTCCGTCTCCCGAATCATGTTAAGGGTGGAAAGGGCGTGCGAGAGGAGGGCAGCGGAGGGGGCCAGCACTCGCAGCCGAAGCCCCGTGGAGGACGGGAGGGAGCAGACGGACACACCGGGACAGCCCAGCGAGCGCCGGCTGCGGAGCCACAGGGGCAGCCAACACTGTCTGCGTCACCAGGTCAGGGAAACAGCAGAGACCTCGGACATGAACTTGTGTTCCAGAAGAGCTGCAGATCAGCCTGATTTTTCCCTGGGAGGGTCCAAGCTGCAGCTTTGCCTCTATTTCCAGCCCTGTGCTAATGCACCCCCAGATTCTCTTGCTCCTTGTGGGTTTTTCTCCCTCCTCACCAGGGATACAAACTGGACTCGCCTTTATTCAGCAGCTCCATGTGTGGAGCAAACCCCTTTCCCCGCCGCACCGTGGTCTCCCCGTCCCCCATCACATCCCGGTTCCCCCAAACCAGGGGCACCCCTGGCACGGAGGAGCTCTGGTGCAGAAAGAAGAGGGAGAAGCTGGACCTGGTGCTCTGAGCCCCGACCGGACCAGCTGGACCGGGAATGGGACCGGAGCCACGGGATGTGCTGCTGGGGTTCCCGTGCAGCAATGTGCTCAGACACATCTTGATAGCGAAACAGCAAATGCAGAACTTGGCTCCTCCAATTCATATTTAAATTTTCTTTATAATGTTGTGTAGCTGCCTTGGCGTTTAATCCTTGTAATTAATGAGACAGTGAGAAAGGGATAGTTCTCATCTCTTTCTCCCTTTTACAAACATTATGATCTGCAGGGTGGGACTGGGTCAGTTCTGTAGCATTTCAAGTAGAGTAAAAAAGACAAAAAGCAGCAGACAGAGGCATTTACCTTTTGGCAAGTAAGAGGCATCTCTAAGGAAGATGATTTTTAAATCAATAATGTGTGAAAGAATTAAATTACATACTTACATCTCCAAATATTTTAAGTTGCGTGTCTGGAAAAACAAGAGGAATGTCTTTTGTTTATTAAAAAATGACTTTGAAAATGACCTGGCTGGTTCCTATCTGAAATACAAAGGAAGTCTTTTTTAACACAAGACGTCACCATACATTTATTTAAAGCTTTAATGATATGTTTTGGGACATCATCTCTGCCTGAATATTTCTCCATTGCAGTTGTCTGGAAGAGGGAGCCTTTTTTTTTCATCTTAAAATAGTAAATGAGGCCAATTATCTCATGGTAATTCCAAACGATAATTTGATTCCGCTTTAGCCGTCGGTGTCCTATCAAATCAGGTTTTGCAGGTTAATTTTAGGAACACGTCTACCCATTCCCGGCTGCTCGGATGAGCCCTGCTGAGACTCGGGGTGGGAAGCGGTGCTTACCTCCCAGCCCAGGGACCGCAGCGGCTGCATCCAGTCCAGGTACAGCCTGGCAGCAAAAGCAAAGAACCAAGAAACCAGAATATGGTGAGATGCTGAGGGATGTGGGGGGGATGGAGCCGAGCTCCAGCGGGATCCCCCTGCTCCCATGGGGCTCCAAGCCACGGCTGAGCGGGGAAGCGGTGCTGGGCTGGTGGCCGTGCTGGCAAAGCCCAGGTAGCGCTGGCATTACGGGAGCATCGCTGAGATGTTTTAAATAATAATGAGAAGAGTGATTTTGCATTCCAGCGTGTTAGGAGCTGGCAGTCACTAACGCTTTGGGAAGGACCGTAGTGCTTCAATTTATTACAGATTAATGGGATTGATTTATTATTTTTTGTTTCTTTTTAATTAGTCTCATTAAAAAACGAAACGATCTTCCTGTGGAGCGTGCAAATAACACAAAGACACAGGCCCAGCTGATGTTTTGTTCCTGATGCATTTGTTCAGAATTAGCGCTGCAAACCAGGAAAGATTTAATAATGGTTTCTGGGAGAGACTAGCAATGGGGAAACAGCTCGGGGAGGATTAAGAGCAAAGCAAGTATTAGCCAATTTTTTGACGGAGTGTTTGTCAAAAGTTGCTCTTTAAACTTAAAGTGAGTCAATGAGTGCCCTTCAGAGGGCTGACAGCCACAGAGCAGTGTTTGTTCCTGGTGATTCATTTGGGTTTGTTGAATTCCAGGGTTTGTTGAATTCCAGGGTTTGTTGAATTCCAGAGTTTGTTAACTTCAGCTGGTTAATCTCATCTTTTTTAAAATTAAAAAAAAAAAAGAAGAATCCTATTGTTAGTCCCAGGCCGTTGCTTATTATCGGGCTTATGATGATGCTGGTTCGGGGAAGCTGCCAAGCTGCCCGGCCCGTGGAAGGGCTGAAGACCAGGGCGTCCCCACGCAGAGCGTGCCGCTGCAGCACAACACCCCTTTGCTCCCTCCTAAGTAGCGTGGCCAGAGAGCTGGCGATCATTTTTCCCCTCTTGACATGCAGGTTTATGTCCCAAAAGCTTCTTCTCCTTCGGTATCAGGAGGATCAGCTGGAAGGCTGGTTGGTGGGAGCCCTTCCTGTCCTGCAGACCCTAACCCGGCACCTCTGAGCAGAACCGCTGCCTGCCCGGTGCCCCCCAAGCCTTTCCAATACAGGCAGGACCCTGAAATTTTCCCTCTTGATACCTCATGTCTGGTTTAGAGCATAAAGGAATCCGAGTGTAATCATTACACCAATTTCATCCCCAAAGGGCACAGAAGTGCGAGCACAGCCACTGTCCCCGAGCAGAAGCACAGCAGTGTGGGGAGCACATCATTTGCTCCCACTGGTCCTCGCCGGCCCGTAGAAGCACCAGCTGCAGTTTGTGCTTATGACTTTTCTGACATACTGTGGAAAATACATAAAACTTGGTATTATAGAAAAAAAGCTTAGAGCAAGCCCCCCCCTCCCCCCAACCTGAAACCCAAACTCTTCAAATAGCAAAAAATGGAGCAATTTTGAAATTGCATTTCTAAATGAGAGCATGAACTAGCCCCTGACTTCCAAAGAGCAAGAGGGGACAGGTGTGCTCCAGGACCATCTCCTTGCCCCTCCTCGGCAAAAGGAGCATCCCAGGCTCCGGGACAGACGCTCGGCCAACAGCTCCACTGATGCCTGCTTGCACGGCCCCGAATCCCCGATCCCAGCACACTTCCTAGAGCCTCCCTTTGCAGTGCTGCATGCAAAACTGAACTCTGCTCCAGCCAGCTGAAAACATAATTGACTTTTCCCTCTTTCTGCAGTTTATTTTTTGTTCTCCCTTCAGCAGAGTGCTGGAGCCAGGCTAGTCTAGTCACGCTCCCTTTGTTTACAGCCAGTTCCTCCTCCATCTCCCTCCCTTGGCCTGGTGCTCCTCAACCTGCTCCTCGCTGGGCTCCACGATGAGCTCGATGAGCCCAGCTTCCCCCCACGATGAGCTCGATGGGTCCCAGCCCAAGCACATCCCCACCGCCAAGCCTCTCCGAGCAAAGTGCAGGGAGGAGTTTCCTCGACTACTTTTTTTAGTTAAGAAAATAAAAGCAGAGTCTGAACCGTGTGCCGAAGAGCACCGCAGAAGGGCTGCAAGCCCAGCTCCGGAGCCAGAGCCCACCGGGGCGCTGCCCACAGACACGCAGAGGTGTTCAGGCACCTCGTCCCCGCACCCCGACTCAACACCGCCCCGAGCCACCTGCAGCAGCGACACTCGCCAGCTTCCAGCTCCTGCCAAAGGTTTTGGCCGGGTGGACTTGCCGCCCCCGGGAGAGGGGGCAAAGCCCCGCTGAAGGAGTCGAGGGGTGAGGGCAGGCGGGGGGAGCCCGCAGCCTGCCCGGGGCGAGGCGGAGGGAGGCCGGGCGGCTCCGGGCGCTGCGGAGGGGCGGGCGGCAGAGCCCGGGGCGGCTCGGCGCGGCTCGGCTCGGTCCCCGCGCCGCCTCCGCGGCAGCCTCCGCCCGGAGCCGGTCCCCTCTCCCCTGGACCCCCGCGCTCCCTTCACCCCGTGCCCCACCCCCGATCCCCCGCCCCGGCCGGTCCCCCATCCCCCGCCCGGCCCCCGAGCGCCCTGCCCGGTCCCCGCCCCGAGGTGCCCGCACCCCCCGGCTCCGCCGCTCGAGCTCCCCCGTGCGCCCTGCCCCGGGAGGCGGCGGCGGCGGCGGCGGCGGCGGCGGCCGCGGCGGCTCCCCGCGCCCGGAGCTGTCCCTCCCCGCGGCTCCCCGTTCCCCGCGCCGGCCATGCCGGGGCCGCGCCGGGACCGCCCGGCCGTCCTGCTGCTGCTCGGGGCGCTGCTGGCGGCCGACCTCTACTTCCACCTCTGGCCGCGGGCGCGGCGGGAGCTGGCGGCGGGAGCCCCGGGCTGTCCCTGCCGCCGCCGCCCCGCGCCCGCCGCCCCGCCGCCCCGCGCCCGCGCCGCCTCCGCGCTGCGGCGCCTCTTCGCCCACCCGCTGTACCGCGCCGCCGCCCCGCCGGGCCCCGCCGAGCCGCTGCTGGGCGCCCGCGAAGCCCTGCGCTACTACCGGCGGAAGGCGGCTCGCTGGAACAGGTGCGTCCCGCCGCCACGGCACCCCCTGCGCCGGTCCCCCGCCCCGGGCGCCCCCGCACAGGTACCCCCTGCGCGGGAGTCTCCTGGGCACCCCCGCCCCGGGCACCCCCTGCACGGACACCCCTCGGGCACCCCCCGCACAGGTACCCCCTGCGCGGGAGTCTCCTGGGCACCCCCGCCCCGGGCACCCCCTGCATGAGCACCCTCGCTCCGGGCGCCCCTCCCGGGCACCCCCCGCACAGGTACCCCGCAGGCACCCCCTTTTTGGGCGGCTCTCCCGGGCACCCCTGCTTAAGTAGCCCCTGCTTGGGCACACAACCCCTGGGTACCCCCCGGCATCCCCTCCCTGGCACGGCTTGTGCCCCGCTTCCTGCTTTCTGCCCCCCTGTTCTCCCCCTCACCCCCCAACAACCAGCACCCCGTGGACAGGCAGCGCTGAGCCCCAGGAGGGGTGCTTCTTGGGGTGCCTCCTGCTCTGCTGTAAGATCCCCGGGGGAGGGGAAGGGCGACGGCTGGGGCATAGGGTGAGGCCCTGCGAGCCGGGTCCTCCCAGGGGTAAGAGCCTCCTTTGCTCTGCGTTGCCTTTTCGGCTTGGGGGCAGAAAGGGAGCCAGCCCCTGCACCCACCAGCCCTCAGGAGGGGTGACAACTGGAGCCCCTGGGCTCCAGCAGCCACAGTCCCCCAGGCCAGAGCCCTGCACGTCTCGGTGTCTGCCTCCAAGCAATTACACGGTCTCCTCTGATCCCCGATAGCAGTGTCGGGGTGCTGGCTCCCCATTCAGCCCCTCTCCTGTTCCCACTGCTGACTTCTCTGCAAGAAAAGGCGCAGAGGCTTTTACTTTCGGAGAGAAAGGGACTCGGAGCTCAGAGCCCTCTTCTTGCTGCCTCTCCCAGCCCCAGCAACGGTTGCAGGAAAACTCCCCCGTCTCCGGCTCCTGGGGTGGGACTGTCACTAACGCCTGCGGCCCCTGCCCCAGGGGGGACGGTGACCCTCAGCACCAGCTCTGAGCATCGGCCGCCTGTGCACGATCCGACCACTGAGGCTTCACACCCCGGGGGCCTGAAGCCCTGATGTAACTCCCCTTGCAGGAAGGCTGGGTCCAAGCTGGAAACAGCCAGCATCCTCCAGCGTCCCCCAGCTCCTCCCTGCACCCCACCAGCTTCTTCCTTCGTGCACAAACTCGGATCCAACAGGGGCAGCCACGGTGATGTGGTGCCGAAGCAGGTCGCTGTGGTGCCTCCGCATGGAGGCTCCCAGCGTGATGAGCTCGCAGCGTTGCCTTGCTGCCCCCTTCTCGGGACGAGGACAGTGCCCACCTGCAAGGGGACGGCAGCACCTCCTGGAGACTACCTCACCTTGGAGGTGCCTGTCCCGGCACTTCCCCACTGCCCAGGTTTGGTTTCCAGCGTCAGACCCAGCCCCTGCTCCTCCCACCACCCAGATGCTGTTTGCTGAACCGCGCGGGCAGGATTACCAAGCTCCCGCTTTCTCCACTTCGAGGCGTATTCCTCTTATTTCTATGGGACTCACCCAGTCCCGGTTTCAGGCACAATTCGCAGGAGATGATGGGAAGCGATAATGGAAGGGACCAAAGAATGACCTCCATGGCCTGAGCAGCACCTGGGGCCTGGAGCCACCCCATGTGCTTGGCCAGGGTTCAGCACCCGCAAGGCTCATCCCTTGCCCGAGTCGGTCTGGAGCAGGTCAAATCCTTCTTCACATTGTTTGAAGTCTGTGGGAGGTGGATTTGGGTATCCCTGGGGACACGCGCCACGGCCAGGCTGTGCCAAAGTGCCGCGGATCCCCCTTGGGTGCATCTTCTCAGAGCTGAGCAATGCCTCCTCAAGACATCAGGATTTGGGTAGCAAGATGGATGTTTCCCAAACAAAAGCCCGGTGGGGATGGAGGATTTGAACCGAAGCAGGTCACGGCATGTACTTGATGGCTTCTTGAGCACCACCAGAAGCCCTGAGCACCTGGTGCCGAGCGCTTGCAGCAGCACTGGCATTACATCCACACCAGTCTCGCCTGCGGGACAGCCCCGGCTGTTTGGTAAGAAGTCTGCATTCCCCAACTTTATTTACTGCTTTGTTTAAACGTGCTATTTGCAACAAAGCTGTGGCTGCACGTTGCCTTTTGTTCTGAGGTTTGGTTATGATGTGGCCAGGAGGAAATGTGATGTTGTTTGCCCTTGATTGACTTCGCTTTGCACCTCTGGGAAGGAGAAGGGAGGCAGAGTATTGATTATTCCTCAGTCACTTTGAAATAAAATATATGGTGCTCATAAGCGGGTAAAGCCTTCAGAGAGCATGCACAGGCCGAGGTGACACACAACCTCTCCTGCCGTTGACGCTGCAAAGTGAATATATAATAAGACGGCACTTGTCAGGGTTGATGTGTTTCATAAGACCATTAATTTGCTGTGGGCATGGAGGAATTTCTGCCTCACTAGAACTAGAACGCACTGCAGAGCCCGTATCCTCCCCAACGTGGTCAGTGAAAGAGCTGTCCCTCTGTTTGCTGAGAGCGAAGGGCCGTGTCCTCTCTGGGACCCAGGAACCCATGGCTTTCTCTCCCAATCCATAGGTTTAGCAAAGCTGCTGCTGTTGAGGACTGAAGATGGTGCTGCGGGAGCAAGGTCCACACCAGCTCTCACCGAGGTGTGACCACATCCACTACCAGGCGGAAGAGGGTCAGAGCTGAGTGTCCATGGGCCATCCCCTCCTCGGCTTGACTGGGCGACAGGGCACGTTTCTGCGTCACGCGTAGGTCTGACTGTTGGCAAAGCAGCTTTCAGAGTGGCAGGATGCTCCTCTTGAGTGGAACAAGTTGTAGCTTAACCCTGTACCTACAGCACAGCATGCCTGTCTTCATTTCAGCGGCCAGAGGGACATCAGCTGTACTGGGACTCTCTGCCAGCTCATGGAGTGGCCCCAGGATACAGCCCATTTCGGATACCCACGGCCAGGGGAGCACAGCAACGCGTCTCCTACCTCCACAGTGCTCGTTGCGTGCTGGCTGCTGCCCATCACCGTGCTTTTCTCCGACACTTCAATCAGGACCGGGAGTTTGATTGCAGGATACAGAACCAGCTGGAGAGACTGATGGGGATGCAGGAAGGAAACAGCAAAAAAAACATCCACACCTCTTCAAAACCAAAAAAAAAACCCTCAAAAACTCCGGAGTTTATTTTTATCCTTGAAGGAGCAGCTTCAAAACCCCAAACTCTGTAACCAGCTCGGTGCTGGGGAAGGCATGGGGCGAGCAGACACCAGTGCCCTGTGCCCAGCTGTGCAGACACCCCACGCTGTGCCCCTCGCAGCCCAGCAGCAAGCTGGCTGAGCAGAGAGCTAGGGCAACCCCGGGGCTATTTATAGCAAGTTAGAAATGCACCCGGTTTTTATATCATTATGTCTTTTGCAGAGCTCTGTTCTTACAGGGAAATATTTCAGGAATCCTGAAGGAAACAGGGAGGCAGAGGGAGCTGTATTTTGGTTTAAAGGCTGGAAAGGGACTCGCTGGCCCTGCAGCAGCTCACCCGGGGCAGGGACCATGCGGGTGCTGGGCTGGGAAGCAGCCGCCGGCTGGGAACTGCCTCCCCTTGCATAACCACTGCATTTTTTTCCCCATCAGTAATCTATTGCTCACTGCCACCCCAGGGGGAGGAACAGCTTGTGTGTATGGGAGGCAGGAGAGCAAATATGGTAAAATATTTGGGCAGCTTCCCTAGGGAAAAATCCTGAGTCATTCTTCTAAATTACACTGGGGGCTTTATTGTCCCTGGCCACGGTGGGGCATTAAGGTTGTGCTTCAAAGACTTGTTCACGCAAGACCTGGTGCACGGCAGCGCGCTGGAAGGTCGAGGCACATCCACTGGAGCCGACAGCATCCCAGGACCAGATCCTCATGCACAGCCTGCCAGCAAAACCCACCGACAAGTCTTAGCATGCTCCCGTGTCCGCCTCCTCCCAGCTCAGGAAGAGCTTCTGCCTCCTTTGCAGATGGCCTGAGCAAAGAGATGTCCCCAAAAAGCCCTGTCTCTGCAGAGCGGCTGGCGTGGGGCCAGGCGAGACCCCACCAGCAGCACACCCTCCTCCCCTCGGGCGCTGGGCTGCAGATCACCCGAGCTTCCTTGCTAAACCAGATCAACGGAGAAACGCTCCGACACCCTTATTCCTGACCCCTGCCAGTCCCCTGCACGGGGACTTGGCACTGTGGCTGACCTGATCCAACTGAAGGGCAAACAAACTGGGAGAGGGAACGGGCTGCTCTGACCTGCAGATATGCCCTGTCGCTCCGTTTCCTAGATTTCTCCCAGGGCATTACCGAAACGTGTCCCTCACCCTCAGGAGGGTTCACCCTTTGCTCATGGTCAGACTGGACTAACCACACCGTTTAGCCTGCTTGGAAGGAGAAGGATGATGGAAAAAAAAAACAACCAAAACCCATTGCTTTCCTGCTGGTGTGAAGAAAAGAAAACAGCAACACCCAGGAGGCAGAGCCCTTTCCAGCTGCCAGTGCCAGCTTCTTGGCCGATAAGTGCCTCGGTGCTCAGTCAGCACCCGCTTGCTGCAGCCACCACCATGAGCCATGCAGCACGGCAAACTCCGGCAGGGCCCACGGCACGCTCCCCTCTCCCACTGAGCTTGAAAAGCGTGGGCATCCGGCCTCCCTCTCCTCGCCACTTTTAGTTTTGCTTGCATTGGGAAAAACCTAAAAAAATAGGAAAAATTATGAAAAACTAAAGGCAGGCAGGGAAAAGTCACTTTTCATCTTTTGTGTTTCCCAGAGCGTGTTTTGCTAAGGGTCTGGATTGGGTCTAGCGAGGCGCATGCCAGCCGCTCCATCCCAGCCGTGGTTAATGCCCCACTCGTTATCAGCCCCCAGCTCCTGTTTTCTTTCACGGATGTATCTTGGCACTTTCAGTGCAAACTGAACTTCGTTTTCCCTTTATCAGGACTGGCTACTTTGTACATGGCTTGCTGGTGTTAATGAGAAACTAACGCTCTGCCCTCCACTGGGTGGAATAAGCGACCTCTCGATTGCAGTTTAGCAAAGCGTGGGTCCCTGCCGCAGAGGTCTCAAGGTTGAGGAAAATGCTGATTGAGCGGGGAGATGTCTTCGGGTTATTATTGGACCTGGGAAGCCTGTTTGGCTCCGCACTGACCAAAAAAGGGTTGGGTTCAACCTTGATTTTAAGAGGAGATGGGCAGGACGCTGCCAGACAGCCTCACCGCATCCCTGCTCGCGGGACCGAGGGCTGTGAATCTGGTCACAGAGACAATTTGTGGCTCTAACTTGGTTAATTTTTTTTCCCCTGTCTGGGACCTCCGGCTTCAGGAAAAAACTCTGTCAGAGATGTAATGACCATAAAGAAAGTCCTCTGCGGAGGCTCACTCGGACAAGACCCTGTTGTTCTCCTGGGCTCTCCAGACACCTCACTGAGCAGTTAGGACCCAAGTTACCCGCTGTCACATCACATCCCCTCCCCGAGTCTGGCCTGGAGCCTGCAGTCCCTCCAGGAAGCACTTCATCCATCACATAGGCCAGCTCTTGTGTTGCTGGAGATGCGGTTTAGCTCCAGCCGTGCCCTGACACCCCTCCCGGTCCTGATGGGGTGAGGAGACGACTACAGAGTCCCTTGTGTTCCTGCTTGGGGCTGCTTTCCCAGGGCTTTGCAGAGGGAAGACGGCGGCACAATTTGTGAGACCTTTGACCATTTCAGTCATTGCTCCCTGCCTCAGTTTCCACTCGGGTAGCACCCAGAGTCCTTATCCACCCCATGCCCCCCAGCTCTGCTCCCCAGCACCCTCCCCGCTCCCCAACAGCCTCTGGGCTCGGAGCAGTAAGGGTTTCCATCCCGGGCCTCATCCTCATCACCCCATAACGCTCTCTTCCAGGCGACACAAGCTTTACAGGGAGGAGCTGAACCTAACCTCCCCGGCGGCCCCGCTGCCGCTCCGGCCGGAGGCCAGCTGGCTCCAGTTCCACCTGGGCATCAGCCGGGACGGGCTCTACCCGCGCTCCAGCCCCACCGTCAACAGGCTCCTGCGGGACATGCAAGACCTCACCACTATCAGTGCCGGTAAGCACCCTCCTGCGGTGGGGATGGGGCCGGGGCCGTTGGCAGCTGCACGGGGCTGGGGGGCTCCAGCCCCCCCAGGTCACTTCTGCAAACAAGGCAGGGGCTGTCGCTCACCAGAGGAAGCCCCGAGGCCTGTGCCGGCTTCCCGGCAGGTTTTGTGCTGTGCAGTTGCTGTGCCCTTACCTCGAGACGGGAGGAAGGACTTGGCTGTAGCCCTTGATGCAGCATTTTTTGGTGCCAGCCATGCCGGGGACCCGTCGCACAGCAATTTAATCCCGACAGGCTACCTCAGCCCCTCCCGAGGAGACTGCACCCCTCGCTATGCACCGATGGTAGCAGGGCTGCCAGGCTGGGGCAGCACTGGCAGGCAGGGACAGGCAGGGACAGGCAGGCAGTGCCCCCCTGCATGCCCCATGCTGGGACGGGGGTCAGCAGCAAGAGACGGAGCCCAGCAGGGTCTCACCGCTCCTCCTGCCCTTGCAGACTACAGCCAGGACGAGAAAGCGCTGCTGGGAGCCTGCGACTGCAGCCAAAGTGAGTGCGATGCTTTGGGTCCCCGCTCTCCCCCTGCACGCCATCGCTTCAGCTGGCCCCGATCCCCAGCTCCTCCATCCTAACCTCAGCAAGGGAAACGTAAAGCCAGGCAATGGCAGGCCCTCCTCCCTCCAGTTAAACCCTGCCACCCCAGCAGAGGCTGGGATGTGGGTGCCAGGACACCAGTAAACCACTGGTTTCTACTGGGGGGAGGAAAAGGTCCCCAAGAGGACGTAACAAATCGCTGTTGGGAGAAGTGCTGGAGGGAAATCTCCTCTATGGCACAGGGGAGAGGGAGAGAGAGGAATACTAACTGCAGAAGCAGAGGGGAGCAGCTGGAAGGAGCAATGGGATGCACTCACTAGGGTGGAAAGTCAAATTGTGCCGGTGTGCGTAACCGGTGCTTCACCACGCACTGGGGAGGCTTTGCAGGCGGCTAACGTCCCGTTTCCTCCCCAAGTTGTGAAGCCCAGCGGCGTGCACCTGAAGCTGGTCCTCAGGTTCCAGGATTTTGGGAAAGCCATGTTCAAGCCCATGAGGTAAGGCATGCCGGCAGAGCCCCCACCGAGCCCCCCGCTGCCCCGCGTAGCCACGAACCGAGGAGCCCCGCAGCGAGGGGTGCGAGCATCCTCGGCAAGGACAGGCACACCACAGCCGCGTCTTTCCTCTCCTGCGCTCAGCTACCTTGACAGCTGAAAAGGTTTAATTATTATTGGCTGCTTGCACCGTCCCAGAGCTGCACGCGGATAAACGCCGGTGTTCCCACACTGCTTATTGACGTTGGAAATTTCTCGGTTCATAGATGCCAGGCGGTGAAGGACCTTGGGGCACTTTGCTGTTAGGGACTGCCCATTTCTTCCTCTTCCCCAGGTGACTTTGTGTTTTACCTTGTTTCTCCTTGGATTCCCTGGAGTATTTCCAAGAAATGGCCATCAGTCCCCGTCACCTCAAGCAGGAGTATTAAATTGCTTCTGCACTTATTTCTAGCCCCTTGGGACTCTTCACATTTATTCTCCCTCACTTTCCTTTCTGTGCACAGGCAGGGCAGCTAGCAGCACACCGACTGTGGTGGTTTGCTCATCCAGAAAGCAGCCAGCTCCTCTCCTGTTGGCTTCCATCCACCTCTGCCCAGGGCCCGGGAGGGGAAGGAAAGCGTCCGTGCACTCAGCTGAGCCAGGAGGGCTCAGCAATGCCTGTGGGCTTTCCTGCGATACGTGACTGCTTGGGAGGCTACGTGTGCAAATTCACATGCTATACATATTGGGGCACTGTGTGACAGCCAGAAAATGAAATTAAATAAGCTGGTGTTCCCATCTCAGGGATATGAGAGCATCAAACCTGACCTCTTCTCTCCCCACGGGGACATCAGAAGTGCAGCATGGCCTCTAGCATCCCCTGACGTTATACCCACTCAAAACGCTGTCCTAAGTGGGTCTAAACTCTGGCACAAAAGGTTTCAAAGCCCAGTCAGCCCTTCTGCCTCCCTCGCCCACCCGGCACCGAGACAGGGCGCAAGTGCTGCTCCCTGGCACGGCGGGTTGGTCCCAGCTCAGCACCGGGCACTTTGGGTCCTGGCCGGGGCACCAGGTACTGCAGCTCTGCCCGGTGGCGCAGGGACCAGTGTGGCCACACGCCGGCTGTCCCCGAGCACGCCAGCCGTCCCTGGGTGCGCTGTCCTTGTGCCACCGCTCTGTGCCCAGGCTGCCTCCAGCTGCCCGCACTGGTGCCTGCCTGCCCTGCCCAGTTAGATTAACCCCCTTGATCTCTCCCAGGCAGAAACGCGAGGAAGAGACTCCCGAGGACTTTTTCTACTTCGTTGACTTCCAGCGGCACAACGCGGAGATCGCCGCCTTCCACCTGGACAGGTAGGGGCCTGCCACAGCCCCTGCCTCCTCCAGCTGCCAGCGCCCAGTCCTCTGCCCACAGAGAGCTTGGGCACGAGAAAAGCCACGCTGGGTCCCGCAGAGCTGCTTGGCCTTAGATAAGCAATTGCTTTGCAGCACCCTTTTGGGAGCTGCTGCATTACTTGCGGATGGGGTGGCTCTGGCTCTCGTCTGAAGCCCAGGAGTCAGCTTTGCCTCGGCCCCTGCACAGGAACAGGCTGGCAGATGAAGTCCCAGTTGCAAATGGGTCAGGTATTTGTCACACGGCCACATGCACGTGGTCCCTCCCATGCATTGAAGTGCAAAGATGAGCTCTGGGCGCAGCCTGGATCCCCTCCCGGTGCGGGAGTCACACGCTCAATCAGCAATCAAGGCGTGTTTTGGATTGACATAAACTGCCGTGATGCAGTTTCAAGCCCGCAGCTAATGAGCAATTAACCTGACACCCCTTTCCATCAGGCTTTGTATTTAATAAAATCAAAAATACCCTTATTAGAAGAGGAGGGCAGCAGCCGCCTTCCCCTCAGCGGGCTGAGTGTTGACCATCAAGGGGAAGCGATCCCTGATGATGATTGTGGATGGGGATCTCCAGTTCCCAAACCCAACTTATAAGCAGGACGAGGCTGTAAGTCCCGTAGCTCAAACTCTGAGTGAGGGAATGAAGAGAGCTGAATTCCCTTTCCAGCTCTGCCCCTACATCACCGCAGTGACTCTGCTTGACTCAGCTACCATCAGCTTGCCTCTCTGCAGCCCAGCTCCACTGCCAGAAAAATGAGGCTGGACTGCTTTTCTGAAGTGCTTTGTGGTTTTTAGAGCTGAAAGATGCTAGATGAAAGAAATGATTTTTTTTTTTTCTTTAAACATTGCTCAATAAGTAATAAGCTAAATCCTGTTTTGTGCCTGATTCTCAGAAGCAGAGGGCATTATCCACGGAGCAAAGCACAGCATTAGCCGGTTCACCCCGTGTTACTGACTCAGCAATCGACAGCGGCCTTCCATTCACTGACATGAATGCCTGCCTGCCCCAGGCCCTGATTTTTTTAAGAATATTAGGGATTAAGCAGCTGGGCATGAGTGCCTCCGAGTGGGGTGATCCCTCCTCACCTCCCGCTGTCTCAGCCATGGTGTACCAGGTTCAACGCATCTTCTCGGTGCGTCAAACCCAACATCGTAGAAGGGTCTGCAGGGCTGTTCTGCCTCCTGAAGGACCCAGCTTGCATGCAAGGGGATGGGAGAAACTGGTTAGGCAAAAAGACATGAATCCTGGAGAACATCCAGATTGTTCCAGGCAGCAGCTATTAAAATACCAAAATCCAAACTCAGCTGCATTTTGGTCCACAGGGTAAAATGATCCTGGCTATTTTCTAGAAAGAAGCTGGGAGAAAAAAAAAATCCACGTGGGTGCAGTCATCAAGAGGCCCCTGGTTTACCAACAGAAGGGACGAGGGCAGCATCTGCCGTCCCACGTGGCCGTCCTGTGCAGTAACGTCTCTTTGCACCGCAGGCTCTGAGCTGCTGTCCCTTTTGTGCAGGATCCTGGATTTCCGGAGGGTGCCACCCACAGTTGGGAGGTTGATCAATGTCACCAAGGAGATCCTGGAGGTCACCAAGAATGAGATCCTGCAGAGCGTCTTTTTTGTCTCACCAGGTAGGCGAACGCTTGGCTGCCGCGAGCTGGGATCAGACATGTTGGTCCATGGTGGGTGGAAGGGCAGGGTCTGCATGCAAAAGGGGCCTTGGGTTGTTGAGCAGAAATCAAATTCTTGGGTGAAACAGATGTGCAAAGACATGGTTACAGCAGAGGTGTCCCTCAGCCTCCAGCTGGAACCATCTGCCAGATCTACTCGCCTGCCCAGTTTTCCCCAACCTTTCCTCTAGCACGGGATCAGGTCTGTCCATCAGCCAAAATCCAGGTATCCTCCATCAACCCTGCCAAATGGCAGTTTCACATCCATGATGTGATTACATATGCCACGGTATACGCAGTCACCGTCACGGGATGCAGAAGAGGCCAGTCTAGGCTACCTTGCAGCCTCCTGCAGATCGTAGCTCCTTTCCCCGGTTCTCCTCTCTCTTCTCCCAGCCAGCAACGTGTGCTTCTTTGCCAAGTGCCCGTACATGTGCAAGACTGAGTACGCGGTGTGTGGGAACCCTCACCTCCTGGAAGGGTCCCTCTCCGCCTTCCTGCCGTCCCTCAACCTGGCGCCACGACTCTCCATCCCAAACCCGTGGATCCGGTCCTACTCATTTGATGGAAAAGAGGAGTAAGTGGGTAAATGATGCTGCTTGCCGTATCTGCATTGCAGGGAGCAGGCGGGAAGGGTACAGACACACAGACATATGTACAGAAATTGTACATCCAGGCAAAGGAAGGCCAGGGTTCAGAGATTGCCCATAATTAGTCTAATAACTCTTAATGCCTGGGCATTGACTGCATTTGACTTCCAGTCTCCTGCCATGCGCAAGGAGAGAGATTTAAGTCCTCCTCCTCTCCGTCTCCACACGGGAGACTGGCTTTGGGGTGCTGTTGGCACACGGCAGCAGCAACTTCTGAGTGCATCTCCCTCTTCTCCTCCATCTCCTGCAGGTGGGAAGTGAATCCGCTCTACTGCAACACGGTGAGGGAGATCTACCCCTACAGCAATGGCAACCGGCTGCTTAACATCGTTGACATGGCCATATTTGACTTCCTAATAGGTATGATGAAGGGGGGAAATAACGTTCCCTCCTTCCATGAGGGCCTTCAGCATCAGTCTGTCTGCCCTCCCACGCCATGGTGTTTCTCAAAGCCATCCCGTCTGCTCCAGAGCCATGCTGTCTCCCCCGGGCCAGCACAACCCCTCCTGATGTGTGGGCGAGGGGCAGCCCCCAGGCCCACCCCAGCCCACTCCCCAGGGGGTCCAGCAAGACGAAAGCAGCAGCTCTGAGCATCTTAGACGCTTCCAGCAAGGCAATAAGTATTTCATGCAGACCTGAAAGAAAACGTAGGATAGTTCAGAAAATTACTTGGTCACATGCAAGGGAAACTCTGTTCCTCTGTCTGCCCTTTACCAGGGAACATGGACCGTCACCACTATGAAATGTTCACCAAGTTTGGGGATGACGGCTTCCTCTTACATCTGGACAACGCCAGAGGGTGAGGCTGGGGGAGGACTTGGGGGAGGTGGGGAAGGGGGAGGACAGGCACTGAGGCTCTGCACTCTCTGCTTACCCCCCCAGGTTCGGGCGGCATTCCCATGATGAAACCTCCATCCTGGCCCCGCTCTCCCAGTGTTGCATGTAAGTGCCAGCTTCCTCTTCCTTCCCAGACACATTCGCGTTCCCACTGTAAGGGACTGGCAGCGCTTGCTGATGGAAGTCACCCAGGCCTGGCTCCATCCAGCAGGATGGAGAGATGGAGAGACCCCCTGCTAATCCCAGCCAAGGCGGCAGGCCAGACACTGGAGCATGGGAATCACGAGTTGTCCCTGAAACAGGGATTAAGCTTTTATATCAGTTGAGTATTAAGCTCTGTTGTGCTGCAGCCTGCTACGGGGTCATAAAACTATCCTTCCCCGTTGAAGCTGAAAGGCCTTGCAAGCGTAAAAGCTTTCACCAACAGACCAGGAGACACTGTTCATTGGATCAAACCCTTCCAGAAGGGTCTCCTAGCATTTCCCAGCCCATCGAGATGAGGTGCTATCAGCCCCATTCATCTGACGTGAAGCTCAGAAATCTCCATCCAAAAGCCTGGTAGAACTGTAATACAGCTAATCAGGTTTCTTCTTCCCATGGCATTAAGCAGAAGCTCATAAATTTTACTGTTTGAATCCTATCTTCTCCCTTTATTAATTCACATAAATCATCAGCTGAAAGTTAAATTTAAGAGACAGAAAAAGCTGCTCTTCCCTGTGGTTTCTCTTTAGGAGATGCCTAACCCATTTCCTCGCTGTACCTGCTCCATCTCAGCCTCGGGGTGTTAACTGCACTCTCTCCCCATACACTTGTGTTACTGGATCGAATTTTAAGAACTGTTATTTGCACCCAGTGAGTCTTTTTCATTTATAATTGCAGGCTTGCAGTGAATCCTTCTCACAAACTCCTATTTTGTGCGGTTTAAATTAACTCTGCCTCTTAATTTGACGTGTATACAGTAAGATCCACAGGTCAGATCCTTCCTGTTCTTCCAGATCCACCTCCCAGAAGCTCTTCTTAATTTAGTTCACCTTGTAAAAGACAGTGGTAAGACCACCTGCAAGTCACACCTTGTAATAAGCCAACTAGGGCCAAGAACAGCATAAAGGCAACACATGCTGCCTGAGGGAGACACACAAAACTTCATTTCCCACAACAGCCAATCCATTTGGAGTGGAGGAGCATCTAAAAACACTTGGAAAGGAAATAAAAGGTTTCTTTGAGTAAGTACAGAGGCCACAGGTTGCAGCCTGTCCTGACCAACTAGCTGGACTCAGCCCACCGAGTCACCTCCTTGTTCCTACGTGAAGTCGAGCCATGCACACCTAAGCAGGAGCAAAGTCCTCCAGCCCCTCCAGACAAGAGGGACCACTCAGACCACAGGGATGCTGAATAACAGGCTGCTCCCTTCCCTGTTAAACCCGTTCATCTCGTTCCCAGCTGAGTTCTTCTCTGTCTTCCAGCAAATTTAAGTCTTCTCGTATTTTTAGCTACCTTTCATAGCTCCCACACCGGTCCTTGACCCACATGTTGAAGTCTGCTGCTCTCCTCTCCCAGCCTTGCTCCAAGTACAGTAAATGGCACAAATACAGCCATGCAGTAAGAGATGGTTCTTTTCCTGAAAGGGTCAAAACCCTCAACACGGCAGAGATAGGCCTGAAAACAGCCCCCAGTTAACCTGGCTGATGTGTCTTCTTGGCTGATGAAGTCCCTAGAAGGCTCTGGGTCGAATCTTCAACAATTCAGTACAACAGTGGGGTTACAACTGCCCTGTGGGAGAAGAGCAGGGCCGGTGGCAGGATTTCCATCTCACGCTCCTTTCCGTATTCCGCCTGTTTCTTATGTAACTGTGACAGCATTAAATAAGCCATTCTCCACGGGGTCAGACTATCCCACTCTCCACCTCCAAGCCCCATCGCTGCTCGGACCAGAGCAAACACAGCTGGTGTTTACCCACAGCAGCTCCTCAGAGTCACCCCTTGCCTAGGAGGAGAGTGCACGCACCCTCGTTTGCTGCAGTTCGCGTCTGCTCTGTCTAAGGCTTTCTCTGGCAGCAGCAGCAGAACCCCACAGCCATGCTCCGGCAGCGATTTAAAGCCTCATTGCCAGCCTTAGCACTTGATCAACCAATTTATTTTTTTTTTCAGGAATATTAATGCAAGCCTGGCAGCGGGCAGCCAGGACAACAGCCACAGTTTAAGTCGCCTGCCCCGGTGCCGGCACTGTGCAGGAGGCAGCTGGTCACGGCACCTTTCTCCCTCCCTTGTGCAGTGCAACAGGCATCACTGACCAGAGACACACAACCTCGCTCGGCTGCTCCAGGGCACTGCGAGCTCCTGGTGCCATTCAGCCACTGCTCGGCCAGGCACAGCAGCAGCAGCAAGCCTTTCCCCTGGCATCCGACCAGCATGTCACCTATTAGAGTTGCAGAGAGCCAGATCACTGTTCCTGATCGATGCCCTGGGTAAATAACAGGCGTACAAAGGCAAATTCTGGAGCTGGTTAAAATGTTTCTGACTACACCTTTTTCCATCTGAAAATTCTGGCTCAGTTAAATGGGAATGGCTCCACGGACTGCTTTGTTTCCAAAATTTAAAGGGCAATAATTAAAACCACTGATTAATTTCAGTATTAGAGATGCTGAAGTCAAAATGCTTTTGCTGGTGATTAAACAAATTATTTCAGAATACTTTGTTTCGTTCCCAGAAATGTTCCAAGATTATAGCTTTTCATCCCACTTTCTGTCAAAGGGAAATAATATTTAAATCTCAGTACTTCTTAAGGTAAAAAGTCACAGTTAAATCAGTTCCAGGAAATATTCCCTCTTTTTGCTCAGAGTTTTGACAGAAGATTTTTTTCTCGTTCATGCCTCTTTGTTTTACCTCCCCCTCTGCCCCCACCCCATAAATGTCATCCTTGGGAACATGGCACCACCCTGCAGTAATCTGGGGAACTGGGTCATCTCTGACTCAGAGGAAAAACACTCATTACTGAGAACTTCTATAATTATTTTCTTTCTGATGATAGAAATCTGCAGTATAAATACTCTGCAGTCTGGAAAAACAAAGGAAGAAGCAGAGGTTCCTGCAAAAATTTTCATTTTCTTCAGAAAGGGAAAGCTTTTGTTCCAAAGTTCTTTGTCAAATCTTCACCCATCTCTGCCCTCCCTCCTTCCCCTACTACCAAGGGGCTCAGAGAGCTGGTTCTTGCTAGGATGCAGCAAGAATTTTGCATTAAGATGTCCGATTTCTTTTTTTCCAGAATAAAGAGGACAACGTTATTACGACTCCAGCTCTTAGCTGAGCCCGAATATCAGCTCAGCGACGTGATGAGGGAATCCCTCCTGCAGGACCGCCTGGCACCTGTCCTCACCGAACCCCATCTCTTGGCTTTAGACAGACGGTTACAGCTTATCCTGAAAGCTGTGAGGAAATGCATAGACACATACGGAGAAGCCAAGGTGGTGGCCAACGACACCACACAGCCCGAGGCTCCTGCGTCTGACAGAGCGAAGCTGACCACTTAAACAGTCCTTAACTCATGTTCAGAGGTGGGGAAAACCCCTGCAAGGCAAGTGTTTTAATAGCTGGTAATGTCCATCTACAAACGTTTGTGGAGACTGAGAGGGGGAAACTCTTCAGAAGATCTTCAAGAATCAGACTGGGCTTCTATGCTGGGTACTCAACCAAAGCTGCTGTGCTTGGCCAGCGTGTTGGTAAGTTGTGGTCTGACTGCAGCAGACCTTTACACCCTGAACACCAGCTCTCTGGTGGAAAAGCAGTGATCTCCTGTTCTGTAGCTGGTCGTGCCCTTGGGAGGCAGGGGAACACACGGCCATTGGTTTGCTCAACCTGCGCGGGATCTCGGTCTTGCTAGTGAAGGACACAAACTAGATCCAAGGATGAGGCTTGAATAAAGAAATGCCAAGAGCATTTTCCTCTTATTAAGTCTCTGTTCTGTAATCAAGACTGTGTATTTGAGAAAAGAGCAATCTTACTTCACAAGGGCAATACCTGCCACTGAGACAAGATAGCGCGTTGATGCGGCATGGCCAGACTGAAGAGCATCTGCACAGTATTCACCATCAAGCCTGTCCGTTGCCTCTTGGTCTCTTCAAGAGTGATCAACCCATCCACTCCAATCTGTGCATGTTGCTCAAAAGCCCACTGCCTCACAGGGCAGTAAAACCACTTCTACTTTTACCTGCCTCATGGGTGGAAGAGCCAGTCTGGGTTATAAGAGAAAGGCAGGTACGTGTTGCCTTTGACCCCAAGGAAAAAAACAAAATAAACCAAACTGCTCAGAGGCATAGGACTGTATTTACAATTCAAGAAGCCACCCATTTCTGGTGAAAACATTTTGCCAAAGTGGGGGGATCTATCTCAGGTCATCTTCTCACTTCTCGTAGCTTTAAAATCATTTAAGTTCTCAGAAGTCCCTGGAAAACAGAAGTGGTACACACACACCCCTCCACCACCACCTCTGTGCATTTTGAGGAGATGCAGTAGGAACTGGAGACCAAAAAAAAAGTGGGGAGTTTTTGGAGATCTTTGAATTTGTAGTTTTCCCCTTGCCTCTCAAGGACGAGGCTTAAGAATGGTTTGGTTACTGAAGCTCTCTAATAGCTTTTTCCTTTAACTGTTCAAGAACAATTGCACTGAGCTTTTTGGCAGCCTAGGGAAAGTAGTTGAGAACTTTGTTGATAATTTATCACCCTTAAGGGGAAAAAAGAAAAACAAGACAAAACACCACAACCAATCTACTAGAAGCTCATTCTAAACTAACCTTTAAGTAAGTTAAACAGCACTGCAGACCTTTCAGAGCAGAATCCTAAAACCCTAGTACAAATGTTGTCAGGCACAGTTGTTAACAACGTCTCAGCAAGCTGCTGCACCTACCACCGGTTCATTTTCTCACGGGCTGGAATTTTGCCTGACCCAAAGGGAACTCAGTGACACTGGCAGTAAGTGCCTGGATCATGCAAGGAAGAAACAAAGCTTGTTTGGCCACAGCTATCGTTTTTCACAGGGGACTGTGCTGACATTTAATTCAACTCCACAATAATTCTACAATACACCTGTCTCCACACTGTAAAACTACAGAAGAGACTGTAGTTGTAATTTGAGTATGTCCCTACAGGTGCCTATTCTATTTATTTCTGTGAGGAAGTTTGGAGTGTTTCTACTTAGCAAAGAGATTTGTCCAATATTCTGAAGCCACAAAGGTTAGCAAAAAACCCCACACAAACCCAACTAACCAAAAAAAAACCCCACAACCAAAAAAACCAACCTGCACCACGCTCCTTTAGTCTCTTCCGACTTGTGATTCAGCCATGTCCCTCCACTTCCAGCTTTCACAAAAGCAAGGTTTTAGACAGTCTCAATCAAACAAGCAATTCCTGACGTTGGTGGGCTTACAGACCTTTTTACTCTTGTGGACAGAGCATAGATGAAAATAAAAGGATTTAACTCACTCTCGGCGTGGTGTGGCGGTTATTGCAGTACAGGATGCTGTATTCCCAACGTTGTATCCCCCTCTACCGGCGACTTTTCATGCACTTACCACACATGACAAGCCCAAAATTAATTTGGTCAGTATCATGGAATGGTTACTGTTGGCTGCTTGAACAGGAAGAACATGGCAACAGAAGATAAGTTTAAAAGTAAATTTATAAGGGTGGAAGTGGAAATTTTAAAGTTTCATTTTAGGTAATAAAGTTTTCAGCTTTTTTTCTGTCAAGGGCATGGGGAAAGAGGGGGCAGGATGAGGGAAATAAACCCACGGATATTTAAATGGCTGGTACACTAACAGGGGCTGCAAGGCTGCTTTCTGCTTATTTTTATTCTCCTTTACATGGTAGCTTTTTAATGTATCTTCAAAGTTGGGTGAGAGCTTTCTCAGAGCTGGATGTAAAACATGTCCGGTTTGAGCCACTTCAGGTCATCACTCTTCAAACTTTTTCCTACTTCATCATAGTGTGAAAATCCCCTTCTATTTCTTGCTGTCTGTCCACCAGAACTCATTCACGATGAATCATCGTGTGTTCAAAACTTTCATTAAGGGTATGCATAGATGGGAGCAGACAACTTATAGAAGCTTATGAGCTGCAATAATAGTGGCTAGGCTGGGAATTAACAACCCTAACAAGAGATCAAAGCAGCACGAGTTGCTAAGAGACACTCAAGCAAGACGCAGGTACCTTCTTGCTTCAAAAGCGGTCATGTGCACCCAGTGCCAGAACTCCAGAGAAGCTCCTGGCTCATGGGCACAGGTTGGCTCGTGGAGACCAAGCTCTCCCACAGGCTCCGGAGGGGAAGGTTCAGTTGTGCTGTAAGCTAGGACTTGAACTCAAGCCTCCAGAGTTAACACAAAGCTAATACATTAAGCTTCTCAGTTTCTACCACCTCATTAATAACGTATCCTCTAAGGCCAAAGGAAAACACAATATAGGGATGGGAGGGGGGAAAAAAAAAAGAAGAGACTGATTGCATTTAAGAATTTAAATCATTTTATTGCTTTACCTGCCATTAGGACAATCTATAACAAAAGGAATATAATATAATATATTAGCACATACAGTAAATCAGACTTATATAGTCAGGTAACAATACAAAAATGGTCCTCTGGTTGACTATAGCTTTCTAGGGCAATAGACTTCATAAATTCGCTAAAGGTGGACTAGCAAAAAATTACTTCTAAAGCCCTGAATGTTAGCTAAGGCAAAACTATGCCAATTGTGGTTTCAAACATATTTAAATTGCACACAAAGGTAAAGCTATAACTGTGATTAATATTTAACTCAGACTTAGCTGATTTATCTTAAAATCTTGTAGGTAAAACTACAAAAGGGAGTAAACAGCAAGCTAAAAAGATGCAGTAGTGAAACTTGATTAGAAAGCCTTATATAAAAAAAATGTGCATTTTTTGTGGAGCTCTAACTACTTTACACAGTTTTTGGTGCTTTAAAGTAACACAAAGAACACATATGAAGAAAAAACCTGGATAGAGTCAAAACTTAAGAAAAAAGTTTTACCAAAAAAAAAAGGTAGCATTTGCTTACTCCTTAAGGACTCTGGCAGAAATCCTCTACTCAACATCTTCTGAATAGAGAACTCAAACCACAAGTGTGTAAATCCCATTATTGGGATTTCAGGTTCGGAGATACCCTGAAACCATTCGTAAAGGCTCGATACCCTCAGTATTATTTTCCATCAGTTATCAGACTCTTTCTGATTATCTACATGCCTGGGAGAAAGTGTGTTGAATTTGAATCCATACCACCTCAGAAAGGAAATAAAATGAGGGCTCCATCGTTAGAAGTAGTTGCACAACAAATGCAAGACTGCTTGCTGTCACTCCCAAATACAAGCCTACACTACTTTATATAAATTACAGTTTAAAGGAAACCTTAAAAATTGCCTACCGTTATTGAAGTGTGGAATTCAGTAAAAACTTTTGGGAAGTATTGGTGCGCACAGAATAATGGAACACAAAGCTGGTAAATACTGAAATACATTTAAGACTCCGCAACATATTGAACTTGGAAAAAAGAGTGAGTATGAAATAAGTGTCATGTAAATTCCATAAGCAAGGAAAGAGAATGCACCTTTTGTATTTAAACTGGATTTATAATTAACCATTTTAAAAATTATGAATCGACTGATTTAAAAACTTAAAATAACTGAGTGTTGCAGGAAAGTTAAAACATTCACTTTTTCCTGCGTCACATTCTCTACTGAGAATAATGGCATCTATATAGACCAGCAATCTTCCCACCTGCAACTGATGCTGGCCATAAATACTCAACATTTATTTTCCCTGGTAACAGAGGGTCACCTGAACTGATGATCATTTTTTAAAAAGTCAACTGAGGAATACAAAGCAAGCATGAGTCACAGGGAAAATAAGATGTTTGCTTCCAATTTCTACACCAATCTAAGTACTTGAACATCACTAACAGCTGGGCAGCTGCACCATTCTTACACCTATCTATGTACTAGAGACCAAAGTTAGGCATTTAATGTAACATTTGGTTCTTGCCACTTTGAACAGGAAGAGTTTTAAATGGCATATCTATCGCTGAAGAAAGAACAAGAAAAAAAAATCCGTTGTGGCAAGTCAGCAAAGTAAGTAACAACTGCAGTAGTTCACCAGAACTATTAACCTTGAAAGCTTTGATTTACACTTGACAAAAACGTAACTAAGCAATCTTAAACCAGCAGACACAGGAACAATTATACTGTTAAATTCCAACTGTGGCTTTCTTAGCAGATGATGCCTCACGATTGAACCCAGGATTACAGTACCCAGAAAATTAAAAAAAGAAAACCCCAAGCCCCAAGAAGCTCAATAACAAGGGCAGTTCTCATCTGAAAAGAAATACAGCAGATTATGACCACAGCCTTAAAATCTGTCCAACAATTTGAGAAACACCTTTAAAAAAAATTTTTCCCCCCTCTCCACTGTCACCTCCTCACTTTATGGCAATTGGCATGGTGCCAGGAGATCCCTCCCTCGCTGAAGCAAGGCTGCATTTGCCCAAGTTGGACACTGTTGCACAGAGAGAAGCCGTAACAGCAAACGTCTCCATAGAACTTTTTATATTAATTTAATGGGACAGAGAGCACAGAACTAATATGCTCTAAATTAAAAATAGTGCCATGATAAGCAATTTTTTTTTTCTTTTTTTAAACAGACAGGAAGCTGCAAATGCCAGTGGCAATGTGGCTCTGCACAAGGGTAATAAAGCAGTCTGCATTCGTGAAGCATGTTTTGGATAGGGAGGAAGGTTTCAGACAGACAGCGATACAAAACTGTTGTACTGCTGGATGTTTCTCTTGAGAATATCCGAGCACGGACCCAGGACACGTTCAAATCGGGGTCGATCAAGCTTTACACATTTCAACAGGCCACGAGCAACAACTGTGGCAGCACGGGGACGGTTCATCAACAGAGCTATTTCACCTAGGGCAAGAGGAAAGCGTGAACAGTGTTAAAAATCAACGTGCAAAAGAGCCGAAGAAATTACCCTGTTGTATTTCAAACTGCTGCAGGAATTGAACAGAAGGTAATTAAGGTTTTAACACCGATCTGAACAAGTATCTATGTAGTTACATTAGAAGCAACTGTGAAGGCAGTTTAAAAACACTACTTGATTATTTTTTTATTAAAAAGCCTGTCCACATTCAAGTCTCTCTGAAGAAGGCCTAAAGAATTGTAAACGTTGGTTCTATTTGAGAAAAGGTCATGTTCCAATTAACTACGTAATTTTCTTAGTCAACAAGTGGTTATTTTTCTAATATGTAAGGTATGCTACTGTTCAATTCTGATATTTCTAGGAAACTAAGGACAACAAGACCATGGTATTGAAGTAAAAAACATTAATGCACAAAGCAGAAGCCTTTGACCCACAGCCAGCCAGAATCAAGAATTTGACTCTGCCATGGGGCTGTAGAAGATGAGTATCTTGAAGTCCCATTGGATTCCCATTTCCTAAGCTATGCAGTAAGATGCCAAAAGCTTTATTTCAAATACCTGTTACAACTACTAAGCAACATATTCGGAAACGAAGTTTGCAATAAGCCCCTGTTTCCATTGGTGATAACAGCTACCCCTAACATTCCTAGCAACAAGCATGAAAGAAACCACAGCATCAACTTTTGGGTTTGTTTTTAAGCAGTTGGGCTGGTTATCTCCACATTCAGGACTGAGGAAAGAACTCAGTGCTCCTCAGAGAATAAATTTGCCTCCATTATCAGAAGGGATGCAAAAGAAATGAGAAAAAAAACTTTTCCTCTGTGCCCAATTATAAAACTCTTGAACTCAATAGCCTCCAAAACACAGGCTTGTAAAAGAATAAGTAGGTTCTAAGGGAGAGTTAAACCCCTGGGGACAGGTCTGCAGCACCTGAACACAATGGTAGAGATAACATTTAGTTTAAGAGTGGGAAACTCAAGAGTACACATCAAGGGAAATATTAGAAGAGACTGAAACAACACACATAGAACAAAAATCTAGTACTAGACACTGAGCTAAGCAGACCTTTGGTCAGATCCAGTACTATTAGTGCACTCTTGAGTACATCCCAGTTCAGGCTTTGCAACACAGTATTCGTTGATTACATCATCTACAAAGCTGAAAAACCGAACAGACAACCAGAAGGCTTTAGCAAGAAGACTGCTTAGAGTAATAAGGAGAGAGGACCTACCTTAAACATAAGAAAAAAGTTCAGCTTTTTTTTTTTTTGAGAGGGAAGTATTTAAACATTAAATAGTAGGTTCTGAACAGGTAGGTTGCTTTGTTTCAGAACTGCAAGCCACTTTTCTTCTGAACCCAAAATAAGGCTGCCAGGAATATCTTGTTATATACTGTTACATTATACTCCAAGAATGCTCTGTGAGCATACATATCCAGTCCTTATCTGTGATCCAAAATAAATCAACATGCACTAGACAAGTGATTAGTTCCATGTGAAGATTATTTTGAAGTTTTCACAAGTAAGTATAATAGGATCTTGGCCTTTTTCTTTGCCAGCACACGTAAGCTTTTTCAAGCCAAAGCAACTTACATACCACATAACTTTTAGCTGAGTAAGAATACCTTCAACAGAAGGAGAAAGACCCTGATCTGCACTTGGGAGACTACGTCCAGAGTACCGCATAGTTTCGGGGTCCCCAGTACAAGATGCTGACAAAGCAGAGCAAGTCCAGCAGTGCCACCCAGATGGTTAGGGGACTGCAGCACAGGATGTACAAAGAGATGCTGAAAGAGCTGGGTTAACCTGACCTGGAGAAAAGGAGGCTAAGGAGGGAATCTTCTTGCTGTCTTCAGCTACATAATGAGCAGTTATAAAGACAAAACTAGACTGCTCTCTGCACAGTGAAAGGCAGAGAGAAAGCAACAAGTTGCAGAACAGGAAACTCTTGTCAGGCATAAAGAAAAAAATCCTTTACAACAAGGCTGGTTAAGCAGTGAAAGAAATTGCCCAGAGAGGTTGTGGGATCTCCACCCCTGAAGACACAAGAGATTCGACTGGACACAGCCCTGAGCAGCATGATGCAATTTCAAAGTTAGCTCTGCTCAGAGTAGAGAGGTCTGACCAAATCACCACCAAGCCCCTTCTAAATTAAAGTACTCCAGAACGATCACATTTCTGTGACATGCGTGCACACCTGAATGCCAAGTGACTCTAATACTCCCCTGACATCAAGTGAAACCACAAGAGTTCGCCAAAACAGTAATTAAGCAAATCCATCCCATCACTATCATCCACAGCAGTCAACAACACAGCACAGGTAAAATGGTGACAGTGGTGTATGTAATCATAGTTGTCACTACAGAACTCACCAAAATAATCAGAAGGTGCCAGTCTGCCCACTTCAACAAATTCTTCATTTTCTGATCGACGCTGTAACACTGCAGCTGTGCCCTTTAATAAATCATAGCAATTAAACAATTGGAATTTCCAGCATCACTTGAAACACTGAATTCCACCAGGAATCAGCTGCTTTGCAGAAACGATCGTTACGATGTCTCAGTCTCTAAAAAACACTTCACAGTCCTTGCATCGTTCACTAGACTGCTCTATAAAAACAGCTGGTCCTCCCTCCTCTCTAAGCACAAAATGTCTTGGGTATTTACATACCCGCAGCACTGATTTCTCCCTGGTTTTCCTCATAAAACCAAGAATATTACAGTATGACCAGAAAAAAAAAAAAAAAACCCAAGAGACAGAAGATAATGATACCACTAGCAAGACATTACTTAGCTATCTAGAACAGGTCTCTACTCTTCTGAAAAAGGTAAACTGGTTTCAGCTAGAATGTTGTTACTTTTTTCCTGGAAGTACTATTTGTAAAAATAGCAAGATTAAATATAAGCTTCTGCATGTCCAGCAATATTATATTTCTTTAGCAATTCTCTACAAGTACAGTCTTACATTTTGTTTTTCTCCAAGTGTCTATTTAGGGGCAGAATAAGCCATGTTAGAAGAAAAAAAAAGTAAAGTTCTGAGCTTGAGCTTTTAATTTTGACCTTACTTACCTCCAGGATAATGAAGAACTCATCTCCTGGCTCTCCCTGGACCACAATCTTTTGCCCATCCTCAAACTGTACCGGTTCCAATGCATCAGCTACCGTAAGACGCTCCCACTTGTCCAGAGATTCTACAGAGTTAACAGTTCATTAATAGATTATCTTTTCAAGGCACAAATTATACTTTTCACTCTATCTTTATACAGAGGTCAACCTATTTCTGGCTACATTTGTGCATCAGGTATCAAGACCTGAATTAGAATTATTTTGGAATGATGCAGAAAAGCAGTACGGGCTTTGCAGTCAGTTTTAACAGACTACCACAATAGCCTGTAATCATAATAATGCTGGGTAGCAGCTTTATTACAATATGGCAATTTATTCCACTTCAGAACAAAAATCTTCTCACTTACCTAATATAGATACTTTACTAAGGAATTCCTCATACATCTTTCTCTTTCTCAAAGTACTCCCCTACAAAAAAAAAAAGGCAAATCAAAACCAAAGAAACCCAAGCATACAAAGTAAGTTTTCTTTCTACTTCATGTTTCACATGAGGCTTCAAATAAAACTTAAGACAAAAATATATTTAACCAGACATACCGCATCCTCTCACAGACCCCCAACCCACAAGATTCAGTGTTTTCAAATTTCATTATTTCAGTAATATTTCAGAGTTCAGCAACCTTCATAAAGTACTTAGCATTTATTGCAGCATTAATGTTCTTAAATGCATTCTTAGTGTATAATCTTACCAAAATTCACAAATATGCTCACATTAGTTACAACTGCTGTTCAGACGCATTACTTACAAATAGCAAGCTAAATAGAGAGCAGAACCAAAACATCTGACAAGCTAACCAGTAAGTATTACATTTTTAGTCCAGTTTAATATTGCACTGGTATTGTTTTGTTCACTAATGCAAGATTCCCCATGGCTCCATGCCTGGTAAACGTATGCTGAGTGATCAGCTTTCTGATTACAAAAAAGATAGCAGGATTTTGAAAAAAATAGCTCCAGCAAAGGAGACAGAAGGTACAGATAGAAGGTCAAATGACCAGTGTAAATTGACTGAACAGTAAAACCAAAAGCATAATTCCAGGTTATGCACACAGCTACTTGAGTCAATGGCATAAGCCACACATCAGCTAGAAAAATACTTGCCATCAGGATCCTTCTATAACTATCTCTGTCAATGCCCCACAACTTCACATTTGTCTTCGCTTTGACAGTTGCGGCACGGGGAGTTCCATATATAAGGGCAAGTTCTCCAAAGCTTCCACCCTCACCAACACTGGTTGCCCACTCGCTGTTCACATAAACCTGAAAGGCAGTACATGGTGATAAGCCAAGCCCACAGTATCTCGTGAGCTGGTCAGAGACAACATGAAGCTCCTGCCACCCCGTATTTCCTTTACAGGAAAGGGAAATTCTCACGTCTGTACAATCAGAGTTGACTATTTCAGGGTTTCATCAACACTTCACAGCCAACCCCAATCCCAGCCACAATTTTTACTTTCATCAACAAAGGGACTCTCTTCTGTATCACATGCACAGACTACACATGTAGACTCCTGAGACCCTCTGAAAGGAAACAAAATCTCAACAGTCTCTGTCAGAGAAAGCTATGGATTAGTTGGACTGGAATAATTAAAAGCCTGCTCATTCTTAACGCCTGTCCCACACCTCAACTAAACTCCACCCTGCACTTGTAAAACATTAGTATTGTGTTGGTGTCTGAATCCTTCATTTTGAAACTCAACACAACTCACGGTCTGTGCAGCCGGACTGAGCCATTAAGGAGCAAGGAGGCTCCAAAGCAAAATAAGCTTCTACAAGTAAGAACGTATTATGAGAAAAGCTGCTAAAGGAAGGACCCGTAGAAGAGACCTACAAATATCAGGCTATTCCTCTGCTAGGGATGAACATATCATTAATAAACTACCAATAATGCTTACATCCATTTCTCCTTGATCAACAACATAGAAGTTATCACCTTCATCACCTAAAGAAGAAAAAAAAAGATTTGAATACACACTAAAAAAAAAAAGTAAAGTTATGCAAGCATTCATGTTTCACAGAACTGGCATCTCTGCCAACTTCGATGTTTAGAATCTAATAAGGTTGGCAGAGACAAATTTTGCAGAACTTACAGAGTGAAAGTTCACATTTTGCTGATTTCACACTCCTCTCAGTCCTGTGAAAGAGGACATCTACTGGTATGTGGGAGATCAGCAGCATTTCCAGGATTACTGGAAAGGCGTACCAGATCCATAAACTGACATAACATGTTCTACAGAGCCATCAAGTGACAATCTTTCCAATAGATAACACATGCAATGAAACCACATCTTCCTGCAGTCGTTCCACTCCTCACTTTGGTACGAACTGTGCTTCAGGTAACACAACAAGAAAGGGTACTGCATCCAGACAATGTTTTTATTTTCAAAAAAACCCCAAGACTAACAAGAGCACTAGGCCAGAGTCTGCTCACCATCTCTAACTTATTCATCAATGTAAACATTGTCACTTGCCTTGCTGTATGACAGTCTCTCCTGCAATGTAAGTGACGGGGAACATTGCATCAAAGATGTCACTGAAGAAAAGGATACCAAAATTAGACGAATGCCTGGACAACTGCATGCATGCATTCATACACCTGTACCTCCAACCCAGCAATACTTTTCCTATAGCCTCTGTATGGTTACACTGACTGTTGTAAAGAGGCCGTGGAGCTTTGTACATTATGACGCATTTAGCTCTTCTGTACTCTGCACTTTAAGAAACTTTCTTTAAGACTACAAAGATTTATTCCTACCTTCTTTCATTATCATCAAGGTGGGCAAACAGCACATTCTTCTCAATAGCTTTTGCCAAAGCAGCCATAGTCTTATAATCTTTCGGAATAACCTAGGATATAATCAGGAAAAAGTAACCAATTAATTTTTTTGAAGAAAAATTTCTTCATTCCCCTGGGTAAATAAATTATTCAATTGCTACAAAACACTGACCGAGTTTTTCCAGTTTCTTTCAAGCACTATAGATCTAAAACCAAATATAGCCAATGTTTACAGCCCGTTTATGCAGAAGGTAAATAAAATCTTTTATTATTTTATGCAACTGTAAAAGAATCATTCCATGCTAAGTTTGTAAGTTTTTTTGCAAGAGTACAAGTGTCTGTTCCACCTGTGTTTTCCTATGAATAGCAGCAAGTCTGCTCTGCCATTAGGCTAAATGTAATGTTGTTGCAGCTGTCGAATAACTGGAAGCACTTTGTTTGTATATATAATATATAAATATATGTACATATAAATATATATTACTTCAAAGGGAACAGGTCTATGTTATGCATAAATGGTTTAATTGCATGACAGTTTATTCTAACCTCCAATTAAACACCTGTACACACAGGTCTGCTTTTTACAGTTATCACAAGACTTAACAGGCTACACGAGCCGTGTTATTAAATACACTGGATAGAAGGTGGTCTTAGATAAACTCTTGGAATGTAGATGCAATTTTTAGCAACGTTTAAAAGTTAGAGCACCTTTCTAACATAAGATGCAGCATCCTCTTCTGTATAGACTTCTGCACTGATGGCCCCACGCCTTCTTCGACCCTTAACCACAGGGTTCATAGGAGGAGGAGGAGAGATTTCATCCTCCCGTGAGTCTGAGCGTGAACCAGACTTCTGTTGATTCAACAACTGTTTTGTTTCCTCCTAAACAGGAAGGAAGACATGTTTGTGTCACATAATCCAGTAAAGCAAAAAAGCCACTACATGTTACATTCCAATTTAGTCTGCCAATGCAAGGGAGCTTCCTGTGTACTATTACTCCCACGTTAAGGCAAACAGGAGACTAGAGCAACCAAGATCAAAGGCCTTTCAAAATAGATGGTAGATATGCCTTTCATTCATAACATTCATATCACAATGGTGTTTATTTTAATAAGTTACACTAATAGTTTAATTTATTAAGAAGTATAAACAAGTTGATTCTACTTTCCGCTAGTGTATTTAACAGGCGATGAAGAAATTCTGCAAATGCTAAAGACATTTTCCCAACTGTAAACCCAGCAGTTCTTTCCCTCAGCTGTGAGGTATTAAGCCTTTTTTGATTTGAAAGACAGAAGAGCAATTCCTCAGAAATCCATGTTACATGAGAAGCTTTTGAAATGAGGTCAAGTCATGGATCAACTGGATACTCAATAACCAACAGTTATTTTAGGAGAAAGAAATATGAACACTGCTTACAGAAGAGCTGGAGAAAGGATGCTAGAGGACAAACAGTAGTTTTTTTTCCACAAACCACAAACTTTGTACAACATTACACATTTTCCTTATTTCCCTCAGTTACCTGTTGTGCTGTGTTGTAGTGATATTGTAGAAGACTAGAGTACTTACAATAAAATGAAGTCTAACTAATTTGACACATGGAAATTTGATTCTTCTATGTTCCAGAAGATTCACCTTAATCAACTAAAATCAGATTTAAAAACAAAACAAAAAAGCCAACCTTGGAGCCAAAGCATTTGCATCATAACAGCTCACATGACTTTCTCCCAGTGTTAAGGAAACAGGGTTTTGTGACATGCCTTAAAAGAACAAGGAGTCATCTGTTCTCTGAGAGCTCCCGGCACTTTTAAAAGCTGGGTTTGTCCCAGTGTCCTTGATCAAGCCGTCCCCTGCCCAGCTGGGCAGCTTGCTGCTTGGCTGCCACACTCCACTCCGGAGGTGCACAGAGGCTATGTATAACAACAGCACTTTGAGGAAAGAGACATCAGATAACCATTACAGTGAGTTTACATTTTACACCTCTCAGATAGCCAACGAGCAAGCACTCATCCGCCAAATTATATTTCACTTCCTGCCTTCTGCCCATTGATAAAAATAGTGCTACATTTCAAAACGATGGGGGCAAAACATATTTAAAACCTTGTTTCTATCTTCTGATTTTAGAGAAACAGGTCTCAACTGAGATGTTAAAAATAGCTTGAGCAGTAGTAAGTGTTTGGTTTAAACTGCCTCTCTACAAAGTGGGCAACACCACCAACCACAGAAACATACTGTTCATTCATATACAGAATACTTAACCCATTAAAAAAAACTTGACGCTTTTTAAATAAGTGAACACCAGCTGCTGTATTTTTTCCAGTATCACATAAAATATTTTATATTGAGATCCTGCAACTTTCAGAGGTAGAAGCACTTCAGCAGCATTTAGCAAGGGAGCTGTGTATCAAAACATTGCTCAAAAAGAGACTCACCAAGGTAATGGCCCACTCAAGGAACAAGGAAACCACACTAATAGGAACACTACAACTGGTAACTTCTGCCTGATCCGAGATTTAACATTACTATATTAAAAAGAAGTATGATAAGGTAGGGCATGGACACAGAAACCAGTCACAGGTGGGTAAGATAAGACATTAACTTAAAATACACCAGCTATTCTAAACAGCCTATATACACGCTCATCAAGAGGAAGATTACCCCCAAATGAGACAAATCTCTACATATTCACATTACATATCGCAAGACAACACTGTGCCACGGAGTAAGCGACATGCTAAAATCTCACTGTTCTCATAGCAGTAGCTTTTCATGTATTCATCTTTTTAAAATACATTTTATATCATTTCTGATACTAAACCACATATATTACACCACCAGATCAGAGAAAAATTACACCAGGCCTTGAAGAAAGAGTGGCAGTTGTTATTCTCAGTTACTTTAGAATCTAGCCAGTGTTTATGAGTGAGAAAATGCATTTGTTCAGGTTTAGAAGCTCTTCAGATTAAACACATCATGGACAAAGGCATTCATTTTGCTTGCTACTGATCAGTATAGCCAATATCTGGATTTTTAAAAGGTTTAGTAATAAAGTTAGCCTATTTATTACATCCAAGTGTTGATCCTGGTCTTCCAGCTGATGGAGCAGTTCAAGGAGTTTTTGGTCTCAGTGACCACTAATTGTAAATATTATTTTTCCTGACAAGTAAGAAATAGTTATTAATTCCATTTAAATTATTACAAGTAAGAAACACTAAAGAGAAGAAACTTCACATACTCATATTTTAAGACTATCAGCTACTGAAGACAACCTTCACAATTTCAGAATTATGTTTTACACTGTGTAGTCCAGCATCTGGTAATTGTCATCACACCAGAAAGTCTCAACTACTTCTGGTTAATTTTTTTTTTAATGTATATTAGCTCTCCATGTATTTAAAAAAAAGCACTCAGAAGCTAAAAAAGCAGTGGTAAAAGCTCTGCCATAAATTCACAACTGCAGAGTACATCCTTCCTAACTACCATGTTTTGCAAAAGAAACACTTAGGAAATAGGAAAGTATCCAGGTATTTTGAAGGCAGGGCAGGTGGTGGGGAACAGGTACAGTGACTAGATGCCAATCACACTTCATAATTCCAGCTTTCTATAAAGCCTAATATGCACATAACTGCATTACACACAATATTTCAAACATGCACTTACTCCAGTGGACAGCCATGTCCAATATCCAGGATTCATCTGGCAGGCTGTAATAATGATCTCTACATTAAATTTCCATAGCTCAAACTACATTACACAGCCAAGCACAGCACTGGATAGCTATTAGCTTTTAGTATGCATTGGTGTTACCAGACATGTTTGCACAGCAAAGAGAACAGAGGCCTTAGTACACCACAAACAGATAAAATAAAAACATTTATAAAATCAATGTGTAGTAATTAGATTCGTGTAACAGCTTTCATAACTCAGAAGAGGACATCTGAATTCCTATAGTAGCGACAACGATCTCAGAGGCAGTAATTTTAATGTTTCTGAACATGAATTCAAAAGCGTGTTTAAATGTCTTCAATGTATTTTAATAACATGACAGTGAATCAGCTCTCTGTGTGCACGCTGTGGAAGAGATGACTTGTCAGGATAACTGGAGAGAAAATAGTAACCTCGCTTCAGTTTTAAATAGTGTTCCTTCAAAATTCAGTCTTAAAAAAAATATACTGTATCTCAACCTCAATTTCATCCAGTCTAACAGATGAACAGATTTATAAAGTATATTGAAAAGTTGCTCTGCTTTATTAAAGTTGTAACAGACAGTAGTTCTGGAAGGTGAAGCAGATTCCGTTTCACTCATTTTTGCTCTACCAGAGCAAAGTACCAGGTTAGAGCTGGTTAATAATAGTACTTAGCATTTGTGCTTTCCAGACATGGATGTCAGAGGAGTTTGCTAAGGTAGCACAGCATGTTCACTGTTCTGTTACTTGATAGCTATTAAGGTAACAGGTATTAACGTTACCTGGTTAAACTAAGACCAATCCGTTAGACTGAATGGTGCAATTACTTAGAGAAAGCTGTAGCAATTTTTAGATTCAAGAAGGCAAGAAAAATGCTACAGTTTCACTTTTAGCTATAGCTGTGCTAGTGGGCATGTATAACCCACACCAACACAACTCAGACCCTGACCAAAATTGTAAGAGTAATTTAAGGGCAAAAAAGGTCACCTAAGCAGTTTTATTTTCAGCCTCCTTATAGGCTGACAGAGTACACAGACAGCCTATTTGCACCAGAATAAAATCATCAAGTTATTCAACTCCATAATACATGTGATTAAGTTCAGAGCTAGATGACTTGTCTTGCTAAAAACAAATTAAGTTTCCTTTAATCTTAAATAGTGCATGTTGACCATACAGTCCACTACACAAAAGCACCCAAATATTCCTATTTTATATCCCTACATATGGATTGGTTTACAATTTATTCTAAGTGCAGTAATGCAGTTTACTTTGTGAAGTTTTGTGTATCACCACTTGTGGCGATATTTTAAAAATTAGCAATCTATCAGTGCTTAGAAACTCGAGAATCCAAGGTGGGGAAGGAGGCACAGTAACAGGGAGGGACAATGGATTTTTAAGAACCTGATTACTACGTGATTTGCTGCTGGTATTCTCTCTGAAAGAGAATGTGCTCAAGATGCAACCACACACACAAAAGAAGTCAGACCTATTATAGAGTTCTTGCTCATTTAATAAGCAAAATGTTCCTCAAATACATTGTGAGTATAGGAGGTTAGCTTGCAGCATTTGGTCATTTTCTAGTATCTACCTTGAACACTTCAATGAAACGATAATTTCTGCTATACACGCTTATGATCTCTATTGTTAATTTCTTTCTTCTTTACATCAGCAATTAGTAACTAGCTAGAATAAAAAAATATATACCTCCCATATGCAACAAGTACTGAAAGCAGCACCTGCAAATGACTGCTCTACAAGGTCACAGCTACATTATTTACTAACGATGTATTCTGAATAGTCGTATCTAACCTTTCCTCCGCATTAGCCTTGAAAACCTCCATTTTCATAGCAACTTCTTTTCCTGTCTCCTTAGATATCAATATACAGAATGAACAGTTCAAAAGAATATGAAATCACTGTTTCAATTATGACCACTGAGATGACAAAATGCTTTCCATTCCCAAGATCCCAGAATGCTTCCAACAACAACAACAAAAACACCAAAGAGACCTTGAGGACAAACGCAAGAGAAACAACAAAGCAAAACACCAACACCGAGCTCCCAAGAGAAGGCAGAAACAGGCTTGCTCTCCTAGAGATCTGGAATGCAAATACTTCTGTTTGACTTCACCTGGGCCTGGATAACTACCACTGGCCTACTACTACTGTGCTGTACCCAAATTATTCTAAACCTTTTGTCTCAATATAAGAAACCTAATACCTATCGCCAGTGTCTAACCAAGGTCAAATGCCACAGTTATCATCTAACTACAGACACGATCGTGTATGCTACCTATTAGCTTCTATGAGTAAGCATTAGATGGGGATTACATCTGCATCCCAGCTGGGCAAGTCTCCTTGTCAGCTTGTGTTCTGCCCTACATGCTTTGTTACAACAGAGGTGGTTTTACACCGTGATCAACTGGCATAAACTACTGGAAAATAGGATTTGTTTTCCGAAAGTATCAGTTCCAATTTCAAACGGCCAATAAGAACACTGGTCAAATCTGAAGCTCAGCCTCTAAATCACAAAGAGATGACGTAAATTTACGTTGTTCCACTCTCCTTCCCTCCCGCTATGTATTTTTACCTTCTCCAATCTTTCAAAGTATTCTCTGAGGAATCCCATGGGTCTTTCAGGTCTCACTGTGCATAATTGTACAATGCAATCCTTCAGAAGTTGCTGGATGTTGTGTTTTTGGACGTAAAGTTCACATTCCCGAAGACTACGCTCCTCCTCACTGCTGCTGCTGCTGGAAGCTGCCATCGCTGAAGATAAGAGAAAGAGAAGGTTAAATAACTAGTGGAAACAAAGACGCTGCTGCCGATACAGTCAGACACATTATGCTGCATTATCATCTTACTGGTATCACAGCATAAAACTACCTTTATCTGTAAGACTGGTAACTAAGCTAAATCATGAAAGAAAAAGCTATGAACATATTTAGCACCTGGAGAGAAATAAAAAGTCTGGGTGCTCTACAGCCACAGGCACAAAAGTAAAAGCATTTGATTGAGCTGGAAAAGCTTCAACAACTCAAGCTCTGCGAGCACTCGAAGTCAGGGAAGTTTCCACCTAAACTTTCTGCTGATTAAACCTAGTATTTCGTAGGACTGGAGGCTCACTTCATAAACAGAGCTGTATGGTCTGTACAGGGTCATGTGGATGACGACCAGGAGATAGGTGGGTGGAAGCCGGGAATCTGAGAGGCAAATATGAAAAGCATTAGGAAGTGAAACATGTTACGATTGAAGCCAAAGCCAGTTCGCTAAATGCCAAGGCAGAGTCCACTAACGGAAATTATGGAATTAGAGGCATTTCTCCTAAAAAACTACTCTCCAGTTTAAACTGGTCCACACTTTATAACTATCTCCGCGGTAACACTGCACTCCCAAAACTATTTATTCAACTGTAAATAATCAAAAGTACATCTTTAAACACATTGTTACAATGCCAGGTTTTCAAAAGACTTTAAAATGATAGTGTCAACTGTAACACTTTCAAAAGTGTCCTTAAGCAGGTTTTTTCCTCCCTTTCAGGTTATAGAAACATTTTAAAATACATTTTTACGTATATAGATACATAAACATTTCATGTCATTTTTTTCATAAAGCAATTAATACTGAGACAGCTAAAGAAATAGGAAAGAATTTCTCAGGGCATTTTTGATGAAATATGAAGAAAGTTACCTGGTACAGGGACAGTGGCAACAGCTTATGAATATGCAGTAAGATATGTTGATCCCAGGATCAGCTTTTGAAAGGGAAAAAATGAATTCAGACAAAATAATCTTGAGAAATGACAAGTCCCTGAAAAGCCAAGCGGTGCAGTCATATTATGCGTTTTATCCTACCAAGGCAGCAGATTGAGAAACAGGCCACACAAGCAATATAACACTGTGCCCCTTTGAATTATGCTACTGGAGATTACAGGAGGACTAGAGTTAATACGAAATTGCTAACACTTCAAACAGGTTTCATTCTTGTCACAGTTAATCCCTGCATAAGTATGCACAGACAGATGTATTATGTGTTGCATAAACACCGAGTATGGACTTCACATGGACTGAAAAAGTGCCTTAAAGTTCTCCAGTTACTTCTTTTGTTTTGACAGCTCACACAGTGAAGGTCAGTACTAATTAACAGCCCCAGAGAAACTCAGTAGCTCCATGACAGCCTACAAATTACAATCTATGGAAAAAGAATCACACTGTTGATAGAGCAGACATGGGCCACGGCTGCTCACGAGAGCAGCAAGACCAGGGCAGAAAATACCAAAGAAATAAGGAAATCTCCAGCATTTTACAAAGTGTTTTTTCTGCCTGTTGCAAACCCGAAGCTTTCCAGAGCCCCCTAACACACGGCTGCACTCGGACTGCCGCCAACCGCCTGGGCCCGGCCTGCCGGCCCCGGGGCTGCCCTGCCAAGCCAAGCCCGCCCCTCACCGCAGAGTCAGGGCTGCTCGCCGCTCCCCGGCCCAGCGGTGCGGGCGGGCGGGCAGCCCCGCGGCAGCACCAAGACGAACGTAACGACACGGCGTTCCTGGGGCGGGGGGACAAACCCTCCAACCCTATGTCGGGCCGGGGGACTGTTTTAGCGTCTGAACGCCTCCGTGCCCAGCGCCTGCAGGCGACGCCCGGCACAGCCCCGGCGCGGCCCGACAAGCCCGCGGGGGCCCCACGCAGCGCGGCCTCACTCCCCGCTCGGACACGGGGCCTCCAGCCAAGGCAGGAAAGGGGACCCTGCCCCCCCCCACCCGCAGCAGGCCCGGCGGCTGCCGGCTCCGGCACCGGGCCGCTCCCCTCAGCGGGGCCGGCCCCCACCCCCAAGGCCGCAGGCCTCCCGCTCCGCGCCCTTCCCGCCCGGCCTCGCTTCCCCGCCTCGCCCCGCAGTCCCCTCAGGGGCCGCTCCGCCGGGCCGCGCACCGGCGCTCACCTGGCGCGGGCGGCTCCGCCGGGCCCTCACCGCCCCCCGCCCGTCCCGGCCCGGCCGCGGCCTCGGCGACAGCAGCGGCGGCGGCGGCGGCTCCCACCGGAAACCGCCCGGCCCGGCCAATCACCGCCCGTCGTGACGTCAATGCGCCTCGCTCTCACCCAGAGCCGTCGCCGCGGTAACCTTAAAGGGGCAGCGCCGGGCGCCGCCGCTCAACGGGGCGATCGCAGCCCGGGGAAGGGAGGGCGCCTTTAAGGCGCGCGAGACTGGCGGGGAGAGAACGGCCGGGGCGCTGAGGGGAGCGGGCACCGCGCCGGGCCGGGCCGGGCCGCCCCCCGGGGCCGCTGGGTCACCGCGGGCCGGGCCCCGCGGCTTGGGCTGGGGAAGCGGCGGGGGCGGGTTCGCTCCCCGGGCGGAGGGAACCCGCCGGCTCCGGTAGCGGAGGCCGCCGCAGGGCGGCGGGAGAAAACCCGCGCTGCCTCTCCCCTGTGTAGGCCTTGCCCAGAGCGGTCGGCAGCACTAGCCGCACCGACACCCTGCTGAATGGCGTGCAGGGTGACGGCTGCGCCGGCCTGGCGTGCGAGGCATTAATAAATAACGACCCGGCTGCGGATGGCGGGTGCTGGTGAACGTTGGCCTTGACACTGCCGGGTGAAGAGCTCAGAGACTGTTGGGGCGGGGGGGGGGAATAAATTGTACTCAAGTTTGGCAAAGAATTTACTATATCCATTTAAAATCCGCGTGCAGAGTTGTTTCACGTGTCTTTATGGCTGAGATGAGCCCTTTGAATCCCTTCACTTTGAGTACTTAAAGCCTGTAAGAAGTCGCCGAAGATTTCGGCTGTGCTGGCTGGGAGACACAGCCCCCACGCAAGGACTTGGGAAAATGAAGCCCGAATCCTGCGCCTGCCGATCTCCCTACAGCCGAGGAGATAACTCGGTTTCACAACTCAATGTTACAACTGCTGCGAGAGCTTTTAAACCAAAATTCATCAGTGCTTAACTCATTTGGGAGAATCTTATAACATACAACCAAAATCATTCCAGTAACTAGAGTTTAATATGTATTTTGGGATTAGAAGCTATCAGTGCTTTTGCAATGACATGACAAGCCATCAGGAACTATCTGCCATGGTGTTTCTTGTTTACTAGTTCTCATATTAAAGAAACAAAGGATAACAGCTTAGGTGTAGATGGTAGATCTGCATTTACGACAGGCCAGAGCTAGCCCCTGAGTTCACATTCCTTAAATGTTCGAGAGCTTCTGTCTGTTACGGGTTAATTAGAAGCCAAGGTCCAGGATTTGCTGACACTAAGCCAAAAGCTGGCGCTTTTACAAAAAATATGAATTGTAAGGAATCATTAATATTTGTGAAATACTGTCAGAGTACAGCATTAATAAATATCACATCTACTTGATCACCTGGTAACAATATTTCTTTCTGTAACTGAAGACTATTAGAACTTTCTGAACACTGGGAAAAAGTTGTGTACATTGCCCTCTACACACTTTTTTTTTTTTGCTTTTTATCTTCCCTTTTTGCAAGCTGTCTGCTGTTGTCACATCTCACTCCTTGTTTGGACACGTCCTGGTGCTGTTTTGGGATAGATCCCATCTGGAACAAAGATCAGACCTGTTCGTAAAACCTGTTCTGCAACATTGTCTTTATTAAGAAAACAAGTATACTGTTGTACAGCGTGCTCCTGATGCAATCCTTTCCTGAGCTCTGGAGCCAGAGTGTTCCGATGGCGAGGCAGGAGTGTAATAAAGGGAACAGAGCGGGCGTTCAACGGGAGCCTTCCGACGCCAACCTGAGGTCCCTCTTCTTACCTGCGTACAGCTCCGTCACCGTGAGTCAGCACTGATTTATCTTTGAAGGTTAAATCACGCTTCTTCTAAGCATACGTTCGTACATATTCATGTGTTAATTCTTACACTGTTAAAGACGTAAGAGAAATTAAAAACAAACAAAGCCCTGTTCCATTTGGTCTGGTCTGAATTACAGTCAAACATTGGTCTTAACTGCCTAATTAAATAATAAACATTCCTGAGTAAATAACTTGCATTACCGTCAGCACTATTCCCACAACTTTCGTTTCAAACAATTTTATGCATTAGAGTTTCTCATGAAGCAATCTGTTGCCTGAGGCCGTGGCTGCTGAAAAGCAGAGAGCTGCCCAGACTGCCAGCAGAATATACTAACGCAAGCACAAGAGACATAGCGTGACACAGCCAGCGAGTCACCATGAAGAGGGCTAAGGTGGGGACTATGCTTTCACAGAGCTGTACTAGCTGCTTTTAGTTACATTTAATAAGAACTCCATAGAACCGTTTTTCTAATTCAGTTTCATGTCCTATCCTGTAGCAGAGGCTGTCCTAAAGCACCATGTTATTAATTTTTTAGACAAATCTAGAAGTCAATCCTGGCTCAGACCCCAATGGCAAGGAGCAAGGGTTAGCATGGTAGTGAATTCAGTGATGGTAACCATCGCATGTCCTTAGTGGTGGGACATCCAGTTTCCTAGACTGGTAAATACTGGCAGAGTCTGAGCATGGACGAGAAGAGATGACTCCCCAGGCAGGGGCTGTGGATCATCACGTGTCACAGCATGGACTTACAGAAAGCTGCCGACAGGACTTCCTGAATTTTAGCAGCCTGATTGCTCTCATTTTTAAACCAAGACACACTGCCTGAAGTATGATATTTCTGGGCAGATTCTGGAAGAAAATGCCCAAAGATATTTAAGTCCCTGCAAGTTAAGAGGACTTGGCTGCCTGACTACCTTGGAGAACCAAGACCAGTATGTCAATTCATTTTTGTTAAGTACTCTACTGTTAAGTCTCTGTATTTACCCACTTCTGTTTCAGCCTCATAAGGAGGAGTCAAAAGCACTATTTTCATGATTAAAAACAGCAGTCCTCTTCAAGATCATCGCAGTTCCTTCATCAGCTGAGTGATAATGCCACCTCATCATTCTTAAGCATTTGGCTCATCTCCATTCTGCATTAAGTCATGTAGGATACATATTCCTGGTCTCATAAAAGACCAATAAATTTGTCTGTAAAAAGTATCTGAAATATCCCAAGTGGGAAGATAATTTGTTTGCTTTTTAACAAAGCTTCCCAGAAGTTCTTAAAAAGACTAAATTTATTACACTAATTTTTATGGTGCTATTTATCAACATGGTGATCAACAGTAATAGAAGCTAAGAATGGTCACTGGGAAGGAAAGAAGTCAAGGCTTTCTGTTCTGCTTACCACCATGCAATCACATAAACCCCACAGAGATACTGACTGACTCAGTATTATCCTGCAAGCATAAAGCATTGCAGCATTCACCAAGGAAGTAAATGAGAGCACACTGGCACAGCAAGTTAGCTGAGGGGAAGGAGATCCAGAACAAGGTAGCCAGGTCAGAAGGCTGTGCATGGAACAGCAAGGATGACATGGGGAGAGGGCACAAGGAGCAGTGTTAAAGGGGTGTGAAGAGCAGCTTGAAGCTGAAGTGGCTGAGGAGTCACTGGATCCACCTGAAAGGAAAATGGGAAAAAAAAAAAATTATAGATCACTAGGCCAGAAGAAATACCTCCATGAGCAATCGCACTCTGCCAGGATTAACAGGGGGACAGTGACTGGGGAGCTCAGGGAAGAGAAAGTTATATGAGCCAAGATGAGAAATAAGAGCATACAAGAAGTCTAACCCCTGCTGTGTGCATAGAACAAAAAAAGCTTCCTGATAGGTACTTTAGTGGCAGCAAAATTAACAGGGCCTGTGGGTATCTGCTGTGCTGCACAGGAGTCATAACAGCAGGGTTTTCTACTGAAAATACCATCCCAACAGTATCATGGTCTGCCCATGAGGTCCATCACGGACAAGCCACTGGGACTGAAAGCAAATGAGTCAAGTGCTGGATTGAAACAGCCAATGTTTGTCCCCCACACACGGTTTTACATGTTAAATCATGCAAATCTGTCACTTTAATGTACAAGCAGGGTCCAAAGAGGCACAGCCCAACATGCAACACTGTCGTGATCGGAGTGACTGCTGCATGTGCACCATCTTGGGGTGGGGGGAATGGGGAATGAAGAAGCTTTAGGGGTACAGAACCCCATCGTGACCTGTGCCGTGGGCTAAAAACCACTCTGGACCTTGGAAGATGGCGCGTGGAAGCTGGCTTTGGTCTTGCTGCACGTCAGCTGGGCAGACAGTTGTGTGAGATGGTCCCCAGTGCAGAATGAGTTTGCTTTGAGCAGCAGCTCTTAGATCATTTCCGTATGTTACTTCGAAGAAGAAAATGACTGGCAAGGCTCAAAACAGAGTAACCAAGAGCCAAGAAAAAAATGCCCTGAAGTGCCCAGATCTTAAAGATAGGCCAGTTGGGGAATCCATTTACATCTGCAAGATGTGCCTACTGCAACACAGCCCTTCACACACTCAGTGTGGTTCCCAGCTGGAAGACTTCCAACACCCAAGGGGCAACGATGGGAACATTTTACCTCCTGAGTAAATGCTAAACAGCTCAGCAGCTCGAGGGAGGCAGTGCAGCCAGCCGTGGTGCCGTCCTTATCTGAGGTATGTCACATAGCTCTCCTGCGTTTGCTTAAGGACAGGCTCAATGACACTTTGAAAAAGCCATGACACCCTGATTAAATTCTAACACAGATAATTGCCTGCCCTCTGACCATGCTTAACTTGAACTCAATGTTCTCTCTTCTGACCTAAGGAGTTCTGTCTAGAACAGCAATTAACCTGCACCTCAGCAGTGGGGCAAGAAGTTTCTAAGCGCCCTCCTGAAAATATTTATTGGAAACTCCTTGCTTAGGTGTCTATGCACAAGTCTGAAGGACTTCAGGGACTCACTCTCTCCTCAACTCTGAGCGAGGACACGGATTAGCACAGCAGGAAACAGATGCAGGTCAGCGTGCTAAGCTGCCTCAGAAGAGCTGGGAGATAGAAAACAGCATCCGAAGCACTGCAAAAAAGACTCAGTCCTCCAGTGTGAGGCTCAGTCCTCCAGAGAGAGGGAAGGAGATGGGAGAGCAGCAGGTCTTTGCCTCTTGCAATTTGGATGCGAACCATCTTTGCTTTGCATCGTTAAATTTATAAAACCTCTGGGCTGCTTCAGCAGTTCACAAACTGCCCAAGCATCTGCAAATGTGATTCTTGACTTTAAGATCTCTCTGACGCAAACCAAATTAAAGAGCAAAGAGATAGTGTGCAGCTACTCTTGACTTATTTTCTGGGAACGCACGTGAAATACTACTAGTGTTTGTTTTGTAAGAGAACGTAAATACCCCCATTGAAAAGAATCCTCAGTTCCCGTGCTTTTAACATAGAAGCAGTCTGGGGAGAGCCCCCTCTCCGAGCATCATCTGTGACACAGTTCTGTTGCAAGCTAAATGCACACATAAAAGCATTCAAAACATCCATTTGCTTATGTGCTTGTCTCTGAAAGCAGGTGGCAAAGTAAACACATCATGCAGTCGGTCAGATCCACTATTCTTGGTCTGGACTGACATCCCAACAATGTCTGGACCGACATCTAACAAACTGGCTACAGAATCAAACGATTTCTGATGCAATTTTCTGCCTCCCTCCCCCCAAGATAATAGAACATTTTCCCAGATGGAAGGAACCCACTTTAAAAACAATGGGTCTTTGAAATGTCAGCTAAGGCTTGCTTGGCATGTGCTGTGTGCCACAGGAATACGTTATAGCCTTTTTCATTCTCCAACTGTAACCCTTAAAACTGAAGCAGCAAGATTATTAAGAGATGCAGGTCTAGTTTCCTGCTCTGCTACTGATTTCCAGCCTCTCCTGTGGAAATCTCTTAGCCTCACTCCATCTCCGCTTCCCTCAGTGGGATGAGGATAAAAGCACTTTCTGGGCTGAGGATGAAGCCAAGCTCATGAGATGTTTGTGTGCTCCAGTAATGGGGATCAGTAATTGAATCACTTGAACAAGGTTTAAGCCCGTCACAAGAGAACCGATTCAGTATGGTTTGCAAAAGAAGTCATGAAGCTGCATCCACATGAACTTGGGAGCTATGGCTAGCAATGGCTACGGTTACCTCATCTCTGTGTACACCACAGTCCCGTGAATTCTCTGAACAAGAACCAAGTTGTTTCTGCTATGAATGTATTTATTATACCAATGTTTCGTGCCATTTCTCCTCAAAGCTCCTCCTTGTCTCCTCTAGCATGAAAGAGGAGAAAGTCACCCAGGTCATGAGACACACTTACATGCTAGGAGCTTGGGCAGTGAGCCTGTCTCTCCCAATGTTATCCCTCCACAGCCTTACTAAGCAGAGCTGCTCTTCTGGTCTGGTCACACCAGGCTGTGCAGGAACCTGATGTTCCCCGCTCTGTCAGGACCTCTGCGTGCTCCCCGTCTTCTCTCACATGTTACTTGTTCTGATCTCTCAGGTCAGAACATTCTTTGATCTTTAGATAATTACAGAGGAATTACAATTAGTGCTGTATCCAAGAGTTAAAGGGAAAGCAAAAGTTTCTCTCTTCCCCCCCCCCCCCCCCCCGCTCCAGTTTCAACCCCTTTGCTCTCTGTGGTACAGGTCTCATGGTTCTCAGCTGAAGAGACTCCAGGATTTTAAAGAGTCCAGTGTGCACCCCAAAGAGACATGAAGATCAGCCACCCTCAGCCTGTACCACTCCTGTGAGCAGTGCGTCAAACCAATTCACAAAAGCCTCCAGTGAGATAATCCATTACCACGCTAAGTGTGATATCCTAATCCTAGTTAGGGAAATGGGATATTTGCCAGAGCAAGGACAAGATAAGGAGCATTAATCCACCTTACAAGGAAACGCAGCATTAGGTTGCAAGCTCTTCCCTGATCTTGGCAAGCACTTCTGGAAGGGCTGCTCACAAATGACAGCTCGTTAAATGGCAAGATCTGGCTCAGGGTCAGCATTTAAAACTGAAAAGGAAAAACTACTAGAAGCAAAGCTCTCAAAACTTTGGTGACATTCAGACTGGCTGTGGAGATTCAGACTGGCTGTGGAGTCAGGGATGACTGCTCTTGTCCTTCCATCACCCTGATGGATGTAAGTGCCGGCAGATGGCTCTCGGTGCATCTTTCCTGATTTCTGTACCTAAACAGAGTGCAATGAAACTTCTTGTATGCGCATGGCACGCACACTTCCACTGTGTGCCCCTTCCCCTCCCCACGCTAGGTTAGTATCTGTCCAGTCAATTTAGCGAGACAAGCCAGTCTGCTGGTGACTGTCACAAATGTGTTCTGTCCATTGTTTTTTCTTTCTCACATTTTTATATTTGATACAGGAATCATGATATCAAAAAAAAAAAAAAAAGGCTTTGAACTGATGACTTCTCTGGTGGCTAGATCTTGTGATCAGGGTTCTTCCAAACTCAGACTGGCCTCTGACATATACAGTCCAGCTCTCTGCTTTCTTCTCACTTTTCCACTGTATAAGAGGAAAAAAAAACTTGTCTGTCCTGACATAAACAAGAAGTAACTCATCCAAGCAAGAGGAGAATGCAAGGTGTAAGTTCCACATTCCTTTCTGTAGCATTCTGTTAGCAGGACTACTCGACTCTCTCTGAAGTCAGTGTTTTTTCCTGCAACAGTACTGAGAACTAGTGGAGGTGCAGATAATCCATTGGATAATCCAAAGAGTAAGCAAAGACTGCTCTCTCCATGTAACAAGTACCATGTAGAAACATTGCTGCGTACTGATGCCAGACCAGAATGAACGCTGTGTGCAGCCGGACTCGGGGCACCAGATGGCAGCATTTATTGTCTGGAGATCCTAGAACAGCCGGGACTGGCAGTTTAGTGCTTGACAGTTCATGCTATTAAAGCCCCTAAAGGTTGGGCTGCAGCCCCTTCTTCCTGCGCCACCTCGATGATCGTGATACCACTTGATAAGGGTAATAGATAAAAGCAAAGCAAACGTCTATGTGCCACCTCTCCCCACTCCTTTCCCATGCAAAAGATGGTTTCTTTGCTATGAAAAATGCTTGCTCTCCTTATTAGAAACTCACCTTTTGCCTGTTCCCTCCTGCCTCTTTTTCCCCTAGAAGACTCTAGACCCTCAACAGGCTCCTGGTCATCATGAATACCAGTGAAGGATATTTAGCAGATTCAGCCCATGCCAAGAGGTTTTTTTTTTCTGTAGCAGATTTGATTCAAATACCAGACATATCAGTAGGAGCAGGCTTTTATTGGAGACGGAAGAGCTTGGCTGGAATTTAAACACTGAGCTAGGGAAAAGCCTAAAAGCTATCAAAAGGTACCTAACCCTTCTCATGTCGAATAGCAGCATGCGCGATGCCATGGCTGAGGGAGGCCCTTCTAGGCACAGTGGCTGGTTTCCCAGCTTCTTCACCTCCATTTCCTCTTTAAGGCTTGAATACATACACCCAGGGTGGAGAACACAAACCAACATCTGTCATACAAAGGTTTTTGCATTGAAAAATACTCACAATCAGATGGCCACACTCTGGACTGGTTTTAGAGTTAATGACTGAGTTGAGGTTGTTACCGTCAATGGTTACTGCACACAAAGTAGAGTTACTGCAATCACGGGATTGTCAGGAAAGGGAAGCCGACTCCTGGTATATTCTTCCCAGCAAATGCACGCATCAGAGCAAGAACTATCCCTCTGGTGTCTGGCGTGACTCTCTGCTGCCTCTGCCAGACCATTTTCCCCAGGTGTGACATATACCCAGATCCCAAGAAGGAATTCAGCCCCTAACTACTACCTCCTTCCCAAACTGTGTTCCTGAAAACCAATTTAGCTATTTCTTTTAGAGAGACACCTCATTTCTTTACCAGGAAGACCCACAATTTCCACACACAGCACCTCAGCTTCTGTTTCATGCCCAAAGCCCAAGCGCCCCAATCTGCCAGAGCACAGATCCTGAGATCTCCAAGGGCTCTTGTGAGGCTGGGCTTCACCAACACACAGAAGCTATTCCAGCCGGAGGAGCAGCTTGCCCTGATGCTGGCCCTGGTCATACAGCCATGGCCATCGCTGTGGCATGGCTGTACTCAACAGCAACACCTGCTCCAAAGGCCACCAAAGGTTTTCACACTGCAGCAGAGGACAAGAACTGTTTGTTTCTCCCACCTCTGCTTATTAAATAGCCATTGTAGGCAGCTAGCTGAAAGGAAAGTTGACCAACATGGTTGCATCAGTCAAACTACAAAAATAATTGTATTGCCCAAGTCTCAGATGCTTTTGTGGCTCTGCTTTATCAAGGATTAATTTTAAAACCAGCTCATGGTGATTACCCAAGCAGCAAACATCCAACTGTAGCAGTTGCTCAGAAACTGGTTTTTGAAATACAAGGCACTGACTCCCTGTTTTTGTTTGTTGGGGCTTTTTTGTTTTGTTTTTAAACTTTTTCCTGCTCTACAACACCATTTTCCGTCTGACATCCCTGTTTCAAAATCTAACTATGCTGATCCACAGGGACAGTCCTAGGACATTCAAAAAAACAGCTTTTCCATTTCGTTTTTAGGTTTTATTAGAGCTTCCCACTAGGCCCCTATGAATAGAAGATGTTTTCCCCCAAAACATGATTAATTTAAAATTATTCCCCTGCTGCCTTTGCAGCGTCGCTCATGTGCTCCGTGTCCTAGGGACGATCTGCCGTCAGCCTCACTCCAAGCTAAGGCTGTTTTGAAGCTGTGAAACTTCCTCCCCAAAAATCAGTCATCTTCACAGTTGCAGGTTTTAAACTCCGTAACAGGGGAATATTACGGACACTCAAAGGCCCACGTGCTGCAAAGGGGGATTAATCTAGGCAGATGTATGTGTCCACATAGAATCTGCCTCATTTAGATGGTATTGCATGTGGCCCTTTTTCCAAAAGCCCTGTGGTGCACATCAAGAGATCTAAGGCCAATGACTTCAGCACTCACATGAGGATTACTCATCTAATTAGGGGGTTTGCAGGCTCTGCCCCTGCCTTTCTGTGCACTGTTAGTGTCATTGTACTGACTTCTAGAACATTTGTCATTTAGCGACTGGCTCTAGGGTTTGTTTTCCTTTGTATTTTCCCCGGCAGATTTGACCCCACAAGGTAGCAGCGGCAGTAACGACACCAGCGAAGCGGTTCCGTGCACAAGTGCGGTAAGTTCAGAGCGTACATTTTGTGAAGAAGGAAAAACTCGACCCTTCCAAGCACCAGTTGCCCACGGAGGCAGAGAGGACTGTCTTGCTCTCCAGCCAGCGCGACAGCGGTGCCACCACCAGCTTTCCCCGCGCCACCGAACCCCTCCACGCCGCCGCCCCTCGCCCACCCCGCGCAGCCCTTCCCCAGCGCCGGCCCGGCCCCGCCAGCAGCCACTTGTCGCTGTCCCCCCCTCGTGCCGCCGCCCCAGCCGCTGCGGGCAGCGGTGGCCCCAGATGTGCTCCCCCAGATGTGCTCCCCCAGATGTGCTCCCCCCAGATGTGCTCCCCCCACAGCTGCCCGCGCTCGTCTGATGCAACCACAACATCACCACGTGGCCACGCACAGCTGTTCCCCGCCGCCAGCCAATAGCAGCCGGCTCCGCTAACCCCGGAGGCGGGGCCGGCCCGCCCGCCCCTGGCGGATAGGTCGAGCCGCGAGTCCATCGGCGGGTTGGGCCGCCCCTCCGGCGGGACGCGGGCCAATGGGAGGCGGCACCGCCCCTGGCCGCCGCCAGCGCCGCGGAGCCGGCCGGGGCCGGCGCGGGGGAGGCGCCGCCGCCGCGGGGGCCGGAGCGGGCCGAGCCGCCGCGCCCGCTCCATGGAGGCCGCGGCCGAGGCCCCGGGGGGGCCCGCGGCGCTCAGCTGCTTCTCCTACAACCAGGACTGCACGTAAGCGGGGCGGGCGCCGCGGGGCGGGGGGCGACGGCGGCGCGGCGGCGGCCGGGCGGGGCTGGCCGGCCCCACGGCCCGCAGCGGGGCTGGTCCCACAGCCCCCCACGGGGCATGACAGCTCGGAGCGGGGCGGCCCTGGGACCCCCGCAACGGGTCCGGCTCCGTGGGGCTCCGGGCGAGGCTCCTCTCCCCACGGCCCAAACGGGGCTGGCCCCGTGGGATCCCCGGCCCCGCAAGGCCCTGCCCCCCTCTTCGGGGCACCTGGCTCTCACCGGACATCCTCAAATGCCCCAAGTGAGGTCTCTGGGAGGCCAAGGGAGGCAGAAAAATCCAGAGGAATCACTTGTTTTACCTCCCCAGCAGTCTGGGAAGCATTTTTGGATGGTCAGAGAAGTGACTTTCTCCGAGGGCTTTGTCTGCTGACAGCCCCTCCATGCCGATGTCTGGCTGGCCTGTGCTGTGGCCACTTCGTAGGTGGCGGAGTTGCCCAGGGCTCCGCGCCGGGAGTGCTGAAGTACCACCCCACCACCTCAAGACAGAGGGTTTCCTTAGAGCCTCTCACCCTTACACTGTTGCTAACCTGTGGTTTACCTGCTTCAAAGCTGATCATTTGAGAACCATTTCCAAGTGGGACAACAAACATCCTGAAGCAGTGAGAGGCACGCAGTCTCTGACGCAGTCTCTGGCAATCGTAGCCCAGAGCCAAGATCAGCCCAGATCATGGGGAACAAGATAAGAATCACAGATACCAGTCTCACACCTGGAAATACGATTACCTTTGCAGCACTGCTTTGCATCTACTGTGTCTAAACAAAGAGTGCTTTGATGGGTGGCAAGGCACTGCTGACGTGAACCTGCTGGCCACCACCAGCACAAACAGTGTGCGTTGGTATTCTGGGCCAGCCGCTGATTTAAGAGCTAGATGTTGCTGCTTACTATATCTGGAACTGAGCAGAGCCAGCACTTGGCATGACCACGCCTTGCACTACATGCCTGCACCCACTGCCATGAGCAGTGAGAGCAAAGCTTCCACAGCCCTCGCAAATCAGTGTGTCAGTGTAGATGGATCAGCTCCTTGCTTAGGAAACAGCTCCTTTTTATGTCCCAAAGGTCCTGTCTGCAGCCTCACAGGTAGAGATGTGCCTTTTTGTTCCTCCAGCAACTGCAGGACCATATGAGTGGATGATAGTTTGCCATCTCACAGGGATACTGTGAGCCTGCTTCCACAGGCTGCAATAGCCTCAGATGGAAAGCAGGATTCTTGGGTTTGTTACCTTATATGCTTTAGGTTGAGAGTGGAAACTGAAGTTGTGCCTTCACAGATCACTGTACCAAGAACTACCCATTTCCCCTACATGCAGGGACTCTTGCTATCACCTGGAGGCCACAAGATCTAAACTAGCAAGCTTTTGTCTTGTCTTTGCAGCTCCCTGGCAATTGGAACCACAACTGGATACAGGCTTTTCTCCTTAAGTTCTGTGGAGCAACTGGACCAGGTCCACGAAAGCAGTAAGTCTCCTGTTTTGCTGCAGTGGAATATCAGCTGACAGACTTTACCTCTATTACTGCACTTCAGTCTGCCTTGAGGGGGTGATTCTGCTCACTGCCATTGCACATATGGCATCTATTTCTGCTGCACCCATATCAGGAGAGGAACAGTTGTGGTTATTGCCCTGTGCACAGCAGCCTTTAGAGCGAGCTACAGCCTTGGAGAAGCTTCTGAACAGTCAACAGTACTTTAACAAAGTTGAAGGAGTCCCACAAGTTTAGAATCCAGCTTCTTTTTCACTGCTGTCAGTCTGACAGCAGCAGTTTGTCCTGCAAACCAGCATTCAGAGGTAGTTTACCACTAGCATGTTTCAGATAGATGGACAGGTGACTGCAGACTCCCAGCACAGATGCTGGATAACTCACAGGCTTTTAGCCCAATCTGATATTTACAAGCAAGATGTTTTCAACAGGTTTCCCCATGTAAGAAGGTCATGCACAGCAGCCTTTCAGCTATTAGCTGCACTCAGAGCAGCATGCAATGCACTTAACAGCTTGTTTTGAGTAGAGTAGAGTACATGAAGTACATGAAGCATGTACTCTACTCTGGTTCAGGCCATGGCCAGAACTGTTTCAGCCAAGACACACTGAAGGTACACCTTACAGCTGGTATGCACTAGTCTCTCTCCACTAGCTAGAGAGGGAGCCTCAGCAACCAGACATAGCTGCATCATCTCAAAGTCCAGGCTCCTTTCCTCTTTACCTCACAGGGTAACTCAGCTGCTATACAGCAGCAAGCCATAGACTTATTTTAGAAGTATTTAGGAGTTTGGATTACCCCCAGAGTCAGACCAAAGGCCAGAGAGAAACAGATCCCTGCTGGTGACACACTCAAGGTGATGGGCTGAGACATGAGCAGTCCCACATCATGGCTGTGCAGCAGTCCCTGTACCTCCAACACAGCACAACCCAAGCACTGAGCACCAGTCAGGGCTACCTGCACATAGTTCCTGATGACTTGGGTACAGGTCCACCAGGACCATTGTAACAGTGCCTTCCAACACAACAGGAGCCATCCCAAACATGGTCTCTGCAAGACAATACACCACTGCTCACCACAGCCATGCTAGAGCTCTCTAGAGACCACAGCCCTAGTGACAGGGAAGGATTAAACATGTCAGCCTTCCCTAAGGAGGCTGGGAGAAATCAGATACCACACAGAATAAACAGTTACACACAGCTTGCTCCTTACCTCAGCAAGCCCTAACCTGCTCACTTCCCTCAGGACAACACTCCCTCCCCCTTCCCCCCCAGCTGGGTGGGCCCCTCCTGTTTTTATAACCCCTTCCCAAGGATTAACTACAGCTGGAGGGCCCAGGGATTAGCTTCAGCTGGAGGGCCCTGCCCAGGAGAGGCACAGCACCACTGTCAAAGCCGGCTGGCTTAAATTCTGCCTTCAGGGGGAAGGTTCATTAACCCCTTCCTGCTCTGTCCTAAATGCTTTGTGCCAGGTATGAGAATTTTTTAACAAAAGCAGATGTTGAACACCTTAGCACTGAGTGTTCCAACTCGATTCCCTCTTGAGTCTTACTTGTTGCTGCAATCAAACCAACTCTAAGCCAAGCTAAAGGCTCTGTCTTGCTTTCCTTCTGTGCCCAGATGAAATCCCAGATGTTTACATCGTGGAGCGTCTGTTCTCCAGCAGCCTTGTGGTTGTGGTCAGTCATGCCAAGCCACAGCAAATGAATGTCTACCACTTCAAGAAAGGGACAGAGATCTGCAACTATAGCTATTCCAGTAACATACTGTCTATCCGGCTGAATCGTCAGGTAAGAGGCTGGGAAAAGGGGTTAGCCAGAGTTGTCCCACTCTGGTTCTTCGCTGGTGTTGACTTTCCAGCCGGGACCCCGCTGCCTAGCAGAACAGCGGCAGCCCGAGGAGGTTTGCATGGAGACTGTGAAGAGGGACTGGCGGGGTAGGTACCTGTCCTCTCCTACCAGCTTCACTTCAGGCTTGGTGACCTCTGACAGAGGAGCAGGATGCCTGTGGATATCATCTGCCGCAACTGTTTCCTTCAGTAAAATGAAGCTAAGTCCTTGTTTTCCTAGCAGTTACACAAAGACTTTCTGTTGTCTGCCTTCTTGCCTATTCAGCATGCAGCTTTGCCAAAAAAACACCTTTTCATCTTCCTCCCTCCCTTGGATTCCACATCCTGTCTTCAGGCCCACCTCTGCCATCTTGGTTGCAAATGAGACCTTCAAAGTTGGTAACAAAACCCAGGAGTAACTTGAACTCCATGGATGAGGCGAAAGGCTGCTTCTCAAGTACTGCTAGCAGCCTTGCTTTATTTTTAAAGGTATAGAAAACATTCAGGCCACTTAGAAGAAGACTTTTAGAGTGTTATTCTCTGAACTGACACAGCCTCATGCAGCCCTGAGCCCTTTTGGAGGATTTTAAGTCACCTTTTCTTTTTGTCCGTAATTATTTTCAAAGTGTATGCCATAAGAAGCAGAGGACATTTTACAATGAAGAAATAAGCAGTCTGTGTAATTGTATATAATCAGCCTCTCCTCAGTTAGCAACAGTGAGTCCTGCAGTAAGGCTCTCCCATAAGGAAACTCTGGGTTGAGTTTCCAGTAAAGCTGTGTTTGACCAGAAGTTCCTGTGCTGCAATTAAATCTGTCCTAAATTGATTTTCACTTACACTTACAATGGAGCTGGCAAAATAAGGACTTCCTTGGAACTGCAGATAGATGTATATGTATAAAAATAAACTGGGAGGTTCTGCTTAGCAGCTCTAGGGGATTAGTGTGAGAATAAAATAAGTTCAGGCTTTTCCCCACGTGCTGCTCTGGAGATTGCCTGAAGATGATGCATAGGCTCAGCTTTGCATCTGCATTCCTTGGCTGCTTTATGAGCTTGGGTTCAAATCCTGGGCTGAGCTCATCCTCCAGCTGTAACACAGACAAACCTGGAGAGATTTGAAGATGCTAGAGATACTTGGGTAGATAGAAGAGAAATCACTGTTTCAATCCTCATTCAAGATTGAAACCGGTGGCAGTCAGGTTCTGCATGTGCTGTGACATTTGAGCCTTGTGCCTGGGCTTCTGTATGAAAGCTATACTTCATTAAAAGTCCATAGAAAGCCAAATCCTATACAAGGCGTTAACAGAGGAAAATGGTGGCAAATAAAACAGGAACAGGTCTCAAACAAATGGTGCATGTTTCGATTTGATATCTCTGTGAAAAAGTCCTCGTTGTGCAAACGAGTGAGTCCCTTGGTTGTTGTTGATCCATGGGAATTCTTTGTTCCAAGCTCCGTTATAACTCTCAAGTGTGTTAAGGTGGATCGTGATTTGTCTCAAAGTGGGGAATAAGGCTGTGCTGTGGGACCAGTGAGAAGCTCTCCTGCAGCCTCCCTGGGTTTTCATTCACTGCTGAAAGCCTGCTGAGCTCTTTGGAGAAGTTTGATACTTTTCCCTGGCTGTGTCCAGACCCAGCACATTTAAGTCCTCAACACACAACTCAGTTATCTAACCTGATTCGTGTCAAACTGAAGTACTAAAGAAAAATACTGGTGAGCAGTAACATTTTGTACAAAACGCAGTGCCTGTGTAGCCATCACAAGACCAGGCACCTTCTCTGAGGCTCTGTCTGTGTGCACAGTGAGGATAAAACCCATTCCTCATCTCAGCAGGGTTTGCACTGACGTTAGCGTGGGCTACAGGGCTGCAGGGAGGGCAGGAGGCAGAGAACCAGCCCTCTCCAACTCGTGCTGAGCTTGTCCAGGCCTCCTTTGCCTGTTCGCCTCCCACCCCCATCACTTTCCTGGATTTTGTCCCAGTCAGTGCCAGCATCTCTTGCTGCAGCTCTGGCTTTGCCGTCATCTGGAAACCTCCTTTCACCTGTACATCAATAGCAGTGCGATTTGCAGTTCTGGGAAAGCACATGGTGGCTTTGCCGAAATCAGCTGTATAAATATTACTCTGATGGTCTCTGCTAGGAAGTTGATGGCTGTTACTGTAGAAAAGGCAAAGTCTTCCTGGAAATGCAAAATGGCTCTGACACAGCCCCAGATGCTGTGGTTAGCAGGAATAGAAGTGGGAAAGAGTTTGATCTGAGAGTAATGGTGGAGCAAGGCAAAGATTTTCTAATGTGGGTGTTTCAAGTTAGTGACTAAGCTCCACATTTAGATACTAAATAAGTGGCCTCATTTCTAAAGAGGTGGAGGCTTCCTGTACATGGATTTGGGTGCTCCAACTGCAGGAGCCTGGATGGAGTCTGGCCTTAGGTTTTTATTGGGAGATTTTCAGCGCTTCTGGACACTTGGCACTAATGTAGGTGGAGCTGTGCGCTCGCTGGACTTAGAAAGCATGACTCTTCAGCCAGATCCAAAGCCTGGTCCCAGAAAAAGCCTCTGTGCAAAATGCCTCTGTGGTAACACGTAGAGATCTGGACCAGGCTGAGACACAAAGCTGAGTGGTCACGGAGATGATGGCCCAGTGCTAAGGTTACAGCATTAGGCTTTTTTTTTCCTTTCTGCCTTTCCTCCCCATCGCTTGGCAGCTCCTCTCTTAGCGGCTGCCTCTTGGCTGGGTGGGTGGGTGTTCCTGACAAGTTCAGCAGAAGAGGTACAAGCACCTTAACTTGGAAATACCCTACCCATCTGCCAAGATGGTGTAAATGTGACTGTCCCTGAACAAATGTTTCCCAGCCCAGTTTTTATGCAGTTTTGCAGGGCACATAAAGCAGAGTCTTGCCTGCTGATGCCAAATGGGAAAAGAAACATTAATTTGCTGAACAGATGCCTTGGGTTTAGCAGCAGTGGGAGGCCCATCACCTAAATGTTCGCTCCCAAATCAGGAAAAAGTCAGGGCAAGGGGCACGTAGTCCCATCTGTAGGCACACTGACAAGCAGGATTGGCAGCCTCTCTGCTGCCTGGTCTTTATGATCAAAAAGTAATTTGCTATGAAAAGAACTGCAAAGAAAAGTTGGGGTAGGAAAGGATGGCGATGAAGGCCCCATGGGTAGGGTATGACCCTGATGTGTCTTCCTGTTCCTGGGGTCTGGGGATGTGGAAGATCAGCTCTTAGAGCAGCAGAGAAGTCATGATGTCAAGCAGTCATTTAGCTGCTTTCTAAAGCAAGACCAGATGCAGGCAGCTCTCAAAAGCAGAGTCATACAAAGTCAAAGGTTGTCCAGTGAGAGGAGATGGAGAAGCAGAAGAGATCATGTTTCTGTTACCCTTCAGTGCGTGAGAAATTCCTGTTGAGTTTTTCTAACAATGAAGATTTGGGTGTGTGAACTGTGGGAGCAGCAGACAGAGGCACCGTGCCCATGCTGGTGAGGTTCTGTGCATGTCCCTTGTGTCCTTGCAGAGGCTGGTTGTTTGCCTGGAGGAGTCAATTTACATCCATAACATTAAGGACATGAAGCTTTTGAAGACTATTCTGGATACGCCTCCAAATACAACAGGTAAGCACAGAAAAACTGTGTGAAAGGGAGAGATCAGCTCTGCAGGAGCTTTGTAGAGCCACAACACTCATGTTAGAATTTAAACCAGGCTGTGGTTTGTGTATCCTAATTCAGCACTGGGGAGCCAGAAATGCATGGAGGCAGGCCGTCGGGCTTGGGAGAGCAGAAACCCTGCTCTGTTCTGAGCAAAACCCTGCTCTGTCCTGAGCAAATGCATCAAAGGAGAGCAGAAATGGTCAGTGTGGTTTGACTTCACCTCCCAGGCTCAGTCCCTTCCTGTCCTTGCGCAGGATGTCTGTGCAGCTCACAGCTTCCCGCAGTGTGCCTTTATTCTCTTTCACAAGCAGAAAGCTGTAAGGCAGGCCAGGATCGCAAGCTTCCCTCCACATATAGGACGACTTGAAACTCTCCCTCCAGGGCTCCCTGCTCTTCCTTCATCGTGCCCTGCGTCAGAGAGTCCTGCAGCGTTTTTGCTCTCCGGACAAAGGAGCCCCGCTTCCCCATGCTGCCAGCGTGAGTCAGCTCTGCAGCGTCACGCCGTGCTGCAGAGCTTGGCACTCCCTGCGGACCTGTGGTTAACCCAGGTTCTCTTTTGGCCATGGACACGCACTGCTCCGCTAAGGTAGAAAGATCTTGTGATTACTTACAGGCTTGGGGTCAGCTCCCAAAGTGATTAGCACTATGAAGATCACCCGGGGCAGAAAACACAGCCAGGCACAGCACTAATTCCCTGCCAGGGAGTTCCCAGGAGCCGGGGCTGCCACCTGGTATTATTCCATATATGCTGCAAACCCAAGGGGGTTTGCAGGGCAGGTGGCTGCAGAACAGATCCTCTCTGTGCGGCATAGGGTGAATCCGGCTTTCCTGCTCAAGGGAGAGGAGCTATTTTTAGCCGCGGATAGGGAAACTTGGCCGAGCGCCTGCGGCAGCGATGCCGTGCGTTGCTGTGATATCCCAGTCGGTCGCAGGCTGCAGCGTTGTTTCACGGGTGGTTGATCGGGAAGTTGCTGATGTGCTCACGCCTGGCTTCTGGGCTTTCAAGGGACACTCTTCTGGCAGCTCCCCTGACCTACTTCAGCTCTCAACAGATGGCCTCTCCATGTGGATTAAACATACTAAATACTGCAAATATAATTAAAGTTTAAAACCTTCCCGAGAAAGCCCAGCAGCGGCAAGGAAGGGCAGGGATACCCAGGCCTGAAGCTGTTCTGAACTGCAGCTGAGTCATCAGGTCATGGTTTAACAGCAACAGCAATCAGTGCTCGCCAGGCCAGGACTAGGCTGCTGCAGATCACAGGACTTCATACAGGCTTAATTTTTTAAAACCCTTTTACTGCAGCAGCTGTCATTGAAATGAGCTGAGTGACAAGCACTGTGCCACGTGTGCTCCCTTTGTCCCTGGACCACCTGCTGTGGTCCCAAGCCTGACCCCGAGGACGGCGCGTCCGGGAGTACGAGGCAGTCCAGCCTCACCGCTCTTAGGACAACCCTTTTCGGAGTGGGGATCTGTGCCGAGGGGGTGCAGGAGCACACGGCAAACGTGCCACCCCCCCCCACCCCCCCGAGTGTGTGCCCTGGGCACGGTAACACCAGCGCGGTGAGGACTGGGATTTGCTGCACACCCACCGGCCAGTCGCAGTGAGATCCCTGGCTGTTCCTGGCCAGGACGTGGCTCCCAGTCCAGCCTCCTCCACGCAGGAGAGGAAGACTCCCACGGTGGCCAAGCCTGTTGTTTTTCATGTGTGCTCAAGTATGTTGGTTTTCATGTGGCTCATGTCAGGGGCAGGATTTGCACCGAGGAGGTCACAGTGCTCGTGGTGACATGCGTGCCACGAGGGCACATCTCGGGGATGACTGCACCATGAAAGCCACCTCACGTGGCTCCCCCCAAGCCCCAGATGTGCCTGGACCTGCTGGCTTGGGGGCAAGGCCAGGCTTCTCTGGCACGGTAGCTTTTTTCCGTGCTGCTCGAGGAAGCCACCTGTGATGTGGCATTCCCAGAGGCACCATCCTGAGCAGCACCAGCCTGCCTCCTCCCTCCTGAGCCTGCCACTGCATGCACCGACCCTCGCCAGGGCTGTGGGGCTGCCGAGAGCAGCGGAGCATCTTCAAAGGCTGCCCGTGTCCCTTGTGGTCCTTGTTCTTTGTGCGTCCCTGAGGTCAGCCCAGTACACTCGCATCTGTGTTTTCCCCTGGCCTAGTTTCCCGTCTGCCTCTCCCAGCCAGGCGCGGAGCAGAGGGAGCGGGTGACTCACACCAGCCGCTCAGAGCTTGCTTTGTTTAGCTTGAGCGTTCTCTAGATCCTGCACATAGAGAAAGGGCTACGCTGATCCCCCCGTGCTGCCTGGGCTGGGGGAAGACCATCCTGAAAAGACACCCTTGCTCATCACGAGCAAAGTCTCTGGGCTCTCTCTGCCTTCCTCCTATTCCTCCCTCTTTGGGTGCCTTTTAGTTGCTTGCACTTCGCTGCTGCTGTGCCTCTTTTCCCCGATGCACGCCGTCCCTGGCATGATGTAAATGCCTCTGATTGATAGGGAGTGGATCCCTGGGGCCCCTGGCCGATTCTGCAGCTCCTGGCTCCGCTGCGGTCTCTTTGTTTAGTTATAAACAATGACCTAAAATGAGAGCTTCAGCCGATCCTTCCCCGCTTCTGGGCCTGGGCCAGGGCCGTGTCCCGACACGACGGGTTGCACGGCATGTGTGCGCACATCCGTGCATATACGTGCACTCGTGCGGGCATCCTGTTTGGGGAGTATGGCAGCATCCCCGCTGCCTTTAACCCCGTGACTTCCTCCGCACGTGGGATGAGGTAGGACCCCCCGGCAGGGGCCAGGAAGCTCAGGTCGTGCTGAAGCCTTGAGTTGGATTTGGGAGGACTGTGAGCAGGCGGACGTGGTGCAGGAAGCGAGACCCGTTTCTGTATGTGACAGGATTCACTGGGATGGGTCCTCAGCCAGCGGCAGAAATGAGAGGCAGGAAGAGATGCTCTTTTCCGAGGTCACCTGGGGGACAGGCGGAGGGACATACCCACACACACATCCATCCATCCCTGTCTCATCCTGTAATTCCTGCTCACTTTGAAAGGTGTGTTTGGGAACCTTTGTGCTCATGTTGGCATAAAAACAGATGGCTATTACGAGGAAGAATTCCCCCTGTGGTTAAAATTTAGCTAGGTTCAGGTTCCTTGTCAGCTGGAAACTCCCTGCACAACTGTGGCATTTGCTTTGTCTTTCTCTGCTTCCCTTTTCCGTTCAGAGAGAAAGGAAATGGCACTGTCCAGCCCCACAGCCGCTGCCTTGCCGTGCCAGCCTTCAGGTGCCAGGCTCCATACCGGGGTTGCATCCACGCTGCACTGCTCATCTGCGCTTCCAACCCGGCACCTACACTCTGCGCACATCTGGAGGTGCCCAGATGTGCCTGGACAGGAGTCCTGTTAGCCCTGAGAGCAAGATGTCCCTTTCTGCGTTTCACGCACCTATTCTTGCCTTCTCAAAGGAGATGATTAAGGGGAAGAAGGCAAGAGTGTGCCCAAAAGCAGGACCTGGGCTCCTTCTGAGCAGGGTTTGGGGGAGGACGGTGGCTGGGAGAAGGGAGCCGTACTGTCCCATACCAGCAGGTGTCCCCACGGCCGAGGCATTGCCAGCGCGCAGCCAGCGTGCGCCCGGTGCCGGACGCTGCCCCAAAATGAGACAGAGCCTGAACCCCCTGCAGTGTCCATGGCCGCGTTTCTGTTTTCCATCCTCCACCAGCAAACAACCTCAGCTGTGTCCTTCTCGCCTTGCCAGGTCTGTGTGCTCTCTCGATCAACCACGCCAACTCCTACTTGGCTTATCCCGGCAGCGCGACCAGCGGAGAGATCGTGCTTTATGACGGAAATACTTTGGTAAGTGTGAAGCTCGCCCATTTGGATACCAGCAGGGACTGAAAACAAACAGAACCACAGCAAAGCCAACAGGGCCTTTGGGAAGGATGAATAAATACACTCCACCGAGCTAGACTGCAAGGGAATTGCCCGGGGCCGGCACGTTCCCCATCCCCCTTGCTTGGACGCCATGCGAAGCAGACAGCCTCTTTGAGATCAGGACATCCATCTCTCAGTATGGGATATTAAAGGGAAACGTGACCCACTACCCCACAGCCCGAGGGCCGCTGCCAGGCTGACGCAGGGGTTCCTATAGGGGGTTCCTATAGGAGCTTCAGCAGCGTGTCCCATGGGATTGATGTGACCAGGGTGGCTTAGGGAGTGTTGGAGCTGCTCCAGGCGCAGGCAGGACCTGGAGCAGCTGCTTTGCCACGCCGCGGGCTGGAAGGGATGCCAGACCTGAAGTCACAGAGAGGGTGAGGTGTCCAAAGCCCCCCTCAGGAAATCTGTCCCTGGCTGGAAGCAGGGTCATGATTATCTGCTGTTTATGCCAGGGCTTTGGATTACATAAGGCTGTTGTTCTGTACGTGCAGCGGGAGCTAAGGATCTGCACCAGGGGAGGAGCAGAGCACAAGGGGAAAACACGCTGCTGCTGTGAGAGGTACTAGCGGGGGCCTGGGCTCCCTGCAGGCATCAGGGTGGTGTCGCTGCAGCAGGATTTGCCGTACTTTGCAGGGAGGCCAGCTCTGCCTCTGCACAAAGAAATGCCAGGCTTCAGAGACGGCACAGTCAGGATCCCGCAGCCTGGAGAGGTGGGGAGCTGAGGACCTCTGCCCCTGAAATGAGCTTTCTGTCATCACAGTGGCCATAGTAGGTAGGGAGTGAGCTCGAGGCAGGGCAAAGATAAGAAATGCTGAGGGTGTTGAAGGGATACCGTAAGTGCGATATGATCCTGCGAATCCATATTGGCAGGCCTGGATAGGCTGCAAGGCAGGGAATGCCCTGCCCTTACACAGTCCGAGGAGCAACGTGTCTCTTGGCACTCACATTACCTTCTGCCCTACAGAAAACAGCCTGCACGATTCCTGCCCATGACGGGCCTCTGGCTGCTCTCGCCTTCAACTCCACTGGCTCGAAGCTGGCAAGCGCTTCCGAAAAAGTGAGTGAGCACCGCTGCGAGCACCCTCCCTGCTGCCTGTGCTCTCTGCCCGCAGCTGGCAGGGGGGTCCCAGCCAGCTCGGCTGCCTGGAGCACGGAGAGCAGGACCTGCCCATTCTTAAACACAGCCAACAGAGGAGGGGCACTTAAAAGGACTCTGACTTGTAAGAGTCCAGTGTATCAGGTTCAGGTTGACCCCGGCTGGCAAACAGGAGGGACCTTTGCACATCCTGAGTTTCCTGGGTGTGTCAGAGAAGGGCTCGCACTCTTTGCCCTGCTCCTGCGTGATCTTTCCATTTGCATTTTTTACAGGGCACAGTCATTCGTGTATTTTCCATTCCTGGTGGGCAAAAGCTCTATGAATTCCGGCGAGGGATGAAAAGGTCAGTTCATTCTTCTGTCGGTGACAAGTACACAGAGGGCTTCCGGAGCAGAAATGTAAACACAGGGACAGGGCAACGTCAGATCCTGGTGGCTTTGGCATCTTTTGCAGAAAGAAAACAAGAGTGAGCATATCAGATAGAAATGTCATTGTGCCAGACAGCCACGCTGTGCCCAGCTGCCTCTGGCAAGTTTAGTGATTCAATTCAGTATGTCGCAGAACAGGGCAATTGCAGAGAACAGAGGTAGATTCTGTCCATTTACTCTGTCCTTTCTTGTTTCTTACTTGAAATAATGAAGTCCCCGAAGTTATCAGCCCAACTCTTGCCCTCTCAAAGGAGGTGTTTTGAAGCTACTAAGTCATTTGCGCAGAGCTCAAGTCTCAATGGCGGGGACAGGCTGTCGCTGCCCTTCTGCAGGCTCCCTCAAATGTTTTCAGTAGATGTTTTCCTGACTTTTCCCTCTTCTCCATCCCTGACCTGCCTGTGATTTTACACCCGCTTCTCCAAGGACAAAAACTGCCGTGACCGAGACACCCTGGCCCTGCTGAGCGTGCGCAGGAGGAGATGCCCCATGTATCTGGCTACGCAGTGCTTTGGATATCCTCCCTGGCCTTTGCCAGAAGCTTCAGCTGCTGTAGTGAGGCTGGCACAGATGTTCACTCCACAGACAGCTCTGTGAGCAAGGACATTTCCACCTCTCTGGCTGTTTGTCACTACCTCGAGGCTACCCGCAGCTCTGCTGAGCAAAGGGATTAGGGAAATGCTAGTCAGTCAGCCCGCAGGCTCGGCAGCAGCCAGGCAGGGTGTTCCTCGCCATGTATGGGTCTCCTTCCTCCCTGTCCTCTTCTCTGTGAGCAAAACCAAGCAGTTCCCCTTGAACGGTATGCCATGAAGTGACCAGTCCTGTCTTTGCTTGGCCCTAGGTATGTGAACATCAGCTCTCTGGTGTTCAGCATGGATTCCCAGTTCCTCTGTGCTTCCAGCAACACGGAGACTGTGCACATCTTCAAACTGGAGCATCTAACTGACAGGTGAGGGGTTAGCCTGGGTTAATCTGCCTGCCCCAGGGGTGTCTCTGCTTCAAAGGTCTGCCTTTACACAGCTGGCCTCCATTTCCTCACCACGTACTCTCCATGAGCAATACCAGCTGCAAACTGTCTCTTTGGCTTTGTGTCCTGAGGGACTCGCTCCTTGGAAAAGCTACACACTGCATCCCTGCTGTCAGCCTCTCCAGGCCAGCTCTGGGTTTATGAGCTGCCACTGTCCCCTGCCTCCTTCCCATGTATCCAGCTAGGCTGGGGCACAATGTGTGCAGGTGCTCCAAAGAAAGCCTTCACGTATCTGATATCAGGATCATTTTGTCTGTTCCTGATCTGTTTTGTCACGCCGATTGCGGTAGCCCCACTGATGCTGCTTTGTGACCCCCTCAGCCGGCCAGAAGAGCCTCCAACCTGGAGCGGTTACATGGGAAAGATGTTCCAGGCTGCTACCAACTACCTCCCTGCTCAGGTATCAGGCATGATGAACCAGGATCGAGCCTTTGCCACTGTCCGCCTGAACATCTCCGGACAAAGGAACATCTGTGCCCTCTCCACGTATGTATTGACATCTGCGTCCCTTCTGCCACACCAGCCTGTGAGCAGACACAACTATCTCTGCAGAACACCGCCGCTGTGGCCCCTTATCTTGTACCCATGCCTGCAGAGCACGCAGCACGGGTGCGTGCTGTATGTGCGTGCGAGTGCAGATGCATTTGGACTCATGATGCTTTTCTCATTAGGATTCAGAAGCTGCCTCGACTGTTGGTAACTATGTCAGATGGACATCTCTACATCTATAACTTGGACCTGCAAGATGGAGGGGAGTGTGTCTTAATTAAGAAACACAGGTAACGATACCTCCAGACACATCTGATACAGAGGCTGATCTTTTAAAAAATTAAGGGAAATTTCACCTGAAAGCACAAAATGGAGCTGTAGGAGCAAGAACGTTAGAACTGACTTTGTGATTTTAGCTGCCTGATCCGACAGACGTGGGTGGGAACCACGTCAGCAGGCAGGGACGTGGGGCTTCTTGCAGAAGAAACCAGAGATGTCTCAGATCCCTAGGCAGCTGTGGGACATGTCAGCTTAGACAGCAGAGGTGGGCAGGCTGTGCCTTAGGAGATGCTTCCAGCAGCAAGCGCTGACCACCATGGTGGCAGGAGAGCAGAGCACCTTCTCCAGGCATGAGCGGGTGCTGGAGAGCTGACTTTGGCGGTAGGATGGTGTGGAGCCATGCTGGGAGCTTCCGTAAACAAAACCCTCACAGACGCACGCTTGCAGCCATGCAGTGCCAAAGCAGAGTCTTCCGTGCTGCTGTTCAGTTTGTATGCAAATTTGATTAAGCACGTAACCCCCCCACACACATCTGGGCTACTTGGCTCCAGATGTGAAGCCTTTGGGGTGGGGTGCGACGTAACATGTGCTCCAAGCCGGGAGGTGGCTGACAGCCAGGAAAATGCCAGCAGTTTTTTGAAAAGCCACAAAACAACGGCACTTCAAAGCTGCGCTGTCCAGCGTGCTCCGGCCGCCGCCTTCAGACACCGCTGACGCCTGCCTGCTCCCGTCCCGAAGCGGCCGTCCGGAGCTGGCGGGCCAGCTTTGTATGTGGGTTCCTCTTAGCATCAGAGGACTGAAAAGGGCCCTTGGGTCATGAGTTACGTTACATCATACTATATCTCTGCTCAAACTCCGTCCTAAACTAGCCAGCGCTGCTTTTCCCATCTAGTCCGCTCCTGTTGGAAGCCCTTTGGAGCCCCCTCTGTGATTAGAAACACTGTTTGCCTTTGTAACCTAAAGCTTTTGTGGTCAATCTGTTCCCTTCTATTCTCGTGCCAGCATTGTCCTCTAGCCGAAGTAGAGCTTTCCCTATCTTCTGCTCCCCGCCCTGCTTTACTGGTAGAGGACAATGCTCTCCTCCTCTGCAGCGCTGCTAGGGCTGCAGGCAGTGCCTATATCACAGAATCACAGAATCGTATAGGTTGGAAAAGACCTTTAAGATCATCGAGTCCAACCGTAAACCTAACACTACCAAGACCACCACTACACCATGTCCCTAAGCACCTCATCCAAACGTCTTTTAAATACTTCCAGGGATGGCGACTCCACCACTGCCCTGGGCAGCCTGTTCCAATGCTTGATAACCCTTTCAGTGAAGTAAAATTTCCTAATATCCAGTCTAAACCTCCCCTGGCGCAACTGGAGGCCATTTCCTCTCGTCCTGTCACTTGTTACCTGGGAGAAGAGACCGACCCCACCTCTCTCCAGCCTCCTGTCAGGCAGTTGTAGGGAGCGATGAGGTCTCCCCTGAGGCTCCTTTTCTCCAGGCTGAACAACCCCAGGTCCCTCAGCCGCTCCCCATCAGCCTTGTGCTCCAGACCCTTCCCCAGCTCCGTTGCCCTTCTCTGGACACGCTCCAGCCCCTCCATGTCGCTCTTGGAGTGAGGGGCCCAACACTGAACACAGCATTCGAGGTGCGGCCTCACCAGTGCCGAGTGCAGGGGCACGATCCCTGCCCTAGTCCTGCTGGCCACGCTGTTTTTGATACAAGCCAGGATGCCATTGGCTTTCTTGGCCACCTGGGCACCCTGCTGGCTCATATTCAGGCGGCTGTTGACCAACACCCCCAGGTCCTTCTCTGCCAGGCAGCTTTCCAGCCACTCTTCCCCAAGCCTGTAGCGTTGCATAGGGCTGCTGTGGCCCAAGTGCAGGACCTTGCACTTGGCCTTGTTGAACCCCATACAATTGACCTCGGCCCATCGACCCAGCCTGTCCAGGTCCCTCTGTAGAGCCTTGCGACCCTCAAGCAGATCAACACTCCCGCACAACTTGGTGTCATCTGCAAACTGACTGAGGGTGCACCCGATCCCTTCATCCAGACCATTGATGAAGATATTAAACAGGAGTGACCCCAACACAGAGCCCTGGGGAACACCGCTTGCGACCGGCCACCCACTGGAGTAAACTCCATGCACCACCACTCTGGGCCCGGCCATATGCAGTGACGCGGATGGGTGATGTGCTTCAAGGAGACATGGATGCATGTGCTTGTCTTAGCTGGCGCTGGGGGAGGAATGGTTGGGGCCAGAACTAACTCTGCTCCCCTCTCTTGCTCCTGTACAATTAGTCTGCTTGGCTCAGGAAAGATGGAGGAGAACAAAGAAAATGACCTTCGGCCTCCATTACCTCAATCATACGCAGCGACTGTAGCCAGACAAAGTACAGTGCCTTCAACTTCCACCATGCCAGGTAAGCGTTGCATCTGCCCTTCCTCAGGCAGAAGCAAGAAAGCCACCTGGGGAAAAGTGGAACGTTTCCAAACTTCCAAGGGTTCAACCAGAAACACCACTTGTGCAAAGCAGACTGGGGCAGCAGGACTCTGTGGAGCTCCCCCGGTTCACCCCCTACCCCAAAAACAGGCCAGGCATTTTCTGCTCTGCTTCCCAGGACCCCTTGCCAGTGCTTCTCCTCCTTGTGCAGAGCTGCACCGCAAACGGGCTCACCAGCAGAGCAGTAACCACGTCCGAGCTTCACAGTTTGTCAGACAGCAGCCTGCTGCCAGGCTGGTTTCCAGGAGCTGAAACTGTGGGTGTAGAAGGCAGATCTCACTGTTTCTGTGGCAAGATCGCTACAGATTCTCCCAAACCTGTTACACCTTACCCTAACAAAGCTAGCACTAAACTGCTGCAGGAGAAGGTGACTATCTCCTTATATTCCCAAGTCTAAAGGTCCACGTACAGATGTGGATCTTATTCTGAAACTGGTGCTTACATTCATGGTGGGAGGAGGAAAGCTTCTGCCACAGGAGCTAGCCATGTAGTCCATTCCCTTATCTGTAGCGTCAATGGAGATACCTTTCTCTTCTGCAGTCCCCCAGAGCTCTGCCAAAAAGCCAGAGAAAGCAGCTCTGTGCTAAAAAGGTGATAAAATAGCGTATCCGCTGTTTGTTTCCAGCCTCCTTCCATCCATTTATCCGTAATGTTTTGTATTTTTACTTGGACAGGTTATTCAGAGGATGGTGGTGCCCTGCGAGGAGAGGTTATCCCAGAGCACGAGTTTGCAACTGGACCAGTGTGTCTTGATGACGAGAATGAGTTTCCTCCTGTGAGCATTCGGGACCCCTAAAACTGCAATTCAGCCCTCATGCTAAGAAGAAAGTATTAACCTCTTACAGAAGAGATACTGTTGCCCCCACCTTGTCCCAGCTCACTGTGAAGCCTAAAATAACTAATTCAGTTATAGGGACAGTGCCAGGAAAAGTACATCCCCACTAAATGGCAGCTAGGGATGGGGCAAAGATGATCAAACCTAATAATTAGAGATGGATCTGAACAAACTAGTTGAGTGAAGTGCAGATGCAGCATGACGTTCAGATCCACATCTGACCTTTATGCCTTGCGCAGATTTCTAGTGTTACCAGGAACAGCTTTATTTTGAACAATACCATCATTTAGAAATAAAAACTTAATGCTCCCTGTTGCATTTACAGTCAGTTGTATTAGTTTATGGAATGCAACTGGGACATACCTGAACCTCACCAGTCTCTTCATTTCCAAGCTAACTGAAAAGGAAGCTTCTTTTCCAAGTACAAAGGTGAAAGGCATAACAGAGTTTTAAACCGTTTTATGAGTTTTATATGGCACTTTCTCAGTTACCGTTGGATGAAGAGACTGGCTTGTTAAAATCCAACTTAAGCCTGGCAGTGTCTCTCCGGCTCCTTTTCCTATTACACACGCATTTATATGTTAAGTATCTAACCCCTAAATGGACAGATGTTGGTACCGTGCTGAGACCTGGTTGTAATCAGCAGTGTCTTCATAATAGTAATGCATTAATACAGCAGAATATTGTAATGGATTTCAAGTTGTAGACTTGGCAGACTTTCGAATCCCTTACTCCGTTTCTACATATCCTGCTGTTAGTGTTTTGCCTGAAAAGGAGGAAGTAAAAACTTTATCGGGATCCCAGGATTTGTTCCATATGCTGAGGCTGACCTCTGTGAGGCACTTTCCTATCAACTGATGCAAAGCGTTATTTAGATAAAAGCTCATGACTCCCTTTGAAACAACACTGCCTAAATCCAACTCAAGTGGCACAAACCTTAGACCAGTTCTCTTTTGTTACCTGTACCATAGCCTGCTGCAAACTGAGAACAAGAGTTTTCTAGTTGTCCTACTCCATTACCCAAGAAGGACATTTAAAATGTCCCTCCTCTGGTCAAAGTCATGTGGCCACGGAGGAGCTGGTGGCCCAGGCACCTGGAAGGAGCAGCAGGGCCAGAGAGAAATCCTTTGCTTCCTTCTGATGAACCTGCTCTTGAACATGTGGTTTGGGGACAAGCAAATGCCAGCAAGCAGGAATCACGCTGCTCCTGAATGAGCCGTCCTGCTGGGACTATGCCGTATGAAAGCAGCCCCAAACCCCTGCTGTACAACAGCAGGTGCTTTATTAAATGAACTTTGATCTGTCAAAATCCTGTGCTGTGATTAACCTGACAGAGCAACTTATATGTGTAATGTTAGGGAGGAGGTGGTGTGGGAGGGAAGGCGCTTTCCAAAAATACTCCCTGATACGGTGGCTTAGCAGTTGGAGCTTCCAGGTAAAGTCCCTGCAGCTAGGACTCCGGTTTTGCCCCTCCGTCGCTGACAGTAATGTGTTTTGCATCTGGTCAACCAGCTAGTGCAGCGCTGGCTCCCACTGCGTGAGTGCATAAGGAGATTGGTCGGGATGTTTTGATGCTCTGAATTTCACTGAACTTCGCTGTTTTCTCAGCGCTGAGATGTTCAGTCTCAATGAGGCGTTCAAGGCGGGGTTTAGGCATCGGTCACTTCTGTGCAGAGAAGGAGGGAGAGAAAACCTGACTTTATCCAACAAAAATGTTTTGACAGCATTCTGCTTTGCGGAAACATGGGAAGGGTTTTGTTTGTTTTCCAGTGTGCAACAAAAAGACATTTAAAAACCTCAAAACTTGTGACAAAATGGAATATTCACCCGCAGCCCACGCCACGAGTATGGCTTTGAACTTAGACATACTTTGGGAGAAACAGCAGTGCTCAGACCCAGCAGTTCCTCTCCATTTTGAAACATCTTGCCTTCCCCTGACCTCAAGCAAGACTTCAGAGGCTCAGCTGTTAAGAGCGAGGAAAAGCAGCTTCAGTCTAACGTAAAATCTGTTGCTGCTTGTCGAAAACTGCCTCTTCATTAAATGGAAGGAGGGACAGATCAGAGAAGAGATGAGAAGCCCAAGGAGGGCTCATAAAAAGTGGCCTCAACAAGAGCGAATGTGGATGTTGCTACTGATTGCGCCAGGACTGCTAAAGGATCCTGCAGCAAGAGGTTGAACAAGTTCAGTTACGTCTCTTGCTTGCATTGGTGGGGTGGATTAAGCGCTTTCAGGTGTGCCGTTGATCTTGCGCAGAAAGGACTCGGGCGTTATTGAGATGGACAGCAGGCTAAAGCCTCAGGGGAGGCGAAGGTGCCGTGCTTGAGACGTGCTGGGACGTCGCCCTTGCTCTGCGTGGTCAGAAGGCTTTGTGGGATGGGAAGAGCAAACCCAGCTCTGGCTGCAGATGCTTGTGGTGATTACGGCTGTTTTCTGGTTACCTGCCCGAGCAGCTGCCACCTTTCTGTGGGTTCATCAGTGTCGGTGAGGTTTCCAGCGGTGTCGGGAGGTGCTGGTGTGTGCTTCGGGCCAGGCAGGGCACCGCTGGGCCAGCTCCACTTTTGAGAGCCGCCGTAGTGGCTCTCCCCACCAAGGCATGGTCAGAACAGTTTTAGGGTAGCGCTGTGAGGTTTGACAAAAGAAATCCTACAGGAGATGCAGCAAGCAAGATGGCCTGTGTGGACCCAAGGAATGCACACCAGGGGATCTCTCTTAAAACTTCTGAGATTCAGTAGGAAAGGGGATTTCTTCCAGCAGATTGCTCGGTGCTTTTCCAGGCATACGTGATCCGTCCTGCATTTGGCTGCTGAAGCTTGCTGCGTGCTGAAGCTTGTCAGCTTTGGGACCAGAGTTGATGTGAAGTCTTTATTGGGAGAGCCATTTCATTAAGTCAGGCTAGATTGTGCACAGCAGTCAGCTCTTCAAAGACAGCTTCCCCTCACTGATACTCAGTCTTAAAAAAAACCTCTCTCACATCGATTTTTGGCTACCTCCACAACTGTTGGGGCAGCCTGCCTGTGCTGCCAAAAGCTGGTGCTGCCCGTGCATGCCCGTGGCTCCTGCCTGCAGCGTTCATTACGGGGTGTGCAGCGTGGAATAAAAACTGACCCCAGCAGCAAGCAGCAGCCGTCAGCAGCTCCTCGCTGCGGTTCCCACCCCTGCCTGCTCCCTGGAAGGACAGGCAGGAGCAGGAGCTCCAGCAGCCTGTGCACCACAGCCGCCCTCGACAGCACGACGTCCCCAGCCTGGGAGCAACTGCTGTCTGCAGGGGGGAGCAACCAGTGCCCCAGCATGGGATCCGCACACATCCCCGCTGCTCCAAACCATGGACCTTAATACAAGCAGCCAGGCTGCAGATGCATCTTCGGCTCCACGGGACCGGTTTTTGCCCAAGTTCCTCCTCGCTGTTTGCTGGGTGGTGTTTCACTTGTTGTCTTGCACGGATATGCAACGCTAATGATTTTAAGTTATTTTTTTATGTAACAGCTGGCTGTGAGCAGAGGAAAGGCAAAAGATTTTGCTGTGGAGCTCCCCTAATAATCATGTTTCACGGGGGATGAGCAAGTTTGGCAGAACCTGACTGGCTGCTTCTTCTTCAGGGCACCTCCTGCCCCAGTAGCTCAGACAGGCATTTGGGGCTTGCAGGATTAAGCCCAGCTTATCAGTACATTATCTGAGGTCCCTTGGGAAACATGCAGTTCAGTGCCAATGGTTGTGCCTCAAAACTGGGCAAGTGATGGTCCCAAAGCCCATGGAGAGACAGACCCCGGGAGGAAGAGCTGGCACAGCCCCTCCTGCAGCTGGGGCTGTGGGGATCGCATCCGTCCCGCTGGGAGATGCAGGTCAAGTCTGGCAAGGCTGGAACTGATAAAAGGAGACCTGTGCCTTGGCTCATGGTTAGGGTCTGTAGAGGCACCCGCCTCGGGTGCTGCAGCAGCCCCGCAGCTCTGCCCAAGCCTCATCCAGAAGTAGGTGCACGTCTTACCCCAGGGTCTCTAGCCTCGTCCCCTGCCATGAGTAGCTGATGTGAAGTGGTTCAGGATCCTCGCTGCTGCCTATTTCGTCTACGCGCCTGCTTTGCTCTTTCATTTGAAGGCTTTGCTGATACTTAAGCTAGGCTTCCCCTCACTGAATCCAGTCTAACATGTAGGTGTTTAACTCTGGGCTCTGTCTGGAGACCCCGGACAGACACGGTGACGCACAGCACGCACCTTTCCCCTCCTGCCATGCCAGGAGCTGAACTTTTTAGGAGGACTTAGCCAGGCAAACGGACCTCACCCCCAGTAACCAAACTCCTGCAAGCATGGCTGTGCTCAGCCCAATGCCAGCTAGAGGCAAGACACACTTACCACCCAGCCAGATGGTTCCTGTTCCCAGCACTGTGAATATGGGGAGGGGGAGAGTAAATAAATAAACCACTCACAAATTTGCCTTTGAATGGAAAGTAAAACACTGCAGGACATCCCTCCCCCTTCTCCTCCCATGTGCGTAAAACCAACTTGAAACACACCCTGTTGCTGGGAAAAGTAAGGCCATTCTGTTTTGATTTTGGTAGATAATCTTGTGCCGTGGAGGTCAGCCGGGCAAAACGAAGAGGTCATGATGAGAAGCAAACATCCGCGCTTAGGACAGCTGCTGGGAAGTGCTTTGGAAAAGCCAGGAATTTCGAAGAACAGCTTTGTGAGTCCCCAAGACGAGAAAAAAAAAATCCAAGGTGGGCCACTGCTTTTTTCTACAGTATGTTTAAGTGAATACCTGGCCCCACTAGCCCCTTGTTTTAATTTATGTCTGGGTGGGGTGTCAATGTACTGTATGCACATCGCTATATTTAACAGACTATATGTAGAACCACAGTGTAAATGCTAATTTAATCAATTTGTATGTAACCAGAATTTTATATACCCATTTGTCCCTTTTCTAATTTATGCTGGTTTGTGTGTATAAATGTACTTATAGGAAGATATATTAAACTTATGTCTTTGTACAGTATATACATACTATTTTACCCAGGCAAAGTATTTTTGCAGTGATATTAGAGAAGATGCCATTTGCTATGTTTAAAGACAGAATAAAGTCACAGTCTGTCCCTGGCAGGTTGCTGCCTGTGCTCCTGCTGTTCTTTGTGGGGCCCTAAAGATGTCAGTCTTGATTAAGTTTTATGAGTGGGAGAGTGGGTTTGGGAGCTGGAGCGAGGACAGCTGCTTCCACCCGACCCACCTGGCCGAGTTCACACAAATCCACTTACGGCTTGTCCAAAGAAAGATCTGGGTGCGTAAATCGGAGTCCAGAATGGTTTCAGAAAACCCTCACTCAGCTGCTGAGAAATCCCGGTGGTTTCTTAAGTTTCAGTTGCACCTTTGATTTTGCCTTTGCGGCTCCCCAGGCCTTTGCATCTGCCGGGAAACGGCCCTGTAAGAGCTGTTTCGCCCCATCTGTGCCCTAGCATCGCACTGGGACTGGCAGGAGCAGCTTCTCTGTCTGGAGCCCCGATCTGCTGGGACATCTCGGGCAGGGACCTCTCCTCACCTCCCTAAAAACCAATGCACTTACACCATTGGTCTTCCCATGCAGGGTTGTCGGGGAGCAGCTACCCCAGTTCTGCACTGCAAACCTCTCCCCCAGACCTTCCCAAAAAAAGCCTTTTCCAAACCCTGGGCCTTGGGTCCTTGTCTCAGCGCAGTCCCTGACCTCCGCTGTGGCAGTGCAAAGCAGCCGCAGGACAAGCCCAGCATCCCGCCCACGAGGAGGGCAGCAGTCAGCAAGAGCCCAGGACCCTCCTTCTTTTACAGAGAGCTGGGTCTACCGTAACCCCGTTAATAAACCTCACTGGGCAGCTGGAGGGGCAGGTGCTCCATTTTCCAGAGCACTCACCTTGTGCTGGCCGGGAATTTTCTCTCTGCAGCCACGGACTTCCAGGGTCTCAGCACCAGAAGGGACGTTTGCTCCAAGGCTGTGGGCCCCGTCCTCCCCTGCCTTGTGTTCCCACCAGCCACTCCTGCAAGTCCATTTTAGAGGAAAGCTAAGCGAATTTCCCAGAGGAATTCTCTCCCAAAGCCAGCTCTCGCAATAGGTACTTTTAATCCAAGCCTGGCTCTTTCTCAGCTAAAGAGCCCTACAAAAAGCCTGTCTCCTTCCACGTGCCCAGAGCCACCAGGTACTGCAGTGCCCTGCTCTGCCGGGGTGACAGTCCTGCTCCGCAGCAAAGGGGACCCTCTGTGTGCTCACGCAGACCCGCAGCTAACTCACCTCCCTGCTTCACAGCACGGAGCAAAGGGGACTGCAGCCTCCATCCCTCTCCTCCGTGGCCAACCTCCAGCCTGGAGCCAGCATGCACAACAGTCCCGTTCACAGAAACCAGACTTGGGAAAGGAGCAGTCTGAGCAATTATTTGCTTAAAGACAAGGCCACGTTGCTCTTCTTTCCGTGCGACGGTCCAGCATGGCTGCGTGAGACCCGGGCGCTTGGCATCGGCAGGCCACGTGCTGTGCGTTGCAGCAGGGGGTCGCGGCTGGGTCTTTGAAGTAATCTGCAACCGAGACGTTGTCTGTTGCGATGTCCTCCAGCGCTTGTGCGTAAGCCCTGCTGATTGCAGGTAGCACTGCCTGATACTCTCTGGATGCCACGGCCAAAGGCTCCTGCTCCTGGATATCGCGATCCAGATTGAAAATGAGGGGTGGCTGGTGATGCTCAGCTGGCCCAATGCTCCCATCGCAAGCCATCGCTCCTCCTAGGGAGGAAATGAGAGAAAAACACTGGAGTCCCAGGCTGCCCAGGGATCATCTCTGTATTCCTCACCCGTCTGTGATGGCCTGGTCCCACCATGTCCCAGCTTTGGGAGCCCAGGTCCTGCTGCTAGTCGGAGAGTGCTTCTGAGGCCAACAACCCCGGGCTGCAAAGCCCATCACACAGACACAGGGGGGCATGTGCTTATCCGTGCTAGGTTTGCTCTTGCTTGAATTAACCTGAGTTGCTTTTTATCTGTATCTGCAGGGAACCAAGAATTCCAGAAGTTTTTTCCCAGACTTTACAATCTCTAAAAGGGACACAGTACCTGTGGTGTAAAACGCCTTGTACTGAGCCAGCCGTAGCGTCTCTATCTCGCCGGCCTTCCCAGCTGCCCCACTGTTGGGGTGGAGCAGAACCTGAAGGAAGAGCAGAAAAGTGCCCGTCAGCTCATTGCAGAAAACCAGCTCTGTGAAACCCGCTCCCTCCCCAGATGAGACCACATCCCACCCACGCACACATTCAGAGACACCATTTAACCCCTGGCCTCTGAGCAACCAACCGAGTTTTGCTTGCTGAAGGGTGGGGTGACAGCAAAAGGGCAGCGGGAAACACCAGCATCTCTCTTGTGCCTTCCTGGCCCTGCATGCAGGACCCGTGAATTTACCTCCCCAGATCAATTCTGCTGCTAGAAAGGGATCACGAAGGTGCCGGGGCTTTCAGCAGAGCAGGGCAGAATATTTTGGAGCTGGGACAGTCTTGGGTGCTCTATGTCACCCACCTCTGCCCCATGCCAACGAGACACCCGTCTCCCTCGGTGCTCACAGCCCAGCTAGTGGCAGGGTCATCTAAGGGAGCGAAACCGTTGCCTGGGGCCAGCAGCAAGCCACAAGCTGAGGGCGAGCTCATGCGAAGCAGAGGCTGCACGGGTAGGTGAGGTGCTGGAACATCGTTCCCGGTCCATCTCCCCCGCTGACTCACCCCGCTATGCGAGCGCTCCCTTCCCTGACAACAGCGGTCCTGGCACCGGGGATGGGGGTGAGAAGGAAGGGAAGGAGGGAAGGGTGGGTCACATCTCTCCCTTTCCGTATTTAGGACACTTGATCCGCACAGGACGACTGCTTTGGCACACGGGAGCGAGAAGACAAGTGAGCTGGACAGTTCAGCGCTCGGCTGTCAGATAATATCTGCCGTGGAGCCAATGGCTTCACTGAGGGATGAGTCACTCGAGGTTTCCTCCCTGGGAATTGACTTTAAAAGTGATTCAAGAAATTTCCACTGTGCTAAAAATTAGAAACATCTGCCGAAGTTGTAGGCAGCTGCGGTGCCAAGTTTAGTAACAGCGTTCGCAGCTGAGCAGCGCGGTAATGCCTTAGCAGGTGCCCGGCGCAGAGCCCTGCCCCGGCATGCAGCACCACCGGGCACCCCGCTCCGCTGCCCTGAGATGCCCCTCCCGCGCTGCCTGGTCCGGATGCGGCTGCTCTCTTGGGGGGCCAGTTGGTAACTCACCCACGAAATGCCAGGATTCAGGGTGGGAGGTGATCTCCAAATGCTCTCGGTTTCCTTTATTGCCCTCCATTGCAAGGCAAATTAAAAAAAAAAAAAATCACCTTCTGGAATTTGGTTTAAAAATCATGTTTTAGGGAAAAAAATTAAGGGTGTAAAGTGGAAGAGGAGGTGCAGTGTAAGCCTGCTGCAAGGAGGAAACCCCTGCTACAGAGTCCTCTTATGCTGGTGCTCCTTGGTCAGAATTAAACAGCTCTGAAGTAGAAACCAGCAAATATTCAAGGGCCCGTGAAGCCAAGGTACCAGGAACTGAACCAATTCGTCTGCTTCCAGCCCTAAAGCTTTGCCTGCACCCTGTCACAGCTGGCGTTACCTTTAGCAGCACAGCTGGGACGCTGCCATGTCGGTGTAAAGGCACTCAAACCTCCCATGCTACCAACACGCACGTTCCTAAACCTGCCTCATAAAACCCCATGCTAAGAAAATCTATTATAATTTACTGCACAATTAAGGAGCTTGTTTCAGCTGAGCCCTTTCAAGAAACATTCCCAGGTCTGCAACCCTTCTATTGATCTTTGACTTTGTTATTTTAATTAAAAAAAAAAAAAGAGGAAAAAAAGCCTTTTCTCCCCAGAAAACCTGTTGTCTGAACTCAGTGTTCTGGGCTGTTTGCACAAGCGTGCAGGGAGCAGGCGCACACCCCTCTGCCATTAAGCTAATGGAAAAAGCTTATTTGTCTGACACTTGTACCCTTGATACATTTTGTAGGATGTGTTTATTTTTACTGTAAATAGCCTTCGCCCAAAACAGGACCTTGGCATCGCCCCAGCCCCGTCCCAGGTTGTGCCGGTGCCGAGCGCACGGGCTGGGACACCGAGCAAGGTTACCCTGGGCAGCTCGTGCCGGGGAGCCTCAGCTGCCCCAGGGACCCCAGTTGGGAAAGCAGCTGGCGTGCAGAAACCAGGCAGTGGGGCAAGCAAAGGAACCGCTTTCGGGAGGATTTGTGGCAAGGAAAACCCTGCAACATCAAAGGGGGGGTTGCTATCAGCCGCTTGCAAGCGGGAGATGAAAGGCAGAGAGCCAAGAGGGGAGGGAGCAGGGACACGCGCTTGCTCCCGGCCACCCCGTGGGGCTGGAGCAGGCGGGTGCTGTGTGTGTCCCCAAGGTCACCCTGTCCCACGGCAGCGTGGGCAGCTGGATCGCATCCCCTGGGGATGCCCACCCTGCTGGGACGGGCAGGAACAACCCGGCTGTGCCCCCCGGCTCCCAGCCCCGCAGGGAGCAGCACCCCGATTGCAGCACAACCCCCCCTAAAAAAGCGCGGGGCCGGGGTGATGCTGGGGAAGCCGGGGGAGCTGGCGGTGCACGGCAGCTCGGGACTTTGTTCCTCGGTCTGAAACACGCAGGAATGGCTGGCGCGGGCTCGTGCCCTTCCAACCACGCCCTGACACCCAGCAAACCATTGCTCCCAGAAAACCATTATTCCCAACAAACCATCGCTCCCAGAAAACCATCGTTCCCAGCAAACCATCGCTCCCAGCAAACCACCGGTCCCCCCCTCCCGGTGCCACACACGCAGAAGAGGGTTAATCCCGAGGAGCACAGCGGAGCACGCTGGCCGCATCCCATCCGCTTCCCCGCTTTATCTCACGGTTCAGCAGAGGGTTCCATAAATACGAAGCAAATACCAAAACCCTGATGGACACAGAAAGCAAATCCAAGATCCCCACTGGGAGCTGGCTCATGGTGCTCGCAGGAGGGTGGACTTTAAAAGCAAAATCAGGCTTTATCTGTGGGACTGCTATTAAAGCCCCTTTTTTTTTTTCTTTTTCTTTTCGTTCTGCAAAAATCTTGTGCAACTCTGAGAAAAATGCATCACCATACTGCTTGTTCTGCTAACTGCATTTTTTAGGCTTAAAGGAGCTGTCAGCAGCTCCTTTTGTATGGGCAGAGCTGCAGGGTACGGACAGGCTGCCCCACTCGAACATCAGTAACAGGCACGTTCCCCAGCCAAGGAGCTGGGAGAAGGGGGGCTTCGTTATGTCTCGATCTGGCAAGATAAATAAAGCGGATACAACTAGGTCCGAGCCCCTGGGATCTTTTGTTTCCCACGCTGGTGTACCTTTTGCAGTCGGAAAGGAGACACGCCATGCTGGGCACCGCGGGGCTGCCGTGCGGGCAGGCGAGCCCGGGCGTCCCCTGGGACGGTGTCCCCCGGAGAGCGGGCACAGCCCTGCCAGCGCACGGAAGGCATGCCAGGCTGCGTGCATAGGCATTTTCACCTATAATCCCAGATTTACGAACAAAGCATTTCTCTTAGCTAAGACAACTCTTTGCTAATCCAAAAGCCCTTTTAACCCAGCACCCCAAGCCTTGGTACAGCACCCAGCCGTCTCCGGCTGTCCTCCTCCTCCAGACCAGGGGGATGATGCTCCCATGGGTCCGCACGTCACCAGCTCTGAGCCTTCCTGCCCCCCGCTTACCTGTTTTAGCTCAGAGGCGGTGGGACCGGCTGTCAGGAGGGGGATGTCACCGGGGGAGGTGGCTCTGCCTTACCTTGTGCCCCACGTCCGACCACCCAAAGAGAACCGGGGACACGTCCAAGCCATCGAAGCGCCTGTTTGGGGGAAGTGCCGCCCCAGCCAGGGCCACCAGCGTAGGGAAGATGTCCAGGGTGCTGGGGAAAGAGGTGGCTTTCATCAGAGCAAGGAGTGAAGATCCCCGGAGGGTCCCCCAACCCCACCTGCACCCCGCAGCCCCTCGCCCAGGGGGCACTCGGTGCACTGATGGCAGGGGAGTGCCGTGCGGGGGGGCCAGCCGCTTCCCAGCACCCATCCCAACAGCTGAGCTCTGCAGAAAAGGTTAAAACCGGCTTCAAGCAGCGACTCGGCCCCGGCAAGCCCTCGCTTCGCACACCTCCCACCCCCGGCACCGGCTGCTCGCCAGGCGCTGCGGGTTCAGCCAGGATCTGCTGCTCCCGCGCCGGCAGATCCCACACCCGCAGGGCAGGGGCACGGTGGGGAGCGGGGCAGCCCCCTCCCGCCCTCCTGTCCCCCCCGGGACACACGGGGAAGGCAGCGGGTCACCCTCCGGAGAAAGTGCTAGCACAGGGACTTTTTACGCCAATGACAGCAGATCCCGTCGCCCCAGGAAAATGTGGTCTCGCTTTTGCATGGCGCAGCACGAGCCGTCGCAGCCAGAATGGAAAATGAGAGCGGTGCTATTTTGTGCACTCCCACCAAAACGCCCGTCAGCATTTCCACCATAAGCCTCTCGGGTTTTTCAGGGGCCTCAGCCACAAAAGAGCGCTCGGGGCTCATCCTTGGTCACTTCCCGGTGTGGAGGATGCAGGGAAGGAGCGGGTGACCCGCTCTCCCTCTGGCTCTGTGGGGATGCAGAGAGGGAGGGTCTCTGCTTTCCCGCCTGCTACCTGTGGCCCCGGGGCCAGAGCTTGGCTGCAGCGATTCCCCACCCTCCGGCACGTCCCCACAGTGCGGAGGGACCGCGGGCCGAGCAAAGTCATTGCTGGGGTGGGACGGGGATCACCTGGCCCTGCTGCCAGCCCCTTGCACAGCCTGGGCATGGGCTTCCCCCTCCACCGGCCACATTGCCCAGCAGGGTCCAGGCTCGACTCCAGCGGGACGGGGACAGCCCACTCGCAGCCCCCACATCTGACCCTCACCCCCCACATCCCGCTCCTGCGAGGCACAAGCGTCCCGTCCCCCCCGCCACCACCGAGCGCATCCCTCCCTCTCGCAGACACGGTCGCGGGTGACCCCACACCTCTAAAAGGAGCCACCTCGCACCAGGGGTGTCCCATGGCCCCAGGGGACAGCAGGATGTCAGCGTGGCCAAGTGACACATCACAGCGGTGCCCTCCCCAGGGACGAGGCCATGGCACTGGAGCTGATGAGCCGGCAGAGCCACCGGTGCCGGGCGGCCAACGGGGACTCAGCCTGCATCCCTCCGGCTGCAAAACCCTCGTGCCAGCAGCGCGGGGGATCAGCTGGGACAAGGAAATTGCTGGAGGAGGCAAAAGCACCAGGTCCCCCAGCTCGGGGGTGCCCAGGGTGCTGCTGCGGTCCTGCCACCGCGGTCCTGCCACGGTGTTTCTCCCGCCCGGTGTGCGCGATGGCGGCTGCGTGAGTGGAGAGAGAAAAAAGCCCAGGACTTAAGGGCCTCTGGTTCCCTCTTCAACGAGTTTTAATTTAGCTGCTAAGAGACGGAGAGAACAAATAAGAACAAACACTGCTGAGAGGCAGCCCCGGTACAGCGCGCTCACGGAGACGGCCCCAGCGGCCAGGCGAGCCAGGAGGCGCCGAAAAGAATTCTGGCTCCTCGCTGCACCCAAGGCAGGGCACATCCCTGCAGGCACCTCGCTGGGGTCAGCCCGGGTCCACCGGAAACGGCAGCCCAGGGCAGGCCCCAGTCAGCACTCCTGGTCCTGTGGGTGCTCAGCACCCTCAGGATCTGGCCCCCAGCACGGTGCGTGCGGATGCTCGCATGGTTGCACCAAGCGGCCCCGACCCAGCAGATGGGACCGCTGGAAACCGTCACCGAGGTGGGAGGACAACGTGACTGAGCGCGGAGGTGGTCAAAGATCCCCCCGCCACGGGCAGATGTAACCCGTGGAAAAAGGCACGAAAAAAATAGGATTTTGGTCAAAGTTGGCATCAAAGCAAAGGCCCTGCCAGCAGGCACCTCTCGGAAGCCAAACTGGGGAAGCCGCGTTGCAGGGAAAGGGGAAGCCACGCTGCCAACCCCAGCCCTGGCCAAGGGAGATTTAATAAATAAAGTCACTCCGGCATCCTGCTGCTGGCCCGGACGAGGAGGGAAAAGGGCTGGCAGCACCCAGGGACAGGCAGCTCCCTGCCTGCTGCCCGAGGGGCAGAGCCGCCCGGGGTGCTGTGCTGGCGATGAGCATCCCGGGCATGACGGCGGCAGGGAGCGCTGCCCTGCCCCGGCGATGACGCGGTGCAGGCAGCTGCAGGCAGCTGCAGGCAGCTGAACCAGCTCTCCCCACGCCCCAACCGGCTTGCCCAACCTGCCCAGCCCCACGCCGCGGGCACAGCCAGGGTGGTGCAATTTGCTTCTTCACCGCCCCACTGACCTATTTCTTCTGTGCCCTACTTTGGGTTGGGGCAAGGAAGGACAGAAGCACGGCGGGTGGCTCCGACAATTAAATATAATTAAGAAAAGCCGACAAGGCAGTTTTCTGCAGAAACCAGCGTGCAGGTGCGGGTCTGCGGTGATGCATCAGCATTTCTCTGCTGGCTTCAGCTTCCCCGGCCCCCGGGCACACTCAACCTCGCTCACCTCTCCACTCCATGCGCTGGGGAGGATGTGAAGCTGAGCGATACCGGGGAGAGGCAAGGCGCAGTCCTGGGCAAGCTTTTCTCCCGAGCCAGATGGCATAGGCTGTCAGCGTTTTCATGACCTCAGGGGCAGAAGGAGGCTCATGCAGGCAGTTAACGCCTGCCCTTGCCCAGTCTCTGCCCTTCCCGGGGGATCCCACCAGACCGAGGTCCCTCCTTCTGTGCAGAGGTCTCCCAGCCACATCTGCACACAGATTTCATTCCCTCCCCAGCTTCTTGACTTCCCCATCAGCTGGGGGACAAATCTTCAACCACCCTATGTCACGTGCTTGTCTTTTGAGGGATGTCCCCAGGGGTGACTCCAGGTGCAGAGAAAAGCCACCTGCCCCGACACACTGCGAGCACCGAGGAGCTCCTGGGACCCACATCCCTCCACATCCCTCCGCATCCCCTGCCTGAGAGCTCAGGCCGTGGCCAGGACCACAGTGGTGACACCTTCCTGAGCATAAGCCATCCCTCGCGTCCCCCAGGCTGGCTCTGTCCTGCCTCCCAAACAGGGGGTTGCCTCTTCCTGATGCCAGGGCATCACCCTGCACCAGCCAGGCATGGCCCCGTGGCAATGCCGGGCTGTGCTGGGGGGATGCTGGCTGTGCTGTGACTCCTGGGAAGCTACAGAGCCGCTTTCTGAGCGCCCGGTGTGCAGCAGAGCCTGTGCTGCCACTGGCTTTCTAGATTTCCAGCTATCCAACCTGCTGGACTGGAGCTGGGAAATGCAGTAGATAAGGTCTTTGAGGAGATAAACGGAATGCCTGGGTTTGGCAACAGGGCTGCAGCGTACGCAGGGGGGCGAGGAGGCTGGTGGGACAGGGGGATGGGGACGGGCACCGATCCTGCACGGCACTGCCCCCGCCAGCGGAGTGGGCACGGGTGGGCAGCTCTGCCCCGTGTCCCAGCGGTCGGTCCATCACCCACCCATGGAGGGGAAGGGTTTGGAGGTGAAACCCAAGGGGTGCTGCGTGCGCCCCATCCCCTCCGCCAGACGTCAGTGACCCAGCTTATGCCTCAAACCTTCCCTGCAAAGATCCAGCTCCCAGAGCTGCCCTCAGGCCATGTAAGGAGTAAGCGGCTCCAGTTTATCTCATGGACTTTAGAAAGACCCAGTGCCTCCCCAGGGCCCACCAGCCAGGACCCGCTTCCAGCAGCTGGGATGCTCTTTCCCAACACCCAGCAACCCTCCCGGCCCCACCGCCCTGACCTCCACCATCGTGTGCTTCAAGGGACGAAAGGGGACGGGGCATCCCACCGTGCTGCCCCCACCCAGCCCAGGCTGTGCCCCCCATGCTGCATTTGCTGCAAAGGAGGGCTGGAAAGAGGGGTGCAATTGCCGCAAGTGCTGCATGGAGAGGTGCGATTGCTGCATGGAGAGGTGCAATATTGCTGCAATAAGGACCCCTCCACGGTGCAGCTCTCCCCGGCCAGGCGAGGAGCAGGAGGCAGCAGCCCTTCCCCTTCGCTCTCGCCGGAAATGGCAGAAGTGGCTTGCTACCTCCCAGCCCGGCCGCATCCTGCGCTGATTGCAAGCGCCATCTCTCCAGCCAGCCTTTCCCACAACCGCACCCTCCTCCACATAAAGCCATTCACAAACCACAAAGCCTAAGCCTGCTTCTTGGTGGAGAGAGAGAACATCGTCATCTTTTAATTATCGGGAGGCACTCAGCCACCGCGGCCAGGAGGCACACGGAGCCCGGCGGCTGCTAACGCCAATCCACCAGCCTCACAAAAAGCCCTTTCAATTCCTCTTTGCTGAAGCATTAAGTCTTACGGGCTCGGGAGAGGACAAAAGTACAGAGTCTGGCACAAGGCAGGCAATAACCAGCACGGGCAGCTGCTGCTGCCAAAATCCAGACCGTCACCTGGTCCCAGCGCGGGGACGGTGGGTCCTTCCAAACGGGGGCAAAGGAGCTGCCCCGCTCCCCGATGCAATCCGGCCGGGCTCTTACCTGAGCAGAGCACGGCTCGTCTGCTTGGCAGGGATGCGGCCGGGCCAGTACGCCAGCGCCGGCACCCGGTGCCCTCCTTCCCAGGTCGTTTGCTTCGCCGAGCTCCCACCTGCAAGAGAAAAGGGCAGCGCTCAGCATCCCACTGCCCAGGAGCTCTGCGTTGACGGGAAAAAATCCTGACCCTGGAGTTTCCCTGGGAAAGGAACTACTCAGAGGCAGAGATGGGGAAAATGACCCTAAAGGAGGATGATTTCGTTGGAGATGGAGCTGGGTCAGGGGAGGGAGAAGAGTTACAGGAGTTTTTAAAAGAAATAGGGAAAGGGAAAAGAAAGGGGGCTCAGTCTGGCACTGCCTTGTGTTTCCCCTCGGCTCCAGCGAGCAATGAGAAACACAGCCGGCTGCTGGAGCTGCCACATTTCCATCCACTTTTGATGTCGGGAGAGAATATGGAGCTGGCAGGAAATGTAGGAATTTATGCCAGGGGCTGCGAATGGCCCTGTGCAGGCAGCTGCTGCCCTCTGTGTGGTAAAGCACCAACAGCCCCCCAGTCTGCTGGAAACCCGCTTCATTAAAAACACCATCCTGCTGATAACCCGCCTGCCGGCTAATTAACCTGTTGAGTTCTTTCCCTGACATCACCCAAAACGCCCCTGCTCTGCCCTTGGGTTTGAGATGCACAGAGCGGGGAAGCTGCCCGGTCCCTTCCTCCACCTGGGATGCTGGGCACTGAAATGGGGGTGCTGAGCAACAAAATGGGGATGCTGAGCAACAAAACAGGGGTGCTGAGCAACAAAACGGGGTGCTGAGCATCGAAACGGGTGGAAGGGTGTTAGAGAGCCTCTGCTTTGGCTGTAGCCCAAAGGGCCCCAGGCAGCTGGGGGGGGAAGGGGCTGGGAATGGGGCAAACAGAAAATCCCAACCCGATTCACCGAGCAAACTTCCCAGGCGCAGCCTTTGTCCGCCCGCCTTTCAGCGTGCGCATGGCAACGGCGCTCGCCCAAAGCCATTTCCTCCGGGCAGAGCCAAGAGAGAGGCGATGTCCCCAGGGCAGCACAGCCTCCCCGTGCCCCTCTGTGTCCCTGCACTGGTCCCCTTCCCCATCCGGGAGTCACCGCCCGATGCTACGGGCATCTGGGCTGATCCTGCACCCCCAAGCAATGCTGCCATACCCGCACCGCTGGAGCAGAGGAGGACACACATGGCACGGGTGCCATGGTGCCGGCAGCACGAGGAATAGTCCAGGGAAAAGGTTTCTGACCCCGCTGCCTGTCCTGCCGGAACGGACCAGGCACGTCCCCATTCTCTCCCACTCCCCGCCCGAACTTTTGGCGTTTCCCCCCGATGAACGCCTCTTTGGGGCCTGAAGCAGTGGGACACAGCTGGCACCGGGGTTTCTTGTGGCTACTGGAAAAGTAACAGCGCTTCCCACATGCATCATGTACGGCTTAAGCAAGGTGCCTGCCCTGCCTTTAGATGCCCTCGGAAATTATAGCAATTAATATTGATCCCCATCTCTGCACGTATATTAAATAACTCATCCTCCCAGCAAGGCAGCTGCATTTCAAGGGCTTTTCCATACATGGCTGGGGAGTCTCCAGGAGGACATCGGGTGGGTATTTCCCTCCAGCCACCCAAGTACCTCTGGCTGGGCAGGACGCCGGAGCTGCCCGTGAACGAGCTCACATTAACACTTTGAGCAGTAAACGGGGCTGAAACACCCCAAACCCCAGGAGGGATTTTTCTCCAGAGCAGGGATGATGCAGCCCTGCTGCTGTGGGGACTGTGGAGGCTGTGGCTTTCCAGGAAAGCTGAACTGAGCATTCCCACGCTGGGACCAAACCCGCAGTCCCCCTCTTGCCACGCACAGCAGGTCCTCAGCATGGGGACACCGGGTCTGGAGCCTCCCAAACCTGCCTCAAAACACAGCCAGCATCACATCCCCCAAACGCACACCTCCATCCTGGCACCCCTTGCCGGGCTCTTGGCCCCGAGGTGGGAGATGGGTTTTCGGGGCAGGCTGGGGGCTGTGGGAAGCTCCCCAACCAGAGAAGGGGGACAGCATGCAGGGATGTGCTGCTCTGTCCCAGCGAGGACCAACTCCAGTGACCACCCAAAATCAATGGAAAAATCCCTGGAATTTGAGTTGGACCCTAAAAGGAAACGCCAAGCTATGCGAAACGTACGGAGTCCCTAGCAGCCCGTCCTCCCCTGCCCTCCCGCTCCTCGAAGGGCTCTTCCCCGCCGGGGGACAATATCCTTGGGATGGGATGGCCGAGCATCCCACCCACCCAGCACCCACGCCGGCGGGTGTTTGCAGCGTTAGACCAGCCGGCAGCGGACAGTAACACCAGGCTGGCTTTCAAAACATCCGTGCAACAACCAGCCGAGGGATTTCAGAAGTCATCCCTCCCAGGCAGTATTTACAGCCAGCTCCCAGAGCCCTGCCAGCCGACCTCCTCCCCAGCCTCCCGCGATAGCGGGGGCTCGGGGTGTTTTTGCAGGGCAGCGAGAGGCTGGAAAGGGGCCGTGTTTTCCTAGCTTTGTTCCCAAACGCTGGACTGCCTGTACCATCTGCTCCGGCTTGTGACTGTCGGTTGCTCAAGAGCAACCCAGGTCGTCAGCAGGGTTTGTTTACTAAAAAAAAAATAAATTAAGGTTACGATTTCATCCCGGGGCCAGCCGAAGGAAGGGCTCTGGGAACGGGAAAGCAAGCCAGCCCGGTGGCAGCGCTTGCCCAGGGAAGCGGCCACAGTTGCATCGCCTGGGTGTCAGGAAGCGGAGGAGGGAAGAGGCGCTGCCACCCGCGGCCCCTCTGCCACCGCTCCCTCCCCGCTGACCCCGAGCAAAGAGGGGAACTGAGCCCGGCGCGCGTTTACACTGCGTAATACAAGCAGAAGTGGGAAACGCCTGACTCATGCATGCTTCTAGCCGCTCCGGCTGAAATAAACCCACCAAGCAGATGGCTTGGCCGGAAAAGGAGGAAAGGCAGAAAAAAAAAAAAAAAAAAAAACAAAAAACAACAAAACGGTGGAGAGAAAGAAAAGCAAAGTCCCGCGGCACTGGGAGGGCTGCCAGGTGCTGTCCTCCGGAGGGGATGGGGCTGGGGGCTGCGAGACCCTGCCGGAGCCGATGGCCCCGGTGCTGGGGCGGTGAGAGCATCCCATCTCCAAAACCAGCAGCCGCTCACCTCAAGCTCTGGGGTAACAGGGACCGGGGGGGCCCCAGCTACGCCCAGAAGCAGTTTTAGGGGAAAACTTGACTGCTTGAAAGAAAAAATTATTCTGGGGTGTCTTCAAGGCAACTCAGCCCAGGGCAGCAGCCAGCAGAAAGGCTGGGGGGTGAAATGCTCCCCAAGTCCCCCTCGATGGGCAATGAAGGGCTTTGCGGAGCAGCTCCCCCTGCACCCCCGGGGACAGGGACCCCCCCCAGACTGCCAGGTTACCTCGCTGCCTCTGCCAGGCCCCCAGGAACGGCCCCAGGCGTCCCGCCAGCTCGCACTTCTGCGCCCAGGGGCCATTGTCACCTGCCAGAGAAAGAAACATCCCCATGAGCGACACCAGGACCCGGAGGCACCTCTGCAATGGGGGGCGAGCAAGGACAAGTGACCCCCTCCATCCCTCCTTCCCATTCCTGTGATGCTTTCCCACATCAGCAAGAGCAGAGGGTTTATTTATTTTTATTTCTAAAAGTTTATTTTCAAGGGCCAGGGCTGCCCGAATCCTGGGTGAGGGGCTGGAGCGGAGCTGGGGTGCGGGGCGGGGACGGCTGCCACCAGCTTTGGGCATTAATGAGCGGCGAGGCAGTTCCTATCGTCAGGAGCAAGACATCCTCATTAGGGAGGCTGCTCAGCGAGAGCGGATTTGGGCTTCTTAATGAATGAGGATTTGTGGTTTAATTAGGCACGGCCCTGCCGGTTCAGCCCTGCGGCCAAAGGGGGGTGGCGGGGTTGGCACCTGGCTGAGCGGCCGCAGCAGCCCGGGACCCCCGTCCCCACAACGTGACGGACCCAGGCAGCTCGGCCGTGGCTGCTGATCGCTCCCCGTCTGCAGAGCAGCCGGGAGCATCGAGGGCAGGGGACAAACACGGGTCCTGCCCCCTGCCACCCACGCACACCCCAGGCTGGTGCCGGTGCAGCCGCCGGCGTTGCCCCCAGCCACCGCAGCCAGTTTTCCTGCTGTACCTGCGAACCACAGGAGCGTGTTGCCCTTCCCGTGGCTGTCGGCGACCCGCTTTATCTGTCCCACCAGGGCATCCATCTCGCCCAGGGCAGCTCCATAGATGCCCCTGCCCGAGGCGGGGGGCAGTGGGGGGACCCCCAGCGGGACGTGCATGTGGGCCAGCGCCAGGTAGAGGAAGAAGGGGCGTCCGCTGTCGCTGCACAGGGAAGAGGGGGAGCACGTTCAGCCAGGTCGGGGAAGGGGAAGGCAGCAGCAGGAGCTCAGCGGGGTGGTGGCACTGCCGAGCCGGGGGACACAGACTGGTGGCCCTTCCTCCCAGGAGCCCTGCAGCCACCCCGGCCTCTGCCACAGCTCCTGGAGGAAAAAAACACCCTGCGTGCGTCGGCTGGCTGCAAACCCTCTGGGTACCCGTTCCCCTTGCAGGGGGGATGCTTGGCCCAATGTGAGCCACTTCTCCCCACTCCTGCTTAAACCTCTCCCCATTGTCCACTGACCTCCCATTTGGGACGGGCTCACCCCTTCCTCCATCTCCAGCGGCACGCCAGCCGCCAGCCAAGCACCCCGCATCGGTGCACCCCTGGCACCCACCTGCCTCCATCCCCGCTCTCACGGGGCCCATTTTGGCCCTTTCTCCCCCTCCCCAGCAAGCGCTCGGCCCCCGCCGGTGATTTTAGCAGAGGATGAGCAGCAGAAGGACACCCGTGCTGCCCCCGAGCGTGGCCTTGGTGCTGCCGAGCAGCCCCGGACAGGGAGCGCGGCACGTTCGCTCGCTGCGCGCTGCCCCGCTGCCTGTTTGCTTTTAAATCATCAGAGGACACGTCCTGTTTTCTTGTTTACGGCTATATTTATCTCCTCCAACAAGGCCCGCTCTTCCTCAGGGACCTCCGAGGGGAAGGGTGGGATGGCAAGTGGCGGGGAGGGGCCGGATCCCAGGGACGTGCCCCAGCCCGCGCACGCGCCCAGCTCCGGCTGCCCCATCACTGCCTCCAGAAAGCTTTCGGGGCCCCTCCAACGTGCATTTCGGCACTTCCTTCCTTTACCCGTCACCCACCTGGGGATGGAAAATGAGTAAATCCCATTCCGCCCGGAGCTGCCACATCCTTCCCCACCCAGGACCCCTGGACCATCCTCCCCCTGGACCCCTGCGAAGGGCTGCGTCCCCCCAGCACCCTGCCCAGCCCCTGCAAAACGCTGGGTGTCAGGGGGTGCTGATACGCCCCTTGCAAATCACCACTGCAAAAAGCTACGCGGCACCTTTCCCTTTGGGATGCCAGAGACCCCGGAGCAGGGAAAGCTGCTTCCCCTGGCTCGCGTCCCACCCGGCAGCACCAGGTGGGCTCCAGCATCCAGACGGACTCATGACCACGGCGTTCCCGCTTGCTTTTCGCATCGACATTTCAGAATTCTCCCAAAAATCGAGCAAACATTTAATCAATAACTTAAGACAAATGTCCCTGACTTTTGCTCCCATGTTCACCACGCTCTAAGTGTCCCCAGCAGAGCCGAGTCTCACTGCCATGAATTGCTCAACCTTGACATGACTGGTTAAAAAAACACCGAGATGACAAATCCGGTGTTCTTTTGTTGCCCCGTAATGAATGAGTCAGGCAGAGGAAAACTGGAATAAGCCATCAAAGAGAAGGAGAGAAAAGGCAGGCACCTGCTTAATCCTGTTCTCTATGAACGCAGATAACCCCAAAATACTATTGGGAGTTTAAAGTTTTTTCCTATTAACCCGGAGCTCACACACTTGGTTTCACAGCCGAACAGCATCCTTGCAGCCCGGAGGGGTGGGGGTTTGCACAGGAGGAGGGACCACTGCTGCCCGCAGCCCGCTGCCGGGTACCCTCCAGCCCCGTTACAGGCACGCATCCCGACCGCACGGCCAGGCCACGCTGCGGCCGATTCTTAATACCCAAAGGGGTAAACTATAGGCATTGTGTGAGCAAACTGGTACCCAGGTTTATAGGGAGCCATTTCCCCGCCGGCTGCTCCCTGCCCAGCCCCTTGTTTGCCCCCGTTACACAAACCCTTCCCCAGGCATGTCTGGAGGAGCCCCCCGCCGCGGCCCTGCCCCGGGTCTGTGTTATCCCTGGATGCAGGCGTGGGACGGGCTCTGACACGGCTGCCCGGCAGCACTTCCCCTCCTCGCGCTGCAGGGAGGCGTTTTGCAAAGTCACAGCTCATAATCCACCGATAATAGGGATTAAAATTACACAACCCGTCAGCAGGGCTTCGGGGTCGTCGTCTCGGAGGAGCCGTTTTGCTCCTCGGGGAAGAGCGAGCCCAGGCTCCTCGTGTCCCCGTGTGGCTGGGGAAGGCAGACCCTGAAGCCCAGGGATCCCGAAGCGCTTTATCCTCAAAAGGGAGTAAACCCCACGTATGGGGCAGGTTTAAACACCTTTGGGTGCTGTTCTGATCCCGCCACCGAAGCTGCCGTGGGCACCCATCGGTGCCCGCTCCCACACCCCCGCCAGCCTCCACCCACAGAGGCACCTCCGCCACCCGGCAGAGCCACCCCGTCCCACCGCAAAGATGGAGGGATGGAGGACAGAGGGATGGCAGCGTTTCCCTCCCTCCCTCCATCCCTCCCTCCCTCCCCCGCTAGCCGGGGTCTCACTGCACATTACCCCCAGGAAGGAGGCACAGCCTAGCTCAAAGACTTTGACCTTCCTTGTAATAGTTTTAAACACACACGATCCCTTTAGAGGAGACACACCAAAAGGCTTCCAGGACAAGCCCTGCAGGACACTGGTGACAGCCTCGGTGGCTCCTCCCTCCTCCAGTGGGCTGGGAAGCCGAGCCATGGAGACCCCAGATCTGCTCCCCAAGAACTGCAGGGCAACACCCGTCACCCCCCCGGCATCGCACCGACGCCAGCCTCCCTGGGCACGTGCAGGGCTCCCAGCTGGAGCTGCTGGGCTTTATCTGCCCTGCAGCATCTGCTGCGGGATGGGCATGGCCTGAGCCTTGCAGACCCAGCGCCAGCAGCCAGGTCCTGCTCTCACACATGGCAGAGCTCAAGGGAAAACCAGCCGTGGTGGGGAGCAGCCACGAAACCCCTCGGGCTCTGCAGCCCAGGGGAAGCAACCCTGGGGACACCCTGCAGCACGAGCAGAAGACGCTTGCAGTGACCACGAGCTCTCCCGGCGAAGGGGACAGGGGACGGAGGGTGGCATCTCACCTCGCCCACCGGATGAACCGCGCTGCCTCCTCTGCGTAGCGTGCCGCCAGGCTGCTGAGGTTGACAGGCTGTTGGACAATGGTGACGTTCTCGAAGAGAGGAAGAGCCACCTCCGTGTAACAGTCCTTTCTCGCCACCCTGCCGGAAAGAAGCTGCCCCATGCTCGTCACCAGAGTGGGGACCGGCATGGCAGCAGGCACGGAGCCTGGCTGTTCTCCTGCCTTAGCAGAAAGGTGCAGCCGAAGAGGGGAGCAGAAAGGGGACGATGCCAACTTCCCCCCAGCACGGGGTGCTCGGGGACCAAGCCACCTCCCCAGCCTGAGCCCTGCTGTGGAGTGCACAAGGGGAGGCAACCACAGCAAAGGGCAGCTCTCAGGGCTGGGGATGCCGGTGCCAATACCAACCTCCCAGTGCCAGCGCTTGACTCCCCACATGCCCCCGTACCTGGCAGCCGCGCCATGCCGAGGGCAGGGTGGGCAGGGCGGCAGGTTGTAGCCAGGGGTGTCCGTGCAGCCCATGTCGTGGCTGTAGGGGATCCCGAAGTAGTAGTCAAAGCCTGAGGGGCAAGTGAAGGTGTCGGTGGGGACAAGGAGACCATGGGATGCTTGGCTTATCCCTGCCGGTGCAGACCTTACCACGGAAGCTGGGGTGATGGCGGCCGTGGTGTCCCAGGTGCCACTTCCCTGTGTGGAAGCCACAGAACATCATTTCAGAGGTTAGCACAGCTACGGCCACCGCCAGCCATCACCCATGAGGTGCCCGCAGCGCTGGGGACTTTAATCTAGCAACAAGAAAGGCTACTTGTTTGTGCTGGCCGTGTTTCCAGAATGCCTTTTTTTTTTGCAGAAACTCAGAAAAAATGCATAAGGTATCTCATGCCTGTGCAAATCGACTGCTTCCAGCCTTAAAAGGTTCTTTCACGCATTTGTATTCAGAGGAGATGACTTTCTAACCCCTCCCAAGCAACCAGCTTCATCCTCTGACCTCCAGCACGCGCTTGCTCCCACCAAATGCGACAATCCGACAGAGAGAACTGCAAAAACTAATGGGGAATGGAGAAAGCAAGGGCTTTTCTGCCAGCACAACGTGTGCAAGCAACAGGAGCTGCAGGTGCAAAGGGCTCGCTACCAGCTGGGGCTTGCACAGGTCGGGGGGACCCACAGTGACAGGAGGGTGCCCAAAGCCACGGGGCCAGTGGCACCGACCATGCCAGCACCGCGCTGCCGGCCGGCACCAGTGGCATCACACCGGCGTGGGATGTGGGAGGGCAGAGCTGCTGCGCACAGTCACGTTTGCTAAGGGAAACCCGGCGCATTCCTTGTGAGGTGATGCAATTAGAGCTGAAATGGAGAACTGGGGAGGGCCTGAATTTCAGGCAATATCATAGGTTTGAAAATGAAGATTTTAAGCTTGGGATTGCAAAATCCAAGAGGGAAGTGCAAAATCTGTCCCACGTGATCTTTTAGACTTTCCTTTAACTGCCAGCGTTTCACCTGCGGTACCTCTTCCACAAGGGACGGACAAGGGCATCTTCATCCCCCCCACCTCCATCTCCCCGCCCCGGATGCCCCCTCGGCAGGGCAGACCTTACCTATAGCCCCCGTGCTGTACCCAGCCTCCCGCAGGACCTCGGCCAGGGTGGTCTCGTTCAGGGGGAGGCCACCGACTGACGTGATGGCGAAGTTGTGGGTCACCCCGTTGCGTGCGCCGAGACGCCCCGTGAGCAGAGAGGCGCGGGACGGCGAGCAAGTGGAGGCAGCCGAGTGGAAATCCACGAATCTAGAAAATGAAAGGACCCTTTGCTCGCAAGCCCCTGAGTGGTCTAACGCTGCCCCATCCCTCTCTGCTCCCCTGCACACATCCCCTTCTGCCCCAGAGATAAGGGTCTGGAGCAGGGGATGAAGCTCGCACGTCCCAGCGGGGATGGATGACCGGTACCCCGAGGTACTGGGCTCTGGCCACCCTCCCCGTGCACCCAAAACCACATCAGTGAAACCCCCTTCGCCTGCCGGTCGCCACGGGAGGGAAACCCCCTTTGCTGTGGAGGGAAACCCCCTTTGCTGTGGGACAGAGTAACCAGGGATGCTTGGAGAGGGCCAGGGAGGGGGGACAGACGTTACCTCATCCCTTCGGCTGCTAGCTCATCCAAATGTGGGGTCTCCTTCGTCTCTGCCCAGTTGGCCCCAAGATCCCCCCAGCCCACATCATCCGCCAGGATGACGATGAAGTTGGGCTGCCCGTACGCTGCTCGGGGAGCCGAAAGCCCCACCAGCGCTGCAGCGAGCACCAGCACCGTCCGCGGGGAGGGGGTCCCCATGGTGCCACTCGTCCCCTCCCACCCACGCTGGGGCACCGGCGGCTTCGTCTTCCCCAGACTCCCTCCGCTGCGTCCCCGTGGGTGCAGCTGAGCTCTCCACAGGCCCTCGCAGCGATGCAAACGTCCTTTCCTTAGCTGCTCCGGCGAGGCCAGGCCGGGAGGTCTGGATTTGCTCCCTTGGCTACCGACCGAGCTGCAACGTCTCCTCCGTCTTTCACACCCAGGCACAGCTGATATTTCTGAAATCGGCGCCAGCAAAGGTGTTATTCTTAGAAGGCAAAAACACCCTTTGAAGTCACTGTCACCCTATTTTTAACTTTCCTTCCTTCCTGGTAAATATCTAATTAGACACCAAACCAAAGTGGTATTTTTCCTTCCAGAAGCGTGCTCGATCTGTGGCAGCGGCTCCTCTCCCCTCACCACAGCCGGGGGGATGATCACGTCCAACGATCGGCTCTCTCCCTGCAGACCGCACTCCTCAGCTCGCCGAAGCGCTGGCCCCCCTTGCTTCAGGCGGATAAATAACTGCCACGGCTCTGCTGGCGACTGTCAGTCCGTCCTTCACCTTGCACGGCTACGGCGTCCCCTGTGCGAGAGAAACAAGACACAGTCAGGACCTGCCGGAGCCCTCCTGCATCCCAGCCCGGGACAGAACGCCTTATCGGGACGCCGAGACTTTGCCTTTGAAGTTGTATTTTTTGCTGCCTGGCTCACAATGGCTCAACTGGAAAGGACTGGAATCAACGAGCGCCCCTTTCCCGCATCCATGGCTCGGGCCGGGACGGTTTCCCGCGGTGCTGCCGTCCCCGGGGAGCAGTGCTGCTCCCTCCCGGCTTACCAAGGGCTCTCGCCCTCCTCCCGAGCACTGCAGGGTACGCAGCACTTGGGGGGCAGGGGGAATGTGCAGGGCCTTGCCTTCATTTGTGAAAACGGAGACGTTTCTAAAGCTCATTTTTTTAAATTTAGTTCTGCTCACGCTGCCCCACTGCTGCCGGCGGGCCAGGACAGGCAGCGCAGCCCGTGTGGGCAGCAGCTGCGGCCATCGGGCACCGGCAGGGAGCCGCTCCCGGAGGTAGGAATGCAGGAATTCAGGCAAACCCAGAAGGCAATAAACCCCAGAAATACCCGGGCTTACAGGATTAAGCGCATATGGCTGCTTAGGGCAGGATTTGGCCTCCAGTGGTAGAGAGGTTCGAGGACAAACACCCAAAGACCGATGGCAGAGATGGAGCTGTGAAGCATCTTCAGTGCAGAGTTATGGCCAAAGGAAGAGGAAGCTGCAGAGATTCGCCAAAACCCCGCCGAGCCCTGTGTGAGGAGCTCGGCACCGGCCGTGGGGATGGTGTGGGGACCTGCGCCTGGGTGGGGATGGCCTGGGGCCAGCAGGACCCAGCTGGGACCAGCGCCGTGGCAGATGTCCCCGGTTGGCACCAGCAACCTTGGGGAAGGAACATGCCATGGAGGATGCAGCTCCCATGGGGCGGTCAACACAGCCAAGCAGGACAACATCCATGAAGACAAAATGGGAGGGTGAGGAGAGAAGGCAATACTGGAAAACAAAAGAGGAGAAGGTGACAGGAAGAGGCATGAGAGGGTATACGATGAGCCCCATCTGTAGGCCAAGAGGTTTGTAGCTGGCAAAGCAAATTATTCCCAGATTTCGCTGTTCACATCTTTAAAAGCTTTGGGTTGCCATTCAGATCAGCAGCTTCAGAACTGTCAGCGTAGCACTGCAGTGATCAGGGATGTGACTCCATTCATAATTCATAGCCCAGAGCGTCAATTTATAAACTTCCATCCGAGGGCCTCAAAGCTCTCGGTGCATTAACTAACGGGGGCAGGATGCGGTGGGTCGGTGGGCTGAGCCGCGGGAGGGGGCTGAGCTGCGGGAGAGGCTGCACAGCCCTGCCCGAACAAAGCGCGTGAGCCCAGCTCCCCTTCTGCACCCTAACTGCAAACCCAGAGCTTGTCCCTCAGGCCCTAAACTGCCAAACAGCAAGAAGAATCGAGATTAGGTATCTGGACATGTTTGATGGCGGCTAAGTCGCCTTTATTTTCCCATTAAAAATTCCCTTTGCAATTTCTTTGGAAAGCCCTTGGGGTTTCTTCAGGGATGGGTGCTTAAAAGGAGCAGCCCTGCTTTGGTTCAACACCCTTGCTCAGGGGCTGGGTGGGCCAGTTGGACCGAGGAAAGCAGAGAATTGAGCCACCAGCTTCATAGGAACAGCATGGATTAACGCGGGCATGGCCCAGGGTGACCTCAGCCCCATCTCAGCCCTCTGGCCGGGGCTCTCCGCAGGGCGATGGAGCAGGATATCACCCAGCACTGGAATTGGTTTCGGGGGAAAAATAAAGCGACAAAGCTCAGCTGAGCCCCATGTAACCATCCCAGCTGAGCTGTGCCTAAGGCAGTTGGTGCTCACCCTTTCCAGGAAGCCACACCATATAATCCTGCCCTCCGGCACCTTCACCGGCATCCAGCAGCTCCTGGGCCCCTTCGCGTGGTCTCTGTGCCAAGCCCCAGCCTCTCCGAGCATCCTCCACGCAGCACCATGCCGGAACCCACCCCATCCCCGGGGGGTGGCCCTGCACCATGCAACGTGCATTGGGGACCCCCTGTCAGCACCTGCAGCCACCCAGAAAAACCGAGCAAAACCCAAGGGAGCCAAACCCACGTTCGCCCACAAACCTCTGTCCTTTCCATTTACTTAGGGGAGGGACGCCAGGATGACACGGCTAACAAAAACAATCAAAACCATTTTCAAAGGACACTCTCTTCTCTCTAAATTACAGGGGAAAGTCATCCAGGGCTGAAATTTATGCATTAGCGTCAGACGAAACTTCTTGATCTCTGATGCTCAAGACGCCATTTGAAGGAGAGGTGGAACATGGCCCGTGGAAGGTGGGACACACCAGCACGGCTCCTCGCCAGGCTCCTGCAGAACCGTCCTCATCCACAGCAGGTCCAAACCCCTGCAGAGCACGAGGCTGCCCCTTGGCATCAACTCCAGCGTGCTCTCCTCTGAGCTCCTTGGCAGAGGTGCCTCTCTGACCCTTTTCATCTCGAATTCCTGGGCGAGTCCAGGCTCTGCCAGCTCTGCCCCCGCGGCACACCGTGCACGTCCTCCGGCAGTGCCCGGGCAGTCACGGGGAGCTTCCCTGGGACGAGCCCTGGTCCCCGCTCACCACCACACCAGGTCCTGCACTTCAGCAGCATCTCTGTTCCCCTACAGCTTTGCTACAGCTGGACCCATGCAGAGCTGAAGGACTATCTTTTAGCTATTTTTGCAATAAAAAAGTGACTCATAAGAGATTGCCCCAGACTGACTATGGGTGGGAACATGGTTGTTGCAGCACCTCACTTTGTGCCAAGCAGGAAATAACTGCACTGGTGGTTACAGCCCGATGAGGTACCTGGGCAGAATCACGCCCAGGAATCAAGGCCTTCGGATAACAGGCACCGGCACCGTGCTCCGCGCCGCGAGGTGCTGGGCTGCGAGCGCCGGCATCGCTCGGACTGGACGCTGTGCACCCGGGCTTCACAGCACGCACCTTGTACCAGGGAAGAATTAAACAAATAAAATAAAGTGCATTTTTGCAAGCCAGACAAGGTGGTTCACAGAAAGACGAGAGATAAGTTGAAACCAGATAGACCAGTTTAGAAAAGCCCCAAAGCCTCTCCAACCAGGGCTGCTCAGGACACCCTGAGGCTGGCCCCAGGGCAGGGGAGGGGAGATGCCTCCTCAGCTTGGGGATGCCACCATCGGCCGTACCACCACTGAGCAGCCACGGTCGCCCGCCCAGCGCTGGGAGTATCTGTCATGTATTTATTACACATTAACCAGCAGTTTACAAATCTTGGGGCCAGCACGATCGTTTTCACATTTTTCACATTCTTTCACATTTTCACGCCTGCCTGGAGAGCAAAGCAGCAGCTGGAGCCCAGAAAAACCTGCCGCCCTTTGAAGCACGCCTGGCTGTGCTGGCCAAGCTGTCCCCCGCCAGCACCCAGGGCCTGCACCCCGCCCGGGGCACCACAGCTCTGATCTCTGGCCCAAACCCATGCCGGCAGCCCTGCTCTCCTGCCGAAAGCCCCGGCAGGCATCCCCGTCCCTACGAGGAGCGGGGAGATAAGGACACAGCAGGGGATGAGAAATTCAAACTGGAGCGGGCGCCCGCTGTTATCCCAGCATCACCCCTCGTGCCAGCCAGGGTCAGGGAAACTGAGGCAGACAAGCAGAAGTTCGAGCTGCGTGCTGACCCCACGGCTGCCAAGTGACGCAGGATGGGGACGTGCCCCCATGGCCATGGCTCATGGCACTGACCCTGACCCCCCCGGGGGAAGCCCAGCCGCAGCCTGGAGGGGACGGATGGTGGCGCATCCAGGCACAGCCAGGCTTTCAGGGGGGAGAAAAAAAATCCTGGTTTTCACAGAATCACAAAATCGTATAGGTTGGAAAAGACCTTTAAGATCATCGAGTCCAACTGTAAACCTAACACTACCAAGAGCACCACTACACCATGGCCCTGTTTTGTTTCCAAACAAACCATGCACAGATTTTATTTTTGATTTGAGCACAGCAAAGGGCAGCAGGTGCCTTGTGAGGGGTTTGTCCGTGGGGCAGAGGGTGCACAAGCTCTGTGTCTGCCCCGTTAGGCCTCCTCGGTCCCGGCATGTTTACCAGCAAAGCTCCGTTCCCGGTACAGCTGTCCTGACAATGCTCTGAACAGAGTTAAGACTTTATTCCAGGAAAAGGTTTTCTACTGGAATAGTTTAGACTAGTTCCCCTAACAGAATAAGCAGCACCGACAAAAACATACTTCTGCAGATTTACTAGGATTTCTGCCAGCTCCTGAGACAGGAGAATGTTTTTCACCCATCTAACTGCTAGGTCTTTCAGAGAAAACATTACACATGCCGAGCAGGGCTGGGTGAACCCCAGCAGAATAAATGAACTGGAAGTCCCTGACCCATCCGGCAGCAGAAAGCAGGGGCCCACACTCCCTTTCTGTTTGCAGCCCGCCCTGTTTTCCAGCTCCCGGCTGATTTATGCCCACTGACGGGACGCTTGCTCTCCTTCGCTGTGGTTTAGAGCCCTCAAACACCGGCCATGCACCCAGGCTAGGAGCGGCGCGGAAGTCCCTGGGAAGATGGAGAAGCATGTCCTGGTGCGAGCCGTTGCCAGGCACGGGATGAACCCACAATGGATGCGCCGGGGCAAAGCGTCCTGGCAAGACACAGCCAAGCCCTCTCCAACGCCAGGCTGCAGCAGGGCAAATCCCCCCAAAGTGGGTGAAGAACACGGGGGAAAAACTATTTCACAGCAGAGCTGCGAAGCCCTGGGCCGGAGAGGCTGCAGCCACCAGCCATCAGCCCCGTCCCTCCCACGGGGCCCCTCCAGCCCCATCGCTCCCCAAAGCCTTACTGCACTTGGAAAGCCCAAAGGAAAGGAATGAGAAGGTGAAGCAGAGACAGATGCAAAGTACTGACAAGAAATACCAAGGAGTAAATCGCCTTTGTTTTTTCATGCCAAAGATATTTGCATTCTTATTTCTCCCCTGGAGGCACAAACCTCTTTTGTTGTCCCATAACCACTTGCACTGTCGCTGCCAGGAAGAATTACAGCTTGGGGAGGGCGACCCATTCTCAAGGAAAAGCTTGTGTAATGGGATATCGGCTCTTTGAGGCCAGACGAGGTGGTCACCCTTTATCCGTACCCCTGAAAGGCATAACCCCTCGGAGGAAGGGGTTTCCTGCAGGACGGGGCGATACGGGGCTCCCCAAGGACACACGGGGCGCAGTCCCCATCACTCCCATGGCCCAGCGCCTGGATTGTAGCTTGTTTAGGACGGGACTGCGAGGGGTGAAGCTGCTGAAACCTCCCTGCGAGGACAAGAGTATCTGCGGCTTGCTGGAGGCGGCAGCCGTTGGACCAGCATTGCCATGAGAAATTAGTGGCAGCTTTCTTGAAGTTACCGAGCGAAAGCAATAGCTGATTTGCCTGTTTTGTCAGAAGTTTTCCATTTTGTCCCCGCTGCCTGCCACCCTTACCTGCGCTGCCCCGCTAGCAACTCCCATTGTGACAAAAAAAAGCAAACCAAGAGAAGGGACTCCTGCCAAATCAAACGCAGCAGCCCTTGCTGACGGGTGAGGCACTGAAGGGACATTCTAACCTGGGTAGTTCTTCCAGGGGTACGAACCAGAATCGCCAGGTTCCACTTTAATCCAGCAAACTGCGGTGGGGTCCCGGGCCAGCACAGGAGGGCAGGTGAGGAGGGGCCCGGTCACCGCCCCGCTCTGAGCCCTCTGCTATTACCTGCAGGCACAAGTCAGTCGCCCACGAGCCGCAAAGAATGGTGCGAGGCTCTGAAACCTCCCCGGCAGCGTCTGTCGGCGCCCAGCGCATCGAGGCCAGCACCCGGATGCAGTGGTAGAGGTGGCTGTGGCACAGTGAGCCGGTAAACGCAACGCTGTCAGTTTTTTCCTCTTTTTTACTGATTTCAGGGAAATTTAGGGGAAAACCTAAAGCGCTCATGCTTTAGTTCCACTCCCCTTTGCCAGGCACTGCTGGGCGCGGGAAAGACCCCTGTCCCGTGCTCTCCCTGACAGATGTATGACCCTCCCGCCCTGCTCCCTTCCTCCTGCACCCATATAGCTGGTGAGTCGGTCTTGCCTGCTTCCAGTTTGACTCACAAATCGCTACTTTTTAAGCTCCCTACAGAAGGGAGATGTTTTCCCCTAAAAATGCAACACACGCGGCCCGCAGCACTGGAGCACGGAGGGGACAGGCACACGCTGGCGTCCTCAGAAACGGCGCGCAGGCCTTCAGCGTGTGCTCAGCCCCGTCCCAGCTTCTCCCATCCCGTCCCCAGCGCCTCGCACAGCCAACGGGACGGTGGCTACCTGCTCCGCTGCGAGCCCGAACCCGGGATGCTCCCGGCACTGCATCCCGCTGCTGCGGGGCGAGGAGGGAGGCAGGCGGCCGGATCCCGGCCATGCTGCCCAAAGGGCCTAAAGCGTGCGGGGATACCCTTTGCTCGCACCCCCACTTGCACCATCTCATCCCTTTCCCAGAAGGAGATCGAGGCCTTTTCTGCAAGCAAAGGGCTTCAAAACTTCGGCACCAAACCGGAGCGGGCTCCGAGAGCCCCCGGCATGGGGGGAGGAGCGTCGGGGGGGATCCAAACCCGCTCCCGATGCCGCTCACCGAGGGCGACGCCGGCAGCACGGGGCCCCCCCGCCCTTCGCACCGGCAGAGCTTCTGCTGCCGCTGCTCCGTCCCCGCTCCTCCGCCCGGCGACCCCCGGGGAGCGGCGCCCTCCCCGCCGCGCGGCCGCGGCTCCGGCTCGGCCGAACCGGCGGGGACCTGCCGCGCCCGGCGCCGCTCCAGCCCCGGCCGGGCCCCGCGGGGCCGCAGCGCGGCCGGGGGGAGCCCAGACCGCTCCGGCAGGTGCCGGCCGGGGGGCGGGGGGCTGGGAGCGGAGCGGGGCCGGGCCGGGCCGGGCCGGCGGGGGGGGGGGGCCGCTCCCCCGCCGCCAGCACCGCCCCTCCGCCGCACACGCGGTGCCGGCGCCGCCGCTGGGGCGAGCCGGGCCCGGCGCGCACATGGCGCTGCGGAGCCGCCGGCGGAGACCGGCTCCAGCCGGTATATAAGGGCTGGGAGCGAGCGCAGAGCAGCCGCCGCCGCGGGCAGCGGGAGCAGCAGCGGCCGGAGGCCGGCGGGCAGCGGGGCCGCCTCCTCTCGCCGCCCCGCCGCCGAGGGTCGCCCGCCCGCTCTGCCCCGGCCATGGGCAGCCCCTAGCCCCGCCGCAGCACCCAGCGCCGCCCGGTGAGTGGGCTCCCGCCCGGGGACTCCGGGGGAGGAGGGGGGGGGGCTTTGTTTGGCTTTTTTTAAAATTATTTTTTATTTTTCCTGCCTTTTTGCTTCCCTCCATCCTCTCCCCTCCCCTTTTCCGCATCCCTTTATTTTTAGCTGGCGGCCCCGGCGCCCGCCGAGGAGCCGGTGCGGCGGTGGCGATGCAGAAATCAGGTCTGAAATGTTCGGAAAGTGATGCAGGGAAGGGGGGGCCACGCCGGGCCCCTGAGCTCGGGCATTTTAATTTTTTTCCCCATCGTAATTTCTTTTAATCTTTAAAAGTACATAATGTACGCCAAGGTTTGTGGTTCGGGTTTTTTCTTTTCTTTTTTTTTTTTTTTCCTCCCCGCTTCTAAATAGCGTGCTTCCTTCTAATCTGATCTCCCCCCATTCCTTGTGCAGTGACACAGGAATTCACTGCAGACCCGGTACCTCTCTCGGGGGGTATCCAGGCACTTCCCACAAACTTTGGGCAGAGGCTCAGCTCCCGCCGGGGCACACGGCGGTGGTCCTGCCCGCGCCCCCCGGCCGGCCGCAGCGGAGCCTGCCCGCAGGCAGCGCCGGGGCGATGCTGGAGCCCGCGCCTGGCTCCATCCCGCGGCAGAAAAGCCCCCCAGGGCGCCGTGCACCAGCCTTGGCCCCCCGCGCAGCACCGCGGAGGGCTCGGCGGGGTGCTGAGACCCCCTCCGCCCCGCTCGGGGGACCCCCTCGGGCGGGCCCCTGCATCCCCCACCCCAGCCAGGCTCCCGTGGGGCCGCTCGCGGGTGGGTGCCGGTGCCACCGGGAACGCGCACGCACTCGCCTGGTCCTCCGTGAGAAGTTCCCCAGTGGGATGGGGGAAGCGTTGCCGGAGCCGCTCAGGCTTCCTCTGCCGAGAAAGTCGTGCCGATGATCTGGAGTAGAAAATGGAGGAGGGAAATGCCTGGTGGCTGCTGGGGACGGCGGCGCGGGGAGGAAACGCGCCGCCCGCAAGAGCCGCAGGTTCGCGCGGTGCCCGGGACGCGGCGGGCGTGGGGCCGGGGGCAGCCACGGCGCGGGGTCCAGCAGCGCCCGGGGCGGCTGCCCACGGCCGCCTCGCGGTCTCCTCCCGGGGTGGCCGCTGGCAGCCAGCGCCGGGGCGCGACCCGGGGACTGTCCCCCCCGCGCAGGTGTGGCGGTGCTCGGGCTCGGCCAGGGGCCCCGTGCAGGACAGGAGCCGCCCCTGCGCACCCACAGCCCGCGGGTGACGGGGAGCAGGGCTGAAGAGACCCTCCCACCCCCCACCCCCCCCCCGTGCCTTACGGGGTGATCCCCTCCAGCCCCCCGGCAGCCCTCACGGCTTCAGCCTCCTCCTGCCCCGGGGGGCGGTGGGGACCCCGAGGGCTGCAGGGGTCAGCATGGGGAGCTGGTGGCAGTGGGGGTGTCCCCGCGCCCTGTTGTCAGCCTACAGTGCTGTGGGCAGCCGGGGCTTGGCAGCCCTGGAGCAGCCATTTTGGGGAGCGGGCAGGCTCCTGAGGAGTTACTGTCACCCCGAGTGCCAGCGGCCGCTCGGTGGGTCTAGGACACCGCAGGGCGCGATGGTGGGTTGTGTCGTTGACCGACCTCGCAGCAAATGGGTGGCACCGAGGTGCCAGCAGCCACCCCGGGCCAGGCAGGAGGGTGCAGCGGGGAGACCAGGTGCTCCCGGGGAGTTCTGCTGCTCCACCAGCCTGCCCTGGGTCCCGCAGTGGATCTTTCACAAACTGCATCCATCCACCCCCATGCACCAAAATACAGATGACAGCTCCCGGGCGCTGGGTTTTGCTGATGGGAACAGCTCGCCTGGGTGCTGAGCGGAGGGTTTCTCGTCCTGGGCTCAAAGGGCACCAGCAGAAACGAGCCCAGTGGGGTGACCAAGGCAGAAACTTCAGCCCAACTCCTGCATTTAATCCCTGGCAGCACAGGGACCAGCTAGCGGTGCCTCGGTGATGTTACAGCTGCTAGGCCGTGCCTCTTTTGGCAGAATTCATCTTAAACTGATGCCTGGCTCTTTCTTCCCTCTTCCAGATCAAAAAATGACTGTCAAAGCTGTAAAAATGCCGTGCACCACTCCAAATGTTTATACTAAAGTGCCTGATGGAGGATGGGGTTGGACAATTGCTTTTGCTTTCTTCTTTGTGGAAGCTCTAACGTACGGCATTATAAAATCGTTTGGAGTCTTCTTTAACGACCTGATGGAAAGCTTTGATGAAACCAACAGCAGGATATCCTGGATAATATCCATATGTGTGTTTGTACAGACCTTCACAGGTAAGAGTAACAGGCGTTCAGCGTGAGTGCAAGGGGCAGCTGTACTGCTGACTCAGCACATGAGGACCTGGTATCTGTGACTTTCGTGTCTCTAATGGCTCTATTATAAATAACAGCCATAAAGCCCAGAGGCTACGTGCTCCTGAAATACCAAGGAATGTCTGTCTGAGCCTGCCAGTCGCTTGAAGACCCATCTCGTGTCCTTCTGCATGGTACAGGGACACGGGCCGTGTTGTTCATCCTGGCCCGGCCATTTAGCTTTCATCAGCAAGGGGTGAAAACAAGAGTTTTGAAACCTAACTCTGTAGAGAAAAGAAGTAACTTGAGCCTCACTGAAATCCACTGGTGTCTGTGGATGTTGCTGCAGGTTTGTCCCAGGCTGCCATGCACCTGTCTTAGTCTCTCCTGATGACTTTTAGCACATCCCAAATGCCGTGAGCTTTGCGGTGCTCCAAGGATGGCTCTGGGGCGATGCTCTGCTGTATGAGGCCAACTGGCAGGGGAGGTGGCATGTCACGGGGACCTGGGCAGGGGTATGAGAAGTGCCTCTGAAGGAGACAGTAGCTGGTGAAGTTGTTGACTTGGGTGTTGACCACGGCTCTCTTCCTCTCCTGCCCATCCAGCTCCTCTGTCAACAGTCCTCAGCAATCGCTTCGGTCACCGCTTTGTGGTGATGGCCGGAGGGGTGCTGATCAGCACCGGCATGGTCACCGCCTCCTTTGCCCGCACTGTTGTGGACATGTATGTCACCATCGGTGTCATCTCTGGTGAGTCAGCCTATTCCTGTACCTGTCGAACGCTTTGCTCGCTCCTGTGGCTTCCTGCAAGCACAGCTCTGGCCATGGGGGTTTTACTCCCCACGATACTGGGAGTGCTTGAGAAATGCTGCTGCCCTTTCTGAGCTGACCTCCCCCTCCCGGTAGAGGTGATGACCTGGGCTGAAGGCTTGGCTTTCTGCCCCGTGTCACCCTGGGGACCACCTTGGGGCTTGGTCCTGCAGACCACTGTGCTAGTGCAGCTGTACTAATTGCTTCTGATGGATTGAGATCGCTGGGGACATGAAAGCTGTTCATGGGGTCAAATCCTCTGACCTCTCCCTCTATATCTCCTTTTTTTTTTTTCCCCCCCCTCTCCAATGTGGCCTGGGTGTCCTGCTCACATCCGTGGCCAGGAGCTTGCCTTGCTTAGGGGAGCAATTGCTACAGGCTCAAACTCTTTAAGCAGATGAGGTCCTCAAAGTGGACCCCGCTGGCTGTTTGGGAACAGAAGGCATTATCTAGCAGGTTTGGGAGGTTGGGTCTCTTGGTTTGGGTTTGTTTTTTTTCTTTCCCCCCCTCCAATTTAAAAAAATAACATTCTGGTTTCCCCAATGATTTTCTTCCAGGGTGACTTGCTGAGTTGGCCGAAATGATACTGTAATCTCGCCACCGGGAAAGCTGACTTAACGTGTTCTCGCATCGGTGTTTCCCCCTCCCTTACTTGTTGTTATGGCAATTTTTGGCATTTATTCACAGGCCTTGGATACTGCCTCTCTTTCCTCCCGACTGTCACCATTTTATCACAGTATTTTGACAAAAGACGTTCACTGGTCACAGCAGTGGCATCTACAGGGGAATGTTTTGCTGTTTTCTCCTTTGCACCAGGTACAGTGCGCAAACGCTGTGAGTTCATACATGCATGCCTAAAGCACAGCGCTGCTCCAGTCCTTTTCCCAAGCAAATGGGAGCCAAAGGCCATCGATACCAGGGTGCTCATGGACCTGCCCATGAGCTGCTGAAGCCCGCAGGTGGTCACTCACATGCCCGTGGCACTCGTGCCCTGCGGGCAGGGTTACAAGTAATCCTAGAGACTGGTCTAACGATGCCTGAGCTCTTCCCAGCATCGCCTGTCAGAGCAGGACGTGCCTCACTGATACCCAGCCCGCTGGGTTCCCTATATAGATCTAGCAGGCTAAAAATAAGACCGAGGAACTTCAGCTATTTAAAACATGCGCAGTACACATAACTGCTCCTAAAGGTTAGGGGGCTTGTGCTTAGCATGGGCTGCTGAACTGCTCCAGCCTCTTGGGGACCTGTCCCCAGGCAGCACGTCCCTGTCACTGCCCTGCCACTACCTGTCCTCTGCAGTTCAGGTGGTCTTCTGCTGTGCACGCTTGCTTTCAGCTAATATCCATTGCAAAGCTGCTTTGATTGCAGATGGAGGCTTGTAACTAAGCAGTGACATGCACCTTTGAGTAGAGCTAGGAGACTTCCTCTAGTAGCTGGTTTCAGGGTGGGGTCAGCTAAGAGAGGAAACTTGGATGTTGAGTTTGCTCTCATTCACTAAAAATAACACCACCTTCCTCCTCACGCATCCCTAACTTGCTGGGAACTCAAAAGTGGCTACCTAGAGGATAGCTTCGGCTAGCCAGATGTTAAATGCAACTTCTAGCTCGAGTCTGCTGCAGCTGATGGGAGGAACGTGGGTGCCAGACCCCTGGGTGGCCCTGGGCAGGATGGACCAGGAGGGAGCTGAGGTGCTTGGGACCCTCTGGTGATGAAGCTTCAGTTACTTCCCTAGCTGTAAATTCAAATAGCACCTTGGTGTAACTACAGACTCTTTTAGTTATACTTTCTTCTTCTGCCCTCTTCCCTCAGCAATTACTGCTTTGAAGGAGCAGATAGGCTGGAGATACAGCCTCCTTTCTGTTGGGGTGCTCCAGCTAAGCATCGTCATCTGTGGATCACTGCTGCGACCCATTATCATCAAAGAGCAAGAAGAAGTGAAAGCGCAGCCTCCAGAAGAGCCCACGGAGACAAAGTACATGCTTGAAAACGAGCAAACACGCACCTCAATAGAGTCCATAGACTCAGGAGTAGAAATAACTACCTCACCCAGCAATGTGCCTGGAAACACCAAAGCAGAGCCGAAAAGTGAAGAACCAAAGGAACACGTACAGATACTTGTTCAAAATAACAGCACCCCTCCAGAACCAAAAACCAAACTACTGGACTTTTCTGTGATGAGAGACTGTAGCTTTATCTGTTACGCATTCTTTGGCCTGTTCGCTACCCTGGGCTTCTTTGCTCCCTCCCTCTACATCATTCCCCTGAGTCTCAGCCTTGGCATCGGCAAAGACCACTCTGCATACATACTGTCCGCCATGGCGATCGCAGAGGTCTTTGGAAGAATTTCAGCTGGCTGGGTTCTCAACAAAAAGCCTATCCGCAAGATCTACATTGAACTCATCTGCGTTGTTCTGCTGTCTGTAGCGTTGTTTGCCTTCCCTTTTGCCTCTGAATTCTGGGGCTTGATGACATGTAGCATATTTTTTGGGTTCATGCTCGGAACTGTAGCGGGCACGCATATTCCCCTCCTGGCAGAAGACGACGTGGTTGGCATTGCGAAGATGTCTTCTGCGGCTGGAGTCTATGTGTTCATTCAAAGCTTAGCTGGGTTGGCTGGACCACCCCTTGCAGGTAACTCTAAAACTTTCATCTTTGGGGTTTTTTGGTGTGTTTGACAGCTATCGGTGCTGATGTCTTGTCTAGAAAGTGTTCTGGCAGCGCTAATCATAGTACTATCCTAAAAGCCCTGCAACTAGTATTAGGAGGCTCTCGGAGCCAGAAGACTGCTGCAATGCAGCTCTGCAGAGTCCCACAGATGAGGCAGTCTCCGCTGAGGAACCTGAGTGAAGGAAAATACTGCAGTGCTATCCTGATCCTGTTAGAAACCTAAAACTGGCATCACTTCAGGCTCTAGCGAACGGTAGAAACAAATCGCTTTCACTGTGCATGTGTTTCTGCCGTACACTGCAGAAAAGTGAAGTATCTATCATAATAAATAGATGCCTGATGCATCTTGGACTTAGTGTCCCTGCAGTGCCTGAAGGGTTCTGACTTGCCTGGAGATGACGCTGTGTACCCCTGAACACAGTGTTCTTACCTTTTTTAAGGTAGCATCTGTTTGCCATTGAGTGTCTTTTGATTGCAAATAAAATGATGCAGTGGTACCCAGATTAAAAATCCTATAGGAGGGATGGATGGGCAAGGGAGAAGGAGAGTTGGTTGTGGCTAACTGCTGTAAATGTGTTTTACATAGGTGTCTTAGTGGATACGACACAGAACTACAGCTCAGCCTTTTACTCCTGTGCTGCTGGCATGGTCCTGGGTGCTGTGTTTCTGTCCCTGGTGAGACCGTGCAAGGCTGGGCTGTGCCCCCACCAGCAGCAGTGCACAGAGGAGAGCGCAGCCGAGGTCGTCCCAGACTTACCAGATGACTTTATTGAAATGGATATTGGAAAAGCAGAAAATTCAGGAAAAGGCTGTGATGGTATGGCATAAAAACCCTGTTCCTTCTCCATCTAATGTACTCGGCGTAAGACTGGGGGAAACGTCAGCTCTGCTCCACGTTTTAAAACTACATTCTAAAGGGAATGTGAAATTTTAAATGTGAACAGTTGCTACCAACAACTTTTTTTATTATTAGGAAGAACTTTTTTAACCAACAATGGAAAGCTCCATAGAAAATACGGATAGCCACATAAGAATAACTTCTGTCCAGCATGAAGATGTGATGCACACTCCTGCTTTCCTGATAACAAGCATAGGTAAAAGTTCAACTGATCCCAGAAAAAACTGAGAACAGCAACAGCAGAAGCAGCTCAGCCTCTGACTGTCCTCACCCACCCCCTACCACAAATTCCATGCAGACAAGAAACCGATGATACAAACTGGAGACGAGCATTTCGTACGCCACCAGTAGCCAACTGAATCTTCTTCTGGAAGAATATGGACTCATGTTTTAGATTTGAGGAGGAGGCTAGGCTAGATAGCTGACTTAAACCATTGCTAATGTTCTAATTAACTTGAACGTCACAAATGCTGGGAAATTGGAGGCTCTGTACGTCTTCATGGCCAGTTATTACTGCACATATTTCATAAGATCATTTTTCTTCTCCTGATGGGTATCTTTAGAACTATTTTCTATTGATAGCCAGATCTGATGTACTGTTTCTAATTTAACTAGTATTTATTAATTTATTCTAAGATTGTTAAGGGAGGTTAGCTTAAATAACGGGAGAGGAAAAATAATCTTTTGCATAATGGAAAGCTGTCTTTACATCAATCTCTTCAATACCTATCTTGTATTGCTAGCTTGTGAAATTGTTGGGAAACTTACTCTTACAGCATAGAGTGTAGCTGTTTTTAATAGGTAGGTCTTGGGTAACCCAGTTTTTATTTAAAAAGGAAAAAAAACCTACAGATCCAGCATCTCTTGCCATAAGGCCTCAGCTGGTGTCAATAGACCTAGCTCCGCTGCTGTAACCAGCCCACCCCCCAGAGAGGATTTGGCCCAGTATGTCTTGACGTACCCAAAACCTTCGCTTACAGGTGCACAAGGAAATCTCTGCCACATCACCGAATGAATGTGGAAACCCCGCGTTACCCAGTCCCTCGCAGTCTGCTCCCCACATTTGCCAAGCCCATGGGCGCGGGGCGGCTGGTCGAGCTGTACCCCCTTCCCAAAGTCAGCGAGAGGCTTTTTTTGCTGCTGACTTCAGTGAGAAATGAACTGGAGCACAGTGAAAGTGTGAAGGGAATGATAAGAGACAACGTACTAGCTGTTCATTTAGTCTTAACGGGAGAGATTCCTATTTACGGTGACACAAGCTTGCTTACCCCACCTATATGCATCTTAATGCCTCTAGGCAACTCAGGGGGACAAATAAAACAAGTCTGTTTTGGTTTGGAAAAAAAACAGACCAGCATTTCTGTGTATTTAAGTGGAAGTGGCATCATGCATTAACTGCTACACTGACCTGTCTGTGTTTTACCAGCCATAGAAATGTGGGACAATCTGTAAAAAAAAAACAAAACTAAAAAAAAAAACAAAAACACCAAAAAAAAAAACCACACAAAAAAAAAATCCCCACACCACCCCAACACCTCTTTTTGGGAAGGTGCTTGATTTGTTTTTTGTCTGAGATGTCAAAAAAAAAAAAACAAACCACCAAACAAAAACCAGAAAAGAAACAGGCGTTCTTGCAACCATCTGGCTAGAGCAATTCATCCTCACTGCCCGAGACCTGCGGTCTCGTGTCCTTTCTCTGCCTCAGCACTTTATCACGGCCAGCAGAACCTCGCTGCGTTGCACCCAGGACTGGAAGACACCTTACAGAGAACTAGAGTTTTGTGAATCAGTGAGTAAATGAACAAATAACGATGTTGCATTAAGATGTACTTTTTATTTATTGTTAATTTATGATACTTCAAGCATTTTGGTAAATGTTCTGTAGACTATAATTGTAAGATTATTGAAGTCTTTGTGATATGAGACCTCACTACAGCACTTTGCTATTACAACTCTGCTTGGAAGTAGAATAAGGCCTCCAGGTTTTGCGTGTGTGTGGAAGCTCCCTGTTCTGCAGATTTGCGAGGTTCTACTGTAATTTAATTTTTTTTTTAACCACAATTTCCAATACAGATCAAATAATATGTTTGTCACTGACCTCACAGTACATTTCTGTTCCTGTCTGTGTCACGGCATGAGCAGGGGAGCAAGTGAGTATGTGTGTGTGCGGGCGCAGAAGACCCAGAAGCAGGCTTTAATGTGTTGAAAGCAGGATTTACTGATTTGTTTGTAACGTACCTAGTGGACTCTGGAAATATTCTAAAACACTGAGTTTTGCAATAAACTTTTTCTTTTTTTCCCCCCCCTTTTTTTTTTTTTTAATAAAGAAAATCAAGACACTTTCCTCCTCTCCCTCTCTCCATCCCTAGGAGCAGGCTGGGTCAGCCCTCGCCCAGCGGGGTTGTTGCAGGGTCCAGCCCCCGCTTCCCCTCCCCAAAGGGCTGGTGGCAGCGTGGCTGTCACATGCCACTTCCTCAGCCTGAAGTAGCGTGTTTACCCTGCACATTGGGCAATCCTACGTTCTTTTAAGTGAGTGGCTTGGAAGCTGGTAGATTAGTGCTGACCTCAAGGGTGGTCTTGTAAATCCTTACCCGGGGAGGCCTGATTAGAAGGAGCCTTTTCTTCTTCTGAGTGGTAACTGAATTGGTGGCACTTAAGAACGTTATCCTCGTGTCTTCAAGAAGCATGCAATCGTAATTATTTTATCATCTCTCTGAATTGCAGAATACTTTCTCCATGCCAGGCTAGGCAGCTCATGTATCAGAAATCAAGCTGCTAAATAGGATAATCACACTAAAGGGCAATTTTCCCTCAAACTTTATTTCTTTCTACACTAGCTAAGATACGCCCTTCCCCGCTTAGCCCATAACTCCTGGCATCACCGAACCCTACAAGGAGTAACGCTGCCATGATGCTTAATTCCAAATATCAATGCATGTATTAGATTTGCAAATGAACTACTCGTTGAAGGAATCATCACGCCACTGATGGTGTTAAGTGCAATTTGTTTTCATTCTGGTTGCAGAAGTCCTAGAACAGAGGTGATCGTGCATGCAAGCGGAGCAGACTTAACACAAATACCAAAGTCCCGGGAAGCTAATCTGTCTCCAGATTTGACTCTGGCTCAATTACAGCAGTGAACAAACATTATTTGCAACAGCTTCCTCAGAACACCCCCCCCCCCCCCCCCCCAAAAAAAAGCAAACAAAAACATTATAAAGGCTGCAGACTGTTCACATAAATAAAAGCACATAAAACTGTAACACTATCAGATGTCTCCCTGCACAGAAACAATTTTGAGTAATTTTTCCCACCTGGTTTAAATTAATTGCCCACGACCTCCTCTGTTATCCTGGTATGAAGGCATTAAGGCCAGAACAAAATAGGCTAAGAATACTTATTTTTATTCAGTAGCACTGTATATCTACTTTGTACCAGTAAATAAAAGGGCAACAAGGGGCAAAATTCGCTTCTGCAAGCCTCGATATTCCTCTCAGAAGCAGTTGTACAAACTCTTGTAGTCAATGAGGCCAGTGCCAGCCAAATGTAAATAAAGGAAATTGCACAAGGTCAGCTTGCAGAAGGACAAAAAGCCCTCGGACCGTAGGTACCTATCCTTTCTGAAGCAGAAAGGAAGCTGTACAGTGGGTTCGTTTGTTGCTTTGGGGTCTTTTTTTAAAAAAAAAAAAGAAGACAAAACCATTTTTCTATTTGAAATTCAAAGGAAGGGCAACCTCTTGTTCTTTTTCACTTATTTTAGATAAGCCGGTATCAGGTACTTAACAGGACAAATGAATCTTTAAAAATAGCTAAACTGGTTTTGGAAAAAAAGTAAAGTAGGTGCTTACAAAACAGCTTGAATGTTTTAATGCTTCCCTTCAGATGTTACTTGTTAGCATCTGAGATCATAATTTTCCAGCTGCCCGTAGTAAACATGACCTGAATTTTCACAGTGATGCAAGCCCAAGCAGCAGCCTGCCTTCCTCCCTCCCTCTTGAAAGCTCATCTTAAAGATGCTTCACAGGTCGCGTTTAGGAAAACATCCCTTTAACTTCGGGCTTGGTTTGAAGGCTGAGAGAGAAAGCACTTGCTGCCCGGAGGAATTCTTTTATACTTGATGTCCGCACCAAAAGACAGGACCCCTGGTTCCCACCGGCATACCGCACCGGCGACGCGCGGGAAAGGCTCCCGGGCATCCCAAGACGCCTCCAGTCCGAGAAGCCGGTTTGCAGCCGCGAAGCATGCGTGCCTCCCGCCCATCCAGGAGACCTCTGGGGATCCTGGCAGCCAAACACAGAGTTCTCCCCTCCCCGGTTTCACTCACATGGACTTTTACTTGCAGGATTTGCAAATCCGTGGCTGCGCTAGCATAAAACTCACTCTTGCAAATTGCAGTAAGGCATCTAATAAATCAAATGCAAACCCCCACCCTCCTTCCTCCTGCAGTTGTCAAGCTCCGGTTACAACAATTTGTGGTAAAATATTACTCACCAGCACTTTGGCCCGTGTGAGCAGCTCTGCCTCTGTAAAGACAGCCCCCTAAATCACTGCTTTGTCACAGAAGCCACAAGCATAACCAAAAGACTTATTACACGCAGACATTATGAGAATAAGGCCGAGGAGACAATAGTTTCCCTTGCTTCCTTTTTGTCAAAGCTTTCATTAATGTTGTGAACGTCTTTTTCTACTTTATCTGCTGCCGGCTGCTTGCCGCAGTCAGCCTGGCAGAGGAACGGCCCAAACCAGCCCCAAAGAGCCTGAGCACCGGCGAGACCGAGTTGAGCAACAGCAAACTGGGGTGCTGAGCATCACCCTGTGCTCCTGCTTCAGCGACCTGCTCTCCCCAGCGACGCCGGTACCCACCGTCCTGCCTCTCTGCTCCGCTAATTCACTTTAATCTCCACCAGCTTGCGCTTGTGCTATGGGAAGTTATCAAAATTAGGCATTTTAAGCACTTCAAGCACATCAAGGCTTTTGCATTTTGCTGTTGATACGGCTGGGTTTGTTGGGTTTTTTTTAAGTTGCAAAATGAGACAAAGACCCAAAATCACCAGTGAAGAGCGAAGGCCATTTGTGAAGTTACACCTGGGGTTCAAGGACTGAAGGTGGGCATGGAGGGCACAGGGCAGCTGTGCACCGCTGCCCATGCACAGTACCAGGGTGATGCTCAAGCCCAGCATCCTCCTAACCTCCGCCCTGGGCACTGAGCGAGCAGGGTCAGCTCCCCTCGCAGTGCCCTAACCCCCAGCTCAGCAGCCCGTACACGTGGTCCCCGCTGCACCTCCACACCGTGCGTGATGGTAGGGAAGGTTTGCTACAGAGGGTATAAACTGACTGTAAATGAATGACTAAATAACGCAGTGACGGACGCACAGATTGCCTGAAGGATATACGTGACAAGGTCGGATTCTGACACTTCCATTCGGATAAACCTGCTGCTGAAGCCTTTATATCTGCTCCCGGGCACAGCACTTGACCAAAGTTACCCACATCCTTCCCCTCGCAGGTCTGTGTCCCTGCCTCTCTCTGCCGGCCGTGACCACACAGTGGCTGTGTGTCCTGACCGGAGCTGGCCCTGGCAGCCGGAGCACAGCGGGGATTTGAGGACACCTCGACACGCACAGCCACTTCTACTCGAGATTCAGCATCTGCAGGCAGGAGCTGGCACGGCAATTACTACACCTTGACATTCCCCCATTGCATTTTCCTAGAGAGCCCGTACCAGGTGTGAAAGCAGGTTCTGGTTTGCACAGAGAGAAGGAAGAGTGGGGCAGGGTGCCCTCCGCATCCCGGCACCAGATGCCAGCCTCGCCGCGGGGCTGGAGGCATCCCTGCGGATGCAGGACAGGACATGCCTCTGCTGCTCCGCCGACAGCAGCGCTGGGGGACAAGCCAGCCTTTGCCGAATATTGCAACGTGCACGCCAAGAGACGTGAAACTGGAAAACACACGTGGAGGAACAGCCCGGGCCCTGCTTGGGGCTGAACCCCCAGAAAAGCCAGCTCCTTCCCGCACACCCCAGGGCTCCCTGCCCGCCGTTAAATCACTCCCGTCCCCTCCTCCTGCTGCAGCCCCAGGCCTCCGGTGTGAGCTCCGAGTTCGCCCTCACCGTACCAAGTAACAGCCACCAGGCACCCCGTGCGCCTGTATCTTCCTCCCTCACACACCCTGGGCTGCAGCAACAACAGCTTATCGGCATCAGCCATGCACAGCCTTGCCCCCGCGCCTCGCTATCGGGTGCCGCAGGCCTCCCGTGCCGCTGGGACGGGCTCCTGCCAACTGGGCCCACCGAGCAAAGGACACCAGGCAGTTCGGCACTGCCAGGGAAAGCCAGCGCGAAGCCAGGGCCCCCCCAGACACAGTCAGAAAAGCCCAAAGCAAAAGCCAGTGCACTCACGGTGCAGAGCTGCCTGCCATGTTTTAGTCCTCCCCGCCGCGGCGTGACCACGGGAGCCCCGCTCCTCCCCGTCCACGTCCACGCCGAGGGGAGGAGCGCGGGCTGGCGAGTCCGGGCGAGGCGGCCACGCCACCGCCCCGCAGCAAAGGGCCCCCCAGCGATCCCCCATGGGCGAGAGCGGGCAGGAGAGGGGGCACATCCCACCCCCATCTGCTCGGTACCACCGGAGGAACCTGCTCCCCGACCTCCAGCAAGCCCTTGCACGGCAGACACACAGTCAGTCGTTCCCTTGCTGCTCGCAAAACACGGCCCTTTGCTGCTCACACATGGGCTGCACATAATCCAGCCGGGGGTTTCGTCTCTGACCTCGCCTGAAAACCCCGAACCGCACCTTCAGCAACGCTCGTGTCCACCCTCGCCTGCACAGAAACCCCGCCGGCCTGGCAAGACTTCCCCTCCTTCGGTAACTTGTGCAATTCCCCATGCTCTGCCAGAGGAAAAATACATTAAATAAACCGTACCTGGAAAGGAGTCTGCAGGCACAAAGGCAGATTTTCTGTTTCTTTGCCCTTCTGCTGGCTGTTCTCCTCCTGCCTCCCCCGGTGAGGAGTCAGGGCCCTTCACAGCTTCTTCCAACATCGCAATCAAGAGCACTCAGAAAAGAGAAGGTGGAAACCCGCTCCCTCAACAGCAGCTAGAGCAAATCCTGATGCAAATAGATCACCCAAATACTTAAATACAAACCCATGTTCCAGCTTTAGTGCGTAAAATGTTTTCATTGCGACAAGCCCTGTCCTTCCCAGATCTACACTGGTGTCTTCACATCTCAAAGATTTTTATTCAATCTCTTTCGCACAGCTTCGAATGAGACAAGTATTTCAACCTCAGCGTTTGTCTTCAAGGACTAGGCACTGATCTTGCAGCCTGACCTACGTGTTGGATTTCTTCTTGGGAAAAAGCACCTTCAGCGCAGCAGAGAGGGCCAAACTGGTCAACTAACAGTGTGTGAAGTGATACCTGGACATAAACTATGTATTTATGTCAAATTCAATTTTAATAAGCAAGGAAACAACAGCAATAAATATCAGAATGTATAAGTGATTCTATTTCAAAAGAATAATTTTTAAAATATATATAGATGCACTGTGGTGTGTACTTTTAATAGCAGATAATTCACACACTTTAGAGAAATTAATTGCTCACAGTGTGTATGACCAGGAAGGGAGCACAAAAGCAGATTTGTGAAGCAGAGAGCAAAAATTAATCCTGAAAATTGTGCCCAGTGGGAACTCTCCCGGGTCAGCCTGATTTGGGGCCCTGGTACGAGGGAGTCAATTTACCAGCACAGAGGAGGAAGCATCCTACCTGGGTGATGTAAAGAAAAACGGAAGCCTAACCAAATCCTGGTCACAGTAATTAAAAATAACATCCTGACACAGGAAATTAAACCTCTTGCACAAAGCGCCAATTAGATCTGTGAACCTGATTAAAAAAAAAAAAAGAGGAACTATGTAAATAACCTGGATTAAAGTTCAAGGCATCTTCCCTTGATCTTCATGCGAACTCGTAGATGCAACGGGACTTCTGCTCCTCTCCTTGCAACCCACGCTATGGACAGATCCTGGTACTTGGAGATTCTCTTTCGGGACAGCACGCATCGCGTGCTGAGTAGGGCCAGTGCCCCGACACCCAGCTGAGCTGCCCCTTTCACCTGCAAACACCCTTTTACTTCCACATAGGGACTCTCATTCCTGCAATTTTATTATTAGAGTCTTATAAAACACAAAGAATTAAACAGCACAAGGCGCCTGCAGCTGTGTGGGACACAGCACACCCCAGACCCTATTTAGAAAAGAAGTGTTGAAGGGTGATGAAGACAAACATTCTGGATACACGTGGCATCAGCAGAGACCAGATACTGTAGCATCACGCTAGCAACCAGTGTCAGCCAAGAGATGATACAAACATTAGCTTTTCAGTGAAGAATTTTTAGTGCACTGGTAGTTTCTTGTCACACAGTAAATTTTAAAATAGTCCATAGTACATGACAGAATAACCCTTTAAATACATGAGCTGTTCTGCATATGCTATACACTCTGCTTATATGCTTTAGTCCTGCAGCACATCAAGGCATTTTAATAACCGCTTGCGGCTCTCCTTGAACACTTGTAGGGGTTTTGGTGAACACCTTTGGGTTCCTGCCACTGTTTCGCCATCGTCTTCACGCATTCCTTGACAGTAAGGCCTTCAAGATGTAACACATTAAATGAAAATGAAACAAGAAAGTTGAAAGATTTTAATCTTAATGCTAAAAGCCTAAAGCAAAATCATTCTCTCTCTCCACTGCATTCTGCTGCTTGTATTTAAAAACAATAGGGTTAATACCGGCTAGAAGGTTTTCAACCCCCAACTCGTGTGAGCAACGCAACCCTTCTGCCTCTTTGCCCAAATACCCTGACTCTTCTGTAACACCTGCTTCTATTTAGCAAAACAAATAAACAGTTACTAACCACAAGTATAACTCTCTACCACTGACATTTCTTTGCATGTCTCAGACCACAGTTTCCTTTGGAAACCCTGAAGTTATGTGCTCCTTCAGTTTTTACGTCTGTAAGACCGTAGACGGATGAGAAAAACAAGAAAACACACACAGACAGAAGCTACAGTATCTACAGCAACAGCTGAAACACAAACTAACGTAGGGGTTGTGAAATTCATCCTGCGAGGAAGTTAAAAACGAGGCTGACTGATGCGCACCACCGATGTTGTAATCCAGTCTCCAGTGTGAGATGATGGTTCCCAGGCAGAGCTCATGCAGGCAGGGGCCAGGTACCTGCTCCCGGGGCCCCGCGGGTCTGCCCCGCCACGGGACAGGCACACAGCCAGCCGGGCACAAGGTTCCCAGGGAGAAGGGTGGCCAGAAATCTGCCCAGAGCATTCCGATGATAACACGCTGCTCCCGGACACCCTTGGCTCCAGGAGGCCTCGGGAACGGGTGATGCTATAGCTTTGAAGATGTGCTGCGAACATTCGCGCGCACTGGTTTCCGCAGGGCAGTGGGTGACTCTGCTGGGAAGCAGCTGGCTGGTGGTGCTGGCACACGTGCCGCAGGTCCGGGCTCTTCCAGCTCTCCTGTGCCACCGGGACCAACTCTGCCGGGCTCTGCCCTGCCAGGCGGGGTGGGCAGCGATGCCCTGCGGAGGGGTGAGCAGCGGGAGGGCTCTGCGGCGGGTGCCGACAGCGCAGCGGCAGCGCTGCAGAAGGGGAGAAGAGAAAAGGTTGGGTGCCAGCTTGCGTGAGCGCCCAGTCTCTGTACCCCACATCTTTCTATAACGTCCGAGCCCACGGCAGCCCGCAGCTTGCGCAGAGAAATTGGGCAGAGGGCCAGGGGACGTCTGTCCGATTCCTGCAGGTGGCTGGAGCCCTGCAGCAGGCCCCGCAGCCGCGGGCACCGACGGAGACCAAAAATCTGCCCGATCTCCCGAGTCAGGGTCTGACAAAGAGCCTGCGTTAGGCAAATCGTTCCCACCTACGTCTCCTCATCCCCCTCCGCTCCTGTACACCGACCGCCGCAGGACGGGCTCCGGGCTCTCACCTGGCAGGGCCTGAGAAGCAGCGCTCCGGAGGCCGCCGGCGCAGCGCAGCCGAACCCGGCCGGAGCAGCCCGGGGGAAGGTGCCCGCCGCCCCCGCCAGCCCCGCCGCAGCCGCAGCTCCGGCCGCCCCGGGAGGGCTGCGAGGGGGCTCCCAAAGCGCTGCCCGGCGGGCAGAGCCTCCGGGGGGCTCCGGGGGGGGGGGGCTCCGGGGGGGCTCCCCCCGCCCCGCGCGTGGGCCCCCCCCACCCCGCACCGCCCGGGCTGCGCGGGCCGCGCGCGCCCCCTGCCGGCCCCCCGCGGGGCTGCGCCCGTCCCGCCCGGCCACTCGGGACAGGGCCCACGGCGGACGGGGGCACCCGCGACTCAGGGCTGCCGAGCGGCATTAAGCCAGGCCCATGACGCCCTCTTCCGCACGCCCCCGAGGGTCAACTACCAGCCGTTCCGGTTACAGCAGCTGGAACACTGGTGGGATGAGAGTTTCCCACTCGTGGGTGTCACAGCCCCCGTGCACGCCTGAGCCGGTGCTTCCCCACGCGTTGCTCCCCCGTGACGTACTGCGGGCGGCTCCGGGGAGATGCCAGCGACCTGCAAGAGCCGAGGGAGCCAGCGCGGGCTCAAGGGCCCGACCCTCTGCCGAAACGCAGAGGACCCGCTGGGGAGCGGAGGCACGTGAGCCACGGGACGAAAAAGATGAGCTTCAAGACAGGCTGCAGCGGGGATGCTAAAGCTCACACGGGCAGCATGAACTCCAGCCTCCGCTCTCATCCTTGCTTTGCCACTTTTTAAAACTTTATTTCTCACTGAAGTCGCTGCGGGGTTGCTACTGTCCATGCCCACGTATCCTCCTAGCTGAGCCTGCGCTGTCGCCCTGCCACTGCGCAAATCTTTTTAAGCATGATGTCTTTAGGAAAGTCTAATACATGACAGCTTTAATGAACACAGCCGTTGTTTTGTGAGGGCAGGACCGAAGGGCGTATTTATGTCTAGCAGGGTTCAGGCATCAGAGAATCCTGCTGCGACCAGGAGGCAAACTCTGAACGTGGCATGAGGTCGCTTAGGGCCTGGCTCTCTTTCCCCTACTATCTTTTCACACCCTTTGCCTTCAGTCTACAGCAAAAGAGTATCTTGTATCCAGTCATTCACATGTAACGACAATTTTCAGTATGTAAAAACGATCCAGTACACTTTTTTTCCGCTACAATAGAAAAGTTCGCTTGCAAGCGTCAGGGCAGCCGGCATTTGTTAGGAATTCCCCTCCTTCATTTATCTGCTTGGGAAACTTGGCAAAGGAAAAGCTGCCTAAGCAGCGCAGTGAATCGATACTTCCCATGTCCCTGCCTTTTCCAAATGATCTAGAACTTAATGAGTAGGGAATTCATCAGTCTTCTAAAAATTGCATAGAGCAAACCACTAGGCACTGAGCACCCCTGCTCGCCTTCCACCACACTTCAACAGCAAGCGTGATTTGGCGTTTTTCCTATTATTGAGCTGATTGTTCATATTTTGAAAGTCATTTTAGTTTTCGACACTTAAAAGTGGCGCTTCTTTTGTCAAAGAAGCTTGTCCAATGGTGAAATTCCAAGACTCATCAGGGTTATTCCCACAGTACCAAAAGCATCTCTGGGCTTTTTCTTCTTTAGATATTTCAAGAGGTCCTCTGAAAAAAAAAACAAACCACCAATGAAAAGGCTGTTTTCAGGAAACAAGCAGCAATATACAGAAAAGCTGTGAACAGACAGGATTGTTTTACATACGTAAATGCACATTACTGAGCTGGACAGCCTGAGCATTCAGACACAATCATATTCCAAAGAAAGACTTTCAAGACCAAGCTCTCTTTGCAGACTTGGGCCTCAGGACAAACCAGCCCAGATGGTTTTTTTCTGGTTCATAGATCATTGAAATATTACTTTACAAAAGCAGAAAGAAGAGTAAGAAACTTAAATGCTTGAATCTGTTGTTGACTGCTAGTGGGAAAAATCTTCCCAGCCCTATGGACACTAAGTGGGCTCAGCAAAATTCCTAGTAGACCACATCAGATAAAAATCACCAGTAAAAATGCCCAAACAGTAGATTTTATTACTATACCCAAAGAAAATTTGTCTTAAACAGGCTTGACAAGAGTTTGATCTTCACTGTTGAAGCTAGAACCTAAATTCTATATAATTATGCTTGACAAAAGGCAAAACCTCCAGCTGACCATTGCATTAATGTGGGGAGTTCATTCCTCAGCCTTGACGGCTGGCAGAGCTCGGACTTTGCAGCTGTAACAGAGTGATTCAACCAGCTCCTGAAGCAGGAGCCCGCGGCTTTTGGATCATCCTGCCGGCTGCAAGGGAACAACTGATGTGAATAAAAATTACAGAATCCAACAGCTGCTGGAGCTGGGATTGGGGCTGGTGAGACAGGGAGGGTTAAACCACGCTCACAGCCCCTCTCTGCAGCACGAGGCACCGGGAACCGTCTTCTATCGGACATCTCCACTCTGATGAGCAACAAAGAGCCTCAAGTCCCCTCTGTTCATCGGTTACGTCAACCGACTCACTTCATGGTTCTTCCTCGGAGCTGTAATATTCCCATTTATTTCAGTTTTTAATGAATTTCAAATTTCTATCCATTTCTCAGGAGAAAAATACATGTACTTGCTGCTAAATGGCATTTAAAACATGCCCCCACTACACATGTAACCTTTTGCAATTCCTTATAATTCCAAGAATTTGTTGCATTGATATTCGTCATCTTAACCAATAAATAAAGGAAAACAGAACTACACAGCAGTGGTCCAAAATAATGCATAACAGCAATACAGATGTTTGCAATAACTACTGTAGTGCTGGGTATCTTCTATTGCCACAGAATAAGGGCTTTGCTTATCGCCATCACATCCAAGCAAGGCAACACATGAGGCTAAAACCACACAAACACAATGTTACCTGCAACCCGCAGCACTGAAAAAACCATCAGCATGGGACAAAACCATGACACCAAGCTGTGGTTCAGCTTTCAGTTCAGAAAGGAGCTCCACATCCCCCAAAGAGCTGATCAAATACCAGGCAAGTGCGTGCGCCAGGACTTGCATGCTGCATTTTTTGCTGATTTGTTTTTTTCCAGTGTGTATTTACAATAGGATTGCAATTATTAATTTAAAATGTGTGCATGAGAGAGACGGATAATATTTTATTAATACAGCTAATTTAAAAGTTGCTAACTTAAAAGTTTTAAAAGACCTGCATGAAAGCAGCAGCAAGCGAAGGAGACCTTTGTGGTCTTTGTAATTAGAGCATCGCCCTATCTGGAGGAGAATTTGTGTAGAACTTGCCAAAACAGGGGAAAAAAGTGTTGTGAGTGACGAGGCACCGTGACCACGCTCTCATCGTGGAGTTGAAACCCTTCGGGGGATTGCCTGCCTCCATGCAGGCAACCAGGAGACATTTTTTCTATGAAACATTATAGCAGGAGGTATTCCTGGGCTTACTGGTTTGTATAGGTGTGTCCTCTCTATTCCCCTGCCAGAAGCAGCATTTCCCCAACACATCTAATAGTTCTTCGGTGTTTTTATAAAACAAGCAAACAAACAACAGCTCTAATATTTTACGCTCAGGTGATGCTTTTTGTGTTCAGTAGCTTTTACAAACGTTAGTGAGGCTTGCTGGAAGATACTATGTTCAGACTGAGGAAGAGTTTAGCCCATGGTTCCAAAATACATATATTAATGTTCTATTTTTTCCTCTGATAATGTCATTATTCTCTCAAGCGCTTCTCAGGAGACATAAAACAGCAAAAAGACAGGGATCTCCGGATTCCCAGGATGTGTTGCTGATGTGGTGCTAGGGATTGAGTTTCCCACCTCCCCTTAGGGTGATATGATTTCTCCCATAGCCTTGTCCCGAAGCAGGATGTTATCTGCTGGACCCGAAGCCGCTGAGCAAGCACGGCTGCTATATTTAGTGCTCAGATGTTCCTGGAATCCAGTCTTGTGCTCAGATCACGGCAGTTCTCCTCCGCCTCACGGCTCCTCCGCGATGCTTTGGTCTGAAGCAGAGACAGCTCAGATGTTTCCCACACTTTTTGGGATACATACATGGCGTAACACTGGCATCACGCTGCGTGCTTGCTTCAAAACGTTACGGGGCTCAAACAGAATTGTGTGTAGTCAGTGATCTTGCCATTTAAGTCAAACAAACTAGCTGTGTATTGCAAATCTGCTGTTTCTCTTACTAATATTTTCAGCTCTGGCCTATTTTTCATAAGCGTTGCATTAGGAGCTCTTCCCGGGCAGTTTACCCATGCTGGGTGAGCCATAAAGATGGGGTGACATTTGTGTCTGCACAAACAGAAATCCTGTCTGACCGGAAGATGGAGGAAAAAATCAGCCCATGCTAAAGAAATGTGTGATCCAAAGAGCTCCAGCTATGGAAGTGGGAATTTAAACGAGGATTTAGTTACTCTCTTGCTTCTAAGGAACTGTAAAAGGTGTGGGGTTATTTCCTGCACCGTTGCCAAGATCTGGAGCCATTTATTTGCAATGACTTGTGACTGTTACAAAAGGGAATGTGGAAGTGGGACCAGTGAAATCCTGCCACGAAGAGGTACTGGAGGACCCTGCATTGAAAATAATCCTCAGCAAGAAGATAGACTAGACCTTTCCCCCAAGGATCTCAAGAGTGCTCTACACAAACACACTCACACCATACTGCCTTTCTTTATCAGGGAAGTACAGCACAAAGGTGCTGGGGCGAGGTGGTTTCATTTCACTGGAAGTGTCTGAAAGTGCAGAGACCAAGTCTGGGCTGGTCACTTCTGGCACTGCTGGGAGTGACTCACCCGACCTACCTGGGACACCCTTTCAGGCTGAGAATTGCTCTCTGGAGGTGCTTTTTTCTCCCTACTGATTGTTGATGGCTCTTGAAGCTGCTAGTTCCGAGAAACGTTCCCTAAATGTGGGCAGTGACGCCCATCCGAGGGACAGCAGGCTCCCCGCCTGCCCGGGGAATCACTGACCTCCACCTCCCAGGAGAGCCACGGCCGTAAGCGAAGGTGCCAGACTATGGTTTCTTCCTCTCCTCTCCTTACTTTGGCATCATCACTGACATTTGTCTTCCTGCAAGCAAATGAGATGGGGTACGGAGATACGGAGTGGAAAGCCTGGCTCCAGCAAAACAGCTGGCTGTCGTCCAGATGCTTTCATATTTGATCCCTGCTGCTGTGAAGAGGGAAAACCAAAACACTTACCCTGCTAGCCACCTAGAGAGAAGCTACTTTTGGCAATTAATTTGAATATTAAATGTCTAAATACTCTCCATGTATCTATCCTACTGGTTCAGGCAATTGGGGTTGCCTTTTGGAAGGAAGAAATCTTGCAACAGTGTCAATCGGTGCTTTGGCATGACAAGGAAAGGGCCACGGTGACTTGCTGCTGACATTTGTACATGCAAAAATGTTCCCTTACCTCAGTGGCATCCCCAGATAAAAGATAGTAGAGATATTGTGAACTGCTTTATTAGAAGTGCAATGAAAAGCAACACTTCACTGGAAACAAGAGGAGGATTTAGGATTTGCTACATGCTGGAAAAAAATATGCAGTAATATTTCTCCCTGAGTATTGCAGAGGTGAGAGAAGGAACAGCAGAAAGGTTTCCTGCTGTGAGCAGAGATGTAATGCCATCGGCAGGAAGAGACATCGGGAGCAGAGGAGGAAGGAGAGCTGGTGTGGCTTTGGCTGCGGAGCTGGCGGAGTCGTGTCAGGCTGGCATCCCCTTCCCAGGCAGCAGCCAGGCTTGCGGAGCACAGCAGACGATATGACGAGTAATGCTGAGGGTGGTTGGACTGTGGTTTTATAAAGGGCATCACAGCTTTACATCAAGCAGGAATTCCCTGAGCGGTTGGTGCCATCGCTCTGCACGCTCCCGGTGCAGTACAGCACCGCCGCCAGCCCGAGCACGCCTGCCCCGCACCAGATCTGACGCCTGTCTCTTCGCTGGGCATGGGCTGCATCACATCCCCTTTTCTCCTAAAGTTTTGTAATTACTAGATTAAATTAATAAGAAGGGTCCAGATAGGCCAAGTCCCACAAGGTTCTGCAACAGTGTTTTATTTGTGCCTAACTTTAGGTAGTATTGGATTTCTTTTCTCTGCTTTCTTCCCTTGTGTTTCTATGCACGCTTGAAAATGAGGGGCAAGACGTTTGTTCCTGCTGGAGTGCAACTTCCCCCATCAGCTTTGTGGGCTCAGGGATTCTCGCTCACTATTGCTCCTAAGAGAAGCTCCTGCAAGGTCAGAGAGCGAGCCCCGCTCTGGCCTGTGAAACACACCGTGGCAGAGTAAGTCCTTGCGCCCGCATTCAGTAAATAAGCTGCAGATGACTCGAAGATAAGGAATCAAAACATCCAGCAGAAATGAGATGTGCACCGAGATGGGAGATGCGGTCCCCGCCCCTGCGTGCAGCCAGGCTACTGCCTGTGGGAGTAGCTTGAGAGAGGGAAGGAGAGTCTGCCTGGGTCATCCGCGTGAATAAAAGAGGAAGTTTTCCCCTTAATTCTAGACAATTTTTAGCAAATGCCAGACATGATGTAAGAAGGCTGTTGCTGCTGAAGCCTTGCTCAACTTGCTCCCCTGCAAATCCTAATGTTAAAAACTCTTTGAAAATGCTGGTTTCACTGAAGTTTTTTTTGTTTGCTTCCTTTTTCTTCAGGGAAAATGGAGGCTACAGCAGGAAACGGTCATCAATTCACAGCTGCTCCCACCGTTAGACTTTGGATTAATATACGAGAATCCAGCTCATACAGAAAAAGTGCAAAATATTATGCCTAGGCAACTACATGAAGATCTGTATCGTTTATAGCTATGGCCTTTTCTTTCTATAAAAGCTGAAAACAAAGAACAACTCCCAGGCAAAGGCTGTGGGTACGCAGAGCACTCAGAGTTGAACCTCACGTCAGGGCTGGTGATCACACCTACTAATTGTGGAAGTGCTTACTGCCATAACAGCCTGATGTGGTGAGTTGCTGGAGATAAATTATTCACAGTTGGTGTCATCCCACAAACATCGTTTGCATGCTATATGGTCAACATGGAAACAGTCATTCATTCTCTCAATCAGCGCAGAAGGCCGTCTGGGGGAGGGTTAATGTTAAAATACATGCCCCCTTTTTTTTTTTTTTCCATTACTGCTTCCCCTTTGAATCTGATAAAGGGGTGGCTTTCTTCTTCGTAAGAGAAGTTGACTGTCTTCCAGGCTGCAGGCAACGTAACAGAGAGAACACAGGACAGTCCCTGCAACGTGGCTAAAAGCCATCCAAGGTGTGACCTGATGCTGGATAGGAGAGAGAAATAGAAATCAGGCAGGGATTTTGTCTCTATTATTGCTGCCTGTCAATGGGAAGAAGCCTGGGAAGGGAGTCAGCATCTTCTATACAGGCATGATCCACTATACTGAATATGGGAATAGGGAGTAGGGAAGACTCCCTTTGCTGGATGCATAGGTTCTTGTGCTTCCTCCTGCTCTATAAGTCCTAAATTAAGAAAAACCAATCTGCACTGATCAGCATCATCGTACTGGGTCACCACGTTTCAAACCATCCAGGCAGAGAAATGAGATTTATTCACTTATGACATCTGCTGACAAACACGTTCCTACCTCATTCTCCAGCATCTTACAGCCCTCATTGCCTGAGGAACAGCAAACGCACAACTTGCTGCTTACAGCCGGCAGCTGGGAGGACACAGGCTTTAAATATTAATCTTCGTATAAAGTCGCAAGCACTGAAGCAGACCTCTGCTCACAACAGCCTACCCCAAATCCAGGTTTGTCGGATCTAGCGCTCAACAATTAATCAAACTCTCAGCTTCCTCCACGGAGCGAAGCAGAGGCAGTAGCCTGGCTGCACGCAGGGGCGGGGACCGCATCTCCCATCTCGGTGCACATCTCATTTCTGCTGGATGTTTTGATTCCTTATCTTCGAGTCATCTGCAGCTTATTTACTGAATGCGGGCGCAAGGACTTACTCTGCCACGGTGTGTTTCACAGGCCAGAGCGGGGCTCGCTCTCTGACCTTGCAGGAGCTTCTCTTAGGAGCAATAGTGAGCGAGAATCCCTGAGCCCACAAAGCTGATGGGGGAAGTTGCACTCCAGCAGGAACAAACGTCTTGCCCCTCATTTTCAAGCGTGCATAGAAACACAAGGGAAGAAAGCAGAGAAAAGAAATCCAATACTACCTAAAGTTAGGCACAAATAAAACACTGTTGCAGAACCTTGTGGGACTTGGCCTATCTGGACCCTTCTTATTAATTTAATCTAGTAATTTGCGTTTCACACACAGTGAAAACATTTCAGCTTGTGTGGAAAACACAGCCAAGCAGTGCATTAGGTGGATTGGCCAGAAGTAACTTGATGCTATTACCTTTTTTTTTGTTTTAGAGAAAAAACCAGCAGGGTCTGCGCCAGCGCAGACTCTGGTCCTATTGCCAGCCCTGTTCCCCGAAGGGCCCTGCTCACTCAGCAGCCGCTCCCCCAGCACTTTGCCCTTCAGCTGCTCTACAGCTTCACAGCCAGGTCAGCTCTGCTGCAGGAACGGGACTCCCAAGGTCAGCTCTGAAACCGGCTCCTGCTGCCGGCAGGGCAGCCAGGGGAGCTTTCGGCAGAGCCCCGCTCCATTTTCATTCCCTGATGTCAGTTATTGTGTAATCACCCAGCTACTTTAACAGGAAGGAAGAGGCTCGAAAACCCAACCTACATTCAGTAAATACATGCAATGAGGTGTTTTGTTAAATCAAGAGCTTTGTGAAAGTGATGAAACTTCCACTTGCTCGCATAAATCCTGTCACACGCTCTTTCCCTGCCCCTCCTTCGGCTCTCCCCACCGCTGACAGCCGCCGGGCGCATCGCTGCAGTGAGGTTATCAGAGTGCGAGTTACTGCTGAATGGTACGACGCCACTAACCTATTTCTAATGAGAGCTTTAGTCAACAAGAGCTTAACTAGAAGCCTAGGTGAACCTTGATGCAATTACACTTGTAATATTGGGCTTAAAAAACCAACCAACCAATCTGTTAAGATGAGTTCTAGATGTCGTTAGTTTTACTCCTCAGGTGGCTGACTGCATCTCAGGAAATAAGATGCAAGAGAAAAAAGCTTTCAAAAAAACCCTAGAGAGATTGGTTTTCAAAGTCAGAGCAACATCACAAATTGATAGAACTGTTTCAGTGCAAAAAAAGTGGTCAGGAGATGAGGCTGTGATTCCTCAGAAACAACCCCCCTAGGAACCGGCAGGACCTGGAATCAGAACTGCACCGAGGAGCTGGGTTAAGTTTCAGGGCATCTGACAGGTTTTTAGCTCCTAATTTCAGTGAGCGGAGGTGGCTCCTTCCCAGTGAACTCTGCTCTCCACAATGCAGAGGCTGGGGGAGAGCACGCAGGTTCCTATCAATCCACAGCAACATTCACATACACTAAGAATTTTTACGGTTTATGTATTCTGATTATCAAGACAAGTATTAATGTTGAGCGCTAACTCTAGAAACAAGCGTGACTTGGTCTGACTATTTTCAGAGATTTGGTGTCCACAGCATGCCAGCCAAATCTGAGGGCTGTTGTGGAAAATGAAGCATCTCAGGCCTAGAAAAACTGACAAGGAGAAATCAATGTTTTGCTGCAAAACATCGCTTCATATTGGAGCCATCTGCAAAACAGCCAGTGATCCATTTCTAGAGGAGGCAGAGGCTGGTTTATTCAGAAAACAGCTTAAAAAAAAAAATCTAACTCTGCAATACCGAGATACATAATTTATACAGAGGCTTGCCGCTTACGCCAGAACACACACGAGTGTCATCAATATTTTAAATACTGAGTACCAAACTGGTTGTCAAATGCGAGTTGGCAATTTCCTTTGGCCTCTCTACTGGAGAGAAAGCAATCAGGCTGAACACGAATCTGGATGAGCCCTTTTAGCAAAGAGCTTGCTTGAGACCAGAGACTGTTACATATTTTATTTGAAACACAAGATGCGGCAGGAGCAAAACAGCTGGCCTTAGCCAACCAACAAAAAAAGTCAGTTGGCTGCCTCCACACATTATTACCTTGAAAAAATAATTTCATAATACCAACATGAGGCTGTATATGTTTATTCATCGTCAGTAATTTTTGTACACAAGGCAAAATATTAATAGCTGAAAGGCAACATTTTTGGAGAGTATGTACAGAGCAATGTACAAGCGAGTGTAAGAGGTTTTAAACTATTCATCAATTTAACCGTTTTATAAAAAGGAAGTGATGCTTTTTCTTCTAAGACCTTCCTTAGAAATAATTTATTGCCAATCTTAAACTAAAGCAAGGAGAAAAAAAATTTACAATAAAAACTACTCCCTGGAAAGTTTATAAAAAGTTAAACATATAAAATTGTAAGCCACAAACATTTATACAAAGCTAATACAAATCTTGGTTTTGTTGAAGATCTATGAGGTTGTTACAAAATATATTTTTACATAAAGGCTTCACGTAAGGTAAGCTCTCACTGCTACTGAAAGCGCAGGAAAGCGGTTTTAAATAGTCTGCAATTCAACTTATTTTCAAGTACAATGCAAAGAAATTGCAAAATGGCACTGTATTGCAATGCTGTGTAATTAAAAAAACCCCTATGTTAATGGTACCATCAAATAGACAAGACCTGTAAAGTTAACTTGTGAACAATTCAGTATGGCATGAAACTTCTGATCATTTTGAAACAGGAAATGTTATTGTCGGAAAATGAACCTCCTGCAACCGTCCTTAAAGAGAAATAACCAGAGAAGTCTTCCGATGGCAATGGACATGTTAAACATGCACGGTTCTCAGTCTTTAAGCAGTGAGTTGCTCCCAAACATGGTGAGCAGATGCAGTTTGACCAAGCCTTCTGGGACTGATCATAAATACTATTACTAGCCAAGTGTCACAAAGCTTGAAACACCCACCTGATACGAGCAATTTGATAGAATAATTCTGATGGGCAAAATTTAAAGCTACTTACTAGACAAATGAGTCCAATATACAGCCTTTAAGATCAATGAACCCACTTTTTTTTAAGAGCAGATATTCTAGAAGAAAGCTTAAGTTTTACACAAACTGATGGCTTATGCTCCCACATACAATATATAAAAACAGTAAAATTTTTAAAGCCCTGACGAACAGCCACAGTTTTCAGGTATCAATCAATTCAGTTTAACACACTGCAGCAGGGAACAGTTGCTAAAACACCAATTTCACCTTGAGGTACAGGAAGGCTGTACAAGACAGTGGTATATCTCCATATGGTCAGTGATCTTTTTAACAGAGCTCACTCCATCAAAGAGAACTAAGAAAGTTGTGGGAAACTTGATTTTCTACCTGCTTTCCCACCTTCACTAGAAATACATCCTGACTTTGTACCACAGACTGGTTTACATGAACAAGCTTCACTCTTACTAGCCAACTGTGACTCATTTGTTTGCTTCGGGATAAAAAAAAAAAATCACTCTGTTCAAAACATCAATCCTTCAGCTCTTGTACCAAAATTATATCCTGCTATAAAGAAATAACATTTAGAAACAAATCTAAAAAGAAATACAACAGTACATGCTATGCTCCTTTTCAGGTAGCTAATGAAGAGTATGTTTGAAGATGGAGAAGCCAAACGTTGATTCAGTTTGTTTAGCCAGTATGTTAACATAGGAACCATGTAAACAGTTACATCAAGGTTAGTTGCCTCACCCCCTCTAAAGAAGTGGGAGTGGGAAATGCAAGCGATTTGACTCAGTCATTTCATTAAAATAATTCATTTCTGCCTGAGATTCATATAGTGCTTATCTACCAGGGCCTATTTTGTCAGAAGTGACCCAACATTGCAGGGTCCACCTTGCTATCTTACAGGCCCTGGTGTTCACAGGGAAAGAGATCTAAAAGGATTAAAAACGGGGTTTTTGTGTTGGTTCAGGGGAGAAGCCTGCTGAGTATTTTTCCCACTTTAGCTAACATCAGAAGTGCCCAGTGCCTTGGTGATACTGGCTATATCCTTGGACTGACATCAGTTTTGAGGATCTTTAGTAAATTAACAGGTCCCTTGGCACAAAATTCATCAATGTTTTACATAAACAAATTTGTTTAGACAAATTCCTGGTAATCTTCACATCATCCACTATCCAGTCTTTAGTCTTTTCTGCAATCATCTAGTCTGACATCCTGCAAAACACATACTACAGACCCTCTCCAAATTGATTATTTTAATCAGAGCAGAGATAAGTCTCTCTTCAAAGAAGAAACTTGTTCAGACAACTGTCAGCACTGCAAAAAACCAAACCTACTACTCCTCGTGTTGATGAACAAGGGTATGGATTTGTTCAATTTCTGCTTTTCAACAGTGGACTCTGAGGCTACTAGACAGAGGTTTGTTGTCTGCTCGTGTAGCACTGATAGCTCAACCAAATCAACCTGTCATTCTTCTCCAAAGAGGGAAATGGAGAACTTCTGCACTCCCATTACAGGCATGTTGTCCAATCCTTTAAATAGCCTCACTAGCTTTTTTTGAGGTCTCTAGTTCACCATCCTTCTTGAACTGCTCACATATGACCTGAAGACGTGAAACCAGAAGTAATCATATCCATGTCCAGTAAGGAGGCAAAATCTACATTAAATATCCCCATCTAAGGATTATATTAATCCTCCTGACATCAGCGTTGCACCCAGACTTTATGTTTAGATTATGCACTGTGACTTCTCCCAAGCTCTTTTCAGAATTCTTTCCTCCCAAAATAGTGCCTTATCGCAGAAATCGCAGACTAATCTATGACTACTCATTGGATGATATAAAAAAATAGAGGTCTTTCAAAGCACCTAACTAAATTAAAATACACTATTCCCCTTCTACTGACAGGAGAACGAGGTACAGAGATGTTAATACAACTTACAATCACAGTAAGTAAAAGGCTAAGTTCAGAAGACAGGCAGCTTTCCTATGTTCTAGCAGGGACACTGCTCCAAGCAGTGAGAATATTATGTCACACTGCTTGCCACATGTGCAGTATGTTAATAAAAATTCATTTAAGAAAGTATTGGCCAGCATCACGATCCACAGGAATTGGCCAGTTCCATGGGGGAAGTGGCAAGCTGAGCTGCTGACATGACACTACCGTCCGGGGAAAACTTGGTAGCGGCACTACTTTTTAAAACACAAGCTCACAAGCTTACTCTCATTTTGTAGCATGCTGTGTGGTGCATGAGGATTTCTGGGCAAGAAGTATTTTTTATTATTTTTTTTTAATCACATGGCAATGGTAACAACCCCCCCTTACAAAAAAAAAAAAACAAACCCACAACCAACTGCAATGGAACTTTTGGTAAAATATTCTTAGTCACAAGCAGCACTCTGGAGTATGCTGTGCCACATATTTGGCTCAAGTACACTTAGGATTGCTAGACCCAATTGGAAAGTCTCAAAAAGAACCTCATCAGCTGAAGCACGTTCTGCTGTGACATGTTCTTTTTTCAGAAGAAAACGTTAATCTTCACGGTGTCAGCTACACAAGGCCTCTGCTGGGAACACATATGCTCACATAAGGCCACTGAAAATACTGTAGGACGACAGAACACAAGGAGGCACTTAGGTTTGCAAGTACTTCTATCCATCACCAAATGCTTACTGATTAAGATGAGGCACGCTGTAAGAAGTTACGAAGAAAGTAAAAATAAACCAGTGCTGTATTAAAGCGCTTCAAGAACAGGTAAGGTACCTACATGTAACATCTGGTTAGTGAAGATAAGAAATACAAGTTTAGCTTGCTCCCCCCCTTCCCACATCAGAATTTCAAGAGGACCGTATCATAGTGCTCTGTGCTTTGCCATGGCTCTAAGACGCCTGTACAACGCAATAGAGTGAAACCGTGTACTGTGCCATTCACTAATTCCTTGTCGCTAGACTTCTGCCTGCATTAGTACTTCCTGCTGGATATGTCTGAAGCTTCCAATCTAAGTACTTTTAAAGCATCTCCTAGTCAAACCCCATGCAAAGATTTATACTGAAACAGGAAGTACATTACACCCAGGAACCCTAGCTTCAAATAGATTATTCCAGCAAGGGATTTATGGGATTTCTAACCAACAATAGACCTGAGAAATCGTAAGTCAGCTATGGTATCACAATCTTCATAATTAAGTTAGATGTGAAAAGTTTCTCCCCCCATTAAATTACTGCCACACTCTAACAATTGCAACAATTTCATTGAAGTTTGGACTTGGAATTCTGAAGGTGGAATGAATTTTCTAGGATAATACACACGTTCTTAAAAGGTCAAATTTATCACTTTACAGGTAACTTAGACATAGGTCTGCTATAAAATTACAACTTAAGTCAACTTGAAGCTACACTGGAAGAGATTAAGCCTGAATTTCTGCAGAAATTGGCAATAATGTGTTCAGCAGCAGCTTTTAGCCACATATCAAGAAGTCTGACAGGATCTGGATTTCTCTACTCCTGCTGTAAACTTCTAGTTAAAAAAACAACACACAAAATTTACTCAAATAAAAATGTCTTTTTGCACATCACTGTAACATAAGCTGCTTGAGGTTGTCGTGAAGGATGGTATCCTTGACATCACGGAAAACTAACCGGATGTTTTCTGTGTTAATAGCAGTGGTGAAGTGGTGGTAGAGGGGCTTCTGCTGCTGGTCCCGGCGTTTAGTACGAAAACAATCCACCAGGAATTTTTGGACATCTGTTAAGCAGTGGGGATCCCCTTCAAACTCTGGAAAATAGTCTTTGATGCTCACTTTTTGTACTTTTTCCTCAAGCAAGTCCGTCTTATTTAAGAAGAGAATGATTGAGACGTTGCTGAAAACCCGGTTATTGACTATTGTTTCAAAAATGTTCAGGGATTCTGTAAGGCGATTCGTTTGCCGATCCTCCATAAGCACTTGGTCAAATTCACTCGAGGAAACAAGGAAGAGTATTGATGTGACACTGTCGAAGCACTCGAACCAACGTTTCCGTTCTGACCTTTGGCCACCTACATCAACCATTTTGAAAGGAACATTTTTTATTTCAAAGTCGTACTCATGAATCCCTTTTGTGGGTCTTCGTGCCAGCAGTATATCTTGCTGTGAGGGAAGATAATCCTAAAAAAAATAAAGGAGATTTTGCTGATTAGGATACAGGTCACAGGCACGGTGATCACAGCAGACTTGCAATCGAGAGAAAAGCTTGCAGAGGAACAGCACAATGTTTTGAATAAATATACACATGTATGTATATTTATATGCTAACACTGAAGCATTTGGGAAAGATCTCGAGTCCAAAGCAGGAAACACACCCAATATTAAATCAAAACATGTACCCCAGAGAACTAAAGCTTTCCATTTGCCACATGACAAGGATCCATAAACAACCTGAGAGGTACACCTTCAATTCCTCATGCCAGTTTCCCCTCATTCTGGATTACTTTATGCTTCATTCATCCTCTTCCCACAAAGCTGGGAAACACGCTGGCTGCCAACACTGCAATGCAGCAAATGGGGTCTAAAACAGGTTTCTCAAATCAGTAACCACGGTAGTATCCCATTCTAACTGTGGGCACTCGGTTCCTCCCATGTTCTTGTGCATACTGCACGACTGCTTCTAGAAAAAAAGCGCTGCTCCACGAAGTACTTTTTAAGGCAATCAATTATGCCAGAAAAGTGAAACCTAAGCAACTTACTGTGTTGTGCCATGGATCTTTTGCATCCCGCTGTATCAGTCCAAAAAGTCACTTCTATTAGCTCTGTGCCACACCTGTGAGCTCACACAGCCCCATTTTGTCCAAAACATACTGTGCAATTAGCAGAACAGAAGAAACAGGCAGCTGAGGACAGCAGCCCCTTCCCAGTAGTACAGCTTAGGAGGGCACCCAAGACAGCTGTACCCTGAAGTTCTCCAGCCTGCCTCTTCCCCCAGAATTAAATTGGCAGGATAAGTAATTTTTTACTACTTTTTGACTGTTACATGAACAGTCATCATCAACGGATGCAGATGCTAACAAGAAGAGGAATTCTTATTAGTCAGCTTTCGACAGCATGAAATTCAAGACTTGCATTGGGGATTTCTTCATTCTTAGAATTACACTTTTGCATATGGTCCAAGTCTTTCTGCTATTTAAAAAGTGCATCTGTAACAGACAGCTGGCTGATGCTGCAGTTTAAAGCTTTGTTGTTCACTTGTTATGGAAACTCTTCCTTACATTTTTCCAGCATTTCTCACAACTTCAGAGAGAGTGATTTAGGTTTCAGAGCTGGAATTTTAGTCTCCTCTTACTGAATGATCTACAATCTTCCTTTGACAGTGCCAGTACCAGACTTGGAGTTTTTATAAAGATGTGTAAGACCATGGTCCAGAAAGTCTGATTCAACTAATAAGCTGGGGTGAGGGGCACAAACACACAACTACATGGCAATTCAAATACTGGTATTCGAAGTTTAAGGCAGCTGGACAAGTTTGATCCACAGCCTTTATGAAAGAAATTTTAAAAATCATGAAGTGAGCGTAATGTTCCGAAAACTCAATGATCACTTTGCTTTACTATGTGAGCTCAAAAGTGAATCTAGCTAGAGAAAGACTGTTTTGTTTGAACTCCCGGGTTTCTTTATTCGAGCTGGCCATGACTGAGGCACTGATTTTTATCGTGGCACAAATTACAAAGCAGCTCTCTGAAGCACAGGCTCCCCACCCTGCACTTTTTGCTGTAGTACTATTACACATCCAAAACCCGCACCACCTAAATCTGCAGGAGAGTTGAACTGCTAAAGCAGTACTATGTTCTCTCCTAACTGAGCAACAGACATGTGATGCCACCCCCTTGTCTGATTAAAAGAAGCAACTTTAAAGGGCAATAAGATTTTTCTCTTTGTTACATTTAGCTTGGGTCTTTTCTACCAAAAATTGTTAGAGGGGGAGAACAATCAGAGGAATAGAGCAATGACTGTATCAAATGTCACTGGGCACATGTGAAGGGATTTTGAGTAAAGCTGTTAACATTTAGGCAAGAGAATGTCGCAGGTTCAACACTTATTCCACCTTTCAAACAGGAACACGTAATCTTTTGTTATTCAGGAAGCTAGTCTCAAGTTCTCAGAACAAAACCAGAAAGTCTTAGGAAAGCTCAGGAGTGACTGAAATTATTAAAGTAAGTAAATAAAATCAATTAATATCATAGGCAAAGCCACATATACCTTCAATATTGAAACGAGCACAAAGCAAACTCTTCTGGGAGTTGGCCTGTACTGTTTATTCAGGAAAGCTTTCAAGAACAAGGAACTTATTCCTAGAATTCCTGACAAATTCCCTCTTGAGTATTATCACTCATTTAAAATTCCTTCCACACTTGCAACCACAAATAAAATCCTTTCAAGTGTTTTCAAGTTCTACATGCACAGAAAACCTACCATGTTTTATACCAGATATTGCAGACTGTTGCATCAGAGTAGCCAGTGAGTGCACTGGAAGTCAAGTGCTTGGTATACAGCCATCATTTGACTACAGGAAACTAAATACAACAACTCCTAAGAAATCTCCCAGTATTTTAGTTATCTCTTTGAAGGATGATTATATTTTCTCCCTCACGCCCAGATCCTTGGGATACTAGCAGCTTGCCACTGTAGCAATTCTCAACTAGCCCCTTTCCCACTGTTGATCGCATTCTCCACATCTGAAGACTGCAGCATTAGGTGAATATTTTCTTTGGACAGCACTGAGTATTATTTTCCAAGTCCTCCGAAGACTGTAGCATTAGGTGAATATTTTCCTTGGACAGCACCCAGTATTATTTTCAAAGTCCTTTCAATATTTCGCCATTGTTAATCAGTACTTTTCCTGCAAGCATCCCCAGCACACTCTCCTCTTCTACGCTTTGCCCCATCTTCCGTGTTGACTGTTTTCTTTCTCACCTTCTTCTGGTTTTGGTTTATTTTTTTGTTTTGTTTGGGGTTTTGTCGTTTTGGGGGTTTGTTTTGTTGCTGTTGGTTGTGGGGTGGGTTGTTTTTGGTTTTTTTTTGGGGGGGGGGGGAATGGGGGGAAGGGAGGTTTGTTGGTTTTTTGTTTTATTTTCTGTGCAGTTCTTCCCAAGGATACATATTGATACTGACTAAGAACATGTGATTCCTGAATTATCTCCTTCCTCAAATTCACTACAGTCTGGTTTCTTCTAAAGGACTTCTTTTGGTTATTAGGTAGCTCTTTTGGCTACGACATCACTGTTTGCCTTGTTAAAATTAGAATTTAAGGCATGAATAAGATCCAATCACAACATGGAAAGCAATGTCTCTCTATGAGGTATTTTGAATACATATAGTCTGCACTGGCACTTGAAATAACAACAAATAATTGCAAGGAATCCAGCCGATCCCACGTGTATATGCCAGCCAGCTACTCTTATTTTGCTGATCTGATTAAATCTGAACATTAAGTTCTTTTCCCTACACGCTGTTATCATCAGCTCCCTTTTGGCAAGAGGCACATGAATTGCAGGTCTATCTGTTTATAAGCAGTTTAGTTGCAGGCCAGCCCAGTTGTATCAGATAACAGGTAAGAACAGTAAAATACTTATATTAATACAGTCTGGGGAAATAATCATTAGACAAATCTTGCATATAGATAAGAATAAACCAGAAGAACCTATCAAATCTTTCACTCAGTAACAAAACTTAGCTAGCACTTTTTCCACAAAGACCTAACATTTTCTATGACAGCAGATCTTGAAGAGTCCCTCTGTATCTCAACACTGTTTGGTCTAACTTTAAACTGAAAAGCTGTAATTCAGCACTCAGCATTCCCACAGCAACATCAGACCTACAATAAGTGTGTGTGTACATGAAAACATAAAAAAACCCTAGTGACTTCAAGTTTCACGCTTTAATCAAAGAATGGACCATGGTTTCTAAATAAAGAACTCTGAAAAGAAGCTGCAAAAATCTTTGCCCAAATGCTCACAAATGTGTGGGGGAAAAAAACAAACAAACCCCTTCAAAACTGAAGTGGCATTGGATTCAAAGACCATGAGAAATCCACCATTAGCAGAAAGTTTAGCAGTTCATTAACATGAGTGCAGTTCTCTTCCTGCCTTGTAACTCAAGACCAAATCAAAACGCAGAGAGTGAGTGCTGGAGTTCTCAAGCAAGATAGCTGGGAAGCATATGCATTCTGCAAGATGATCACCAGTGCTCTAGTTAGAAAAATGACAGTTCAAAGCAAAAAAATAGTCTGGCTTAAAATTAAATTTTTATCTGTTAAAGAGAAAAAGAAAAATGAAATTAAGCATGATGTAACAGGATTCAATTGAAGTGGTTTGGATTCCTTCATCATTTGTTAGCCATCAGCTGGAAATGACCATGGAGAAACTGCCTCCCCATGGAGTTCAAGCTGGCATCCCATTTTAAAGGCAGTTTTTCCACATGCCGTTTCTGCAATACGTAACTAATGAGTATCAGCATACAACTTCATTATTCAAGCAGTAACCAACATTTCTATCAAAAAGTATTCTACAGAACTTTCAGCTTTTTCCCCAGAGAAAACAGATTTTATTCTGTACCAAGTTTCTTTATTTTAAAGTAGATACTACAGAAAGGTACCACTTACCTGTGCACTGATTTAACTTAGAGTTCCTAACTGGACATATAAAAACAAAAGCAGTCATTTTTGGATATCAATTAGTGTTGAAGTGCTACTTTAGCAGTCCTCTGACTCGACAAGCATTTGTAACTTGTTTTTTGTTCAATTTCTACAGTTTTATTTCCAGAAAGTCTCTTGGCCCTTGCGTTGCCCTGTGGTTTTGACATGTCAGTGATGAACTGCTGAGATAATGGGACAGTCAAAGTTAACTAAAGTTCAAAGTTATTTGAGTAGACACTAATTACATTTCACCTGTTTAAAACCCAGAGATCACACAGACTACTTAAAACTCAAGACTGAAAAAAACCCAAACCAACTTACTTGTTCTCCAAGTTTATCCAAGTTGTCCAAGAAATACTTTACAGATTCCCCCTAAAAACAAAGGAAACGGTTATTTAAATAAGTGGCACACTTGATCCCAATAGTTTACATTCTGAAGTCCAGTTAATTTAGTGAAATCTAGATTTAAGTGTTGTAAGCTTTAATCACCACTTTTTAAGCAGCTATCCTAAGAACACAACTGACATTTTATTTTTAGGCCAGTTTATATTTAAGCTTAAAAGCACAGGTAGGCACATTTGTAATAGTTAAATTATTTCCAAGTTTAGAATTGCTAAATAAATCCTACAGTGTTATCTACAGGAGTATCAACGAAGCAACCACAGCTTCATTATCAAAAGACACATCCAATTCTTCTAACCCTTTGAAGAGTCTGCACATCCAGGCATTCAGGTACAGGGATTAATCACTGGAGATAAATTAATTTATAACTGCATTGCCATACAATCCCATTCATACAGGTACTTTCCCTGAGCACAGCAAATGACTAGCAGAATAGAGGATGAGAAACCACAACAGATGAAGCATTTTACTAAACTTTCCTATCAGAGACCAAGTCAGACAAGAACTCCTTACTCTGGGAGTAACGAACAGTGCTCCGCGCTGCCATACTGCATGATACCACACCTACTAGACAGGTTACCTTCCAGATTCAAGCCATCACTGTCCTTGCAAATAGTAACTGCAGTTTTTAATCCCTCCAGTAATACGGAACTAAAGATTTTTTATTGTAAGCCTGAACTACAGCCAACTCTCCAGAACTCCATTAGGGTGCTGGGATTAAGGAAGAACTCTTACAAGGATGCTGCTGAACCTGAGTTCACTTGCAATAGGTAATGTACTGATTGAATTTATTGCAAAGGAAAGTAGTACCTTTTTAGGATTCTCAGCATCATCACAGAAGCAGAAACATGCTTCCTTTTGAAAGCTCTTGATTACCAAGCTGTAACTTATTTACTTTACAGTAAATACAGAAAAGAAACCATCTGTGTTTTCACTCTGCGGATGGAAGAGCAAGAATTCTGACTGAATTCTCTCGATGAGAAATTCAAGAAGCATCCAAGGCTGGGGTGACTACATCTAAACCAGACAAGTGAATTAGGACAGGAGTTACACCCTGATAATGACTTCCCCTCACTTGAATTTGAACTCTGCAAACTTATCTAGGAAGAATATCAAACCTCAATATTAAACTGTGTCATCTAAGCAGCAGTAAAGTAGGGTAGGGTAAATAACAGTCCAAAAAGGATTCTGGCAGACACATAAGCCAGGTACCTTTGGAAGTTTTCCAGGTACTAAAAAAAGTTACATAATACAAGTAGATACCGCACCTTTAAGTGTGCAATTTGAACATCAACTTTTAATTAGCCAAGACTGGGACTCTGGTTGAAACATGCCTTGTGCTCGACACACCTGCAGGGAAAGAGTCCAACACAGGTCTACTACCTTATTTTACCTTCTATTTGGCTTAACGTTACCAATTTTCTTTAGGGTGACAAACTGCAGCAGTAACACTAACCATTTTAAAGCCTGGTGGCACACAACAGCAACTGCTTGCAATGGCAGCAGTATTTTACACCTACATCTTTTTCAGCACTTCAGAAATCCATTCTAGCCTCAGTCCTGTCAGGAAAGCGTACGGGGAAGAGCATTCCTATTTCACAGAAAATAAAAATACACAACCTTGATGCACAAATCCATCAAGCTTCCCAAGCAGGAGTAACAGGATCAGAATTCAGGCCTTCCAAGTACTAAGACCGCTGTCTGTAGCTGAATGTTAAGACAAAATAAAGTTTAAGGTCAGACTTAATTTCTTTTTTAGGTCCTAGTAGGAGCTGGTAACCCTCCCTCCCCCACCACAGGACTATGTACAAATCAGCCAGATTTCAGACTCATTAAGTGCAGGTGTTTTTTCTAGAATACCTGGGCCTCAGAGGTTATAAGTATGCATGCATGTGTGTGCACATGCATACATGTATTTTAATCTTAGACAGCTCTTTTTTATACTACTTACGGCAATGCCTACTCCCTAAAGAAGCATTAACTCCGCAGTACTGGAATGCATGAGTTACCACCTCTCCTTTAAGTCCCAGGGCTTACTGCTACTGCAATGGATTGAGCAGTTGGAGCAGACAAGTAAGCCACAGCCTGTAAAGGTCACAAAACACCCCCAGAAGCAGCTTCCTAAAAGAGGGGATTTCCTGAAAACACAAATGCAAAATACATCGGCCTGCAGCAACAGCAACGCTCTAGAGCCACATATGCAACAGTAAAGTAACTGCCAGAAAGCACACCAAGAAGACTGCTTAGCTTTCTAGGCTGTCATGTATCAAAGTCGATGGCAGACAAATATCAAGGTGGCCATTCTGAAACTCAAGAGATTAAACTATAAAAGCAACCAGTTACAAACATAATACAGTTAATAAAGCAGTGACATACCAGTTTCTCTCCTCCATATGCCTGGCTCAGTCACTGGGTTCTTCCCTTATGAAAAATCTATTCAGACAACTAATATGACACACCAAGCCAAGTGCCATCAACATGACCCAACTCTGTGTTTCAGGATAAAAGTTGTTCAATCGTTGGCTTTTATCAATTTGCATGGCATCAAGAACTTACAACAGCTTCAAATTCATCATCTGTTCTTCCATCACATTCCAGACACCCCTCCATATCATACTGCAACAAGCCAGTGCCTTGACTAGTAATAATTTTCTATCTGACCTGGACATCTTCATATTAGCAGGCTAAGCTCTGCTAACTACAGATACTCTTGAACAGCAAACTACCACAACTAACAGATTGTTATCAGAATGCACTACTGTGGAACTGAAGAGTTTTGACCCATTTTAAACAAGCTTCAAAAAGACAGCATTACAAAGCAACCAAGCAAGACTTCTGATCTTTTTCCAAAGGGGTGAACCTACGTATTTTACGCAATAATGAAGAGAAACCCACTGAAAAACCCATCATACAATAACCAAGGAAAGCCTTAAGGCCAGCAATTGCTAAAAATGAGTAAGAAAATTATACATTCACAAGCCTGTACGACAACAGCTCCAAAGACAGCTTCTGCGTTAGGCTACTTTTTCTTGATATTAGATACAGAACTAGATCTCACTCTCTAAATCCATGACAGTGGCTATATTTAAATGGCTGTATTCAACAGACAGTTGTTGCATTATAAAGATCTCCCTTTAGACAAACTGTAAACCCTCTGGTTTACCCTAGATGACTAGAAAAAAGAAACTGGGTTTCCCCACTCTGCCCCACTAACTCCAGCGTGGCTCACCGCGTCCAGCCCCTGCCACGTGGCTGTTGCAGCAGTCAATCTGCTGCAGTCATGCCACAAAGGAGCTACGCCAATGACAAAATCAACAGGAGACTGAGAAACTGCAGGATCTACCCCCATTAAAAAAATCTATAGCTCTCCATTACATTCCCGTTGTCTTCACACCCATGTTCTGTGAGCACATACAATGGAAATTTAAATTAAAGACCTAGTTAAAAAAATATAGTGATGTAAAGGTCTTTAATTAGTCACAGGCAAACTTTTGCATTTTTTAAAAATGCAGGTGAACCCTTTAAAGTCATTTTTACAGTTGAGCAGTTCTGAACTGCAAACTTCTGAAGCGTGGTTGAAGGCTACCAATGACCTGTTACACTGCAGGAACCATACCACTGAGCCTTACTTGTCCACTGCCCGCCTCCTTCTACTTAACTTAAAGCACAGGCCCAAAGATGCCAATAGAAGTGACAAAGTCAAACGCAGGCTTGAGCGCATTTCTCATATGCACGTTGACATACTGCAATAAAGCAAACTTCTTGAACACACACCAATACAACAGAACGAATGGCCTACACATTAGCTTCAAAGATCTTCCAGTGTTAGGTGACTGCTCTTTTAATACAGTATTAAAATAAATCACATCAGAATATCAGATTTTAAGCAATCACTGTGACTGCTGGTAGAAGATGCCTTTTTTTGTTCAGATGGAGTATACACATCTCAGCTGCAGCCCTCCAGACTCCTCCTGATTCAGAAATGCATGTAAACCACAGGAAGTTGACTGTTAAACAACTTTATGAATAACTGTCAAGTATTCCATTTTCAGAAAGGTTTGATTCAAAACAGCTTGTGTGCCTCCTGGAGTCTTGTGATCCTTACTGAAGAAAGCCAAGCCAAGTCATTTCATCATGAACATACAAGTGATTTACAAGAAAGCACAACTAAATCATATTCTTATCAAGGTACTCAATGTTACAACAACTTCCCTTACAACACTGCATTTGTTTTAGTCTTGCTCATGCCTGTACAATGAAGTATCTCAAGTTTTATGTAATGCACTCTTTCTACAAAGACAGGATCACAGCACATACTGGCCATTTACCTATAAGACAACAATGTATTGTAGCTGCTCATGTGGTCTTCTGAAGTAAACCAGATTAGTTATCTTTTATAAACAAAACATGGCACAGAGAAAGATTACTGTCTAAAATGTTGCTAGTCAGTGCCTAAAGCAAAGTAACCACAAAAATATTTTTGGGGAGGGGAAAAAAAAAAAAAAGACTACATGAAATACACAACAGATGAACACATCTTTTAAACCCAGGAAGTGGCACCAATTTATTTGGTTTCCATGAAAACAATGTCAGCAATCTAAATATGATTTGTTGAAACCTTAGCATAGCCAAATGGCTTTTTAGCTATTCTAGGGGAACACAGACACTACATTTTTTCCAACAGCAATCACTTAGGGGGAGAAAAAGAGAGAGAAAAAGCATCAAATAAAGATTTAGTCATCACAAGGTTTCAAGAAAGAAACATACAATTTATCAAACCATCTATGTTTGGCTGCAAGTTCAGTGGAACATACCGAACTGACAAAACTTAAGTATCTGAAAGAATAAATCAGATATTTAAAGAAAATAGGACATATAACTTAGTAACTCCAGATTAGAATTACAGCAATGACCAAACATTTTCTCTTCCTGACCTTACTTGAATTTCTGGGAAAAGAGAAAGAAAGATTTCCTATTTTATTTAATTAAAAAACCCACAAAAACACAAACAAACAAAAACTACTACCAAAAAAGGCTTTTTTTTTTTTAAAGCCTAGTTTAGAATAAGAACAGGTAACGACAATGTTTTTAGGCTGGCATGTACATGCCCAAATTGACACGCAAACCAAACTATCCATAACATGGGAAAAGCACCTTGAAGGAAGAAAGATGATGGAAGAATAACCAGAGCCTTAAAATTCTGCATCTTACAACACCCTAGTAATCCTTATAGCATACACTTCATTATGTATAGTTTTTTTTTCTGTTAGAGGCTTAATCCAGATAAATCCATATGTGAGGATTTTGGCAAAGAGTCCAGAGAAAAGAATCTCTACCCTTCATTTTCTTGACACCCCACCCCAAGCTGATTCAAAAGAAGACTGACTGCAAATCAATACTGCTGCTACTGAAGCTTCACCAGATGTCTTCTGAAATTTGAGTAATAAGCAGAGAGATAATTAATGGAGAAATGTTTTAGTCAAATCAATGCAGATTTCCTAGTGGGAGAGGTATTAGAGAGCACTACAGCCTCCTCCCCCTCCACCCAAACGAGGGATGTCCGTAACATTACACAAAAGAGGCAGATGATCCAGATGATACATTTATGCCATGAATGTACCTAGCCCTAATTATATTATTGAGCTCAAATCTGCAATTGTCTTGATTGTTAAACCAGTAGAAGTTGAACCAAGTCTTATGTTGAGACACTGAACTGGTCTGGTTTCTTTTGCTGGCCTTGAAGGTAAATAAAATAATCTTGGTTCCATCAGAGCTTCCGGGTTTCTATAAATGGACTTCTCTCAACAGAATAGGACAAAACTTCTACACATTCATACCTATAACTTGTTTATTCAAAGAACTAAATTTAAAAACCAGATACTTTCCCTATTTTATAGCAGCAATTCAGCAACTTGTTTGGTATCTCCCTAAGGTGAGGGGAAACAATTTGTTTCCCAATTGCCCCTCCTACGCTCCAACGCTTGATAGAATGTTCTCTGTTTAAGCAGCAATTTTATTAGCAGCGTTTCAGCAGTTTACAATAAGCATATACAATCACTAATTTTTAATAAGGGTGCTAAAGGTATTTAGGAGAAGTGTCGAGGTAAGCAACAGTATATTTACTTACCAAACTGCAAGTCTGGGTCAAAATGTTTGAGAGTGTGCTAACACAAAACACATTTCCTGGAGAGAAGTATATTTCCTTTCTCTAAGTGTTAATTACGGCCAAAGTTATGGTAAAACCAGCATGAACTGGCACTTCCGCCAAAACAAAGCAGTCCTCAATTATGCCCACATGAGCATTATAGCAGCCATGTGCAGACCAGCCAACTGCTCTGCGTTAAACTAATCACTCCTGCCCTAAGAAGGAAGGGCAAACTGCTTTAAAATGGCACTGCTGCCAGTGGAAGCATTAATGGACCAGCCTTAAAAGGGCTAAAGAACAGATACCGTATGTCAAGATCAGACATTTCAGGATCTCCTAGCTTCTTTCTCTCCAGCTCAAGTATTTGAATAGTCATTGAAATCTGATCTGCCCATTTTCTAAGATAAAATGTAAGTACATTGGGATTAATTGCCCCTTCTTTTTAAGACTGGAGAGTTTCAGACACAGGCTACATTTGCTTATACAGTAAAAAATAATTCTGTTCTCCACCAACACACGTCACAAATGCGTCATAGCTCATCCTACCTCTGAGAGCACTATCCTATTTCCTCTTTTCAGCACTTCCTGCATGCAGCCCAAGTTGTATTTGACTTTTTTTCAAAGCAATCAGAGCTGCGTCACACAGCGTAGAAGTGAAACCTGTCTTGCGTTCAGTCACACAAACTGAGTATCTGTCCTAAAAAAAGGAAAGGTTGAAATCCTGACTCACAGAAGTAATCTTTTATAAAACCTTCTGGTAGCAGAGCAGAGTTTATATTCAGAACAGCTGGATCACATTGGGTGGAGGGTACTCAACAGCATGAAGCTACAAAAGCACCAAGGAAGGGAGGAGTCGCACTAAGGTCATTTAATGACTGACATTTTTATCTTGCATAATGGTGTTAACAAAGAAAGGTGAAGGGGTTTAAGAAGGGTTTTAACCCAATAATATCCCTTTAATCTATTATCCCCTATTTACCATGTAATCCAATTAATCCATAATTCTCAAAATATGGATAACAAATGGAGGAAGACAGAGAATGCCAACCTGAGCTCTTGCACTACAACTACCCAGCAGCATCTGCAAGCTGCTGGGTACCCAGGAGTATCGGCTACAGCTGCCATACCCAAACAGTTGCGAGTGAAAAAGGGGAGGTAAGCCAAGCCACACGCAAGTCAGTCTAGAACTAAATACCCCAAAGAGGGCTCCAGTATCAGCTGTTTCTCCTTCTTGCACCAAATTCAGTTTTGCACTATCCTTCACAGTGCCTCATTCACTTACACAATTCAGACTTGGATTTTCTCCAATCAGTAGAGCATTTCCACTGTTCCAGATACAACATGCTATCCCAATTAACCAAATGAAGACATGATCAAGCACTAAGCAGAACTTAATCCGCATACTAGTGTACCACAGAGCAAACTGTTCCAGTTTTGAATTACTTTCCTAAGAGGGAAGCAATTCAATTTCATTTTTCTTAGCTAGGTATCACTCGACTTTCCTGAAGAAGGGATGTAATTGCCAGATTCTCAACAAAATTTCCTTAAAAATATGAAAATTCACTACAGCTTTTAGGCATGAAACAGCATTCCATTAAAGCTTACAGAACTACAATTTCTTCCATGCGAGGCACTCTGTTAGCATATTTCCAACTAATTCTGAAAGACTACTTGGAAACCATGATGTGCCATATTCTATGAACAGCTGAGAATTTTAAGGAACTGCATAGCTTTGAGTTGTATGAAGTGATATTCTGTTTGTACAAGTCAAGAGCAAAACACAGAAGTCTGCTGAGACTCTTTCCCACAATTAAAGACCCTAGGAATACACAGCGTCTACCCTGGCGTGTCATTTTCCTTAGGATCACCAATGCTTCCAAATAGGAAGCACACTCAAGTCCACTGCAGCCCCTTCTACAGATCAGAGCCAGGTTAAGAAATGCAATAAATGGCATATGGCACAACACATGCAGAACCAGAGCATCTAACAAAAATGCTTCTGTTTGCCAGAACCTGAACAGAAATTAATCCATGAAAGCAAATGAGGATATGCAGTCCACAAGATCAGGTGCACTTTCTTTCTTCAAAGATATTTTTACTCTCTCCCTCAGTAAGTATTTACAATCCAAACTCCTCTTCCAGCAAATTTACTTTAGGAAAGACGCCGATACTTTGCAAAAGATTTTCAAATTTCATTGATGAAACAAATCTTCCAAGTCATGGCACACATGCAGACCTAGAAGTCATATGAAAACATGCACTGACCAAGATGAAACAGCCACCTCCCAATTACTATTTACACTCTGGGAAGCATCTATATAAACTTCAGATGTTTTGCACACAAAACAGACTGGAACCAGACTGTAAACATTTGCTCTTCTTTCAGTGCGCTGACCCACTGGCTCCATGACTTCATGTGTTTGCAACTCACACTGCATTTAATCTAACACTGAAGCAGTAGTGAGTCTGCAAATCTGCCATCCATCATTTAGAGCTTTACTTGCTTCCAAGTTGTACAAGACCGGCAAAGGCTCCCAAAACCATGACAAATATTTGGCATGTGGAAACATATCAGCACTAAAACTGGCCATATTGAACTTTAAGATGCTTGAAAAGCCCATTATTGCATACTCTGTAAACTAAATCACAACATTTCAAAAGCAGAACCCTAAACTACCAATGCATGTACTGAAGCATCCCTAGGATTCAGTTTTAAAGTACATTTGGTTCCTATTTCAGCCTCATGAGAAATCCAGATGACCAAATGCTTTTTAGTTCCTTCCTCTGCCTCAATTAGCAGAATCCATTTCAATTAAGCTCTGGTATTTCTGTTTGCAAACAGTGACATACTAATATATCAGCTCTTGTTACAAGCTATCTGACAAGATTCAGTGATAATTTACTAGGTCTTGTGAAAGATCTACATGTATCATTACATGAATGTTACTGTTTTTAAAAATCAGTAAAAGCTGTGTCTAAAGCACTCAAAGTAACAGTAAAGTACACAAGACTCCCTAAACAGCAGCAACATCCAAGAGGCTGCAAACATTTCACATCACTTGTAGAATTTCATACTAGAAATTAACTAAAACCAGAAAAACTAGAAATTAATTACTAGAACAACTATATAATTGTTTGCTAGTGAAAACAGTTAAAGGTCCCAATACCATCCACATATAAAATTTTAGTAGATCACTCTACACTGAGGTGGTTGGTTTTTTTGTTTGTGGGGGTTTTTGTGGGTTTTTTTTGGTTTTGTTTTTTAAACACACACTATTTTGTGTAGATATTTTGAATTACAGATGGTGTCAGTGCACTGTGTTTCCTCGCCTGGAAATTCTGCGTCCTTTTTATTTGGTCACCAGTGGGTGATCAAATACCATCATGTGCCCAGTGAGAAGTGCTTCCAGCCAGTCTGCCGAGACTCCCGTCGGTTTGTTTAAAATTATTTCTCCGGCATCATTAAACAAAGGAAAAAGATACAGAAACTCATGTGTGATTACGCATTCCTGTACCTCTCATCCATAAAAAGAATTTGGGGTCTTTTCAGTTCCTTGGTTAAGTCACTGAAGAGGAGCATGATATTCCAGTTATTTTAACTGAGGAGTACTAGGAAAACATTTAAGGCACAAATGACCATGACGGAGAAGTGTGCAGCATAGTACAGTGAATCAAGGGCTGTAGAAGTCAGCTCACTGCCTATTATAGTCCAAAAATTTTCTTCTCTGAAATAGTTGAAGTTGCGGGTTACTGTGATGACAAAGAATTCAGGGTGTTTTCTATATTTAAAATTCCTCAACTTTTCCAGCCGTATTACCTGATGTTTATTGTTAATGCAGACATGCAAGTGGAGAAGACACCGGAAATAATTTAGGACCTTCTTTAGCTGCTGATGTAGTCTTAAACATTTTCTGTATTCACCATTTAAATTCAACCTGTCAAACTACTTTGGTTGTAGAGTATAAGGGTTAGTCTCTAGGATTATTCAGAGATTTTTATTTGGATTAAATACATTTATTGTTTGAGGCTGCCAAGTTAAATAATGTTGTGTTCTATGACCCATTTATCCACCTTTAAGACAGAAACAAAGGCTTCATATTCCAGAGCAATACAAGACACTACTTGGTATCCGCTAGACTCCATCAGCACCATCAGTGATACAGCTTGCTGTTCTGCAAAAGGGCAGGCTCTGCACCTTCTAAACTTCTCAACTGATTTGTGGTAAATTTAGATACTTACGGAAAAAAAAAAGTGCAAGTAGACACAATGCTGGTGTGAAGATTATCTTGCTTTCTACGTGAAACACTAGTACAGTTATTCTATTGCTTTACGTAGTAAGGTCAGCTGCACTTACATTTTCTCACATTTTCTTAAGGAACTTCCTCAGCTACCACAAGCTAGTTTCCTACCACTTTGCTAGTTCTGCATGAGACGTACAGCATGAACTCAGAACATATAAATAGTATTTATCATAAAGTGAAGTTTAGGTCAATAAAGACAGCCAAAACAGTCATTCAAATAGAACCTGAGTGCAATATGTGCTCAGTGAGAGCAGACTTAACTAGCCTCTAAGGCTGAAGTCTTGTTACAGTAAGCTCAAATTAGGGAACAGCAGTACAAATCAACACTGCCCCTGGCACCGCACCTTAATCCTAAAGGATCCCATATTTACATATGAAAAAGATCACTTCATATTCTTTGCCTCAGGTGCAAAATTAATTTCACCTATATAGATGGAAGATCACAGCTGCATTCATACCACATGTTTTGCCAGCATGGAGATTTGCTGACAGCTATGAATACTGGGACTTTGTAGTGTAGATTGGGCTTATATTTAGTAAGTCATTTCTAAATGGACAGAGAACGGTGTAGCCATTGCTACATTTAAATTCTGTGAAGTAATGTAATGAGACAGTTCTACAGGTACTAACATGTAGTATCTTGCAGGTTAGTAGCCAGCAAGGAAATGGGCTCTGAATGAATGTTTGTATCAAGGTCTCATGTTACGCTGCAAGCTGCAGAAGCAGCAAAAGCTCATCTAACACATTTGTGCCAATTTAAAAGAATCTGCTGAGAACAGGTATACATTCAAGACGTGTGAAAGGCTGAGAAAGTCTCTTCCTCTGAATTCTTTAGAGGTTGCTGGCATGCACAGCGTATTCAGAAGGACACTTATATTTTACCTTTATTTAATCAAGGCTCAGTTATAGAAATCCAAATTTTTGCAAAAAGTAGGTGACCTTTTAGCCTTCTGCAACAAAACGTTTAGGAAACTAAGGCACACGATGACCAATATGACATAGCTTGTTCAAGACAGAGTATGTATAAGAATACATCGCTCTGCTCCCCCACTGTACTATGAAAGTCTACATTTTAAAAGCAGTGGTTCCCATAAACAGATATCTGGATCGAGTTTGCATTAAGAATTCCATCCTCAGAGGTTGCACTGAAACCACACAGAAGAGATACACTTGTACAAGCTAAGTGTAGCACACAGGCCTCCAAAAAGTTGCTGGCATTCTTGGTTGGAAGACAACTCAGCATGCTTCTGCCTGGCACGTGTGCTGCAATAACGTGTCCACATCAAGACAGCTCCCATTGAAAGCCCTCTCAATCCGGAGCCACATCTGTGCTTAAAAATAATAGTAACATTCAGAAAAAACTATGGCAAAGATGTTCTTTAGTAAAACCAGACCATCCTGCACTACAGCATCAATTGGTAATACAAGATCACTGCTCTCCGAACACTTCAGTATTTTACTGCTAACAAGAAAAGTCAGCAGGCAGGAAAGGAAGAATGGTGGAAAGGGAAGAAGGCAGTCCCAGAAACAGCCTTTCAAAGCACAGTAACTCACAGAGGCTGAAACAGAAGTCCTAATCCCATTTTGGAAAATGATTTAAAAAAATGGCACTTTGTGTTAAATTAGTATAAAAGTTCACCGGAAGATTGTTCAGCTCAATTAAAATATTATGGTCAAGCCCCATTACCAAAGCACTAGTATACACACTGAAGGGTTTCAAGGCCACAAACCAAGAATAAGGAAACTCAAGCCTCCTTATGGTTTGACTCTAGTGGTAATCCCTATATGGAGCCTCATCAATACAAACTCAAAGCCAGCATTATCTTGTCACTGGGGCAGGAAAACCAGCAAATCCTCTAGAACCTTGAGTCTTTTCTGAGGATTTGAATGACTCATTTTTAAGTACAAATTTGTAAAGCACTTTTCTCTCCATAGTTATAGCAACAAGCTTTGATAAAGCCTTTTCACGTAAAGACCAAAAGATGGCAAGCAGCTCTAACCTTTCCAAGGGCTTTAAGGAGTCATGCTCACTGTACACATGCCATCCTGTCATTTCATGCTTGGCAGACCTATTGATTGGGGAAAGAGGGGAAAATAGTTCATATTTCAACACAGACAAAGCAGCAGCTTTTTGGTTTTCCCCACAAAAATTTAAGCAATGTTCAGTGTAATTACAACATTGTATTTGAATAAAGTAACTCTGAATTATATGATTAGGTGCCCAAATAGTCAATGCATATGTTTACAGAAACACTGGGTGATTGGATCTCATATCTGTACTGAAGACGACTCTTCTATTAGTTTGAGAAACTTTCTACCGACAGTTTATGCACTCAAGCATGTCCTGATAGAATCACCACCTACACACTTCAAGCAGAAACAGAGCAGGACAACTGAACACTCAATCCCAGAACCAAAAGGAGATGGGGGAAAGGGAGGGGGGAAAAGACACCTCTATCCCCCAACTAAGGGGCATGGGGAGGTTGCAGAGGATGAATACTGAAAGGAATATCAACACATTACAGAGGGCACAAGCTGTTGAAAGGCTTCTGAAATTCAGCGTCACAAATACGGTATAGATGCTTTTAATGAATGACAGATAAGATACTCTTTTTCCAGGTTCTATGCTTGTGACTTCAGAGAGACGCTGAAGTACTGACCTCACAACCGTTTCATAAGATGGGCATCCACACTTGAGAAAGAGGAAGACTTCAACATCTGTCAGCCTAGTCTGACTTCAAACACCACTGATCTCCGCAGGATCGCTACTCTAGAATCAAGAGCATTTCAAGGACATGTTGCCTATGCACCTGAAAGAATGGTGCTAATACTTTTAGAAAGTTTTGCTAATACTTTGCAGTGGCCATCTGAGGACTGATTATTTGCAGTAGAACTAATTTAATCTTCTCGTGTGTATGACAATCCCACCAATATTCAGATACAGAACCCAGAAAAGCCCAACCAGAATAAGATAAAATACAATTTTCCAGTAAATTGAACAACACTCTCCAAAAATACTACTCTGCAATAGAAAAACGCTACAGAGAAGCTGCAGCAAAACTAGCAGTAGAACTTCAAGCTGAACACGCCTTTTCCTGTCTTCTATAATCTGATCTAGCACTTGCAGACATGTCACAGAAGTAAACAGGATCCAGAGGTAAATGCATATCCTATCGTCCTTACTGCATGTTCTACGTCTGCAGATCTATGCAAATGCAGGCAGAATAAAGTGTCATCACTGCCCCTGCACGTTGCAGGTTCATGGCATAAAAGAAACCAAACAACATTCAGTGTAATTTGCAAGGAGGGAAAAATAGCTATCTCAAGATCAACAACTGCTGGTAGCAAACATCCAAACCCACCCAAAAGTTATCTTTAATAAGAAAAAACCTTTAACACATTCAAAGCTTATCATGTATCTGAGCAACCTGGCTCTCATCCCACTTTTCCATTCTCAGAGAATTAGAAGACTACTGAAGACTACTTCAAAACGCTTCTCTGTTAATGACTCTCGCAGCAAATTCAAGAAATGCAAGTTCACAGCAAACGCACTGAAGTGAGAGGCAGCATACAACGGTACTCTTCCACAGAAGTGCTTTCCTCAGTGTTACTAGATACGCAGCACCAGTACTAGACACTCCTCAGCTGCCAGTGCCTCAAAGCAAATCTCAATGAGAACAGCAAATCTTTACCACCACATAATTGAATAGCTCACGAGTATAAATAGAAAAGCTAGGAAATGTCTAGTTAAATCGGTTTGCATGTTGTAGAATTAAGATAATGGGTGTGTTTATCCAAGTCATTTCAGGAGATTTTTACCGGAAATCAACTTGCAAAGAGAAATCTGAAACGTTAATTAGATGTCAGAGAGCATTAGGCTGATACAGACTAACTCCATAACTAATCCATGTTAGCCCTCTGACTAGAGGCCATAGGAGAAATAAACTCGGTAGATGAAGGAGAGAAAGCTTGAGGATGACCAGAATCCTAACTGTGAGTTACAAGAACTGACTAAGCTACAGAGCCAAAATAGTCTTTAGCTAACCATGTCAGTGGAACTATCACCTGAGTGACTTTGGTTTGTAATAAAATTTGAGGGATTATAATATTAACCAACTGAGAAGCATTGAAGTGGCATATATTGTACTAAGCTGTAATTAGCTCTTTCCAGTTTTAAAGCACTACACAAGCGTGAACTAATGAATTTTCATAAATACTGTTGACAGTGGCCAGAAGGCCCCTATTTTTATACCAAGGAAAATAAATCATATTGAGTATCCCCATGACCACGTAAGTTAAGAAAATGAGGAAGGACACTCCAGTGAACTAGGCATGGAAATGCTGATTTCTAATTCCATTAAAATACAACCAAGTTCTGGTTTTCCCCTTCTCATGCTGCTATAAAAGGACCACATTGTTTCTTCAGGCTCCTAGCATCATCTCTGGCATTGTAAGTGAAAGATGATAGAGAAAAACAAAAAAAGCAGGAACAGGTCAATGATCTCTCACAAATGTACATACCTCTAAGTTTTAACCATATACATGCAGAAACTTTAATCATAAACCCCCTTTCTCTGTATTTCCTATCTGTCCAAGCTACAAATGGCTTCTAGAACTACACTCTTGCTTCCTTTCCTCCAGAATTTCTATGTAAATTTTGACATTTTTCACTCCTTATCCATCACTGCTCTGTTCTTCATTTGCTCACTTCTACCTTTGCCCCAAAGTGTCCTATTCCCATGATAAACAATACTTTCCCAGCATTCCTGCCTGTGCTCTCTTAATATGAACCATGTTTTTCAGTGCAGTGTCAAACTCAGTCCAGTGAAAAAGTTAAACTCACTCAACAGTCTGAAAAGAAGTTAGAGTATATACAGTCAAATAATACTCTTCTTCCATGCTCAGTCCCAGAATTTTACACATTTTTTAAAGCCACTTTTCCCTCTCTCCTGCTCATCTAATGATTGCTGGTATCTCTCCTTTCATCACATTTTTTGCCACAAGCAGTTGAACTGAAAGTAGAGCGGTATTTTTCTCTTATTCCCCATTCTACAATGCTAACGATTTTCAGTCTTGAATCCTTACTTCAAGAGTCAGTACTCGACACAACTGAACTGCCTGCGCGTCTTCCAACTCCCCCCTGCTCTACCTCCCGACTCAGGGATGCCTGTCAGTCCCTCCTTAACCATTTGTGTCTTCCTTCCATATTACGGCACATATCTAAACTCTCTGAACACTCTGCTACAAAGCCCGGCAAAAATATATACTGCTTTCAGGAGTTTTCCACCATTCTGCCGCCCACATGGAGCTCTGTCATAACTTAAGCTAGAAGCTTACCGGGGTAAAACCGAGACTTCACGCTTGGCCAGCACTGATCACACTGCTTGCACTCAATACAATGACATCATTCAACTTTTTTTTTTTTTATGTTTATAACTTGGCATAAATATCTTGGGCTGAGATTTTGAAAGGATTTAGGAAATAAAGCAATGTAAGTATAAAAAAAGCAGTTAGCTTACTTTCAAAAATTAGTATTAGGACAGTACTCAACTATTAAAAGCACTTTAAAAAATATCCTTGAGTTCTGCCTAAAACACAACCTGATCAATATATATTTTTGCAGAGAAGATTATACAGATTTAGGGATTTCCAAAAGAAAGCAATAGTTTTTTTTTTTTCCTGTTGGATTCAGAAGAACACATTCTTCAAATCCTACTCAAAGTGAAACTCTGCATATGCTTCAGTTACGGAAAGAACCTACTTCTCAGAGAGTCTAGACAACAGAATAGTAATAGCTCCCTTTTCCTTTGCTACTTAGCCTGAAGTCACTAAACATGCAATCAAAGACAAAACAATTTTATTTAACGAATTTTAAAACAGATCACTCCAGCACAGCAATGATGTCACTAGAAGTCACATCTGCACCAGAAGAGGATCTTGACTACAGTAGAGCAATTACGCTTTTATGATCACTTTGAAGGCAAAATGCAAGAAGCAACAGGTCTCATTAGAAACTTACTTACATAGCTCAGAACTAGGCTGGGCAGGTGATAGGCTACTCCAGCACCTGCCCATTCTGCAGTCTCTAGAAGACATTCCATAATCAGGGCAATACATATTTATAGAGTATTTACACAACCTATTTAAGTCAGAGAATGATTACACAACCATTCATAATAGCTCAACAGGAGACATCATCAGCTATTGTTCAGATTCACACTAACACAAAGGTTATTTTTAAGACATAAAAAACAAAGCCACTTAGGTTTAAGAGACCTACAAGAACAGATTTTATCTATTTTAAGGTTCTCAACCCCCACCCCTACAAAACCCTATGCCACCGACGTTAACTACACAAGTCTATGAACCAATAAACAGCAAATTTAACTTAAATTCTTCATTTACTTTTGCGGCATTTGCATGGAAATGGAGTGAATGGATTTTAGCTGTCACAGACAGTTAAAGCTCCAGCTCAAGAATGCTTCTTTTTCCTTTCCAACCCCACTACTGAATTGTATACTCCATCTCAACCCTACTATAAAATTGTATACTCCATCTTCAGCTGAGAACTTCAATATAACAAAAATCTCATTACATGAGTATCAACATAGACATTTAAAATTAAACAGGAAGTATACAGAGGGAATGTTTGCTAGATGCTTAAACTGGAATAGAGAAGGGAGTGGTTTTTAAATTCTTCTCATTAACCCATGCATATCTTTTCTTAAAAATCACATTAGTATTATGATTTCCTTTATTGCAAACCATTTTCTTTTAAGTCGATGCACTAGTTAACAAAGGGTAAAAGTAATCATATGGTAAAAACACTACACAGGTACTAGCTTTTTTACAAAACATAAAAGCCCTCTATACCTCAGCTTTCTCACATATGAAATGAGAACAATTATGTCAGAAGCTTTTTATTGTTCTTGTTTTTAAAAAAAAGGGGAGGGGGGGGGGGAGCTAAATTGCATCTCTTTGCAATACCACAGTGTAACAGTCTATCATTCAAGAATGCTTAAGATTCATAAGGAGGCCGCTTGATCAGCATTTTACAGAAAAGCAAGACAGGAACAAGAATCACACACACTCAATTAAAAACACTGAAACACAAATCTTACCAGCTGGAATTCTCTGCGCCTGTCGTATGCGTGCTGGATACCACTATCCGCCCATAGAGCTCTTATGGCTGGAAGGTACTGTAAAAAAACTGCTGTCTCCACCATGCCTTGCACCACCGTGACTGACCGAGTATCAAAAGCCATCATCGTGTCTCCATTACTCTGGTTAGCAGGATCTCCCCAAGGGATATGAAGTTTCTCTCTGGCATCTACGAGGACTCTCACACCTTTAACAACATGAAAGAGCATCACAATTAGAGTTTCTCAGCATCTACTATTTCACTAGCCTACAAACCTGCAAAGATTCAAACAACGCACTTACTCTGTACAGCCAAAGCTCAATAGGAATATCCACCCAGTAGGAAATCAGAAAGCTTCTGAAAAATCGACTCAAAGCACTACATTTTCAGGTAACATCAAAACTCAGATATTTGCTACCAGAAAAGCATGGACACGATCAACAGTACGATATCCATAGCACATGTTTAACTCTTGAAAAAGTGCTATTTTTAATTACTACATCCCCAGTCTGTGCTACCAAGCACCAATTCTTTTACAGATATTTATACTTCCCTCTGATTGCCAGAGCCATTCTACAGTCATTAAACTTACCTGGCACGAATACAAGACAAATGAAGTATGTTTAAAAGCTCATATCGGAATATGTTAAACCATCTGATGGCTTATTTTAAGGTTCCCTAGTCTTTGCATTCTTATTAACTTGGTATCTAGTTATACCTAATTGTAGAGATTTATCACTGCCTTTAACGTTTTCAGAGATATGAAGACAACATTTACTAAAATCACAGCACTTTTTAGAAAGTATGTTTTAACTGCTTAAGTGCAGAAGGAGTTGTATCACCTACAGACTTCCCCGCACTTTTTGTTGTTGTTTTGGTAAATATTCTCTAGGAGAAACACAGTATTTTTAAACTTCTGTTATACAGGACTTTAAAAAGAAAACATTGTGATCATACTGACAAGGGAAATGCAGGACAATGAATTCTAGTACTAAATTTACTGATGAAAAAATAAAAAGAAAAAAATCCAGTAAGAATAAGCAACTGTAAAGGCATGGGGAGAGGTATCAGGAAATCAAGATGTAGTAACAAATGACGATATAACAACATACTTGTTCAATGCCAAAGTATTTTTTTCAAGCTTCATTCTCTTTTCATAGTTTTTCTATCTGTCAAAAGCAATGACTGCAGGAAAGCAGCCTCTGAGAGAGATATGCAGTTCCTACGTGTACACTTTCACAGAGTAGGAAGTGCCTTACTTTATTAATAAACTATAACCTGGTCAATATCCATACTCGTGATTTTTACTGCCTTGCTATTTATAGTTTTTCCAGGCTTGATTCGTAAACAGTTTTGTAAAACAATTCTCTTAAGAATCACTGGACCTCAGCCCCCTTCAAGAGCAGGACTGAGGTCTGACAAAGCTTTGCTGTTTTGAGAAACTTAGTTAAGACTTTGTCCAACTATTACAGAGTCCAAATCAAGAACATGATGAGCGATTTCAATAAGAGAGAGAAAATAAGTAAGCATGACCACTTAAGTAAGGATGACAGCAGTGAAAACAAGAGCCCGCTCCTAACCCATGTGGGGAGGTTTTGGCAACGCATCTATGAAAAGTGGCTCTGCGTGCGGGTTTCTGTTAATTGATGTGTCAGCCCAGTTTCCAACACGATGGCAACGTTTCTTCCACTGAAGCGAAATGCAGAGCGCGCTTCCTCCTCTGGCACAGGACACGTCTCATCCTCACGCACTTTCAGGTGCATCTTCCCCCCATCCATGACGGCGCATTACTGCGATCGCACTACCAGGAAATCGCAAGGCTCGAGACCTTACGGACTGAAACCGCTGCTCCCACGGCGAGAGCTGAAGCCGCCCTCCGCTGCACGGCGGGCCGCACCCGGGCCAGCGCCCGCCGCGGGGGACGCCCCGTCACGGCGGGGGTGACATCCCGCGGGCCCGGAGGGGGGCTGCTCCCCGGCCGCTGACGCCGGCAGCGCCGGGCCGCTCGCCCTCGGCGGAAGGAAGGGTGAGGCGCCCGAAACGAAAGCACCGACCGTGCGGGAGGAGACCGCGAGCCCGCGGGTCTCACCGGCCCGAGGGACCCCCCGCGCCCGCCCCGAGGGCGCCACCCGCCCCCCCCGGCCCGGGCGGGCCGTGCCCCCGCAGGCCGCCGGCCCGGTGCCTGGCGGGGCGGGCCGGCCCCGCCGCCGCCGCCTCACCCACCCTTGATCACGTTGCTGTAGATGGTGGCGCGGAACTCCTCGCGGGCCGCCCGGTCCCAGTCCTGCCCGTGGATGATCCGCATCTGCTTGAGGAAGGTGGACTTGCCGCTCTCGCCCGCGCCCAGCAGCAGGATCTTGACGAGGCGCTTCACGTACGTCTTCTCGCGGTTGAGGCACTTGTCGATCTCCTTGGACTTGCGCTGCTGCTCGGCCTCGCCGCTGGTGAGCAGGCAGCCGGGGAAGCAGCCCGACAGCACGGAGCGCGACGGCAGGAAGTCCGCCATCTTAGCGAGCACTGCCAGCGAGGGGAGCGGCCGCCCGGCCCGGCCCGCAACAGCCCGCTCTCTGCCCGCGCATGCGCGCCCGCCGCCCCGCCCCGCCCCGCCCCGCCCTGCCATGTGACGCCCTCCCTCCCGCCTCACACACACGCTCACGTGACCGCGGGGCGCCGCCGGCAGCCACGGCCCGCGTCACGTGACGCGCCCAGGCCCCCGCCGCAGTCTGCCCGGGGGGGATCACGTGACAGCGGCTCGCGCCCGCCCTTGGCGGGAGCCCCGCCCACGAGCGGCGCCTCACAGGAAATGGCGGGAGGGGGCGGCTGCGGCTGCTCCCGCCTCCGGTGCCGGCGGGGCCGCGTTCGCAGCCGTAACCGAAGCGAAGTGTGCGCTCACGTGAAGGAAAATGAGGCTCAGGCTCAGCCGGTCCCGGCGGCGGCACCTCTGCCACGGCCCCGCAGCCGCTGCAGGGAACCTGACAGGCGAGCGGCCGGGGGAGGTCAGCCCCCGGTCAGGGGGGCAGGATGAAGCTTGCCAGCTAAGCAGTTTTTGTTCTCGGTACAAAAAGAAAATAGTGTCGTTAAAACGCTTTGAACAATTTGGCACATACTTCCTCTTTGCTCCTCTGAGAAGAGCTTTCCAGTACTGCTGGGATACGGCACCAGGCTGAACAAACACACCGGTTCTGGGCCTCACGCGGGGGCTGTACGCAGGCAGAGCGATAAAAACGGAGTGGAACCTTTTATCGGCTACTAAGTAAAGAAACAAAGGCAGTATTTTCAAGTGCTTAACAGTAAAATTTTTCTAAAAGTTGGCAACCCTTCATATGAGAGGTAGAGCAAATAATAAGCAAGGACTGAAAATCCCACTCTTCGTGGGACCCACAATTGTTCCATTCGTCATTTGTGCAAAAAATTAACTTACCATCAATTACACCAGCGTAGCACAAGGTGATACAATTGCTGCCTACACAGAAATACACTGACTGAAGAGGCAGTCCATAAGATGAAAGGAAAAAAGATACAGTAACCTTTGTATTACTTTGGTTATTGATGCAATTTTTGAAAACTACTCAGAGAAGTCTTAACGTACAACATGTTGGTCAGATCAGCAAGTCTGTGGTCTCACATGCCTGCTCACTGACACACTGGTTATGTTCTGTAGGCATAAGGACACAGATAAAACACATAGGACTGAAAAGCAAGCACACGTGCATGTGTGGTTCACATGTGGTTCAGTTGCAAGCACGTATGTCCATGTCATGCTTTCCTGACATGGCTATTTATAGTGCAGAAATCACATACGTGCAATTACATATGCAAAGATGACATTAAACATTGGTCTCTCCTTACATCTCCTTAATATCTGCTGACTTTTTCTCTCAATGTTTTTCTGCTTTTTTCCTAACAATAATCTTAAATTAGAAAAAGGAAGAAGTGACCAAGGAAACTGTGAGATGAGTTTAGCACAAGGAAATGTCACTTTGCCTCAACTGGAAGGACCTCCTTCAAAATCTGCGATGAGTATCAGTGTTCACACCTTAGACAGAGGATGGCCCCACATGGAGATAAATTCCACATGAATTATTCCATGTGGCCTTACCAAAGAAAAAAAAGCATTTCTCAGAGGAGCAGGATGTGGTATAAAATTAATATAGTCATCCAACAAGCACATCCTGGTGGTCTTGGTACAGATGTGGAAGCCAGTCATTCCTGAGCTCTAGTCCAAGTTTTAAAACTAAGTGATCTCTGCTGGCTTGCCACAGCTCTCATCTCACCTTCAGAAATGCAGAGGACTCCTGAGTTTCTACAATTCCTCTTGGACTTAAGTAGTTTTCAGCGAATGAAAATCCTACCAATGTTTCTCCTTTTGTGCTTCTTGTCTGCAGAGTGAAACTGGTAACAGCACTTGTGCTTTCCTTCAAAAAGTTTAATGTCCTTGCTAAGGGAAAATGAATATTTATTGCCTCTTAGTGAAGGAGAGAGTTAAAAACAAGGAAGCCAAGAACAAAACATAGAAACAATACTGGTTGCCTACTTTTTGAGAAGCTAATTAACACCTACCAGTGAAGTATAACCAAAAAAAAAAATATGCTAGAAGCAGATTAAGAAAATCATAGTCATGCAAGCAGAGAAGATAACCAACAGCCAAGCTTGCGCAAGGGTGGCATAATGAGTCCTTGCCTTCCAGGCCAGCAGCGAGATGCACCTAAAACCTGGGCTGCAACAATAAAGGATGAATGAATGAAGAGTTAAAGCTGTTTTCACCAGAGGCCAGAACTGCTTCGAGACAGACAGGCATCTCCTAGGGCTACCTGGGCTTCCTTTCAAGGTGGTTTCCATCTCTCTCTGGTCCTCCCTAGTAGTCTCAGTTTTGCCCTTTTCCTTCCTCTTTTCCCTCCTTTCACTTCACTTTCCCCCATGAACTCGCCTACTCAGTGACTTTGCTAAAGTCTCCCTTTGCTTCAGCCTCTCCCTCCATGTAACCATCACACTCCAGTCGCCTGCTTCCTGCTGTCCCTCTTGGCGCAGGTCCCTGCCACTACTGCCTGCTGCCACCCTGATCTCTCAAATTTGTCACCTCATTCTCTAGTACTGTCATTCCACATATCCAGCTGCCTAAGTCACCTAAGTCTTGGGTAGTCCCTGGCCTCCTTCCTCCTCTCCCCTTCACATTCCCCTTGGCTGGGGAGCCCTCCAAAACCTCCTAGATATGCCATTCCCAATCTTCTGGCACAGGAGCATGGCTCTTCAGCATGCTGCAGAGTGGGAAGGGCTATTCCTGCACTGAGGATGATGGTGTTCCCTGGAGAGGACACTGAAGTAGGCTCAGCATCATCCAGCTCAGCAGGGGAAGCCAAATAACTCAGTCCTGGGTCAGGTGTTAACCCAGCTGCATCCTCTGACCCCAGCAGCCAGGCTTCATCTCTAAGGCAGGGTGCGCAAGGTCTTTCTCTGTTTTGCTTTTTTCCTTCCTCTTTGCCACTTCTTTCCTTAGCTTTCCTGTCCCTGGAAAGTCCAGGAGTGACGGGAAGCAAATGCTGCCCATTTGTGCTCACAGCTCTTCCCATGTGGCTGCTAAGGAAGCTTCTCATTTTGAGTGCTGTGCCCTACCAGACAGGACAATGGACTCTGGAGATACTGCTTTAACTGTTGCCTTGCTGGGAGACCTGAGATTAAGTCATGTCTCTCTCTACGCCACAGTTTGCACTCTTTTTTTTTTTTTTTGGTAAACTGCTTTGAAATCTTCCTGGAAGGAACCGCGTACTGAAATTCAGCCTCCGCTTGCCACGCTCGCAGTACCATTCTCGTTACTTCACTTACGTTACCCCTTCCTTCCCCTCAGGGCCATCCCCAGTTTCCTTAGATAGAAAGGTAGTTTACTCACCACATGCCTTTTGTGTTGCATGATTCAACTTCTGATGTGTGAAGAAGGGGCAACCACGTAGGAAATGTGATCTTTAAAAAAAGGGGGGGATTCCCTCTGCAGTGCTTTCCACAAGAGAAACTGTCGAGAATTGTGAGCGGGTCTGTTGAGAATGATCACAGCTTATGGGGACTTCACAAGGAGAACAGAGGGACAAAATTCAACTGTCACCAGACCTTTCCCCGGCCGGGACACACTCCATGGCCTCGGGTGCAGGCTGAGAGGGATCTGTGGGCTCTGGAGAATATGCGGGCTGGCACCATTGACATGTGATGCATTGACCACAACTGTATTTTCACTATAGCATCACGTATCTCCTGCGTGGGGTACAAACATCCATGTAAACTTGCAGTTACATAAATAGCACTGCATTTACTGTAGAAAGCAGGTACTGGGAGGTAAAGCGGACTCCCCAGGAAATGTCTTTTGTCATTATTTGGGGTGCAAAAAGGCCAGGACTAACTTGTGGAGCCAGAAAGCAGCAGTGAGTCTGCACAGCTGCTGCTGGTGCTCTCTGCTGCTCTCCCCCACCATTCGAGTCCCTTGCTTTCTTGACGGACAAAGTCACACATAAAACAGCCAGACTGTGTCAGGGACTGTAGAATTGTTTGCTCTCCACAAGTGCAGGTTTCGTGATTAGAGGCCCAGGAGTGTCTGCCCTTTACAAGCTTGTATAATCTGATTTAAATGCCTTGTGCTTCACATGGCAGATCTGCTGTAGCGCATTAACTGCTGGGGTAGTTCACCTGGGCAGCAGGTGAAATGCGGTTCATCTCCGATCTTGTGTTTGCTGTTTTGGGTCACTTACAAATGTTATCATAGTTGAATTTACGTTGGACATCTTCTATAGCAAAGACACGAAGTAGCTTTATAATGGAGAGAGAAATACCCATAGGCTTTATTTTAGCTTGTCAGAGAAGACTAGAAACAGAAAAAAATCCACATCTGATCTATGAGGGGTGTCTGGGGTGGATCAGCAGGATTTAAAATTACTGGGAGCTTTGGAGCTCAGCAAGGTTGAAGAACTCACACCTCAGCTTGAGCTCTTCAGAGCTATTTCTCCTGGATCTCCTGCAAGGAAATTTTGTTCTTAATGAATTCATTTGTAGACCCAGTTTTCAAATGTTTCTAATTAATAAGACACCAATATCCCCCTGTGGAACTGTTGAAGTCAGTATTTTGGGGTGAAATGACCATTTTTGCTCCTCTAAGTATGGGGGACACATGCAGTTGGTGGGGATTGATCCTTTACTTAGCCCAGTGTTTGCACCTCACCTAGAGTACTTCCGAGTCCTTCCATCACCCAGGAGGGGGAAGGAAAATAGCCGTTTGGAGTTTGTAACAAGTTTTCCCAGTTTGCCTACCAAACCAAGAAATGGAGCTACACCTTTTTGTGTGATATTTACCCTGATATTATGTCCAAAAGAGTTACTTGCATGTATAGACATCCTATTCTCCTGCCAGTATCTGTGTCTCTCAAACAGAGATGGGAATCACTTTTGTTAGCTAGCATTGTCAAAATGCCTGCATGCCTTCACTGTCTTTTCCCTTGCTTCCTCTGACTCCACTCTGAATTCCCTCTCTCCTGCTGTTTGTCTCCAGGACCATCCGTGCTACTGGAGTTTCTGTCACCTTGGCAGTTTCAGAGGGCCACTGGGATCTGAGCTGTGTTTTGAAGAACCAAACAGCACCTCAACACTTGAATTATGAGAGACTGTAAACGTGTGAAGAACTCTTCTCCCACTTTTGGCCACCGGCTGATGCCTTGAAGCATGAGGTATGATAACTTTGATACTAGCATGTGGAATGACAGAGGTTACACATAATTGTTAAGTCAGCTAGCAGCACGGAGCAGAGAAGAGTGGAAAGACCTTCTGGAACGTAAGGAGTGTCTGTTATCCGGTGGCTGCTGTGACTCATGGGGGGATTTCACATGGGAATGACTCTGAGCAGACACAGGAGAAAGGCCTTCCAAAGCACTGGTGTGCACAGATACTATGAAAGAGCAGAGATAAAGATAAAACACTTCCATGAGGGCAGCAAAGCAACTGGGAAAGCAGCCTGTGCCTTCAGGGTATTCCTATGAATGGAAAAAGCACTCTGCTCCGAACTCAGAGCCAACGTGCTTTCCTCAAGCATGCGAACCACAGATCGTAACGTCAGAACAGTCACAAACACCGTGACGGGGAAGGCACTGCCCTGAGAAACAGCTATGCACGTGTGTGGGAAGCATGGGTGCTCCCTGTGTGACTTGGAAACATGGATGTGTAGCGTGTGAAGTGCACACAGGTGGGGGGGTATAAATGTGCCTGTATGACCTGTGCCCACGTGTCTGTGGGATGCACGGGAACATGCCGGCAGCATTGGATGGGATTTGCTGCTCGTGGAGAGCGTGGTCCGAGTACCTGCCCAGTACAAGTACACATAGCACTCTGTGCACACTGAGGTGCGAGTGCACACTCCCGTGGGTGCTTATTCTCTGTGTGGTGTGCAGGGAGGTAGACACACAGCACGTGTAGGTACGCGATGTGCAAAAGGCAACATGCCCCCATGGCTGGCAGGAATTCCTGAGAATGCCTCATACGAGCCGAGGCACAATTAGATTCTGCATGAGTGAGGACCCAGCCCTCTCCTCCTGCCTGGCTGTGCTGGCTGGCCGAGCCCTGGGCAGCAGGAGGAAATTCCACTGTTTTCTGAGGAAAACAGAGAAACGGAGCTCTTCGTTTCCAGTGCTGCCAGTCAGGTACTGTTCCCCCACCCACTGGCATGAGACAGCTCAATCGTGAGGAAGCACTCTGTCACCCTGTGGTGTTCCTCTGGTCGCTGTTAGTCACAATTTCCTCACATGGCAATGCCACCGACTCCCCCAAAACCACCCGGCCGGCTCCTGCATCAGCAGCTGAGCTAGACTGAGCTGACCAAGGCTGGTGGCCTTTAAGGAGCAGATGCCTGAAGCACTGCTTACCTCTTGCACATGCACGACACTCAGTCACAACAGCTTAGTCTTAAGCGCCCTTGTTTTACCCTGGCTCCAGACTGGGAGTGTTTTGGGGAGGGATTCTCCTCTCTCCGGAGGGGAGCGGTAAGTGGGGGCTTTGCCAGCTCCTGCCTCCCCTTCCCTAACTCCACCTGCTCTGCGCAAACACCCTCCTTTTGTAAGGACCGTTTCTAGTGTGACTACCAAGCTCGGTTCACACGGACAGCTACAGGCACCCAGCACCTCCCAGAACCAGGCTACACCTCCATCGGCGCCCCGGCCCCGGCCCCGGCCCCGGCCCCGGCCCCGGCCCCGGCCCCGGCCCCGGCCCCGGCCCCGCGGCTCCCACTGGCGCCCCGAGGCGGCAGCCGCGCTGCCCACGCCTTCATGTAAATAAGCGTGGGGCGGCGGGTGCTGATTGGCTGCGGCGCGCAGCGCTGGCGCCTCCCCCGGCAGGGAGAGGAGGCGGTGGCGGGTGGTCGCAGCCAGGTGCGTCTGGCCGGGGCCGCCGCTCCGCCAGCCAGCTCCGTCCGCCGCGCTGCCCGGCCCGGCACCATGACCGTCACACGGCTCGACCAGGGGCAGCGCCACCGGCCGCGGATGGCCTTCCTGAAAAAGGTGAGGGCTGAGCAGCACCGGGGGACAGCCGCACCGCTCTGGGCATCAGCACCGGGGGGCACGTCGGGGCGGCGTCCGGGCGGGGCGATGCGGTGCCTGGGGCAGCGCTGACCGGTGCTCCGGGTGGGCGGACCCGCCCGTTCATAGCATCCTGCCCGGCCACGGCTCTCCGGAGCCCCTCTGGGGGTGTGGGGTTTGAGGAGTGACAGCCCCATCCCCGCGGGTTTGAGGCTGCGACCTGTTGCAGAGGCCCGTGGATCCCTGCTGGCTCCGAGGTTCAGGCTGGGGGTTTGAGGGGCAACGTGTGCAGAAGCCACGGAGGAAATAAAACTGTAATTTTATTTATTTTCGTAGCTTAGCCTCAGCTGAATTATTCTCCTGACACATTTTCTCCCTCTCCCATCTTTTTGCCCAAAGACCCTCAAAACTGTGTCATTTCCCAGGGGAAAAACCATAATCTGCAGCACCAGGCCACTCAGTTCAGCTCTGGGCCACGGTCAGTCCAGTGCACGCGTTCCCAGTGCTTCTACCTGATGCCCACTTTTGGAGGATGTATCATGGCCAACTGTCTGCTCTCTGCCTCTTTCCACTATTTCAGAAATGAGCGTATTTGTGACCAGAAACAGTTGAAAGAGTGGGAAGATGTATGCCTACGCTTTTGGGTGTGATGTGTAATTTTGTAAAGCATTTGGTGTTTTTTTTTCTGTAGCATTCATTCAAAAACGTAGCCAGTTTTAGTATAACTGGTATCTGAAGATTTTAAAAAACAGACTGTTAAGCTAGCTTTTCTCCCACCCACTTCTCCTGCCTGTGGCTTATCCTGTTGAGTGGAATTAGCTGAATTTCCAGTGACAAGTACAGTCAGCCAGTTGCTGTTCAAGTCGTTATCTCTCCTGCAACGCCCACGGCCTGAGGAGGATTCCAGGGGGAAAAGGGAGGAAATTTGGGGCTATTCAGTGCTAAGGTATGAGCCTGACAATACAAGCGCTGTACTTTTTACACTAGAGGAAATAAAGAAGGTATTTGCTTTGGTGCTGTGTCTTTCAAGGTAAATTTGGCTGGGGAGCCCTGCGAAAGGAAATACTCTGGGCCAAATTCTGCACTGAGTGATATTCTGTGGAGTTGCATGCGGGGGTGCAGAGGAGAAGCTGTGTGCTTTGAGAAAACAACCTCCAGCAGCTGTGCTTTATCTGCTCTGCAGGAGCGTAGCAGTCTTTACAAAGTGCTCTGAGTTCCTCAGGTGGGAAGATCTGTTAAAATACAGCGAAGCAGTGTTATGGAGCGTGCGCTACTCACACTGTGAGCAGCGAGAGGGTTTGAGTAGTTCTAGTGCTTTGCAAGTCTAAGACCTGTAAGCACGAGGAAAGGAAGCTCCCGAATGGTCAGCAGAAAGGCTTTGGCTCTCATCTCTGCTTTCATTCCTCTTCTGTTTTTTTCAGACCTCAGGGAAGCCATGGATGGAGCCTCCGCTGTTACATGGCAGCGTGGTCTGTATGCAGACGGCCGTGTCCTCAGAGCTCCCCTGAAATACTGAGCACCTTTACTGGTTGCCTGTGGTGGGAGCTGAGGATGCTCGGCACGCATCCAGTGAGCACCTTGCAGGCTTAGATCTGTGAGGAGCTAAAATCCTAGAGAGAAGCTTTGTTAATTGCTTAAGTCTGTGCTCAAACTGTCACATAAGCTGTAACCGTGGGTTTGCGCCAGCCGCACGGAGGAATTCCTGCCGTGCTGTCAGGCTGCTGGCCCTGTTGTGCCTTTGCAGCTGCGATGCGTCTCTGTGTGCTGGTTCTCCAGCAGGCAGCTTGTGACCGCAGCAATCCTGCCATCGGACAGGGGGAGAGGAAAGGGGTTTGCTTTGGGGGCAGTGGGCAGTGCCATGTACTTGCTGTGAGGCTGCTCTGCATGACTTGGGCTGGATGTAGAGCTTGGTCTTCGTGGCCGAACCACAGGGGAATTGGGGAGCCCCCTCCAAGCCCCTGTAACGCCTGCTAGTCCATGAAATACCCATGACTAATGCTTAGGTTGTTTTATTCTATTTTTTTTCTCCTCCTAAACTGTCTTGGTAGGAAGAATATTGGCACAAAAGTCTGTTGGGACAGGAGGAAGTGCATTTTGGCTATATGCACTTGGCCAGATGCTAGGAGAGCTTAACTCAGCCCAAGCTCTTGGTGCCTGTGCCTGCCCCAGCAGCCAAGATCTGGCCTCCGTTGGGCATCAGCTGGCAAAGCAGGAGGCAGCGCTGGGCAGGGTTGTGCTCTCCAGCGGCTGCTGGGCTGTGTATTTTTCCTTGCTGTGCCACATAGGCTGCATCGTGACTCATACCTCGTGGGTAGGGCTGACGGATGTCACTCGCCTTTTTCCTCTGCCTCCTCCTTACTCTGGTCCCTGATGGCTCCTCCTGAGGCAGCTCTGCAACCAGGGAGGAACTGGCCTGGGATCTGCATGGCTGGGGGCTTCTTCAGCCTGGCCTTGATTCTCCAGGCTTAGACTCTCCAGCAGCTGCTGGCCCTCATCTACCTGGATGTTTCTTGTGGTGTGTGAGCATCTGAATTGTGTTTTTGCTGGAAGGAGCTATCCATCAGAGTCCTGCTCTCTGTTTAAGTGAGGCCCTGGATATGGCTGGAGCTGAGCCTTAAGCCAAACTCAGCCTCATCCCATCCTCCCTTTCCCTATTCCAGACAGGGAGATGCTGGTGCTACGCATTTCTGCAGAGCATCGCACCAAGCGTGATGTGCTCCAGGCAGCCCTGGTGAGAGGCAGTGTACTCGGCCGGGCGGGACTGTGCTTAGGTTTGGTTTCGCTGCTGTGTGGGTTTAAGTAGGAGGCTCAGTCGGAGAGGTGACGGCAGCACAGTGAGGGAAGAGGGAGCATGTGGAAAGAGCCAGCTACAGCCCTGCCCTCCCCATTCACAGATTTACTTCCTTTGGGTGTGGGGTCATTGTGCACTGGGTGGGAACAGGCCTCCTCCTTTCAGCTTTAATTAAGAGAAAGTAGGAAATTTTAGGTAGCTAATGATTTTTTTTTCATTTCTTCTTTTTTCTGATCATCCATGAATGTGTAAAGCAGGATTGTTAGTTGTAGACCTAGAAAACAATTGAATTAGCCTTCCAAGGCCAGAGTTGTGATGAAGGACTGTATTGCTACCTTGGAAATCAGAGGAGGGAGGGATGATCTTTGCAAATAGTACCAGGCAGTGAGGGGAGCTAGAACTGGGCAAATATTCACGATGGAGAAAGCAAATGTTTAATTATAGCACCAGGAGTGGGCACTCGGCTGTGAGCTAGACCCTGCTGGGAAAATTTGTCTTTCTTACATCTGAAGCAAAGATGCCTCTGTCTGGGTTGATGCTGAGAGGGGCTGAACTCCTCACCTTGGAAGTGTTTTGCTGTTGCACATCAGAGTCTCAGCACATGGAGAGTGACGCTTCTGCGGTGCGGATGCCCTGACCGTGGGGAGCTGGCGGGTGCCCACAGGGTAAAGCTCAGAGAAACAAGGATGAGAAACGCACCGGGGGTGACTCACCCAAGCAATCCATCAGCAGTCATCTGCCCCCACTGCTCCCTCCCATGGGAGAGCATCCGTGCTGGATCCATCCTCCTCCTCTAGAACCATGGGCACCTTATCAATCACTGATCCTTTGCAGACAGGACCCTCACCTTCCCTGGGGCTTCCCACGGGCTCCTGAAATGCAGGGAGGCTTTTTCTTATCATTTGTGAGTTTGAGTTTTGCTTTGCACTGAGTGAACCTGGTGGCTTCTTGCAATCAGATGAGGGGCAGACAGTTTTCCTGTTGTCTCTTCTGTGGCTTTCGGGGTGATGGCACCTCTGTGCAGAGATTCTGGTTGATCTGAAGGGAGACCTCGGTGGGGCTCATGCCTCATGGTGGCTCTGTGCTTGAGGTGAGCTCACCCCAGAGCCTGGCTCCTTTAGCAGTCCTCCACTGATATTTACTTCAGCGCACATCTCCACCTGTCAACCAATGTCAGGAAGTGGCTTCTGGCTCTACAAAATTCAAATTAGACAGTGCTTCCCTGGCCAAAAGCGTGACAAAATGTGCTAGAGCCCTTAGCAAAGCAAGCAAATGTTCCCAATGTATTTTAACCAGCCCTCCTGGCCTCCCGCTGGCAGGCTGGTGCTGATAGCAACTCCTAATCGCCAGCAACCTGTAATCAGCAGAGTGTTCCCTTAGGAGAAGAGGAAGAGACAGGCTGAGGTTTTGATCAGCAAAGTGTATGGTTTGCAGGCAGAGCAGCAGGCACCCCCCGACAGCAGCTCCCTGGCTCATCTTGTTTCTTTTTAATACGTTATTTCTCCAATGACAAGAGGAGCCTGGTGGGGTATGAACGCAACAGGAGTCTGCAGCTCTTTGCTCGTTGAAGAAAAGGAACATGCTGTGCTGGGAGGCTGTGTGGGTTTCTGAGCCAATTCCTCTCTCTCGGCTGGTACAGGTCTGCCTCTCAAGCCCACTGGGGAGGGAACAGCAGCCCTGTGCTGGGGCAGGGTGTGCTGTACTGCTTGCAGGGAGCAAGTCCTGCTTGAGCCTGGTGGGACCTGCCCAGTGGTCATGGCACTACAGTGTGGTGGTGATGATGAGCAGTACTGTGCTTACTCCCAGTATCCCTGTGTGCTGACGAGGCGCAGTCTGTGGAGCAGACACACAGTTACGGAGAGAGTAGGTGATTTCCCCAAGATCACCCGCGTTTGCTTAGAGGGAACTGAATCTGAGTTTCCTAAATTAGCGTCCTGCCTGCTGGACCGTCCTGCGTCGCCTTGTCTCACGCAGCTACATGGGCATCGCTCCACGCCCAACCTTGAACTTGCTGAGGCTGAGATTAGGGGTTCAGTTAAAAGGTCTAAAAAAGTCTTCATATTCCATTGCTTTGGGTCTGGTTTTGCTATTTTAAAATATTTTATATAAGTATTTATACAAATTTTTGTGTGAAATTTTACCAGGCATCTCCGCTTTAGTATTAATTTGACACTGGCTTTAAAAACAGTTGAAAATCCATTTTTACTGTCAAGCCCAGAGTGCATCCTGTCACTACAGGCTTAAATCCTCACTGAACTTGGCAAGACTTAGGACCAAAGTCACTGTGGTGCCTGTGAAGACAATACCCTTCATTATGCGTGAGTGTCATCAAGTCACACTCATTAAATCCTCTAATCCTAGTTAAAAAGCTAAAGCCTCGCCTGAAATGAATGTGCAGAGAGACCAAATTGGTCCTGTTGGACCACTTTTGATTTAATATCTCTGGAAGCAGAAGAGAAAAAGAAGAGCATCTTCCACAAAGCCAATGCTCTCACAGCACTCAGATAATCTAAAACAAGATGAGGAGTGTGCCCAACCCCACCCGTCTGGGTGGAGGATCCCGAGTGCAAGCAGGAGGCTCTTGCACTTTTAGGACAGTGCTAGCAGGAAGTCAAATATAATAGGAGGAAAATACCTTTGAAAATCTTAATCTTTTTAAAGAAAAAAAAAAGAAAAAAAATATAATTGGGAACCAGAAATAAAAGAAGTCTGGCCCTGAGGGCGAGACTCATCCTCCGTAACATGATCTGTTAAAAACTTAGGCAGTGAGTCTATAAACAAGTCATCAGCATCCCTCAGGAATCAAAGGCGGGAGATGTTGCCAGATAGGAGGGTGCGTTGCTCCGGGTGGCGTGTCTCTGCCCCATCCCCACAGACGGGGCTAAGACCCCAGGTGGGTGGGTGCAGCCATCCACAGGAATGGCTGGAGAGTCCCTTGGGCACCTCCTTCCTATGAGCCGGGGTCTATTTCTGTGTTTGCAGTCTGCTTTCCCACATGTAAATTCTGGTCCCCGCTGTAATTGGTCCTTGGACAGCTTTTTGAAGCCTTGGCTCGGGTGGTGGCTGTGCTTTCTCAAAGGACAGGCCGTTCTCATCTCCCCTGTGTTTGAGCTTCTTGCTCAGCCCTGAAGCAAAGCGGTGTGCTTTTCCTGTTGCTCTTCTAAAGTCCTGTCTGGTTATTATCTGCAGACCAGAAACAGAACCTTTGCTATTTGGTCTTCAGCCAAAATATTGCTTATTTTCTTGGTGTGTGGTGCAGTATCTAGAAGTCTGTGCACAGCTGGGGTATTTGTGCAACAGAAGCACAGATTTTATTTCCTCCCCCTCTTTTCTTTCTTACTACCCAGCAAATAGCCCACTGAGCCAGAGAAGAACATTTATGGGTAGCAGAGGTTTGTTTTTTTTTTTTAATTTGTTTTTTTTAGCTCAGCTCTCATGGAATGGTTACATCCTGTCCCTTGTTTGTGTGTGTGTCTTCTGTAACAAGGAGTGATACTGTGAGTCAGTGTGAAAGCTGACATGGTTTGGAGGTGGCACCTCTGATGGAAAGGGGAGGTTTGGAGATGACTGTGGTCATTGTATCCATTCTGTGGCAGGCCCCTGCACGCCCCTCTGGGATGCTGTCCAGAGCTGCGGTGGTCCTGGGGCTCCCTGCTGTCCACTCCTGTAATACGTCCCATCCCTGCCATGCTTTGCAGATTGAAGCGCTTATGATGGAGATGCAGAATCCAGATATGGGCATCAAGATGCAGACGCAGAGGGTGATGATCACGAACATCCCACATGCTGTGGCTGGTAAGAGCTTCACCAGGGGAAGGGACTGGGCCAAGGAAGTTCATCAAAGAAAAGCTGCATGTGGACCTCATGGCCACCCCAGGGTTACCACTGCCTGGGTGCATGCTGGAGCCTGCGTTCCCAAAAATATTTGCCGTACATCCTTGGAGACATACCCACTCCCTTTATCTCATTCTCACTCGTGTCTCATTTCACTCCTAGCTCTTTGAATCAGAGACACAAAGATTGATAATCATGTGCTTTTAGCTGCCTCACATGAGTTTAACTCAAGTGACCTTGCTTTCTCTTAGCATACAGGTGAATAGGTGCTTCAGCCTCCAGACCTGTCGTATTCCTGGTGCGGCTGGATCACAAATAAGGACAAATATTAAAATCCGATTAAAATAGGCAGACTGGAGTCAGACTGAACTTCAGAAACGAACAACAAACAATTAGTCTTCCTTTTAACGTTTTCTGCTAATAATAACTTTTCTTCAGTATGCAGGAAAAGAACAAAATATTCAACCCACTTCTCTGCCTCTAAATGACAGCTTTTCCTCCTTCAAGCATGCTGAAGAAGGAACAGACAGGGAGCTGTGCTGTGTCACGTATGGCATTACAGGCAGCTCTTACCGCAGTCTCCTTTGTGCCTGCTAGCTCCTTTCACAAGGCACTATCGGTACCTCTGCTCCCCTGTTCTCCAAGCCTCTACAAAAGCTCTTGTGAGGCATCCTCCACTATAAATATTCACATGTACTGTACCAAAGTTTCCTCCTTCTGCTTTGGTCTTTCTGCAGCACTTGGAAATCCGGAACAAAAACTCCCACTGAAACTAGTGAGCTTGCTCCAGGCAACTCAGGAGACAACTTAGCCAAATAGATTAATTTTTCCCCTCTGTATTTGCAAAGCCCGGTAGGCCCTGTGTGTTGTTTGCCCCAATTTTTTTTTAAATGAGGAAGCAGAGGCACTGAGATGAAGTAACTTGCCCATGGGTACAGTCAGTCAATGAAAGGGTAAGGAGAACTTGGACGACATCTGAAGCTTGTTCTCAGCAGCACCCTCCATGCATTACAGTACAAACCATATCCTGGCTTATATAGCTATTATGCAGGTGAATTTGGTGGAGTGCTATGCATCTGCAAAGGATCTGGTCTTGCCTTCCCTAGCTGTTGGTGAACAGTTAAGGCAGCACTGCAGAAAAGTTTCCCCTATACCGATGATGACGTGCCAACTAAATTAAGTGCAGGGTGAACAAGTACTTCTCTTGATGTCTGACCAATGTAAAATACCACTTCCTAAAAGTCCGTGGCTAGATGGTATGGAGGGAAGATGCCCTGTTGGTGCTCATCCTCTTTGCGTGCTGTTTGCTTTATTCAGGTTCCTTCACCAGAATTGCTACAAGTTCCCTCTTGCATAAGTCATAAATTCTAGTCAATGTCTCATAGGCAAGGGAGTTACAGTCTCCTTGCATGGCAGTCATCGCTCTCTAAACTATGCTATTTTTAGTGCTGCACAAGTTGCATATACACTGATTGGCTTCTGGGTGTTGCAAGAGAGACTGATTTGTGTTTAGTGAGGGAATGGTGAAGACATTAGAGCAGTGGACACAGATCCACTGAAGAGAGCTTGGCTCTTCACATGCAGGAAACTAACTAGTTAAATTCAGTGTCAGTAAAATGGCTTACAACAGAAAAGGCAAATAAACCTCTGTGTTACATGCACACCTTTGGGGGAAAATGCTTACAGAGAGAGCTGTCTAGAAATGAGTGATGAGATAATCCTTTAATTTCATCTATTTCAGGAAGCAGGCGGTAGGATAAGAGCTCTGAGCCCCTATTAGAAAGTTAAGTCATCACTGCAATGTCAAGAAAGGTCAACACCTCAATCTGCAATCCTAGGGGACATTTGGAGGAAAAGACCCATAGTTGATCAGGGAATGAGTGCATTTTTGCCCTGTTTAAATGGAAGGAGGTTCATGATATTTGCCCCTCAGAACATAAAACTAAAACTGCTGGAGGTTTATGCTGACTATGGGTATGACTGGCCACACCCCACCAAAAGAACTGGGAGAGATTAAGTGTTTGTGAATGCAGAAATCTTGTTTCCCTTTGATATGTCCTGTGACCACTACAACTTGGATCTGAGACTCAGACATCCCTTCTGCACTGAAAGTCGTGTCTCTTAAAGGGCTCGAGAGGACCGGTCACTGGTCTCTTACTAAAACTGAGACAGGACCGTGCTCTGTGAATCTGGAGATACTTTGCAGTGAATCTTTCAAGACAAGATGGTGCAAAGCAAGGGGCACTTCACCTTCACTGGGCGTGGAACCTGTTGCATTGCTTAAGTGCTTTCTAAGCCAATGATAAGGGTTTAAGTGTTGCTCAGGCCACATTGTGCTTCTGCAGTCTTGCGCTGTGCCATCCTGAGGTCACTGCCTGCCTCTGGCTCCCTCTCACAGGGACTGATGCCTGCTTGGTCAGGAGAAAGCCTGAATGACAGTATGGCCAGTGAGAGACTGGCAATGCATTTTGTCTCTGCTGCTCTTGCATGGTGCATTTGAAAGCATGTTTGCAAGAAGGGGTCTGTGCACTTGGTGAGATCCAGAGCACAGGGAGGGGTGAGGACTGGAGAGGTCTCGTTTTGGCCCATGGATTTTGGCATGCTCCTGATTTCAAGCACCTGACATTTTCTTTGCTTTACAGGTAATGATATATTGCAGTGGATTCTCCGACGCTTGCAGATCACTGAAGAAGGTGGGTAGAAATGTAAAAATTGAGGCTTTTTCAGCTTTGAGTTTTAAAACTTTAAGGTCTCCATAGACAAAACCTCTTAGATGAATTCTTCTCTCCTGAGTAGCAGCTCACTTTTAAATTCCAGTGCAGTGTTTCTGTGCAATCAAAACGTTTGCCTTCTCCATTTTCAGAGGCACTCCACCTGGGGGACCTGTTTGTCAAATATGGATACATCTATCCTCTTCAGGAGCCAAAGAATCTTACCCTTAAGACAGATGGCAGTCTGTACAGGTTTCAAGTGAGTTGCACCTTGTCTAAAGCCATTGAGGGTGAGTTCAGCACTAGTTTTAAAAACAGGCAGCTGGGGCAATTCCCCAGGAGCTGTAGTCATGAGGCCGTGCTGTGTAGCTGTGCTAATTGTTCAGTGTGCAGGAGGAAGGAGGAAGAGATCCACAGAGAAGCCTCAGGCCAGTTCCCCCAGTTCTGTGTGTCAGATTACAGTTTACAGGCAAACTGTGATACTTCCTTCAACTAAATTAGCATACTTGTTCAACTTCAGAATAGCTGTGCTTTGTTCCAAATGTGTGTTCCCTTCCAGGTCTTAAAGTAACAAATGGAATTGCTGGTTGAAAGTAGAATGATCTGGGGAGACTGAATAATGAATATACAAGAAGCAGAGTAATAACGTAATGTTACCAAGGTTCACGGTTGGACTGTTCCCATTAGGATGGAAAATTAGGGTACCCTCGTTCGTACTTTGAATGAGGAGTCTGGTTCCCACATGGTGCCAAATCAGGCTCCAGCATCTCAGTCTGAATGCTCAGGCAGCAGTGAGGGGTTGGCCGTATTAACTGACTGCAGAGCAGGAGTGGATTTGACATTGGCAGTTGTCTGACCTCGATTCTCCTGCTGTAGCTGGCCTGCACCACCGTGCGAGCTGACACACAGCTAAGGAGCTGAGGCTCTGAGTATAGCAGGGGAGAACTTTCCTCTCCCTCCAGTGTGGGTGGTGCTGCACACCTCTTGGCATGAGTTCAAGGCTACTGTGCACTAACGAAAGGCTTGTTTGTCTGCAGACCCCCTATTTCTGGCCCGCGCAGAGCTGGCCTGCTGATGACACAGACTATGGTAAGTGATAGCATTGTACATGTTTAGGAAACATGTACAATTTAGGAAATTCTTGCGTAGTGCAAGCCCATGTGTTTGTTCACGCAGTCCTGCACCATATTTGCCGTTTATCTTTTTGTGCTGTGTGTCCACATGTGATGCCCAGCCCTTGCTTTTTCTTTCATACTATTTTGTGAAAAATTCTCAGTCATGCTGAATTGAGGGAACACTCTGGATGTGACTGCCTTGTGGTGGCCTTGATGAGAGAAAGTGCTTAAGCTTCTCTTGTATTCTACTAAGATCCATCAGACATATCTGAAATACTCTGCTGGGTAGGGAAGACTTTAAACACAAGGTTAGATTTCCCTGAGTAGTTAAGTGTGTTCCTGGATCTGAGCCCAAGACTGTCTTCCTGTAGATTTGGATCAAGCCCTGCATTCAGAGATAGTTTTTTCTTCATATAATGCACAGTGGCTCCCAGTATCTCCTGATGGCTCTTTCCATATCAATCTTTTGTTGCCTTTATAATGCTTTTTATTATAGGGCTGGTCATGAAAGTTGGGCTGATCAGCTTGGTTTGCTCCTGTGGGCTGTGCAGTTCACAGACTGATTTGTTTATACCAAGATTGTCCTCTGTGGCTTTTATCTGCATTATGCTGTAGATCTTCTGGGGAAATAAAAAAGCCCATTTTAGATTGGAATGTTTTTAATAGAACTTGGAAGAAAACATTGGCCTGTATTTGGAAAACTTGGAGGTCAAACTCTGAAGAACCTCAACATCTTAAAGATTTGGTTCAGTACCCTTTGACCCATGAAAGCCTGGCTGAGTTCCCAAAGGAGGATTGACTGCTGGCAGAAGGCACACACCACCCGTACTGCGTGGCTGCTCCCAGCCTGGGCACTGGCTCGTGAAGCATCAACGACAAAGTGAAAGCACCAAATTCATTCTTCTTCAGTGAGCTTTTTTGAGCTTGGAGCTCATGCCTGGGAAGATACTGTAACAGACAAAGATTCCTGTGTTTGTCATGTGGGTAGATTTTTAAATTATTCTTGGATTTGATGGTCTAAGTATAACTGACTGCTTATTTGCTTCTCCCTCCACAGCAATTTACCTAGCAAAGAAGAACATTAAGAGGAAAGGGATTTTAGAAGAATATGAAAAGGTAAGGAGATGTTGTACTTGTTCCATTGCAAGCCCCTCTTTTGCTATAGCTTTAGCCCTCTGTTGCTAATGAATGGAGCCTGGCAAAAAACCACCTCTTCAGTTGCATGAGGTGTTACTCCGGCAATGTCAAAAGCCAAAATTTTTGAAGTGAAAAAGTGGCCAGTACAGGAAAATACTCTGAAGTCAATGATAATTTTAGTGGGGATAATTGCTTTCCTTGCAGTGGTATTTTTGAACTGTTGCAATTCATGTGATTATGTTCAGAAAAATCCAGATTTCTTGGCTTGGTTGCCAGCCTGGCCTAGTTGAGCTATGGAGAGTCAAGAAAACCCTAGCATGGGAGCGCCTTGTCCAGAATTTTCACACTAACTGCTTTTTTATTTTTATTCCAGGAACATTACAACATGCTCAATCAAAAAATAAACTACAAGTGGGATTTTGTTATTATGCAGGCCAAAGAGCAGTATAAGTGAGTTGACTTGCGTTCCCTTATTTGCATCATCAGGGAGGGTATGAGGAGGCAGAGCTTCACTGTCTTGGTACACAGTTAAATTACAGTTTAAAAACATACACTGCACCTTTAAAATAACTTGCAAGTGCCCCTCAAGATTGTGAAACAAACCTGCCTTTCATGTGAGCTTGGGATTTCTCCATTTACCAAGTAAACTTTGTTCACTTCGCACTTCGTGAGTGAAGGATTTCAGATGTTTTCAAATGACTGGGCGCCTGCTTGCAAAGCCTCACCCTCGCCCTGCACCTGCATTTCTCTCCCCGTCTGGCATTTGTCCACCAAAGACGTGGAATCGGTGCGGTTTGTAAGAGCACAGGCGGGGGTGGGTGCCTTTCCTGCCAACACATGCGCATGCCTCTTTGCAAATGGTTTTTGCACATGCATAAGCGTGCAAGGGGAGGTTTAGATTTTGCACCTGATGTGACTCCCTGAAGAAGCCGAGGTCTGATGCTGCAGCATGCAAGCCCTCATTAGAGCCAGCTTCTTTCAGCTCAGGGTTGTCCATGAGCATTTGTGGATCAGGCCACTGGACTTAGGACCTGTTATTGGTCTGGTTCAGTTACTGCTTGCACATGTCTCACAGCTGAACTGAATGGCCTGAATCAAGAAGCAGTAAATGTTCCCAGCAGGCACTTCTGGAGAAAACTCTGAAGTGCATACTTAGGCACGCAGTAAAAATTACTTGACTTAAGGAGCTGAATCCTTCAAAATCCCAGGGAATTTATTGAACACGAGATGGGATTACTCCTTTGGAGATAGGACCTTTCCTACTTCTGTGGATTCCTTTTACCTTTTTTTTTTTTTTACCTCCCAGCACAGCAGGCACTGCCTCTGCTGTTCAGCAGTGTTTCTGTCTTCACTGGGATGGTAGCCAAGTCAGAATACAGCTCATCAGATAACTGTCTCATTAAACATGAGACTGTTGTTCTTGTAAATTGAGGTCAGACTTGGGCTAGGAGATGCCAAATGCAGTTTTAAAGTTAGATACCAAGACTGTGTCTGAACTAGTAGATTAAACACGTCTGAGGCTGTTTGATGATGCTGGGGCAGACTGGTGCTGAACAGCCCGCATCCACCCTGTTAACCACAGCAGGGTGGCCACATGCAAACAGCCCTTTGGGAATACTCCCTTGCCCATGCTAAGTCCCAAATTGTGCCCAGAACTTGTCTGGGAAAGAATTAGTTGGTCCAAGCCCAAACCATGCTGGTGCTTCTTCTGTTTAATAGTAGAGGTGATTTGGGGCTTAGTGCCTGGGAGCACTGCTTGGCCCCACTTCTAAATCATTTCTGTGAGAAATGCCCCCCTTTACTGTGAGACAGGGACGAGACGTGTCCGGAATGGCAGTCCTCAGATACTGCCTGGGGACACGGGAGATGGATAAACATGAGGCAGCAGCACTGACCGCAAGTAGCGGGTTGTTACTGTAAAACTCTACCAAAGGGCTGTCTGTCTAATCAAAAGAGGATGTGTCTGCTCCCAGCTGAGCTCAGGAAGACGATGATTTCTCAAAAGCTACAGTCATGTGTGGCCATGTGGACAGCATGATCTGCAGTCCAGAATTAGCCGGGGTAAGATGTGGTCAGGAGGCTGCATCAGAGCATCGCGCAGTCAGGCTGGAACCCATGGGGCAGGGGAGACTGGAGGTGTGCCTCCTTTCTCATCCCACTGGTTTTAGGAGAGCAAAATTCATTAATTCCCCTGGTAGAGTTAAATCCTCTTCTTGGCTTTGCAGGGCAGGAAAGGAGCGGAAGAAGGCGGACAGGTATGCCCTGGACTGCCAGGAGAGAGCCTACTGGCTTGTGAACCGAACTCCTGTAAGTAGAGGATGTCAGTGTGTGGCTTTAGTGCCTTGATGGTGCCCTCCCTGCAGCCACCTGGGACAAACTCTCACATGCTAAGGGTACGACTGTGGGCATGGCCTCTGGGCTGTGCACCCTGTTGTTTCTCCTTGGGGAAGGGGTCAGCCCAGGCCTGCCCTGAGTCTACACCTTCTCCTTGGTTGCTCTCAAAGGTGCAAGGAAGGGAGGTCCGGCTGTAGCACCCATGCTCAGAGGGGAGCGTTGCCAGATTCAGGGGGCAAAGCTGCCCTGGGGCACTGCTGGCTGGGAGCTGCTGGCAGTGGAGCCCTTCAGGGCTCGGGCATCTCCTCATGCATTTGTGTGAACCACAAACTTTAAAACAAATGAGTTACGAAGCTATTAATGTTTCTTGTTCATAACAGCCTGGCACGCTAGACGTCCTAGAGTATGGATTAGACCGCGTAACGGATCCCAATGAAAATAAGGTAAACCAGGTGAGACAGATTTTCTTTTCACACCTACTGAATTTGTTCGGGAGGACCCAGACAAGGTCCCTGGGATTGTGGTTTTTTTAGGCACCACAGGCTGAGCGAGTCAGCTCAGCCGTGACAGCCAAACAGGCCAGAAGTTGAAGCTGTCTCATTGTCCGGGGTGTGGGGCCCTCAAAATAGGCTTTGGCAGCATCTTTTGGCTTGAAAATACTTCGTCAGCTTTCTTGCAACACCAGTTAGTGTGAGTGTTTAGCTACAGGACATGTTTTCTGTGCTGGTGAAGCTGAATTAAGGAATCCTCTACCTCCTGATGTCTGTTGCTGCCTTTTTATTAGTGGTGAATGGACTGGGGGGTGTGTGTGTGTGTGTAAAGGATCAGAGGAAAGATCCAGGTTTAAAATAAAATGACAGAATACCTCCAAAAGGGTAGTGTGTGGCAAGAAGATGGAGAAGTTGGTGTGGTGGATAGGAGACACACAATGTTGCCTAAAAATGCATATTGTATAGCTAGACCATAAAGAAACAGAATTAATGAACTGAGAACCATGGAGGCTGTAACTGGGTGGAACTGGTTCAAAGTCCACAGTAAGACAAATGCAGTTGGTGGATGAGGAGCTGGAGCTGCTCTTCTCTTTCTCCATCGGTCCTTTTAAGTGATCCTGCATTTGTGCACTTAATGCTGTTCATTTGGAAGTGAAGTCAAAGTGTCTCTCAGCAATTAAATGCAAATGTTACTGCGATCACACTCACTGTATTCCCACAACTTCTCATTTTTGTAACAGCCGTTAAACATCTCAACAGCCAGAGGCAGGATAATTGCTTTGGCCAACTGTATTCTGTTGCTATAGAGACTGAAAATGAGCAAAATGTAGGGTTGGGGTGTATTTTATTTTTTCTTGCTGTAAGTAGCAGCTGCTGAAAGCCTTTTCTTTCTTTTTTTTTTTTTTTCCTTAAGAAGAGAAAAGTAGTGGAGGAAAAGGAGAGGGATGGAACAGAGGAGTAAGCCAACTTCTTGCCCACAGTTTTACAGCTGATGTGGAAGGAGATTTTAGGTTTGCAAACAATCTGAAAGCCCGTAGCCATCTGCCAGCTGCTTGGTAGCACAGAGGAAGTGAGCTGAGGGATCTCCATTCAATTCCCACCCTGGGCATAAGAGAGATGGTAGATTCCTCCCGTCAGCAGAGACTCCAAGGAGGGCATGAGCCAAAGGACACCAGCTTCGGGGTGACTTCACTGCCTTTCTCCTTTAAGCTGATCTCTGAGCTATGCCTCCTCTCTGGAGGCTGAGCTGAAGAGGGAAGGTTCTTGTTGCTCCTGTTTCTGCTTTTGAAAGAACGATTGACAATACAGTAGACAGCCAAAAGCCCACATAGAGTCACCTTTGGACTAGCAGCTTCTTTTTATTTCTGCAGGCTGCTCTCACAAACACCTGCTGCTCAACAGCTTTTGGTGGGCAGAAAGGATGGCCCAAGCTCTGCCGGTAAATGCTGAGCTGGACTGTGCTTTGTTGGCTGTATTTTACCCCTGCTGAAGGCGGTGTGGAGTTTTATTGATGTTTTCTGTGGGCCCAGCCTCTGGCTCTGACATAGGTAAAACGGTGAGAGCAGAAAATGAGTGCATGAATCCGGTGCCCATTTATTTGATTTCTGCCTCTGTTCCTGCTCAATCTAGCTTCACTTTGTTGGCCAATTAGTTTTCTTTTATCTTGACAGCTGAGAAAGAAAATATTCCCGGTGACAATTAATTTCTGACATCAGAATGACTTCTTTGAAGCCGATATTGGCATGAACATCTCTCTTTCCCTTGCCTCAGACCCTTTGGTGGGCTGCTCCCTCCCTAATTGATAGAGTCCTCTGGGGATAAACAGGTGCTCAGCCAAACATCGCTCTCCTTTGAAAGGGACTTTTATTACTGACCCATGAGCATCCCTCGGTTATAATGAGTTAGGAGTTGTAGTTGGGCAGGAGGAATAAGGCAGAAGTAGCCATCCATTGAACAGCTAATTAAGGGATGCTTTAGCCTTTTGTTACCCAGGTCTCAGGCTCATGATCGAGTCTCACTGCTTAGAGTGTTACCAGGCAACTGTCAGAGCCTGCTGAGTCGCCTGCAGGTACACACTCGGCTTTTGCTGCCTTTGTAACCAGAGAGCCTTTCTGAAAGGTGCTTTAGCTTAGCCAAAAATCACTGCGCTAGATTCAGGCACTACTGAATGGAATGCCCTGGCTTGTTGTATGCAGCAAATCAGCCACAGATCATTGTAGTAATTGCTGGCCTTTAATTTCATCGGTCTCTGTCCGTTTGGCTGCCTGATAAATGCATAACCTCTGCTGCATCCATCACATCTTTTGAAATAACAGTGTCAGAAGCAGATAAACAAGATAGGGGAAGACCACCAATTTGAACGAAAGTGGGCACATGGACTGTTACAGAGTTGATTTCCAGCTGTTGGGCTGGAAGCACCAGCACAGTGGAGATGCATGTTGAGATGATCTTATGCTAGACTCAGAATTTGCCTCTGGCACGCAGGGCTCCCTGCTGGCTGCGTGTAGGGAAAGGCCCACGTTGCACCCGAGAAGAGGTGTTTGTGCATGCAGAAGCAGAGCTGTGTGCTTGCCGGAGTGCTGTTTGCCACCGCAGTGTCAGAGAGGCAGTGCTCACAGGTTTTTGCAATGAAGTGAGCTGGGGAGGGAGGCCGAGCTGGGCTGGCGCTGCCCCGTGCTTGGCGGCTGGTGCTCTGCACAGGATCCCCGTGGTCATCCTCACAGCTTGCCAAGCTGCGTGCATGGACAGAGAGCACTGCGGCATTCAGGGCAGAGTGCGGGCGTGATTTGCAGTGTCCTGGTCCAAAATGAGCTCTGGATAACAGTGGCCTGTGCTTGTTCTTCACTCCAAGCTCCATCTGGGCATACACACAAAAGCTGTTGCCCAGCTGTTTATGGCCTCTGTAAACACTGAATGGTGGCCAGATAGGCAAAAACATAATGACCATTATCTCCACAATGTGGTCAGGAAGACCCACACTGAGAGCAGAGGAGGTCCATGCGAATGGTTAGCTGGAAATTAGCAGATGTCCCAGCTCTTGTAGGAGCTCGTGGCTTCAGCCATGTGGATGGGCTCCAGACACAGGGCTCTTGAGCAGGTCCTGGCTGGCTCCCAGCTGAGCTTTGCAGCCGCTGTCTGTGCGCATGGGGAGCGCTCAGCTGGTGGCAGCGGGGTGTGACGAGGCCGTGCAGGGTGTCCAGGCGCTGCTGTGTGTCTCGGGGAGGAGGATGTTTAACAGCACGTGGCACTCGCCCGAGACAGACCCAGACCTTTCACTAATTGCCATTTTGATTTGAAGCCTGCAGGGCTGAGGAGCTTATCCGCAGTAATTGCGATAAGTCACTTGTTAAGGGCATTGCAAAATTAATCTCATTATAAGAAATTACTCTTTTGTTCCAAATGTTATTTCCTTCCAAATGAGGGAGAGTGGGTGGGTGGTACAGGGCACTTTGGCGTTGCTGTTGTCAGTAGCAGGGGTAACGATGGGTAGGATGGTGGGGACAACTGGCAGTGCTCAATAGGACATGGAGAGTATTCAGGGTCCCTTGTACCAGCAGTGGAGCTGGAAACTGGTCATGGGAGCACTGTGGGAGAACGGGAAATGAAATGGTGTGCAGCTCTGGGGTGAAATAGCTGAGATCCTTCGTGGTTACTGTGGATTTGAGAACTGGAAAGGGCTGAGCACAGCCAGCACCTGCAGCCCTCAACAGGGTGTTCAGTGCTGGGCTCCTCTTTGATTCTGCTCCAGTTCAGTGTGTGCCACTACTCAGTGATGCTCAGCCCTTCTCATGCCATAGCCCCCTTTTCTGTGCAAGCCTTGGCAAATCTCCTCCCCACCCTGGAGCACCCCACCAAAGCCCCCCTGGTTTTCCCAGGACCAGCTGTCCGGAGGGCTGACCTACATGCTCAGGCTATGGCAGGAGGGGATCCTTGGTGTAGGATGCACTTTAAAAAAAAATAATCTTTCCTTGTTTGCAGACATGACATTAGCTTTGATTTTTACTCACCCACATATAATTTTTCTGTTGTGATGGCATTTTAATTCATGCCTTTCTTGCTCTATACAACATTTAACTTACTGTGTTCTTTTTCTCTTTCCCACCAGCTGTTTGTCTCGTGTGTGTGTGGTGTGCTGCCTGCCTCTAAGACCCCTGTAGAAGATAACACAACTTTACTACCACGTGAGCTGCCTTCAAGCCACTATGCCAGCATCCACCTGTCCTCGCCCCACTGCACCAGGCCTGTCCGAGGCACCCAGTTGGCAAAACAGAGGAAGAAATGAGGGGCTTTTTAAAACCATCTAATGATTTTAATGTGTTGATTTTCCTAAAGTAAATGCCCTAGCCACACTTAAGTTCCATCAAATGGAACAGTTCAGCTGGCACTTGTAAATCTGATGGGGCCTGGTTTGTATCTCGGGTTCCCCAAGGAAATAGCGAACTCCTATTGTGCAGGAAATAGCTGGCCTGAAACAGAAACAAAGTTCTCTAAAGAGGACACTTCTAGGACAGTAAATGCAGCGAATTTCTCTGCACAAGCAGGTGATTTTTTTTGCCTTCCATTTCTACAGTCCATCTGAAATAATGATGACATTGTAGAAGTGGGGTGAAGAAATAGTGTCTACATGGAAGCTGACCTGGCATCAGGGGTGCAGCAGCTAAGATCAGAGAAGGGTGAAAAGCTGTTCCTTAGTCCATAAGATGTCCCAGGAGCCTTTGACCAATGATCCTGTTGTCCAAAGGCTTTTTCCTCCCCCTGATGTGTCAGCTCTTACCCCCTCGCACGCAGTTCCTTGTGTGTTGCCAGCAGAGCATTGCTGCTGGTGCACCTACTGTTTGCTTTCCTGTTTGTCCCTGCTAAGATTATGTGCGCTGCAGTCATTTGGAGCTGGGCATGGTATTTACAGCAGAAAAAGCTTCCTCCCCTTGCAATGCCACAGTGAGGATTTCTGTTAGTACTACACTGGCCAGGCTAGATTTGTGTTAGGATCAGACGGGCTGGCTTCATGGTAGTGCTGTACAGATTGGCTGATCTGCTGCATATCTGGCTCCTGCTGCTGAAATGGTGAGTGTGCCCTCTCAAAACCAACCAAGTTTCAGCAAAATATGCGTACTTTTTTTCCATATAGAGAACAGTTTCTCCCTCCTGAGCAGGACTAGTGATGATGGTTAAAATGCAAAAGCAGTGTTCCCACAATGGTCCCCTCACAAAGCAGCCCTGGGAGAGCATCTTGCCTTTCCCAGAATAGGGGCAGCTCAGCATGCAGGTTCTCTGGTGAGAAGATGGGAGAAGCAGTCTGCCTGTGGCATTCAATACCAGATGCTTCATCCCTCATTGCTTACAAACTGCACTTCACCAAGGCACTCTTGCAGACCCATGTCTGCCACAGGGTTAGTTTGACAGGATAATTCTGGGATGCAGATCTTGTTGGCTAAAACGGGAGATGAAGAACTGAAACACTGCATAAGCCTTTAAAGGCTTGCTGGGAACATCCCTGACTTAGCCTGTCTTTCCTTCTCCCTCTTCAAGTTTATTTCACACAGTAAGTAACTGTGCTTCAAAGGAAGCTGTGTGAATAAACGCCCTGCAGTTAATTTCTTGCCTGCAATTGCTTGCTCATTTGTGGATGACATGTAACATAGTCTGGGTTATTCAAATCACAACGTAAGCACCCTTTGCACAGCAGATACTGCTTCTGAGGCTTTTAATTGTGGTGTTTATATTTTGCAATGTGTTGGTTCCTGTCTCCTTTAGCTAATATTGAATGATCTAATCTGTGTCTTGTAAATGAATCTATTTTAGCTCCATTAGAATAACCCCTTAATTGAAGGCGTACAGGCAGCCTGTGATGGAAGAAGCAATGCTAAACAGTAAATACAGCTAATGGAACGATTTACGGTGTGTGGATGCTCTTAGCTTTGATGATACCCTGATTAGCTGCACTGCTGTGTTTGATTTTAATTGTAATGAGAATTAATTGGAGAGCACTGCACAACGGCAGCCCTGCAACAGTGTTTTCATGTCTCAAAAAAGGCAAATGAAAGCACCCATCCCAATTTAATGATTTTTGTTTCTTTATTTTACAGAAAAAAACTATGGATGTTTATAGGAGAGAGGTAAGTGGTCCTTCCCTCACTCCTAGGTGTTCATCCTGTACGTATTACTTATATCAGTGTTGCATGGGGGCTAAAAGCCCCCTTTGCAGGCGATGGGCTGTTTTAAAAACGCCTGGGTTTGGCTGGCAGAGTCTCTGCCCCATGGAGCTTTTGGTCAATGTGCTTTCAGGACATTTCCTGCCTCTGCACCTCCCACTGTAGGCAGCCAGCAGCTCTTCCAGTGACGGGAAGGCTCAAGCAAGGACAGACAACAGGGCTAAAATCCAATAGATCAAAATTAGTGGTGGGGAAATCATAGGAGATACATCCAGTGGCGCCAGCGTAGAGACAGCCAAGGATCAATGATAATTACATGCTAAATCATCCAGAGCATTTGTAGGTGCCTAGAATGGTAGCTATTATCCAATTTTTGTATAGCATGGGGAGTGCTTTTTAATTACTTGCACATTGCAAAATGCTCTTCTGACATTTGCAATAAGCTCAGTGAAAACAGCCATTTTACTAAGACGGTTTAGGGATTCTCTGATTCCTTGGACATCCAATAATTAGGGAAGAAGCAGTCCGTATTGTAGTTAGCTTCGCTACCTGGGAGAGGGCATGTTTGAGGTTCAGATAGAGACAGCCTTGTCTTCACATCTCCACGCTCCTAACCATGGACGTGTCTGATCCCTCTCAGATCATGTACTATCAGCAGGCCATCATGAAGTCCAGAGTGAAATCTTCTGTCTCTCTCGGAGGGTAAGTCCTGATTTCCTTCTGTCCACACATTAATTAGTCTTCAGCGCTCATCTCCTAATGAGATGATTAAGCTATCTGCTCTGGCAGCTGGTGACTCAGTCAGGGGAATCGATGTGGTGGCCACACACAGTGTTGTTTGTGCTGTCTGGGCTGTGTGTTGCCTGGGCCAGGAGGCATAAGGCAGAGGAGGGGTCAGAGTCCCAGTCGTGATGAAGAGTCTCCCTCAGAGCTAAGGGGAGCTTTGCTAAGAATGTCTGTAGAGCAGCGCTAGCCTCTTGGTTGAGATTCCCTCTGAAATCAAGAAGTGTTCAGACTGGTCAGGACTGGACTGTGGCGCTTGGGACCTGGCACAGCTCTGCAGTCTGGAAAAGCAGCTGCCTGGAGGCTGCATTGTGAGGATGCAGCAGTGTGTCCATCCTGTGCCTGTTTCTGTGCAGGATGATTAAGCAGCAGAGACACACTGACCCTCCTGTCCCTGGTCCCCAGCCTGCTGGGCTGGATTCAGCCCCAGTGAGTGTTCTTGCTTGTATGGTGATGCTCACCAGAAGGTAGCAGAGCTGGGGAAATCTCTGGTTATTCTGTATTATGAAGGAACACACGCGTCTCCATGAACGTCCAAGCAATTAATTAGCAATTCCTCTTCTCAGTGGGAGTGTTTCCTGATAAGATGCTTGATGAAGCCAAATAACTGCAAAGCTCCCAGTCCTACCATTAGCCATTAGTGCGTTTGCCACAGGCATTTCTTACCTGGAATCTTATGTGCTGGCCAGTTGCCTAGAGGTGCAGTCCACACCACCAGTCTGTTTTACATAGTCATTGCCACTCAGAGATTCATATCGAATCTGAGATAAACAAGGTGCTCAGGCCTGTTCCCTGGGAGAAGACAGTGGTGGATGAATGAAATGGGAGGAAGAGTCTGGGAAGCAGCGCTGTTTTCTGAGAACCACAACTTGCAAGGCACCAGCAGTTCTGCTCATTTCATCTGTCACTGACTCCCAAGTCACTTAAAACTCTCCTGCCTCAATTTTCCAAACTGTGAGCTGGAGCTGGGGACACCTGACTACCCTCCAGGAATTTTGTGGTGCTTAACTGTTTGGCAATGGAGCTTTTCACGCATTAGTCCTAGTCTTCTGATGGATAATACCTATCACCTAGGTCAAAAAGTCCTCAGGAAATTTGGATCTCCATCTCAGCTGCAGGACTGGGTCCAAATAAAATTATTATTGATGAGGATAAGAGCAGCAACTAGATAGTGTGCATGCAGCAGAGCATTGCATTGATTTAGCAGGAGCTGCAAAGCAGTAATCATTAAAAGGACAGAGCAATGTTACTTGAGTTGATAGGTTTAGGTATGTAGCTTGGTTAGAATATATGGATTGGAGTGAATTATGCAGGTGCTGAATGCCTTGGCATTTCCAGTGAGAAGACAGGATTGAGCACTTCTGTGCCAAACCTGTGGTATGCTTTGTGCAGTAGCATTGTATAATTGCAGGATCTATGCCAAGGTGCCTGTTAGCAATGCCTTGGACAGTGCACTCCCAGCTTTGAGCACATGAAACCAGTTTGGCCTGGAAGGAATTTTAAACGCAGAAACCAGATGACTTTTTCAAGAATGAAAAAGGGAGGAGAAAGCTAAAATTCCAGGACATTAGTGAAATCGGTTGTAATTACAAGTCTGGCCAACTTAGAAGGTAGGAGAAGTGTTTGTCTGGTTCCTGCTAGGATAGAGACATTTTTGCTTTGTGCCGAGCCCTCAAACTCATTTGCAGAGGAATGAGCTGTGTGGTAGGTGAGCGGAGGAAAGGAGAAGCTGGGATGTGCCCTCAGCACTCCCTCACCTCTCCCGGAGCTCCCTGTGCTCTCCCACACCCCATGAGAAGGCTGCGGAGAACCCACCCTGAGTGAATACAGTGCTTGCTTTCCTCTTCTCTGGCACTTTCCTCTCTGTGATGTGTGGCACAAACCAGCACAGGATCAGGCCTTTGCCATTTTGCTGGAGAAGGAGACAGAAACCATTTGGGAGCTTAGTCCCACTTCCTTGAAATGAAGAGGCAAAAGGAGGTGATGGAAGAGGGTCTTGTATCTCCCAGCACTTGAGCTGGCAAAATCACTGCTTTGAAAGACAACCAGGAGGTTACTGTTTGGGAAATGGAAAAGATTAACTGTGCTAATGAATCAGTTTTTCTGGTAAGGCAGGGGCCATGTTCTAGATCCCCGTGCTGATAGGGCTACACCTCTGAAGGTATCCATAGTCTGTGCAACCATTTATTTGGTTGTAATGGAGCTGGCTGCAATTCTGCTTGCAAATTAATATTTTGATATTGTTGAGTTTACTTGCAGGCTTGTGAAGTACTCTGAGCAGTTCCTCTCCAATGATCCTATCCTGTCTGGATGTCTCCCCAGCAACCCCTGGATAACAGATGACCCCGAGTTCTGGGATCTCAATGCAAAACTGTATGTATTTGTATTCTCTTGCCAGCTTGTGGTTTACACTGACCTTTATGCTGATAGAAATCAGAAAAGGGAACCATTGATTTCATCATGATAGCTGGTCTCTGATCATGAGCAGGGAAGCGTTCGCTTTCTGACACAGCTTGGCCATGCTAAAGAAACTGTCTTTTGGGAATATTCCATGCTGAACTTCCAGCATTATCTTCGTCAAGTGGAGCCTTCCTTAACATTACAAAAATTCCTAAACTGATGATGGGAGTATGCACTCAGCCCCTGCTGATTGGGTCTAATCCTCCCCTTGGATGAGTGAAGTCCACTTTTACTAGCACAGGAATGGAATGTGACCGGTTACACTCAGGTATAGCACTTGGTTTAGCGTTAACCTTGCTAAATTAGGTGCTGCCAATGGTGTAGCAATTCAGGGTTCAACTACTGGCCGTTGGTCTTTGCGCACACCTCAGGCTGCTTTCTTAGGAGAGCGTTTGGGTTGGAGGCACATGCTGGCGGTCCATCCCTTCTCTGAGGTCTCCCTTGGTTTTCCATTCAGATAGTATTTGCTAATTATACAGTGGCATCTCTGGGCTTGAAGCATACAACATATTACTGGTTCTCGTTTGAGACCAGCAATCCTGTTAGAGTGATAATATCCCATTAGACAGCCCCAAAGGATACCTTCACTGAATGCCTTTATGAGAAGCAAAGCTTTGGGCAACAACCAGTGCCACCTCCAGAACGGGACTGAGTCAAACCTCCGGCAAAGCTGGGCTGTCATAATGAGAGCAGCATAAATCCGAGATAAATCCTCATCCCACTGTGTACCAAGTTGTTTAATTACGGCTTACTTAGTGGGCTGACTTCAGGAGCTCATTACAGCATTCTGGAAAACAGAGTGTGCTGAGAAGTCTCTTGGCATTCCAGCAAAGGGCATTTTGGTTTTAATTAATTTGCTAATTAGATGGGCCACATGAAACTGGCAGTGCTGTTTGTTTTCATCCTGTGCAGAGTGGAAATCCCCACCAGAATGCGTGTGGAGCGATGGGCCTTCAATTTCAGTGAGCTGATACGAGACCCAAAAGGTCGGCAGAACTTCCAGCTCTTCCTGAAGAAGGAGTTCAGTGGTGGGTCTGTGTCTCTCCCTTTGCCCCTGCCTAGGCCACGTAGCAGGACATTGCACAGCTGAGACGGAGCAGTGGTGGAAATCCATGCCTTTGCAGTAGATGCTGTGAGCTGAGACAATGACAAAGTCACAAAATAAAGGCAGTAGAAGTGACTTTGGAGGTGATGGCTGCGCAGCCAGTGCATGCAATACCATCTAGTGGCACAGGACACGAAATACAGCCCAGGGCACTCCCTGTGCGGGGGGACTGCTGCCAGGCAAGCTGGAACTGGCTGAATTCACAAGCTCTTACAGGTGTCATTTGTCCCTGAGCAGAGAGCAGGGGAAAGCTGTTTTCCTCCTTCAGTCCCAAGGGGATTTTCAAGGTGGCTGTAAGAATTGGAGAGACTGAATTGGAGTCAACACATACTGAGTCAAACAAATTCAGTTTAGGAGTTAATAAATGGGATTGTGTTTTCCTCAGCCTCGCTCTCTGCTGACTGCATCCTTGTTACGCAGGAGAGAATCTGAGTTTCTGGGAAGCCTGTGAGGATCTCAAGTATGGAGACCAATCCAAGGTCAAAGAAAAAGCAGAAGAAATTTACAAGTGAGTGTGGTAATTTTACATTCTTAAACTCTTTGTACGTAAGTCCCATCACCTTCTTCCACACGTTGTCATTCTCCAAATGATTTATTCCTGAGACTTTTCTTTGTAAGCTGCCCTATGTCGTCATGTAGGAAAGGAGCTTTTGAAGATGACAGCATAAGTATTGTTTTGTTATATAGTTACTTTTCCTCTCTGTTCTCCACTATTACATTTAGGTCTTAGCATGTAATTTAAATAGAGGTGTGGAACAGCAAAGGTCTTGGGGCTGCCACAAGGAGAGTGGAGAGACCCTTTTTTGCTTCCAGTGGGCTAAAATTTGGTTTATATTGTGTGTTAACAGTGCAAGAGGAAGTGACTTCATGTCATACTGTTGAAGAGGAGATTAACTGCCCAAGATCAGGACAGCAAATTGTAGTGGGGAGCTGAAGGAACTTTTTCTTTCATGCATGGACAGAGGAATCTCCAGGAATTCTCCAGTTGTTAATGGCACTGTTGATTCCTCCTCCTTGCAGGCTCTTCCTGGCTCCAGGAGCAAGGCGGTGGATTAACATTGATGGCACAACAATGGGCATCACGGTCAAAGGCCTCAAGCACCCTCATCGTTATGTTTTAGATGCTGCTCAGACCCACATTTACATGCTGATGAAAAAGGTTTGTTATTTGTTTCCAAAGCCTTAGGGGAATTTCCAGTTCTCTGGGCCTTTCCATGCCTTTGTGTGCTATCAGCTGTCACTTTCAAGAGGCCTTTGTTTGAAAAATCCCTCAAATTTGCTGACTTAAGCAAGCACTAGTTCAGGCCTTTGTATTTTGCTGCTTCTTCTTCCCTCTAAGGCAGCATGTCCCCAGGGTAGTGGAGGTCAGGTATCTGCTGGAAGTTCTAATACCAGCTTGGTCACCAGCTCATTCGAAGCTTCAACAAATCTTTTAACTTCACTCAGTACCACTTTGTGTGCCACATCAGATATCCCTATGGTGGGATGCTTGTATCCAACTGGATTTCAGCAGTGGATGGGAAAGGTAGTAGCAATTGTGATATAACAGCATGAGTTTTGTACCAAGATCATAACCAGACATGGCCCATCTCAAGTTTTACTGATTTTTTTCACAGATTTTTCTGCGGTTATGCTGGTGGATACCCTTTTTTAGGTCTGACTGATGCAGCAGACTGTGGGCTGATGTCAGTGTATAGATAGATCAAGACAGGGACCATGGCTTTCATTAGATCATGGTGACCACAAATAATCTGTAACTCCTGCTTATGAGTGATACAAAATACACTTAGCAGTAAGGAGCATTATGGGCTAGAGCAGCAGCTAATGCCCATTGACACTGAAACCAGCAGAACTATACTGATTTTCACCAGTTGCTGAAAAGTTCAGCTCCTGAAACATGAGCACCTCACCCTGCAATGACTGTGAGACTCCACTGGCCTGGGCTAAGCTCAGTTCAGACCTTTTGGTCTGGATCTTACCTGGGAAGCTTTATTGTGAGATGGAAAATCCTGGGAATTTTACACCAAGATGAAAGGGTATTGGTTTAAATAGCTACATTTGCCTGAAAGATGCAAAGTCCCTTGGGCTGCTGGGGGAGATTATCCAGTTCCCAGCCTTCCTGGCTCCTGAGCAGCTGCATTTGGTGGTGATTTTAATAAGGGTGTTTGCAGCCCATAACTACCAGTTTCTCTTTTTTTCTCCTAGTAGGACTCCTATGGCCGCTATTTAAAGTCTCCAATATACAAGGAAATGCTGGCCAAGGCTGTTGTGCCACAAGAGACTGTCAAAAAAAGGCAAGTGAAACTGGATGTAATTGTGGGTTTTGTTTTTGTAGCAAGGGTAGAAAAAGCCTGAGTTGCAGCAAAATTACTAGGATTTAGATGTTCACTTAATTAAATAAAATTTTTCACTAAGAAGATGCCTTGCTTTGAGACTGATATTGCTGTTTATTTGTGAGCCCTTTGGAAGTGGCTTGTGTGCAGTCAGAATTGACTTGACGATTGCTCGGCTGCCTTGTCTGTTGGGTCTGTTTAGAACGGCTGTAATTGTTGAATTACTCATGGCTCCTTTCCTGGAAGGAGAAAGCACTGTGTGCTGGGCATGGGAAAACTCCCGCCCATGAAACACTGTCTGCCAGAGATGACAGAGCCCCTGCAGGGTCCTCCATGGGTTCTGCTCAGCTCTGCCTGGACAGAGCTGCTTACCCCCTGTGAAGTGAAGGTGACAGGCAACCACATGGGAGCAAACAGCATCTTACCTGCCAGTGACTGCTGGCACAAGGTAGATGGCCTTAGCAGGCTTGAAATGGCTTTTTCCAGACCAAGATGAAGGTTGCATAGCAAATTTAGGCCATTTGAACTGCAGTTGCTTCTTAAAGCTGAACATGCAATGTCAGAGCCAGACTGGGTGGTGTGCTTCTTTCTCTGTTCCTCTTCCACTCATCAACTGAGCAAGCAAGAAAGAGGAATCATGGACTTTCACACTATTGTTTCATCTAAAGCCCATTTCAAGTCAGTGGAAAAACCCCTCCTGCTGACTTGCCTGGGGCTTGGTTAGTTTTTCCCTGAGCCACACATCACAATGTCGCTGGCAGATGCTGGTTGACCCCTGGTGACTACCTTTATGTTTGTCAGTGCCTGTTCTGGATACACAATACTCAGCATCCTGGGTGAGCTAAAGAGCTAGTACCTCATCCAGAGGTGGCTTAACACTTGTTTCCGCTGCTGCTGGTAATGGCTTTGCTGAAGCAGCTAGCAGGTGTTTTTTAGGGTATCATAGACACCAGAAACACCCATACTGATCCCTATCTTGATCTTACTGAGGACACTAGAAAAAATTCCACTGATGGCAGTTGTTTGGGTTCACACTGAGTGTTAGTTACATGCAAAAGCTTACAAGAAAAGGAGTAATGTACTGGTCATCTCCTGGCCTTGGAGTCCCTCACAAGGACCAGGAACAGGACTGCCTTTACGCTTTTAGCAATTCTGTAGCTGATGTGTGGACATTGAGTCCTGCTTTAAACCACCTTGTCCGCATTTGTGCTGCCTTGTTGTTGTGTGGGTGACAGCGGCATGTCCATCTCTGTGTCTGAGCTTGCCCTCCTGGTAAGTTTGCTTACCAGGGTGAGTTTTTGGTGCTCTTCTACTTTTCAGTGACGCCCTGCTTCTTTCTCTCACTCTCTGCCCAGCTCCACTTTCCCATTCGGACGCCGACACCTCCGCTCCAGCCCCAGCCCTGTCATCCTGAGGCAGCAGGAGGAAGAGGCCAAAGCCAAAGAAGCCGCCACGACCGTGGACATCACGCAGGTCATGAGCAAGCTGGATCGCAGGAGCCAGCTCAAGAAGGAACCTCCCAAGTAGGCTCTGAGCCCCGCAGGGCACAGCGCAGGGAAAAGACAAGCCGAGGCTGGTGTTGAGCTTCGTCTCCCCTTCCTGAAGGTGTCAGTGCTGCTTTAAGTTTCCCAGGCCGGCTCTGCCAGCAGCCTGCTTCCTGCATGTTGCCATGGCTTCTGGAGCAGCAGTCACTTCCCAGGCATGTCAGGCATGACATGCTGCCAGAGCCAGGCCGCTGGCTGTGCCGGACTCGGGGTGCAGGGCCCTGGCTCCCTCCCCACACACCTCGGTGGGGGGATGCCTTCTGGCTGCCCTGAGCCCCGCTCCCGGATGCTGGGCAGCCCGGCCACCTCTCCCTGCCTCCTGCTTCTCCAGGAGGTGGAATGGCCCAAGGCAGAGTAAAGCTCTGCCGTCCCAATCCTTTGGGTTCAAATCAGCCTTCCTCAGAGCAGAGGTGGACAGCCCCGCAGGGAGTACAGCAAGGTAGCCCACCTTGGAGTGCATCCATGCTGGCGTCCATCCTCTTGGGGAGTTGTGCACCCTCCCAAGGGGTGCACCCTGGGCACCCCCTCTGAGAGGAGTGCACCCCTCACTTCAAGTACCCTGCACCTCCTAGCCAGTGCAAAGGAGCCACAGGCAGAAGAGCGGGGTAGACTTCTTGTGAGAACAGTAGGATGAGCGTTTCTGAAGGTTTGGGTGACCCTTTGAATTTTAATGACGCTCCCAAGTGCCCGCTGGCATGTTGGAGATGATCAGCCGAAAGCTCTGCTCTCCCCCATGACTCCCCCCCACGATGAGCTAGGTGTGCAGGCATAGAGAGCAGTCTCGCAAGAGCCTGCAGGAAGGCTTGAGAGATGCAGCCGTGGCTTTGTATTTCTTTTATCAAATCCTTCCTACCTCTTGTCTTGTCTTTTTCCTGCTCTTCTACTTTCTGTTTTTAAAAAAAACTAACAGGAGGTAGTTCCAGTTGTCACTGGCTTATAGCCCAGAGGCAAGGAAGAATGAGGGCAGAGGTGTTAAGAGCTGATTTCAACTTTAAGTAGTGGTTTTTTCATTTGCTCTGTCTCTTTTTTGCTCTTTAGAATGAGGCAACCTAAACAACTACGTTAGTGCTAAAGAGCTCGGGGAGATTCCAGGCTTTGCTGGGAAACCCCGGTGTGTCTGGACCAGGCCAATGATTACCAGAAGTGGGAAGATTCCTGCAAAGCCCAGTAAAGGGAATTGGGGGGGGCAGAAAAGCTTCCTTGTTTGTTAGAATTTAGGAGAAGCACAGGGACTGGATGGGAAGGACTGAGGTCTGGGAAGCTTCTTCACTCCGGTTCATGGTGTTCATCTGTTTTTACTACTGGTATGATTTACAGGAAATGGGAGATGGAGAAAACTGGATGTGAGTGGGAGCCCTCAGGTACCAGGGTGCATGCAGACCAACCCCTCGCAAACAGGGAGATAGTCAGGCAATAGCTGTGTCCCGAACAGCTTTGAGCAGCGATTCTTGCCCTCCCTGTGTGTGTTATCAGAGGCAGAATCAGGGCTACATGGTCTGATCTGGTATCACTGCAGAACTAGTCTCCTTCGCTTTGCAGCTGAGCTAGGGAGATTTTCATGACCTCCGTTAACCTAACGGTGATAAACCTTCTTAGAGGAATTGAAACCAAGTTGCATGAGTCTTTTGCTCTGATGTCAAGGTCTGCTTGCTAAGTCTCTGCTCTTATTCCCAGTGGAAGCAATGGCAAATTTTGCAATGCTGTAAGGGTGAGCAGGCTCAGACCATAATTTTTTTTTTTAATTCTGCTGAAAACCACAAGGCTTTTTTACATCAGGTACTGAGCACCGTCAACCTACCTTGACATAAGAGCACTGAAAGATACTCAAGAACTTGGCAGGGTTGGTCCAAAGCTACTTGGATGTGATGAGTTCTACTGTCTCTTCAGAGTTTGTATAACATGGAGCACTGAGCATGTTGGGATTGCTGGTATGTAATAACATGTGGAAGATCAAGTCAGGGTATAAATAATAAATAACAAATCTGTGTGTTCCAGTCAGTCCCTCTGATTCTACTTCTGTTTTGTCTGCAGCTTTGCTTTTTATGTTCTCTCTATCCATTCCTTTCTCTGATTTTTCATCATCTCAGCCTTGCATCGCTGTCCCCCTGACATGGGTTAACGCTGCATGCTCTGGAGTCACTGTGCTTGTGAAACACCAGTCCTACACTTGCAGGCAGAAGCTGGCTCTGTTCTGCTTATAGGCTGAATAAGCTGGCATGACCCAGTGTGCCGCTCCTTGGTCCCTTGCTGTTCAGTCCCTGAAGAGGAAGGTCGCCTGGTACAAAGTGTGACCACGGTACAAACTGAACTTCACTTTGTGCCAGCCAAGAAATTGTTTGTTTCCATTGGAAATCAGAGCAATATGTTGTTTCATTTCTTGGCCATTGCTTTCATGCATTCATCTGTCTAATAAAAATAAATGTAGAAAATGAAAAAAGAACCAACTTCATCCTTCTCTGGCTTGTCTCAGTGTGTGCATCCTTCACTGTGTCATCTCTCTGCCGTGTGTGCATGCATTTTCTGTATGTGCCTCGGCTCTCAGCACTTCTCTTTGGACACTTGAGCTGCATTTCATTTCTGCTGGGAGTGAGTCCTTGGGAAACAGCGGGGGGGGGACCCTGGCATGCAGCATATCCTCTGCTGATGAATCTGTGCTCGGGCTTGTCCTGAGGGCTGAATTAGCTGAGCTGGAGACTTCACAGCACCAGCCAGGGACGCTGGGGCCTTCAGTACAAGATGTGGCTTCTTGTATTATCAGTCATCAGGGTTTGGAGCTCAGCGTCCTATTTCTTGGCCACCACAGCAGCACATTGGTGCTTTGGGTTTGACATGGTTATGCCGTTTATAACCAAGATCACATTCTCGGGATGGCAGACTCCTCTGGGCCTGGAGCTAATTGTTGTAAGGAATGAGACAAGCTGGTGTCTCCTGCAGCATCCCAGTGGGTGTAGGGCTGGATCCATCAGCACCCGCTGAGGCCGGTAGCAATGACCCTGTTGTTTTCCACGGGCAAATCATGATGCCTCTGCTCCCCTGCTGTGGGAGGGGGCCAGAGCTGCAGGAGAGGGGGGCACCGGCCCAGGCTCGGCTGGGGTGGCTGTCAGCTGCCTCCCAGCTGAGCCCTGTCTCTCCCGGCAGCACAGGCGGCACCCGGCCCTTCTCCTCCTGACGAAGCCTGGGGTGGCCAGCCACCAGCGTGCCGCCCCGCCGGGCCTGACTGAGCCTCTCTCCTTTTCCTCCCCACAGCCATGCCACCTCGCCTCCCCAGTCCCTCGCCCGGCCGTCTACACTGGTACCGGCACCCTGCCGCCGCCACCTGCCTGCCTGCCCCCCGGCCCCAGCAGCCTGCCTCCTGCCTCCCCCAGCCCCCCGGCCCTGCCCCACAGCACCGCCTGCCCCTCACCCATCAGCGTGGCTTTAGACAGCACGACGGGCGCCGAGAGGGAGCGGGAGCCCCAGGGGGCTGGCCCTGGCCCCTTCCCCTCCAGCAGCGGGAAGTCCCGTATGGCCGCCCTGTCCTTTGGCCGGTTCCTGAAGAGGGGCTGCTGGACCTCACCCGTCTTCGCCACGCTCTCGCCCAAGTGCCCGGCCGTGCCCCACGGGAAGGTGCAGCCGCTGGGTGAGCGGGAGCGGCGGCTCCAGCCAGACAGCAAGGCAGTCAGCAGGTAAGCACTGCGTGGGCACCTGGACACCCTCATGAAGGGCTCACCTCTGAGGCCAATTTGGTTTGTAATTAGCCCGGGGTTGAAATAGCATCAGCTCAGCCCATTAAAGTGGGCCTTGTGCTTCATATTCCAGTCAGCTGTCGCCATCTCACCCCCACGTTTGCCTGCTGTGGGGCCACGTGTGATGGTGGCTGCCAGGAGTGGGTACCGGCCCTGCTCCTCCCTGGCGTCAGGCAAGAAAATGGAGGTGCTGCACCTTCCCACTGGCCTTGGGGAGCAGCGGGCCGTGAGGCTGCTGGGGTACGGCATGGCGCAGCCAGGGATGTGGCCTCTCCTCCCCCCTTGGGGACACCAGGCACCTGCACAGCCTGTCCCCCTGCAGCCACGTCACCTCCAGCCCCGTGTGCCTGAGCCTCCACACGCTGGAGCAGGCCGGAGGAGGTGGCGGCCCCCTCACATGAGTCAGCCCCAGCTCAGCGTGAAGATACGTTTGTGTTTGCCCCCACATCAAGAGGCTTCACGGGCCGTGGGGCCTTGCTGCCCTGTGTATGTTAGCAGAAGTTGTTGTTTGTCCAATTCAGTTACTTTGGTGGCTTTGGAGATGAGCTCGAGGTCTTTGCACCAGCAAAGATGGTGAGACATTCAGGTGCTCTGGGGTAGGGACCCCCTCTATCCCTGAGAATCCTCCCCGCGAGGCTGTGCAGCGCTGCGAGCCCAGCTGACGGTTGCCTTTCCTACAATTGCATCTAGAAACCACCACTGGTATTTGTGCTGCCTGCCCCAAATCATGGCCAGGCCTCTAAAGACGTCTCTTCCCCTTGGCTCCTCGCGCTTGCTTTCTGTATTGCATGTGTTTTCTGATGAGAAACGGGCAAGAGGCCATGCCAGCGGTTCCTTCCTGCTGCACTTACGCCTCATGTTCGTGGTGTAAAGCCCCCAGGTTTTACTTTTGATCCCTGACTTTGGAAAACCGCTTGTATATTTAAGTTTGTTCTCGAGCATTGGTTCAGGCTTGGTTTAATGATCTGAAAGTCAGAGGAGACCGAGAAGTAACAAGGGAGGAGAAATCTTGAGGGAGAGTTGTGAAACATTTGTCATTCTGGAGCAGGATGTGTAAGAATGGGGATTTTTTTTGCCTGGAGAGGCTGTCACTGTTGAAACCAAATCCTGGCCACGTCCCTCACTAAGAATAACGTGTCCTCAACCTCTTTTAATCCACCTCTGCTGCTGACCAAGTGGATGAGTCCACATTATAAATTCAAAAGCACAAATCTGAGGGCTCCTTCTCCACCTGGCTCTGCCGGAGCTGTGTCACACAGCCGTTTTGCTTCAAAGGGGTGGGAGTGCACATTTCCTTCATTTTCCATCTCTGCGGGCTTGTGCCCAGGAGTTTTGCTTTGGGATTTGGGGTTTGAACAGTGGAAAACTCAAAGCCAGACTCCGTGCTGTGTGTTCGCTGTCTCAGAGAGCACATCAAAAAGTGCTGTATGCGTGATGAGTTTTTATTTCACAACACAGCTTCTTCCAAATAAAAATGGATGCTCCTTTGGAGAGCCGAATCTACCCCATAGACTCTAAGGAGGGAGAGGACAACCGCCACCGAGCTCGTAAGGACTCTGCGAAGGAGGTGATCTGCCCTTGGGAGAACCCCACGGAAGAGGGGAGAGCTGGGTAACAAGCAGCCCAGACATGGACCCTCTCTTTCCAGGCCAGGGACCACAAGGTTTGCCATGTATGGTTCAGTATATGGGCCATACTGTTGAAGAACTGCATTGGAACCATCCTTCAGCATCAAGGAAGCTCAGACTACCACAGCTATGGAAAACAGGCCCTGGTGTACCCGTCTGTTTGTAATTGAAGAATCTGAAGCATTTCTGGACTGGTTTTCTTTCCTATCTTTGGTATATTCAGATCTATTCATTACGAACTTCTTGATAAATGAACCTCGTTTCTTGCCTTATAGCAGATGGAGAATTTACGTGTATATATATATATATATATACATCCTGGGAAACAATGTCTTATCTGAATTACTTGCTTGGCCATGAGGTGTCAGCACACTGTACACAACACAGCTGGAGCAGAGCTTGCAGGCGTTTTTCAGAGTAGGACTCAGGCTTCAATGCCAAGACTGGGACATGTTTGTGTCCCCAGCTTGGGTCCACCTCTTATTATTAATAACAATTTTTAAATTTTAAAGCAAGTTCATTAAGAGACAGCTGATTGCTGGGGAAAATAAAGTAAACCCCTCATGAGAAGCTGGGTACTGTATGGCATAGCATCATTCCTTAATCCAAACCAAAAATGATCCCACAGAGCAAGCAGTTCAGGAGGAGAGCAAAGGCTCCAGAGCACGGCTGCATTAGTTCCAGTTTCCCTTTCGCGGCCTCTCAGTGCCAGGATGGGTTTTGAAACCATGGCTTGAACTGCACCCCGGCAACACCTGGGAAGATCCAGACCAAATCCGTCTTGGTGTTTTGGGCCTCTCCAAACCTAGATTGATGCATTGCCACAGTCTTTACCTGTGTTGTTATCAAGAGTGCTAGAATGTTGCTTTCCTTATGTTGTGTCATGTTGAAGATGGTTTTTTTGTTCAAGCGTGGAGGGGTTTCCTAAATGTGTGTGATGTGGGTCATTATTCTGTAATTTGGCCACGTGGCCTGTGACTTTTGATGTTGCTATTTTGTACTTTCTAATTGTAAATGGAGCTTTGCCTGTGTGGCTGATGTGGTTCATCATGCTGACTTCTGCTGTGGGGTTTTAAGTCTCTCCTCACACATGTTCAGTGGTCCCCATTTCCCCCAGCTCTGGGACGACACTTCTAATTACAGGGCACTTTGGGAAAGTCGAGAGGCTGTTTCTGTTTCCAAAGACTCTTTCCCAGGGGAGCAGAAAGATGTACCTCCCCAAAGCAAAGGTCGAGCAGGAGGGTGCTGCCCCACACTGCCCATGGTGCTTCTCTAGTACGGATGCGTGTTTGCTCTTGCTGGCTTTGCTTTGTCGGAAGGATCTGGTTCTGCTCTGGCAGTCACTAGCGGTGGCCCCGTGCTACTCATGAGAGACAAATGTGGTGTCTTTTGTGACTGTGTTTGTTAATATTGTTACTCAGCAGCTCCTGATGAGACACCGATAATGTATAATCAAGGAAACACTAGAGGAAGATATTGTGATGTGTAAGAGTTAATAATATTATATTTAATATTATGTACATATTATAAGAGTTATGCTACTATTATTATTTCTCTCATTGGTTTGGGGTTCCTGTTGTGCACCTCCTTGCCTTCTACTCCAGAAGCCAACAGCGGCAGCGGATCAGCAGTGTGTGTCTGGGGCTGGGATGTGGGTCGTGCTCCATGGAGACAGTAAACACCGTCACGTGGAACCCGGTTGTCTGTGGTTTCCTCCTGTTCAGCACTGCCGGCGTGCCTGGAGCCAGGCAGGGCACTCAACACCGGCTCCCCAGGCTGGCTTCCTCACCACCTCGGCTCCTCATGTCCTCAGCTTGCTGAGGAAGGTGCATGTCTTGTCCCAGTTTCACAAGCGGATGAACACATGTGTTCTCCATGATGAACTTGGGCACTACTCTTATTTACTATGTGCTTAGCAAGAGTAACATAACTGGTGCTATATGATACCCAGCTACCGTGAGAACCTCTTTGTAGTGGTGTACAATTTGCTAGCCACAGGGAAGAGGGGACGCACCAAGAAACTCTTGTCAAAGAGGTGGGTCTCACCCATGCTGGCTTCGGTGAGGGGTGGTACTTCCTTCGCTGCAAAGAGGCACAGAGGGAAATATTTATAGAAATATCACTGGGTTTATTTCCAGTGGCCTGGGGCAATCAGCGTTTCATCTCCAGACACAGTTTTGTGGTTGCTGAGCAGAGACCAGGCTGCGGCTGTGCTGGCTCTCCGGGGGTGCACACGCAGGTGACGGAAAGCTCACGCTCTCTGGTGACCTGTTCTGCTCCTTAGGGGTTGGACTGTGAAAATCTCCCCATCTTTGCCAAGGAATTAAATAGTGCCTTGGCCTCGTGCTCATCTTCTAGACCAGAGGAAGGACTTCAGGATCCAAAACTGGCTACTCTGTCAGGGCTTGGATGTCCTGATGCAATGACATCCAGACAGACAGATACATACGTGTCCCAGAGGTCTGCACTGGGGATCCCCAGTATTTATCCCTTCAGGGCACTGCTTTTTTTCCCCAATATCTTTCAACTGGAGGACTCCTACAGTTTTTTTCCCTGGGGGGGACAGGCCCCCGTGTCGTGCATCTCAAGTTCATGCCTTGCTTTCCTTCCTTCCTTCCTCCCTTCACCCGTGGACCCCCTAGGCGCCTGCCGACTGCAGGTTGAAAACCACTGCTCTGGAGGCCCCGGATCCCTCCTGCCACCGCGCTGCGCTCGCACGGTGACATCTGACGATCTCGCCCCCGCTGGAGGCCTGGCGTGCTGGAGTCGGGAGTGCTTTCAGCTCTCACAGTTCAAATCCCCTCGCTGTGCAGGAGCCCATTTAAAGCTGCCTGGAGTCACCTGGAAGAATTAGCTCACTGCAGCAACTTAGACATCCAAGGTATTCCGATAATGTGAGGGATGTGTAAGGTTAATGACTGGAAAAAGTGATCGCTCCCTGTGGGCAGTTTCTCAGAAAACTCCCTGCTGCTTGGCTGACAGAAGAAAGGAGACTCCAGCGGCAGCGAGGAAGCCCCATGCCCTCGCCTCAGCGGCTCTGCTCCCCTGCCTCCCACGGCTGCGGGGGCTCATGGCCGGCACAGACCTGTGGAGCAGCCGTGGTCCCGCTCCGGCTCGTTGGTGCTGGAAGAGCTGCCCGGGCTCCAGGTCTGAGCTGATGTACTGCAGGAGGGGCTGCAATGGTCAGACTTTGGATATTGTTTGAATGAAACTGGAAGGAAGATGCTTAGTTAGCCGTGTGGTTCTACAACGTGCTCCACTCCCACCTGTGGAGGTCCCACACCCCACGTTAGGGTGGGCTCCTCCAGCATCGTTTGCTCGGGCTCAGGCTGACCCACGGCTGCTGGGATTTGTTTGCATGCTCGCTCTGCAGCGGTGGGCCAGCCTGAAACCAAGAGCAGCTTCTGGGGTTCCCCCAAACCTCCATGAGGGCTCTTCCCAGGCTGCCTCAGCCATCAACCTCAAGGGGACACTGTTGGGATAGTATGGGAGCGAGTCCCGTGCTCGTCAACCTCAGCCTCTTGCTGGAGCGGTGGGCAGGAGGTGGATCCTGGTGTGGGCTGCCAGCTTTGGGGCGAGCCCTGCTCCGGCTGGGCTGCTGAACTGCGGCTGGGGCTGCTCTACAGCTGTGCCACGGGGCTGGGGTACGTGCCACGCCGCAAGGCCTGCAAGGTGGAAGGAGAGGCGTATGCAGGGGCATGGCAGTCAGTGAACCTGATTCAAATGTCCAAATTAGAGATCTGTTTTCCAGGCGATCAGCATCTCTCAAATCTCCCTTCAGGTCTGACATTTCACTCTCTCCTCTCCAGCTGGGACATACGGCCAAAGTGCCGAAAACACTGAAGGCCTGTTTTTTCTCTGAAGTCTTGGACTGTGCATTGCTCAAGTCTCATTAATTTAAAAATGGAAAAAAGAATGCTCAGCATCCAGCAGGATCAGGCCTCAGGAGCAGGAAGTACCAGCTGGCTCAGGAGAGGGCTTGTTCCCATGAGATTCCCAGTGTGGTTTTGGCAGGCGGCATGGTTGGGATAGCTCTGTGAGCAGGCTCTTCCTGCCTGAAATGCCAGCCATGGCAGAACAGCTGACTCAGAGCATGACAGCTCTTGACAGCATCCCCTTGTGAAAGGAGCCGTCAGAAACGTTCCTGACACGGCTGCCTTTACATTTTGTGAGGGTGGCTTGAAAGCCGAGATGTAAGCCGAGCCCACGTCATGATGCTCTTGGAAACGGTGCTCTGTGGGTGGAATTCACCTCTGTGCAGGGGCTGCATCGCATTACATCCTACTCGGGCCCCAGAATAGGATGTCAGTCGAACTGAAGTGGTTCATGGTACATTCACCCCAACATCTGAATATCTGAACTATGATAAATGTATTAGGAAAGAGTCATCATGACTTGGCTTTTTGGGGTGCAGGAGCCTCAGGGGTGCAGGAGCGTCACAGATGCAGGAAGAAACCCAGTCACCGGGGGAATTTTCTGCTTGCCGCGAGGGATATATTTTATGCATTTTGCAATACGCTTGGCCCAGAAACAGAGGTGAGCACCTCACAGGATCCTTTTTAGGGCAGAGGTTCCCAGATCTGTTCTGCACCACACTAAAGGGGAAAAGATAAGCTCTTGCAAGTCAGTTTACTTTTTAAAATTCATGTTGCCATAGCAGCTTAGCACACTGTCTCAAGTCCTCCTTCTTGCAAAACTTTGATCACCATGAAAACAGAATTATGTGGTTCTCCAACACGTTCTACATATAAACATATCGAAGTTCCCATAGTTCATGCTTCAACATCTCTGCAAAGACCTCTTTTATTTCTCGCTCACAAAAAATTTCTCTGGCCAAAGGACAGTATTTTAAATCCTCCAGCTGCATTGGGCTCAGTCTTGGTGTAAAGCTGGCTCCTCAGCATCTCCGTGGTCCTGCTGCTCCTGTTCCCAGCTGAGGTTCTGGTTCCAGTGGTTTCTAACACACTCTGGTACACCACAGCACTGAATCCCAGCCACCAACTTCTGTCCCCAAAATTGCAGGAATACCCTCCTCCCTTGGCTCTGCTCTCTGGCCATCAGCCTAGTCTCTTCCCTGGAGCATTAAAAGAGCACAAATTCCCCCGAAATATCTATCCATTTATTGTTATCCAGCAGAAGCACTGGCCTGTATTATCCCTGCTCACCTCTAGTCCCATCGTACTGGGTTCCCTCTATCCCCAGGGAAGGAGTTGGTCACTCCTCTTAGGATGGGATGAATTAACTTTGGAAATGGTTTATTCCCTCCATTGGCTCTAGAGGACTAACTCAAGACTGGACACAACTTCTATATGGGTAGGATTTGGTGACAATTTATATATGAGTGGGATTACCTGATACCAGTGGCTTTAATGAGAGCACATCTGATGTGTAGTGTGTAGGCACCTGCTGCAGCTCCAGGTAGAGTGGTCTAGCTCTTCGCAAGGTCTGCTATAAGCCTTAGGAGACCTGCATTTATTTTCATTACCCAAGGTGGGGCTGCCTTGTTCTTGCTCCTGAACTTTCACTCTGTTGCACTGTGCTGGGAGCAATGGAAGGAACTTTAGAAAACACCAACATCTTAAATCCTGCTTAGAGCAATCCTTTTGTTTCCATCAGGTGCCCCATTTTTCTGGCTGCATTCATGCTAGCAACACCGGAAAAGACCAAAAAAAAAAAAAAAGAAATTAGGCTAGATGTGAACAAATTTTCAATAACAACCTACGCAGTCATTTGGTTAAACAGCACATTACCCCAAGCTACGCTTTTGCTGTTGTTGTTCACATGAATCCATCTCCTCACCCCAGAGAAGACCCTTCCAGACCAGGACTGAGAAAGGTCAGTGAGATTTTTATTAATATTCACAGCCAGACTTCTTCCAGTCAGCTTTTTTTTTCCCAATCAACTGAAGGGAAAAAAAAAAGAAGAAGAAAAAATTGGGGTAAAAGTTGAAGAACACTTTAATTTATAAGAAAAAGAACTAAATAATTGATGTAGTCATGGTGCCAAAGGTAATTTCTGCTGCTCCCTCTATCTCACAAAGACATTTAGCATTGATTGAGATCAAAGTATCAAAAACCCCTGCTGCTGAGCTGAAAGGCAAAACTTTCGGCTGCCTTTCTCCGCTCTAATAATATCGTCTTTATGTAGTTAATAAACTGCACACTTCAGTCAAACTATATCATTACAGAAGACTTAGGGAGCTAATAATTTAAAAGCAAAGAATTGCCTCTGTTCTTCGCTTTGAACTAAACAACATTCTGTTGAATGAGGGGGACATCAAAGCTTTGTTACTATTACCAATGTGGCTGGAGCATAGGGCCGCACAGAGTGTGTACTTCAGTCATCAAGAGAAAAAAAAAAGATTAAAGATATTGGCTTATCAACCCACAGGCAGAACCAGGTGTTTTCTTTTCTGCTGTGCAAGCATCAGGTGGTTTGCTTATCAATGACTTTTCTTGTTAAATAGATGTACATGACTTAGGTTGATCCCTCCAATCCTGTGGCCCTTTTATTTTCTGAGTAATCTTTGAAAAAGTTGGGATGAGGGGCTGTTTGTTTGCAGGAGGATGGCTAATTGGGCCTTGTGTCGAGGGCCAGCTCCCGTTTTCGCTCCACTGATGCTCTCCTGTTGTGCCGTGCCCCGCTGCGACAGGTATCCTCCCTGCTCCCCGCCTCCCTCCCGCACGCATGCCATGGGGCAGCCCCCTGGAATGTGGGGCAGCCTCATCCTCTGCTGGATGTGCCTTCATCCCCCACCTGCCATCTCATCCCCGCCGCTCCAGTTCCTCCCTGCTCTCAGGGGAGCAGGCTCTGCTCTCCCAGGTCAGGAGAGACGTGTCCCTGCAACTGAAGAAGACCCTCTGGCGTGGCTGGGAGAGAAGGAGGCACCACGCAGCTCCGCTTCTGTCTATGTGGGGAAGAAAGAGAGGACCTGCTGTCCTGCTGCTGCCTTCACCAGCTGCACCACAGCCGAGAACTGCTTCTTTCCCCTCTCACCCACCACACAAAGGTTTGCAAAGATCTGGCCAGTGCCAGGAGTGGGTGTCCATGGCGGGTCTCAGGCATGAAGATCCTAAACTTGTTCAAGGGTGTGTGAATCACTCATGCTCATGCCAGCGATGCTTCCTTGCCAGATGTTTTTTCACCAAGTATGGCACTGTGGGAGAGAAAGGCTTTCTTTTATAAATTCCAGTAAAACACAAAGTTTTTCCTGGGACATTGGACAGGGACAGGATCAGCAAAAACAGTCCAAGGGGACTTCAGGATCTCTCCTCCCATCCCTTCCCTGCCATGGCAACATCTGCCCGTGTTGTGTGTCTGGGTCTGACTCCAGGTTAGACCTTCCACACTCTTTGACCGGAGACGTTTGAATTCGGGGCTGTGGTGTGAGCCCCAAGGTCTCACCAGGAGAAACAAGGTGAATCACAAGGTCAGCACTCGAGAGGACGGGGCCTCTAAACCCTCCTGCCCTGATCTCCTGGGCTGGATGGACCCCTGGATGTTCCAGGCAGGTCTGGGAGCTGGCAATTTGGTGTGAGCACTATTATGGGATACTTACACTTCTTAAATGCTGCTTTTCATTTGCATCAAAAACTCTCCTCAGTTCTTGGCGGTCTGGATCTCATCCCCTATTAAAGACTGGAATTTAAAAAAGCAGAAAATAAGGGCTTATTTCAAAGTAACAATTCGACTGCTTTTTGAAATGCTGTCCTTATTCAAAACCACTTAAATTTATACATATTTCTAAGTCTTTATTATCCTCAGAGGCTGAACCAATTTGGATCTTGATTTCTGCAAGTGTTCTCCTTGATTTCTGTGTCAGAAAGTTGAGATGTAATGTGAACAGATTGGACGCTAACCATAGGTAACAAACGGTTTCCTGGGAATTATTGCTTAAGTTATTCTTTAAAATACTTTGCAAAGCCTATTACTACAGGGAGAAAATTCAGAGCAAAAAGACTTTCAGAAAGGGGTGATCTTCTGCTTTTCATCCTGTCGAGCTGCAGGCTGGAGGATGTGCCTGAGCACATGTGTAGACATGTGTGTTCTTTTTTGGGCTTCAGTCTTTTTTCAGTGGAAGTGGCTTTACCATGCACCGAGAGTGATATTCTAGCCCTGCTGAAGTGTTCTTTTTGCCTTTCATTTTGGTAAGACTAAAATTTTCATTTCTGAAATGGAAGAGGGTCTTCTAGCAGGTACACACACGGCTGACACATGTTATGAGCAGAACAATGTAAACTGCCCTGTAAACAGAGAGGAACTTGTCCATCACTCCTTCCGCAGATTAACGGATGACCCGCAGATACCGCGTGCTGGTGGTGCGTGGTTTGAGGACAGTAATAATCAAATGAGGAGGTGGGAAAAGGTCTTCTGCCCGCTCTGGCTCAGACAGCATGTGATTCACATGCAGACATAGTGCCAAAGTTTTAAGAAATGTTTTCTGAAATGTTGGCCTTATCTGCCAGAAAGGTTTTGAGTTTGTCTGAGCTCATCAGACAGCCACCATCCAGGGGTGGTGAAGTGTGTCACAGTTAAGTCAGCCTGATGGGTTGTCTCTCAGCGACAACCATCAAGCCAAAGGAGACCCTGATGTATTCTGCTTCACTTGTTTGGACTTTCACTGATGGGATCTATTGCACACAATACCCAGGATCTGCACAGAAATCAGAACGCAGTGGGTAGTATTTAATACAACCTCTAGAGCAAAGGACCTAATGCAAATCCTAGAGCACAGTATCTGCCTGCCCATCTGTCTGTCTGTCTGTCTATCTACCTACTACAGGCAGACTCATTCATGGAATGACTATTTCTGCAGCATTTAGAAATGCTCCCATGTTCAAAACAGTGCTGCAAGCCAGCGTGACGCTAAGAGAGGCTTTCTAGCTGGACAGAGATGCAGAGCTAAAGGCTCTTGAGCCAACCTTTGCAAGATCTGGTAATACAAAGATAATAAAGTGACTCTGATGGGAGTGCAAGGCAGAGTGAAGCTGTCTTTAGCCTTTACCAAAACCACTGTCAGTGCCTTTGCCTTTTCACAGCACAGCTCTTTGCAAAGCTAATTGGGTTAGTGCCTTGCAGGGGGTTTTCAGTGACTGCAGGAGATGGGCTGCTGCAAACACCTTCCCCTTCAAGGCACACAGCGTTGCCTTTTTCACACCACAGCTCTCTCCCTGGCTTCTGTTCTCAAAAAGCAAAAAGTCCCAGGCTGTTCTTCAGTATCAGCCATTACAGTGTTTCAGTTCTTTCCTCCCAGCCATTTTCAAATGTGCAACTTAAAAGGAAAATGTTTCATTTTAGGCCAAATTCCCCCCTCCTCTCCCTTTCCCCTCTCTTCTCCTTCGTCCCCCCCCCCTTTCTCTGGAAGAAGAACAAAGTCATTCAAATCAGGAAGCTGAGGAACTCCATGTATACTTTCCACTGGGACCTCGGTCCCTACTGGTTTGGCTTGATTTGAGTGAAGTGTAATTTAATCCTTCATCATTTGTCATAATGTCATTTATATATAAAAACAACACTGCATCCAAACTTCAGATCAGCACCGAGGAGCTCTCCAGGAGGCATGAAAACGGAGCTGAGGAGCAGGCTTTGCTGATTGTGAGGAGGGCGTGAAGCTGGCAGGCAGCGTGACTGCCTTCCTACTCACTGGGAAGGCACTAGGGTGAGGCATGTCGTAGTTAAGTCAGGTTGCATTATGTTAGTGAAGATGGGTCTGGATTCAGAGCGAAATGAAGGGGTGATTGTGAGCACATCTATGCAAAATAATTCAGGTTGTGTGGGTGCAATACCTGGGAGGAGATGAACAACCTGGATTTCAGCATGGGCTAGAAAATGGAGTATATTTGCAGGTGCACCAGTAAGCGCAGTGATGATAATGTCACTGTGCTCTGTTACCGACTGGAGCAAGGTAGGGCTGGAGTCTGTATACCTCAAACCACGTCTTTATTTGTAGCAGAGGAAGGGGAGAAAAGGGAAGGGCCTTTCATGGTAGGAAATGTCTTCCTAGCTCTGCTCTACCATCATGTGCAGGTTTCCTCCATCCCTTCTTCTCCAGAGTGACCTCTACGTTGTTGGTGCTCGCCTTCAAGCGCTGGGATTGGGGCTGCAGTACTTTTTTGACACTGAGTCCCTCTCATGGAGCCTGTAGGTGAGGTAGCAGAAGTCACCAGACACTCATCTCAAGGCTGTAGGAAGCTGAATCTTCATCCTTTGCCTCAAGTGTCTCATATTTAGCTATGCACAGCTAAAATAGTGAACATCTGAACTCTGGCATCTCTCTGCCCCTTCATTTGAGCGGTATAACATGGGAGAGGACAGGCAGGGAGGGGAGGTCAGGAGCCCTGCTGTGACTCCAGGAGGCTTGAAAGGGCTCGTGGCTCTCGGAGGTTATGGACTTGGCTGCACTCAGGCGGTGAGAGGGCACGTGGACCAAACCCTGTCTGGACTCCCCTGTGAAACCTCTCCTCAACTCCAGCTCTCAGGGTCCCCATCTGTGAAGCGGGAGCTCATCGATCTGCGGTGAAGCTTGTGAAGAGGCAGTTACAAACATATCCCTGCGTTACTACTCCTGTTCTTCCCTGCAGCTCTCAAACAAGGAGTCTCATCAGAATAAAAGCAGCTTCTGAAGCTTTGGTGCAATACGGTACAGACCTAAAACCAGCCCAGCACAGGGGTAACTGAGAGGTGTTGGGAAAACTCTGCACGCAAAAGCCTTGAGGCTTTTGTTTTCACCTCTGTGCCCTGCTCGGGCAGGGTTTGCTCCCTGAGCTGCAATCTAACACGCAATCAGAGGCACAGACCTGGCTCGGCACCCAGGCAAGGTTGCTTCTCATCCTCTTTCAAGCTTGCTGGCTCACTGCTCCTTCCCCGGGCATTTTTGGCACCACCTGGCCTCGCAGCTAGGCATGTCCTGGGATGCACCACGGCACGTCCCGCGGAGAGCCACCACAGAACAGGAAGGTCACGGCTAATCTGCAAATGTCGTGTGAGGTGGTTTTACTCGAGGATTTTTTTGAGAGAGATGCCGAACATCTTTACTTTCCCCTTCCTATCCATTTGCTCAACACCCTAAAAGGAAGTATGAACGAGGGGAACAGATAAGTCTTATCCCTCCGAAAGAAAACATTCCTGCAGTCAGCATATATAAGCCAGATACCGCCTGCCTTTCTTCAGCCCGAGCCGTGTGGGTATCAGAGCAGCCAGAGCCTGGCTCTCCACTGGGGCTTGGGACAAGAGCCAGAGGTCGCAGGGCTGGTGGGTGACAGCGCCCAGCACAGCCCTCCCCTCTCCCCGCCGCCCTCCCCGAGGGACCAGGCTGCCAGGTCGCCTGCGATCTGCCCTGGGGAGCTGGGAGGAGCTGCTGTAAAACACCGATCAGAAACATAAGCAGAGAGGGTTGTGTGAGGGCCCCCGCTCACCCTCCCCGGGCTCCCCGGCTCCCCACTGCACTGCGGTCAGGGCTCTGCTCCGTCCCTTCCCTCTATCAGCAGAGCAGAGTATCTATTCACAGCACTTGTCAAAAATTAAAGCAGAACCTTCTTTCAAATGCTCCGTCTGTACTTGACTGCCAGAAAAGCGATTCTTCCTCCAAAAAAATTTGCATTTAAAATTCCAAATATGCACTTTTGCTCAGACGAAAGAATGCGTGTTCCCGCTTTCAAGTCGGGTTCTCTGTGACCTCTAGGTTTTAATAATTTCAGCAGAGTGTCATTTGACAATTCAAATACAGTCAGTAAGCACAGGAAAGTAAATGTCCTTTAAGATAAGTGCATATTATATCGAGAGTTGATGATGAGAAGATTTCACCTACAGCTAGAAACTTCAGAGTAATATGTACGACACTTCTGCATATTAAAAAACTGCTTTGGTGAAATATTGGTATTTCCAAATTTCAGCTTTGCCAGCACTAAAATATTTCCACTGTTTAATTCATAAGAAAGTGTGATGGCCTTGTATGTAGAGGTTTCACTGTTTAGCTTTTGCTTTCCAATTAAAAATAAATTACTGTTCAAATCCTGCTTGCTGCTGATCTGAGGGGGCGACGGACCACAATCTGGATGGCCAAGATCTGCTCTGCCAACCCGCTCCCTTGCCACGGTGCCGTGCTGCCTGCAGGGCCGCAGCCGGGAGATGCTGCAGCGGGGCCATGGGAGGCTGGGGCTGACCCCACCGGCTCCCAGCCCCCAGTCCCAGGTGGACATGCTCGTTCAGCTTCGAGTTCCCCCCTCATCCTCCGGTTTCCTCAAATCTTCTCGATTTGATTGTGCTCTCCCGAAACCCTCGCACAGAGAGGGCTGTTATCGCACGTACACCCACCCCTCTGCATGCAACTCAAGCCACCAGTCAGCAAGCAGATCAGCTTGTCACAATAATTAATAGGCCTCCCTGTGGTCCCTGGTAATCCATCCCAGGACTGCACAGCACTGGCTCTGTTTTACTTAGGTATATGTAAGCCTTAGAACTGCCCCAAACAGAGCCTTTTTCATGAAACTGCTTCATTCAACACCTTATAAGGGCTGTGGGCGCAGGGAGGGGGCAAGTTTACACAGATGCTAGTGTCTCAGGACTTGCTAGCAGGTGTCTCCTAACTTTACGCAGACCACCCTCACACTAAAGGGACTCTTTTGCTTTGAGCCTGTTTGAGTTACATGACTTTGGTCTTTGAGTTCCTGTTCAGTGGGCGATTTATGACTTTCCTTATTGATAATGCTCCCGTAAGCAGAGGGATGGATTGTTAGCCAGCAGTGTGGGTTTCATGGCGTCTTCGAATAGCTGAAGTTCCCTGACCATGCGATTCCTCAGGCTTTCTAGGGAAAGGAAAACAACACCACCACCGGTACGGGCTGTGGGGTTTTTAATTTGTTTGTTTGTTTATTTTTAAGGGGGGGGGGGCGGGAAGAGCAATGATAGGTTTAAGCAAATATTTTCCTCTGAATTTGGCCATTTTCTCTCGCTGAGGTCATATGACAGCTGAGATTACACGATTAGAAATGTTTTAAGGCATTCCTTCAGCCTCAAGAGGGGAGGAGGGAAAATATTCAGGGTTTGCTGTCTGTAGTTCGGGGAACAAACATCTGAAGAGCTCTCCTACGTAGGGGTGAGGGTGGAGGGCGTTGCCTCTTTCTCAAGGGATGAAGCTGGCAGGCAGTGGTGAGCTCAAGCTGCCGATCCTGATGGAGAATTCAAGGTCCCTCAGGCTTAGGGAAGTTTGGGTTCAGACAGGCTGTTGCAAAATTTGGGTCCTTTTTTGCAGTTCTCTGAAAGCTCTCCAATTCTCGTTAGGAGTTAATGGGGAGGAAGTGTTATTGGGGTGACTGTAGTGCCCGGGAACCCCACAGGAAAGAGCTAATCCCTGCCTCAAACCTCCGTTTTCCACAAGCAGCCTCTCCTTCGCCTCTGCCATGTTGTTCATTGCTGGTGCTACTGCTCCTTGTCAGCCCTGCAGCCCTCACAGTTGTTCCCTCACACTGGGAGAAAGAAATTAGTCTGTAAGTGCCCGAAAGCCTTGTGCAACACAGGAAGGTAAACAGGATTTAGATCCGGACCCGCTCCATGATGGATCCATCGCTATTACAGCTAAACGCTTCGGCCAAACTCTACCACATCTGCTCTCTCCGAGTCACACCTTTACTCTGTTAAAAATCCCACTAAAATTAGAAAAATATCCTCTTACAGAGGTGAGAAATGGTCGCATTACCTGGGCTTTGTGCAACTTTCTGAAGATTATGTAAAAATTTCTGTTTTGTTCCTGGCCAAAATTTCTTCCTATTTTTCTGTGCTAGCTCTCTGAACATGAAAATGTTCAGAGCCCTGCAAAGCAAAGTGGAGAGTCTATTATCGCAGGTTGCAAGCCAATTACTATCAGTTAAAGAACAAAAATATAATTGGTAATCTTTGAAGTGAGCCCACCTCTTGCAAATATTTCTGCGTAGCACGGTACATTTCTGCTGAGTTCAATTTGTCAGCACATTGCAAGATCACACTGCTGAACAGTTTAACCCTACCATGCAAAGGCGGGTTTCACAACACTTTCACATGGACTCACAAGGTCACTGAAAAAGTCCTGTTGGCTTCCGAGTCTGTACAGCTTTACCTCCACTTGAATTTAGCCACTGAATTTCTAATACTTGCCTGGACGCACCTGTACTCCACAAAGGGAACTAAGTATTAAAGTATACACCCATATCTCCCTGCAGTGGTATTTGGGAATTACTCCCTCTGCCACCGTTTTGATCCTGGTGAAGGTTTCTTGATGTTCAACAGCTGTTTCCATGGCATGACCATTCAGTGGGCTGCCTGAAATGACCTCTAAGTCTCAGTCCTTGTAGACAAAAGTCTCCAGTCAAGCCCTAACGTTGAGCTGTGCCTTACCGACTGGTTCAGAAGCAGCGATAGGTGCTCAGTGATATAAATGATATTTCTAGTTCAAGTCCTTATCTGGTGCAACGAGGAGTAGCCACAAGATTCATCTCCTTCCCCTGCTTTATCAGCTCCCACTAGAAGGGAAAGGGGGAAGGTCTCCTGCTGATCATAGGGAGGTTATTGGCCGAGTTTATTCTTGGGCTGCTTGATAACTTTATGCTTCAGCCCTTATCCCTCAGGTCATTTAATATTTTCCTCCTGACAGAGCTGTAGAGGCACCAGTTGAAGCCCAGACTCTGTGTGTCAGGTACTGGATGGTCTCTCGAAAGGCTGCTGGTGCCATTTGTGAATGGTCCCAGGCAGCTGTAAGGATGTCTTCCCATGCCCCTAGCCCCCTGCCTTACACACACACGCTTTATAAAAGCTGTAAGGGGTTAGTTTGGATAGACATGATAAAAAATAAATGACTTTGTTGCGCTTTTGGAACCAAATAATGCTTTAACAGCAGAATCCTTTTGCAAAGTTAGTAGTTAAGAGTAAGCAGTACTTTAGGCAATCCAGGCATCTGCTGCAGGGACTTTCCCTCGTAATTAGTTAATGAGCTTGATGTACTTTTCCCATCTAATTAAGATGCCATCTTTTTAGCCTTGTTAGGAAAGGTAAACTTTTGAGACATATTAGAGACAGGTTCCCTACCCGACCCTTGACTGTGCACTCTGGTGAGCTGGCAGCACCCTCCTGGATGGCCGCCCTGGGCGTTAAGGAAGATGTCTGTAAGTCTCTGTGCGTACGGAGTTGAAGCAAGATGTGCAATAGTCACCATGCCCAGGGAAGCTGGGAGACTAAAGGAGAAGAGCAGGCAAGAAAAAGTCTGTGTAGTTCTTTTCTGTGCAGCGAGTCAGTCCTCCTTTCCACAGTCGAAAGTTTTGGTCACCTGAACAAGCTCTCTGTTCCCAAATCCTTATATTTGAGGCACGGAGTGCTGCTGGTTTTGCACGGTAACCTGAGTGATCACCTCACCAGGACACCTCCTCTTCAGGGTTTGTTCATCCGTCTTCCTTAGGAGCAATGGCTGTGGTATGCAGTGACAGAGCTGGCCTTCCTAAAGCCCAGTATTGGGGATTTACCACAAAACTGTCTCTGAGAAAATTGATCTTGATGAATATATGCAAGCTTGTTTCTCCCAAGAGCTCCCCAGTTTCTGAAGCTAGAGGAGGCTGTGTCACCACAGTCCCACGTCCATCACTGACATTTTCTGCTTGTATATTCTGTCCTGCATGGAGTGTTTGCAGGTGGATAGTGCCTATCCCTAGTAGGTAATTTCTCTGGTGGGTCTATTCACAATGCTCAATTAAAAATTAGTTTAGAAACACTAAAATGGAATAATTTCATAAACTGGAATTTCCTTTGTGAGCCCTTTTCTGCCTCCCTTGCTGCCAAGGCACTTTGGGAGCTCCCTGGTCACTGCACACCTGGACTCAGATCCAAACCGAACCTGCCAGGACTGGGACTTGCAGAGTTTCAGGGAGGTGGAGTTCCAGACCCGATTCCCAGCTTTGACTCCACTTGAGGATCAAATATGTGTTCATCTTCATTCTGGGCATTATCCTTACTGTGATTCACAGGACATAGGTGCACAAGAAGGCCCAAGCGCAGGGCTGAGAGGTAGGACAGCCTCCTCCCAGCTGCCTGCATGCTAAGGGGTGATTTGCTGATTTGTGAGCACCATCTGCATGAGCACAGGGAGTCATGCTTATTCGAAGAGATACCCCAGATCCAAAGAGAAGCAGCAGATCTCACCAAAGCCAGTGGTTTCACCAAACTCAAAAGAAAGAGCTTTTTTGAAAGACCTCTGAGAGCTGGGAAGCTGCAAGCCCAATGGTTGGTCAGAGCTGCGGGCTGAGAGTTTTCTCTGGCAGCAAATGAAAGTAGTATCAGCTACAGTAGCTGGAAGCTGCCTGTGTGCTGGAGTGCCAAAATGTAGGAGAGAGCATTGTGAGCATGAACCCAAAAGGAGAAGGGCTGGAGTGCTTGGCAGAGGGATTGCTGAGCGAGGAACCTGCCAGCTCTTGTGCTGGCTTTGCATGAGCACCGTCACCGGGGTGGCAGGCTGCAGGAGGGAGAGGCACTGACAGTCAGAGGCAGCTAAGGGGACCACGGCCACCCTTGTTTGCTCTGCCCGGTGCAGAAGTCACTTTGGCTGACATGGGAGGGAACGCTCACGACCTCCCATCACCATTACAGCTCCGCTCAGTTCTGTTACAAACCATTGTAAAGCTCAGGGCTCTTGGGCTTAAGTCTCCCCTGCTAATGGCAGCTGGGGCAGCAGCCTCTGCTCTTTCACAGAGCAGCCGGTGCACCAGATCCACGTTAGGATGAGGGAGACTTGGTAGGACAGAGTAACTTATTGCCTTTCAAAACCAGAAAGTGAACTGGTGGCCGCACTGGGGTTTCCGTCAGCTTCTTTTCCCAGCTGACCCCATTTTTATATGTTCCCCCTTCATAGCTGGGCTCCAAAGCCTGGATATATTTCCTCCTGGCCTGCCATCGTGCTGATGGGATTTAAATATGAAAAGCATTGCTCTCTGTGCGAGTTAAGCCTTTGGTTAAAAGTGCAGGATGTTAAGAGGTGCAGGATTTTTTTAGTCTCTTGCAAGGTCTTTCTCAGTGTCTCCTTATGAGACGGCGTTGAAAGTCTCTGTAATATAATGATCTCACACACTGTATATACAATATCTCTTCTCCCTTTATGTAGAGTTTTCCTAGCTAATTTCACAGTATACTCCATTAAATCGCCATCCTTTGCCGTGAACTCTGGAGGTTCTTGCTGCCACATGGTACATGTGGCTGCTGCTTGTGTATCTGCCTTGAATTAATGCAGACGGGCTTCATCTCCTGCAGCCTTTTTGCAAAGATCAATAGGCTTAATCCTTGGCCTCCAGAATCAGGCCCCAGAGCCACACAAATCCCCTCCAGTGAGCTGTGTCTGCCTCTTACCCTGTGGTCCAACTTTTTCTCAGCAGCCTTTGAGCAAAAGTTTGACCTCCTCCAGTTTGGGAAAGGCAAAATCCTAGGAACTCAAGACGAATGAACCAGGAGGTGTCCCTCAGCCAGCTTAGGACCCTCTCCCTGAACCACAGCCTGCTTGGTAGCTGCAATTAGCAATTACCCCACACCTTTGCCATTGCTCATCTGTGCCCAGGTTTGGAGGACTGAGGTTGCAGAAGCTCCCTTCTCCCCCCAGAAGCTTCAGAATAAGGGTAAAAAGAAAGAAAAAGAGAGCAGTCATGGATTCAGGACTGCCAGCAGCACTTTTACAACTAAGATAATTGTCTTCTCCAACCCTTCACTTACATTTTCTGGAATCGGTCAGCCCAAGGCTTCATCCACAACCCAGTTCTGTCAGTGGTGTTCTTCCCATTGTCTTCAGTGGGCCATAAATCCAACTGCCCCCTCAGCTGCCCCCCGCCTCGGCGCCAGGCACCCCACCATGCCCTCTGGGATGGCATTTCTTGGCATAGGAGCCCCAGCTATAAGGCAAGGACAAAGCGGGGACTGTAGGTCAAGCTGCAGGCTTTTACATTCACATGGCTTCCTCTTGCCCAGCCAAAAAAAAAAAGGATAAAGCAGGGATGAGAAGACGAAGAAAGAACAAGCAGGGCAGAAAAACAGGAGGAGAAGGTTATGGCTATAAAACACACTTTAGGAAAAGCTTTTCCTGTAAACTGCAGATACAATGCACCAGGTGAGCAAGGAGGCAAATTCTCTTCTTTCTCCCCAAACCACGCACACCTCGCTCCTTGCAGTGACACTGCTGCCACCTCGGTCCCCCCAGGCGGCCGGCCAGAAGGGATGCTGCCAGTCATTCGGAGGTGCTTTGATGTGGGCACAAAAGAGCAAGTCATTTGAGACGCTTCCTGACTGGTGGCCTGTATCAGCTTGTGAATCATCTGAACGCTTCTGCTTAATCCGCTTGTGTATCTTTGAAGCCTTTTCTGTCTCGCAAACAAATGATCAACTGCAACTTATTTTTAATCCATTAAAAGGTTCCAGATATTCCCCTGTAAAAACAAAATACCCGGCCTCGGTACCTTGGGGAGAAGTGAATTTTGTAAGTATTAATTCGGTCTCCACTGAGCACAGTCAAATATTAGCATCAATTTGTGAGTTACTTGCTAGGAAGAAATGTCAAAGGTTCAGCTTTTACTGTGATCTAATCCTAGCTATTAAAATACTGGGATCTCCAGGAAAGTAGCTGCAAGACACTGTCAAAATGGCTTGGACTATGGTGTTGTGTATGGCACATTTGATCCGCGGGGGCTGCAAAGTCAGGTTTGGCGTGTAGAAAGAAATCCTGGCCAAGCAATACAGGGACAAACACAAAGCAACACTTCCACTGTTGTCTTTCATTTACAGCTAGACGTACATGGAAGGACACCACTCTGTGTTGCAAGACATTTATATACCCACCCTCCCGTTAAGTTTTATGTGAATTAATTGCTGCTTTCCATTCCTTCTTCCGTGTTTTGCTCTAAAACTCTGCATAAAAAGCTAAAATTACAAAATCCAGCTGAAACTTAATTGAAAACACCAAGTTCCATCTGGCCTCACATAAATTATGGTCAAAGTTGCCATTTTAAAGAACAGTTGTTGTTGTTGTTGTTTTTTAATGCCAAACTATAAATCAGCTCAAATTGAGTTCAAACCGGCTTGAAATTGGGACCAGGTTTGCTCAAGGAGTTTGCAAACTTGAGCAAAAAGCTTTGGGCAAAGCTCGGCTGAACACTGAACTTGTAACGAGCCAAGTGAGCATGGAGTTTTGTACTGAACAATTCCCAGAGATGTGCTTTTAACAAAGAGGCGTTCAGAGCTGATTTATGCCTGGTGGAGGGTGAGGAGGATGGTGTGGGTGGGGATGCCCTTCCCTTCGCAGAGCAGAGGCGAGAGGGGAAGGGAGCTCAGGTGGGCACGTTAGGCGAGGAGGGGAGGGCCATGCAGGTGCCCCTTGTTTTGCCTTGACGGGGCTGTGAGCATGGGCCCCAGCCTTTCCCAGGGACCTGGCTCTTAAGAGCGGCTGCAGCACTGCCTAGCTCCTTCCCTGGGACGTGGGGGGCTGAGAACCCCAATATCGTGGCCTTCCACCTGACTGCTCAGCTGTGACAACGGTGGTAGCGAGTCCTGTGCTGTCACTGCTCCGGTGAGCATCCTCTATGAAGCCAAAGGATGACGGGACCAGTCTGCGTCTGATGTCAGGCTGAAGGCAACCGTATGGCTGTGCAGGTGAGCCGTGTGCCTTGGAAGCGTGTAAGGGCTTGCTGCGAAGGCTTGTGGCAGAGGATGAGTGGTTTGTGTCCGGGCTGGTGTCTGCTCGCATCCCTGGGAGCCCAGGGAGAGCCTAGCCCCTGCCGTGTAGAGAGCGAGTGTTGTGTCCTGGTACCTGTGTGAGAGTGGGCAGAGGACTCTTCCCTCCTCTGAGTCATCTGCTGTTTTATTGAACCTTAAAAGATGTTGGTCTGAGGGTGTTTTTAACTATGTAGTCTAAAAATCCTTTGCATGCCACTCACTTTTGATCATGTAAGCAAAGCAAGTCTGTATTTTATGCTCTTCCTTGGCTTTCCTGACGCTGAGGAGGTGTAAGAAAGCTTTTCTCTGCAGCCCCCAGCCTGGTTTGTGTGCTGCGGTGCTAGCCTGTCCCCAGCGTGCTGCTGTCCCGTGAGCTGCAGGCGGTCGTGCTGCTGAAGCATGGTCTGAATGGTGAGAATAAGGCCCCTAGACACAAAATGTGTCTCTGCAGCACTATCCTGCCATTCAGGTATAAAGCAGCTCTTGAGAGGCTGTAAATAATGCAGGAGAGACCCTGCAGAATGATTTTGTAAGAGGAATCGGGAGTGAGATTACTCCGTGACATTAGGAATGAAAATGCCTCTTAACTCTTTGGTGAGCAGTAAATAGTTGCATAAAACACGCATAAATTGAGCATAAGATGCCACTGCCTTGGGAGACTGACTAGGTTATTTTTTTGGTATTTATTGAATGGCTGCATGTCTTTAAGACACAAATACTCAGCTGATCCTTCTTCCTTTTTGGCTGACTGTGTGCCTTCTGGAGTTGAGCATCCTCCTGTGATGTGTAAATGATGAGTGACTTCTGATGATCAAAGAGTACTGGCTTGATAGACATATTTCAGCTTCCTATTTGATACCCAGATGGCATTTTGTATCAGCCCTCACATCCAAACCTATCTTTTTCAGAGCATGCATTTACTAGATTAATTCTCTTCAGGCAATCAGTTAAATGGGAGCCATTCATTCTTCTGGCCCTGCTTCTGCCAGACTTGCGATGGCAAGTACCTTTTCTTCTGTGAGTAACTGTAGGCACCCCCAGGGTCCCCTGGGACACGATTCAGATGCGCAAATTTTGTTCCGAGCAGGAGTGGGGGATTAGGATCAAGTTACTGGGAAAAGCATTAGTCCTGCGTCGTGGTAGCACGAACAGAGCAAAATCTAAATCTCCTGCCATGTGGAAAATAGGATGGGGTAAACGCCTTGCAAATCGCCCATCCCATCTCTGTGTGTGCAGTCCCTGTGTGATGGTGTGGTGCTGGGGGAGCAGCCGCCTGCCCTGGCAGAGGGCTTCTGCAGACGGAGGCCATGTGTTCAAGCAGGCCGGCGCCTGGCCGTCCCTCACGCCAGAGGAGTTGGTACCTGCAAACCCTTCCGTGGGGTTGTCAGAGGAGTCTGAGGCAGTAGGTGCTTCGGCTCCAAGCTTTGCTCTCAATGCAAATTCCAGGTGTGCATTGGAGCGTTTGTGCTGTAGCTGGTTGGGAAACGTGGTAATTCACATCACAGGGAGAAAGAAATTGTATTTTATTTTTCATTTTTAAAAAGACAATTAGAGTTAACGTTCTCCTTGCTTTGTCAAAGGAAGACACCAGTCCGCAGCGTGTGGGGAAATGCTTTAGCCTCTTCCCTTTCTGATACTTCCTTTTGTCTTCAGTCAGAAAGAAAAGGCAAACCAGCGTTTGCCCTGCCACATCCTGGAGGAAATTGCCGCAAAGAAAGCGCTCCCTGTGTGCAAACCCATATTAAAAAGGGAATTGTAGGTGACTTGTATCTGGATCCAAAAGGCACTGTCTGCTGAGAGGGTATTGATCTGTGGGAACATCGTCCACTTTGCATTTGTTCCTGTCCACTGGAGTGCAACTGGTGTGGTTGGGAGCTGGATCTGAGGTGTGGACGCAGCCTCTCCCGTCAATGCTGCTGCTGAGTGTGAAGCACTCCAAAATGTGATGAGCAAAAACCAAGCCAGAGGCAAGTCATGGTTAGAAACAGTGTCCTCAGTCCAGAGAGATCTGTGTCCGTCTCAAAATGACAATATGGTGTGCGCTTTGGAAAACGGTGGCTTGCTCTTTTTGTCCCCTGGGAACCGAAGGGTTTTCCTCCACTCTCTTGAAGCGGGGGACAGAGCAGCGAGACTGGCGCTGGCCGAAGCGGACACTGCTTGCTGCAGAAACGTTGTGGTTATATGTCTGGTTGCTATCGTTCCACTGTTTAACCTTCCAAAGTGAGGAAAAAATACTTCAGACCACTGAAAGCAGCAGTAAATGGCTAGCATTGGCTCCAAAATGTTATAGGAATTGCAGGGACTTTGATCCCCCATCACTCCACCCCCTTCTACTTTCTGTTGTTTAAGATTTACCAAACAATGCATCTCTTCACATAAAAATTCACCTTTGTGTTGCTACATATAATCATTGAATAGTGATAATAACAATAAAACTCCTTGGAAATCTCCCTGTGGCAACAAGTAATTGACCTAAGAATTTTCACTACAAGGAATTTTTTTTAATAACCACACAGCACTAGAGATGCTCGTTCATCGGGGGATACACCGCTATTGTTCTCATCAGTCCTGATGCTTTGCCTTCACCCTTTGAGTTTTCTCAAAGGATTGAGATTATTTGGTTTCTTTGAAGAACAAAGGATAAAGAATTTTTTTTAGATGACTGGCTATTTTGATCTGCAAGGTCTGTGCGCAGTGTGAGGGAACAAACATCACTAAATCATTAAGGGAAAAGGGAAGGGTATGCATAATGGAAAGGAGAAACACAAAAGCCACCGAGTCCGGTGGTTAGAGGAAGGCGCTGGCAGCCGGCGTCTGGGTGTTGTTTTCAGCCCCGCTGCTGATCCAACATGAGGTTTGCTGCCTTGCTTCTCTGGACCTTGGGTTCTCTTATCTATAATTTGGCAGGACAACTCTTACAGCCAAAAGACTTTGTCAGGTTAAGTTAGTTATAATTTTCAATTCCTTGGGCCTTTATAGAAATAACAGACATTAAGCAGGATCTCTTATTTAACCAACCGCAGCACCTGTCTTCAAATGCAGTCAATGCTTTGCTGCAAGATATAAGATGTCGTGAATGCGTCTATGAAAATCCTACGAGGCCGCCTGACCTCCCTGTCTGTGGCTGGACATGGCGCAGAGGATGCCAGCCTCGGGTACCCAACGCGAGGCTGCGGCGAGCACTGGGATGAGGGATGTTCGCCTGGTCTCCGCTGCTGCAGCAGTGCACGGTCCTCGGCACATGTCTTCTCCTGAAACCCTTTGTCCCCTTCTTGGTGGTAGGGACTGAGGTTTTGCAGCACGAGGGTCCATGCATCAACCGTTCAGATAACGGTCAAAGCATCTAATTTAGGAGCCGTCATCCCTAGGCTTGCTGATGGTTAGCGTCACGTAGGAGGCCGTGAAGGGGAATGTAAGGCAGACCCATGAGACTCGAGCAAGGACTGGCCAAACCAAGGTGCTTCCTTTGCCCTCTGGGCTGTAATGCGTTAGAGCTTGCCTTGCTGTTTTCCAACGAACAGCTCTACAGAAAATCGACATCCCTCTGTGAATCTGTATGTCATAGGATAACACACAAACGTACTTCCCATTCAAATGTGCCTTTTCCATTTTGGGAGATAAGGAAATATCACATGTTCTGAGGAAATAGGATTAGCCTGTAATTAAGCAAAAATCCTTCTATTTAGCATAACAATTTTTTTGAATTAAAGAGTGAGTATTACCTGCTAATTATGGGGTACACAATATACATAGAGCAATGTCTAATTTGTATATGAGTGTCTATTTTTATTCTATTTGAAAAGAATTAAATGTTACTATAGTCATTCATCCAGATGCATAAGTAAAAGACATCTTCTAGACTTCCAGCTAAACAAACAGCATCCTGCTGAGCCGAGTCCATCGCTGCTGCTGCCAGCTTGAATACAGCAGATGATGTTGTAGCTGACTTAAAAATACTTAAAAAATGAGTGTCTGCTCAGCTCTTGGTGGTGGTGGTCACCTACAGGGTGAGCACACACCACAAGGCTGTTGAGGACTGTCCTTGGCTTGAGCGAGGTCTGTGCAAGGGTGTCGTGGAGCTGGAGGCTATAAACCATGGAGGACAGAAGAGTCCTGAATTCTGGAGAAGTTTTGGTCTGGATCCAAGCTCTGCAGCGTGATCCTTGGCCAGGGCCTGGAGCTGCGCTAAGCTTCTCCTGGTTTTGTGGGAAAAAAAAAAAACAACCAAAAACAACTGTAAAAACCTAGTGTAGTTTTGACAAAGTTTGGACTTGTACAAGTGAGCTTGGATGATGTTGTGGTTGAACTTTGCCCATTCTTAGTGGATCTTGGGAAATGGTTTGCTTGAAGCTGTGGAGGGCAAGTGAACTTATTTTCCTCAGATTTTGATCCCCCTATTACCCATCAGTTTTAGATTTAGTCCTGAATTCTGCAAACACTTAAGCACATGTTTTGCTTCACACACTTAACAGGAGTACTCACTTATATGCAGTTAAACATATGTACTGGTTTTCACAGGATCCAAGAGTCTGCCACAAATATTTCAGGTTCAACTTCCATTTCACATCCCTTGAATTGGAGCTGGTCTTGTTTCAGAAAAAACCCACTACCCTAATTAGTCACTTTGATGTGTGAATCCCCTTGCTGCCCTTTGGACATATCGACGTGAGCATGTCCCTAATCTTCAGTGGGGATTTTTTCCGGTGCCTTCACGTTCCATATGTCTCCTTAACATGAATGAGTGCTCCTGACACACGAGATGGTAGTAGCTGTGGTGGTCATGGGGTTAACCAGAACAACTTCTGAAAACACATGAAGGGAGAAAGCACCATGTTTGCTAAAGTGCCGCTGCCACGTATGAGAGGTTTCCCAGCTTTAGCTGTCTGTCCTTGAAAAATGAATGGTGCTGGTGTGCTGTACCTCAATATATTGACTGCTAACGTGCAGCATGGTGACGGAGCAAAGAGGGTAGTGGCTGAAGGAAGGCAATGCCGGATGACAGGTGATACCTGTTTTTTCAGGAATATGGAGAATTTTCCAAATTTCAGCAGTGCTGTTTAGCTCACACCAGCCTGGCATCTGAGCAGGCTGGCTTCAAGCCTGCTCTCATGCATGAGCTTTGGGTGCAGACTGCAGGGTATTGCCCTCCATCTGGGGGGAGCGGGGCAGTTGCCCTCCCCTTGTTGCAGGAGGCTGATGCCACACGATGACAGTGCTGGGCTCGGGGCCAGGCTGTGCTGTGCCCCTGCCCGGGCTGCGTCAGTGAGCAGCGTGGTCCCTGCGCCTGGGTTTCCTGGACGTAGAAAGGAAATACTAAAATCTACCTTGCAGAAAAGTGAGGCTTCCTCAATTAATAAATGTGCTCACAGGCTTGCCAGATGAAAGAAATGCAAAACACCTTGATAGCTTCTTTTATGATCATTAATAATAGTATAACTTACCTGAAAGGCACAGTGCGTGTCCCCAGTGAGTTTTGATCTCTTGTCACGCCTGGGTATGTGGGATGGATAAGGCTCTGCCTCTTTGGGGAGTTGTTAGATGAGAAAACAGGCGGCAGATATTTCTCCACCCCCTGCTTCACTCTATTCCCAGCACTGCTTCACTCCCAAGGATCAATATCTGAACTGAGAAATTATATTATTAAGCTGCATATTGTAATCATACATCAAGTAGAGTTTGCTTCCCCCCTTGGCACGCATTAGCATGCCCTGGTGGAGTGGTGTTTCTTTTGAAAAGATTAAGAGCATCAGCCATGCAAAATATGTGGGGTATAGGAGTGGGACAGTCCTTCTGCAGAGCATGTCTGACTACTTTGTGTGGATTGCTCCTTCTCAATTTGCATTACAGAAAAACAATCTTTTATTTATTTAAGTTGGAAATCCCTTTGCATCTGAACTTCAAGTGTGCAGCAAACACACTTTGATCATTTTAATGCAGAAGTCACTGATTTACAATAAATATTGTGTTTTCTTTTCATACTTCTTTTTGTTCTTTGAGGAGATTAGAGCAAAGGAAGGAAAAGAATTTTGACCTCATTAGAATTGCCTGGCAGAAGAAACGTGCAGAATGAAGAAGATGCTGGGCTTCAGATTGTCCCAAAGTAAGGACAGAAATTACAGCATCGATCTATTGGTCATTAATTCCTATTGTGGTTTATTAGGACTGGGAGGAGAAGTGACTCTACTCACAGTGCCTTTGAATGTGATTTGGGGAAGTCTAGCTGTTTGCTGTAAAGCTTCAGGAGGAAACAATGCATCCTGAGATGGATCATGGCTTTGGGTGGGAGGCTGAGGTAGCCAAGGAAGAGCCCAGCCCTCCCCTTTGCAGAAGAGGGAGGGGGTGCGTGCATGGGGTGCGCTCAATGACCTGCCCTTGAGGGGCACCAGACTTGTGGGTAACCCGACAGTCCCATTACAGCCAAAATCCATGAAGATGTACAACACTAAGATATCAAAACACCTTGGTGAGAGCTTTGGCGTGCTTGTTGGATCGGCTCTGGCAGAGTGTTACAGGAGAGCAGTGCAGCACTGTGGGCATTACTGCTTTCTTTCCTGCAATTATCACATGGTATTAATTGCATATATTTATTGCTGGGTGCCAGGGGCTGAACTTGCACTGCCAGGCTGAGATGGGGACCACGATTAAGGCCAAAAGGGGAAGCCCAAAATGGGCAGTGAAGTGTCAGAAAAGCAGCAGTTTTTCTGGGATCCTTGGACACGATACCATCTCCAGGTTAGAAATAGTTTCTAGTGAACGGGTTTGGTGGCGTTTGTGCGAGATCAGTGAATGGAGTTTGGGATCAAGTCAGTTGGCAGCTGATCCGCTGTGATCTGTTAAAGCTGGCTCCTGGGACGGGCGGTTTACTGGAGCATCGTGGCGGGCTGTGCTCCTGCACAAGGAGGCTGAACCCACCGACAGCACGGCCTCCTCGCTGCTGCCCAAGGAAGCTTTAATGTGGATTTGCAGAACTCCTCTCTCTTTTGGGGATAGAAATAGATACAAAGCGGATACTTAAAAACAAACAAAAAAACCCCAAACCGAATCAAAAAAAACCAAACAAAACCAAGCCACAAAAACCCAAAACCCAAACCAGAAAAGGACCCCCAAAAAACCCCCAAAGCCTATTCAGACCAGCTCGAACAAATGCAGCTTTCTTCTGGAGTAATCCAGTGTAAAGGGAAGGGCTCGGCTCCCTTTATGCACCCGCTGCACTGACACTGATGTGAGCTGACTTGGGTCTTTGTGGCCATCCCGATGCAGGAGCGGCAGGTCCAGCTTACAGGTGTGAATTCCAGCTCTGTCCCCTTGTAAAAGTGGGATTTTCACGCTGGGCTGGCTTGGACAGAAAACAGTTAAACAAAAAGAGCAGTTTACTCTGCCTGGAGTGTGCTCCTGCCTTTCCTTTCTGTCTTTTGCTGCTCTTTTTATTTCCTTAATCAATGTGGGTTCCTTTTGCTTCATTCAATGCTTTTTCCTCCTTTTTCATCCTGAAGCAAATCTATGAAATTGTATTCCTGGTTCACGTTTCTAAAGAAAAGTCAGGTTGCTTGAGCTTTACTCGGGGTTGTAACTGGAACCAGCAAGAGCAGTAGGTGTATTGGTTGCACCAGGTCGATTGGTTAGTTCAGGGGTTATTAAAGGGTTATTTTGTACTTGGTCAGAAGCTCCCAGCTACTTAAGCTGTTGTGTGTATTAAGTTTGCAGTCCTGAGCATCAGGAGCAGATGCGGTGGAGAAGGACGGGTTTACTTTTCACAGGGACGGCTGTGAGTAAAGAAACCTGAGAGGCGTCTTTGGGTCCTCCCAAATCAGGCTTTCCTCTGGTGCGGCGGAGCTCAGAATCCAGCCTGTCATCTTCCCTTTTGCTCCACCATAATTTATTATTATACAGGATTGTAACCAGAACAGTTTAGCCTAAAAGTGATCCATTCTCAATTACATGCTACTGTGTTACTTCACATACAAAGAGACCAGAGACACATCCCTTTATCCTGAGCATCTTAGACAAACAAAGCAGGGGGGTTAGTGGCAGTGTAAACACATTTAAATTACCCTCTTTGGAAAACCCTGATCACTCATTATGGTCAAATTCAGCTGGATGGAGCCAGAGTGACACTTTAAGGTTTTTGTCTGCTGGGAAAATGCATGTTGGAGAGCATATGAACAAACACACAAAGTCACCATGCCATCTTGTGCGGAAAAGGTTTTTCCTGTTGAAGAAATCCTGGACTGGTCGGCAGTGGTCCTGTTCCATCCTGGCACTCACCAGAACCTTCTGATGTGCCTCGAGATGTGACTCTCCCTGTCCACGCCAGAGGTGAAGCTTTGCACAAAATCGTTATCAGTACTGCAGCTCACAGGATGCTTTTTCTAGGGAAGGCAAATCTGGGGAGGGAGAAAACTGCAGGGATAATTTGTGACCCCATTTTGTACCCAAATGCATCCCCTCCTTCAACCTCAGCAGGGAGCACAGACCAAGAAGGGCATCCTGAGGACACGTTCCCAGCCCTTTCCCACTGCTTTCCACCTCTGTGGAGAGACTGGCATGGCGATGGGCCCGTGCACTAGTGGGTCCTGTCTGGATCACTTCTAACCCTGCTGGCCAGCCTGATGGCTGTGACCCTGCAGGTGTCCCAGGGCATGTGGATGGTGCAGGACACCTCGCTCCTATCCAGTAAACCCAGGCTGGGGAGCTGAAGTACCAGAAACACCAAAGAGGTGGTGGGGAAAATAAGTCCCACTAACTCTGATGGAAAAGCAGTCACCCCTGGATGCTGCTTTGTCCCCTCCATCCTGAAAGTGCATCTGACCTCATTCCCCTGCTGCAAAGCAGCGGGTGCTGCACAGGGGACAGGTTTCCCCATAGGTACCCCTCCTTATCCATGCCTTGTTTCATCTGCCAGCTGGGAAGATGCTGGATTTCACGTCATCCCAAGCTAGGGGTAGAAATCACAGCGTCCCAGGAAGAAGCCTGGCTTAGTGCCTAGTGCCACATAGGGAGCATCCCAAAGCCCAAGTGAGGAGATTGGCATGAAGCGGTGCATGCCCCGGCGATTGCAGCGTGGGCGGGAGCACCAGAGGGGCTCGTGGGGGACAGGGCTCCATCACTCACCCCATGTCTCTCCGCGTGGCTCCACTGCTCCCTGCGTGGGAAACAAAGCCCCGGGTCCCCTTCCTTCTCCGCAGCGCTGGCTGAGATGTTTAAAAATGAGCGCTAGTTTTCACTTAAGCCTCACTTCCTGTCAATTTAATGGGATTTGATCATGCAATTCCCTTAATACACAATTTGCAGTGAACAAGTTTTGCTGGGAAAACTCTCCAGATCTTGGTGGTGTTACAGTGGGTCTGAATTCCTCCTTTCCTGTAAGTGGGTTTAGCGAGGCTGTTTCCATGGACAGCACCAGCACGTCCTGAGAAAACTCCGTCAAAGCCCAGACAGCATTTGCCAGTTATTATCCAGTGACTGACTGAGTTTAGGTTTCCCGTTGACAATAAAACAGTGGGTAAAAGGAAGCCATTAACAGCTTACGACTATATCTAGTTCCTTCTGAGTAAAGCTCTTTGCTTTATTTTGAGACTTGGAAGATGAACTGTACAGTATATTGTTTGAAAATGCGTCCTCTGTTTTGGAAAATCTCCATATATTTTGTTTCCTTGTTATCTGCATGGCTGTAATTAGAAAATGATGTGCCTGCTACATGACCTCCTCATAAAGAACATATTTAAAGTGAGACAATAACATTCAATTCCCTTTCTAAACCATCAAAAAGAAAATGGTTTTCAAGGCATTTCTTCCTCCTTCCCAATTCCCTCCCTTCAGCCACTTGGGTGGTCTCATTTGACAAGTTTTACAATAGAGGACTTTTTTTTTTTTTCATGGACAAACATGTAAGTGCAGGAGAAAATCTGGAACTGGGAAACAAATGCTTCCCCCGCCTTCCCCAAGAAAAACTCAAGAGGCTGAATATCAGCAGATCCTTCCAGGGCTCCTGGCAAAGGCAGGGTGAGAAGGAGACCTCCTTGCAAAGGGAAATCTGCTCAGCCCCCCTTTTTTTGCTGCTTACCTGCATTACTGCTACAAAACTTCATAGTCCATGCCCGTAGGAGGGAGGAGCACGTGCATGCCCAGGCCCAAGGAAAGCTGGGGACAGCGATGGGGACTTTGTACTGCTACAGGCTTCCCAGGCTGAGGCCAGGTCACCTGCACAAGAGGCAGGAGGAGATCCACATGCAGCAGGACCTTGGCTTGTCCTCGCTCCAGAGCAAGGTGAAATGCATGGAGATGGTCACCGACAGGATGACCAGAGACTGCATGTCTGTTGGTAAAATTGCATTGCAGGGACAAGTTGGACCGCTGTGTGTCTAAATATTTCTCAGAGGGAATAAGGAGCAGATTTGGAGATGATACTGAAATTAAACAGAAGGAGGTAGCAGAGCTTCTGTGAGGAGCTCATTGGAGCAGTGCTGGAAATGTAAGAAAATGCTATTTTGTATATATTGAGGATGCAGAAGATGAGGTGGGATAAATAGGTCGATAGTGCCCGTTTTTAATTAGTGAAAATTCTCCAGTCCACAAAATCACCCGTTTCTCTAGGTGTTTGCTGTGCACTCCCTGCACAGCTGGTGGAGAGTTGGGAACCGGGCACGGCTTCCCCCAACCACACCGTCGTGCGTACCGCACACGATGGTGTGTTCCCCGCTCAGTGAAATGCTGCTTTAAGAAGTCTAGCCCCCTCTCAGTAGATCCATCTGGCTTTGTAGCACCCTCAGACCCCAGGGAAACGTGGCTCTAGCTGCAGTCCGGGAGCAGCTCTTGCTCTTGCGGTTGCGCTGGTTCAGTGCCGTTGGCTTTGGTGCTGCCGTACCAGGCTGTGTCTGCACCGTGCAAGGCACAGCTCAGCTGGCTCTTCAACCTGCACTTGAGCAGCTTGCTGGTTTTATTGCAGTGGGTTACCAGAATAGCACATTTCCCTTCGCATGTAAAGGTTGACTGTATTGCATGGGAGAGGAGCACTTAGGAGACCTAGAGAGGAAGGCAGAGGGAGAAGAGATAGCAAAGCTGGGTCTGATACGGTATAGAGATACAGAGCACAGGTGCACCAAGTAAGACAAGGAAAAAAATGGAGCTTATATAGAATAAAATAAAATGGATCCACCAGCGGAAAACACAAATCCTATCCATCACTGAGGTACGGCTAGATTCCTCTAGTTTGGAGGAGAGCAAAATGGGTATTGCTTCTGAACACTGCTCTGGGAGAATGATGTTCCTGTAATTAGCTACCTGCATCATGTCTTAGAAGATGTCTTAGAAGAAAAATAGTTGGAAGTTTCCAGCATTTAACAGTGCTACTTTAGTAGCCTCCATGGGGTCAGAGCCCTGAGGACAAATAATGTGCTATGAGCTCAATTTTGTTGATCAGCAAAAATATCACGAGCATGATTATCACTTCCACTGCTGCCCTTTTAAATCACTTTGCCAACCTAAAGAGGCTTTAATATAAATGCGAATTTACATTCATGACAATGGGCATCAAAACTGGAATGTATTTGCAGCCTCCACCTCTCCTTTCTGCCTTTTCAGCTCGGCCATCTACCATGACCCTGCCAGGCCACGATGCATGCGGAGGACAGCTTCTATATACCCCAGGCTGGCGTGCTCTTTGGATGTGGATGTGCAAGCAGCAGAGTGTTTAACTCCTCTTATTTTTTAATGATCTCTTTGTTAATCAGCTCGTGCGTTTTTGCAGAAGAGGCCCCACAAGCAGAAACCAAACAGAGCAGGTCTTACAAGACCGGCTTTGTGCCTTGGGAATTTTCCACGTTGCAATGCCAAGAGGGCACAGGTGCAAAGCAAGTGAGCAGGGGAAGCCTCTGGGTTGATGACAGTTCAGTGGCTGCAATACGCTCCCACCAAGCGTGCGTCTGTGCACCTGGTATATGTTAGAGGGGCGGATGCAAGCTAGTCTTTCAAACAGGTGAGCAGCAGCATTACCTAAAAGCCCATAAAATAATAATAATAAAAAAATCATGAAGCTATAAAATGTATTAAGCAGCTTCCTACTCAGATTCTGGAGAGGGGGAGCTGTGCTAAGCTGCACCCTGTGAGAGGCAGAGCTGTCACTGGCTATCTCTCTTTAAAGCTCAGAGAACTGGTATATGCATTTCTTTGGTGAAACCTAGCTAGCAGTAAAAGCACGGCAGCAGACCCGGAGCTGAGAGCTCTCTGCAGTCCCCAGACCAGCCTTGCAAGCTGCAAAGTAACACTTGCCCTGGCATCGTTGCGCATCCCCCAGCACCCTGAGCAGTACGAGGAGCAAAGAATAGGGAACAGGGGAGAGATGCCGTGCATCACTGAGCTCGTGGCTGTTGGGGCTCCCCTGGGCATGGTCTGGCACTGAGCGCCCCAGAGATGGGTGAATGCAACAGAGCATTTCCCAGTCTGCACCTACTCATATTTCTAAACCGGCTTCTCTGTTTGCTCCCCTTTGCTTTTCTCCTGCAAATACTACTGTCGTGGCCCTGCTTGCAGGAGTGACTCAGTAAATGGATCATTGGGAACAAGGTCTGGAGGGGAATCACGTCCAGCTACAGGCACTGAAAGCCCCGGACTGACTCACTCGCTCAGCAGGAACGTGTCTCCGGACTGAAGTGCCCAGTCATACTTACCTACATGACATGAATTTCAAATACAATACAGTATTTATGTCAAATCTCTTCTGTAGTTTGTCATACCTTAGTAGCTGGGGAAACCAATCAAATACTGTTATAAAACCATGGAAATAATAAAAAAAAAAAGTGCCAGGTTCTTTTACAGCTTGTACTGTATGTCTCTCTCTCTGGGCTTACAGTCTTTGACACTGAAATGACAGTAGGGATATTGTGAATATTTAAAGCCTAAGCTAGCATCAGCATTTCCATTTAGGTGATCACTTTATGTTGTCTCTGGCACATTAGCTTCACTGCAAATGAGGTTTGAGATCTCCATCTGGTCCTGGTGGACAAAAGCTTTCTTAGAGAAGGGAAACATAGTCCCAGCAGCAGCTTCAAAGCTGTTGGAGTCGCATGTGAAGATAGGAAAGCTGCTCTGAACCTACTGGATTTTATATCTCATAAAATACAAATTGGACCATAATTTTCATGTCACTAAGTCATTCTACTGCATCCAGCCACCCAAAACATCATTTCTTCTTTCTTCATTTTTTTTTTTCCCCTCATTGCTTATAAAGCAACAGGATGAAGTCTACCAATTGGGCATCAAATGTATGTTGACATGCTGGGTCCGTGTTAGAGCATCCCCCCTCAGGGTCCATGCAAGACCATGGAGTGAGGACTGTTGAAGGCCACAGAAGGCAATGCCACTTGCTTTACTTGGGTGCCCAAAAGGGGCACAGGGAACCCCATTTGTGGGCGACGGGGCACAAAACACCTGTCTCTCTCCACGAAGGAGTTGGATGAGGGCTGCTCTGTGCCCATGGAACAGGAATAGCACAGGATTTTCCCGCCCTGGTTTGCGTACCCCAGGTCATTTAAGTGTGCCAGGTGCTCAGACAGAAGCTGGGCGTTTGGAAGATTGTGTTAGCTACAGAATGCTGTGAAACAAAGAAAGGGGCAAACGACGGAGACTGTCTCCTTTCCATAGCGGTCCTTGTACCAGTGCTGATTGCATGGACTAGTTTAGACAGTCTCCTCAGATGCATAACCACTGGGTTTATTCCGTTATATTTATGGCCAGATTTTGCTCCGTATAAATCCCTGACGTAGCCTGTGTTAACGGGGCATCTGTTTGATTTTTCGGTACCTGGGGCCAGGGGAAGGCACGACGCAGGGTATGGCGCCTGGATGCAAAGGAGGTTCCAAGGTGAAGGCACCATGAAGTCGCACTGTCTCCCTCTCAGCCTACTTGAGACTTTAAATGACAATCTTTTTATATTGTATAAGAATATAATCTGTCCTGTATCTATGGCAGATCTAAAAATAGGTTTCCTCTCAGACATTTTCAAGGTTTTTCCTGCAAAAGGTGAGCTCTTAGTGATCCTCCTGGATGAACAGCACTGCACAGAGGTGCACTGGTGGAGAATACACACCCTAGCAGCCCTCGTTGCTTAGGATGCTGTTATGCTTTTTATGGTCTTCTGTGGAATCAAACCTATGGGGTGTTTTTACATGGAGGACAGACTTTGAGTGACAGATCGAATGACCAGAATTTAGTGTGATTTAGGAAAATTAGTTAATTTGGCTAGAGAAATCAAGGGTCCCCATGGACTTTGCAGGGTAAAACTTGCTTCAGATGGTTCATAAACAAAAGGCTGTGTTGCTACGATTGCTAAGTTCAATGGATTTTGCTTTTGCAACCCGCTGTTGCAGTTTTACTTTTTCCCTGTCCGTCTGGGAGATATTTAGTTGCCTCTGAGTTTTATGTTTTCCTTCTAATTTTTTTTTTTCCAATTTGTATTGTTTTCAACAATCCTAACAGCAGGATTTGCATTTGCAGTCTTTCAGGGGACAGAAAAAATCAGCTGATAAATAGCAAAAATATCAAGTGAATATTAGCAAAAGATGTGTGTTGGGGAGCCTGGCTGAACCAAAAGCATCTCTGCAGGTGGCTGGGCCAGGCATGTGCATCTGTGTGCAGGTGGCAGGGGGGAGATAAGCAGGCAAAGGAGCGTGAAGCTGCGAGACGCGTGTACGGGGCAGTTCTGTGCCACAACGTTCTCTCTTTCACAGTTGCCCTTAGGCACGGTTAAGCTTCTATATCAGGATGTCTTGGCGTATCTCCCAATGCCATGATGTTCCTTAGTGACTCTTTATATTTGTTCTTTGTCTGACATTGCACAACAGATCAGGGTTCCTTGATCTTGCCTTGTTTGGATTCTTTCATGAATTGCATCCATGTGTCCAAGGCACTGAGCCCTTTCACATAATTGGGCAATATTTGCATTAAGATGAACAGCTCTTTCCTAAATGAGTGCAGGTCGTTGCTCCTTCCAGTCCCAGAAGTGCTGATGTGAAGTACAGGACTTCGGATCCAGACACACGGCTGCAAGTCTGGGACGCAGGGCTACAGGGTAACATTTGTTCCTTTTGTGTTTCCCTGGAAGCAGATGTTTTTCCCTTTTGGGCAGGACATTGGCTATGCCTGAAAGCCATTTAGAAATTGCAGGGAGTGCAGGATTCAGTAGCCTGCCTGTTAAGTGGGGTTTCTTGCCAAAACATGTTACTCTGGAGAGCTCTGCACTTGTAGTCAATTCTCACATAAGGTTAAAGGCAGTGGATTTAACACCTCACTCCAAGCCAGTTTGGGTCTGGGCACATAGGGAAGCTCCTGTTGTCTGGATAAGGTGGTGGCTGCTGCCAGGCAATACACGTAAGCTAACAGCCCCTCTTGGGGGAGACAGAGGAGGAATGACGGCTAAAGCTGCATGGGGAAGGCTCTTTCCATCCTTTCTGACGAGCATGTGTGTGATACGCTAACCAGCTTTGTCCAACTGGAATTATCACTGAACCCTCGTTCCAATAAAACTGAGTTCACGACTGTTCCCAGAGGTGGTGTCTCAAGAGGTTAGAAATTAAGGCTGGCATCAGCTGGGGCATAATTGTCATTTATGTGTTTGTGCTGCTGTATGCACACAAATGTATGAGACTGATCTACGTGTCATAAGATGGCTGGGTTTTCATATGGCTTTCTTAGAGAACAGTGCTTTTATTCTCATTCACAGTTTTCATCGTTTCTCCTGCTGTATGTCTGATTTATCAGAGTGGCTTAACATTTGCTTCTTCCCCCCTTTCTCCTCCTGTCTCTCTTGCTGATATTAGTAAGCAAATCACTACTGTTTCATGGGAAGTGAAAGATGAAAAAAGAGTGAGATTCTTCTATCCGCTGGGCAATGGAAATGATGACTGAAACGGCTATTAATGATTGCTCTCTGCATGCCCAGGCAGCGACTCTGATTTCTCAGTAATTCCAGCTATGGCAATGTACACTAATAGCATAGTCCGCAGCATCACTTTTTCTAGAACCAGCCTAAAACCAGGTGGTGTTGTCACTGAGCTGTTGATATAATGGCAGGATCAGGCCCTTGGTTAGTTTATGACAGTAGCTATTGGTGTGGATTTCCAAATGCGGTTTTTGATTGCTTAGATTTGGGGCCTTGGTTTTCACAGAGGTTACTGAAAACTTGTTGAAAATGTTAGGTGTCTGACACTTGAACGACCAAAAATGGAGACATTTAAAACCAACAGTCATGTTTGACAATGATAGTCGTTAAATAAGTGATTGGTGCGTCTATGAGAGTGTTGAGGCCTGAAGGTGCCAGAAGTTTGGGTACAGACGGGCTCCGTTGTGCAGGGTAGGCATGCCCAAGAGAACCATGGGTTTCATCTGTCTTCGGTAGTCTCCCTGAAATAACTTTTTTTATATTCATAACAACTGGCTCCTGTTTCTTCGCTACCAGGGAGGCACTATCAGAGCTAACTAGCACTAATTGGAGAGGGGGAGGCGAGGGGAAAGGGCATAAAACCCAGGAAGAAGAGGGGGGAGCGTAGATCCCTGAGACTAAGTTTAATACCATCAAACTTAGATGGAAATAATACTCTTGCAGACCGCAGAAACATGCCTTTTATTGTGGGAGTGCAGAGCAAAAGAGAGGAGAGATACGATAAGGCTGGGGAAGTCAATGCAGTTGGTGCAACGAACCCTGGGACGCTTCACTGGACGGGCTGCCTTACAGAAGTTTCCTTCTGTGGGAAAAATCAACGACTGGAATGGGTCGGTCTTTTTTGCCACAGCAAACCTATACTTAAGTGTGATTAAAATGCTTTCGGCAAAGGAAATACCCTGTAGTTTAAGCCAAACATGGGGACATCCTTTCTCCCTCTGATTGATGTTATGGTGGTTTATGTGGCGTACTATATTCTGAACCAGACCCAAGTCAATTAGGCACCATTTCAAAGTATTTTCTCATGCAGCCCAAGGTTTTGCTTGTGCCAACGAAATCCGAAACTCAGGGAAATGATAGCAGAAATGAATTCTGTGAAGGAGCACAGCCAGGCCATCGGGTTAGCAGGCAGCAAGCTCTGCAGGATTCCCTGCTTCAAGGATCAAGCTGCCTTTTTCAAGTTGTGAGATTTAATGGCCTTTTTGCTGAGATCAAGTGTAGTATCGGTTTAATATCTGATACAAGCTCTATCAGGAAAGTATATCCTACCTTTGCAGAGGGACAAGGCGATCTAACTATAAAATGATCAGATCCTTACAGTTCTTTCCTACCCCTAGACCAGGTGGGATTTCTGCCCCAGAGACACCATCTAAAACACCTTTACACTCAGCCTTTGACTCTTTGAAGCTTTCAGACGATCACAGTGTGGGAAAGGACAGTCCTTACAAATCTTTCGTCCTTTCAGTCCCGAAATATCATTCCTTGTGATGGAAGAGAGTAATAACATGTGAGAACACCATCATAAGCCAGCCAGCAAAGGAAATAACAGGGTGACCTTATAAAATCAGTGCTGAAAAAAACCACCCAATTATAGGGTTAAATGCCACTGAAGTAATGATTCTCCTGGTTTATCTCACTCATGATACACTGCATTTTAAACCCAGCCACTGGGGACATGTGAAATGGTGCTCAAACCATCAGTGGAAGGTTCCTTCGTATAACAGACATATTTCCATGTATTCCAAAACAGCCCCGGAGTCTGGGCAGGCAACGAGTGAGCTTAATGCCTTCCTTTGTAGTAGGAGATCTTTGAAACTCTTATTTGATCGTTTCCCTAGATTAGGATGATTCTGCGCTGCTTTGGAGAAATGTGTTCCCCCTGCCCACCAACCGCCTCTCCCAAAGTGATAAGGCATCTGTAAACACTCTCTGAAACTCTGTACAGAACCTCCTCTGTACACCGCTTTGAAGCAGAGCTGCATGAAGACCTCTGTACCGGCTGCAAATATCTTGCAAACTGATAAAGAAGTGCAGGTACAGCTAAAATCCACTGTGTAATAAGGATTAGCGAGCCTAAGGAGGTTTGTTTGGATTGAAGATTGAGTTGAAATGTATGAGGCTTGGATTCGACCAGAATTAAACTGAACTTGGATTTCATCAGATGCTGCATGGCCCCCCTCCTGTCCTGCTCCTCTTCGCCCCACTCCACGTTTAGAGTAAATACTCAGAGCTATCATTTTAAAAGGAGCGGTTTAATTTTCCCACTGGTCCAGGTTCTCATTTAGTGCGCTGTGCTTCAGTACAATCCTCGACTTTCCCAACCAGCCCTCATCTCTCTGCATCTGTCTACCTGTGTGCTGGTCTGTATTGATCTCAGATATGTGGGCAATTGCTCCGCCGAATACAGCCTGAAAGAACCCCATTTGATCCGATGATGATACTATAACATATATTCTGACTAATTGTATCCATGGAAATCAAGTGCACTTTAACTAATGAAAAAAAAGATAGCGTGGTCAAAGCTTATTTGAAGAAATGACATGTTTTAAAACCTGACATGACTTAAAACAGAATCATATAAGTTCCTTTGCTAAAACACTTTCAGGATATATTAGGTATAACAATAGTTTTCTACATGAAAATGGCTTTGAAATCTTAAAAGAAAAGTATTTTAAAAGAAAAGAATTTTTGCGGTGCATTAAATTGGACGTGAATATGACAGATTTCAAAGACTGTCAAAATAACGAATTTACATCATAAATGCACAGGCTCCCTTTTTAAAGGCCTCTTCAACAACTCAGGAAGGCGTTTAATGGTGAGCAAGTTCAAAGTGTCATGGACTCCCACTGGTATAAAAAGGAGGCAATACCCACTATACTCTCTGTGTTTCAGATAATGTATCTGTCTCTTTTCAAGTTAATAAACTGCACTCCTGTCAAATTGCAGATAAATGAAAGCGACCAAGACATTGTTTTCCCCACATATTGCTAAGAAAGATATCTCCCAATATTTCTGAACGACCAGTATGCTAAAAAGAACTTGAAATGAATCCACCCTGCAGTTATTTTACAGCATCAAAGACAATGAAATTTCCACAGAGGCACTTTCTGAAGTTTTAAATGCTTTACTTCTGATAGCTGCTCATTAAGAAGCTTCGAAAGCTTTTTATTGTTTCAAAGGCAGTCATCTAAATTTTTAATCATTCACTAGTGCTATATGGTCACGATGTTACTCTCTAGCTTTAAAAACCCTTTTTTATTTTCTAAACAGTAATGTCAACATAATGTTTCCCTGAATAATTGTTAGGTACGGCCTTACTCAAAGCGCAACTGCGAGAAGGAGAGAAAGAAAGAGAGAAAGAGGATTTTTCCGGCTCCCTTTTGCGAGGGAGAGAACTGAGACACTTCAGGAAATTAAAATCCAGGACCAACAGTTTACAGCGCTGGCCACCGACTTAAAACGCTGGTCTTCTGGGATGGTTTCAGCTCAGTTTTTTATAGCAGGGGAAGTTTGTGGTGGGTATTTTTTAAGCCAACAATGATGCTCTGCGGGCTGATTCTTGCTCTGTGACACATGAGTGTCCTTAGGGATTAAAGAGGATTTAGGGAAATTTCCTGTCCCTGCCCCTCGGAGCTGCCTCCTACCCCACCCACCGCAAGCGCGGGACAGCGGGGCCAGGTCCCGCTTGGCTGGGGACGATGCGGGAGGCAGCATCCCCATCCTCATCGCCAGCCAGCGAGCTGGCTGCCCGCGGTTAGCGGCATGCGCCAGCCTCGAGCGCACAGCAAGTCCTTGCGAGGGAGCAGCAAAGTGCTGGGGAGGCTGGCGTGCCGTGCCCACCGCTGGCCAGCCTGCCCTGCCTCGGCAGGGCTAATCCTGCCCTTGCATCTGGTTTCGCTTTGCTCCTCACTCCAGCACCCGTTAAAGACAGGATTTCTTTCTTGCTGCCTGAGACTGTAGATTCTCACACGCTAGACGCAGGGATGAGATTGCAGTTTATTTACTCTACAAGCTTGTATTAAATTTCTCCCTCTAGAAACCACAATCCAGTCTCTCTCCTCTTCAGGGACTGTGAATTTTCCATTCTCAGGATCTAAGCGTTGGACTGAACCCATGTCCCAGCTCAAGCCTCTTCCCTTTCTTGTGCCTATATTAAAGTAGGTTCAGTTCACTGATAAGCGAGCAGCAAAGAGATATGGGGGCAGATCTAGGCTGCCTCCGCTTAGCAAGAAAGTGGATCCCTCTGAACGCAGGCGCTTGGCATTTCCACCTTCCACTTTTCACTTAGAGTAAATGCAAAAGAAAAAAATACTGAGCTGCAGGAACAGCCCATGCATAGTGCAGTGTTCAGACATCACCTGCGAGAGATCTCAAGAGAGGAGGATGACAACTGGCTCTTGCTAATATAATGCTTTGCCCTCCTCTAGTGGTACTTGTGATCTGAGACTTTCAAAGGAATTACAAATATTAATACAATAACCTTCTACTGTCAGTTGTAGCTGTTTCCCCTTGCGGAGCTGAGGTGACCGAAGCATGGGTTGGGTGAGCTCTCCTTGCAATCCAACGGGAGAGGGCACCCACTTTAACCAGCACCTCTCATTTTGTCCCCGGGTTGATGGAGATGTAATCCAAGTCTTCAAAGGATCTTTTTTTTTCATGCCAGATCTGTAACTGTTGAACAGGTCTCATTAGTTTTATATGTTGTATGCAAGCTTATGCCTGCCATAAATGTACGTTGACACTTTTATCTGTCCCTCCTCAGCCTGTGTTTGGGTGGTTTCGAGCACACTGAATGCAGCTTTCTGGCTTTTCCTTGTGACCGCGCCAAGACTTCCTTCCCCTCTCTGCCTTGGACCCAGGGTGTCTGTCAACTGATCTCATAGCTAGAAAAAAGTAATTTGCCTGAGCGCAGAAGTTTTGAAATGCAAATAGTTTCAAAGGCACGTTGGCTAACGTGGAGCCAAGAGAGACGAGCGTGCTCACTGCCCCCGGGCTGGCTCCGGCCCTCGGAGGCACAGCGAGAGGAATTTTGCTGGTTACAGTTAACTAGTGATATCATGGGAACAGTAAAAGAAAATGAAGCAGTTGCTCCACTTGTACCAAAGGCCTGGGAAAAGACAAGTTGCCAGTTGTTCCTGTTGGGAGTGGAGCGAGAGCTGGCCGGCTGTTGAGCCCGTGGGTGTCAGTGCCAGGTTTGGGAAGAGGGAGACGCTGCGTGCGCTCTGCAGCACACCCCATGCTGCAGCGAATGCTCTTGGCCTCTTTGTGCCATGCCAGCCTCCCAGACAGTGTGGGCTTTTCTTTAGTGTCTGCATTTTGGCTGTGTCCTGGGATCTCCATTTGTTTTCTTGGCCAGCCGGAGCCCAGATTACTTTTCCTCATCTGCTTTAGGTTTTGTTCTGCCTGGTGTAGTCACTGCTGTAATTCCAGCACACCCCTGAGCTGTGCATCTGCCCAGCCTGGGGCTCCTCCTGACAGACCTGGGCAAGCTGCCACCAACACTTAGGGCTAGTCCTTTTCCCTTCTCCATCAAGGCTTTTGAGCAGCCCTGCCTCTCTTTGGGAAGCTTTGTGGACCTTTGTTGAGGTTATAGTTTGCTCTGAGTCAAAGTGTTCTTGATTCTAGTACTGGAAAAATCGAAAAAGAACTGGGAAAAGAGGTGATGCTCTTAGCTGGTATTTCACAAGCTTACTGTGCTTCCCAACCACCCTGGAAGTCATCAGTATGTTGGGCAGATCCTTGCAGTGATCGAGCCCACTGGATAAACCACGATCTTGCCAAAATAGGCAAGTCATGAATACTGAAGCTGCAGCTAATGTTACATACACTTAGAAGTCCTGATGAAAACCAAAGATAACGTGACAGTTACTGTAAGAAATGCATGTTAGAGAAGTAGACTACTATATCCTGTGTGGACTGTCTGGCATCCGTCTGTCTGCAGCCATGTTGTGCACTGGTGTGAAGGACCTGATCTCGGAGCTGGTGGGCTCTGCAAAGCCTCTCACCGCAGAAATCACTGCAGAGGCTGAGTTGGGGAAGTACTGCTGCTTACGTTGGCTCCCACTGTGTTGAATGCCAGTGGTGCCTTGGGAAGCCTGCACATCATCTTTCCAAATCTTACATTTGCAGAACACACTTTTCCTGTAATGATAAATGACTAATTACAGCTACCCAGAATCTTGTCTGAAAATAATTCCCATCCTGTGTCTAGGATGACCAAGGAAAACAAATGAGATGAATAAATAATAAAATTTGCAGAACGTGTATTTTGCCAGAGACAAAACAGATTCAGATCTGTATGTGCTATGTTTGGAGCTAAGTTTAGAACTTGGGATTTTGGACAGACTTCTAAATATTGACATGCAGGGTCTCAGGCCCTTCTCACAGATTGCAAACATCCCGCGTTCTTGGCTATTTTCATGTCGGGATCCATGCTCTGTTACCTTTCCAGGGAGAATTTAACTCTGACCCTTTATGCAGAAAGAGCCAAGGGCTTTGGGAAAAATTAGAAGCTGATAGCTTCTTATGCTACCAGATCATTTGGTCTGTCTTTAAAGCATAAAAGGAGGGGATGGAGTAAGATACAGCTCTTGCATCTGTGAAATTCTTTCCCATTGGCAACCTCCCTACAAAGTCGTAAATAATGGGGATCTTCCAATTCAAGATGTAAGTACTGTCATAGGCATTGGCTTTCCCAGACTCTGTAGGTCCCTGCACATGGAGGGACATCCCAGTACAGCCTCCTGGGGCCAGGGCTGGATTTAAAGCCACCGCTTAGAGCAGTGCATTGGATGCAAACAAGCGTGCCCAGCAGCAGAGCTAAAAGCAGAGCATTTCCATTTGTTTTTCCTGGCCTGGTGCATGCTTAGTGTTGCAGGGTGAGGGAGAGGTCCCCCCAGTCCCCATCTCGCCACGCCGCCTCCGGCACGGTGTGATGCTTTGCTCCCAGCCGTGTGTCGGGGAGCTGTTTCCACGTGGCACGGCAAGTCACACGGAAGCGCCTTTGATGTGTTTAGTGTGCAGGCTTTCTGAGCCCGCGTCTTTTGCCCCTTGTCATAAGCGTAGCTGCGTTGACTTCAGCTGAACAACTCTAGAGCTAGGCCAGTGCCACAGCAGAACCAGCCCCTGCTTGCATTGAAGATGGAAATGCAAATGCTTGCCCACAGGCTGCTGGCTCCCCGTGCCATTTGGTCTCCGAATACTCTGCATGCTATATTTCTGTGTCGTAATTACCAGTCTGGTTCCTAACGGCTATAAAGCTGTCCTCAGGAGGGCGTGATGGATGATGTTGTGTTGTTAGAGTGGCCTTTTCTGGGGAGTGTTGCTAACTTGCTGGCATGTTCCTTGAGGTGATCCTCTGCTGCTCCGTTGCTTCAGAGAGCGCCACAATTCCCCACTGCTTTCACTTCCCAGTTGAACTGGTTGCTCTGAGGCTGCAGCTCATGTTTTCACTGCTGATGTATAAAGAAAAGAAGCTGAACTTTTTCCTTGAAGCAGAGAATTTACCAGAATGACTCAGCAGAGGCAATGTAGCTTCAGATGGTCAGTTACAGGGAATATCACCTCTATTTATTATTCCAAACTACTTGCACATGTCTTTGCACCTTATTTCTTCTCTCTGGTTATTCTGAAAGAGTTAAACTTCATCGTTCCATCAATGTTGGCAAATTAGGTCTGTCATATGGTATCGTTTCTCCTTCCTCTTGAATGACTTAGATGATTGACTAACAAAATATTTAAAATACTTGATCTGAAATTTGCTTTTGGGTAACGTTCAAGGGTTTATACTTCAGGCTTCATTACTGGAGAGCCTGCCTGCTGTTAAACTGTGAGCATTCCTGCAACACGCCAATCGAAAGCACCTTGCATGCTGTCACTTTCCTGTTTGCAAGGTCAGAAAAAGGCTTGCAGTAAGTATCCGGCATGACTTCCTTGTCTCTACATTGTAGTTGTAGAGGGTGGGATCTGTCTCATTTAACTCAGACAGAACCTGACTTTTAAGCAGCTGAAATTAGACATCGTGGCTCCCTCTGCAATGAATAGACAGAGATAGTGCCCCAAAGGGAGAACACTTCAGTCCTTAGATTGACGTCCAAGGGAGGTTTGAGGAGATGCCCCGTGGTGATGTCCACTCTCTCCACTGATTATAGGAGTTGCCTACGTGACTGGCTAAGACTGTACACCTGATTTGCATGTGGCAAGATGGATCCTAGCTGCAGGCGCACATTTTTAAAGGTATTTATGTGCCTAAACAATCAGAAGATGCCTTGCAGGATTTACAGAGAGGTTCTTCAGTTCCACTGAAATAAATGGGATTTAGTTTAGATAAGGCAGACATTTGGGAAATCTGATGTCTCACATATTCGTCTAAACACTTCAGAAGAATGTGTGCCTGAATGTTCTCTCAAAGTAAGGTCAGGTGTGGCTGACAGACATTTAATACGTTTGATCTTAACGTGACCCTCAGGAAATAACAAACTTTTATTTCAAAATAAATGCTTTATTGAGAAGAATTGAAAATAGAGCCTTTCGCACTGCTTCTTTTGAGTGATGCATTCCTTCCCACCAAGGTCTCAACTACAGCATCCTGCCTTGCACTGAACGGTACCTTCCCTTGATGGTAAGGGGGAAGGCAGCACGGTCTGAGTCCAGTTTTTCCTTGGGATGTGCAGGGCTAGAATAACTCTCCTATTCCCTGTATAGACTCTACATATTTCTTTCTGTTCCTAAAACACTAGGAAAAGGCACTGTTAGCCTTGACTTTCAGCTTTCATCATGTCCCTTGACTGCTAAGCCTGGTTTCAGAAAGGAGGCAACTTCGTGCTAGCTCATAAAAAGTCCAAAACAACAACAAGAAAAAAGCCCCAAACAAACCCCCTTGTGTCTCGGGTCCAGACATCCCTTCTTGAGTTGTAATTTGTGGCTGTCTGATCACTTCAGAGTTGTAGCACTGATTTCCTCACTCCTCCTGAACTCCTGCCATCTCTCCCCAGGCCTGGAGAGGGGCCGCTCTGCTCGCTGCACTTCTGGGCTGCTCTCAGAAACGCTGCTTCTTCCTTGAAAGCAGGAGGGGGAATAAATCACTGGCAACCTGACAAACCTGCATGAAATTCAGACACAGTAAAACCAAATGCAGTGGCTAAATGCAGCTCCTGTCCTCCATTCATGGTTTTCACACCCATACTTAGGCTTGTGAAAGCTGTGCTACATCAACAGGTGTGTGTGTTTGGATCCAGCTGTGCTCCTTTTGCAAGATGGCGACTAGTCACATCTGGTTCCCCTTGATTATACTGCTGAGAAATCACCTTTTTCTCATTTTGAAGTAGTGAAGATGGCAGAAGGTCCCTTTATTCACAGTAATCAATTTGAGTTGGAGGGTCCTCTAAACTTGCAGACAAAAGAATAGCAAGATCCAGTAAGCTGGAGCTACCAAAGGTCAAAGCAGAAATAAGCCAAGAAGCTTTTGTACACAGAGCATAAATAATTATCACAACATCCTTTTCAGATGTATGGTAGGTTTTCTGTCACTTAAAGCCTTTAAATAATGACTGAGTATTTCTCAAAGTTGGATTCCAAGACAATCAACAAGTTACTGGGCAAAATACAAGAATTGTTGCAAGAAATTCATAGCAAAACACAGCACAGGTTACCTGTACTTCAGCTTTTATTAAACATCACTGCCTGCCTGTAGGATCCCGCTACTAATAAGTCAAACTCGGTGTCTCACTTGGCACCCAAAGGCTGATGTTTCCCACCTGCGAGGAGGCTCACAGCTTGCTGGTAGCGCAGGAGTGCACAGACCACGTGTGACAAATCCGCTTCAGGCTTCCAGCCATGTCTGTCCAAGGCTTTCGCTTGACCTCTTAAGAGGTCAAGCCTTTCTCCCCAGCACCCTTTTCCCAGCTCCAAACTTCATCCCAGGAGACAGCATCACATCCTAACTATACACGCTGCAGCAGAGCAAAGAGCTGCTCATTCCCACAGTGGGACCTAGCCATCAAACTAGAAGATGGAGCTGATGTTGTGGCAGTTTATCGGATTTATGCATGACTTGGGCTGAAGTACCTCCACGATTTCTGCATTTGGCTAAGAATTTCTGTAGGGAAAGTTACTTTAAGCTAAAGTTCAAAGTCCCGGGGTCCTGGTGGTCCAGACCTGATCTGCCGTGTAGGCAGTCTTGAGTCCAGCTTAGCTCTGTGAAGGTCACCCAGGCCCCTGAGCTACCAGTTATCTGTTAAATAGCCACCTCTGAGGGTCTCAAGAGGGCTGATAGGAAATACTAGACCAAGTGGCTTAAAATAGAAATGAAACATTTGGATTCTGGCCTTGGTGCACTCCAAGCAGAGCATGGGGTGGCCCAGTGACTGAGACCGAAGGAGGAAGAGGCAAAGTGGGGATGGGAGTGGGGTGGAGAAACATGTTGCTGTTTCTAATTCAGGTTCAGCCACTGACTAGGCATCACTTGGGCCAGCTGCTGTATTGAGCTCCCTCTGGAGAACCACAGGTTTGGCCTTTTTTCTTTTCCTTGCTTCTTGGGGGGGGAGGGGATTAAAAAACAATGCTGGAACATCCTCACTGGAAAACTAGATGCAGCATCTTGGAGCAGAGTTTTCTCTGGTAAATAAATTTCAAGATGAAATCAAACTAAACAAAGCTGCTAACTAACCCAGCCCCACTGCTGAAGTGTTTTGTTGGGTTTTCAAATGTCTTTGTGATGATTCTGTACTTTCCCTGTTTTCCCAGTGCCATGTTGAAACGTTACATGACTTGAAAGCCTGGAAGTCATGGAAGAAGGTAGGGGGAGGAGGAAAATACAAAGCAAGTTGTACAGATGGCTATCGGGGAGGGGAGGATTTTTTTCATAAGCCCCAGTAACCACATGAAAGCTCTTTAAAAAATAACAAAACCGTCTTCTCCATAGCAGTTCTAGCAGTGCAGGTAGTAAAGGCTGGTATTAATTACCTGATTGAGCTTATTGCTGCAGGTGGAAGCTAGTCACAAACTAAAGTGCTTGGGTGGCCAGTCGCACTGGTTTCCATAAAGCTAATGGGACACCTTGTCAACCCCAGCCTCCTCCCTGGAGCCCCGGGAGGAGACACAGAGCAGGTTTCTGGAAGACATTGCACTGAGAAATCTCCCAGAGGAGCCTGGCCTGGCTTTCTGGAGCCACCTGGATCCAAATATGTGCAGACATGTGTGTCTGTCTGTAAACCAAACCTGCTGGAAGAAGAAACACTTGTGTGACACAAACAACCGCCTTTCGGAAGCCGGCACGGTGGGTGCTCCAATTAACAGTGCCACGAGGATCGCTGTTGCTCATGAGTTCATTACAAAAGACAGACAGACATCTGCAGGGGTCTTAAAATAATGACTCCTTTTATCTGGTGATTGGCAGAGGTGGGGTGACAAGGATATGCTGCTTAGCATAAAATGACTTTTTCTTCTCTTTTTTGGATACCAACAGAAAACATAATGCGGGCACTCGAAAACAGCAGCTCGGTGGAGGATGACAGGGCTGCAGCAATCTTTTGCTTCACTCGCCCCGCATTAGTATGGTCTTCCCAAAACACTCACCCTTAGGCTCGAGCAGAAAGTAAGCTTTCTGGTCTGCTCCTCTCCAGAAAGCTACCGGTGCTTTCCGAGGATGCGTTTTCCCTGCAGCACTGGTGTGTCCTCAGTAGCCCTGTGTGCCGGCTGCACGGACAGGGACCCTGGGCGTACCCAAGTGCCTCCTGCCTCGTGCCAAGCCGTTTCAGGCTCTGTGGTCAGGTCCATCACCATCGTTGCAGCCGTCTGAAGGCCAAGGCATTGCTCAAACCGTGAAATAATGGCAGAAGTATCCTTTGAATTTGTCCTCTTCCCAAGGATGTAAAGCTCTGCCGTTTCCTAAAGGCAAAGCAACTTTGCATCACTTTCAGCCTCTTTGGTCTCTTTGACTTGAGAAACAGCCTGAAACTCTCAAAGGAGATAACTATTTCAGGGCTGCTCCTGTCCAAATCAGTCGCTGGGATGTCCATACGGGACAGACTTGTGCCAGTTCAGGTTTCTCATGAGTCTTCTGAGATTCCTGAGGTTTTAGTCTAATTTATTTTTCTTAAACTAGGCCCAGCAACAGAAAGTAAGAAGAGGTTATTAGCTATTTTATAATTATACTCTGACCTTTTACAGTACTTTTCAGTTAGGGACTTCAAAGCCATTTGCAAACTTTCATGAACTAAGTCTCAGCATAAAAAAGTGCCACCTTATTTTTCAGGTCAGAAAAGTAAAGTGTTTTCCCAAAATATATGAGGAGCTGAGCTGGGATTAGACCCCAGACCCCCAGCTCACAATCCCTTGCTTTAACCACTAGCTCAGCCTTTGCTCATTCTGGCATGGGAAAAGCAATTGGGAATAAGAAGCTATTACTGGGGCAGGCAGTCTATAGGGGATAGAGTTACAGTTTTTACAATAATGTATTATTTAGGACTGGGTTGCGATTTGAGATGGACTCAAGCTGCAAATTCAGAGGCACTGCTAGGATTGAATACTGAAAACCCCAGAGCAGAGAAGCATTTGAGTTTGAGGTTTGGGTTCTATTACTGTGGATTTCCAGAGGTGTCCATCGCAGAGGTCTACAGCACATCTTCTGCAGCACTTATCTCTTGCTCTCAGTGCTTCACTTTGCCATGCAGGAGAAGAGACGGGAAGGTTTTCTGTGCCATGCTGTTATGATTCCTCCTCCTTATTGACCAACTCCAGTAAAATTAGTTATGGAACTAATAGAAGGGGCAAGACTTTCTCGTTAAAATGTTTTTCTTTTGTGCCTCCTATTGCATAGCTATGTATTTGAAATGTGCATCCAAATAGAAAAAAGGGATGCTGATTTGTTTTATTTGGTCTTTCATTTGAGGATTGCTAGCTGTTTTCAAACTGAACTTAAATGGAAGGCCACAAGAGTTTAAACCTGATTAAAAGGATGCAGGCGAACATGAAATGCTGCTCTCCAGAAGCTATCAGACTCCCTGTTAATCTGTGCTGACACCTTTTGAGCATCAGGGTTAAGAGACAATAAAGAACATGGGGCAAATAGGATCAAGACAAAAAGTGAATTAGTGAATTAATGAAGAAAGATCTTGAGAAAAATGTCTTTGATACCTAAAAATAACCAATAGTGTGTATTAGTCTAAAAGCATATTTTCAATGCAGGGATAAGTGCACGCAGCAGGGAAGAAAATGCAAGAGAGAGGCTGTAGTAGAGTGTAGAGGGTGAATTTAACTGACAATAGATCACTAGAGTCTGTGGTATCGCCTTTAGAGGGTTAAAAGGCTAAACATCTTTGTATTTAATAGAAGATGCTCCTAGAATTCTCAAAAGCAAAAGATGGAGAGAAAATCTGCTGCCTGGGAACTTGAAAGAGACACACTTTTGAGCCCAGAGTCTGGAAAGCTGCAAATCTATTCAATGGGGAGACCCAACAGATCCATTTCTTCTCTTCAGCACTGCAGGGAACAGGCTCGGACCCGGGGGATTTGCCATTGCTGAGACCACTCCCAGGTGTTTTACTCGCCCTGTGCTCAGGCCGCATGTCCTGCCCCATGTCTGGGTCGCTCCAGGATTAATTCATCTGCAGCTTAGGTTGAGAGGAAGAGTTTTCAGGGCCTTTCAACCTCATTCATAGACAAATGCTCTTCTTGACCAACGGGTGAGGAGGAACCTCAGCCATGAAAGGTTTGCTTTGCTTGGGAAGCGTTTGCTGACAGCGTGTCAGGCGTGGCACTGCGGTCTGTCTTTGGTTTCATAGTGAAATACTTCATACCACTTTGCTGAAAATTGCTCTCGGGTATTAATCAGACTGGAGGTTACAGGGCCAGGACCGAACTGAATGATTATAATTCAGAAAACTACTATAATTTGCTAATCGTTCTCTTTGCTAGAATTTTACCACACACTATTTGAATCAAAAAGTCACCCTTTTTTTGTAGGGAAGGCATCCTTTGTAGGTAACCTGCCCTCTCTAAAAACCAATAAATGATGTTCTGGGAGAATAAAGATCTAAGGATGCTCTATAGAAAGGAATAACATGAACAAAGCTGTACCATACATTAAAATCGGCAAAACTGCTTAAGGCAATCCAATTGCATTTTTTTATTAGTATTGTGTTGTGATGCTAAACAGAAAATGACAACTGTGAATAAGATAAAGGTCTTCATTGTGCATGAAAAATTTAAATTGTTACTTTAAGGAAAGATTTTTTTTTTTAAACACCATAAAACATTTATGATAACATTTTACAAAATTAGGAAGGGGAGAATTGGCTTGAAGTCTTCTAAACCCATTAAATTTGCATGCTGTTGTTCAAAGCAATGGTTAAAAAAGCAAGAAAATGAAAAGGTCTAGAAGGCATGAATATATATATATTTGAATACATATTTGACAGCTTTATCTGAGAATGAGAAGCCTGGTACTTGAAGTGGTTTAAGGCTGAATAAAAGTTTTGTCTGTGGGTTAGGCTGAGAATTTCTGAACAGTTAACGATTGAGGTGGAGCATGAACTTTCCATGCTATGCATGGTTTTATCAGAAAATTTGGAAATAACTGCCCATGTGAGTGCGGGGAGCAGAGCAAGGAGGAGCTGGGGAGCAGGGAAAACCATACCTCCGCTGAGGACACGCAGTGAATATCACACCTCTTGCCATGCTGGGGGGGACGGGTCCCTGATCGCCCCCACCTGTGCAGGGAACCCAGGCGTGCCGGCCCCGTCCTCCTCCCCGCCTGCTGGAAGAAGCCCTCCCTGCCACTCTGAAGGCAATCAACTCCTGCTTCACCCACCCAACAAGAATAGCAATTTGTTCCTTTTCTAAGAAAAATTAATTGTGGCACAGGAGTAAATGTGAGGACTTCAAACGAACAAGTGATTCCGACTGGAAAAGTTGGCACTTGGAAAACAAACACGAGCAGCAGCAACATCATTGCGTGTCATGCTGAACTCGGAGAAAGACTTTTGAAATCCCGACTCTGCACACTCTGGTCGGCGGAGCGGCGGGAAACCCGCTCGCTGTGTTTTGCTGGTTAGTAATTACATTTTTCATATTTTATTTATTTCCTCAAAAGAAACAAGTAATTATTACACAATCCTTTCCCCATACCACTTTGGAAGATTTATCAATTATAATCTAGGAGAATGGCCCCATGTTAGACTTCAAATGCGTCTCATTAAAGATATTTTTTAGGAAGAGTGGTGGAAAAACAAAGAACTGCTGTGCTGTTGTCTTTTACTTTGCTTTAATGTCGGGTTCAGAAGTAATGATGTTGGGAACAATCATTCTTCAAGCCTCTGTTTCCTTGTGTTTACTCATTAAACACAAGAACCAGGTGCTCTCACGGGGAAATGCTCATTCTAACATTGGCTTTAGAAATCAAAAGTCTCTTCACTTTCGCTAACAAGCACAGCTTCGCAGGGAAGGGACTGGGAAAAGAGCAAGCAGGACCCGCTTTAAAAATGAAATATTAGTACCCAGCCCTGCAATATTAGCTCATAGAAGCTGTCCTGATTTTAGAGAGATATTGGCAGGAGGCGTATGATTACAGGGTATTCATGCTGCCTAATGTTTGGTCTCGGTGTTCAGAGCCCCCCACATTGCTCCTGGTGAGAGAGGGGCTCCTTTAGGAGCAGCTCAGAGCAGCGAAGGTCGGCTTCTGCTCTCATCCTCCTCCAGAGGTACCTGTCCTTCTCCACTGATGAGCCGAGGTAATCGGCTCCCTCGCTTATGCAGAGTGCATATTGCCGTGGAAGATATTTCAAGCTCTGTGATATCTCGGGAGCAGTTCAGTGACCTAAGTGTAGGTATCTCGTGCCACTTTGGACTCCTCAGGGCAGGCAGGAGATCTGTGCAGGGGCTGTTGGGTACAACACCAGCCAACGGGAGACTCGTACCTTCCGATGGAGCGTGCGGAGGTGCCCCAGGGCACCTAAAACCTCCATCTACACACTTGTGTTTAAGTATGTCTCCACCCCAGATGTGACGTGCTGCCCAGATGCGATGGGGTCGCATCAGGGCTTGAAAGATAGAAAACCTCTTGCTTCTGGGGGAAGTTCACTCAGTTTTCTTGAAGTTTCTATAGGCAGAAATTAGAAGCCCAGAGTACAGGTCCAAGCTGTGAAGCTGCCTTGACTCTGGAAGTCACTCTGTGCCCAGAATATTCAAAATTTGGTACCAATATTTGCTTATGAATCACCTTTGACTCCTGTGGCAATGAGGGAACAGGAAAACTCAGGATTAAGATCTCAAGCTGATTTTCTTCCACTAGTTTTTCATATGGGGCATACCTGGTTTTGACAACCACAGGGAAACAGAGCTTATCTGTTGTATGGATGTCACCACCGAGGCTGGGAGGGAGGAAAATGCTCTCCCTTTGGATGGATGCACAGAAGGTGGAATGAATGTATATGCACCGGAGGCAAAGAGGCTGCCATGTAATGACCGTCGTGTGTGGAAAAGCCCTTGGGTATCTTGGTGGAACGCTGAAAACTTTCATATTTCCACAAAGTGGTCGAAATTTTCAACAAAAAAATAAATTCTTCTTTTATTGTGGAGTAGAAAACTTCCATTTCTGCAGGAAATGCTTTTTTGCAAGATTTCAACCAATCCTAATTTTAGCACCACTTTGGTGAAGCTCAGGGCTGGACCTTTATTTGTGCTGATTTAAACCAGTGCCTCCCCCCGGCTGCGAGTGCCAGGAGTGGCAAAGGCCGCATGCGCTCAGGGCGTCAGCCAGTCCATTCAGGTGCCGACCTCCATTAATAATTATTCAAATTGCAAAACTGGCCTAAATGGGGTTTGCTGCAGCACCTTGCTGGAGGGCTGCTCCCGGCCCCGGCTGCTGCACGGCTCCACTCGCCAAGCCCCCGCGCCTTTGAGCGATCCCATTGATGCAGAACTTGAAGATCTGTGTTAAAAGCTGTGAACGCTGCTCTCCCGCTTCTAGCCCACCTTCCCAGAGCCAGTCGCTTAAACTTTTTACTTGTCCTGCAGGAAAGCCTGTTAGTGGGAAGATATCAAGGGGAATCTGTGTAGATCTGATTGGCAAGCTGTGTTCTTAGTTCTTGGTGCTTTTTTGAGTCGTCGTCTTTTCCCCAGCAGTGCCTTTTAATTCTGGTTTTATAGCTGACCTTGTTACTGTTGTTAGTACAGTTTTTTCCTTTCCCTTTTTTTCGGCGTAGCACTTCTGTAAATGTTTTTGTTCTTTGTTCTAGTTCACTGTCCCTTTGAGGTTCCCTCTGATGTCTAGTCAGTGGCGTGTTTTTGATAAATTCTTCCCTAGCTGGTGCATCTTCTCTCCAGGTATCAAAAATCAGGGCAATGGTTATTGAAGGGACGCTCATTAGAGTGATATATGATTTCACTGCTGCTGCCGCCACTAAGGAGTGGGTGCCTCCAAGTCAACAAATGGGCCAGCATTTAAACAAAGAAGCAGGAGACCTGCCCTTTCAGACCCGCCGGGTAAAACCTCAGCCGAGCGCTGGGCCTTTGTGCGCGGGGCTTTGATTGCCAGACGTGATGGGGAAAGCAGCACGCTCTGCAAACTACCTGTCAGCTGCATCCCACCATCAGCCCAGTCCCATACCTACCATCAAGGGGCAAGACTGGTGTCCCGCACAGTCTCGTGCAGCAGAACTGTGCTTGGAAGTTCAAGGTGAATAACTGAAAAATGGAGGGCAAAACAAGCTCTGTTTTGTACCTCTTTACTGCTTACAACATCTCTTCTTGCAGTGTACGTGAAGGGGGCTGCAAGACTGGCCAACAGGGCTAGAAAGTTCCTAAAATCCTGCTGGCACAACAGCCGTGTTCTGGTGTTGGCCTCCGGGCTGCTCCATGGGATGCTGAGCTGGCTCTCGCCCCCTCAGTGGGTATGCTGACCTGAACCACGTCCTTGGCTTCAAGCTCAGCCCAACCAAAAAAATCTGTTCTGGGGCAGAACCCAAGTCACACGCAGTTCAAAGCGGTTTCTTTATGTGTTAAGGGTTCAGCGTAAAGCTCTGCCTCTCTGGGAACCTCCTTTTCTATCCACCTGTCCCCAGGCACTAAGAGATCATCCACTGCACAAGGTATTTCTGAACTTGACAGAAAATTTGTTGTATCTTCTTGAAGTCCTCTATGGACAGAGAGCAGAGCAGGGAGGACCAGCAGCTCTAGCCTCTTTGTAAAAGCCAGATGGCGACCTGGGAAATCTGGGGATCCTCATAAAAGGGAAACCAGCAGTCCCACCTCTGTACTTTCCCAGCATAGACCTTTTGTCTTGGATTATTCAGGAACCTTTCTTGTGTTATGCATGGTAAATAGGCTTTCCTTGAGTGTCTCTTATGTCAGAGGTTTAACAACGCAAAGGGCTTTGTTCTGGTTACAAGCATTGCAAAGAATATCTCTAAGGTTTGTTTACACCAAAGGGCAATGGAATAATAATCCTCAGCGCATCATGCAAGGGCTTGCAACAGGAAAGGTAAAGTCTAATGACCTTCATTTCTTAAATGCCTTCCAAACTCCTCCTCAGACACTAGAGGGTGAAGCTCTGCAATTCCACTGAAAAGTAAGTAACAGAGGGAAAATGAGCCACTGAAAGGTCAAAGACAGTGTCTGAGCCAGGAGACTTGGCTGCTTTGATTATGTCAGCACTGTCCTATATTCTAAGAACCTTTAGGAAATTAAAGAAACTGTGAATTGAACAAAGCTGAAGTTAAAAACAAGGTTGAGTGGCCTCTGGTGATGCCTTTTGTACTTTTGAAACATTGCAAGATGCTGCTCCCTGACCAGGCAGGCCCCATTGGCAGTGCTGAGGATCCAGCAGAAATTCTGCTGGAGTCCAACAGGACACAGATTCCCAGGACCATCAGCAAAGCAACTCAAACAAGGTAGCCTTAAAATACATTAAACCTTAAATTCTCTTCATGGTTTCACTTTAGGAATCAAACCAACTGCCAAGTGCAAACACTGGAAGTAGATCCCTTAATTTAACATTAACTTTCGCTTGTTGCAACTTGATAGGCATACTCCGAATGCACCACTACTTTGTTCTGACTCTAATTCACTCATCCACACCTGCCTAAGCTGCTGGTGACTTTCTCAGTTGGATGCACATGTACACGTCCCGGTGTTGAGCTGTGTCAGCAAACATTGCGCCTTGTTGCTCTAAAAAGATTGCAAAATGCTTGGTTGGTGCCAATGAGCAAGCTTCACGCAGCCAAAAATGAAATGCAAATAGGAGGTTTGGCCCATTGCTGGTGAGACTCTTCAAAGCAGGACTCCCCTTCCTGTGATGTGTAGACTTTGAGATGGAATCCCCCCAAGCAAGAACAGCTCTCAGAAGGGATGCCAGCACCTGGTAAAATCAAAGCTTTGAAGATGGGCCTCCCCACTGATAGAAGTCTTTGCATAAATATCCTCCTATCTTCTCTGATGCCTTTCCAGTGTCAGCAAACTGGAAGCTACAAAATCAGGAGAGGGGTGGGATCCCTCTGATGCACCCTCACTGGAACAGCAGGTCTTGGGTTTGCTGGAGGCTACCACCCAACTGTGTGGATGGATCTGACTGACCTTTTTCTGTCTGACTAAGGGGTCTGGCAGGTGAATTCTAGCAAATCTTGCTGGGGTGGTTGGAGATGTTATCGCACCTCCACTTCCCCTCCTGTCCTACCCCCTGCCCACCACTCCCTCGCGGAGCTGGCAGAGCGAAGCTGTGCTGGCACCATAAGCACTTGAGGGAAAGCCCAGCGGCTTCACTGAGACAGGCGAGGAAGGGAGGCTTTCTACCAGACTCTGCAGGGCTAGGTCTTTGATTCCCTGTGCCATAGGAGCAGAAACCTCCCCCTGGGGCAGGGCAGGGAGATAATGGGGCAGTAACAGCACCGAAAGCTTTTGCAGATCTCACCTGGTGGAGCCCTAACGTGCAAAATTCTCCTTTTTGGATATCCCCAAGGGAGATGATGGTGCGGCAAAGGAGGGCAGATGCTATGACTTGTCTTCACTGTACCATTGTGTTGTCTTCCAGTGGAAGGTTTTCTTCAACCACCTTCTCCCCTGACTTTCTCAAAAAGAAAATCAGTCATTTCGTCCTCTTCCCAGAACCAGCTGCTCCTCCTCTTCGTCAGGCTGTTCTTCACCAAAGCAATGTTTTCCTTGTACCAGGCAGGGTATCAGATGGCTCACAAATGATTTTATTATTATTTGTTTGGACACCCTTTTACTTTAATGTATGACCAGATAAATTACAAGGAAAAATTATTTTGTTGCCTAAATTCTCTCTTTCTTACAGCGGAGCCTTAAAGCTCGAATTTTTCCTCATCCCTGAAAGATTCCCACTAACAGGGCATATGAAACAGGAAGGAGTGAGGCTCCATCTCATTCCTCATCCTTTCCTCTAATCAGGTGACGCTCCTCGGCACCCTGCAATACCTGTCTTGGAGCCTGTTTTGGGGTGAGGAGTGTCCTCTGTCCAGGAAGGAAGGGGGTGGAAATAAAAAGAAAACCCCTCAGGCTCTCCCTGGGAAGAGGAACCGGGAGTGCAGTGGCTTGGGTACATGGGCCAGGAGAAAGGCGTTGGCTAATGAAATGTCCATGCAGGTCATTTGGTGTATGGATAAAGGGCAGAAGGAGTCCATACGTCACTTTCTGGTTGCGTTCTTTAGGAGACCAACGTGGTCTGTGCTCCTGAGAGCATAGCTGATAAGAGACATGTTGCTCCTCTGCTTGTCTTTCTCCAAGTCCTTGAAGATCTAGCCTTCCTAGCTTGGGGGACTTTGGGAGGGAAATGGATGTTTGCATTGAAATGCCCAGGAGAGGGCTGCTGTGGAGAAGGGGGTCTCTCTGGGGGTCTCTCATGTGGAGCATGGCTGCTCTTCGGTCTTCACAGAGGGAAGCTCAGCCCCACGCTTGCTCAGCTGGATTGTTTTGATCATTTCAAAATGTTTCACTTCTGAACAAGAAATCCACAGCTTATGTCCACCAGACCCAAAACTGGAACTCTCCGTTAAACATGAAACTGGAAGTATGTTAAAACTGCATATTACCGTCTTAATGAATTATCTGTTTTAAAAGGGGAAAACAGTGAAGAATTGCTGACGTCAGTGTGGAATAAGACTTTTCAAAGGAATTACCCCAGCCAAGGCCCAGGATAAAAGTATTTTCAATAATAGCATTAGACCAAGAAGCAGCACAGCAAGAAATGCCAACTGTAGTCTCTAAATGCTTAAGAGGCACTGTACACTAACTATTTACTCTTATTAATGCTGAATTGTACAGAAGTACATTTATATTTTATACCTCTTTGAACTGGGAAATATGTATAATTCCCACAAGAGGATAAAGTATTTTTGCACTGAAGGATTAGAGAGGTGCTGTTTAAGAGGCAATTTAAGGTACAGCTGTAAAAGGGACTTTGACAGTAGGTCTGGCTGCCTCTTTTGTACTTTCATCAGTGCCCAGAATTGGGGGATCATGTCTGCATTTTGCGAGAAAAGGCGATGAAGGTGAATGTAAGTAGCCCTAGCAGATCTTAAGCAAATTGCTGGGTTATTTGAAGGTGGAGTTCTGCTTAAAAATCAAGGGGCTGATAAATGTTTTTGACCGCTTTCCAGCCTTCGTGGTGGTTTCCACCACTGTGACCCACTGGACCTTGGCCATCTGCAGCCAGAGCCTTTGTAAGGCACTTCCACTGCGATGCATCTCCTCAAAACCAGGGAGTGGAAAGTGCTTGCTCTTGCTGAATGTTCCTGTTTGAACCCAACCCATCATGTCCTTAGATGCCTTTCTCTGTTGGAAGGTTATTAAGAGTGACAAGCCTCTAGTAATGTAATCTATCATTTGAATAAAGGAACTGCTGTGTTCTGCAGGTGACTCCTTTGTGGTCACGCTCGGAGGAATAGCGTAAGGAATGATCGCACATGCCTTTAAACTTCATCGCGGTACACAAAGGGTAGAAAAGATAAATAAAAGCCAAACAGCATTAGCTTGCGCCATCAAGTTAACAAGCTTTATCGCATCAGCTGGAACGGCTGGAAAAGGATACTGCCCTTTCTGAAATGAGACGGCGCCTGAATCATTTTTATTTGCTTGAATATACCATCGAATCCAACCACTAGCCTAATAAGGCCAGAAATATTTTCTTGGGACGACACAATCCCATTTATCCGAAGACCTTCTGTCCCATGACTTTGCTCGATCTCTGGCAAGGCAGCTGAGGGGATGCCAGGCGGGCTCAACCCGCGCTCCTGAGAGGTTGTGTTTGTCTAACTGTAGAGAGTGTTTATTTACCACGGACCCACCACTTCAAACGTGCTCCGGACGCAGGCTCGGTGCTGGTGCAAGGGAGCACGGCTTTACCTCCTTCAGTCCGGGGCGCTGCCGCCGCCGGGGATGGGGGACAGTGATTTCTAACCAGCAAATATCGGTTTGAAGACTCCATTGTACCAACCCACCGTGGGGAGGGGAAGAGGAGCAGATAATGAGCTACTGCATGATCAACCGCAAGAAGAAGGTATAAAAGATATAGACCATTAGAAAAGAACAAGGCTTTAAATGCCATCTGAGATTTTAGCTGAAAAGGCCTTTATTAGGTTAAAAAAAAAAATCTACATTTAACAATATAGAGTACCCAGTCCTGTAGATTTCTACCGCAAACTCCTCTGAAGTAAACTACAAAGGATTGTGATGTTTCTTCTTTCAGACTTTTTTTTTAGATGAACTTTTTTTTAAGGCACCGTATCCCAGTGAACTATCCTCCATTTCTTTTTCTTGCTGAAGCTGCAGATGTACATTATGCTAGTGTGAAAAAAAGCTAATTAAACTGCATAGACTCTGCAGGAGGCAGAGAAGGCCTGCAGTGCACGGGGGATGATTGATTTGGACTGTCACACAGCTCTGCTGGGTGTCATAACTTAGTGACAAATAAAGGATTACAGTGTCCCAGAGTAACTCTCTCCCTTTTATTGTTCACCAGACATCAAAGCACAAAAGCATATTAGCATTTTTAATAAGTAGTTAGGTCAGTCGTGGCTTACAGTTTGGAATTACTTTATGTAAAAGTAAAAAATGAAAGAAAAACCAAACTTATTGGTAGATTAAAAAATATAATACCCACAAGGCAGGAGCGATTCTTCCATTGCGTTCGATCGAGAGTGCGTTATTTGTCTAAAACATGCAGGGAATGAGGGTTCCCAGCCCACTGTCTGAAATCTAGATTTCTAGCTATAACAATAATATTAAGAAGTGGAAAACATTTTATCAAAAAAGCAATTATTGAACTTCCAGCATTAGAGGCCTGCGTGGTGCATTATTTGTGCATTTTTCATGGGGAACTTATTGTTTTCTGCTTACAATTAGCAGTATAAAATGCTTTTTTAAATCACCTTATCTCTAATGAACATGTATCCCTGGAAATGAAATTGTGAGTATCTTGTATTTTTAAGAAAGCATAATTTGAGGGTGTTTACTTTAAATAAACAGAACTTAGATATGAAAATGTGAACCAGGATGGAATAATGAAGCTGGTGTTCTTATCGGGATACAATTAGCTTGGCATAATTGCTAACATTTCCCTTTGAAGTGGGCAGAGTCCTTTTTGATGGCGCTGGTCTGCTCTGCAGAAGCAGACGAAATGGCACGACCGGGGTAGCGTCTGCGTGCAGGATGCCGGGCTGGTCCTCGGGCACTCGGTTGTGTCTGTGCGTTCACACTCGCAGCCCCTGCAGCCAGCGCCTGTGCAAACCCCCAACGGCAGCCAGGAAACGTCCCTTCCTACGTGGGGATGACCCAAGTGACGGCAGCGCTGCGACTCCCAGCCATCGGAGGTCTGTCACCGTGTTGCTGGTGGAGAGCCTGCTTCCAGGGTTGCATACTTTAAGATGTTTATAAATACTATACGGGGTTTGAGCTAAATCTTTATGTATGAGGATCTTGGCTGGAAACACCGTTCTTTACGGTGGAGTTGATCAAAACCAGAGATGGAGGGAGACGTGAGGTTGGATGGCCCCAGAGCTGCTCCTCCATCACCACCCGACCCCGTGCCCACAGGCACCAGCAGCTGGTGTCAGTGAGCTCCGGATCCGGCCATGGCCAGACTGAAATCCCCTATCTTCCCTGGAAAAAGGCTGCAATAAAAATGCAACCTCCACTCTCTTCAGCTCCCCTCTCAATGGCATAAAACTCACAGAAACATTATCAACATGTGAGATGCACTTGCTAAAATCAGTTTATTCACCCCAAAGCACTGGCACATCTTTTTGATGGCTAGTGTCCCTGTTATCGGTTGCTATCGTAGCACTATCATTAACACGGAGCTATTATCTTTAATGCTGCTGTTTGGGAAATTAACCCTTTACTAACTGCCTTCTTTTATCTCAAGACTTACTTCCATCTCTTTCTGCTACTGCACATTTAATTGCAAGTGCGATCCACGCTAAGAGCATCAAGGATGTTTTTAGTGGCTGAACCCACGTTTTCTGAACCTACCGTGCAAGATAGGCAAGGAACTCAAAAGTTTCTTCTGCAATTTGTGTGAAAATGCCACATTTCAATGGGACACTTAACTGAGCTCATCTCAGATGTGCCTGTTGTATCCCCTTCACTCTGCTTCCATCCCAGGCTGGCATGGTCACCGGCAAGAGCTGATGGTACCACCAGACTCCAACAATGGGACAACTGCATCCTTCTGCGTGGACAGCAGCCTTCCTGAGGGGGATCTTCCATTACTCCTAATTATCTCCTTAGATCTAAATTTCTGATTTTCTTACCCCTTCCTTACTTCTTTGCAGCTCTACAGACTGCCTTCCTGCCCCACCAGCACCGACAGACTTCCCTCTGTCAAGGACAGCAGCTGCTGGGGTGGAAAAGCTGCATTAGGAAAGAGTAATGTGTATTTTTAAGCTGTCTCTTTATACAGCTTAGGAGCTGAAAACGAGGAAGAGAGCCAAGATCTCTGTGGAGCTCCAGCAAATATGCTATGGACCATCAATGGTGCAAGACCACATTTAGGGAACTGCTGGAATGGGCCATAACAGCTGTAAAGCAGATAGAGTTTTCATATTATCCCTGGAGAGATGTTTCCTCCTTTTTTATAACAATCCTTTTAATACTTTTTAAAATGAAAACTTCATTTTCTTGGTATGAAATTACCTTTTTTAAAAAAAAATCAAAGAACTTACCATGAGAAAAAACCCTGGCGCTTGGATACCTGTGTGAGAGGCACCTTATAAATACCTGTGATAAATAAGAAAAATTGACATGAAAGTAATCTTAAGAGTCTGTCTTTAATTTTCAAAGAAAGACAAGAAAATGTTTCTCCGTTAAAGATGAAATATTATTATTAACCCATCATCTTGTGCCTACTCAAAAGGCACTTAAGATACAGTGGAGATGCCCAAAGAGTACAGGACTGTATTTACCATTCTGTAGGTGCCAAAACACTGAGACACGGTGCAGGAATTTTTGATGATGGAATTTCTGCCTAAATTTAATTTCCTTTCTTTGGTTCAAATAAAATCTTTCATTTAATTTTAATGCAGTGCTTTTTAGTAAATCCAAATTTATCAGACTTTGGGGCATTTAAACCTATATCCAGAACTGAATTTTGCAGTGTGAATCCACCACTAGTATTTGTGTGAGTATGCCACGATGTGTTTCAGTTATTGTATGTTCTCGGGGCTCGAAGGACAGGATGGAAGAGTCCATCTTCATGCTACAGACGAGCTGGAAATCTCAACAGGACGTGGGGTCTGAATGTAGGGGGTTCTTAATCTTGGCAAGAGTCAGCAAGTCCCTTCTGTACTCACACTACAAAAGACGATTTGCATGAGCATTGTCGCAAACTCTAATCCTCAGGATCTTATTTTTTTGCAGAACTGTGGTGACTTCCTCGTTCCCCCAAAGAAGAGCCAACAGTGTGAGCTGGTTTTATTTTCTCTGTCGGACACATCAGCATAATTTATGCATACCTGCTCTGCATTTTCCAGTTATTTCTCTAGACCTTTCTGGGATCCGGGAGTCTCTTTCTGTTTGTGAATCCTGTATGCTCACTTGCTTTTGTAACTTGGGAGGCTCCTGCATATTTGAAAATGATGGCTTCATTTGTTTTTCCAAGTTCTTACTGAATCACTTGTTGGTGTACAAGTGACATTCCAAGAACTGGATTAATGAAAGCGCCTTTCTTCTTTGTACAAGTTATATTACGTCAGAAATTTCTCCACACGCACACCAGTTCCAGTTATCTGATTGATATACTTAGACATCACGCATGAAATATGCCTTTATTCATGTATTTGTGTCTATAAACTGAAAAGGACCCTTTATTCTGGAGGAAGAGTCCTGCAGCTCGGAGCTGAACTGTACGGCTCCGTCAACAGTTGAGCTGGCTGCTTGCCAAAAACCAGTCTTATCTCTTCAAGCAAAATCAGTGGAAGGAACCACAAGAGTGAATTTTGAAAGATCCATTTGGAAAAAAACACAAACTCATGATGTCACTTCAAATCCATCGCCGGCAGACGCTGGCTGGCTCACCCTGCCCATCGGCCCCGCTCTCGGCGGTGGGGCTCCTCTTGATGCCCGCTCGGGAAGCAAAGGGCAGAGTTGATCTGACCCTAAAAATCATTACGTGAGGACTTTGCTCTTAGGGCTACACGCTCCATGTGCTGCACAGCATGGAGTGGAGAGGCCGGGGGAGAGCTGGGAAAACAGCCAGTGGCAAGGGTGAAAAAAGGCTTCCGTGGGGCCAGCCCAGCTTGGACATGATACATAACCACGTCCCAAACCAGCTGGGGTTTGTGTCCATTGTTCCTGGTATTGCCTGGTGTGGAGATGAAGATGAGGATGAATATTTGCAGTGGATATTTATCACACAGGAGCCTCAGCCAGATGAGGGCATCATTGGGCTTGGGTGCTCGCTCTCCCTAAGCCCTTCTGGCCCACAAGGCAAGACCTAACAGGCAGAGGAGAAACTGGTGGAGAACAGGTAGAGTGCAAATAACAGCGCTCTGGTTATATATCCGAGCCCGAGAGGAAAATCATGGTCATCACCTGTAGATCTGTTGTGTGAGGTCACATGAGCAGGACTGTGGGAAGAATCGGGGACTGGCTCATTAAATGCCTGCAAATAAGTTGTCTAACGGCAGCCTGGGAGAGGCTTGAAGGTTACCGTTGCCGAGACAGGCAGAGAGGACAGCACAGGGCTCAGGATGCCATTTTGAGGTCAGGTTTATGGCGTGATGTCCTTGGGCTGCAGGTGTCCTCCCCGCTGAGACCAGCTGGAATTGGGAGCGCTGAGCCTTCATCCTGGACGACACTGGTCCGAGGGCAAAATGTGACCTCTGGGTGCTGTTTCCTTCACTCTTTTTATCCCAAGCATCGACATCTGGGAGAGTTTGGATAAGAAGTTGAGGTCAGCTTTCTTTCCACGCCCCAGGAGGCAGGTGGAGCTGGCTGTAGTTTTGACCAGGTAAAACACTGAGAAACAAGTTTTAGTTCTGCAAGAGCCAGCAATGTTCAAATCATTACATGTCCCACCAAAGTCTGGAGAAGTTTGTGTTTGACTGGCCCTGACATCCATCATTTCAAACCCCATCCTAGGACTTTGACTTCCTCTTTGAAAAATGCCTGAGACATGGGGCTGCTCAGAGAGCCCATTTGCTAAAGGATTTCCATAATCCACGAGCCATTAACAACCTCATACAAAGTGGCACCTTAGGAGGAGACCTAGCAGAGAAGCCGAAGCCAATAGGGGCTTAATTCCTCTCCTGTCCCTCCTCAAACTGGGCCACAGCTAATGCCAAAAGGCGTTTACGCTATTACTGCAAGAGCTGTAGGATAGAGTATTTCAGTCGCAAGCTTCCTATTTACTTCATTGCTTTTAAGACTCCTGCTGATTTAAGCACGTGCTGCTCTGGAAGGAAGCAGCAGCATTTGCAAAAAAAGCTTTTTGAGAAATATTGTGCATCCTATGCAAAAGCAAAGCCTATCAATGGCCAAGAGGAGAAGCAAAGCACCAAAGTCATTTTTAACTAGACAGTCCAAAATATGGGGGGAAAAAGCAAAGTGACAGCAAGTCTGTGCAAATACCTAAGTATGGTCATGTAATATATATTACAGGGTGTGCAGAGGATACACAGACTTACAGGTATTGTGGGGAGCACAGAACAGTTTTCATGCTTGTGCAACAGCAGAGGACTTTTTTTTTTTCCTTCTTTTTCAGCTGAGAGAGGAATGAGCTAAAATGACAGAGACAGAATGGAAAAAATAAGCAGACTTGGATCTGGACTAAATATACTAGCAGGATAGAATGTTAATTTTACCCAGATTTGCTTTCGCTTGGGAAAAAAACAACACTTTGTCTCTCGGAGCTGTCTGCATAATGTATAAATGTGGTGCTTCCTAACGTCAGTGCAGAATTGACAGCCACGGCCAGGTCGGCTTCATCCGCTCTAATTACCCCTCCGCTGGAGATATTTCATATCAGCGCGTGGCCTGTCTAAACACATACACTGCAATACAGTTAGGGGTGAAGCTGGGAGTCTTAGCTCCAAGTTTCCTTGCTCTGGTTGGCTTGCATCAGACTTTAATTAAAATGGGAGCATTTGGGAATTTAATTAAGAATATTGAATCAATTAATAAGACACTTAAATGATTACACAAAGCTAGCTGTGAACAGTTTGATACTTTGACTTCTGCTTTAGCTAATTCCTGATTTGATGAAGATTCCCAGCCATCAAAAAGGCTCAGGTAATTAACGTTCTTCTGTGGCATAAACTCTTTTTAACCACCCACCCCTTACCAAGTGCGCTCCCTCCTCCTTTAGAAATGGAACTTTTCAGATATAATTTAGAGAAAACCAAGGCAATTCCCCCCAAAAAAAAGAAGTTAAGGAAAAGTTATGGTAGGAATATAAATGGCAATATGATTTTTTTGTTGTTGTTACTGATTTTATTTCATAAAAATAAGAATATGCTTGTGTCAGTGCAATGGTGAGTCCAAAGAAAGCCCTGTCTCGGGTGCAGGTTGCAGGTGCGTTGTGGACAGGATAAAGCACGTGAGGAGGTGTTTGGCTGTGGAAAAAGCAATTGCGAGCAATGGTGGTGGCCAGCTGGCAGGACAGTGGTTGCACTTTTGGGGTATGATCTGGTACGGCTTCTCCTTGGGGAAGCTTGTGGTGACCTGGTGGCTGCTCTGCACCGTGCAGACATCCCGGACACCCAGGGGCAGCGTGCAAGGGTTCGGCCTCACGTCTGAGTCCTCCCCCGGGCAGGGCAGGGGGGAGCCTGAGGGTAAGCACCAGCGACCGAAATCAAAGGACTCCAGGGCTGCCTGGGAATCTGGAAGGGACGATTGTATCTTACATTATAGAGCATCTCTGGTTCACAGCAGCGAGGGGTTAGGGAAGAGAAAAATAACCTTGTTTGCAAAATCCCGCTGTCCTTTTCCTCTGTGGCATACGCTGGGCTGGTACAGCAAGGAGCCTTTGCAGTGAAGGAAGGGTAATTTCTGCTTTGCATTGCACACAGAAAGGCCTCGTCACGTGTGATGCAAGAAGGATGTCCAAAGGGGGCCTGACCTCCTCTAATAGCAGTAACATTAAAATATTCTGCTGCAGGATCACAGCGACATCTGAAACTTTCTTTCAGTCATTTTCTTCCCCTTTCTTTTTTCTCATCTCTTTGGGTCCTTTGGCCCATATGTTGCTAATTTTCTGTCTTTTCAAAGCACTCTGTTTCATTTAAAGTCAGAATACATTCTATTCATCACCATGAATACTAGGGAAAAAAGAGATCTCAAAGGTCAGTGTTTCCCTTAATATATAAAATAAATGAGCAAAGCACGGTGTTTTTTTCCTTTAGCTTATTACTTTTCTTAATCTACTTTTTAGGTCTACTGTGTGAGATCACAGGAGGGACTTAAGCAATCGCTCCTAGAAAGGCTTCTTATATATTCTGCAAGAAAGAAGTCCCTCAAAAATGCATGCCTTTGTAGTTTGATCTACTGAGCCAGACTTCAACCAAGCTAATTACTGGTCAGCAAGCTGGCGTGCCACTAGGGTGACATGCACAAGTACCCGAAGGGCTTCCCTTGCCAGGAGCTCACTTTCGCTTGCTGTCCGTCACTTTTACCCAGGAAAAAAATGCCTTCTTCTTTACTAAGGTATTGCACCTACACCTTGAAATCTGTGCAGGGGAAGATAACAAGAGAAAGCACTGGCAGTAAGATTTTTTAAGTAATAGCTCAGTTAGATCATAGTCTTACCAAGATGCAAGTTAAACTGTTGAAATCACTTGAAACTGAGACAAGCATGCAGATGAACTGCTTGCTTAAATTCTGTTGTTGTAGAGGTGTGGTCTGTTTGTAGAAGGTGATCACAGGATTACACTTCTGGAAGGACTTTTAGCAGATTGCTGTGTGGCCGGCAAAGAGTTAATTATATCTGTAGCCCACTATTTTCTTGCTTCTCTACAACTTGCAGTGACAAAAGCTGATCTCTCCCCAGCTGTGACAGCAACAGCAGGGCTTGGGCCAGTCCACATCAGCCCTCGCAGGCTGGAGTGACCCAGGAGACACGGTCAAACCCAAAGTCAACTTCAGAGCCAAATGAACATTTTTTTACAAAACCTCAGGCCACATGAAAGTGCCTGGATTTGTGTTCTGTTATGAACTTGGAATTTGGGCCAAGTTAGTTAAAATGTTCATCAAGACTCATCAAGACTCAGATCTTTGTAGTGAATCTGGGCCTGAGAATTGAACTAACCCTAGTTTAGACTTCAAATTAGCTGTGAGGCAAGTGTTGTCTGGAGCAGGAGAAGTGCTGAGTAGATGGTGGCTGGATTTCCCCCGTTCCCGGGCTGCGTTGCTGCTTCACGCAGTGGATGGAGTCATTGAGAACCCGAATCACCCCTAACATAAGCCGTGGGGACTGAAGGGGTTGGATGCCCCTGAAATTTTGCTGCTACTTATTTGTTCAGACGCTTGGCCAGAGCAGGTCCAGCCCTGGGTTTTGACGGATGCCACACACCAGACCTTCGTGCACCTTCCCACTGTAAGCTCATTTGGGCAGAGACCTGCTGTGTGTTCAGAACACTTGCACGGTGACTCGACTAATAAATAATCTCAGGAAAGTTCCCTTCAGTGCTATAAGATGCCTACTTTCATCTGGCAGTACTTCAGGGCTGGCACTTCATCAGTAGATGAACAAAGCCAAGTAATACAGTACAAGTACAACTATTACAATCTGGGGTATTTCCAAAACAAGATCCTGACCAGAAAAAAAAAAAAGAAGAAACAAAAAGAGAAAAAAGCATGGAAGGAGCAGGCAGGGAGGGGCTATAGCAGCTGTTAGCTTTGAGCTGTAAATTTGGTATAAATAACATTTCTGGCTGTTTTGAACAAGTATAGATATCTGTAAGTGAAAGTTTTTTGCTTTGCAGAATGGCTCCATCAATCTAAATTAAGAGTATTCAGTGGGAACCAGGAACGATGCTACTGAAGAAATCACAGCCTAAAAACCAGTTAGCAGGCAGGCAGCTGTTCTTGGATGCCTTTTCACCATGGGGCTATTTGATCTCTCTTGAGGTTGATACAAGTCCTGCAGACGGGTAATGGGTTCTTTTTGAACAACAGGCCTGCAACATTTCTGCATCTGCAATTGAAAACACTGTGGCAATGAAAGGAAGCGGGGTCTTTTAGGTCTTGTTTCTGGCTCTACCACTAATTTAATGCATGACCTTGGGCAAGTCAAAAAGCATCTCTGACCTCAGTTTACCTAGTGAGAAAACGGGAGTGGTAACACTTATCAGCCTCTGCGGTATCCAAGATTTCATTAATACGTGTTTCCTCCGTCTGCTGAGACAAGTGAATCATCATCCTACCCATCTGTAGGCAGCCTCCTTCCCGCTCCGAAAAGCAACCTCTCCTTACAGACCGATGGTAACACATGCTCATAACTCAGTGTTGGAGAGAGTTATAACCTGCCCCTGACCTCTAGCAACTGAGCATTTCCAGGCAAGCATGCGCTGGGCTAATCCATCATGATATCATTCTGCTGATCACCTGATCCTTTCCATGAGATACACTCCTTGCTTTCAACCAAGAAACAAAATCGCTCTTAGAATAACACACACACTTTAAAGCCTGACTTTTCCATCTCACGCCACATTCAGCTTGCACACAATTAATTTAACACCCAGCTGGTAGTAAAATTAGGTGCTTCCTGAGCATTATGTTTTTTAAATTGCTTTCTTAATGCTTTCTGCTCTATCAGGGCTGTCCTGCTGAGGAAAGGGCTAATATCTTCTCCCAAATTCAACTTTTCTCTCAGCATTGCTGCACAACAGAGAACAATATCCCTGTTGTAAATGTGACTTTTTATCAAAGATGCCCAACAGGCTCTCCAGAATTCCTGCAAATCTTCCATGTCTGGAGGTGGTTTCAGATCCGTGGCCTCTGGATTCGTTAGACCTTGCATGTTACTCACTTAATGGGGACACTACCCATTGCGCATCCCAGAGTGGCGAGGGTGACCCCTCCGCCCCTTTGCCAGCGATGATTTTGACATCCAGCTTAGCACGTTGTTGCTGCTCTCTGAAATGGAGATTGGATTCTGGATCTGGGGGTGGTGAAACCAAACTGAATGGCAGGCGGCAAAATCTATAGCAAGTCACAATAGTTTCCTTAACCTGCAAGGGAGGGGAGGGAGGAAAAGAAGGACCCTACACAAGACATCCCGTGTCTGATTATACTCCATGCATCCACGGCTATTGAAGCTCTCTGATTCCCCTGTTTGAGATTTAGCTGCAACATCCCATTTGTTACAAGCAGATATGTAAAGTCTCCTTGGTATTCAGGTTCATTTAAAGATTTACATTTTGTATTTCCTTGCTCTTTTTCTGAGGATGTACATAAAACAGAATTGTAAATGTTTAGGAAAATCAAAGCTATTCTTAGATGCTTGCAATTCCACTAAGTTTGTATTCTCTAATTTGCGCCATGAAAGGAAAAGGAAATCTGGGAAAGGAGCTCGTAGTTTGCTTTTTGAGGTTTTCTTTACTGCATTTCCATTGAAACTTGGGGCTCAGAGTTATGTTTCCCAAGGCAATTTGGAAGTCTTCTCAGTAATCGTTCTCTCCGAAGGATGTGTCTGCAGCCGCCTCTCCTACCTTTTCAGGGAGCTGTAGTGGAGAGTTTTAAAGTTAATTGCAACAGAAACAGCTCCAGAAGATATCCAGAAGCTCAGCTAGACTCCTCTACTGGGGCAAAATTGGTGATATATGAGTAAATTCTGCCTAACTGGTTTTTACATAAATGCTGTGATTTTCAGGGTAGAGTGCAATGCCCAGCACAGTGCTGAGGCATAGCCATGGCTGTAATGAACTTGATTCTTAGTATTGTGAGCCAAAATGCCAATCTGTCTCCTCCCCAAGGACTTGGCCAGCCCTGTTGGTGCTAACAGATTCACAGTCCGTCCCTGCGTACGTCAGAGATTGTAAACTACTATGAGGGGGAGCAGGAAGAAGCGGTTTCAGATTAGGATCTCTGGAAGAAAATCACTCCCCAGGTAAATCCAAGCTAGATGAAATCTGCCCTTCTTTTTTCTTCTTTCCGCACAGTCAACAACTTGAGAAAGTTCAGACCCACAATACCAACTGGGAAGGGAAATGCTGAACAAAACCCCCAACCGGCAGAACGAGAATTTTCAAAGGAATGAGAATTGCATCCCCGAAGCCAGCCCCGACACTGCTCTTGGGTCTCTGCTTCTGAAGCTGAAATTAAAAAAAAATAATAAAATGAGTAGGGTTGTTACTTCACCCTTTGCCCAGGTTTGCAGCTCTGTGGGAAAGGTAAGTTTATCCAAACAAAAGTCTTGCAGTGAACAGAGCTCTGGAGTGGAATTCAGGAAAATCAAGCCCTCTTTCCTGCTCTGCCACCAATCTGCTGGAGAAACTGAACACTTTCCTCTCAACATGTGCGGTAACGGGAATTTCCACTCCAGAGAAAATTTCTCATATCTAAAATATTCCTCTGAATTAGACAAAAAAATAAAAAATCGGAGATGTGGATTTTTCCACAAATGGAAAATTTCGTTTTTGGAGAATGCAAAGGAGAACATTCCTCCACACCCGTGTTCAGCTGCCGGCGTGGCGTGCCCGTGTCCTGCCTGGCTCCAGGGACCAGCGAGGTCCCACAGCTCTGGCTGGGGACAGGCAGTGATGCTGGAGCCCTGAGGAACCTGCTCTGAAGCTACTGATGAAAAACATTAGATAAAAATTTGACATTACCGATTGTTTCTGGTGAAGATTTTTTTGATTTTCTTCTTAAACCACAAACGTGCTACTGACTGGCATGGAGAGCACGCGTGCTAAGGACAAACACGTGCCTGCTGTAGGGGACCTACCAGCTATATTCAGTGAAGGACATGCCAAGCTTGTGACTACCCCTTAGACAAAAATGTGCTGAATGTCCTCTCCAGCCCGGCTGGCTAAGCCTGGCCAAAGGGCACGCGTTCAGCACATCTTGGTGAGGTTAGAGGAATTTGGCATGGTGTTTTACCTTTGCAAGTCAGCGTTGGAGGAATGCTTTGCACATATGAACTATCTCATGCTCACCAAACTGCTTATTAGTTTCAGGCACTGGCCCCTGTATTATTATGGCCTTGATAACTTTATTAAATTCAGCCCCAGCTTATTCATCTCACAGAATGGCCCTAACTATTTGTAGGTATTTTAAAGTAGCCATCCTTGCATCGTGATCGCTTCCAGACCTCGCTGAGAGACACGCATGTGTTTGAAATGCCTGCTTTCCTTCTCCATTTCACCATAAAGTAGCCAATTTAATTTTGCACAATACCATTTGATAACAACCATGTGTGTGTGTCTTCAACGTTTATATACTTCAGAGAAGGTACTGCTTGGTCAGTGTGAGATAATTTCACAAAGAAAAATGGAACCAGATGTTATTCCTTTTTACTTGGCTTCTCCGTCCACCTATCTTGTTTCTAATGTCAATCTCCACTCAGGTTTTCCATTACTTTGGGAAGGGGATATCTTTACACTTTATGTTTTCATTACCAACGTGCCTGACAAAGTGCGCGGAGTAGCTGAGGTAGATGATTATCAGCTTAGCACCTCTGAGACCATTATCGAATGGTAACGATGCTCAGGAGACAAACAAAGGGAGAGGGTGTATGTTGGGTGTGTGTTTGGAGGAACTCCAAGGGAAAAGGTCACCTTTTGGACCAAATCTTGTGGACAGTGTCCGGATGCCTGGGACACAGCCTTGAGCATGCCGAGGAGGAGTGAGGGGCATCCTCAGCTGCAGCAAATGGGCAGGAAAACCTGCAGGCGAGCTGATGTCCTCCCCCAGGCACTTGAACGGGCAGTTTTAGAGACAGTGTTATTTGGTGAGGTCCCGTTGCTGTTTATGGACCTCCTGACTGGCTGGCAGGGTAGAGGTAAAAGTGGCAGTGCTTGGGTGAGTTACTTGTATGTCGGGAAAGAGAAGGGGAATTTCCCTGAAGTTGTAGGATGGGGAGGACAGAGGGATTTGCTGACAGAAGGAAGGAAGGAGGAGTTTTGCCATGTAGAAGTGCAGCTGGCCAGGGGACACCCTGCATAGGGTCTGGAATGAAAGCAGCAGCCAGGGAGAGTAGATACCGAAGTGCTGGAGACTCGGGAAGGCCCACGGTCTCGGAGGCCACAGGCGGAAAGCGGGATTTGATGTTCTGGAGTCAACATGTAGCTTAACGGCTGGCTGGCCAAGAGGGGACCATCAGTGACTGCAGCACAAGCTGCATCCTCTTCCTCACCCCACCAAACACAGCATGCTGGGGGGCACCGAGGTGTCCTCTGTGCCTGGCCATCAGGGCTGAGCTGCCCATTCAGAGCTGCCAGCTGTGGTCCATCACGTAGCTCATCTCCATTTGGACTATGAATTTCAGACAGGCCACTACCGTGCCGGATGGATCCTGTGGACAAATTGCTCTGCAGCAATCTGGGTTACAGTGGTTTTGCTGCTGACTGTCTGGGCAAAAAAGCTGTGCTTCCTCGCTGGCAATGTTTGCTGTCACGCACGGGGCTCACAGCTTGCACTTCAAGGAGAGGAGGGAGCACGTTATCTGCCTGGATATCAGAGTCTGGGCAGCACTGTCCTGCAGATGACCCGTCCTTGTGGCAATGACACATCAGCCCCACAGCCGCTGCAGGGAACAAGACCAAACACAGATGAACCGAGTGCAGAGACCTGTGAGCTTGAGTTGCCCAGCAGTGTTATTGCAAGGCTGTAAAGTTATGTATCGTCTCATTTACAGGTGCTTTTACCTTGACACCGGCTGTTATTAAGCTCCATTATGAGAACAAGACTTTGTGATCCTCCCGTGACTCACCAGTCTTGTGACATCCTGGCAGGCAAGAGCACTTGGCCGCCTCTCGTGTGCTGGCGGGGCCGAGAGGCGCTTGGAAGAAGCCGTTATTGCAGGGAGTGTCCAGCCTCACTCACAGCTGCCTTTCGGGCCGGCTGAGCCGGGCAGGGATGGATTCCAAAGCAGAGCCTGGTTCCTCTGGCTTGGACCCATGGAGACCTGTGGAAGGTTCAGAGGACAACAGCAGGAGTCTGTCAAGGACCTCCAAGAGAGACCAAGTCCTTTGGCTTTGAGGACATCGCATGCGTTCTGCTCGTTGCCTTTCTTCACCCCTTTTTATTTCAGCTAGAATATAAGCTCAGCGTGAGCCTTGCATGTATTACTTTTAGTTCAGTCACCCCAAATTTGCAGAAAGCCTTATATAGGCGTGAGCTGATCTTATGAGTCATGGTCATTGCTGTGAATACTGTATGGCATATGGTAAAGCACTAGAATGGGACATACTCTCCAAGCAGCTGGCTGGAGTCGTGCAAATCCTGTTACCAGGTGGCACGTAGGCCAATGAGCAAAGGTCCCGCAGAAAGAAGTCTTGATAATCACCATTTCTTAGGGACTAATCCTAAATGGCTTTGCTCCCTGGCACTGCTTGCAGCAATAACAGCAGGTGCCCATGCAGAAATCCTTTTCCCAGCACCTTCTTCATGTCTTTGCTTTCCAAGAGGGAAGTTGAAACACTTTCTGATAAGGATACAGAAAAAACACTATCAATTTTTTAAAAGTCTTTTTCTTTTGAATTGTCAACTGTTTGTGATTTTTTTGCAGCCGTTAAAAAAGTAATTTTGTCACTCTATGCACTTTCAATCCAGTAAATTGTAGGAGAAGGCAATTCCACTGGAGGCCTAGCTGGAAGGAAGGAGAGATATTTGCTTAATACGCGCTTACCTGGCAATCATCTTGGCAACGTCTTAGCCTCACTGCACTCAAGGTGGCTTTCATCACTGGAGGTGTAATTTGTCTCTGCCTTTCCAATTGCTCCTTCCTCCTGTCCTCTCATCTCCCGCTGCAGTCTACCTGAACTAATAAAAATCCAGCTCCTGCCCCAAGCTAGTGAGATGCACAGAGATGAAGAATAGTGCCCTGTGCTGATTAGCATGGTTGCAACTCTCAATGGTCTGTGCTAGTGCCTACTGGAAAGCAAACAGTGGGAAAGGTACTGGTGACCGCAGAGCTGTACCTCCGCTTTGCAAGGCTGGCTGTGACCTTTATTCCCTTCAGGGCTCCTTGGAGCAGCCACCCACAGTCAATTGTTCCATTGATTTCAGCGGATATCAGATGAGATCTTTGGTTCCTCAGGGCAGGATTATCAACCTGGGATATCTAAGGTAAGGGCTCAGCTCCACAGAAAGGCATATAGATAAGGGACTGGATTTTTAGATGGGTGAGTTCAGGTATGCAGAGTCGCTGCAAATTCTGTTTACTAATTTAGGTACCAAAATCCTCATCCTCAGGTGTATTACGCGCAGCCTCAGGTATGTAACTCAGGTCACCCAGTTTGAAAAATACAAAATTCAGCTCTCTGCATCTGTCTACAGGAAGCGCTTTATGTAAAGCAAAGTGTAAATCTTTATCACACTCCACCGAAGTCACCACACCGCGTGGAGCCACCAATGCCACCAGGCCTGACCCACGTCACCTCCATCAGAGTCCAGATCTTCTTGGTCTACCACGCATGTGGCTAGTGAGAGTGATGGAAGACTGTTTGTGCAAACAAAACTCAGTAAATTTATGATGATTTTCATACAGTTACAGGAATTTTATAGTCTTAGACCATGTCATCCAAAGCGCTTTGAAAAGTCCTGGAAAAGTGCCTTTGAAAAGAGACTGGTTAAGATCTCCAAGCCCTTGTTGCTCTTCCTCACCCCACTATCATCCCAACACCCTGGTCCTTGTTTTCTAGGTCATCCAGGCGTGGCTTTCTCTTCTGTGAAAGTGCTCAGGTCATTTGTTAGTGACAACAGGAGGCAGATCTTTTGGTGATGTAAATCAATGTCACTTCAAAGCTTCAATGGAGCAATACTTATTTACACCTTCAGATATCAGATCCTTATGTTTTGCTTTTATGTGTGTCAAAGTTCTTTTTTTCTGAAAGGTAACATTTTGTTGCAAATTTCTATAATTAAGCCACCTCGTTTCTATGGCAATAGACACTATACAAATTAATAAAATAAACATTCAAGCACAGTTTAATTCTGGCAAAGCCATGCTAAAAAACCTTTCCATCATTCCTCATTATGAAGGCAGCAAAACGTGCTTAACAGACTATCTTATCAAAATTAGTGAAAACATTGAACTTCCCAAAAAAACCTTCTTTTGAAAAGTTGTTCTAAGCAAGTTTCTAAAATCTCAGAAGTATTAAATCCTCATTAATATAAGCTCAATGTATTTATGGTGTCAAAAATGTGTTTTATAAAAGCCAAAAGCAGAGTTGCACAAGTTGCCTCATTATCAATAATCTAGCATCGTCCCTTTTATGTGTCATTTCTTTACACAATATACTATCATTTATGACTTTTAGCAAATACATCATGGCAAAGGATTACTCTCATCAGAGGCAGTCTTTGAAAAGGATATGCTAATTTCTAGAGAGCAAGAAAACATCAAAACAGTGCCAGCAAATAGCCAAGGGACTTTCATGTCTTAATATCCTTCAGAAGTGCTTTATCTCCTAGTGCAACGTGTATCATAGTATAAACAGGAAATGAAACAGCCAAGGCATCAAAGAACCACCAGTGCATGGCTGTAATTTTAGATCAGGTTTAATAAAGGTTATCTGCAGCAGGCTAATCAAACAAAAGGGTGTATGTTTTAAAGCGCCATTTGATAATTTTCATTTAAGGCTCCCGATCAAAGAGATCCTAACAATGTCTTACTGACTCCAGATAGATCCCTTTGCCTCACTTTTCAAAGTAGCTTCATTTATTGCTGGTAAATCTGGTTTTGATGTTCTAATTTTTTAGGTGGAGGAGAGATCAGAAACTGCTCTGGTTTCCTGTGCACCTTAATTTGAAAAGCAATAGAAAGAGAGCTGAGAAGGAAATGAGCAAATGCAGCAAAGGTCAGGAAGATCTCAGGGTCACTTCTGCAAGCTTTCAGTGGACCACGATGCCTAGGCAGGCGTTCCCATCCCAAACATGACGCAAGGAGTGGAGACACACCTGGCCAAGATCGGGCCAGGCCCTTGACTAGTTAATGTGAAGGCAAAACACCCTGGAAGTGAGAGACAGAGGGGAAAAAATACTAGCCTGAGCGTGGCTTGCTGCCGAAGCGAGGCCGAAGAAGCCGGACCGGCTGTTTTCATGACACTTCTCAGCCGTGGCCACCAGGAGTAGCTCCGCTGGCACTGCCGCTGCGCAACTGAGAAAGAGAGAAAATGGCTATTTGACTGTCCTACCCTAGCACAAAACCTGCGGATCTTTTCCCCCTTGTTTTGTGACTGATTCTTTGATTGCCCTTTCAGGCCAGATCTGATTCAAGTTCCTGAAAAAAATTATGATTTGATGATTTCTGAAAGTGGAATAATCTGAACAGGAGAGACTGAGAGAAGCTACCCTCTCATAGCAAGGGAAACGGCTTGTTTGGGATGCCAGTGTAGTCTTCTGTATTCCTGGTTTATTAATTATTCTGTTTGGGGAGCAAAGAGGGAGCTGAGAAATTTCTCCAAATAAGAGCTTTATCAAAATTGTTATGTTTCTGGCAAGACCGACATATCCAAGGCACTAAACATAGTTCAAATATTTTGTCCAAGCTTTCTGCACCACTCAAGCCTAGGGATGTTACAAACTGATTTTCACACAAAGATGATACTCCCCATTAAATATGAACTCTTGCTTTGAAAATTCAGACATAAATATCTCTTGCTGGGGGCGGACCATGGTGGGACGGCTCGTGGAAGCAGCAGAAAAGCCTCCAACCGTCCCAGCCATCAGGTCCAGGCAGGTCTGGCTGTTTCGAGGAGAGATCTCAGCTCTTTGGGACCAGCTTTTCCCCAGCGGCGTCTGGAGGAAGGGGCTGGCAGGGCAGCAGGAGCCGCGTAGGCAGGGGCTGGGCAGGCTCAGCACCTTCTTCGTGTCGACAGCAGTTTTGTGACTTGTGTGTTTGTAAAGCTGGTTGTTATTTTTCATGTCCAGAAATCTAAAGCACCGTAGGGGGTAGTTCTAAAGAAAAATCCAAATAAATAAAAAATTCACCCTTGGGTGCACTTAATGTAGTTGGTAAGAAATGTGCTGACTCCCAAATGTTCTCCTTCCCACGCACTTCACGAAATGCTGCTTTTATACATATACATGTGTATATATTTCCTGCTGATGCTCTCTTAAATATTTCAAAGTATTCTTATGAACCAATATACTTTTATCGTGGCATTTGTAAGAGTGCAAGACCTTGGTTGTACCCATACAGCCTCGGTTTGCTTCTTTTTCTTTTCAAGTAAATTTTAAATTACCAAAGAAGTGCTGATAGTCACAAAAATCTAGTTATTGGCCATGAAAACTCAACCATAAGTAATCTTCCCAAAACCAGTCCCATGAAATATTCATGTTTCAGGAACGCTGTTCCATGCAGGGCAGTCGCTTCCGATAGTAAATACTTCAGGAGAAGCAAAATGGTGATTCCTCTGTTTTGAGAAATGAGAATGCTGCCAAACTGCTTGGTGGAATAATCTGCTAAAAAACAAAACCCAGGACTTGCTTCTCATTAAAATACCCACAGCAAGCGTTAGGCTCCCATCACGAGCGCCAGAGAGAGTAGTGCCAAGCAGCATCCCCTCGGCCAGCCTCCATATCAGTCTTCGATGTATCTGCAGCTGCCGCGGATCCCTCCCTGCGCCGGATTACCGGCTCCAGTGCAGGCACCAATCAATAGTGACTGAAGGCTGGTAAAGACCAAATGTCAGAGACTTTTCAGCAGCTTTTTTGAACTAATATTGGTACTTCCTAATCCCGTTATCAAAGGATACCATGACGCTGGGTACGAGTTGCCAACATTTTGCAGGTTCATATACTTGAAGCCAGAAGAAACCATTCAATAAGCTTTTTTCTGCTGACCTTTATTTCATGGGCTATTAGATTTCATCCGTATCAAGTCCAATAACTGGTGTCTGACTGAGGTACAACTTGTGCTTGGCAAAAGCATATCTTCAAAGAAGGAAACCGGTCTTGATTGAAGACATTGGAGCTGGACACTTCACCACCCCTTGGCAGTTTAAGTCAGTGGTTATGACAGTTTATTTCTGGGCACTCTTCTGCCCAAGGAAGTTAACTCAGGGCGAGGGAATGTGTGCGAGTAAAGACAACAATCTCTTTCTACTTAACCATCTGCAGACACAAACACAGGCACAACAGTCATTCAGAAATACTCTACAATGGCTGCTATGTCTACAGGCTTTATTTTGAATTTGTCTGCCTAAGTTTCATCTATTAGTCCTTTTCAGTGTGTTCCCCTCCTAACCAAAGAGCTGTATATTTTACACTGACATGCTTTCTTCACGCCTCATCCCCATCTTCTACTCCGTAAGAGTCCCCAGGGCTGGGGCATGGTGATTTCTCATGTCACCTCCAAATGTTTCTTGTCCGTGCTGCACTGGCCAAACCAGAGACTGGGCGAAGCCCTGGCCCAGCTGTATTCAGAGTAACTGAGACATTTCTTTAGGTTCACGCCTCGCTTGCCTACCAACCCTGACTCACTGAGCTTGGAGGGATTCTGCATCATCAGCAAAACAGACACCTTGTCATGCATGCATGTATCTGACACACAGCCCTCTGCAAAGTTACTCGCCGGTGTCACACTGTGCAAGGCTGGGACTTTCACCCTGCCTGGAAATGTTCTTTAACAAGTGGTGCTGAGCTTTGTCTGCGTGCGTGCCGGGCGCTCAGGCCGTGCACATCCAACGCAGGGTGTGGGCCATAGCAAATGGCTTTGCTCAGGATTTGTCCGTGACCTCTAGACTTTGGGAAAGTGTGGACACTAGCTGGCAGGTGGCAAATAAAATATACACGGTGCAAAACATGCCTGAGCTCAGCAAATAGTGTGCCTAAGTCCTAAAATTATCCAAGACAGTCTCCATAATCTTTATGGGAGAAAATTAAGTCTTCAAAGCAAGAAGGAATTTAAACTATCCCTGGTTCAAAGAAAATTGCCACATGCCGACAAACATTAAGAATGATAATATTTTGCTAAAGCCCCAGTAAATAATTGTGTGGTTTCTCTGCATTTCCTTTCCCATTGCTGTTCATTGCTCATACATCCACATTCACACTGGGAGGTGAAGGAGGAAAAACTCCCTATTGAAAAGAGAAGAAAAAAACCATTTTAATTTGGTACAATGCCCTGGGATATGGTTTTGACTCTGTAACACTGCTTCCTGTGCAGGCTGCTTCTTCCAAGCATCTCTCGAGCATTTGCTGAGTACCAGAACATCCCATCCTAAACAGAAGCTGTCAAACACCTTATCAATCTGTCATATTAACAACTGTAATTAAAAGCATTAAGCAAATGCACTAAGAGCCTCTCTGGGAGGGTGCTAGAACCTGTGTTTGCCTCTGTGTTAAAGTAATTGCTTCAGTTACAGTTCTAGGTCATTAAATGTCTGTATGTACTCCGGGAACATGAAGGAAAATGAGAAAGTCCTAAGAAATGAGGGTTTGTGACATGTTTTTGAAGTATGACAGCATATTGTCAATGCTCCCTTAGCAGCAAAGGAGGCGGAGGGGAATGCAGAGGTGATGAGAAAGGAGCTCGCAGTGCTGCCAGGGGTGAACACAGCTCTTTCGCACAGGTCAGGGGGCAAAATTAAACTCTCCCCCCTCCCACTCCAGAACTTTTTTCCCCAAGCAGCTTCAGGATGAAGCAAGATTCTGGATGGCTTCATGAAGCCGGACAGCAAGAAGAGACCCATCTGTCTCAAGACACCAACACCTCTTGATGTCCATCCTCTTGATGTCCATCACTTGCAACTTTGGGACATAGGCACTTCTGGAGGCAGATTTTTACATTTGTTTATTAATTGACAAGTGAAAAAGTCTAAAGCAGAACATATGATGCAAACTCCCCCTCCACACACCCCTCCACACATCTTTTCCAGGAGGCTGGAGCTAACTCCACATTCACAGCTTGATCACATATGTGTGAAAGGGATCCAGACTTGAAAACTTTAGGTTGGAGCAGCAGCGGTATGAGAGCGGTGTCTGCCTCCATGTTGCAAGAAAGGGTCTGAGTCCAACAGCGAGGAAGGACCTGCCTCCATGCAAACTCTTCCTCACCCCAATTACTTACCAGATTAAACCTTCTTGCTTGTGGCCTCATAGCTCTTCCAAAGTGCTGGGTAAATCCGAGTCTGGATTTTATTTCAGAATCAAATTCCAATTTAGTTCCGTCTAAACAGCTACAGAGACTGTTGTATACATGCAACAACTGACAACAGTTAATGGTTATCATAAGGTTAACATTCAGTTGTAAAAGTAACGGTAATTGAGTAATAAGGATAGAAGAGCTCAGGCCGATCCAGCAATGCCTCACTTACATAGCTGCATGCAGAGACAGTAAATCAGGAAAGTCAGTTCCCATTATGCAGTTTTGCCCTGAAGGAGCTTTGCTACTTTGGCAGCGCAGATGACATTAAACAGATGAAGAACAAAAATGGCTCAAATATGATTATAATACATATGCGTAGCTGTCTCAGCCCCTTTTCAGCTTGCACCATATGAAAATAACCTCATCAAAACAGAAAGACTTTTAGGGCCGAGGTTAATTGAAAGAAAGCTCTAAATAAAATAACCACAAGGCCCCAAATATTGTTATTAGCGTGAGCCGGTAGCTTGCTCCGAACTTAACAGAACAAAAAGTCTGCTCTACACTTGCAAACCTTACCACAAAATAGACAAATCACAGCTATCAGCTGGAACAAACCTATAGCTGTTTTTTAATATGCACCAGGTTGCTTATTATCTGTGCACCAAAACTTCTGTCACTGGTGAGTCTGAAGTCAAGCCCTAGATCATCCATCGACTGCTCAGCATCAGGGAAAGCGGGGCACATCTGGACCCAACGTTAGATCCCCCTACACCTTTCTTCTAGAGCGTGCTGAACGAGATCCCCGATCTGACCATCCCCTTTAAACTCAGCAAAAATTGGAAGGTGGAGCTGAGCTTTATTGCTCCATTACAAGCCTGTCCAGAAAGCTTGGCATTAGATTGGACAGGGCTGTGTTGAATCTTCATCACAAAGCTTAAAAACCACATGAAGATTGCTACGAATTTTTTCATGTGTGTGAAAAGAGCGGAGACCTTCAGAGAAGATTTGTGGCCCTCGCGACCACCTCGCGTGCCATTTACCATTCCCCTGGTGCGAAAGTGAAGCCGGGTAAGACTCAGAAGTTCTGACAGAGTTTTGCTGTCAAAGTTGGGCTCATTTAAGTGACTCAAAGGGGTGCTGAGCTGCCTGGATGGAAGCCAAAGAAAATGTTGATGCAAATCCTGCAAAGTAAATCTACCCCCTCCCAGAGTCACGTGCCGTTTAATTGTTTTCTATTTTATTTCATGCAACGTCCCCAATCTATCAGTATGACAAGCAACGTGGTTCATGTGGCAGCATGGAAGTATTTTTGATTTTCTTCCCACAAGGCTGGAAAAATCTACCATCTTCTGGCTCTCCCCTGCCAAATGCCTCATGCTTCGATTTTTAAGCAGCTTTGTAACAAAGTTTAGAAACCGAATCAGCTTTGAAACCAGGTGTCCCCAGATACCAGGGTAGTTCACATTCACTGCTCCATAGATGACTCTGAAACTAGTCCCTGGAGTTTGACTTGGGCATCCTCTTAATTTCCCATCCCTCAGTCCAAGACAGCTTTAGCTCATTACAGCTTTAGCTCTTTCCAGCGTCTCTCCATCCAGGCTATCCCCCTGAATCCGCTCTTCTTCCCACACTTCGTTGGAAAGATGTGGGAGCAATAGGGCTAATCAGTGAGTGTTGTCCCCTATTTTTTTTTTATACCAAAATCTGGTTTCCCGTCACTAGCTAATTGATTCCTTAGCACTAAAATGTCAAGCTGTGATGGTTGTCCCTAGGAATCTAAAGCTACAAACTTTCCAGTGCTGACAGGAAAGACAATGATCTAATACCAGGCTACGCAGAGGCCAACATAACATAACTGAAGAGCTGCCTGAAAGCCGCCGCTGCAGCATCTCCCCTCGTACTAAAGAGCATCTTCTGGAAGCCGCTCAGCTTCTGGCTGCGACAGCATTCGTGGCATTCCAGGATGAAACTCCTCTTCCCTGATGAGAGGCTAGCATTGCGTTCTCAGGCTGCTTCCTTCCAGGACTTTTAGCCAGGAATGGTCTATAGGATTAAGCTGACATCAGGTTTCCTAGTCAAACTTTTGGGATGTTATACTATTACGTGGTCAAAGGGAGGTGGGGAACATAGGAACGCCATTAAAGATGGGAGAAAAGTGCTCTGGGAAGTGATAAAATTGACTTCAGTCTTCATCAAAAAATGGAAGAGCCAGCCAGCAGCCCAGCACAAGGACAACTGCTCTTCCCACCCCACTCCAGCACAGAGGAGGTGGCAGGGCAAAACCAGTTTTCCTCTGAACCTCTTAATCCTGATCAACCCCTTCTGACTAGGGGCAGCCAGGTTTTTATGCTACCACTTTGGGAGGAGGAGGGGGCAGAAATGCTTCTCTCAGCTCCATGTGGGCTCATTAATTAGGGTAAATGCTCCCAGCTGGGCAGGTAAGGAGTGCTGCTGGGGCTGCCTTGGGACTCCTGGCAGGGAAACTCCTCTGGTACCTGAAATAGCTGGTCTTGCAGCTCTGCAGGGATTTTTGGAAGGTAAGATCCTAAATTTGTTCTTTCCTTTAATGAACTTTGGTGCTCCAAGGTGGAGAGTGAGTTCTGCTCTTGATGTGATCCTCATCTTTTTGGTACTGGAGGTGCAGGGAGCTTGTTGCTTTTCTGGATGTTGCTGGGGCCGATGGCTGCTGCTTTTTGTTTCCAGTGGGAGTTGATACAAATAAATCCTGCTGTTTTGATCCATGTGGGTGACAGCAGCCCTAGAGGTTTGAAATAATGCTAAGAACAAACTTCATTAAGCTTGCTGCATGTCATGTGGCTTTCATGCAAAAATAAAAACCTCTGCCGGTGTCCACAGTTTGATCTCTACGCTTACAAAACTCAGAAGGCCCTGTGGTGAACCCGGGTTGGACTTGGAGTTTGCTTGGTTTTTTGGGATGCGTTGTCAGTCTTTTTTCTTGCATGAGGGTTGCATGCATAAGTACATGTATTTTTTACTTCTCATTGAAACTAAAGCGCCAGACCTTTTGAAGTTTGAATTGTAGCAGATTAATTCAAGATTTTTAGGATCTACTTGCAATGGGCTCGATAGGGAGCAGGAGGAGCAGCCTGGGAACCACCTAGAGGGCTATGTCTTCTCCTAGTTCGTTCAGAGACACCGGATGAGTAACAGTCAGCGAAACGGGCTGTGTTATCTGGGTGTGAGAGATCAAGATACGTTTAAAGAGCTGTAAAGAAGCTAGCAGGGAGACGGAGTCCAGGGCCTTGGACGGAAGAGATTAAAATGTGTGGCTTTGGTAGATCAAGGACCTGTTTTGTTTTAATTGAATTTGCTCCTAAATTTGTCTATCAGTGGTATATGAACCATGAAACACACCTGTGGTCTGTATGAATCAGCTGAGAAGGGGTGAAATGCATTTTGCCAACCATGATCCTCTTTAGAGTACGTGCTCGTTTTGGCTGCTGAGAAGAGCTCTGGGTTATGACAACAGAGAGGGGGCATTTCGGAGCCATTAATGACATCTGAAGCCTCGCAGGAATGTGTCAGATAGTTAATTATTGTGTTGAACCGAAATTCTATCACGCCAGGACATAAGTAGTTTGTTTGGGTACTCTTTCCTCCCCCTCTTGCTGAAGATAAAGGAGTTAAGTTTAATCATTAAATCTCCATCTTGATCCATGTAGGTCACGCACTGAACCAAAGTCAGATAGCATAGCATTTAGCAACCTTATCTCCTTTACAATAAAGAGCAAGCAGGAAGCTGACTCTGTTGTCTGTTCTATTTTTTAATATACGTTTATTTAAAGAAAAGCCATCTCAAAAATGGGGGGGGGGGGGGCAAATCTTCCAAACAGCAGCTTCTGTAAACAGGATGAAATCAGATAAAGAAATTACTGTAAAAATATTGCCTCATCTCTAAAGCTCAGAACTTTTTTTTCTTTTGCTCTTTTTTATCTTTGAGAAAGATAATGAAAGAGGAAGCTTGAAACCACATTTCCATTGATGTTTGAATACACAACTGCTGGATTTAAGAACTGGAGGAGATCAAAGAGAATGGTTTTCATTCCGATAAAATTATAGCAGTTCTGGTATTGGGTGATGGGCTCATTTATGAACTCTACGACGCAAATAGTTGTTAAGACACCCTTTTTTTTTTTTTTCCCTTTCCTCTGCTAAGAACTAAATAAAAAATGCCTGGAATTCCTAAGGATTAATTAGGAGTGTGGCTAATAATGTTATAATAGATACACACTAAGAGCGTACGTGTCTCTTTAGAATATTCTCTGGGAGCACAAAACATCTGTACGATCCAAAGGGAGTAGGAATGTCTGTTCATTGCTACCGTACATTACAGTTCACACGATGTGAAAACTTAACAGCATTAGGTTACAAAAGTATGTATCCTGACACCACACTATGGTGATTTAATTTTTTATTAACACATACTCTGACATTCATTACGAAGTATAAGCTGCGAGTTAAAGCCATTCATGTACGCAGAGCAAACGAAATTATTTATCACGTGCTATATTATGTTTTTAAACTGTGCAATAAAAGTTATCAGGAAGGGTCTATATAAAATGCAGAAGTGATACATCTGTGAGTGAACAGGAGATCTAAGGCTGCGGTCCTGTAGTATATCCACGAAGACTTCCTGTGCCTGTGGAAAGATCTGTTGACCTGGGAAGGCTGTGCTTTAGTTGTTGGGAGATTTTTTATTTTTTTTTCCTTTTTGAGAGCTGAGGATTATACCGGGGCTTGTGTCAGCTGCAGCGTGGTAACCTTGCATTTGCATGCCCTGAGGATGTGAATGTGCTTTAACGCAGTTCATGCAGAAATGAATTTGTCCGTGCCGGTCATACAGCCTAGCTTGGTATGGAATCCAGTTTGGTGGATATTTACCCACTTTTTCTTACACTTCAAAATTTGAAGTTTCACAAAAATCATATTCTGCATTGGTCACAGTGTAGTAGGAAAAATATGAACTTTCAAAACTACTTTTTTCTGGTTTGTTTGGGGGTGTTTTTGTTTGTTTGTTTAAGTTTTGGTTTTGGGGGTAGGTTTTTTTGGTTTTGTAATTTTGATATCCAAAACAAGTTGTACTATCTCCAGTGCAGACAAAGAATGAGGGCAGAATGCTGGGGGGTGTCTTTCACTACAGGTCACCTATTCATGTGGAAATCCAGGTCTATAAAGGTTGGTGTTGGAGGAGCTGTTTGGGCAATGGGGAGGGAACCTCTTACCCCAGAGGCTGAGCCGTAAGAACAGTTGTGCTCTGTTAATGATGATAACGCACAGGGAGAAGATGCTTTGCACTTGAGGCATAGGCCAGCTCCGAAGCTGATGGCCAAGTGCACGACTAGCGTAGCTCTCACTTCAGTTTTAGTTTCAAAGAACGTTCCCTTTGAAAGAAAGGATCACTTCTCTCCTATCAGACCCAGCCAAGAGGGTTGATTTGCCCATTTTGGATACAATGGCTTGGGGGTCTGTAATGGTGTAAGGAGGGTGGAATTTGCAGCAGGACAGTTTATGCTTTAGCAATGTCAACATGGTGTTTGCTCCTGGTGCAACCTGCTTGTGCTACCTCTGTAGGGTAGGCACAGCCACTTGCTACATGATTGCTTGTAAAAGGCTTCTTTTCAGTATTCTTTTTTTAAGCAGACAGGTTTGTTCTCTGTTGTTGACCAGCTGTTGGACTTGGTGACCATGAGCCTGATCCAGTCTGTCGACTAAGCCCTATCTCCCCTCCTTTCTCCGCTAGTCTTTTTATTAAAACCTTGAGCAGAACGTGGTTCTTGTGGTCTCACTTCTGCTTTATCAGATGTGGCTTGTACCTCAAAGCAGCACAGAAATGGGTAAGCTCTTACCCTGAATTATTTTATTTAGTTTCTTTTGCTGGCAAAGCCCCCTGTGCGACGGCACGCTGAGCTGCCCAATAGAAAGGGTAATTTTGCTTCAACTTAAAAATAGCTTGCGTTCAAGGTGGGCATAGAGGACAGCTTGTGCAATTAAAATGGTGATTATCAAAGTCATGCCTAATAAAGTCATCTGTGACTTGCTGAACTCAAGTTAATGACCATGAAATCCATGGTTAATAACAGGACGGCCAATAGTGTGATGGGTGATGTGCCAAAGGTAGCCAATGGAAGGCAATAAATAGTATCATATGTTAATGTTTGACAGTTTAAACTGTCACTTGAAAATTTTATCCCCATGGTGACTGTTTGAAGTTTGTATTTTACTTTTTAAATGCCTTTTAAGAGCTTCTTGCTAGCTTTAACTTTGCAGTGAGACTCATCTTGTATTTGGAGCTAAGCGCTGAGATTGCTCAATGGTGCTTGAACCTGTACGTGTGTTTCTTATGCCCAGTTTTGGAGCTGGCTGAAAATTAGCAAAGCATCACCAGGTCTCCATCCTGCTCGGTAGGAACTGAAGGGAAGAGTGGAATTGGGGGCAGAGCAGTAAACTGAGGAAAATGCACATTGAAAGAGCAAGCAGCGTGAAAATTGATAGGGAGAGGTTAGGATGTGCTCGGAGAGCGCAGCTCATCCTAGGCACTCGTGCACTGGCTGTCTTTGCTGTGAAATGCTTCGGGGATCAGTAGGGAAAATGCACAAATGCACTTTGCAACTGTAGGATGAAATGTAGAATGTGTTTGTAGCCTTCAGGGAAGTAAGGTCCCGAAACACCTTCCCAAATAGAGCCAGTCAGGAGAAATACAGGCTAGTTTAGAACCAGAGCTTGTGAAAAGGCTGGATGGATGTGGTACCAGTGGTGAGATGGGATCTAGACCTGTCCTCCAGCTGAGTAACACTGCTGCTAATGGTAGTAATAGAGTAGTAAATGCACTTGCAGGACTTGAACTTCGAACATTTCTGCCTTAAAAGTGATGGGGCTGTTAGAGAACACAACTCTGCAAAACAGCTTTAAATTCCACTTGAAAAGATGATTTGTTTATGACTTCTCAAAACGTGTCAGTCTAGCACAGGAATGCAAACCACTTCATAAATATTGTAGCAACGCTCAGCAATAAACCTGCAGCACATAACAATAACTAGTGCACCTCAGATATTGCTAATTACCTGTGATCCCCAATCACCAGGGACATGCTCACCTGGCACAGAGACGCAGGGATTTCCCAAACTCTTCTGCGGGGCTGGCCCAGATCTTGCAAAACACCAGTGCCCAAGGGACGTGGGAAAACTCTTGTTGATGCTTCTCCTAAAAAGCCAGCAAGGGGGCCAGTGGCTCTAAGGGTTTTGCTGTCCCTCGAGGACATTGGGAAGTGTCGAATTGAAGTGTTGCTGCTCCTTCAACAGCTTGCGCTGTCTGGCTTTGCTGCGTAGCATCCTTACTGGTTGTTGGTGGGCACTTGGCTTGGAGAGGAAGGAAAGCGTGAGGGTTGCCTGGACACAGGGCTGCTCCTACTCCTGTGCTCGTTTTGGTCAGTCTCTAACTGTGCAGTGCTTTGGTGTTTATCTCTAATTATCTCTAATCCTAGTTGTAGGCAACGCGGAATCAGCAAGGAACGGGCAGTTCCTTGGTGCCGATGCTGCTCGTGATGGCTCTGGCCCTGCAGGCATGCGGCACAACTCTTGCCGGGGAGTCAGAGCAAGTCCCTCCAAATCCTGGGTGAGCTCAGCAGCGTCGAAGCTGCGCAGGTTTGCAAGCAGATGGCTCAGGACGTGCAACTAGCTGGAACGTGCTCCTCGGCAGCGTCCTGGGCTTGCACGGGGCAGACGGCTGAGCTTTGGCTGAAGGTGAGATGCACCACTGCCGGCTTAATGATGCCAAAAAAATGTGCTCACACCCATGGACTTTAGCAGCCATGGCAAAGCCTCTCTCTCTGCAATGTTGTCCTTTGAGAGAGGAGTGCAAGACTACGTGCAGTACGTGCAGTATTTCCATCTAACTGTAAATATGGTGTTTTGCATCGACAACAACGTTCTTCATCCTGTGGCATCCCAACCACTCTCGCCATGCATCCGGCTGTTCAGGAATGGGGTTACTGCAGGGACATGGTGGATGCTGATAGCTGCTGCACAGTGATGGCCACAGACAGCTCCTCTCACCTGGAGTATTTTAGCTTCCTTTTCCACTGGCATCTTGTGAATCTGTTTTAGACAAAAAATTGTGTTTTCTTCTGCCCAAAGAATGTAAAACAGTCTTTCTGGAAACACTGAGGAGAAATACAGCACTTGTTAAGGTTATTTCGGTCATTCAGAAATTACTGACTTGGATAAATACATAATAGTGAATAATGTAATATCTATTTGTTCCAGCTCAAAATGATCTATACCTTTTCCTTTTCACTGGGAATAAAGTTTAATCTATTCATATGCTTAAAAAAAAAACCCCATGGGGGCCATTAAGCAGTCATTAATTATTTTTGTCGTAGGTGGCTGGAATGTCGTTGTAATGAAATATGCATTTCCTTGTACTTGCAAAAGTCATGGGCTTGTGTTCATCACGTAGGCAGCATAGGTTTGCTTAGAGAGAGTGGCAGGTATGTTGTTGCCTCTCAGAAAATGTACCTTTTTAAAAAAAAAATAAAAATTTGGGTTGTGTTCATACATATTAACATAGTTAACTTCCCCTGGGAAGAGTTACCTGATGCATCACTAGGAGGAGGAGGGCAGCGGTACCAAACAGATCAGAATGCTATGGAGCAAGGCACAGCAGGCTTCTCCAAAAACCCATTGCAAGGGAAGGAGCAAACCCTTAAAAACCCAGCAGCGTATGTGCGTACAGCCCCGCGTTGCACCCCGGCTCGTTCTGTGTCGGACTGTCCCGCGCCGTGATGCTCGGTGCAGACAGAGGCACCGGTGACAGCAGAGCCGCTCTGCCCTGGGGCCCGGAGGTGGTGCGGTGGCTCCCCACGTGCGCTGGGCTGCACTGGGTGCGGGTGCAGCACGGCCCCCAGGCAAGGCTGGTGCCACGCGCACGGCCCTGCCCGCGGCGGCAGCAGGTTGGGTCACCTCTTCCTCCCCCGAGGCTCACGGGGTTCAGCCTCCAGCATGGTCCCTGGTCCCTCTCCAGGACTTGCGCCGTCTTACGGCTTCCCTCGCCACCTCGGGATGGGAGCTGCGTTAAACCCAAGCTGAGCGCCTTGCTGCTTTCACCGGCTCTTGCTCCTCCTTGATCGTAAGCACTTCTCCTCTTGCTGTCACATCACAGGAGTGCTGCATTTCATTCATTTCCAAGGTCTTTGAAGGGGCTTTGCAGGAAGGGGAGACCCGGCGTCTGCTGCGTGAGCTGTTCGTGCCCTCCAGCACCAGCCCAGGAGCTCCGCCGAAGCCAAGCGCAGACCTCCTTGTGCACGGGCGCTGTCACCGCTGCTCGGTCCCACGTCCCCTGCCAGAGAGCATCCCGGGGGGCGAGAGCGGGCACCCGGCTTCCCTAGGTGCTCTCCCTCCGCAGGCTCTGAACAAGTCCCTTGGGGGAAACAGATGCACAGACCGTGCCGGTGCTGGAGGAGGAGGAGCGCGGCCAAGTCCCTGTGATCTCCTGTTATATCTTCATCTTGAAGCGCTTATAGCGCTCTCTTAGAAGTGCATTTTCCATACAGATTGTCCACCTGAGGATACGGGATCCCTTTGTAGGCATTACTTAGTTTAATTAAAGTTTCACCATACTTCTCTGAGGCAGGGAAATGATGTTCCCTGGATTTTTACACCTATGTAAACTGAGGTGCAGAGAGGTTACGCATCTGCGGGAAAGTCCAGAGGCAGTTTGCAGGAGATCTGGTTTTGGGGGTAGTATTTCCTCAGGAAAGAAGAAAGAGAAGTCCTAAAAATTGGGAGGGAAAGATCCAAAGCCAGAAAAGCCTCAGAAAAGGGAAAATAATTTTTCGGAAAGCTACACATTGAAGCAATTTTAAATAAGGCATTTGGAAACGAAGCGCAGCAGTTAGCTTAAAATTAAAATCTTCTGGTGGGGAATAGGTTCTGCTTCAAACGCTGCAGTCTTAAACATGGGTCAGCCCTAGGTTTAAGAAGGGCCAGGAGGATTTTCAGTGCAAAATTAGAATTGCCAAAGGGGCGAACAGCATAAACAAGAAGAGAGAGGGAGAGGATGGCGGGGAGGAGGTCTGAGCTGGGGCCGTAGAGGCGTATGGCTTGTGAGAATCCCTCGGCCTGCCTTAGAAAACGAGTTTTGTTTAGCTAAGCTCCAACTCAAACACACTTGAAAATTCAGAGTTTTACCAGCCTGGTATCGAGCTGTGAACAAGTCACTATTGTTCGAGTGAAGAATGACGCCCCTGTCGCCCGCGTTTCGGGGATGCTTGGGGAGTAAGTCTGGCTCCTCCGGGCGAGGCAGGCACAGCATAGTCTTGGAGCGAAGCTGCATACATTAAAAAACACCAACATTTGTACATACAATAAGCAGTGTCAACCCTTTCTCTTGCCCTGCCTGCACTTCTTCTCCCCGGGGACCAATCCCGCACCGCTGAGTGACCCCCCCAAATGGAGGGGAATGGCCGCTTGCCGGCAGCCGGCCGTCTTGGTGCTCAGCGGAGGCACGGACGTGCTCTGGGATGGGAACCGGTCGTGCTGTGGATGCACAAGCGGCTCTTCCCTGCTGAGGAGCTGGGAAATCATGGCTGCACCCGAGGTCCATGCTCCCTCCCCGCAGTGCCTGGTCTCATCCAGCACCCACCGGCGGAGCAAGGCTGGGTTTTGGCAGCTCGGGAAATGCCTTTTCCTGCACGAGACAGAAAATAAAGAGATGAAAGCGTGGTGAGCTCAGACAGTGTGAAATAGCCCTGGGTGATAGGGAAGGATGGGTGGGAGATGTCTGCAGCCAAACTTGGCTCGCTCTGCCCTTCGCCATTGTTCCCCACCGAGCAGGACCCTGCATGTCGAGGCACAGTGAACGCTCACCAACATGCCAGCGGGCTGCTGACTGATTCTCAGCCATGTGTGCTTCTCGGGCATCACTACAAAAAAACCCAAACAGGCAGAAATGGGCCTCTTTCCAAGGGGAAGCACAGTAGGCTCAGCTGGCACTTGGGCTTTTGGAGATACTTGAGGGTTATCTCGTACAGGTATCGCTCCCGCCAGCTTCCACTTGGGTCACCACTAAGACCTGAGGTAGGAAAGCGGTGTGTACCTGCCTCATGGTGGTATGGATCAGCCGTATTGCTTTGATATGGGACAAATCCTGGCTGGTTCTACAGTTGCTGATGCTTTCCAGGCTGTATTTATGATTCGAATGACTTAAAGGTGCAAATCCATCATAGAAAAATGCCTTCCTCTGGAGCAGATCTGTCACCATGATGGTGGTGATGTGCTTCCACCATGGCAGTCATTTAAGGTGATATCTAAAGGTGGTATCAGTAGTGCTGTCATTAGATGCCCATCCGACAGCAACGGTTAGATACTATCATTGTCTCTAACTGTCTGTGCCTGGGTCTCAAGTATCTGTGCTGGTCCCGTCTTTCTCTCCATGACACCCCTCTCCAGAGCTGGGGAGGTGCTGCTTTCCTGGTCTCCTCCTTGCAGCAACGAGGAGCACAAGGGCTGGAAATGGAGCACTTCCCCTGCTCCGCAGCCCCCTCTCACCCTCCGGCGATGTGCTGGAAGAGCAAAGAGCTGGTTGTGGGGTCTGTGGGGTGCAAGTGGGACACAAAGAGGGAGGAGAGAGGAAAGGGTCCAACCTTCCCAACCTGGTCTACTCTAAGTCACCCACGAGCAGGCTCCATCTACCAGCATGACTGGACCAGCTGGGGACTGGCAAAGAGGGGTCTCCAAGTGGTGCCACAATCCCCTGATCCTTATCTGAAGGCTGTGATGCTCGGTGTCACTGCGGAATCAGGAGCATTAGAGCTGCAAATGATGTTGGTCATCACTTTGCAGAGCAGGGGGTTTATCTGTGGGCAATTCATGTCCCGCAGAAGCTGGGGAAAAGAAAGCAATAATTGAAGCTCGTGCCCATTTAAAATACCTTACATCAGAACTGAAGAACTGAAGCTGTTTTTTCCATTGCAGAAATTATTTGGCCTTGAACCATACAGACCTCACTTGGTATTCTGCAATTGAAAAGACTCTTTTGTGAGGATTTTTTAAAATAATTACTACAAAGCACTTCAAGAGGAATTCTGATTGTCGTCTATTTTTCATTTCATGCTTTCATGACATTTTTGTTCAAGGATTAATCTTTTATGAAATGTCTATTTTAGGTTACACCCTCCAGAACCCTTATTATTTGCCTTAAAAAATCCATCATGGGCAGGAGCATATTCTTTAAGCTCTCCCATTAGTATAACTAAATTCATCAGAGTAATATTACTATTCATGCAAAATAGGTGTCGTCTTTCTTTAAACCTCTTGGCAAGTGGTTAAACTGATTTTAACAAGTATGCAGTGCCAACTTCTTAAAGCCTTGAAAACTCTGAAGATTCCCAGGCTGCAAAGGACTATTTACATGGTTAAAATTATACACATATCCCCTCTACTTAAAACTGTCCCCTCATCACATAAGACCCTTGCAAATCCATTCTGACTTCAAAAGAAGGAAAAGTTCCTCTTCCAAGAAATTTTTTTTTCCCTGTTAGCACAGCCTAGGCTTTCCAGGTTGTGAGAGCCACCAATTTAGCTCAAGGGCCAAGTTTAGCTTGTAGTGTCATGGGTGCTTCTCTCAGTGAGAGACAAAATTAATGAAAGGTCTTGTATTTTTAAAGCCTATTGAAAATGTAATTGTAGAGATAAAAGACCTAAAAGATTTTAGAGATCCCCTTGTCCACTCTTGTAATACATACCCACTGTGAAAACATCACAAGTGATGCCACGAAATCCTGTGGGACACTTTCTTCTAAGCTGATTATCAGGTTTACAAATTACACCTTGACTCCTTGGCCGTCCTTACCCCTCCAAATCCCAACTCCTTTCCTGCAGTCCCTGCAACACATGACTCTTAATGACCTCAATGGTCACAAAAGGAAAACTTCAAAGTTGCATCCGCAATGAATTCATGGGAACTAATTGTTTTAATTCATAGAAATGTTCAGGGTGGGATATTTGCAAGCTTATTCAGCCAAGGAGCAGAAAGCCATGACGTGGCTGGGTCAGGCAGGTGTAGCTACGCAGGCAGAACCTACCCAAAGTATCGGCAATCACTCCGTAGAGGAATAAATTTGAAATGCCGTTAAAAGATTAAAAGAATTGTTCTCATCCGAGATCTGCAAGTTATTGGACTGCATTCGGGGAGCTGCTTTGGCCTGAACTCTGTATCTTTATTACCCTCCCTCCTGACCTGAAAACCTCTTGACAAATTCATTGAAATTCTGATTTTCCCAGGAAGGTATCAACCTAATGTCCGGGAATCCTATGTTTGTTCAGGATCCTTGTCTTGTCTCCAGTCTCGTATTGGAGTGTGTCTGAAGCACTAGGAAGTTGCTGTGCTGATCCTAGCACAAAAAAAAAAGGATTAGATAAAGTGCTCTGGCACAGGAATCACACAAGCTATTGCATCTACTACAGGTGTTCCTACTGTATTCCTGTATTTTATTTTATTTTTTAACTGTTTTGAGCTGGGCTAATCTGCAAAATGGAGTAATATTTTCAGGAAAATGCTGCAAGTCATATGCAAGGCACATTTGTGTTAGTCCTTTCATTTTTACAAATGTAAGTCAGAAAACTGCAATGCCAACAATTGCCTTGAAGTTGAAAGATGTTACCATATCGTGTTTTGATCTGGGTCATTCTTGGAAAAAAAAAAAAAAACAAACCATAATGTGGTGGGGGAGTGGGATAAATGGTCAACCACAAAGCACAGATCCAGATTTGGATCTAAATACCTTTAAAGTTCAGGAGTGCTTGTATCCTGGGAGCTGGTTCAAAGCCATCTCTAGATTACATGTACCTGTCTGGTGTTCTTGTTGTTATACCTGTCTGACTTGAAGAGCAACCAGAGGAGTATCTTTCTTGCAAGCCTCTCATTAGAGAAAATATGAATTACAGAAAGTAACTCAATACCTACCTAGGCTTGTTGCCACACTGCTTTCCCACTTTCTTCAAAGGAAATTTATCCTGTATTTTGTGTGGATTCAAACCAACACACAAAGGAAAATATGCATGTTTGTAAGCCCAGCAATCAGACAGGAATCTGCACTATGGGAGATGGAGAGATGCTGACTGCAACGTAGTTTGGTCAAAAAGTCTCCATCTTTATTTGCTGCTAATACTTTCAAGATAAAATATTGTTTAAGCAAAAAAAAAAAAAAGGTAGGAATTTTATGAAGCATTAGGCACATCCACTTGTCTGGTTGTGAAAAGTGTGCTGGCTGGTGGAATTGCTTTTATTGTACTTTATAGGTGAAATAGGACAGTGATGGAGCACAGGGCTGGAGGTGACACCGCTGTCATTTTACGGCCCCGTCGTTTGCTCAGGTTTGTGTAGCACGTACCGCAGTGCACCGCCTGGCCTGGGACTCTTTTCAGGTGCTTTTGTAATAAACACAAATAGTAGTGATAGTAATAATTTCACATGTTCCTCTGCAAATAGGTGATATATATTCTTCGGAGTGTAAGGATGGGTTTTTTGCGTGGGTGAGCGGTATTTGGGCGAGCGGCTTCGCGAGCAGAATCGCAATGGCAAAATCCGAGCTGGCAGGCCCCTAACATTATTTTGTAAAGCACCTCGGGATACCTGGGGTCTGAAAGGAAACTCTCTTTTATAACATATCAATCTCTGTGCTTTTTATAAAGTGCACTGCATTTATTTGCAAGGCTTCTGAGACATGTTTCATGGTTTAAATCGGGCCATTAGGAGAATCCCCAGGAGCTGCCGGCAGTAGCAGCTGAGGCTGCACTGGATTCGCATCCCCAGGACGCGCCAGCCGCAAGCAGGAGTGAATAGCTGAGCTCCTTCACCAGACTCCCAACGCCGAGTGACCAGCTCATGACAGCACTAATTAAGAAGCAGTCCACTCTCGCTTTCAAAGCGAAAATGCTGTCAGCAGGCGAAGGGAGAAATCCCTTTCTGTTGGCAGGAGGCTGGTTAGTGGGACAACCGCTGGACGAAACTATGGAGAACACAAAGCACTCAGTCTGCCTCCCTGCATACAATGAGATGTGGATCTTTGAAATGTAAAAGTTACGTAGCTGTCACCTTCCGCAAAGAGGAGAGAAGGAAAGTGGTGAAGAACAGAACCAAATTGCACTTCCCTGATTTTTTTCTTTTTTTTAATTAAGGCTTTTTAAGGATCTTTTGAACTCACCGCGGTATTTATTATCATGGGCTGTTTGTTATGAATGGTGGCATCGTTGAGAACCAAAGAGAATTAACTTTGTACTGAAGGCAGCTAACTTTACAGCAGAAAGCCTTGGGGCTCTGTAGCGTGAAGGGCCTTGGATGCAGGCTCTTGTCAGAGGGGTGAAAGGCAACGGGACCATAAACCGGGCAGGATCACACTTCCCGACGGCATGTCAGAGGGATGGGGCTCCCCGATGATGCGCCTCTGCCTGAGCCCCTTGCAAAGGTTTTATCAGCAAATTAGGTTTTGGTGCCAAACCCAGCATGGACTCTTTTAAAAAAAACCACTCTCAGCCACTGGCTGTGAACTGATTTTTCCCTGTTCCCTGGTTTCACACAGAAGCACGTCGCCAACACTCAGTAAAAGGAGCATTGGCCGGGTTCGCCTTCGGATGCGCTGGCTGTGAAGGGCTGAGCACAGAGCAAAGGTCTCCCCGGGGAGCGCTGGGGTGGAGCGTGCTTTGTCCCCTCTCTGCACAAGCCCTTTCTACTCCATGGCAGGAAACGCAGTGGTTTTTGGGGGGGAAGAGGCATGAAACGCCTCAAGGGTGATGAGTGAATGAGGCTGGGATTGGGGCAATCGCAGCTGGGGAGCAGGCACCCGCTGCTCTGTGCCGGTGAGGTCTGCGGGGTGGAAGGGGGACAAAGCCACCCCCAACCAGCCTCACTGGGAGCCGCTGCTGGGGAGCAGCAGGAGAGGAGAGCGGGGATGCCGGCTGCATGGCCAGGGAAGAGGAAAAAAGCGGAGGCTCTGGGGCTGCCTCCCCTCATGCAAGGGAAGCCTCTGCCCCACAAGCGGTGCCCCGTGCCAAACCCCAAAGTTGCTGTTAATGGAATACAAGTAACCCATAAATAACATTAAACACCGTACAGATCTCAGAGGGGTTTGAGCTGCGCTAATAATTCCTTCCAGAAGAGACTCATACTTTCAACAGACTAATTACTAAATGCCAGTTAAACCAGTGTGAACCTGGAGTGACCCATGTGTCAGCCCAACATCTCCCCCGGTTCACACCGAAGCTGAGCAGGGCTCGTCACTCCTTTTATTTGGCCCCGAAATGCCGTAGTTGCTCCCTGATTTAGGCAGATGGGCCCCTCTGTTCTCTGTACACGGCACAGGCGTGAGTGCATGCTTTGCTTTGTTGCATTGAGTTTACAGCGTGTTTTTACGGGAATACTGGTTATTTCTCAATGCCCTGCTTGCAGCTGTGAGCCGTAACGCGGTTGCACGTTTGCACTTGCCGGCTCTGGGGCAGCATCATGGTGTGAGATGTGCAGGACTTGCCAGCGGATGGGATGGGATGGGATGGGGCTGACCCTGGGCACACTTGCACTGCCCAGACCTGCCCCCAGTAGGGATTAGGAGGGTTTTCAAAGGGGGGGCCCAAATTCTTGCCTGGCCTCTCTGGAGCATCAAGTATTGCTGAGCAAAATCCATCCCCTAATGCAGCCTTGTCTGCAAGATGGCCCTGCAACGGTCATGTTGTGTGATCTCCATGGGATGAAACAAGCACCAAACCTCCTCAGACAGGTTATAACTGAGGTTTACGGGGGCTTGATCCTGGGATCACTTGTTCATTAGCCCGAGTGATATCAGTGGGTCCTTTTTCCCATCAGTAGAGGTTGCAGCGTCAGTCCTCAGTCCTGTGAACTGCATGCAGGTAATCGGAGAGGAAGGTTGTGTTAATGAACCTTGTAACGTGCGACCAGTGAAATTTCACCTGGAATATCCATCCTCCGAGCACCTAAAGAGCTGAACAATGTCAACAAATTGGACGGGATTCAGAGAAGAGCAATAAAAACGATTAAAGGGCTGGACTGATTTATGAGGAAGGATTAAAAGAGTTACATATGTTTAGCTTGGCAAAATGATGACTAAGGGTGGGATACGGTATCTGTCTGCAAGTATGAGAGGGGTGTAAATACCCAGCGAGGATGGGAATTATTTAGCCTGGTTCAAGTGGGAGTAATAAGATTAAGTAAAGGAAATAATCTTTGTGACTGGGTTGAAGGAAAAAATTCTTCATGGTTAGAGCCCATTTCCATGTGGAATAATCTCCCAAAGGAAATAGCTGAAGCCTCAGGACTTGAATCGTTAGAGGGGAGTCCGGGGAGCGGAGCATGGGGAAAATGACACAGGAGTTTGGAAAACGCCAATTCCTGCAATTCCAGCCATGCCATGAGAGCAGTTAGGATGTTTATATCCAGCCATTAACTGATGCTTTGATGTGGGGAGGGAAATAGAGGGGGAAGAGGGGGAAAAAACCCCAACAATTGTACAAATTATCTATGTACTTAAAACTGCAAATTCAAAAGGGAAGAAATTCAAACCATTAGCACAAGTTTCCCAAAGAGTGCCATTGCCAAGCTGTCAAGGAGGGTTGTGAAACCCCATCCCGTGGCGTGATGGGGAGGCCGCTGACCTTGTGCATCCAACGGCACTCACGGACGCAGCCCCAAGTCCCTGCCTGACAAACCAGCTCAGGATTGAGTGGGCATCAAAATAAAGCAATTAGCAGGCTTCTAGTTACTCTAATAGCTTCTTATTTCTACAGTGCTTTTTCTAACAATAATTATAAGAAAAGGTTTTTCCCCTGTAATTGTGAAAAGGGAAAAAAAATGGTAATAATATGAAGAGAGCAACTCCACGTTACAAACAAGAACCATATGTTGACTTATCATGGGAAATATGTAAATACAGGCTCGAGCTGATCCGGAGCACATGTTGTTAGTCATGAAGCAGCTATTTAAAATTCCACGGCTGGATCATTAACTTCACAGTATCCTTTATGGAAGACAACAGAGGGCAAATAATCAGAGTGGCACTGAAAATAGCCTTTTTCTGAAGAAATCTCATTTAACCGAGTTTTATAGGAAGCCCTTTGTGATCCGTCAGCTGAATCAGAGCAGAGTCTCCTCTGCGCTGGTTAACCGGGATGGCTTTCTCCTGCACCAGTAACGTGCCCTGGCTCAGAAATTCCCTTTGGATGCTCAGATTGCACCAGAAATGGTCCATTCTCATCCCGCCTGTACCAGGGGAGCAAAATAGCTGCAGAAAGTGCTAACTGATTGCTCACCTCTAGTTCCCGTTTGAAATGTGGTTTACCTGGAAGGATGTGGTGATTGATCACAAGCTGGGAAGAAGGTTTGTCCTGCAGTTTCCCTAAAGCTGTGGCTGTGCAAAGCTTGTGTTCAAATCTTTGCTTTGCCACATATTTTCTTAGTCATCCCGGGCAGGTCACTTCTGCCTATCATCTCTTTCTTTTCTCAGTCAGTCCAGACAAGATGACTTCTCTCTGGGGCCAGCCATGATCAAAGGAGGTCTAGATTGAAAGAGATTCCATAATTAGGAAAAAACCTCATAAAATGCAAAAGAGAGATCCTGGACCCCAGAGAAGGCTCTGCCTTAAGCAAACGCTTTAGAGCGGTGAAAGGGTAGATTTAGACTAATGCAGTAACCTGGATGGGCATTGCCTCGTCCCTCTTGGGCTGTGCAAGGAGACAGCGGTGTCTGGAAACCTCGCCAGAGCCTGTTTGTGTGGCCCCTGTTTTGGCATTTTCATGCAGCAGCATCTGCAGAGAGCCCTTGGTGGGAGGCAGGGTGAAAGGCTGAGCAGGCTGCAGCTTGGGCAGGGGTGGAGGCTTAAAAGCATTGCTAAGCCTAGTAAATTGGGACCAAACATGTCAGCATCCTCGGTTTCCATCCCAGATAGTTGGCACGAGGCAGCGTTTTGCAAAAGTTCTGATTTGCGCGTGCTTGGGTATTGCTCAATGCTTTCCAAAAAAAAAAAACCAAAAAAAAAGGAAAGAAAGCTGTTTCTGTGTCATCTTTGACAAAATTCAGAGGCAAGCTTGGTCACCTGAGAGCTCAGCAGTGCCCAACGTGAGCTGCCTTTGGAGTGGCGAGGGAGCCTGCAGGCATCCCCAAACTGGCTGCCCAGTGGGATTCCGGTACCTGCTGCTCTCCGTGAGATGCGCAGTGGTCCATGAATGAGCACGTTCTGGGGGAGATGGGAGGGCTGAATTTGGGAGCAGGTCAGGCCCCACCACAGCATCCGTCTCCGTGCACCTCTGGGGCTGCTGAGAAATGCAAGCAAGGTCGGTGCAACACAGAGACCTCCCGGTAATTGGAAAGGCCTCTACAGACTGTATGGTGGGGCAGAACAACCTGCTTAAGACAACTTCCCCATCCGATTGCGATATTTTTGCAGTACTTGGGAGGGACACAGGGAAGGGGAACAACCTCCATCATGTGGTGTCCCCTCCTGTGGCAGCAGCTCCTAACACCTGTCCTGTGCAAAAGTAGCAGCTTTGGTGTTTCATTGCAACCCCCCCGAGAAACATACACTTGGGTTTATCCTCACTTACTAAAAGTCGAGAAAAGCTGCCGTGAAAAGGTGTTCATCATTTCCCTCTTCCCTGTCCATGAGTGGCCTTCTCACCCTAGGACCCAGAGATCGTGGAAGAAACAATACGATGAGATGTGTCAGTAGGGAACGGTCTCGGGGGAAAGCTGGGCTTATCGTCAGCGGTTCCTCCTGCCCTTTCTCTTGTGTGACGTTCCGTTTCAAACTCTGATGTCCTGACGGCCGGCACCATGTGGGATGAGCTGCGTTTGGCTTTTCATACTTGTCTTGCCTATTAAGAAATGCACTTAAAAGACTTTCTCCTCCTCCACCCCCCCAAATTTAAAGTGAAGCACCACATCTTCCATGTTAAAAAAAAGCCTAGGTAGAGTCTGGTTATCTGTCAAGGAATTTAATCTCCCTCTATTTAGCTACGTAGGACCAAATCCTGGGCAGATGTAACCTGGCCAAGTTGGCTTCAGACCCGCTCCTTGCATTTTTGGTGGGTGCCCTGATGTGGCCCCAGTGTTGTCCCCGCATGTCTCCCAACCCTTCATCCCACCTGCAGTCCTGAAGGCATCCCCCAAACCTGCCATGCTCCGTGTCCCCTGCATGCAGCCCATACGGGTCACCCGTGCAGCAAGTGCCACCGATGTTATCTCGGGGAAACGCTGTGGATTAGAGGCAGACAAGCAGCGTGAGGATGGGGGAAGAAAGGAGTCTGGGAGAATCAAAATCATCAAAAAGTTGTTGGAAAGAGTGAGAGCTAAAGGAGAAGCTTAAAGGAAGCCATTAATATTAATTCAGGGAGATAACAGGAGTTCAATGACTGTATGAAAGAGGGGAAAAATCACAACTGTAAGTGCAGGAGCCACTGAGGAAGACAGAAGCTGCTCTGAAATGTTCCAGGTGGAACAAGTCCGCAAGTGGTATAAATCAGGAGAGCTGCCTCTGGGGTTTGGGAATGGCAGGTGACAGTGGCTGATGTGATAGGGGAGTTAAAGCAGAAATAGGGTTGCAAACTGGCTGTGTTGACCAAAGGACATTAGGGGGGGCTCGCTGCCCTTGGGGATGTTACGGGGTGTCTTGGTGCCCTTGACTCAGCCATGGATTGTGCCCGTGCCACTGCTCAGAGTTCACGTCTCCAGCTCCCTTAATGCTGCACGAGACAGAGGAGCAATCACCGGTCCTGGGGTTTAGTGCAAGGCCATGGCCCTGCCGATACCTGCCTGTGTCTCAGAGTTAGTGGTTGATTATGTGCAGAATTGGGACCCGCTCTGATAAGCTGCACCAGGGGAGCTCTGAGCCCAGGGATGAAGCTAATGCAAGATAAAGTCTAGTAGTGATGATCACCTAATCTCCAATACCCACACAAAATATGCCATAGCATCTACTGAGAGTGTTCAAACACAGACTGGAGCAACCTTTTACTTCCCAGCAGCGTATCCCCTTCAAGCGCTCTCAATTCAGGGTTTTTCTTTGCTTCACTGCTGGATCAGCTACCTTAAATGCAAAGCACAGGTACCTTATCCAAATTGTACCTGGGTTTCTTGGAGCAGCGCTCAGCTGTAAGACTCAAAGCCACCAGGAGAGTGCTGCAAAGCAGCTGCTGCCACTCAGCTTTAATATCTGATTTCCTTCTCGAAGTCCAGGCTGTGCTGCTTGTTTATTTTTCTTCTCTGTTACCGGCCTTGTTTGCTGTTCAGCCCTGTAACTTATCACAGGAGAAACATCACTCTTTTTTTATTATTAGGGTTTTACAGTGCTTTAAACTACAGGGTGAAACCTGTTCACGTACAAGTCCAGGTGGAGTCTGGGGGAACGACGGATAGATCTGCCGGGGAGGGGACCGGAGGGCCGGGCAGTGACGCTGGCAGGAGAGGGTCCCCGCTGTGTGCCGGGCCTTGCACCAGCCACCCCATGGCCGCATCCAGCCCCGGCTGAATCGCAGCCAGTGTCCTGACTTCATTCTCCTCTCTGCACACGTTTGGTTTAAACAGGAATCACAAATCTGGCATCTTCTGACTTCCCAGCACTTGAGTTGACAGTCTAAGCCTGGCTTTTTTGATGCCTCTTATTAAATAACTGGACTGTATCTCGGTTAAAACAATATACCTTACACAAAAGCAGCAATTCCCTAATCATGCAGTGCCAGCAAGGTTTTGGTTGCATTTTTCATGTGATTTTGCTGCAAAAGGGACAAAAAGTTCACGAATCTGAATCTTAAGGGCCATTCGTAATTGCTCACTAGCAAAAGCAATTAGTCCCAACAGGCTCTGAATTTGGGGCAGGGTGGTGTCTCTGTGCTTCCCTCCAACACAAGGCAGTGCCACCGGGGCGTGAAGGTGGGGACAGCAGTGGGGACAGTGGTGTGCGGCCAGGGTGGTGCTGGGGTTGAGATGTCCCAGGGGCAACGCGGGGCTGGGGACCTGGCAGCCCATCTCTTGCAGGGCTATGGGGCACACACGAGCCCCAGCCGCCTTCTCGAGGAGCTGTAGGTGAGCAGGTGGGAAGCTGTAACTAAACTGCTGACTTTGCTATCTCCTGATAACAATGAGTTTGTTTAAACTTTCGTGATTTTTTGAGAGGAAGCAATGTTTGCTCTCTTGTTGTTTTTTTTTCCCCTTTTGTGTTTTGACAGTTTTGTTTCACTGGGGCACTTTTATGAGGAGCATTTTATTATTTTACTGTGTTATTCATCTGCATTTTAATTGCACACAATAAAACTTGAAAGCTCCCAGCAGAGAAAATCCTATAGTACTTCCCATCCTGTCCCACTGGGGATGAATTGCTGGGGTCACGTCGTTTGTCAACAAACAGGGCTGAACTCTTTGTAAGAAACACACTGATTTTCCTGAAGTATAACAGTAACAACTGTTAATTGGTGTTGTCAAACGGTTAGATTTAACCCGCCTTCATTTTGGGGTAACACGGTGTGTTTTGAACAGAGCAGGTATTGTTTGGAGGCAGGACAAGAAAGACCCGAGAGCACCAAGACTTCTTGGGTGAAATGTGTCATCTCAAAATCCCTGACAAATGCTGGTACCCAAAATACCAGGGGGAGGATCCGTGCCCCTGCAACAGCTCCGCTTTGCACCCTGCCCCCTACACCACTGGCACTGCTTGGGTTTGGGTTGACTCGGCAGAGAATTATCTAAAAGCCCTTCCCATTTGCCGACTATGGTTGGGTTTTGTTTGGTTCTCTAATCGCCAAAAACAAAAGTTCCTGGCTAAATGTCTCCGGGGAAATCCCCGAAACACTCCCCTGCGAAGGAGCTCTGTGGGGTTTGGAGAGCATTCCCCATCCGATGTGGGAGCGCGGCCAAGGGCCCGAGCCCACCCTGATCCCGGTTCCTCACCTGCCCGGACCCACGCGGCAGGATTCAACCCCACAGTGTCACCAGAGCCAGCTAATTCTGCATGCATGCACGAAAACAATAAAAAATTAATCTGCCTGTCAGAGTTAGACCTTCAGGTCTCTGTGCTTGGGCTCTGTGCACGAGACATGGAGCTTGTGCTTGGTTCCTCGCAAGCATGAGCGCAGGCCAACATCTTGCGCTTGAAAGATTATGGCCTGTAAATCACTTTACCCTCCACCTTTCTGTGGCTCTCTGTTGTCTGACAGTCTCTTTCTCCTTGTAATTTATTAAAGAAAAGAAAAAAAAAAAGGCAAGTTAAAGTTTTCATGCAGAAAGTGAAGCAGCTCGAATTGCATCCAGAAAAAAAAAAGTCGTCTTCTATTAAAACATCGTCCGTCCACTCCTTCCCCCCGCCCCCAGCTGATATTTAAGGGGATCAGAAGCAGAATTGCGAGGCAGCATTTAAATCAGCCCGGCTGCTAGCTTCATATATTAGTGCACCTGTGTTTCTCATCAAATGTGCTACCAAAAGGACTGGTTAAAAGTGCTTTGATCTGACTTTAAATATCCCCAAACATCAGGAACTGGAGGTATTTTAATCTGATTTTACTGGAACTGCGCCGATTTAAGGAAAACAGAACCCAAAATTAAGTTCATATTTTCCATCAGTCCCTGGAGTTTGGAAAGAGGAGATTTTTACTGTGAGTGGGGATGGCAGGAGAATAACCTCAGCTCTGCCGCTATCACTGCGCTCGGCCGTCAGTCGCAGCAAGGCAGGAGCATCTTCGGAGCAGCGCTCTGCCATCAGCTGCTTCGAGCAAGACATTTGGTACTCTGTCCTTCTGTCCTTTTTAGACTTTTTTTGTGGGTTTTTTTCTTCAGTTTCTGTCCCTGCTGCATTTAAAATCCAAGTTTATCTCCATAACTATAAAGCACGTGAGACATTTTCACATGCAGTCCCTCTTAGCAAGCATCTCCTCATTCAAGAGGACGGTGTTTCTTGTCCTCAGGTTTGAACACGACTCCACTGGTGCAAAATCCTGAGTGTAATTTAAATGCCCAGGGTCTGCTCTCACTTCAACCTGCCTTACTTCATTGCACACGCCCATTTCCCTCGAGGGGAATACTAGAAATCCTTTCTCCATCCTCCCCCATCCTGCTCCACCTTGCAGCCCTCCAAGCACGGAGATGTTCTCCTGAGCATCAATGGTCTCTCGTTAGCTCCCAGCCACGTTTGCAGAGGAGTCTGGCAGGACCGAGCCCAGAGCCTCAAACAAAACCCTGTTTGTTTCCTGCACAGTCTATTTTCCCTTCCCTCTCCTGTGTTTGTGCAAGGCAAAGCCGGGCTTTGACACGACACTATTATTAGCTCTTTCTCTCCTGCGTCAGAACCTCGGCCGGTGTCACCTGGCAGCGCCCCGGTGACTTGGAGCTGAGGATTCAGCCTGGAGAACAGCTTTAATAAGGACTTTATTCTCAGGCTACCTGCTCAGCAGATGTTTCTGTTTGTTTTGTTTTATGTTTACTTTAATTCTGCTCCTAATGTGCCTTTTATAATGTCTTCTGGCAATACTTCTAGACCTGCGCTGGATGGATGATAGCCTCTGTTGTTAAAGGCAAAACTGTGGCGGCTCTGAGCTGTGTTATCTTCAGATCTCTCCAGTTAGACTTAAGAACTTGCTAAAACACTCAGCTGTAAGCTTTTTTCCCAGGACAGCACAGGATTTTCCCAGTGCTCCTGTGTGTCTCTGTGCTCTTCTCCCTGCCCTTGAAGGAATCGTTGCATCTCGCTGCAAACCCTAGAGCAGGTCCAGCTGCTGCCCCCTTCAAAGCCCACCTCCCACCCAGCCATGGCCAACAGGACCAAGCTGCAACATGCTGCAGATTCCCTTCCACTTCATTGCTGGATAAAAACCCTTGACTTCAAAAAACAGGATTTTTCAAGCAAACGAGACTGGCTGAAGCCACAGAAGAGAGAGATGTATAAGCACAGAAAAGAGTGAGACCACTCTTGGTATGGTGGTGGGCTCATGAAAAATAAGATGCATGCCTAGACAAGACAGGCTGAAAGGTTATCTCCCACCCTGAGGAAAAAAAAAAAGAGACTTTTCTTTTCCCAGTGGCCGATTGTTTGGCTGGACGTTGATTGAGAGCTTGGGCTCAGATAAGGGCTGGAGGGTTGGTGATAATATCAAAAAGGCAGTCGGAGTTTGGGGCCAGCCAAGTTGTCATTTCCTAATACTGCTGCTGCTGTCATCCAGCCTTCTGGGGCACTGAAGAGTCTGGAGTGAAAAAGTATTTTAAAAAATAAAGTCAAACACTTATTCCAGAGCGGTTCTCTCCTCCACAGACCCAGCTCAACCTTCTCTTGGATATTGTGCTAAACTTCAGCATTTGATCAAAAAAAAGAGAAGAGATAAAACATATAGGTAGGAATCAATGGAGCCTTTAAACACTGCACTGTGAAAAAGGCTGCGCTTTACTGTTGTCTTTCTGAACCCTGTGAAATGCTGGGAAACTGTTTTTAATAAACAAGAGTTCAAACAGTGGGGCTCCGTAGCCAACAGTCACGCCTTAAACTCTAAACTTTACATGAAAACTCTCAGATCCCTTTGAACTCTTTTTTTTCCTCCCTGGCAGAGGATTCCAGTGTTTATGCATTTTTTTGAGATTGCTGGCGGGATCATGAGGAGGGTTTTAATATTTTTTTTAAACAATCTCCTGCCTTCAGAAACCATTAATGCCCACTAAGAAACATCAAGGCATTGCTTTGAAGTGCCTTCTGGCTACAGCCCTCTTACACTCTTTGGTTACTGTGCAATCAAATAATTAAATGGAGTCTAAAAAAATTCTTTTACCTGGTAATTAAACACCCCATGTTGGACAGTTGCAAGGGCTTTTAAAGGCATTGCAAATCTACAAAGACTTGAAACACAAAAGCACTACACGCTACTAGAGTGAGTAGACACTTTCTCCCTACTTTGGCAACCTGTCACACAGGCAAGGTACGAGCTCGCCCTCCTCTTCCCGGCGTAACCAAGGTCAGGGCAGTGAATCCCGAAGGAGAAAGGACAGAGCAGAGAGTCATAAATTAGCAAAGCTAAACTCTCAAACTTTTTTTTTTTTCATTTGTTTGTTTGCTTTGGAATAAACAGTAAGGAAGGAAAAGTTGGAAATAGTATTTTGGCTACTTCATCAAATGTTGAATTACGGGCCGGCAGCCATCCCAAAAGGCCATGAAGCCCAATTTGGACACGAGCTGTCTCTGAAGGCTTTGGGCATTTGGCTCGGTGCAGCGCAGCGGCTCTCGGGAGCGCCGGGACGCAAATGCCACCCGCACCGGGTGGCACGGGGACACCAGCGCTGGGCCATGGTTGGCAGGACTCGAGCTCATCCTTTTCTGGAAGGCTGTGGAAGAATAAGGGCATTTTGGTGACAGCTTCAAAGGAGCGGGGCGGGTATTGTAATGGGATGTGTTGCGATCCGGTGCCCAATAATAATTCCCTGGCTGGGAGGAGAGGGAAAGGGCCACCTCCTCCGCTCCTGCGGAAACTCATCTCCCTTCAAGGTACCCTTTTGATGGAAGCTTTCTGAAACCTGGTTGTTTCACTTCCCAGAAGTTAGCTGAGAAAGTTTTCTCTGGTTCCAACCTAAATTGGCCCTTCCTTCCTGGAGCTCTGCTTTGATCTGGGCGTTTGAATCTCAATGCAAAACTCCGGTGCTTTGCCTGGTTTTTGCATGGCGACAACACGGGGCAGGGTTTAACCCCTCCCCAGCCCCTTCAACTGGAGCTGGCTCCCCACCTATGCGTCCCATCAGCTGCCCCCTCGGTATTCCCAAATCATCTTTGGATACCAGCTGGTTTTACAGCATCTGTCCCAGGAGCGGTGTCCGGTCCCCAAAGCCTGCCCTTCGCCTCCGTCCTGCCGGGGCTGGTGGGAGGTTGGTTGGTTGGTCTCTGAAGGCAAAGACCCCTCACCTGCCATGAAATCCTTTAACGTTTGTACCTGTAGAGGAGAGACACTTTAGTTAGCAACTTGCTGTGAAACGTTTGGAAAGGATGTTGTGTTTGTAGGGCTACCGGAAACCTTTAGAGATGTAAGGATTTTAGGAAACAAGAGCTTTGGAAAAGGCACAAACCTTTTGCTCCAAGCTCTGCCAGGCTGCCGCAACCATCTGCAAATACTTTGAAGGGGTGGAGAGTTTGTGCTGGACTCCTTGCTGTTCATATTTTAGGGCTGGATGAGACCTTGAGGGGTCGGCTGGGCTCCCTCGCAGGGACGACGCTGAGGCTGCAGCGCGTCTCCGGGAAGCAGCTCTGCAAGCGGGGGGAAAGGGAAGAGCTGAGGCGGGAGCATCCCGGCCATGCATCCCGTTTATCCTTTGACTTTTGAAGGATTTTGTGGGAATGAGAGCTCGCTTTGAGCCGGCACAGCAGAAGGTGAGAAGAAGGGGAAGGCGAGGAGAGCTGCCACACGGGTGGGAGCGGGGAGCTGGGAGTGCTGCGACTGCAGATGAGGAGGCAGCGCTGGCGACGTGCATTCGGAATGACGAGGCGGTTGTTTCAAAGCAGGATGAACTGTAGGGTTCAGAGATGTTCCAGACTCCTGCAGGGCCCAAGACAAATGTTGAAAGCCAGAATTCCCAGAGGGTCTTTCTGTTTTCTTTTTCAAAAATAATAATAATAAAAAAGATCTACCTGTCAAATCTTATCAAGTGAAGCGCTGAATTAAGGCAGGCAAGACTTAATGGGCTTTCTTCCCTAAAAATAGATCTTCTCATGAAAGAGATGAAGGGCATTGCCCAGGGAGGTCAGCCAAAATTGTCTGAAATTATGCTATCACCTAGATCTGATGTCCAAAATTAGCCTCCTCTCTCGCTATGTGGGTTCGATGCTCCCTGAAGATTAAACGCATCACAACACTCATTTAATTTAAAAGAGAGGCTAAAACATATGGTTTAAATGTTAGAAAAATTCAGCTTGGGACTCTTCATTATGATTAGTAATATGCTAATGAAGGCAAGGGGGAAAGGAGTGTGTGTGCAAGGCTGGGCAAGGCTGCGGGCAGGAATCAGGGATGTTGCTGGGAAGAATGGAAAGAACCTGAATCAGAGCTGCTTTCACCATCCAGAACTATTCTGATCTTTTTTCAGAAGGGGAAGGAAGATGATTTGCCTTAAATAATTCTCCAGCCTCCTCTGTGTGGGTGTTTTCTGGGCTCTGTGATTAAGAGAGAGCATTTGAAAGCAATGGGATAGGAACCTCGTTTAAAGACCAAGTGTTCCTTTCTTTTTTCCTTTTTAATTAATCTGAGGTTGCTACTGGAGTGGAGTAGTTGGATGAAGGTGTTTGAGGAATATGAGGTTAATGGAAGGTGAAAGAGGAAGGGAATAAAATTGCCGATGTGAGCCAAGCAGAGTGTGAACCAGCAGATGCTCCAGCCCAGCCGGCGCACGACTGACTCATGGGTTTAGAGGGAATAAACTCCTTAGGCGGAGGGGAGAAAACAACCTCAGGGAGACCTGGGAAAGGCTGGGGGGAACCGGCAGCACTGCTGATCCCAGCACCGGGGAAAAGGAGGGCGTTTTCATGGGACTTCACCAACGCAAAGCACCCTCCCCCGTACTGGCACCATTAAAAATAACACATAGTCTATAGTCTATGTTTATGAAGGGAGGGGGGATTTTGTCACTGTTTTGGGGTCTTTGTTTTACTGTCTGAGAAATGGGTTTGCAGAAGAGCACTGGAAGGGTATGGACAGAGTTGACGCGCCTTGGGATGCTATAAATGGTGTGTTGTGAAGGATGGGAGCCTCCCGTCCGCTCTGATGGTGCAGAGGGGCTGCGGGATGGTGGCAGGCCACCTAGTCTGTGCATTGGTTTCCTGGAGAAAGGATCCCCAAATTATTGCTGCCTGGCCTCTGTACCCACTGCCTGTCCCCAGTGCTGCGGGAGGCGGACAGCATCCCTCCTCCACCCCTCGCTTCCAGCGGGACTGCCAGGAATTTTGGAGGTTTGAGTTGGTTTTACCAACCGAGACCACCGTTGGATGTAGGCTCACGTACCAGGGACGTGTGTCCGCCCTGCCGTGGGGCTGGGGCAGCTCTTCCCAAGGCACAAACCTCTTCCAGGTGCCCCACGAGCACATGCCGGCGCGTGCAAGTCAGTGCCCTCAGTCACCAGCACTGACACCGCAATTGCCTCCTGCTCCCGCACCAAACGCCGGGAACTGAAAAATCAGAGGTGGAAATCATGACTTGAGGGGGCTGGTAATATTATTTCAGTTTTATTCTAAGCTTATGATTTTGGCGGCAGCCTCATGCATTTTTTGGACGCTGACTCAGACGTTTTGCACCCTTTGAACCAGGCAATGCCAAACAAGCAGGGTAGAGAGAGAACAAAATATGTCACTTGTATCCGCTGTGACCTACCCGCCAGCGCAGGGCCGGTGGAGAGGCCTGTGACCAAGGGCTGGGATGCTTTTTGCATCTAAATGCACCCTATTTTTTGCTGAGGGAAGCAAAATGTATGTTTCCAGGGTCCTTGTCCCCACTCATCCCAGGGAGGAGAACTGACCCCATGGCTGCTCCCTCCCCAGCACAGCCCAGCCCCACTCCCCACCGCTTTCAAGCCTTTATTTGGGACCGACCAAGACCATTGCTCATTGCCACATGCCCCCAACAAATCCCAGCTGTGAAACACTTGGGAAAGTGAGTTTTACCCCCCCCCCCCCAAAAAGCCTCTCAGCGATGTATGTCCACGATTCCTGGCCCGCTGCTCCCTCTGGGCTCCGTGGCCCAAACGCTCCCGAGGACCGTTAAAGGTCCATCAACGCGTTTTAATTGTGCCGTAACCAGGGCCGGTGTTTTTGTTGGACCGTGACCCAGCCTGCAGAGCAGACACACAGCTTTGAAGCTCGCCCGGCCACCGCTTGCCCCGTCCACGCCGCCAATTATCCACCGCGCAACCGTCTAACGCGGGCGGGTTTACCTACCTCTGTGGGTGTTGTGGGGCTTAATGAATGTTTCCAGCATGCTTTGAAGATGAAAAATGCTCTAAGTGTTAAGTATTAGTGTGATTTAAGCATGTGGAGCGGTTAGGTCTTGCTCATGCCGTCCTTCCTGCAGCACTCGAGCCCTGCTCGGGTTTGCTTTTGCAGAGCTGCCCTTCTACTGATGTCCCTCCTCTGGAAGGACCCAAACCGGGACATTTTGGGTCCCTCCTCTGGAAGGACCCAAACCGGGACATTTCGGCAGGCACCATAACGCTGCAAGTGACTCTGTGGGCGCTTTTCTTTTCCAGCATGAGTTTACATAGCTTTCAGTAAACCTGATAAACTTAAGCTAAACTAAAAAAAAACCAAAACACTTGGGTCAAAATAAGGTTCTTGCTCCCTCCCCATCTTCTGTACCATTTAAAAAAAAAAATTGGTTGGATGTTACACTTTTTAAGCTGTAACAGTAGAACTTTCCCACGCTGCCTCTCCATTTAGCAGCTGACAAGCCAGACCTGTAATCACAATCTTTATCCTGAGACAAGCTAAAAAACAAAATGTTTCTGCAACGCTGAAGGTAGGTGAACATTTTCAGTGTCACATATTAAGGTGGTGTCTAACGAGCTCCATGTCCCACTTATAATTGAAACAGAAGAGAGTATTCACTTTTCATTCATTTTTAAAAGACTATTCAAATACCCTTTCATCTCCGCTAAACAGCCTGCCATGTATTTGAAGCCATTTTATATTTTGTTTCTACAGACATCCAAAAAACAGAGGTGAGTATTTTGGAACATTGATAGAAAGATGCAAAGGCTTGTGAGGCACTGAATGGCTTCAAGCTGCCTCAAACACATTCATCTTCCCAAGAAGAATTAGGCACAGTGTGATTCATTTTAATAGCAGAAGAAAAATAATACTACGATGTAGTGCTAAGTTCCCAACCTTTGATGGTAGACTAAAAAAAGAGAGAGAGGGGGAAAAAAAAAAACCTTTCTTCCCTTATGTTGTTGAAGTCTCCCTACACCCATCCGTTATGTCCAGCTTATCAATTAAGATGAACCCCATGAACTTCAGATGGTTTTTTTTAAAACAAGGCACTATCCATTTAAATGTGTAAAACTGCCTGCAGCTCCCTTGAACTGCAGGATTCAGTCCTGAGCTCTGTGTACTCGGTGTGAAGTTGAGCCCTTTGATAGAAGTTTTACTGATGTTTTAAATGAAGTCTTCTCATACACACAAAATAACCCAGATAATTTAAAACCTCATAGAAAAAATAGGGTGGAGAGAGGGAAAAAAAAAAAATAGTCGGTGCCATTGGTCTAGCAAAAGAAAAGAGGCTGGCTTTGGTTACCAACAGGACAGACCAAAAGCATTTCCACAATTGCTTTCCCAGGGTTACTTGCTTGAGCCGGAGAAGGTCTGGACGACAGCTGGGAGACAAATCCATCCCTGGTACGGGCAGCTTCCCTCAGGAACAAATTAAGCTTGTTCAGCTATAAAATAGGTTTTGTACCATAAATACCGGTGAGAGGGAAGGTGCGCAGGTAGGAGCTCCCCGGTGTTTGTCCTGCTCAGCCGCTTCCATCAAATCTCTCCCCAGTTCATCTTGGCCAAGGCAGCCACATTAGCCAGGACTTTACAAAGCTGGGTTTTGCTCGGGCAGGTGATGCAGGTGAGCAGTCCCAGCAAAATCGCACCTGGGTAAGACTGTGACCACCCTCCATTGCCTAAGGATGAAGCCCTCTGATGTGCCATGGCCCTGCAGAAGAGCTCCAGCACCGGGACCGCCACGTCCCTTTGAACATCACACCCTGGCTTCGTTATCCCACTTACGGAGCAAGAGAAAGTCCCCGCTCCTCTATCAGCCCGGCCTCCCCCCATCAGGTGGGCTTGGCGGTGCAGTCAGACTACGCTAAGTTTGGAGCTGTTACCTGAACGAGCAGTAAATGATTTAATCCTTGCACTGAAGTGCAGCCCCAGCCTTTGCCTTGCCTACTTGAGCTACAACCGCTTCCCGGCAGGAATAGCTCCTGCCAAGGCTCAGCTACTGTTTCCAGCTACCACCATAGATGAGAAGAAACCTTTCAAGGCATTAAGGGTGAAAAAAAAGTCAGACAATATTAATTTGAAAAATATAAAATTTTAATAAAGGCTACATCTCTTAATTACAATAATTATTGTACCAAGTAATTTTTTTTTAAATGAAACTCTTTATAATGCATAATTTACAGTATAAGTAGAACAAAATGCCATGGCAAAAGTCATGAGTACAGGACTTGTAATAAAAGGCATAAAATATATTTATACATAAACCCCTTAAACAAACAAGGGAAAGCTTGAACCCTGAATATAGGGCGACGCATGGTCTCGTAACACCATGCAGGCACAGGTACTGTACTGATTAAATTTTAAAAACACTAGAGATAGTGTATTAATATTTTCACCATACATTTTCTACAATATATACAGACTTACACAAAGTAGCAATGGCAAACAGAATGCACAGATTAACTTAATCAACACAAAACCCAACTGTAGAAATGCAAGGTCTTTCTCAGGAAAGGGTCGCTCTGTCCCAACACCCACGCACACGCACACACGAAGCTCTGCCAAGGGTTGCAGAGAGCCTTCGCCCACATCTCCCACGGGCTCACATGGGTGTTGTGAAGGTAAGGCCAAAAAAAACCCCACAAACCCCAACCAAAAACCACGACACAACAAATCACGCGCTCCACACCAATCTGAAAACATGCCCCATCATAGTTACATGTCGTTGAAATACAAGTTGTGCTAACACGGAAGTAGAATGGCTAAAAAAATTAGCTAGCTACATGGAATACATATGGGTTTTTTAATCTGGCTTTTGCAACGTGTCCTTTTGGTGTGCTAAGTATGGAAACGGGAACTGGATGGCTGCTTCTACAGCTCTCCCAGGCTCAGGGTTTTGCTTTACCTTGCCTTAACCGAGAGGGGCACTGGGCACCGCATGGTACCCTCACCGCTGACAGCAGCAAAGCAAAAACCTCACACCGCAGAAATCCATGGACAAAATAACAAGTTGCTGTTGTTATATTGCATCTAACATACTTAACGCTTAAGACCTTTATTTCAAATTAGAGCAGCATAGATTAAAATGCACCAGTCTCTAGATGAATGGTAGGACAGTATTTTTATTTTGGTTATTATTATTATTTCTTTAGAAAAGTTTTATCTTCACTTGGAGAAATACTGGGCACAACATCACTCCTCCCCCTTCAAAAAAAAAAAAAAATCATGAATGTGCTCATAGCCAAACTCCTAAATTTTAGATAGTGGGAATAATATAAAAAAATAAAATAATCCTTCCTCCCATCACCCCAGTTCCCAGCCCCTCTCTTCTCCATTGTTAAAGCAGCATATCCAAAAACTGGACTTAAGGGAAAACAGACTGTTCAATAAATATCAATAAGGATTACTGTTAAGGTAAGCTATACACAGTTTCTCTTAGTCCATAGATTTCAGATCCCCAGGAAATCATATATTATGTATGGAAGTCTCTCAAACATGGTCTGCATCTCCAATAGCCAACAGTGGTCATGTTTTTAATAAATAGTTCAGGGTTTTTATCATCTCAGTACCCAACTCATGAATAATAAATGCCATTTTTTTCCTCTAAGGCTAATTCAGCAAAGTCTTCATAGACTTCACTTTTTTTCTTCATTGGTTCAAAACTTTCCTTCAGAGTTTTTTTTTCCTCCTTGTCATCACTACTGTTGTGTGTCCAAAGACTTTTCTAGCTTAACTTTTCTTAAGAAACACAGATGCCATCAATCGATCCTTTCTACTTTCCCAAGAATCCTTCCTTCGTACATCGGCAGGATGGTTTCATCTTCCCAAATCTCTTCAAACACCGCACCGCAGTCAAACTCATCGCTTGCTTTTTTGAAGTAGTATCTGTGGTAAGGAGAATTAAAACACAGTTAAAAATCAAAAGGTAAAGCAAAGGATGCTTTGGCAGTTCTTTTAACCACAACATTTCCAATCTCTCCCTCCTAGGATGCTCCTCCAGCGCCCAGCGTGGCCAGGAAAACCTCAGGGCTGCTCAGGTCCAGCAACATGAAAGCATCCCCGGGGCTGCAGGGATGGCGATGGGACAGAGAGAGCAGGGCTGTGCACGCTCCTCAGTGGTGACAACAGCTTCTACAGTGAGTAAATTATACGCGTTGGCAGTGGATATCCTCAGCCATAAAGAAAATTAGAAAGCGCGGTGATTTCTGGTCAAGTATCTTATTTAAAAAATAAATAAATAGAATTTCAAAGCAAAGCGTTCTGAAGGCTCCCCTCTCTCCCCACCTTCTTTCTTTCATGTGTTTTCTTGTTTCAAAGCTGAAGCCCAACATTAAAATTAGCAACTGTTATTAAAAGGAGAGGCTTTTTAGGCATACGGATGTATTAAAAGAAAACCATCCCAGCTTCCTGCAACGCAAAAGCTGAAACTCTGCGGTACTCCTCCTGAAAAAAAAACCCGGGAGCCTCACGTTCGAGACAACCAAATGCCTAATTCACATATCCATTTTAAGTGACAGAAACTCCTGTATTTGTTTCCCGACGCTCCCTCGCAGTCAGAGGCGCAGAGCAGCCCTGGTCCAGCCTGCGGGACGTGACACGGGGAGGTCAAGTAGCAGTGTCCTGCATTCCTGCTCTTTTGCTCCGGGTCGTTAGATCATGAAGCCAACGCTCCCAGAGACAAAAAGCACCCCCACCCCTCCTGTGTCAAACAGTAAGGACCCCTCTATTATCCTGAATTAGACCGTTCAGCTTCTTGATTAAAGGTTCCTTTTATCCCGTTTGGAGCTTTCTTCCTTCTAAGGCTGCTTAATTGCATATGCACAAATGAAGGGCTTCCATTCAGAGGGATAGCATTTAGGGAGCCTGTCCGTCTGCCGCCGCACACCTCCTCGGACATGCCTGCTCCCTTGGAAAAGTGCTTTGCCATCTGATCATCAGGGATGGAAAAACCTTCATCAGATGGATTACAAAGAAAAATATAAAAAAAATTAACCCCTCCCACACCCCTCCCCTGCAGTTGCCAGACAACTGGGGTTGGCAGATGTTTGTTAGGGGAAAGGGTTTTGCAATTATTTTTTTTTTTTTTTTAGTGTGGGAAAGGAGATGAAATTAAGCTCACTTTTACTATTAAAACTGAAAGAGCCACAGCAGGGTCTTAGAATTTGAGGTTTTTTATAGTGACTGTTCTATTACCCATTTCTAAAATACTTAGTGACAGCGGCCTGCAAATCTATTTATTTTTAGGGTACGTTAAAATTATTTTGGTAGGGGGATAAAAGCTGGCTTTTTAGTCAAAGAGATGAAACCAGCTCTATTTAGTCAAGGTATGGTTAGGATTTATTTTTGTAAAGTCATTCCAAGCTGATTTGACACATGTTGCGTCTTTAATGGCTCAGCAAGGAAAAACATCTTATTTGAGTCCTTCGGAGCCTGCACTCATTGAAGTCAATGGCCCAACTCCCACCAACTTTCATGCTGCAGGTCAAGGCCACAATTCCCCAGGCCAGCAGCCTTGAAACAAAACCAAAAAAACCCAAGGAAAGTTTGAATGAATTACAAAGAACTTTCTCTTCCCTTTCCCCTTCTCCGCCCCTCTCCAGATAACAGCCACTCTTCCCAATAACTTCCTCCACAAGCCCAAGCGCTGGCTGTGTTTACAAAATTTTTATTTGAGAAAACACGCTATGACCTTTTACATAATTATAACCTTATTTCACAGAGAAAAGGGGAAAAAAAAGAAAAAGAGGAGGCAAAGCAAAAAAATCCTCCCCCACAACATCTTCAAACAAGTCACTCTGCTCTTATTTGCTCAGAAATGGGCTTTCCATTGAAACATATTTTATGTGGCAAGCTTTGCTCTTTTTTTTTTTTTATTTTTTGGGACATCTGGCACCAATCGAGGCGAGCAGGCCTGGCGTTACAGCTCTGTTTTGAACCGCTGCCATCTTCAGATTACCCGACACCACCCAGTTTTTTTGTGCATGTATGTTTGTTTTTTGTTAACGCCATCAGTATTAAATCACTGCTTAATTCCTTCTTTTTTTGGGAGGGGGGAGGAAAGCAAAGCGGCGATTTCCCGGCGGCTGCCCCACGGCAGGGCCGGCTGCGCGGCTCTGGCATCGCGGGAGCCCGAGGTACCCGCCTCGCAAACTGATCCAATCAATAAAGAATTTGGAGAGCGGAGCATTTCTGCATGTCTTTGTGCATTAAATGAAAGGCAAGGGCTTCAAAGACATGCTTATTAAATGTGCCTTAAAAAGAAATCAATGCCAGATGTGACCAAAGCAGCCTAGTTAGTGCCTCCCCGTAACACACACGCTACTCCGGGCACTGCAGACCTCTTCCCTGAAGGTCACCCGCAGTTTCACTCAAAGTCCAGCCAAAAGTCAAAGCTTAGATCAAAATGATTCCCTGGAGGTACACACATTTGTGTAATTAGTTTCACCTTGTGTCTGTGCAAGATAAAATACTGGGCACGTACCCAAGTTCCTTTTATAAATTTCTGTATTGTCTTTACCCAGGTGTAAAGGGGTGAGATCTAAGCAAAACGCTGTTTCATCCTTGTCAGTCACTTAAAAACATTTTCTAAAGTAATTACAGTCTGACAAGGCACAAATAATTGCACCTGGAGGGGCTTTTGGGCCACAGAGGTTTTAGTAGCCTATTCCTGCACTCGGGCATCACACAAAAACTGTCATAGAAAACAAACAAATAGGATTTTGGGTTGGTTTTTTTTTTTTTGGGGGGGGGGGTGGAGGGGGTGGGACTACACAGCCACTGGAGCAGTGGCAGAGCAGTGGTGAGGCCAGGGAAACTGGTCTGCAACTGGGGCACACGGCTGCGTCAGCCGGAGGAGGAGCGCAGCCGGCCGGGAGAGGCTTTAGGGGCTGGAAAATGGCGCAACGGTGCAAGAAGCCCAGGGACCTCTCCTGGAGGTTGTCCAGGTTGGGTGTACTTGCAGGTTGCTGCCATCTGATGGCAGCTGGGCGGGCTGCAAAGATGGTTTTGGGGAAGGATTGGCAGTATTTCAGCCCCAGCCCTGCTGTGCAACAACCACAGACAGACCCCAGCTCGGCATCCCCCAGCCCGAATGCGCCCTTAGGTGACCTACTCCTGATCTGCACAGGTGGACGTTCCAAAGCTAGAGACAGGCCCGTGATGGAGCACCAGCTGGAAAGTCCACGTACCAAACCCAAACGACCATCTGGAGGTTAAATCAGAGGCTGGCAGTTACAGGGCAAGCCTTCCGTCTCTTTGAAGCACCACCAAATTCAGTGCAAATTCAAAACTTAAAACTGGAACTTCCCTCTCCTGCTCACCCTGCAGGAGAAGTGGCCACCAGATGATCCCACTAGTGCCCAGATCCACTGGGAAAGTACAGCAAAAATAGCCAATGTGCAGCTACTGCCATGGGAACTAGAAGAGCAGGGGAAGCAGCAAACTGGTTAAACTGGGAGCTGGGCCCTGGAAACCAGACAGGCAGGGTTTGTTGGAGTTTCTGAGGAAGAATTTGGTATCGCTGTCAGAGCTTTCCCTGCAGGGCAGAGGTTTTTTCCCTAATAAAGGGAAAAGTGAACTGGCTGCGTCTCAGCTACACGTCCACTCAGATGCAACATCCCAACCTTTCACTGACCGCATTTACGGCCACACCGTTGCAAAAAAACAATTAAAAGTGAAAAAATTAAATGAGTAGGCAAAGCAGGAGGCCAGCACCAAGATGAATGTTGACCCCAGTTTGGAAACCTAACCCCACTGCTCCATGCCTTCGCCACAAGGCCATGCCAGCTTTTCCTGGTACTCAAGCTTTTTGGACAAGGGTTGGAGCACGAAGCCTGCCAGCCTGCATCTTTATGCAGCTCGGGGAGGAGGCTGGGGAGGGAGATGGAGAGGAGGTGGCCTCGCAGCCCAGCCGCAGCTCAGGGCCCCTTTCTCCATCTCCAAGTTGTTCTGGGTTTGAGTAGGAAGAGAATAAGAAGATCTACAGGCTCTGAAAAGCAAGGTAAATGTGTCACTGCGGGTAGACCTGCAAAATATCTGCTGATTCTTTTGACTTACTAGAATATACTAAAGAGCAAACAAATGACAGATTCTTACCTGTAATTTCCCTTTTTGCTCAGCTGTTCTTTAAAGTGCCCAAGTGTGAGGCTCTGGGCCTTTAACATCCTCCTGTAGGGAATTTCTTCTCCGCAAAAAAAATAGGTGACAACCAACTCACTCGACTGAGAGGTGTGAACAACTGACAGTTTCTTTGGCTCTTTGTGACTGAAAAAGAGAAAACACACACAAACCCCTCTATTTTTCCATTTGAGAACAAGCCGTTTCACTGCACTCAATCCAGTAGTGTTTCTGCCACACATAACGCTGGTCAGAAATACCCTGGGTGTGACCCGAAAAGTCAGATATTCCTGTACTCAATGTGAATTTGTCATGCCGCATTGCCCTTTGCTGGGCTCCCGCAACAGCTCCTGCTCACTGTGATGGTGGGAATCGCAGCATCACAAAGCACCCAGCCGTGGGCAGCAGAGACCTCATACCATTTTATGGATGGGAGAACTGAGGGATGGAGGTTAGATGATTGCTGGAAGCATCAGAGCAGGACTGCGGGCCAGGTGAGCGTGCGTAGGGCTCACCATGGGCTAACCTCTATCTAGCGAGCCCCAGTATTGAACACCCTTGACTTTAAAAGGCTCATTTCATCTGCTTTCATACAAAGCATCTGCCAAGCTTTCTTCTCATGCACAAAACCACCTGCAACCACCAACAGCTAACAAAGCAAAACCACTGCCAGATTCTTCACCTGAAGTACACAGGTAATCTTATTTTTCCCGGTGAGGATAAAATTAACTGGATCTTGTCATTTGCACTAAGAAACCCTTCTTAAAGAATAATTAAAACAATATTACCCAGCAAAATGGCAACGCTCTAGTGAATACCATGCAGCCAAACCTACAACTGCTTCTGAGGCAATGTACACTTGGCATGTCAAAAGGTCACAAAGTGTTAGTCCGCAGTAATTTAGTCTTCCTAATTTGTTCTAAGTCTTTGTAGAGTGGCTTCAGAAAAAAAGCTGCTAGCAAAGACAGCTGGTGGACTTAAGGTCAACCAATTAAAAATGAAAGGCTCTAGTCAGGTGGCTCAGTCTGGACTTCAAACATTACTCATTGCTTAAGATGAAGAGGGTAAGAAAGAAAACTTTAATTATTTAGGCCATTTTAGACCTCTCTGTAGCAGATTTCTTGTTAAAAGAACCATCCTGTAATTAGACTAATCCAATCTTTGTCCACTTTGCAGGAATGCAAGTTAAAAAGAGCCAGAGACAAGATTTGAAAATGTTTTGTTCTTTCTTTAAGAAGAATGTTTGAAAGACGAAATATCAGATATAAGAATTTCCTCTCTTTTCAAAGCGCAATCCATTTAATGAAAATATAATTATTATATATACATATTTCCCAATCCTTTTATGTGCGTGCAATACTCACTCTTCTGTCGTTAGACTTGCATTGCAGAAAGGGGTGTTTCCCCCCTGAACGGCAGCGGAGTGGTTTCGATCCCTCTGCTGATTTGAGGTTGAACATCTGAAGTGCAGAGGGGGAGGGCAAGTGGGGAAGAAGAAGGAGAAAAAAAAAAAAGACTTTTAAAAAAAATTGTTGAAATACAATCTTCTTAATTGAAGTCTCCTGTGGGTCGTTAAGTTCGCTCTTTGTATCAACCATCACATGTTGTAAACAATCAAAGGAAGAATTAAAAATGCTGTGGGCTAATTTATCCTTCCATACCCAAATGAACGATAACCAGTCCAATTCTCCACTTGGTATGTAGCTGGAGTCCGTCCCAGAGGAAAAATGGGCAAATTACAGCCATCAAAAGAGTGGAAGTAATAGTCTAGGATTCAAACTATTTGCACCAGGGTAGGGTGGGGTTGGAATAAGGAGGCTCATCCTTGGGGCTCGGCCAAGCTGCGCTGTCACGCGTCCCCACGGTCCCAGCCCCATGGCTGACCCTCTACCTAGACGGGAAAGACACCATCCACGTTCCCCGCACCGCCTTGCCCGCCACCAGCCCGAGCGCTGGCTGAAGATGAGCACAACCAGCACCCAGCAAACCTCTCCTACCCCTGCTGCTCCCCAAGCCCCACCGCAGGACCAGGACCATCCCTCCCACAGCCATTACCGTTGCTTCTGCGGCTTGGAGACCTCGGCGAGCCGGCGGCACGCTTCCTCCAGCTGCGCCAGGGTGTTGGGTGGGGTGAGCGGGGGCATGGCAGGGTCCTGGACGAAGGGGTGGGCGGGCTGTGCCCCGCGCGGGTGGCTGCCGGTCCCCCACGGGTGGTGGCGGCCGGGGGCCCCCTTGGCGAAGTCGGAGCTGTAGGCCTTCTTTGTGCTTTGTGTGCTTGGGGAGGGGAAGAAGTAGGGTTAGAAAAGCTGGAAAATATGACTTTAATAGCAGCTCCTATTCTGCTCGCTCCCTCTCAAAAGTCTGTCATAACATGAAAGGAGGTTTATTGCCAAAAACATGACATTTTTGTGGTTTTTCTGGTTCTGCGGAACAGCTTTTATATTAAACCGGAGGAGCAAAGAGTCTCATTTGTTTTTAGCGATTGTAAAAATAGACAGCCCATGTAATATATAAATATTTACCAGGAGCGATATTGCTGTAGACAGCTGCGTATTTACCTATGGGGCTTGTGCTTATTTTGTCTCTCGCTCTCCAGCATCCACTGCCAGACGTTCTGTGCCCGGTCCGCCTCGCCCCCCGGTAGCTGCACCCCACCGGGGCCGGGCATGCCCCCGTCCCCGGCCGGCAGGGCAACGCTCTCCACTCCTCTGCCCGGCCTCTTCGGCAGCGTCCCCGTCCTGCTGATGGCGAGAAGGGGACACGAGCCTGCCGTTAGCCCCCTGCGCTGCTGTGGGGCTGTCCCGATCAGCCCCATCGCAGGGGGATGATGGGGTGATGGTTTGGGGTGGGTGCAATGGAGAGAGACGCTTGTGACTTACCCGAAGGGCTCCAGCGGAGGGAGAGGGGGGTCTGTGCTTTTCAGGTGGCCCTTGCACTTGGGGTAGCAGTAGTAGTCGCTGCCCGCCGGGCAGCAGCACTGCACCCGCTGAGCTGCCTCCGCTTCAATCTGCTCCTTCGTCTTGGGCACGGTGTGGTGGTGGATGTAGTGGTGGTGGACGTGCTTGGTGGTCTGCTTGGTGATGAACCCCTTACCCACCAAGGCGCACGCCGCCGGTGAGGCCGTGCCGGGCTGCAGCTTGCCCATCAGCAGGCGGTCGGGGGAGCGGGCGCGGGGGCTGTGCCGGCCCATGCCAGGCGACTGGCATCCAGGGGTCTTCAGCACACGGGAGAGATGCTCGTCCAGGATGGCCTGGGGGTCCTCCTCGTAGCTGCCGGAGGGCAGGAGCGAGAGCGGGTGCTGCGGATGCTGGGGGTTCGCCATCTCCCGACTGCTCTGCAGGCTGGTGGGGAGCTCCGAGCCCTCCTTCTCCTCGTCCTGCCGGCCAAGCGATGGCGAGGAATAAATGCAAGAGGACAGGGAGCCGGCGAGGCGCGCACCAGGATGTCCCCCCCGTGGGCTCGCAAACTGCAGTGCGATCGAAACGTGTTCCTCCCCGTGGGCAGGATACGGCCCCCTCCCACCCCCCCGCAAGCTGGGCAGCACCCGGTGAGCTCTGCCTGGCCCTGGGAGGGTTAATCCTCCTACCTCCTTGATTTGCTGCAGCCTCTCCTCCAGACTGTCCATGGTTTCCTGCTCCTGCTTCAGCTTCTCCAGCCGGGAAATGAGCTCCGCGGCGAAGGCAGCCGGCTCCACCGGGGTCATCTCCTTGGGAAGACGGTGGGTCCTCTACAAGGAGCGGGGACAGAAGGCACAAGGCATGTTTAGCGGGCGGTGCGGGGCGCGGGCGCTTAGCCGGAGCAGCATCGCCGGCCCCGCTATGCTTGTTGTGTCTCCATGTTTGGATGAAAAGACGACCGCAACTAGGCATGGTCTGCTCTGGATTTTTATGAGCTAGTGCTGTGGCCTCATGGAGTGACATCCTCCCCACCAGCGTTTGCCTTCGGCAGGAGCAGTTGGTCGCACTCTGAGGAACCCCGCTTGTTCTCTCTGTAGTACAACCAGCCCATCAGTAGCTACTCTGAAGTAGAAAATCTTCAAAGACTGTTGTCAAACATCAAAAAAAAAAAAAAAAAAAAAAACCTCTGAGGTGGGAGGGAGAGACTTTAACTCAAGGAATAAAGTGAGTATAAACAGAAAGGAGTTGGAAATTAAAAAAAAAAAATGGGGGAGAAAAAGGGAAAGGAGGAAAAAAAAAGGAAGAAAAAAAAAAAAAGAAGTCAAACGGTTGCAGATCAGAGAAGTGCTGGTAATTTATTTCCTGGCTACACACTGGGCACCTTTGAGGTAGTGTTGTCTCAACAGTGTCCTAGATCTCTTCCCCCCCGCTCCATCTCTTTGTACAGAAAATGAAGAAAGCTGCTGCAGGCTAGCGGTGCTACACTGCTGAGCTTGGCTGCCTCAAGCAGATCTATCAAGGGAAAAAGGGAACATCTCCAAATCAAGTGCAGAATATAAAAAGGCAAAACGCGAATTTCTGCCAAAAGAAGCAAACATGGCAGGAAAAGGGGAGGGAAAAAAAAAAAGAGGAAAAAGAAACCACCCACCCGACTCTGCCCTCCCTCCTGCCACCCCCACGCACCCCACTCCTCGCCCCCACTCTCCTCCTCTCTCCCTCTTTTTTTTTCCCCTGAAAGCAGAAAGCTGAACTGCCAACTCTTTCACATACTACCCACCAGATGAGGTGGGGCCTCTCTCCGGCAACCACTTAGCTCCAGAAATGATGTGAGGGTAGAAAAAGGCCACTCTGCTGGAAATTGTCACTCTTACACAAGCTGGCTCTATTCAGTCCCTGATCAAAGCACTGCCTTACAGAGAAAGTCGATTTGCACGCCCTGGGACAAAATAATCTAATTTACAAGCTCAGGCTATAGAACTTTCTTTAGGGAGGAAGGGGGAAAAAAGAATACCAAAAAGAAAAACCACATAAACCACCCCCCCTCCACCAGAAATATCATCTATGACTTCTTGCTGCTTAAGACAGCAGAAAGAGGAATTTTAGCATATTAATCTCAGGACAAGATAAGTTTATACTTGTCTGTGTAAACAGTTTATTCACTGCAGGAATCGGGAGTCTGCAAGTCAACTGAATTAGCAAGTCAGCGAGTTAATTTTCGAGAGCACGGCAACGCCACGAATCAGATCCCCTCAAAGCAAGGCACGTATCTGCTGCAAATGTCTCTCTTTTGGGAGACCCTGCTTCCCGCCAGCTTACAGAAGGTGTGCTTCCGAAGGCCGCCGGCAACGCGTGTGAGGCCAAGCCTCGGTCTGCTCGGCACCAGCGGAGGTGTCAGGGTGGTGGCCAGAGCCAAGACTCTCACTAGACCCAACCGGGGCATCTCTGCTCAGATTCAGAGCAGCAGGACAAATTCAGTGCCACTGAAAAGCCTTAATTAGCACCTGGTTTTCAGGAAGGACCAAAACGTGACTGTACACAAGCGGGTTTTTGCAAGGATGCTGAGAGCACGTGGCTCCTGCCCAACACCAAGCAACATCTCTTCTCTGGCATCACGTAGGGATGGCAACGCTCTCCTCCCCTGCTCCCTGCCCTCCACGTGTGCCCATTCCCAGTCCCGGCATTTCCCGTGGCCAACCCAGACCCTGCAGCTCCCACCTGAACTTACCGGAAAATGAGGTAGAGAAACTTGACCGTTGGCCTTGACGCTCCGATGCATTTCCCGCTGGAGCTGCTTCTTGCTCCCAATTCTGTACGGGGGGATCCCATCTCTGCACACCGAAGAGAGGTCACTGTCAGTCGGGGCTCTCCCTGTGCTCTAACCAAGACGCTTCTCCACCACCTCTGAAACCACCCAGGCACGCCACAGGCCCACGACCCCAGAGGTGCTGAGCCCTCTAGACATCACCTGAAGCCTCGAACATCTGGCGGCTTGGGAACTGCCTGTGTCACCATCCACACGGATGTGCAGTAATTAAGCAAACACTGAAAAGCAAGCCGAAGGCAACTCCACGCAGGAAGACGCCCAAAGATCCCATCAGCTTCACTTCTGAGGCATCTTACAGAAAGGCCCTTCCAACACTAGGTTTCTGCTTCTGCCCTTTATTTTTGTTGCTTTTTCAGCACCCAATTACACTCTCTAAGACCACAACTTTCCTCAAGCTCTGAAACACCCCATGGAGTGTTGGCACAGTGGAAACAAGAAGGAAGAGGCTGAAGATGGATGGCCACCAAAAGGCTGCTCCCCATCTCTAGCCCTACTTAAGATCCAGGATGTTTCTCCTGCCGTGAGGCTGGCCAGCACAGGCAGGCCACCGCGAGGCACGAGCAAAGCCGGGCCGTACCCTCCGGGCACGACATTGCTCCCCTTGGCCACGCCAGCTCATGGCCAGGAAGCCGTGAGAAGAGACCAGGTGAGGAGCACCGGTGGGAACGGCCCCCTGCACAGCCCGCTCGAGGCAACGCGGGGTGTTTTCATCCGGCCACACAAAAAATTACCTCAGTTAGGATTAAAGGGCCTTCTACAGACAGTGGGGACAGCCGGAAGAGCATGCCTGGAGATCCTGAATGTCTAATTCCACCCCTTCCCTCAGACTGGATGAATAACCTTGATCTCCGGTCCTGTCCCTTTCATCCACCTGCCCCCACACCTGACTCATCTCCTGAGCGGAGAAAATAGCTCCTGCCCAAGGAGGAGCGGCAGCGGCCGAGCAGACAGCGGCGGCCCCGCGCTGCTGCCGGAGGAGCCGACACAGCACGGCGTCCCTGCATGCCACCTCCCACGGCCATGGCAGCGGTGGGCACACACCGACATGTTTTGGACATGCAGCTGGAGACAAGGTGCAAGGGAATGCCTTCCTGGAGACGCCAGGTCCCTTCTCTTGAGGAGGATGATGCCATCGCTCCACGCCTCAAGGTTCGAAGCACGCTATCGCAGGCCTTTGCAAAGATCTTGGCCAAAGCGTTCAGTTGACATTAAATTGTTTCAATGAGCAAGATTAAGCTGCAAAGCCCGCAGTGAAAGACCAGAACAATTTCACTTTAAAAAAATTGGAAAAATCCTTATAATAAAAAGAGAACGCACTAGGACCGCAGAGAAAGCCCTTGATGCCACAAGATGAACATCAGCCTCCTCTAGACACGGTCCCTGAACACACATTACGTTACAAGTCAAAGGAACTAATTGCTTTAATGTCCCCTTTGCACAACACGGGGCTCTGGAGTGCTTTCTGTGGAAGTAGCCTAGCACACACCGGCCATCACAGCCAGCTATGGCCACCGACTGCAGCCGCTGGTGGCCACCAAGCATTTCTGCTCCATGAACCCATGGGGAAACAGGGCTTGGGGCTCATGACATGACTTAGCTTTGGGGGAGGATGGGGGAAAAGCAAATCTAAGGTGAAAACCAAATCACCTGTACCTTCAGGGAAGCATTTGTTAACTGAGGCTTACTGAGATAAGGGTCTCTTAGGAAAGACCTTCAATATAGGCAATAACCAGTACAATAGGCATTTTAAAGGTAAGTAAAAATGCCAGCACGAGCATGTTACATGCATGCATACATACAGGACTAATCCCGTTAATATATTCAATGAAAGCGGAGGTGTCAGTCCAAGAGGCCAGATGAGGAAGAGCGGGGAAGCAGCTGAAGGTCTGCGCGTTCAACACGAGGCACCCAAGGACACAACCAAGGGACAACAGGGAGCCCTGCAGCCCTCATGCGCTCCCCACCTCCCTCCAGGTCTGCAAGCACAAGATGCCGTCCCCAACCCCTCTGCTGCGGCCACCGAGCTGGGAGCACATCTCCTTGCGGGGTGTCCCCATGCTTCCAGCTCCGGGGGACGGTCTCTGCCCAAAGGGACAGTCCTGGGACAGGCTATGGAGCAGGAGCGGGGACTCACGCCACTCCCAGGCAGGGTGGCTCAAAAAGTAGGAGGAAAAGCAATGCTGACCCAACAACGCAGCTCCTCACTTTATTTAAGATTTGCCCTCGTTCAGGTCAGTACGAAGGCTGCTCCTTCCCCCTAAAACTCCTCTGGTTGCACTGGAGAGCCCCACATCAAACCTCCTGCTCCATGCTTCTACAGGCCTGCCTTGTCAGAAGAGTTTTACAACTTGTAACAACACGCAGAATTAAAAAAAGATTTTTTTTTTAAAAAAGAGGTGTTTCACTGGGATGGGAAGGCTGTGGAGCAGCTTGGGAAAGTCAGCCTGGGGAATGGGGCGGAACTTTTACAGCCACTTTGATGAGGGCTGTCTAAACCTAGGCCTTCCATATAAAACAGGGGGAAAATGGACAATGCCAGGGTTGAAGGGGTGACCAACGGGTGAGCCCCGACTGCAGGAGGGACGGACGGATGGAGCTGCAGCCCGGCTCAGTACAGCAAGAGATATGGGGGCTCTGATGCTGAAGCAGATCCCCTAGACCAGGAGAAAGTGCCTTTGAAATGAAAAGGCTGAGCTTGGCCAGAGGCTTTGGGGCAGGACAAGGGTTAACCCCAGCTCCCCAGGTGCCACCTCTCCCCTTGCTTCAGCAGCAAACATTTGCACTCACTTTCTTGGCTACTAAAAGCTGCGGCCTGAAGAGCTGCAGAGTTTAGGCACTAAATAGTAGAGTTTAATTATAAACATTTCAGCTAACCAGGCTGGGACTAAGCCAATCTGTTTCTGGGGGAAACACTAGTTTGAAGTCTTCTACCCAGTCAGCTGCCATTTAGGCTGAGCCAATTATCTTAGCCTTTTGACTCAGATGTGCCTGACCTAACCTGAATGTAGTTTTACTGCTGCTTTGAAATATCAGACTCATGCGCATATGCATTCACTCCCATCTTCATTTGGCAACGGCTCTGAAACAAGCCTCTGATCTTGCCAACATCAAAAGCCTGGTTTGTAAGATAAGGTAATATTTGAAGTTTGCTCAGCAGCATTCCCCTGTGTCCAAAGTAAATCCATAAATAAGATATAAGCAAATAAAAAAAAATCCCCTTTCCTCTCCCCCCCAATCAAGAAATGGAAATATAAATTTGCATGATGCTTTGTGGCTATTACAAAATATATACGGACAGACTGATCCCTGCAATCTATAATTAAAAAAAAAAAGGCAGATTGTGCATTATTGTGGAGACCTCTCCTAATTCCAGTACAGTTCAGATTTAGATTTATTTTAAAAAAAAAACAACTCACTTTACTGCTATGTCTGACAGACTTTTCCAGAACAAGTTTTTCCTCTTCAGTTTATACCAATATAAGCCAAAAGAACCAGTTTGCATTCGCACTGACGAAACAGAATAAACCCGGGTCCTCTGTTAAAGAGGGGTAAAACCTCGCAGGCAGAGGAGCACCTGGGCTCAGCCTGTGAAAGCACGGCAGGTTTGCGCCCCAAACACCCCTACAGCATCTTCAGCCACCAGCTCAGCCAGGTGCCAGGAGAGGCTGCGAATCCCACGTTTTACTGCAACCCTGGCAGCAGCCCGTCACTTCTGCAAAGGAAGTTTTACATCAGCCTTAACTTTAAGCCCAGCCTCCAAAACTGCCAATTTACCTCTCCCACTCCCAAAAACACCCAACATCCCAGCGTGTGTGCCTGCTCCCGGCTCCGCGGATGGAGCGTGGCTCTGGGGATGCCCGGGGGACTGGGTCTGCAGCAGGAAATATTCCTCCAACCTCCGCCGTCCCGCTCCCCCCCAGCCCTCCCCGCCGCCCCCCAACCTGGAGCTGCGGGCAGTTTAATCAGCCAAGCTTCCCCAAACTCTCACAGCCTGCGCGGGCTATTGTTACGGCAGGAAAAAACAGGCAGGCTCCTTTCACGCGCTGCTTTATGGGGAGCTCCTATTCACTTGTTCAAGCAAATTTCAAAGCGGGCTGCTGCCCTCTCATCCCCGCTAAGCTCCCCTGGACTAACAATGGGCTGAAAGCGATTCAGTTAAGCCTTTCATCCACCATGCACTTTATTTCTCACTCAGTGCTCTCATCTGTATAAGGCCTACAATTGGCATTGCTGTGAAGAGAGGGTATAATCCTAGCCCTGTGAATCCCAAGTGACCCTACACTGGTCCAGAAATGACTAACCCAATGAATGCTCTGTTGACACATGATCACATACAACCAGAGCCAGTAAGAAGAAATAAAGAAGTCACCCTATGATTCAGCTCTTTTATTTAATGCCAATATTGTTCAATAAGGGAATCTAGTGGGACAACAAACTATTTTTTTCCATAATATCAGTTCAAAATACACATGTGCATTAAGAAAAAAGAAAGCTTTTGTTTACGCATCAAGGATTTTTGGTAAATCCTGTTTTCTGTCATGCACCATCACACAGCACTGTTGACTTTAAAAACCCAGCATGCAAACCTCTCCAAGGAGTACACAGTAATCACTGGACACATCTCACAGAGACACTGGAGAAGTTTCACTTATGAGGTGCAGACCAAGAACGCAGCACTCTGTTTACAGGTGGGCTCTTCTAGAGCACTCGTACTGAAGTGAAGATCATGAAACACAAACGGCAACATCTGCCTTCTGCCCAGTTGAAGAAAACAGTCCTTAGGAGCACTGAGTCTTACTGTCTCCTCTACCCCCAGACACAAAAGCACCATTTCTCTCCTGCTGGGGCAAGTAAACTGAGGAAAAACAGTCAAATGCCTTGCTCCCAGTTGCACACTTCTTAGCAGAGTCAGGAGGAAAAGACAGGTCCTGCAATTCCTGGGCTCAGCCACAGCATCATCTCTCATCCCTACGCTCCTGAAACACCCAGACCTGACCCATGCAGCTCCATTCAAATGGGTCTTTGAAGACTGCCCCAGCCACACTAGATGAGCAGCTATTTGCCCCTTCAGGTCACTGGCCCTATTAATGTACATTCTGACATTAATGACGAACCTTAATTACAGAAAGTACTTCCTACAGGAAGTAATCTCCTCTTTGATGACTGATAACTAGTTAAGGAAGCCTGGCCTTAAGACAAAGGCTCAGGGAGATACGCTCCTTGGGTTAGTCAGGCAGCACCATTAGCATAGGGGAAAACATGTTTGCTCAGCTGCAGTTGCAAAATGGCAATAGAGGGATTCATTATTTTACTCCATCCGATACCTCCGGCGACTGTGTGAAGAGCAAGGCTACCAGGCCCTGCTACACCTCTCGGTTTGGGTGCAGGCCTCAGTTTCGGCAGCCCCTAGTCAACGGCGAGCAGAAGCAGGGTGACGACCCTGGACCCATCGCCCCCGTAAGCCCCCATGGTGCATCGGCGCAGCGGATTCACAGATGCATCCCAAAAGGACCCGGCCAACACGAGATACTTACACGCTGCTGTCCGTCATTGACATGGAGTCGTCCGTCAGGGCATCACTAGATATTTCACTATCATTCGCGCTGGTTGCTGGGGCAAAAACATAGCCAGAATTCACATGGTATGGGTTAACGGGATCGTTCCTCTTGAAGGACCTAGGGACAAGCAAAACAGGAACCTAGTTACCAGCCAGTCTTGGGCTAGAGAAAAGCAGACAAGTTTCATGGTAGCACTCTCCTTATGGGAACCACACACACTGGCTGCTCAACCTCTTTAGAAGCAACTAACCATCCGTTGCTCAGACCAGCAGCAACCAGGACACGCTGTCTAAACACACCCAAAGTCCAATTTTAAAGATGTTGCTTTTAGCATTGGAAGCGCGCTTTAGAAAATCCCAGGAAGCACCTCTACATACTTTGATATCTTCAAAAACTTGGTCCTTAAAGCTTGATGCTGCACTGCTGAGGTCAGCAGGAGTTTTGCTGTTGGCATCAGCAGGCAAAACATCAAGAAGTTCATAGCTCAAGTCCCACTGAAAGCCACTGAGGCACCAGCTAATAAATGCTTAAGTCTACTCTGAAGACAGGAGTTAGGGTCCCTTTGGGAATACACGTTACGGTATCTGTGTGCCTGAAACAAGAGAACTGCCTGAAACTACTGGAGCAGGACCACCATGAAGAGGAGGAGGGAAGAGGAGGATGGGGGATGTGAGGCCCGGAGCATCAGGTTGTATTAATGGGCATGCAGGCTGCCGACACCAACACCTTTGGCTTCCCTCGGAGAAGCAAACCCAAAGCCCAGCCTGGATGTTTGAGTTGAGTACCCAAGAGCGGTCGCATGAAAAATCCATGGGCAGTGACATGGGCTGTGAAGGAGCGTGGCAGGGTCACCATGGCAGGGTCACCGCACGAGGGGGGGGTAGGGGAGGACCTGGGTGTCCCCCTGCCCGATACCTCCCATTACTCCAACTTCCCAGCCGGGATCAATATACATATCTTCGGCAGGCGATAAGGGGATTATGCAGGGAGGTTTGAAAGCCGCATGTTAAGGTGCACATTTTGTTCCTCTTCCAGGGAAAGATGGGGTTGTTAAGCTTCTGCCTTTGTATATCAAAGCAAAAGGCCTTGTCATCTGATAAGGACTGCTGATTTTAATAATTAGGGCCACTTACCCAGGACTTGGGGGCCTAAGGAATGTGCCAGCAGGCTCGGCAGGTTTTTTTAATGGGCTTTCCACCTCCCTGCCCCCACGGGGGCTGGAGGGGACCAGCTGGGTTTAAGTGAGCAGCAATGTCCTCCCACCGCCCGCTCTCCATCCCTCCCAAACAACCAGGCACCCCACGCCCCCACCGCTGCGCATTCCTGCTCCGCCAGCACTGAAAACAGGAGCCTCCACAAAGGCTTAAGTTTAAAAAAAAAAAAGGGAAAAGAAAAAAAAAAGGAGGGGGAAGCATGGTGGGGAAGATAGGCCTCTCTGGTATGAGAGGCGCGGGGCTGGCTGCAGGCAGGTATTCAGCCCAGCCGGGGCTGCATTCCTTTCCGAAGGAGGCCAAGGCATTTCTGATGGGGAGATCAAGATGTTAAAAAATATATATCTGGGAAGAAGAAGAAAAAAAAAACCCAAGATAGTAAGGAATGCCACAGGAAAGAAGTTAAATCTTCAAAGATAAATTAATTCCACATGTGGGTGAAAGCTAAGTTATCCTACTACTACTACAAAAAAAGTTCCTCTAAAAACCATGTAGTCTTCTACTCTGATTCAGGGGGATGTGCAGTCCAAGCGACCCCTCCTAGGTCCTTGGTGGGCCTTTGGGTCGACTGTGTAAGGGATGCAGCTCTTATAACTATTCAATTTGAAACCATCCCAGGTCTTGAGAGCACATCCGAGGACCGCGAGGCTCCGGGGTGCAGGATGCTCCGCGAGGCTCCGGGGTGCAGGATGCTCCCCAGCACAGATCCACCACCTCGCCGGGAGGTGCCTGTGTCATCCCTGGTTGCATCCAGGAGGGTCACTGGCCATGTTCTTCCAGCAGAGGTGATTGCTGGAGAGGCTGGGGTGGGGGCGGAGGCAGTGGGTCCGTATGAATACGGCACAGGGAGAGGAGGTGTGTCCAAACACAGCATTTGGAAAGATATAATTAGAGAAAGTGGCCAGAACTAACTCATCTTCCCATCAGTACTGGACTGCAGCACAGATTCATCTACCAACACCTCATGGACAAAAAAAATCCCCAAACTTTACGTCTTTTTAAAGCCAGCTCCCACACTCCACCTCCACCACACTGCCCCACAGAAATCCCCACATCCTTTAAGAAAACCAATGGGGGCTGTTTTGCTATGCTTAATTTTTTTTTTTTTTTTTTTAATTTGACCACCTTACTACAGTAATTGCACCCAGATGCATCAAGTTGCCTGCGAGGGTTTTAAATTCCAGTGGAAAGCGGTGGTCTCCTGCCGCAGATGCTGCACACACAAACACACACCCCAGCTCCAAACTCAATATGCAAAGTGTTTTCAGCTGTCAGGTAGCAGTTGCTCTGGAGCTTCAAGGAGAATGTCTGATGTTTCTCAGCCTATTCTTATCTTGATGCGATGACACACAGCATGTAACTCTCTATATGCTGTGTTAGGCAATGGGCATATCGGAGGTATTATGACGCCATGAAAATTTCAGGGGCTCTTGGTTGTATCCCCTGTTATGAGGGTGCAATTTCAGAGTGTGGGGGGTTTTTTTATTGTCAAACTCTGCTTCTTAGAAATAAAAGCACTCTGGCAGTTCAAACCACAGACTTAGAGAGAGAAGAAAATCTACAAGGCTCATTTTGAGGCAAAACTGAATGTCATTAAGTATTTTCTTGGGACAAACATCACTGGGCAATCATGGGTTTAAAGACAAAAAAGGAAAAAAAACAACGCATGCACAAACCTGGGGGGAAAAAAAAAAGTGTATTTTAACAAAACTATGTTAATCACAGCTTCCATGCTCTAATTGTAGAACACTGCTTCGAGCATAGCTTTACAATGGCATCATTTACTTTGATAATTGAAGCCAAACTTGGTTCCAATAACTTCACACACAAGGAGCTCCACCGGCGGGTCCTTTCAAAGGCCAGGAAGCACTGGGAGCCGGCAGAAGGCCATCTGCAAGCCCCAGCCTTCTCAAAGCAAGGCCAGTCCCACTGATGTTAGACCTTAATGGGAGGCAGATGAGTCCACCTTGGACTGAACAAAACCACGTTACACGGCGGCACTGCAAAGGAAGAAGCACTCTCTATGTACACAAACTCGTGCGTGATAAATTTAGAAGCGCGTATAAATAATAGCTGGAATTCCTGGAGCATGGGGCCAGGTCCAGCGCAGCGTGGGGAGGCCGGTTTTAACCACACCACAACCTACAGGGGAGGGGAGTCACTTTGAAGGACAAGGGGGAGGTTCTACATTCAAAATATTCCCTGTATTAGGGCTCCAAATATACAGCCAGCAGTTTGCATGCATACGCCTGTTTTGCAGCCAGGCGCAAACACTGTGTTTTCACTTGACTTCTCCTGTTCCTGTCCATCACTGATGCCGGGGCCAAACAAAGTCCTTCAACTTGTACGGTTTCTGTGGTCTCCCGTTGGCCGTGTTTTTGGCCGTGACTCCGTGCCCTGGGATTTCCAGGTGGTCTCCCATGCAAATACAGGGCTGGCCCGAGATTGCTCTGCTCCCACCATCAGGTGTGCTCAGCCCAGCACACCTGGCTTTCGCTGGTATAATCACATTGAAACCCACCAAAGCGAATGGCAAGAGCCTGCACGGCGCTTCAAAACCATAACGCGCTGAGCAGAAATTCTTTAATTCCATCACACACACGAGGAGGGAGGTGTGGTTTGGCCGCTCACCAGGAAAGACTTTGTGCGAGCTTCAGCTCCAATCCTAAACGCCATCCTAAATGCTGAGTGATGAGAGATAACCCATCCATATGCTCATCAGCTTCTAGCACATGCACGCGCAAGTGGCTTCACAAATGGATAGCTCAGGGAGGAACCGAGGAGCATCTCAGCTTGACCTCCCTCTCTTTGCATTGAGATCTCTTGGCCCCATGGAGAGCAAAAGCTCCTGGAAATTCAACAGAAGGTGATCAAAGGAAAATGCACTACCTAATGTCCTAGGAGGGTAGATCTGACACGTGAGGAGCAAGCTGCATTAATCTCTGGACAAAAAAAGAAAAGGAAAAAAAAAACCACAAAGAAAAGGAAAAAAAAAACCCAGCACTAATCAGGCAAGCAGCCACCATTCTGCGAGAGCTCTCCTGGACAAGGCACATGTGGGTTTTTAGCAGGGCCTGCAGCTCTGGTAGAACATTACAGCCAAGCCCTTCCAGCACTGAATACCAACAAAGGCTGAGAGATAAAAGCATCAAACATCCCCCTCCTGGAAAGCAAGCGAAGGGCAGCAGTTCAAACCAAGTTCTGGAGAACAGCAGATGCTCAGACAGTAACACTCAGGCACGAGATGAGGATCCCAAAGCCCAAGTCCTCCACAGAGCAGCTGCCAGCGAGTGCCCCCCACCCCGCACCCCCAGCAGGAGAGGTCCAGGGGCCACGCCGGGACCGGGCGAAGCGCATCCCTCCTGTCGGCACCCACGCCCATCACCCCTCCATCACCCCTCCGCTGGCAGGGAGGGCCTCCAGGAGAGGGAGAGGACCAAAGAGGCCTCCGGCCCCGCAGCACCCTCCCGGGCAAGGGGACCCTCCCAGCGGCTCAGCCCCGGGAAGCCCGGCACAGCTGGAAGCTCTCCGCAGGGCAGGAGAGGAGGGCGCGCTCCAGCAAAGCCTCCCCAGGAGAAGCCTGATGCCCTCTGATGTCCATGAATCACAGACACACTCTCCAAATTCCTGTAAACGAGATGTCAAACACTCACCATACCAAACCCCAACCTCCTGGGCCAGCAGAGGAGAGCGCACATCTGCCAGCAGAGCCCTCTCCTCTCAGCCCTGATTCAACAATCCACATTTATGGCAAGGGTGGGGAGAGGAAAGAATACATTTTCAGAGGATTATACAACTCATCATTTGCTCATCAGAGTCTCCTTCCCATCCCCCCCCGTCACTTTGAGACGGTTCTTACTTTCCTCACACCGCTGTGCCACCAACATTTCCAACAAAAGGGAAGGGTTCGGCAAGGCAGACGCAGCCCAAGACAAGGGCACAAGAAGACCCTGCCACACCACACACCACTCCCCGCACCCTCGTGAGCTGCCATTAGACACAACCACGTTTTAATGAGTTTAACTTTGAGCACACGGCCACCAGGAGAGCACCAAAGATCTACAGGAGAGCACCAAAGATCTACTATTAGTTTATACCTGGAATGTCTCTGTCACCTTAAGTACTCAATTTTAAGTATCCTCCTGTATGCATTGGCTCAAAGCCACCCTAAATGGCTTTGACACGATACCAACACCCAACGCCATGGGAGAGGCTATAGATCACACACGGTCAAAATAAAAGCAGATTTTGTGCAAGTTGCAGAGTTTGATGTAATAAGCGCATACATTTCCTCCTCCAAGACCGCACAATTGCTTCCCACATAACCAACATAGTTAAACACTGGTTGATGGTGGAGTTGGGGAACTAGTAGGTTACATTATTCATGCGTCTATACGACCCACTCTACTACTGCTCTTAATAGGTTTGAAAGTTGAACCAATAATTAACGTATGTCCGGAGGACATAGTTGCTATGAAGTTTTTGATCTATAAGAGAACTGAAAGAGCCAATAGGGCTTAAGAGGCTCTGAAGTATCTTGTTTTCCTCTGTACAGAGGGGAAAAAAACCCAAACCCAGCCAACGCTCCCCAAATTCCAGTGTTTGGAGATGCAGGGAAGCACCCGTGCTCCCAGCCCCACGGGAAGCCTAGCCTCCCTGCTAGCTCCCCAGCATGCCACCCCAACAGCCTTCCAAAAGCACCCTCAAAGTCCTTAAAGTTAAAACAAAGCACAATTTCCAGAGGTTCCCTTACCTGTATCCGTTCTCGATCGTTTCCGTAGCTCTGACGTTTGCTGTAACCCTCAACGTCTTGCTGGATAGTCCAACTACCGAAGGCAAGATTTTGTTTTTAAAGTCTGCACAGCTCCATTCCTCTTCTTCATTCAAGGTCGGGAGATAGCCACAGACAACTTTTAAGCTCCCCAGTCCATTGCTGTTCATGTAAGCAGGATTCTCTCCTCCACTCCTTACATATTCGAGGTATATATCAGAAGTTAAAAACATCTGGTAAGCATTTTCCTCCATCACAGTCTGAATCTCAGTCTGTGCCTGATCAAACATGATAGAATCTATCTGCTGCTTCTTGATGCTATCCCTTATGTAGGTCTTGGTAGCAGGCTTGAGCTGCTTGGAGACGATGCTGTTGTTCTCGATGTACCTTTTGTATATAGCTTTGGCTACTCTTAAAGTTTTGGTATCCTTAAGGTCCATCTGCCTGAAGCCATTGCAGGCAAACCAGAAGTCTAAGGTATCCACACATTTTTCCCTTTCCAGGAAGGTCCGAAAAAGATAGGCACCATCTTGATCTCCCAACAAGGAATGCAAGGATTTGGTCCATCTGGCCAGAGGGGAGTCTGGAGATGCGCTGCCTTCCGGCTCCCCGAGTCCGTTCTCATTCCTCCGCGGGGCAGGAGGCACCGGCATGGCCTTGAAGCTTTGGCTTTTGGGGAGAAACGAGCTGGCGAGTTGCGGGCATGGTGCTTCTCCTTCCTCCCCCGGGACAGGGGGTCGGGGGGCGTCTTCCCTGAAGCTGCTGCTGGGGTCTGGGAGGTGGGCGAGGACCACGGCACTGCTCATGGCTGCGGAGCCCGATGGGGAGAGGGGCTCCCAGTTCCTCCAGGAGCTGCCTGCGCCTCTGCCTTCCTCTGCCTGGAGTCAGCAGGGGATCCTCTGAGCCTCCTCTCTGCGAAGGGAAGGGGGGGGGGGGAGAAAAAAAGGAGTATTGATCTAATCAAAACCAGATCCTCCCAACATCAAAGACAAAAAGTAAACAGGCTTTTCAACTCTTCACATTCAAAAAAAAAAAAAAAAAGAAAGGGAGAGAGAGAAAGGCAGGGCAGAGGGAGCGCGGCTCTATCGCCAGCCCGATCGCGACTATCAGATCCGCTCCGCTGAACTCCCGGCGCACTTTTAGCGGGGCCGGGGGGGGGGGGGGGGCAGCGCGGCCCCCCCGCCAGCTCACGGCAGCACGGGGCGTCCCTGCCCCGGCATCTGGTTTCCATTTCGCACCCCCCACAGCCCCTTTGCCCTCGCCCTCCTCCAGCGCGCACGTTGCGCGCCCCAGCAGCACCGCGCGGCCGGGGGCGGCCGGTCCGTGTGCCCCCCCCCCCCCCCCCGACGGGGCGCACCCGCTCGGGAGAAGGGCTTTTTGGGGCGCTTCTCTGCGGAAACCACATGCTGCAGCAGGGACACCCCCCAAAAAAATATATATCCGGGGGGCGGGGGGGTTAAGGCGCAGCCGGGCGCGGCGGCCGTACCTGGGCGCAGCGGGGCATCCCGGGCCGGGCGGGCGGCCCCGCGGCCCCCGCCGCCCCCCGGAGCCGGCAGCCATCAAACCCGGCTGCGGGAAGAGAGAATAAATAGAAAGGAGCACCGGGGGGGGCCGGGGGGACAGCCCCCAGGCGGCGCCGACCCCAGACGGCCGGGCTTCCCGGCGCTGGACCGGCGTGCAAAATAATAATAATAATAATAATAATAATAATAATAAAAACCTGCTCCAGAAATGGCGACGGGCTGGGAGGAGAGAGGTCGGAGCCGGAGCTGGGGGAGAGGAAGGGGAGGGGGGGAAAAGTCCGGAGCGACTTGGATCCTCCGAGCCCTGAGCAACAGCCGACCCCGGCCGGGCCGGGCCGGCCGCGCCCGCGGAGGCACCGCGCCCGCGCAGCGCGGGCACCGCAAGGCGCGCACACCAAAAAAAATTAAAAAAAAAAATCCGTATTAAAAAAAAAAAATAAGCCGCCGGGAGCGCGGCCCCGCTGCCCCCGAAGTTGCCACTCACCGCGGAGCCGGAGCTCGCTGCGCGCCCGCGGCCCCGCCGCTCTCCGCCGCCGGCAGCGCGCAGGCTGGCCCCGCTCCCCCCGCGCCCCTCGCTGTCCTTCCTCCTCCTCCTCCTCCTCCTCTCCTCCCCGGCGGTGCAACCGCATCGGAGAGCATCGGGAATGGGGGGGGTGAGGGAGGGGGGCTGCGAGGGAAGGAGCCCACTGCGATCCGCGCCTCCCTCCTCTCCCTCCCCTGGTTATTTATTTTATTTATTTTAAATACAAAAGCGCTGGTCCCTCCCCCGCCTCCTCCCCTCCCTCCTCCCGCCCCTCCGCCCCTCCCCGCCCCCCCGCCCCCGGGCTCTCCCCGCCAGCGCTGCGCGCATCAAAGCGGAGGCCGGCGGAGCGGTCCTGCAAGGGCGGTAGCGCGGTTCCGCGCCGCCCGCCACGCTCGAGCACAAAAAAAGAGGAAAAAACAGGCTCCAAAAAATTAAAAAAATTTAAAAATACAGAAGAAGAGGCGGGGGAGCACCCCTTGCCCCGCCCGGTGCTCCCGCCCCTGGGCATCCCCGCTGCGAGGCGTGAGCGGGGGGAAGCTTCTGCCCGGGGAGGTGGGGGGGGGTGGTTCGCCATTCGTGAGGAAAATAAAATAAGTATATTTTGGGGGCAGTATTTATTTTATTTTTTGCCCCCTTCTCTCGGCATCCCAGAGCGGCTACGGAGTTGCCAGGACCTTATCAAAGGGAAGCGATCGGCAGCCGCCGCTCCGCCGCCCCCCGCGCCGCCGCCGCCTTAAAGGCGCAGGCGCACCCTGCCGCGCCGCTCCGCGCCCGTCCGCGCAGCCTTCCGCGGGCCGCGGCAGCACCGCCCTGCCCCTTCCCCCGGCCAGCCGGAGTACTGCAGGGCGGGAGGTTACTGCCAGGCATAAAAACTTCGCGAAAAGTTTTCATCTCGGGGAGAAAATGGGGCGGTTCCCCATATTTTTTTGGTTAATAAATAATCCGAAGGCATGTTTTTGCTCTGCATACTAATTAAACAATATCTGATTGCACTGTAACTGGCACATCAGCAAAACTCCGTCTGCAGTTGTGTTCGCATCTCCCCCCCCCCCATCTGTTAAATATTAAACAGACACGGAATGGAGTTTTTTTAACTTCATACAAAAGGTTTTAATTAGGGGTTGGCCCCCAAACCTGTCCTCCAGATCCAAGGCGCCTCCTGCCCTCCTCCCCGGCCTGCTCCGAGGCTGGGCGCGGGGCTCGGCCGGTGGGAGCCCACCTTGGCCCCACAGCAGAGCTGTGATGGGCCCTGCCGTCCCACAGCCGGCCCCACAGCAGAGCTGTGATGGGCCCTGCCTTCCGCCCTGCCATCCCACACCCGGCCCCGCAGCTCCATTTCCCTCTTCCTGGCGTGCCGCAAACGCGCCCAAGCTTAGCGTGCTGGCACAGAGCTCCCGACTGGGTGGCAGAGCAGGATGGAGGGTAACGCCACAGCTGGGCGAGCTTCTGAAGTCAACCTCTGCTTTATTTTTATCATTATTATCATTATTAATTCCTAGATTGCAAGTCCTTCTAGAGGCCCCGAATGGACTCTCTCTACCGCATGCCTGAGCAAAGACTTTGGGCTCAAGCCCCACTCTTGAGAGCACTTCTGCACGTAAGCAGAAGACCCCATGTGCCAGCCCCCCCACTCCTCAAGCCCCTAAGCAGGGACTACCTAAAGGAGACCCACCTCTCCCTGCACCCAGGCTTGCAGCTGGGCTCAGCACCCCATGATCCCCCTTTTCCTGGGAAAAAGCTTTGGAAAACGAGCCCGCTTCCCCCCGATTGCTGGGCCTGCCGCATGCGTGCGTATGGGGCCAGGAAGGTGATGGCAGCTGGGCAGGGCTGGGCAGTGCGGGCAGGGGAGTGCAGGCAGCACACATGGCAATGCCTCTGGCAAAAAGAACGGCACCTTCCATTTTGGGTGTGCCTGAACATCGTTTATGGCATCTCCTGGAAATGCAACAGCCAAGTGCAGCCCGTCATCGGACCAGCCCTTCTCCCCGTGCCCACACCCCGCGGGGGCACACAGGCTGCCTGTCCCCCCAGCCCACCTCTGGCACAGAGTCCAGAGCTGCCCACGCCAGCCAGCAAAAACACCCACAGCCCCAGGAAACGGAGCCGAGACAGACCCTGCTCCCACCACCGAGGTTCGTCCCCATCAGCCTCACCCAGCTCCCTCCTGCCCTGCCAACCCCCCGCATCTCCGCAGCGAGGGGGGACCCCGCCGTGAAACCCCAAGGGAACGACGAGCCGCACGTGACCCCAGCAGCGGGCACACCGGGGGAACCCCAGCTCTGCTCCCAGGGGCTTAACCTGATCCTAAATGGGAGGACAGACACCAGAGTCATGGCTGTAGACCCCTGCGTCCCCCTTCCCACGCAAGCTGCCTTCTCTTTACGCGCCATTGAAAAAGCAACTGGTTTGCAACATTGCTAAACACGGTGCTTGGCCTCGCCCCGCGCTCCAGAGCTCCCCATTTCTTCCTCTCCTCTAGGCCCTGCTCAAACCACGTCTCCACCAAGATGGCAAGCAAAACGCCGAAGAGGCCATGTGTCGCGGTGGCCCTGGACATCCTTTGAAGCTGCAATTTCATCAGCTCTGGGATGGCTGAATCCATCCGAGAGCCACGCACAGCAGCGAGGAGATAACCATGCATATCACTAGGTGCCTGGACTGGACAACCTGGGCTAATAATATGAAATAACGTGGGTGAATTTGTTGTTGCTGCCCAATTACACATTGTTCAGGCCTGGGAATGGCTACCATTGGGCACAGAAAGCAAACTTTCTGCCAAACCCACGAGCCGAGCAGTAAAAGCCATTTCTAGGCACAACAAGCAGTTACAAATTATTAGAATACTAATATTTTTGCTGCTGATGATGCCAAGTATTGACTTGCCACTATGCCAGATGCTACTGAGCCATACAGAATGACCCTTTCCTGGGAGAATGACCCGCCTGTGTCCCCTGGGCCCCTTGCAGTGGTGGCAGTGAGACCTCCAGCCCAGGACCTCCAGCCACCAGAAGCTGATTGATCACCTCCTGCTACTTACATCTTGAACTTGCTTTGAAACGATGTTGGTGTAAAAAGCTCTCCGAGTTCTGTTTACTACTATAGCACAGAAAATTAAGCCATTATAATGGACGCTGAAAACCTTGGACTTTTCCACTTTGGAAGAAAATCTCATTAAGTATCATTCATTATATTTCATAAAAATGTCATTTAGCCAACTCGTTTTCTCCAGGTCCCGTTGTGCAATAATACTGCCCTGCACCGATGCCCTGGGAGCGCACCAAGCAATCGAGTAACTCGGCCAGGTGCTTAATTTACTGCATTATTTGGGATCGCACGTGCATAAGAGCAGCCCACCCGAAGACCTGTCTAGCCCACCATCGTCTTTGTGACAGTCATCAGAAAGGGATGCTTTGGGAACAAAATTAGAGGAGGGCAAGCCCCTGGGGACGTGGCTTTGTGTGGAAGTGCCCGTGGAGCAGTTTGCCCTCCCCAAAGCTGCGGTGGCCCCGTTCATTTTCTGCATGTCCAGTCAGGGAGTCTATTTTCTCCTCCTGCCAACGGGGAAGAGTCACGTAGAGCCTGGGATTTGAAAGTAATCCGATGAACTAGGCAGGCGGTGGCAGGTACAAGAAGGTCTTCCAGAGTTTTCTTCATCTTTATCAGTTTCTGGAAGTCCTTGTTCGTAGATCTACAGGGAATCTCTGTGTTCAGGTAGCAGCTGCAGTCATCAAGAAAGCAGAGTATCTTTGAATTTCCTTCTGATTTTCCAGTTTAAACTTGAATCCGAATTCCCAGGCTGAACAGAAGGAAAATTAACTATTTATATTTTATTTGTTAGCTCTTCTGCATTTTAGATAAAAATTCAGTAAATGTGTGAGAAAATGACTGCAAAAAGCTGTATAAAGTAGCGTGACACAGCCGTGCTAATGCCCTCATGGTGCCGCTGCAAAGGCCAGACGCATCCTCCCCTTGCTGGCTGCTGCTATATATCACGTTCACAAGCAGTGCAAAGAAGCTTGAAGTCAGATTGTGGCACCAAAAAGGAATAATTTTAGATGAAAAGAGTCAGTTCACAGTGAAGCTACATAATAAAGAGAAATGACTTTTTTTTTTTTTTTTTCCTGAGAGCTTTTTTAGAGCAGGTAGTAAAAAAAAAGTAGGAAAGAAAAAAGCAGTGGGAGCCATTAAGGACTCGAGTGCTGGTCTAACAGCATCGCTGACAGATGTGCCAGTCCACGCTCACTGGGCTCATAACGCAACACCCCGTCTTGTCCTAACTGCGCCCAGCTAACGTGGCTCCATCACTGCCTTCTCTGCCCACAAGGCAGATATTTTGCTGGTGTCTTGCTCCTAAAGAGATGTCTCCAGGTTGTTGTCTTCCCGCAGAAAACTAGGACAAACGCCAGGAATGTTAAGGCTCGGAGGACTACACCGGGGCTGTTCTGTTCATCCCTATATGCAGCTTTGTGGAGATGACAGCAGTACGAGGAGCATAATCAAATCTAACGGCCTCAGCAAATAATAAGAGTAGTAATGCCTAAATTTTAGATTGCGCTTTTCATGAACTACAACTCCTGTACCGAGGTCAAAGTCAGCGTCCTTCACTGTGTACAGGGAGACACCGAGAACCGGGGAAGCACCTTCCTTACGGACAACACCAACGCCGTGACGAAGCCAAGAGATGCCACCCCAACCCCGGGCAGCCCCCGCCGCTCAGGCCAGAGTACGCTGCTGCTGCCTGACGCTGATTTTACTAATGCAACTCAAAAGTGCTTCCTCTGCTAAAACTACAGTAAGATCACAAAGACGTAGATGGAAAATATGGAGGAAAGACGAAATGAGCGTGCTGAGCTCCCTCCTCTCCATGCACACCTCTCACCGGCCCCTACTTGGGGCCAAATCCCCCCCAAGACCCTCCAACCTCTCCCCTCCCTGCTCCATCCCTTTGCCTCCCCTTTCCTGGCCGAGCAAGAGGAGGGCGAGCAGCACTATTTGCTCTTCCCACCTTGGCGAAATGCATCGCCATGGTGGGCTGAGGTCTCGGGATAGAAATCATTTTCCGGGCAGGAAGACTCCTCTGCGATAAGCACAGCCCAAAGAGGACCTGCGCGACACTACGATCTAAACCCAAAAGCGGTGTTAGTCAGACATGGTGACTGACGTCATCTGCTCTGTCATACGCTCAGCAAGCGGCGGTGCTCTCACTGGTGGTCATGTTGATAACAAGATCAAAGGCTTGCGAGTATTTCAACAGAAGTGCTGGGAACAGTCTTGATCAAAATAAGAGGAAGGCCCTGTATACAGAAGACATGAGAGGTTTGCAACCCACATGTGAACCTTTGAAGTTATTCTTCCTTTTTTTTTTTTTTTTTATAAACTAGTTTAACATCATTAGTTTAAGAGGTATAAAACCGATCGGCTGTATAATCTCTCTCTACACTGCAAGCACAGAGCATTATCCACATGCAGACATGCTTTTGCAGTGGGGGAAAAAAGCGCTGCCAGAGATACTCAAAAATAAGACAAGAAAACACACAATTAGTTTTATGGGATTTGAAGTTCATTTCATAAACCGACATACTTTTGTTACCGAGTATTGCCAGATAAGTCTGATACATTTTCTCTTCTTATAATCCTTTTAACATTTCCATTCCCCCCTACAGACCCTTTTCCTTGATGTTTTGTTCAGCGCACTCCCTGCTATCTGCACACGCTTGGCCAGATTTTTTAGACTTAAAAGGGGCACCATATCAGCATTAACCGTTCTATGAGAGCTGATAAAACACACATAAGCACTTTGCTATCTATTAACATTTCTGAACTGCTTCCTTCACCTGCACAGAATAGTAATTGAAAAGAGGGTGGGGGCAAAAGAGGCAAATGAAGATATTTATGACCAACTTCCCATGACTTATTTTTTCCACAACCCCTTCCTCACTGTGCACGAATGCGACATCGGTTTCTCTGGTAGCTTCTTGTTTAAGTAACCGGTAGAAGAGCAGGTCTACAAGACCTCTGATGGGCAACTGCTTGCCTGGATGCATGCCACTGGGATGGGAGTAAGGGGTGCAAACACCACGGCTAGGGTATGCAGCCGTGCGATGTACGTAGAGCTGAGCTCTTCACAGGCAACACGGAGCCCAAATTTCGCCCTTGAAGGTAACATTTAAGTCCTACTGAAATTTTTTAGTCAAATATGGATTTTTTGATGGCAAATCAAGCACTGCTGTGGCTGCTGGGGACATATCTGTGATGCCATGGCGGAGGCGCCGAGTGTGGTCCTCTTGTCAGGACCAGGTGATAACTCCTTAGAGAGTCCTGTTCAGGGCCACATTCCTCTTTGCTCCATCTCTGCTCGCCGCTTCTCCTAGGCATAATATTGATTCTGGGTTTGCTTCATATATAGTATACACGTGCCGAGGAGAATCTGAATCTGAAGTGGTTTAAAGCCGGGTTTTCATTGGGATTCTCCATGCAGTAATCCCGTGAGTGCTTATGAAGTGACTTTTAGACACTCCACCATGCAAGCAGTCAAGCTTTACACAACAACTGCTTGTAGGTGTCCGTCACCCTGAGAGGGCTAAATCCCCCCTGCTCCTTGCAGAGTTTGTGGCAGTTTGCTAAAAGCATCAACAGATAACGTGCCTCTGGCAGCTTGGATCTTTGTCTGCCAAATGGGTTCAGATTTAAGGACTTCCCTTCAAATTTGAGATGGTTCAGATCCACCTACATGTGCACTCATCCTGCCTGCTCTGCGCTCCCACTTCGCCCTCGCCCAGAGAGCACTTGGCAGCAAGAACCTGGCACGTGAGGTTCAGCAGGAGGACGTAGGAGAAACCTGGGGAGGTGATGGGAGCATCAGTGCTAGCAAGGCCTGAAGTAGATTCCATCCCATTTTTTCATGGAAACAGGAACATTTTTTCCATGCATGCTCAGGGAAGTCCTTCTTCTGCATGCACAGAGCAAGCGGGGTGTGCTGGCTCTCGTTCTGCAAAGGCTGGACGCTCCTGGAAGAGAACATGGCCAGCTTGGTAACGAGTCAGGTCTGATGGTATCTTGGCACGACTGCGGAGGAAGTGAAATATATGATGTGTCAGTAGCCTGAACTGATGTGATTTGATTCTGCAATATAATCCTTTTTGTTTTCTGGCTGGCTTCTATAGCTGTGTAAAAATGGTTACTTAAAAACTCAACTAAGTATGAAGTGTACTCACTGCAAATCTCAGCGAGGAAAGGAAATCCAAATGTTTTGAGTTTAACTATTAAACATAGTTTCCAGCTAGTGTGCTCAGAATTTGAAATTAAACAAATGAAAGAAACATGTTTCAATGGTTTTATGTAGGCAATAATGTCATTAACAGGAAATAAAGAAATTGGGCTTTGCAGCTGCAGCATGAAATTTAACCCTTCCTATGCAGCAGGGTGCTTGCTCGGCTGGCACAGCGCGTTTTGGCCCACTTGCTACTGGGCATCCCGCACATAGAGCAGGACCCTGAATATCCTGATACACACAGCCTTTAAAGGATGATGCTAATGGAAAAAGCAGGACGAGAGACAACGGTTACGAGTGAATAGGCTTTCCTGACTAGTGGAAAACTTTTAGATCACAAAGTCAAATAAAACTCTTCACTTCCAGGGGAAAAAAACCCAAACCCTTTATGCACAGTTATTTTTAGGCGCACTGTCAAAGTTGAGTACCCTAAAATTATACCTGTTTTGGTTTGTTTCTGCCTGTCGATTCAATTCTCAGTATCAAGGAGGATAGTGAAGGGTATGAGACTCCAGCCCTCGTGCTGCTGTCAGGAGCTGGATGATGCCTCCACCCTGCCTCTCACAAGCTGGACCAGTACTGGGGCCGCAAAAGAAACTTTTTTTTTTTTTTAAGGATGCCTGCATTTCCAGGTGTGAAATACAGGCTGGAGAGAGGAGACTTTGCATGGAGAAAGCCTCATCTCCACGTCGCCCACGGGGTCCTCAGATGCAGACCTGGCCCCCAAAGTCACTGGAGTTTCCTGTACACAAAGAGTTGCACAACCGAATCCTGTATGTGAGCCCCTTCGATGCTGGAAACAGCACTGGCAAGAATATCCCCAGTATCTATCAGGCAGAGGGGACAATAACCGGAGAGGAAGCAGAAGGCAGATTTTTTTAGTTAAAAGAGGAAACAGTGGATAGCTAATTCTGGGGGAAAAAAAAAAAAAAAAAGAACCTATGCCTGGCATGGGACTTCCCATCACGTAGGGAAAATCAGCACAGTGCCCCAAAAGACAACAAATGCCCTTTGGTTGGATTTCTCCTTCACAAAAGCCACCGCTGGCAGGTTGATGGAGACAGGCTGAGTACTAAGCTCTACCTCGTTGCCTTGAACCGAAGGAAAAGCCCTAAATGTTGCCTCTCATGTACACCTTTGTTCAAACCAGCAACGCAGTGGCCATCTGGATTTGTGCTGTAGGACCTGACCCTCCACATCAGGAGCATTTACGCAATTCTTGACATAATTTTCTAGAACTAGAAAAATTTCTTTGTGCTTTTGGGGCACAGCATAGACCCAGCTGCCAGCCCATGTCCTCTAGAGGGGCAGCAACACCCAGAAACGTATTTATTACTGTGGGGCCATCCTGCTCTCAAGCAAATACCTGGATGGTGCTTGGGAGAGTTTTGCCTGGGCGTCGTGGCACCGGGTCTGTCGAGCCTTTTCTGCCCAAGGAGCACAAAGTCCAAATTTTTGCTACCATTTCATCTGGTATCAGATTGCACTGCTCCCCCTTCTCACAATTTATCTAAACTTTTTTTGAGTAGTTCATAACCTTCCTCTGCCAAAGCCCTGTTGATTGTATGGAAAGGTGTTTTCTTCCCCTGGGGGAACCTCCACTGTAATCTTTTCAAGAAAGGTTAAACAATTAATATTGGCATCTTTGTTTCCCCTTTTCATGAAATGTAGGGGAAGCTCAGCAAGCGTGAGGTCAATCTCTCTCCAGACTAGACCCAAAAAATGACTGTTTGGACATATGTTTCATTAAGAGTCATTAATGATTTTTTTCTTTTTAGTAGAAATCATCATGCTGTGGGAGAGATCATCAAAATATTGTTTTAATCTTTTCTTCTTTTGCTAGTTATGCTTTCTAATCTTTAGTAGGCGTGGAGGTGTTGGGTTGACGGTTGGACTAGATGATCCTAGAGGTCTTTTCCAACCTTAATGATTCTATGATTCTAATCCTTTCGTAGAAGCCTGAAAATCGCTTACCCAGTATCCTTTCTCCCCATAAGAAACTGGGGAGACTGGGAACCTCGTTGTATCACTGAAAATCAGGAGAAACTGAAGTGCTATTAGACCACATCCCTGCTTCTGCAGTCCCCAGCTATAGTCACTGAAACCAGGTCCTGGGCTTCTCCCCCTCTTCCCAATGTCGCTGAAATTAAGACAGCTTTTTTTTTTCCTTTGAAAACAAATCTAACTTGAGTCTCCTGTTATCTTGAGAGCATATTCCTGGCCTTTTCACATCACCACTGACAACTCCCCCCTCCTTTTTTGTAGCATTTGCATTTGTCAGGATGACCGTTCCCCATGGTCCTGCTGTTCCTCCAAGAGCCCTTCCAGTTCATGGCATTGTACAAGACGTAACCCATCCCCATGAGGGTCCTCTGGGGACTGAAGCAGTTCCTAGCTTGCTATTGCTACACTGGAAAAGGCCAGTACGCTCCCTCCCCCATGTCCCGTGTCCCCCTCTAAGGTCTTCTAATAAAACATGCAGATCAGCTCATTAGTGATGATGCAATGGGAGCCCCTGATAGGGGATGGTGGCCATGGCAGGAAGCACGGAGGGGAGCAGGAGGTTGCTGTCACCTCCTAAGTCCCAGCTGCTTCTTCCTGAGATGAGTTTGTTTTGTAGTGGGAACATTTCCACCTGGGGGAAGTTCTAAAAAGTCCTAGAAAGCAGTAAAAGCTGAAATCCTCCTGTGGCTAATGCAGAGCCAGGTTGTGAGGGCTACAGGACAACTACGCTGCTGCAGTATTTCAAGTCTATAAAAAATACTGATTCTGAGGATTTTGTTAGTGATATATTTATGGGGCTATTTACCTCTGTGCACGTAACTCCCATTAATGTAAATGAGAGCTTCCTTCCACACAAGCCCTTTGCAAGCTGAAAGGAGAGCACTCCTATCATCTTAATCATGCATGAAGGGTTTTGCTTGGAAATGGCATTATGGAAAAGAGCTTTGCAACAGTGGAGATGACTGTGATCCCCACTCGCATGCCTGGTTGGTTAAATTAAACGAGAGCACTGCCATGATTTGTCTCTCCCACTGAAGTGAGTTGGAGGTGATGGTCAGCTCTCAGGAAAATGGGGCACCTCCTGCCCCACGCTCCTGCCGGGCGTGGAGGCCGTACCGGTGGGATGCCCATCCCCGGGATGGCGTGGCATGGGCGGCAGCTCCAGCGGGCAGAGGCAGAAGCCAACTGGCAACAGAGGCAGCGATTTCTGAGCACGTTTTGTACAGATCCAGGTCTGCAAGTCAGGGCTTGCCTTGGGCATTGGTAACATATGTTTTAGCACTGGGTCCCATTTATCCACCCTGTCTGTGCAACTGATAATAGACTCATTAAAAGCACAACAGAAATGCTGAAATAACTGCTTATTATTCTAGCCATAACTTTAGACAATAACATAAATTCCATAGGTTTAACCAATATACCATTGTCCTTTCATTACACAGGCACGTACCTAAATGAGAACAGAGAGAACAGCTTATATTAAATTGATTTCAGTTCATAAAGAATGTAATATCAGTGCAGGCTAAAAACCCAAGTTATTGAATACATTTAAAAGTATGCAGTTTCCACAAGCTTATACACGTTCGCATCTGCTATTGAAGTGAGCACAGATAATGAGACTCTTATGCGATACACCTGACAGCAGACAACACTGGAAATGTTGATCTGTCATGCATGGCTGCAAGTAAAACAACAAAAACCTGTGGGCCAGATACCCGGGGTTAATCAGCATCGAGCCCTTGACTTCAACAGTTTTAATAAAGCCCCCGTGCTTCAGAGCCGCTGACGGTTCGGCTCTGCATTTCCAAGCCGGAGCGGTCGGAGGGTTTTGAGCAAGGGTGGGCTGTGGTGGGAGGACCACTGGAACAGCCCCGTTCAGCAGCTGAGCCACTGTTAAATATCCTGGCCTCAAACCCAGCCCTTTGTCCTGGACTGCACTAAAACAATAAGCTGCCGAACACTTCTCTCTGCTATTACACTGATGCAAATCAGGAGGAAAGGATTACGCCGGTGTAAAACCTGCTGTACACCACTGTAAACCAGTAAGGAAAAAAAAAATCCAAGCAATTTTTCTTCTCTTGATGAGTTTGCGGAGGCTGAAGCAGCTGGGGAGGTTCTCCCTGACTACTTGAAGTTGCATGGAGCCTTGACGCCAGCCTGAAGTGGCAGCAGCCTTTCTGCAGAGGGGAGCCGGGATGTATTTTTTGGCAGCAGCGACAGCCCGTTTCCTTGGGCCACCCCCTTCATTGTGAATGCTTCGTGCATTAGCTCAGGGAACTCACCCAGTTAAAAATAACCCTCCCCCGCACAAAAAATAGACAAAGAAAAAGGCTATTTATACCCTGGATCAATTCCTCGGGCTGATTCACCGTGCGGCCCCAGGAAGGGTTGCAGGGGCCAGGCACGAGGAGCCGCACGGCTGCGTGGGCCCGGCAAACCCAGCCCGGGGTGGCCACGGGCACAGCCCCCTGACATGGGGGACGACACCCATGTAGCTGTAAACCAGCTTGACATCTACAGACTACTTTTTTTCCTATAACTATCAGGGGTTGGAGATGGGAGGACTCTTGTGTGCTTTCATAATTTTGATTTTTGTTCATGTGCTTTCAGTTTATAAATGTATTTTTTACATTTACCTCGTGTGGCTCCCCTCCCAGCTGAGTCAGGGCTGTTCCTTTATGTGCTGTTTCCAAAGTCTGGGGCTTAAATGCCTCATACACGACAGCAAAAGGGCCAGCTCCAAATGCCCAAAGAGAAACAGATGATTAGCCAAATAGTTTGATAAAACTCAAGGAGAATTATCCATCCACCTCAGCAGACAAGTTTAAATACGGATAAAGATAGTTGGAATAATATAGATACGTTTTTTTTCCCATGTTGTTTTCTGTTTTGACTTCTTTGGGATCATTCAAAGGGAGGTTCAGGCTTTGATCTTCTCTATTGGCAATATTTTTTTCATCTAGGTTTTTATAGTTTGAGAAGAGATGTTACATGCTTGCAACAGAGACTATCAATATGATGTGGGTCTGAACAAAAAACCTGGTGTCAGGTTCTCCATTTGGAGTGTTACCTCAAGCTTTGAAGTTTGTAATGATTCAAAAGCATCTAGACCTGCTACAAATGTTAATAAAATTAAAGCCATCTGAAAGTGAGGCTTGCATGTGCCTTTGAAAGTAGGTCTGTGATCAGTTATTACCCTCAATTACCTTGTTGTCCACTCTTTTAGCTCGAGGTTAAACTCTTAACACTTTGCTTTGAAGTGGTTATCCTTTTATCTATGACCGGACTGAGGAATTTAAGGGCAATAATCAATGAGAGCTTCATAAGAATAAAGGGGAGACAAGGCAAGGAAAATAGGTGTGAATGTTCCCTTAACGGCTGGCTGGGGTTTGGAGGGGCTGGGAGGGACACCGAGCTCTGACATGATCCTTAAGAAGAAAAAAGAAAAAGACAAAAAGAAGGAAAGAAAGAGGGGAAGAAAGGGGGGAACGAAAGAAAGGGAAAAGCAGCCCCAGCAATTTCCAAATCACTGCTAAAAATAAAGCAAAAGCCCTAATTCATGGTGGGGCTGGGAGTGGGGAGAGCACGGGGAGGCGAAGCCCTCATCAAAGGCGCGGAGATACGATTAAAGTATTGGCTTAATCACGGCTTTGATGTCTGCCATGGCACCTCACCCTGCCGAGCCCCAGCAGGGTCGCAGACGGGACGGGTCCCCCACACCGGGGTCCCGCTGCCCTCCCCGGCCCCCAGCAACGACCCCCTGCCCCAAAGCGAGTGGTCCCTGGCCGAGCCGCGGCACCAGGAGATGTCCAGCAGGACACGGGTGATTCCTTCCCAGCGTGGGATGCCCCAGCAAGGGGGTCTCTGCCCTTGCCCGGGAGCAGCAGCATCTCTGCCACCTGCACCCCACTGGCCCCCAGAAGGTCCTCGGCCACCCCCCCGGTTGCCAAAACCCACCACAAAGCCACTGCGGGACGCGGGAGTCCCTTCTTGGAGGAAGGCGGGCCCGGGGAAGGGGGCTCAGAGAATTGACCTGGCCGCTGTCTTGGTCTTGCCCGCTCGCTGTCAGCAAGGATGCTGGTGACATCCCTTGTCACACCCCGTGAAGACTCCAGTGTGCGACCCAGCACTTTCCCCGTGGAAAGGCAGCCAACCTCCGCTTTCACTCCGTCAGGGGAAAATTGGCGTAATACTCCCAGCCAATTTTTTTTTGTTGTTTTTTTTTAATCCGAGGTGCCTAAAGCAAGGTGTTGAAACGCATGTTGAGCACGCCGAGTTTGGCAGGGGATCAAGTCCAAATGGCCTGGTTTTCTGAAGTCCTGAGCACAACCTACAACACCATCAAGCGAGAGCTGCGTGTGCTCAGCATCTCCGAAAATCGCACCGCTTCGCTTTGATCTGGTGCCAACGTTTGGATCTGCGTGTCTAATTTAAGGTGCTTGGGTTGGAAAATGTTGACAATTATTGTTACTCTAAAATTAAATCAGTGCTTAATTATCGAAATTGATGGTAACTTAGAATGGCATTTTCAAAAGAGCCTAAGGGAGTCAGAAGGAGATTTTCAAAGGCGGTTTAATGTCTCAGGGCCACATCTACCTCCTCGTACCTGCAGTTTCTTACTGACTGCTCCTGCTTCGGCACCTTTTTAAGGCCATCTGAGAGGTGCTGAGGTCTCTTTACTGAGAAAAGGTACAAAGGTGGACCTGAAACCATGAGCGCAGACCCAAGTCTCCAGCCCTCCAAATGCACTTGGCTAATTCACAGTGAAAAATCAATTGGCTTTGGGTGCCTAATTCTCCTATAATCCTTTAGATAATCCCAGCTTTAGGCTTTCAGATACTGATAAAAAAACCCCCACACCAAACAATACAAGAAATGTGTGCAAATAGAATAGAAAACAAACATATGTCATAGAACTTTCAGATACTCCGAACTTAATATGAAATAGGTTGAGGACAATAGCAATAAAATATTGCTCAAGAGAGAGTAAAGGCACCGAGAGACTGTGAAGCCTGAGGCTGAGAACACTGTTTCGTAATTAAGGTAGCCTCCAGACAACGATTGTCATACGCAGGCATTGCTCAAGGACCCAACCATTATTGCTTTCATTATAATTTTTCAGGAGAGGATCTTTCTCTGGCTTGGCTCCACCTTCATTCAAAGCTCCCACTGGCCCCAGTCACTAACGAGAAAGCGTTGATTGAGAAACGCTAATGACAGCCTCCATGGGATGCAAAGGAACGCGTCCGCAGGAGCCTTGCCCTGCAAGGGGCGGCCGTGGGGCGGGCTCGTGGCACCACGGGTCCAGACCAGGAGGTCTGGTGAAAGAGGTGACACCAGCCGGAGACATCAACTGCCACGTCTGGGATGAGGAAACCTCCGAGAGCAGCGCGGCGAGATGTGGATCGCTGAGCCTTGGGGAGCCAGGGATGGCACGGCTGGCTGCCGACGCATCCCGGGAGGATGCTCGTGCTGCCTCAGCCCGGACCAGGTCGTCATTTGCGGGTTAAATGGGGTCCTGCTGGTCTTTGTGCATTGCACCAGTTGAAAAAGGACTGGCAGGAAGGATTTTCCAAAGAAAACTGAGCTGACTTTTAAAAAGTCCTGATAAACCCTATATTGCAACCAAATAGCTTACTTTTTTTTAATTGCCATACAACATGGGAGCTGTAGTTTCTACGTCTCATGCTCTACGCTTTTCCACAGACTAGACTGCATCTCCCACAAAAGGCTGGGCTTTGTGCTTGGACAAGGAGAGCGTGGGGGAGCAGGGGAGCACACGTGTGGCTGGGAAATGGCAGTGTCAGGCATCCCACACAACGATGTCTGATATGGATCGCTGCTGCATTTCAGAATTTACACATTCTGGTTTTTGGCTGAAATTGGCCCTGGAGTTTCAGCTTTGCCATGGAGGGGGAAAAGAGCATGAATTAGAAACTCCTCTGTTTGTAGAAAATTTGATTTCTCATCAAAATCCCAATTTGACTAAAAAATTTCAGTTGGTCGTAATTACGCCATCTGGTCCTGAGTGAATCTTACTGGAATCGCAGGATTAACTCCCATCACCTGACGTTACGCTGAGCATGATCGTGCGTGTCTACACTTAACTGCTGACCTATCTTAATCATCCTAGTAATTAATATGCTGAAGCAAAGTCATGTTCCAACACGGTCTAATTTTCTAGTGAAGACAAGTGCCAAGAAGGATTAGAAACAAATGGGAACACCCCGAGATGGCTTCCTCGTACACCAAGCCACCGTGGGTCATTGCTCCTCTACCTCCGGAGCCCTTCATGCATGAACCCAGGAGGACCAGGAGGACTCCCATCCCAGCTAATTCCTGGCTAAGCAGAAATCCCAAATTGTGGCGGCGAGGCCAGGGCTGAGCCACTCGCTCCTGCTGCAGCTGCTCTGATGTTTGGCCAATTATCAGCACCTGGATGCTCAGGCAAGAGGGAGGTAATGCAAGAAGGTAATGAAGGAAGAAAAAAACACTTTCAAGTTCTTGTTGCTTCTGTAATAATGCTTCTGCTAGACAGCCTGCCTGGAGATGGTCGGGGCACAGCCCAGCTCCTGGGGATCCTCCTCGGCCGCTGGAAATCCCAGCCGGCTGTGTCGTGGGGAAGCACGGGCTCATCCCATGGAGGGCTGAGCCCCATCCCATAGGATGGGGCTGGCTGCAGCGACATACCCTCTCGCACTATGATTGTTACTTAATTTTTGTTTTTTTCAGCTCATTATGTCGAAGAACAGAGTCAAATACCATAGAGAAGATCGCTTTGCTCTAAAATGTCCCAATCTCTGCAAAGCAGTGGAGGTGGCTGAGCAGGCACCGCTGTGCTGCTCTGCTCCCTGCACCGAGCCCCTGATAAATGCATGGGGCTTTTTTCCTCCCAGGGGGCTGGGACTGACCCGGGCAAAGGCTGCACCGGTGCCTGCACCCCTGGGAGCTGCTGCTGCGCTCGCCGGTGGACAAGCCCTGTCTCGGCTCCTCCCTCAGACCAGGCAACCCTTGCAGGGAGGGGACCGGCTTCCTTAAGCCTTGAGAGGGGGAAAAAACAGTGCTACCAAAAGACCTCAGAAGAGTAGTGCCTGGAGCTGCAGGTCCCCTCACCATCGCAGCCCCAACACACCTCCATGAAGCCGGGGCTCAGTGTAGCAGCAGTTTCCCACAGCCAGACAGGAGTCACAGGCTAATGAAGTTCAATCAGGTTCTTTTAAGGCTTTAATTCATTTTCTCCCCCAGCCAAGCTAAATGGTCCTCTCCTGGGTCTCCTCCTGATGGTTCCCCCACCCGCTCCTCCTCCAGCACCTTCCACTACAGGAGATCGTCCCTTTTTGTCCCTCCGTTGGGTTTAAGAGAGAAGGCAGATAACAAGAGACACCAACTCCTCTCCCCATGTTTTACCCATTCCTCTAGTGTATTGCCCCAAAAGCCCCCGGGATGCTGTGCCGTGTGCGTACTGGGGCAGACTGGTCCTACCGCAACTTCTCCTTACTCTGATGCATGACCCACCACCACCGCTTAAACCGAATCTCCCATCTCAGGCGTCCCTTGCCTTTAAAAGAGCAGGGAGTGATCCCAGGCTCCTGCAAAACATCCTCCTCTCCGGGAGGGGAGCTGGGGCTGGGTGAAACCTCGCTGGGTCCCCCCTGAAATGGCAGGGGGGGAGGAGAGGCGCAGCCGCCCTTTGCAAGGCCGCGGCAAGGTTTTGTGACTCCGAAGAGTTGGCAAATCCCCGGATAAAAGGGAAAAATATGTTCATAATAAATAACACTGAAGTAACACGTTGCGAAATATTTACTCCCTCGGAAAGGCGGCTGTTTGCTTTCAGTGGAGCTGCTATCTGATCCTCTGCCAAACAGCGCTGAACGGCTGTAAAAGATACTTTTTTGTGGTTGGCGAGAGAAAACCAGGTGCCCAGAAGTGCAACGACTGCGTGTGCATGGGCATGCGCGTGTGAGGGGAGATGTGCACAGAGTCGCAGGGGGCTCCAGCTCTTGCGAGCCCTGCTAATGCTTCTGCAGAGCAGAGACACCATGTAGCTGAAACTTTAATTTTAATACAACTAATCATAAGTCAGTGCAGAGACTGGGGGAAAGAGAATAGAGGGGGGAAAAAAGAAAGAGGTGTTGATAAAATACTTGTTGGAAAGAAAGTTGGATTAGCAGTGCCATTCTGGCCATGAAGTTCTTTGAGCTAGAGAAAAGAAAATAATAATCTTGTTCCTTTTTCCCCCCTCTCTCTGCAGCCCACAGAAGGCCTCACAGCCAAAACATCAGTCCTTCTAATCTTATTTTCTTTCTTCTAGCATGTATTTTATTAACCCCTTTTCTCATTTAACTACTATGAATAGCTCAGTGGGTAACATCCTTCTTAGAAAGCGAAAACCTCCTTGGAGATGCGGTGCAAGAAGAGAAATGCAGACAAACTTCCAGCTCCTGCACTCAGAAGAAAAGCCCCCTCTGTAATCCTGTCTGGTGAATCCCGACATTGTACCCCAAGGTAGCCGCGAGGTCCAGGTCCCCTCTTCGGAGCAGGGACAATTGGGGAATTTATCTGCCGACACGCCAGGAGATTGTTCCCGGCTCTATAAGCTCCATGGACATGGAGTGGAGATCAGAAAATAAATAAACGCCCATGCTTCTTGTTGGGAAAGTATATATATGTATATAGCACTGCAAGATGAAGTCGGGCACTCTGAAGTACCTTTCTTTTACAGCTTCCCTTGCCAGCTATTGGTCACGTACGACGAAATCCCCCAGCGCGGGCGGGGATGCTCGCAGTGGCGAGCCCAGCACCCCTGTGCCGGGGCTGGGGCGCTCTGGGCCAGGCACGGGGCTGCTGGTGGCACAGGGGCTTTGAGCGGTTTTATCCCTACCAGCCCAAAGTGATACCTGACTTGTCCTCCTACACCCGTGGCAGGATTTTGCATCCCAAGTAAGACATGGTCAAACTGGGATCTCAGAAAGCCCAAGGGCCAGTCTTCCCTCTGCACAACAGTGATATCAATGTGGCCAAAAGAAAAAAAAACCACAGTTAAAACATCAAATCCAATGGAGATAGTCCTGCCTTGCGCTGCTGTAAGTGAGAACAGAGACTTGGCCTCGCCATAAAGCAAATACCAGCCCCAGCGAGCTTGGCTGCTGCCTCCTTCCCTGCGAGCAGCAAATCTTCCTGGGAGAGGGGTGGGAGCGGGATCCAGCCCCGTGCGATATTTGTGTGTTATTTTCCTTGACAGCTGTGGTGCATAGTGGTAAGTGCATGTTTAATTCATTCACAATTTATGGTGTAATGAGAACAATGAATGTGTCTGAGGGAATAATTGCTTCACGGCGGGGATGCTGGAGAGTTCAAGTTGGTTGGCACCTGGACTTTGAATCGGGGCTGGCGGGGATTGGCTCCGACGGCCCCACAATAGCACCGATAACAAAGCTGCCGGGGACGGGGAGGGGGTTCAAAGTCACCCCGCACCCCCGCGCCCGGGTGAGCTGCAAGAGCCTTTCGCTGGGACGGCAGTGGCCGGGCCCGAGCCCCGTGCAACCCGTCTGGCCCCATTTACCGGGCACCCAGCGAGGACTGCAAATGTGGTCGCTGGCTTTTTTCAACCTGCATTTGCAAGCGAATTTTGCTGTGCTGCAAATCCATGCCCCTTGAAAACCAGTGCTTTCGCCCCTCCCCGTCTCCCTCTAAGACCCCTTCACTGCTTGGTCCTGGCCACGTCTACCAAACCCATCCTTTTGTTGGGGGTGTAGAGAGGGGGTTGACCCTTTCCAGCGTCCTCAGCAGCCACATGGAGTTTCGGAGGCCTCAGAGGTCAAGAGCATCCATATGGAGGGCCCGGGAGCTCCATGCGTCTCCCAGCTGTCCCCACGGCAGCTGTGCTTGCAGCCCCCGAACAAAGCTCGTTAGGGGGCTCGTTAGGACGCTTGGGGGTTGCTCTGCGCTGTCCTGGAGGAGCCCTGAAATCAAACCACCTCAAGAAGGCTGCAGCCAGAAGGAGGCATCACGCTTGTCTCCATGTACGAACAGCTAATTATTCATCAGGCTGAGAGCAGATAGATCGTGTTATCTATCGCAGGCTCTTTCCTGCAGCGGCTGAGCGGGGCCAGATTTAGAGTTGACAATAAAGAGATGCCAACAAAGCATTGCTCAAGCCTTGGCCCACGCAGTGCGAGATCTGCAGCAGCCTTCTCAACAGCTCCTGCCTCTTGGCACCTAGCGGAAACGCAGATCTGATTTCTCAAACAGACGTGTCAAAGCACGAGCAACAAATCTTCCATGCCACAAATCCACCCCGAGGAGATCATCTATCAAGATGGGGCTCTTGGACCCAGCATCAGATGTTTGAGGGAAACAGGCTTGTAAAGTGCTGTGAGACTCTCAGATGGAAGGTGCATATAACCACAGAGGCTGTTGTTAATTATTACACCGTTATACTGGGGAGCTGCACTATAGACCGTCAGCGCTCGAGCTTTTCCATACATGGACCGCACGGGATGGAGCTGGGTCCCCGTTCTCCTCCATATGGGAAAGCCGTGGGCTGGGGATGGGCTTGCCTTGGACATCTTTCAGAGATGCTGAGCCGAGAGCCCTGTCACACATTAACCCCCGCGCAGGGGTCTACAAAACGTTTTGAACGTGTACGTAACACTTGGTAGCAAACGGAGTCTGCTTTTAGCTGGGGCAACATCTGGGTACGAGCAGATGCGGGCCAAGCTGATCAGCAAACCACTGCAAGGGCTTTCCTTTAGGGCCTGGAAGGCACTTTTAAAAAGCGTTTCAATGGTTTAGGTGCATAAATTCAAAGCTGTCACTTGAGTTAGGAGCTTAATTCAGATTAAAAGGATCAAGATTTTAGGCTCCTGTGTCCCCTTGAAAATATTCCACCTGTCTACACGATGGAAAGAGCCACAGTTCAGACTGGAAGATAGAGGTTAGGTGCAGACAGAAACATGAATTTGTAGTCCTGACAGAGAACCATGTTTTATCCCATCTAGTCTGAGGTTAAACACCATGTTCTGTCAAGCCACATACGGAGGAAAACATGGTTTGGCAGCGGCGTCTTGCATAACCACGGTTAAACATGGCATACCTCCGTGGGGCCGCCGCTGCAGCGGCACACGATTTGCATCGCGTGGAGCGGCTGCCAGTTTTACTTTCATCTGCGTCTTAGGAACATCGAGGAAGCAGCGTCGCTGTAAATACATCAGCCGTTCCGTCCTCCCTGTAATGCTCTGTCTCGTCAGCGCTTTCTCTGGAGCTACAGCTGCTCACCGTAAACCCTGATACCTCTCTGCCTGGGGAGGAAAAATAACAGACAGCGAGTGCTTGAAGAGACTCCCCGCCAGGACGCAGTCTTCATCCCTCCACGGGCAAGAAAAGGTTAAAACCAAACGTGACCGCAGATGTGAAATGTGAATTTGGCTGGGGCTCGACACCTTCTCCCCCTGCTCCATCCCCTCCCGAAGCTCAGCTGTAGCCTGAGCCCCCCTCAGGTCCCATCCCCGGAGGATGATCCAGACCCACCCCCGAGCCCATCTCCTCTCTAGTCTTCCAACAGGATAAATGCAGCCCAGATGACAGGTCGGGATACAAATAAAGCCATCCATAATTGCACATCGTTAATTACTGAGGGTGTTTGGGTTTCTTGGAGAACATTAGGTTGTGAAGAGTCTCAATCAAAGAGCCCTGAGGGCATTCAAATCAAGGCAAGCATCAAAACCCATAGCTGTTTTGAAAACACAGCTTCAAATGCGTGCTGTGGAGGGGAAAGGCTTGAACCCGCCTGCCCAGTAAATAACACGCCCTGGAAGGGCTCCCTGCTGCAAAGCCGGCTGCGGGCAAGGGCAAAGGCTGCGACCTCGGGGTACAAACATCTGCAGGAGCCTCCAGGGAGCCCCAGGACCCAATGGAGGGAGATTTCAGCAAGGCTTTAACCACAGCCTTCACCCAAACACCGGCAGTAGCCATCATGCCACAGGCGAGCAAGGGAGGTGTTTCCTCTACTGTATTTTCTCTGGTGTTCTCCCGAGCCTAATCCTTTGTGCCCGTGCAACGTAGCTCTGAGGCTGCGCTTGCGAGAGATGCATTTTACAGCACTGCTCTTCACCGGGGAAACAATTAGAAGAAAAGTCAACTTACGAAGAAACTTTAGTCAAAAAATTGTGACTGATAATTGCAACCCCTGAAAATATTTTTAGCTAGACCAAACCAATGTCTAATATATAATTATGTTTTGATAATGACGGAACAGTATTGCAGGCAAGTAAAGGGTGCAAAGAGGGAGTGAAAGCAGCAAAAAGTAAAATTTAAAAAAATCACAAATTAAAAAGACAAGGTAATTAATATACACCAAATCCAGGGAAGAAATTACAAGTCAAGAAAAAGGACGTGGTAAAATCTCTAACTAGCAGAACTGCAGAGAGTTCAAAGGACAGTTATTTTTGAGAAAATGTTACAGTGAAAGATGATTTGCATGATATGTGTCCACTATTAGATCAAAATGAAAGACTAATGGCGAAAAGTCAAAAGTGTTCTGTATTTGGAAAAAAGCCAGATAAGCTATTAGAATGGAGATGAAACCTTTCTATTGCAGAAGATAACGTAAGACTACATTACACATCTTACAGTAAAACATGACTATCAGCAAAGCTGCCCAAGACTTTTCCAAAAGCTGGTCTTGCAGCTTGGCAGGCCACTGCCGCGCTCTCTAAAATGTCCTGCTCGGAGGGGAAGGTCTGGGGGACCACAGAAGACAGCTACGTTGGGTCAATATTTAAAGACATGTGGGATGTTCCACATTATTATTGACCTAAGCCCTGAGTTTAATTCCAAATGGGGTAAAAGACTGATGCTCAATGAATAAAGATTTAAAAGAATGCATTATAATTAATGCCAGCCTATTTAAGAATGTCCTGTGGAATTAACTTGGTATTATTCTTCATGGGATTTTAGAGAAGAAACATGATGATAACTAAAGGATAGGAAATTACAACCTGTTGTAAGATTGAGGGAACTTGCTCTGTTCTGCTTAAAAAGGTTTAGTCAGAGAGGATCTGATCACAGTCAGTAAGAATATAGAAGAGGATTTCGATAATATTTGGGTAGTAGTTCTTTTTCTAATAGAGATGTTCTATTTCAGCCAAACCCACTGGATTTGAAGCAGAACATTAATTCAGGGAAGTTTTAGGAATGGTGTCCCTAGGCCGTTCCTGAGTCCCTTTTGGTCTTTAGATCTCTAAATACAAGTTTCTAAGCACCCATGCAGCTATTTCACAGCTCAGCATTCATATGAGTATATGTACATTTACCTGGAAATAGCTGTCATATGAAAAAAAGAGAAATAAAGGTCTGTAGATCCAGAGAGATCTGCACATATCAATTAGAAAGTTTCTAGTAGTCACATGAATTTCAAAATACTATTTCAGTTTAAGCTTGGCAGTTCTCACCCTCTTCCTTACAACGACTATGTACCTGGCAATGACTACCTGGCCAAAACCCAGCATCTTCTGTAGCAGCAGCACTTGGAGGGGAAGGGCCATCAGTTCCTCCTCCACCAAGCTCTTCCCATCCTGTAATTTAATGTAACAGCAGCCATCACTTTCAAAAAGACATGTGCACGTTGCAGACGCTCAACCCGAGCAAAGTACTCCTCTTCCTCTGCAAAGGAGCCTCTGCAAAGAGAAAAGCGAGGCAGAGCGACGCGCTGGGGAGGGCTCACCCGCACCGCGGCGGGGGCTTTCCCCGCAGGGGGAGCCGGGGCAGCCCAGCCCCCCGTGCTCACACGCAGCTCTGGATGCTCGGGCCCATCTGCCGAGGTGGCATCACGCCAAGTCACGAGCGGGCTGGATCCTGCGCGAGGCTCAGCGTCGCCGGCCAACTTAGTACTGCTTGTCACAACCGTGCGGGCTCAGTCCTGAGAACAAAGCTCTTGCATCTATCCCAAAATACGGTTTAGCATTGCCTGGAGAGAAATGATCAACCCCCACCAGAAATACATGAAAGAAAATAGTCCACAGCCCTTATTAGATCCATCAGAAAGGTTAAATAATTCGATTCCACCAATGTATCACAAAGTACTACTGATGCACAAACCCACTCCACACGGGAAGCTGCTTCTACCAGTATGAAACCCCACCAGCTTACTGGGGGGTAAGACCTTCAGTTGTCCCTTGCAGACAAGATGTTCACATGAGCCTTCTACAGCCACCCAACAGCAAAGCTGGAGCTGCTGACACAGAGCGCTGTGCACGCAGCTCGCGGGGTGCCAAGGGATTTTTTGGGCAGAAAGAAGGTAGAGCTATGTACAGTACTGCTGTTTAGAGGGCTGCCTCAGCTTTGAGGAAGACATTTGGGGGCATAAACCAGCTCAGGTATAATCTGCACTGAAGGCAGAGGCTAACCACCAAAGCTGGCTGTAGGTCTGAAGCCCCCAGAAGGTCCCTATTCATCAGCTCATCCAAGCATAGGGATGGACCTGGACTTAAGCGCAGGCTTAAGTGTTTGCACATGCGCTTTATTGAAGGAGGGCCAAAGGTTCAGGTGGGAAGTGGTTCAGGTGGGAAGTGGCTGGTTTGTCCTGCTACTTTTTGTCCATGATCTGCAGGCGCTCCGGCCATGCTGGTGTTGGGGCAGGGTGTGGGGTGGCAGCTGGACCCTCTTGCTGTAACTGGGGCTTGTCTGCAGGTGCCTGGTTACTTTTTTACTACACCTAGTATTTATATTTCAAGCTGTAGCATAGCAGCCCAGTGGTTTATGGCACCCATAGAGCTGGCAGGAGGAACCGTGGCAAAGGTCTGACAAAAGGCACTGAAATATCACTGGGGCCACCATCTGAGGACAGGGTTGGCAGGAGATGCTCCTCTGCTTGGCTGCTCTGTGCATGTGTTGCTGCAGAAAGGGGGATCCATGTGTTCGCTGTCTTCTTGTTTAACTTCTTCTGCCTTTACAGCGAGGAAGCTGGACCTCACCCAAACCCCGTAAGCTCTAAGAGAAACTTGCAGGAGATTGAAGCTGGCTCTAGGTGAGAAGTTGTGGGTCTCGCTGCTCCTCGCTCAGGAGTGAGCTGCAATACATGAAGCCCCACGTGCCCCATCTCAGTGCTCGTGGGAGGCTCAAATCCCCTTTCTCTATGCTCAATGCTCCAGCAACAGGAAGGTGAGCTTGGATCGGTTGTGTGACGCAAACGCCAGGAGCTGGACCAACCGGCCAGACGTGCAGATGACAACCCAGAGGGCCCGTTTTTCACTGTTTCATGGTAGGTCTTATTGCTTGGCACTTGTTCAGATGCAGCCACAAACGGGTGTCCTTCCAGCCGTGCCCAGGGCAGCAAAATGGGTACATGCATTTCTGTGTCTGCCTCCAGCAGAAGGACGTGTCCACCTCAGATGTGTGGCAGCCACATCTTATAAAACCGCTCGATGCTCGTGTGCCAAGAGAGGAGAAACCAAGAGAGCAACTCCAAGCCTCCAAAACCACACCAGCTCAATCCTGCAGCTCCCAGGATTTCCCGAGCGGAGCAGCAGAGAACTGCCCCGCTCGCTGTACCCTCCGCAGGAGATGTCCCGTAACGCTGGTGGTCCTCCAGAGTGAACCTACAGGGCTTGGTCCAGAGCCAGCTGCAGTCTCGTGGAAGTTTCTCTTTGAGTTTAAAGGGTTTGGATTAGGCCCAGCTTCATGACTGTAAAGGCAGGAAAGGTTTAAACATGAGGATAGCAAATACTGCGACAAAATTGGGTCTCTGTCATGAAGTCAGGGGAGAAAATGGAGACTGCCACTTACGGTGTGTTACTCAAAACCTTCAGAAAGAGGCAACGTAGGTGGTTGGACCGTGGCTAGCCTTGCGACCTGCCTGTCGCCTCTACCTAACCCTGCCTGCTCTGCAGCTTCTCTGTCACTTTGGCTATGAGACGCCTGCCTTAAAAACACCTTTGCATTCCTTTTCTCTGCAAATCGACCTATCCCGTGGGTTACTTCGGAAAAAATGGTTGAAGCACTTGGTTTCTCCAGGTGTTTTGCTACAGTCAGTGAGGAAAGGCTGAAATTGCAGAATAATTTTAGAGGGAGTTCAGAAGACTTCTGGCAGCAGAGCCAGGCTCCTTTCCCTCTTGCAGGAGCTCCATGGTGGCGACCCGCCTGGCACCGTCACTTTGATAAACAGCCTTTAAAGAAAGGGAATTACCTGAGGAGGAGCCAGTGTCTCTCTTTGGGAGCTGAATCCCCGTTACTGATGGTTTTATCACCTCATTACATTGAAACCTGTTCATTTTATATTTTGGCAGCTTCAGCTTCCCACTAAACCATTAGGACTCTCTGTCTCCTTATGGGTGGCAGATTTTCTTCACTCCTGATTTACGAAGAATTACAGGACCTGGTGAGGGATATTGCTTGGTCAGAGCACATTGCCTTTACTGATCTAACATCTAATAAAATGGAATATCTTTCTCCAATTATTTCAAGGGTGAAGCACTTGATTTTGTGTTATTTCCACTTGCATTTGAAATAGATATGGAGTGTGGATAAATTCACACAACCTAACTTTAGGACTTTTAGAAATTTTTCCATACCCACCTTGAACTGGAGTGCCCATGCTGGTCTATAAACAGGGAAAAAACAACAAAACACAATCCCCTCAGCACAGGTCACTGACAATTTCAGCTGTAATATTCAGCTCTATTAGGAGCAGTAATTAACGGTAGATGAAGCTGTTGAATGTTTGCTCTGCTCCAGATCTCTGCCTGGATGAGGCCTGGATGCCCAGTGGCGAAATCGTCTCCTAAACAGGTTCTTAGTGCTGTAAATGCGCTATGGGCTCCCTAAACAAGCGCTCGGGAGACTCGCCCTATCTGGTGCTCAGAGCACCCGCACATAGGCATTTTGCTGAAATACTCGGCCTCAGACTTTGGAGAGGTATTTAAATTTCATACAGTGCTAGCCTGGAATTTATGAAAACACTATGTTTCAGGTATCTGAATGCCTGAGGAGCTTTATGTTACACCCAGTGTTACCAGATTTGTGGCAGGACAGCAAACTGCGTGCCGATTCCCCTAAGTCCAAGGCTGGCACCCTGACCGATACATAAATCTTACACAAGAAGGCTAAAAATCTGGGTTAAGCAGAGGACTGAAGAAATACAACTCAAGTTTCCTCACTCCATTTTGCCAAAGCATCTTCACACAGATCCAGCTGCCGTTCTGAGCTGCTCTTTGAGCTCTGAATTTCTCTCAAAGGAAGCAAACGGGGAAAAGGAATAGGGGAAGTGTTTTTTCCTCCCCTGCCTGCAAACCTCCGCACAGCGGTTTTGATGCAAATAAATACATTTATTGCCAATACGAACAGGACGCTGAGCTCGTTCAGGCAGTATGAGCCGTGGGCCGGGTGGTTTTGGTGGAGGACTCGCTGGCACTCGAGTGCCGTCAGTGCTCACTGCCAGTGCCGTGGTGCATCCGCACTTTCCTGGAGGTGCGGCTGACTGGGGAAAGGAAAACACAGGCTTCGTGGGCTGGAGGTGTTCTCGGGCTGCTGGTGATGTCAAATGGAAATACTACATAAAGCATTCCAGATATCCTGTATGGTCTGTGAGCATCAATTACATATGCAGCTGAGTTGGCACTTGGAGGTTTCATCCAACTGAGCTTTACAAACGTGAGCTTCAGCACCTCTTTGAAGAAGAGGTTGTGAGCACCTTCTGTTAGTGGGCTACCCAGCGTACCCTGCCACAGCCACAGTGGGCAGCACAGCCAGGAGCAGCCCCTGTCTCCCAGTGCCAGGTCCCCATGCCTTCACTGCCCCACTGCGCTGTCCTCCAGCAGGAACCTGGGACAAGCGACATTTCATCTACTGCAGCCCAGGGAAGATGAGGGAGAGGGGAGGAAGAGCTGATTAAAATCAGAGTTTTCGTTCAGAGTTTTCATTCTAGATTCTAATCTATACTGAAATTAGTCAGCCAATGACCTCATCCAACAGCGATGAACAAACAAGATGACAAGCAAGTGTCGATAAGTCTCAGAAGACGTAACATCATTCCTGAGCACAATTAAACACAGCCTTACAAACATCCCGGCTCTGACAGTTCATGAAATCCATATGGAGTCATTAGCCTTCTTAGGTCTGTTTTTCCACCACCCTTAGATGCAGAATGAGAGCCTGACTGTATAAAAACTTACTGAGGTTTAGGTAGGCTCTGAATTTAAAGAGCAAGAGCCATTTCTGAGGAATCCCTTTCTAAAAATGCTTGCTCTGGAAGAAGAGCGGTCAACTGTGAATCCACAGGCCATTGAAGACAAACTCCCTAGATTGACCAGCCACATCTTCAGTGCCACGTTAAACGGCTGAGCCTGTGCTACAGCTAATGGTGGAGTTCAGCAGGAGGGGAGCCAGCTGGTCGACGACGGCATCAGTATTGTGTGTTACAGGGTAGGTGTTACCTCTCGGGTCATACAGACTGTCAACTAAATCTCATTGAACATGTCCTGCCCCCTCCAGGAGTTCTCAGCACTATTGCATTGGTCCTCGGTGAAGAGACAAGGGTGGTATTATAGTCCTCGATTTCAGCTCAGGATCACTTTGACTGATAGATTTCTTATGGATTCTAGGTCCAGAATTTTAATAAATTCCTTGAAGTCTTTCTTTGGGCAAAACTGGACAAAGTTAACTTCAGCGTTAGTTTGACTGGGATAAGACAACCGCAGAATTAGGGCCCACAACCTTCTTTTGAAATGGTGGCCAAATCTGCCTGTTATTAAACTTTGATATCAGGCTTCAAATGGGAGAAGAACAAGATTCCTAAAGTATAAATCTGGTGAATAGATGTTATGAAGTTGGAAGTATTGTGTGATAACTTAACTGTCCAGCTGAGATAAAGGTATTCCTTTACTTTGCTCATTTTACAAACACACATTTCCTGTTTTCAGTCCTAAGTACTGAGACTAGGTCTGTTACATGTGCTGACATATATAATGCACATCTCCCTTTCCACTAAGCTATATGTTTATGCAGCCTGCGAGACAAAACAGGCTGTTGGGACCCAGCTGTGCAGATAAAATTGTTTTAGAGAGCTGCTCAAAGGAGGTCGCAGCTCTAAATCCTCCTTGTGTGAAGGTAAGCTGAGTGCCCAGCTTCCCAAGGCTCTTCCAAAAATACTACCTTGACTATTGGATATATCTGGGTTAAAACAAAAATTAAGTTCACCGTTGCTAGCAACAGCATGAGGAGAACCATCAGGAAAGAAAATGTCTCTTCTCCCAAGGAGGCCTTGAAGCAAGGACAGCACTAAACGGCCAGTAACCGATGGTCAGGTTCATGGGATAAAGGCTGGATCAGCAGAGATCAGGATCAGGGACTGCAAAGCAAGGGCACGACACAAGGTCTGCTCTCTTTTCTGTTACCATGTTTGTCTGTCAGTGAAGGAGAGATCATCTCGTGGTAGCAAATGGTAAATAAATGATATTTTGTCCAGGGGCTTGACTGATTTACATTAGTACAAATGCCAGGTAACAGGAAAGAGAGCTGCATAATTGCTATGTAAAAGTGCTACAAACTGCTCCCAAATGCAGCATGCACACACAGACACACGCTTTTTCTCTCACATTTTTGCAGGATCAGATCCTTATTCAGTTCTTTCAATGCTTTTTCACAAAAAATAATTTCTAATTTAGGGAGGAAAAGTTTTATTTAATTATCTTCATTCTTTTTGGTTTGAATTGACCAACTGCATATCTTCCACTGGCTTTATCAAAGAAGCCACCAGTACCAGAGCACATCTAATTTTAAGTGGGCTTTAGTTGGCAGACTTTAAATTGATCATGCATTTTAGTATCAGTAACTTGCAATTTCTGCACTCTTTGATAGCGCACTTTAAAGAACAAGTCGTCTTTAATGACAAAGGCTTAAAAGAAATGACCTTTCGGAACAAAATATCAAAGCTCAGAAAAGATAGTTCCTTGGAAAAAAAAGTCTGAATTAAAATGACCTTGTGTTCTGAAACTTTTTCCTACAATATCTGGCGTCTTACTTTTCCTTTGTACCCTCAGAATGAGACCAAGTATAATTTAGTAGTGTGGTGCCTCCAGTACATTTTGTGATTTGGGAAGGACTTGCAGTGCATTAAGACAATTAAAAAAATAGATCAGATCCCATACACACTCTCTGTCAAGACTGCTCGTCGTTAGAATCAAAGCTGTGCATGTTTTTCAGAAAATTCAACAAAACACTGTAAGGTACTCTAGTGATCGCAAATATTTTCTTCTAGTCACACCAAAATCTTTTTCTCAGTTTTGCAGCAAAATCATTTCTCGGTTTGAAACCACAGTCGGGAGAGATTTGGGCAAGTAACAGGAGTATCTGCTGTCACCAGTACAATTAAAGCACTGTTGCAGAAGAAAGCAGAGGGCTGGGAGAAGGAGGGAGGTTGCATCCCTTTTCTTCCAACTGCACCAGAAGTGAGCATATTTGTTACGTGTAACACAAGAACTGTGAGTGGCACTGGAAGTGTCACCTTGATAAGGGTCACCTCCCTTGTCACTAGTGAAAAATGTTACGATGCCTTTTTCTTGTGGGGTTTTATATAGAGTGAAATGATCTTCTCTCCCACAGCAAAAATCAGTAAAATTAAATACATAAAAAGTACAAATAAAGCTCTAACCATACCCAAGCTGGTTCCACCAGAGCTTGTTTTATGGGCAAAGAAGCCAACTACTGGCAGCTGGCGATGCCTTATCTAGCGGGTGAAAGACAGAGGGCAAGTAATAAGTACGAGAACTCTTACTTCTTACAAAAATGATCAAAGAAATGTTAACAACAACTACAAGAGAACTCCAACCAACCTTGAATTTAATTTCTAATCAGGTTTATAAGCACTTTCAAAATGGTCCTCACACTGTATTTGATGCAGAGAGAGTCTCCCAGAGTTTTAAAACTCCCAGACTGACCAAGATCTACTTTTCCCAAGCTGCTTTTTGATCATCAATGACATCAGCAACCCAATTCCATCAAAAAGAAGGAAAGTGAGGCCTGAATTCAATTAGCTAGAAGAGGGTCCATGTGTTTCTTTATGGATGTACCCCCCATTACCGCTTTCAAAAGCACTATAACCAACCAGATATCATGCAAAAAAGCAAGCAGAACAGCAGAATCAAAAATGCCTCGTTTCCTTCATGCATGAGAAAAGAGATTTCACTATCCCAACGTCTGCCGCTTGGACACAGGGCAATATCCGACGGGTAAATCCCAGCGCGCGCAGCCGGCAGCTGTGTGAGCTCTCGGTGCTTCTCCCGAAGAGCCCAACCATCGCTGCCGTGCACCTCTCTGAGTAAATACATTTCATTTTACTGCCCACAATTAACTAAATGCATCCTAACAAACTCCTCCTACTAAAACTCACCGTTGCCTCAGGCGAGGCTTTGTGGCACCTGCCACAGCACCTCCTTGCTTATCAGAGCCATGACAACCCCTTATCTGTAATTAGAAGAATCACTTGTTGATTCAAGAAAGGTGGAAAACCTGCCCAGGCCCAGACCAGACTGACAATCAGCAAAGCGCCCAGCAAAGTTGGAGCCTGTATTTGGCAAGCAGCTCCCTGCCAGCGCTGCCAGGAGGTGGGGGTGGATGGAGCCCAGCCTGCCAAAGCCTCTCCTCATTGATCTCCATGCCAGGAGGAGATAAGACCGCAGCTGGCGAGCTGGGACTCGGCGGGACAGCCGCATCCGGCCGCGGGCACTCAAGCGGTCAGGACCCTCCGAATTCTGCCCGGACTGCGGCACGTTGAGCGCTGGTGCCACCGGGGCAAGGGAGAAGTGGCCGTCCCCGTCAGCAGCGATACGGAGGGTCTCGCTGCTGCTGCCAGTGCCACAGCTGGACTTGACAGGAATTTCTGCCCCCCTCTCAAGCACTCAGACCATTAACTGTGCCTTGATATGAACGCTGCCAGCAGGATGGTGCCTAGGAAAAAAAAAAGCTATTCTTGTATTCGCCGTATCTAAATTTACAGATTACAAATGCACTAATGTACACTCTGGCTCAGGGATAGCCAAGAGATAAGGAAGGCTTCCTATGCCTGGGAGGCAAAGCCAGCTAGGAGGAGGACTCCCTGTCCGGGTCCTTCAGCTTTCTACCACTGCTCAAACCTCATCCCTGCAAACCCTCAGGAGTCTGCTGAGATTTACCAGGATCATCCAAGAAAGCCTCTGTACACTCATGCAGAATCAAGGCCGTATTGGTTACAACTCTTTATCAATGATCTGGACGAGGGGATCGAGTGCACCCTCAGTCAGTTTGCAGACAACACCAAGTTGGGCAGGAGCGTTGATCTGCTTGAGGGTAGGAAGGCTCTACAGAGGGACCTGGACAGGCTGGATCCATGGGCCAAGGCCAGCAGCATGAGGTTCAACAAGGCTCAGGGCCAGGTCCTGCACTTGGGCCACAGCAACCCCATGCAACGCTACAGGCTTGGGGAAGAGTGGCTGGAGAGCTGCCTGGCAGAAAAGGACCTGGGGGTGTTGGTCAACAGCCGCCTGAATATGAGCCAGCAGGGTGCCCAGGTGGCCACGAGGGCCAATGGCATCCTGGCTTGTATCAGAAACAGCATGGCCAGCAGGACTAGGGCAGGGATCGTGCCCCTGCACTCGGCACTGGTGAGGCCGCACCTCGAATGCTGTGTTCAGTGTTGGGCCCCTCACTCCAAGAGAGACATGGAGGGGCTGGAGCGTGTCCAGAGAAGGGCAACGGAGCTGGGGAAGGGTCTGGAGCACAAGGCTGATGGGGAGCGGCTGAGGGACCTGGGGTTGTTCAGCCTGGAGAAGCAGAGGCTGAGGGGAGACCTCATCGCTCCCTACAACTGCCTGACAGGAGGCTGGAGAGAGGTGGGGTCGGTCTCTTCTCCCAGGTAACAAGTGACAGGACGAGAGGAAATGGCCTCACGTTGCACCAGGGGAGGTTTAGACTGGATATTAGGAAAAAATTCTTCACCGAAAGGGTTGTCAGACATTGGAACAGGCTGCCCAGGGAAGTGGTTGAGTCACCATCCCTGGAGGTATTTAAAAGACGTGTAGATGTGGTGCTGAGGGACATGGTGTAGTGGGGGACTTGGCAGTGCTAGGTTAACCGTTGGACTCAATGATCTTCAAGGTCTTTTCCAACCTAAACAATTCTATGATTCTTTTTCAACAACGCCCCATAACTGTGTTATCAGTAAATGACGAAGGACTTTCCTGTGACCGGCCTATGCAACCCCAATGATCGATTTATATGCTATTAAATGGCAACGGTGGCTGCATTTGTCATCATGGTGTTTTCATTCTTGCTACAAGACTTTTCCCTTGAAACACAGCATGAAATATTTTCCCAGTTAACAAAGCCATACAAAACTCCCATACGCACTATGGCTACTTAGGTGAGTGAGATGCCCAAGCAGGACAATAATGTCAAAACAAAATAGTACAAAATAATAATATTTTAATATTATGTAAACACATGGACACAAAACAATGTCAAAATATGTTAAAATATCTTGGACAATAATAATAGGAAATGGAATTTTCTTCATGTATAAAAGTGAAAAGAATGGTACTGGGAAGTAATAACAAAAATAGTAGAGAGGAAACTACTCGCTCGGTAAGCAAGCTCAGCATGGAGTCAAACACAGTATATCGAAAGCATAAGTCTGTAATAAGATAATGATAAAAAAAAATGGAAGGAAGATACAACTAAAAACATGCTGGCACGAGCAATGGATGTGCTTTCATGAACTTCATTACATTTTATGTGCTAACAAAACAGCCACTGATCTTTGCATTTTAATTTACAAGAGCCAAATCTTCAAACCTATTCAAAGCAGTCCATTTGGCAATCGAAGAAATCCAACAGCTCCAGCAGCTACCTGAAAATGAAGAGATTCTCATTAGTTATATCTTATTATTCTTACTATAAAAACATAACAGGCTGAAGCCAGGGCTGCGTCTGGTCGGCAGCGGGCCTGGATACGGCCGTGACCGCTGCTGTGTCGGGTGGTCAGGAGCACGCAGGGGAGCGTGCCACGGAGGAGGTACATCACATCTGCAGCCACGGGCACGCGTCTGCGTTAAAGCAGCGAAAAGCAGTATTTCAGTGAGTGAGGGTCAGGTAAACGCTAACGCAAAATTTAGTGTGAATGTAGTCTTGGAAAAAGATCTGGTCAGGAAGAAAATTTCCCTGAACAGAAGCAGCACAAAAGCTTCCCCAAGTCTACGAACAAACGCCGCGGCAGCCCCACCGGGGAAGAGCTGCTATGTGCCGCGCTGGCTCTGCCCCTGCCCTTCCTCTCCGTCAGGACATGGCCGAGGCTCCTTCCACCCCCAGCATTTCAGTCATTTGTGGTCTGGCCTGACCTAATGGTACGTGATTATTCATCTTTTTACATAGCTATTTTCCTAACTGTGAAGACACTAATTCAGAATAAGTTTGAGACAAAATGCATCCCTTGGTAATACTACTGCTGCTGTTGGAGAGAGTCTAGAGACTACATTACAGCTTTATATTTAGCTAACAAAGTTACCTACGCCGCACGTATTACCAAGAATCTATGACATTTTCAGTTTCCAATTAGCTTTAGCTAATTCTCGCTAACAAATACTTTAGGATTAATATTTTCAGACAGCTTTCACACCGTTAACATTTTTACAAATGTTTAAATATCTGACAAATTTTTACACTATTTTTACAAGCACACATTCTTATTTGCAGAAATCCTCATGTGAGATATGCAAGTTTCATCAGAGTCTATAAATGTAAAAAAAGATGGAGTGCCTTTCCTAGGAAGTTTCCTTTTACTCACCTCTCCATGTGAATCACTTACTCTAAAGGCACAGCAAGGCTTTTTATTGCTGCAGCACTTGCCATAATTTATATTGGAGGGTGTAAACGTCTGAAAAAAGCTCAGGCTCATGAAGATCCGGTACTTTGAAGATGTGATCTGTAATATTACGCATTGCATCATTGTTTTCTATCTGGAGGAGGTGGCATCACCGCAGAGCTGCAGCTGTGCACCGAGCCACTGTCTCATCATGAATGTCGAGGCAAAGCCCAGACTTGTAATGCACCTGCAAGTTCTCTAATCTTGCTCTAATAGTACTGACTAAGCACTGGGAAAATTCTCAGACGCTTGTTTACTGAAAATAAGGATCTTTTAAAACTGCAACCATATTTGAGTGTTTTAATTAAGCCGTAAAACTTCAATAACTGGGATCCACAGGTGTGAAATGGTACAAATTGATCAAAGATAATCACGTACCTTCTGGCGTGGTAGGCATTCAGCTCTTCCTGGAGGACAGAGACTCTTTTCTGCAGAATATTTACCTGTAAAATACATCCCACATGAAATTGGTGTACAAAATTCTAATTAATACATTTGTGCTCATTTCATAAAGGGTGTTTTTCTGGTCTATCCTGCCTAAATAAAATGCAATAACACTTTAGCTGCATACTAGAATAATACTTGATAGAAGATGGCTAGCATGGCTTCCCTGGCCCTGCTCCAGCTGCACTCTATCTACTCCTTTAGGAACACAGTCAAAACAGTTTTAAAACTCAGCTGGTGGTACCATAGGGGTTGCGCAAGGGTTTGGGAGCTCCAGTTCTACTCTCAGCTCCCATACGACGCCTGTGCTCTGATCCCTGCACTTTTGCTCTTGTGATGAAGGTACTCACCTGTTCTTGAAGTGTATGAAAATTAATATTTATTAATACACTGGGGCCACTTTTGGACAACTCACCAAGAGCAGACAATTGGGCGGCATTCTTTACATTTAGCGACATTTTTAGAAAACTTTGCCCAAGCCTTAAATATTTTCTTTTTTTTTTGTTTATTTTTATCACTGCTCGGTTCTTTTACCCAGCCTATCCTCTTCATCTTCCTCCAACAATAAATAATCCTGACAGGTGCAGAGATTCCTCTGCCCTTCTTGTCTGATGTTTTCAAACAGGAATTTCAACAATTTTCAAAGGCCAGGACACCTGTGCTTCAGAAAGAGCCCTGCTTACTGAGTGGTCTGCGATGACAGCGTACCGCTGGAAATACAGCCGGCAGCTATGTATTTCTGGGATAGCACCCAGGTTTTAGTGTGTGTAGTTACTTTTACCCTTTTGAAATGCTGCTGCTGCTTACAGAAGCCCTGCAGGTGGATATCAGATTCTACTGGTTTTTAACTCATTAAAAGGTGTGGTATTCGTATATTAGCTCCAGAGTAACGCTTCCTACCAGACAGTCCTAATAGACAACCACACTTTAAAAATAGCTTTTTACTATCAACTGGAAATAGATTTCCCCAGTAGATCCTTAACTCTTCATTTCCCACAACTATTTATATGAGAAAGAGCATCACTTCCATAAGGAATCCTTTGACATGTAAGCAGAGTGTTCACAACCATAGTTTTGAAGTCTTGTCACTACTAGCATATAGGAATATGAAAGTTTCCCCCTATGAAAATTCCCTTCTTCTATTAAAGGCACACTTTGCCAGGGAAAGTGTCTCATGCATAGCAAAATATACTACAGAATAACCCTTACACATTGTAAAGAGAAAAAAAAGGGGGGAAAAACCCCAAATACATTAAATTACCAACCATCTCCATAGAGAGATATTGCATAAGAAAGAGAAATGGAGAGTTTGTAGATCTCTAATTGCTTGAAAAATGGTCCTGAAATTTGGTATAAGGTGTGTGCTGGTATCAAGCCTAAACTTGTATGCCGTGTCCTCAGGGCTTTTGCTCTTCCCAGAGCTCACGGGCAGCTCTGAGTCACCAGCATTGCCCTGTCTGCCTCTCATTTCTTCCCTTCAGCCCAGGACAGATCCCCATCCTTCCCCACACGTTTAAATGCGCAGTCCTGCACTGGGCCATATGCGAACACTGACAGTGTTTCCTTTGGATTACCATTATTCCACATCTATGATCGCTCCTCTTTACAGCTATTTATCCTTCCTCATGTGAGTTCAGGCAATGATGGCATTTTGTTTTCTTCCAGCTCCTAATATACCGAATAGGACAGCATCGAATAACTTCTGTGGAAACCACGTGCAAGAAACACACCCCATTCATTAGTAATTCCCTATCTACAATGACATTTTGATATTCCTATTAGCCAGTTTTATAGTCGATTTGATATAAGTAATATCAATTCTGTATTATTCTAGATGAGCTAGTGTTTTGCAATATTAAAAACAAAGCAGTTACAGAAGTCTATTGGAGCCTCTTTATATTGGAAAATGTAGAAATAACACAATGATCATTTGGACTACTATCTTAAAAGAAATATCCCATTTGCTTTATTATATAGGCTGAAAGAAAACAAAATGATTTCTCATTCTCTTCTGCACCCTTTACATGTATCCTTTAAATGATTCCTTCAGGAGAAACAGGGTAAGGAAGATGAGAGATAACTGTGTGCTATATTTGAAAGGTTGACAAAAACCCCCCTAATACTGAATACAGCATAATTTGTATTTCAATTGCCAACTGAAGCAAAATCCGGGATCAAAAGATACAATATGGTAGCTCTCAAGGTGAGGAGACTGGAGGACAAAAGCCTTGTGAGAAGCACGCAAGTGCTGCCATAATTTGGTTTTGAGACTTACTCGGTATTTTTGGCCAAATTTTACATGGCCATAATTTCTTGTCTCGAAGAGATAGTTTTTATCGAGTCCAACAAGTTGAGGACGAATAGTAAAAATTTACCTGAGATTTTAAAGATACAATGGTGTCTTCAAGTTCCTGTCTCAAAGATGCTGGCATCAGACCTTTGAGTGTGGTTTCATATTCTTGTCGTATATGGGTCATCTGTAACGGAACAAAAAGGAATTTATGTATAGATGGCTCCTCTTGGAAGCCAGAGAGTAACTTTTTTGCTTCTTTTGCCCAATTTGGAGTTCAAGTAAACTCAGAACTGGGATATCAAGGGAAAGGGAAGGAGAGAGAAGAAAGATCAGCAAAGACCTGTAAAGAGCAAAAGAGGTAAAAAAGAGGAGGAAAGGAAAAAGAAAACAGAAGAATAAAAAAATATACAGAGAGGAGGAAAAGGTAATGAAAAGGAAACAGTAAGGCTTTGTTGGGACTTGGTCTGAAGAAGCAACAATCATTCCTAAATCTATCTCGACAGAGCATATATACAGACATACACTTTGCAAACTGATAGAAGTTTTCTTTTTGTCTTTGGTGGGATCCGAACCAGGTCAGTAGAGTGACATTTGCCGCTTACTCCCTTAGACAAGGTGAATTACTGTTTCCAAGATTTTTTTACAAAATTTCTCCACTTCTAGGTGCTTTTAAAGGCCTTTTTTAATTTATTGTGCAACTATTTTTCATTGCACTTTGTGTCTTCCTCAACTTCATTGATGCTATGGGACTCTCAACAAATAGGTTCGAGTATCTTAGACGTTATGAGATCAGATGTTCACACCAAAATGATTACTTCTAAAGGAGGACATCTTAGTCCATAACCTTATTCAACAGATGCTGAGTAAACAGTACAGTTACAAAGCAACGTTACATGAAGACAGATCAGCTGGAAGCATTGTGCTTCGTATCTCTCTGGCGGGGTTGTATTTGCTGAATCTTCACCCAGGAAAAGTATGGAGCGTCTGGTTCCGCTCTGTCCATCAAGTCGCACAGGGCTGCTCGCACACTTTATTACTTGGCTGAATCAGGGCCTCACATCTGTACTTAACTTCCAATAGGATTAACTGCTTAATTCAAATTAAGCAAGTACTTAGGTGTTTTTCTGGATTAGCAGCTGAATATGTAAATAAAGGATAAAAGGGATTCAATATCAGATTAACTTATAAAATATCTTTAAACTTTCAAATGGAATCTTTTTTCCAATCATTTACACACCAACGCCATTTTGTGCTAATTTTGTTTTAGTTACAAAATTGCTTAAATCTACCATTGCAACCACAAATCAAAACCTCAGTCTTACACCTGAAGAAGCCGTGAGTTATAACTTCCAGCTCCCAGCTTGCAAGGAGCGCACACGCTTAAACACGTGAGAACCGAACACAAAGTTCACTGCAAGATGTGCCAATTACCATCTTTTGGAAAAAGCAGGTCATGCCAAAATATGCATTATGCATAATACAATTATCAATACAAAAGGAATAAAACAATCTGATGAAACTTTAGGAAAATTCTGTCTATGAGTCATTCCAACATGCAGAAGAAATCTCCAAATCTCTATGCAAATGGGCAATTAGAGGCTTTCCTTGTGAGCTGCAAGTAAGTGATGCCACTACGCAAATCTAAAGGAAAAAAAATGGGGAGGCAGGAAACCTTGTTTGAACTCTGCTTGTATATAAGCCAGTGATCAAAATTTATGTTTTTGAAAGTTACTCCGATAAATTTATGCTACTACTTCTATAAAGGCGTACAAAGCTATGCATAGGTGCTTTGCCAGGACAAACATTTTCTGAGCCAACAGCTCATTTGGGTGGGGACCTTGATAGAGCAGAAACATATATTTCAGTCCATTCAACATGCTACATTTGTTCTTGGTGAAACGGGAGCAGAAACAGGCAGCTAGAACAGCAAAATGCTTTTATTTCCTAAATTTTGCATAATAAAGATCTGTTTCACGATTAAGAGGATCCGGATGATCGATCACCTTGACAATATGTTGGGGTGACCCCACCAGCACAGAAGCTCCATCGCAGGGGCCTGACTCGCACTCAAGCTCTCCATTTAGGGGGGATGCAGATGTCTCTGATATAACTGCCTACACCACGATCTAGCCATGCCTATAGAGCACCTAGGGCTCACACCACTTCCTCAGGTGCCAGGCACACAGCAAGAGCCCCTTATTATAATTTTTCCTAGAGGAAAGTCAAGAAAGTTTCATTGTAAGTAGATGCAACAAAAATTTTAATGCAGCTCTGTGACTGAAACAATAATGTTCTAATTGTGCAACAGTCTTCTTTCAACCAGGTCACTGGCTTTAATAGTTTAATCTGCAAGCGTCCTCTAAATGCATGCTTTCACAACGCTGTTAACGTTTGCTGTTAACTCTGCAAAGGAGCAAGGGGATTGTGCCTTTTGACGAAGGTGTTTCTTGGAAAGTCAGGAAGAAATACATACAGTGCTTCAAAGTAAGGATATATATTACTGGGTCGGCTCAAAATGGAGAAAGAAAATGCGAAACAAGCCCTGGTAGCTGAAGTATTGCTTGGGGCTGATTTCTTACTCTGTTTCAGAGAGAAGACACACACTTTTTTGCAGTGAAAACCGTTCTTTGGGATACAACTCCAATTTGTTTGTTTGCTAAGACAAAATATGTTACTTTCAACTGTGCTCACTAATAATTGCATCACGATAAGATGAAAATAAGATCCCAGCTGTTTCCTGTCATATTATGATAAACAACATGCTGATATTTTTGGCTGAAGTTACTATCAAGGTTTATTGACCCAAGAGATTAAAATAGTGCATGGCAAAAATCTGAATCACTTCTTATAACTGAAAAATAACATATAGTGGGCTAATGTATACTAATTTTAATGGGGGAAGGTTTTTATTTTTTAACACTTATTTTTGACCAATGAAAGCTATGTCTGCAGGGATCTTTTTTTAATTTTTTTTTTTTGGTGTGCCTTAAAGGCTTTTTTGTTCTTTTATAGCCTCAAGCTGCCTCCCTAGGATCCACAAATACTGTGTCTCCTCTTGCACTCTTGAGAGATGTTTAAAATTGCAATTCTTTAGCCCTCAGGAGGGCTTTAGTCTGCTGGATGAGGATAGCTCTATTTCATTTACTGTTGTGTTCGTTTTTCTTCAGTCCTGAGAAAGTGTTTTTTGAAAATTCATTTTGGTGAGTTGATTTAATCCGTGAACCCCCAGGAAGGTTTTATAGCTTTTAATATTAAGCTGCCACACTGGTCTTTGTTTATTCAGGTTGGTGGCTAACATATGAGGTTTAAAGTTTTACCATCAATCATCTTTGGTGTCAGTAGAAACAACTGAAAGCTGAAGTTGCCACACATAGCTCATGTATGCTTAGTCACACGATAAATTAGAAAAAAAAGAAGAAACAAATATTTGCACAGTTATACAAAGTGATGCAAAAAGCAGGGAAGTTGTAATTTCACAGGCTACCATGAGATCTTGTCATAGTTGGGCATTGACTGTTCTCAAAAGAGATAAAAGTTGGTTTTGATGCCCAGAAGAGACGTATCCAAACCGGAGCTTTCCAAACTAAGCAGTCAGGCCTGGCCCAATGCTTTTCAGTAGCACAAGACAAGTTTCAATTTACTACTTCAAGGAGTCTTCAGGTGGGACAGTTCAGTTTTGCAGCTACTCATTATTTCTAAAAGCTTCCAAAGGGTGTTTGTGGGGCTGGGTTAGAAGCAGACGGGAGCACAGGACTGACCAGCAGCAAGTCCCACTGGCACCTAGCTGCACTGTACTCACTCTCCTTCCTTTTTGAAAGAAACAACTTAAGCACATCCAGGAGAAATACAGTATTTTCAAGATGACCAGATGCATTTTAGTCCATGTGCTAAGAACAGCCCGCAAAGCAGAGGATATTCTGCTTCTCTTCTATGCTTTGCTATACAGGGACAACTACGCCATATCGTATTCAGGTTCCTGATAGCCAGCTCTCCCCTTCTTACTTCCGAGAGGTCTGTAATGCTGAGTTTATCATCCAGAACACACTGGCCCTGGTGCAAAATCCCCGTCTCATTAAAAAAAAAAAAAAATTAAAAAAATCCAAAACCACTTGCAATCTTCTCCAGACCTCCCAATTGTAAATTACTTGATTTGAACCAGAGGAGCATAAGGAAAATGCCAATGAAACACTGAAGTATACATTGCGAAAGCAAATGAAGGGCCCGCAGAAGAGTTGTTCAAGTTCCTTTAAAAAAAATAAATCTTGTCTCGAAGGGCATGAAGTTAACATTTTGTTTATGTCAGATAAGAATCAAAAGGCGGTTCACTTAACTAAGGTGTTGCGGTTTTTTTAGTATCTTAATTTCTGCCTGTTTATAATATTTGTGAAGGATAATAATTCCACGTGTGCCAGGAAATACTAAGATAGTGACCAAAAGGCATAATTAGGATCATTTAATGATTATCAAATTTTCTCCATGTTTCAGGGGGAATAAGATGAGAAAAGTAATTTCCTGTCTCTCTCAAATCCTTTCCTGTATTATTTAAACAATGATATGTTACAATGCTGTTTAAAAGAGAAATCTCTTTAAAAAGGTTATGCATCTGTTCTGCAATTCACATCTCTGAAAGTCGTGAAAGATCTGCTGTAATAAATCTGAAGACAGGTTAGGGTACCAAAAAGGTAAAAATAACTCCTTCAGCCTTAGGCAAATCATTTAATCTCAGACTAAAGTCTCATCCTTCTAAATGAGGATAATAATAATAATTAATAATATTGCATAGGTCAACTTCATTCAGGTGAAGTGAAGATTGCTGAAGTAATTTTCTGAAAGCACTTTGAAAAGGGCAAGCGAAGGACAAATTGCTACGATGCCATCCCAATTAAAAAAAACCCCAATCAACAAAAAACCAAACAACAACCCAAAGAATGTCAAAGTAATGATTAATCACTGCTTGTTTGTGTTCTCCCTAATTGCAGTGACTCCTCCTCTGCTTCTCAGCACTCCTAAACCCTAAGCGAGCATAGCTCTACTCCCACAAAACTGCCACGAGGCTGTATGGGCCCCTTCCTCCATCAGCTGGCCTGGGGGACGTGAGCAACGTCTATAACCGAGGAACCAAATCTACCAAAATCTGAACTTTCCTTAAACTTCAGATCTCTCAGTGTTCTGTCATAAGAGAATATTTAATTGGAGCTTGAAATCTTCTCCAACAATTTTCCCTAATGAAGAGTCAAATGACGTATCCCTTTTTTCGATGAAGAACAAGGCCTGAACATTTGTCTTTTCACAACATAATCATCCAACATGAATATCTGCTGCTTTTTAGTCCACATCCTCTCTTATTTCAGGCAGTGGGAATTTCTCTTCTTACTGTGAAACGTACGTTGAAATATGGTTCTTCCAGATATAGAGAAATAGAATGCAATTTGATACAAATGTTCTCAAGTTCTTAAGAAAAGTAATGAACGCTATAAATTGCATGAATTTGGCTCAGCTGAAAACAGTAACCAAGCAAGATCAGCTGAGCAAGTTATTTTGTCAAGTGTACACCATGTTGTGCTCCACTGAGAAAATACCGCTGGAGAACCGCCTCTGTTCTGACAGTTTCAATAAAACATAAATTGGTGGCATAGCTGTCCTCTTTGTTTTTCTGTCTTTAGCTAGTAAACCATCTGAGCGTCCAAAACATTTTTGCCTTGTGTTTTACTAACCCGCGGGGACCTCCAGTTACACCGAGCTGCTCCCTGCACACTGAGCTTTCTGCTCTAAGTCGGTTTTTTTTTCCAACCTGCATCCAAGAAGCCTTATTACTTCAGTGGCTTGTATTTCGATATCTTTCTTTTCTTAACCAAGGTCTCCCACCTGGAAAATCCTGTTTGTAGTTAAGCAATACGAGTCTATATAATTCATAGCTGCAAAGGAAGGGAAGGCAGGCAAAACTTTTTTAAAAAAAACCACCACTGGGCTGCATATGGCAAGAACAGCATTCTTGGGATTACGCGAGTTGGAGAGGAATAAAAGCTTTCACTGTCAACACCATAGAACAACCAGGAATGTTGTGGCTAGAAAATTCACGCTGTTCTCTCAACCTCCCCCTCTCCAGGGCTCCGCTATTGTTCCAGCTGCGATTCGGAGGATCCCCGACTTCTTTTCCCCTCCTTCCAAATGACTCATCGCAGATGCCATCTTTGTCCCCACGCACTATTTCCTTCAGCTCTTGTGAACGCCGTCCCTCCATCGGCCGGAGAGGTCATCATCGCGCCAGGAGCGGTCCTCCGCTCCGCGGGGCGAAGGGGACCCAGACACAGCTCACACCCCCTGACCTGGAGGAACAAAACCTAAACCAGCCCAGCCACTAACCAGCGCTGCCGGGCCAAAGCTGAATGAATACACGTGGTGTTCATTTCTGGCTCTGTTGATTCCTAATACGCTATCAAGATAACTAAGCCTGAAATAAAGCTCTAAGCATCTTTGACACCACCACTGGAATGTATTTATGTATTTCAGTTTTACATTCCAGCATGTGTTACCTTCTATATAATCCTTTCCATCCTGGGGTGGTTCAGCAAGGCACGGTTTCAGTGTCTGATACGCAGAGGTGCTGAGTGCTCGCTAACGTCAGGGAGAGCTGACAAAGCTCAGCAGCATGCAGGATTAGGCTCAGTATTTTCACACTGACTGTGTGAACAGGCAAATCTTTGTAGATAATAATCAGAAGCTACTTTTACTATCACCATTTCCCCTCTTTCAAGAACAAAAATCTAATCAGCATCTCAACTGGAAAACAAGCTGCCAGGTTTACAAAGCATCATGGTTGGTGAGAGTCTGCCCAGCTGTGGGCAGCCGTGCGGATGGGCGGCGCAGGAGACAGCCACTGCTGCGCTCCCCCGGTGGACGTCCGATCGATGGCGTGTTGTGCCGATTAAACTGCAAACAAAAGAATACTTTAGAATTTAAATTATGTTGAAGATCAGCATGAAGCTGGCCTTTTTCAGTCCTTTTTAGCTCCATCCAGGCACCTCATCACCTAGAAAAAATGAGTGGGACAGTTCACAAATTGAGCACACATCGCTGAGAGCCCGCACTGGAGATGAGGTGTCTCTGCTCTTCTCTTCTGTCATCTGACTGGCTCCTCCATGCATTGACATTTCTTCTTTTTTCCTAATTCCCTGCATTAAATACCAGCATCATGGGCCTTGTAGTCCTACTTTAAAGGCTTCTGAAAGAACAAAACTCCCTTAATTGATAATATGCAAGCAAACCACAGACGCTCTAAAATGATGTACTGCTCTCTTAAAAGAAAGATCTCATTCTCATTCACTACTATTTAAGACGAAGAGCTAGAAAACTGACATTTTAAAATACTCTCTAATTCCTGCATGCCGGCATATGCTTCTGTTCTTTTTAGGTAAAAATTCTCTTCTTCCTTTTAACTATTTGTTCTGTAGTTTCTGTTTTACTGTCTTTCTCCAGCTGGCCACTTCGTTCCCATAATTCATTCTGTTCTATGAAGTAGGTATATATTTGTGTATTTTCCAGTTGTGTCTGATTACCAAAGCTAACATTTGATCGTTGACTTCCACACGTACATCATCATCATCTACCTCCTTTCCCTTTGACAGTTGCACAGTTGGTGAGAGCCTTCTCTCCCACAGTTCCTGCCATATGGAGCTCCTGGGAACTTTCAACTCCATTGATTTCCAGCTCCTTTCAAATCCCACCTGCAAATCTGTTTTTCTGTGCTTGAATCTCAGCTTCTGTCTCCTTCTGCTAATCTGAAACTTCATGCTATACAGCATAACTTACTATATTCTGTTTAATTCTGCATTTCTTTCATAGTAGGCCGTTAAAGAAAATGCTATACAAAATATAAAATATATCAAATGCAAAGTTATGATTTATTCTAACAATCTCAGTCTTAATTAAAAATTGGGGGGTGCTTTTGTATCAAAGTGATTAATTAATATATCAATGGAATTGCGTGTCTGATAGACACTAACCAAAGTAAAAGTGGTAGAATTGGGCTCCCAATAATGTCAGCAGTCATTTTATGGTACCTTCATCAACGTTGCCATACACCTATCAGGGCACCTATATCCACAAAAGGTGCCTTACAGAGATATAACCAGAATCAGTCTGATTCTTCCCCAGCAGCCCCTCCTGGGAAGTCTGAAAAGAGAACAACAAGCTAAGAAATGGATGTCTCGGTCTGTGTACGCCAAACAGCCTGACCAGCGTGCTCTCGCTTACATCAGATTCTTCACTGCTTGTATGTGGCACTCCAACATCTTCTTTTCAATAAAAATGCTTTAAACTTGAAATTTGTTCACCATAAGGAGTTAGAAAAGAAATCTTCTACTGTGCTGTCTGCAGACATTGAACCAGCAGATTTTCAGGTGCCAGCCTCTGGGGAGCTATGCCCCTCTCGCTGTTTGTCTCCTCCATTTTCCACAATATATATACATATATGAAATGCTTTACGGAGGAAAACAGCAGAAGTACGCAGTACCCTCCTGACCCCAGTGCTTGGCAGAGCAATGGATGGAGAGAAGCGAATGGGCAGGGAGGGAAGGACCCTTCCTCAGCCTCGCAGAACTGCAGAAAAACAAGCGCTCTTCAGATACAGCCTCTCCGATCCGTGCTGGTCGCGTACAGAAACTGCAGGAACTGTTTTAACGGGACGATATTTGGTGTCGCCGTTCTTGAAAACTTCTTGTGGCAACTTCTTTCCGATTCTCACTTTCTTCCCCATCGCACCAGAGGCTGCTGAGCCCTGGGGCCAGCGCTGCCTGCCCAAGGGGTTAATCGCCTGGTCCGCAGGCAGTGACAGTGCAAGGGCTGCTCTCTGTGAATCACTTCTGTGGTTAAGATCATTCAAACCTAGACTAAGCTTCCCATTTCTGTGGGAGCAGAAATGGGTCTCTGGGGGAAAATTCTGGAAGCGTTTCAGTGACGTGGGTTGAAGCAACCGGAGCAAATGGCAGAATTTCATCACTACCTCCAGTGCGTGCTGTTTGTTTCTCAGTTTCCAAAGTGCTCGTCGGCTCTGCGAAACAAAGGCTGCCCAAATCCTCCTCACCTGCAGCTGGCCACAAAGCAAACTTTTATTTTTGAATACCTAACCTAGAGCTTATTAGCCTGATTTCAGATGACTCTAACACGTTCTGAGAAAGACAGCCCTTGGAGAAAGTCTGGAAATTCAAGGCCGGGGCCCCAGAAGCACTGCCTGGCTTTTGCAATTATCTGGGGCACCTGAGCTAGAAGTCCTGTAGCAGGAGAGAGGCTGGGTTTGCACCAAGCTTCCTGCAGTCGCTCACCCGCCTCCAGAGGGAGGAAACTCCACTGCTTCCATGTGATTTTTCCAGACCACGTATAGCAGGGCAGGACCATATAAGTGAGGGCAAAGATTTTCTGTGAATGTATCTGACTGCAATTAAAACTCTGTGATATCTTTAAAAATGAATCTGAAAAGAAATACGGACCAAAAGCCCTGAACTACAGGGTTATGAATATTACTCAAGTCTTCCAGCCATCGTTGTATTAAGAACTATTTGGGACCCATACCTTGGACTTCGGCATACATTGCTCATCTCTGTCTTACTGTTTACTCACAGCTCCACGCATCTGCAGGCAGTAGCACTATTCCCATCAAGGAGAAGGTGTGGCAAATGTTAGAAGTTCTCTGTGCTACACAGCAACTAAAATTTCAGAACGATGCATCACAGCATTCATCTGAGAACAAATATATTTAGTTGGCATGGAAACAGTAAGTTAGGCTGAATGTGGTAAATATCCAGCAGTCACAAAAAATTGAGCAAGTCAGAATAATAAACATTAAAAATGAAAACTCGCTGAATGCTTTTGAATCATGGCTCTTTTACAATTATCACTCCTGTTTTCATCTGAACATGAGCGAAATCCACTTAACAAACTAAGCTGTTCCATTTTATTCCAAATACTTCTACAACATCCTTATTCAGATAACTCCTTTCTCCCTTTTTTATAATATACTTGAGAAAAAAGAAATTAAAGGGCTGGAAGCCTACATTGGTATTCTCCTTTATTTCCTCAGTAATATTCATGAATTGAACACAATTGATTTTCTGTCTTCAGAGAATCTCTCTCCGTTAAGTCTCTATTTGTGACGTGACTGCTTGGAGGAGTATTCCTATGGTTTGAGTATCTACAGTGATGCCACTTCAGTTGTTTGTGAACATGAGGAACTTTTTTCCCCTCTATTATCCCCAATTAGAAATTTTACATCATACTCAATCCACCCCTATAGTTAAAAACATTAGAACAAGGAATGAAAAGAATAGGGGTTTTTTTCTGAAAAAATTCTTGCGTGTAATTCTCAAAAGAGAGATCCTCGGAGCTTTTTAGTACACTGAGTTGGGGTGATTACCCTTACAAAAAGGAATTTGAAGTGAAATGAGGTATTCTAAAGAAATCTAGGTAATAAAGCAAGAAGATCACTACCATTAATTTTTATACAGGCCCCAATTCAGCAAAATTTGTTGCACATGCCTAAATTCCTGGATTCATTAAGGCGCACGCTTAAGCTCTCAGTGATGTGCATAATTTTTAATTACACATTCACAGGATGTGAAGTGTGCTGTATGAACAATTTAGATTTTTAAACTATGACTGACGACTGCACAAAGCCATATGACTCAAGGAAGAGAAACATTTTTGGTAGAATGAAAGACCTTTCTATCAGAAATATTGTCTTACATTAGATCTAGGCACGTATCAGAGACAACCAAGTGATACACCACAAGAGTGCACGATACAGGAACACACCTAAATGGGGTTAGTTGATGAGAAGCCCGTTCCCACAGTTACATATTACTGAGATATAAGCAATTTCGGCATTGCTTTGCAAGGAAGAGGTTTGGACACACCCAAATTTCCTAGGAACCTTCCCAGACTGCTTTCACTGTCTTGGGACTATATATCAAGAAACCTATATATAATATATAAAAACCTATATATTAAGTGTGAGTTACACTTTATTTACTGCTATTTTGCCACTTTCCATGAATACAATTACATATGTCTCGAGAAGTTGGACAGCTGATTTTTGAAGGAAACATCCAGCATTGCGAGATGAAGTTCTGAGACTCCAATCTAGAAGTAATATTGCTGCACGCATGGACCATTGTCCTAGAAAACCATGCTTAGCAGAGACAGGCCAACCTTTATGGAAGGGATAAAATTATTCAGGTTAGTCAAAATGGGAGAAGTTCCCAGGCACTTTTGACAAATGTACGTTCATCTGCATTGGAACGCGTCATTCAGATAACGTTGCCATACCACACCACTGATGAAACAACACAGATATAACGTGATTGCATCTACTCCCGCTGTAAAGTGGATCACAAAAGTAAACAGGAGTAAACACAAGTTCATACAAGAACGTGAAGTATTGGAATGGAAAGGCTCCATAAAAACAACGGCTCCTCTCCAACTGCAGTGCCATGCTCGTCTCTAGACAGCTGAGGGCTTGCCATCAGAGTCCTTCTAACATATTTCCCCCTCCCCTTATTTATAGGATAGTTTGTCTCTCTGGATAATTATAAGAAAGAAAGGTTAACTCTGTGTGATCACCAGAGGGTTATTGTAACAAAGAGTAAGCTTCGTGGATCTGTCAGTCACTCGTAGAGACTGAAGAGTTATAAGGACATTGCACTGAAAAAAAGACAAACATGGAGCACTAAGATACCACCCAACAAGCCATAACGAGAAACAGCTTTTTATTTTTAATTAAAAGCACAACAAAATGTTTTTTCATGTCTCATTCATTTGTTTGTTGTTGTTATAGAATCAAAACACAAGATTTTTGCTTTTAATGAAAAACAGAAGCTGTTTAACCCTCTCTCCTCCTTATTTATAGACATATAAAAGCTCAGAAAAGTGGCCTTTGTAATAGTGCCAGCGCAAATGTTGATGTTTTATGCAATTCCGATTCAGACAATATTTGGTAAAAGCAGAAATCAAGTTCTAAGTTACTGTCTTAAACATTTCAACTCCCTGATCGGCTGCTGAGTCGTTAGCTACTGTTGATACTTGATGAACATGTTTGCAGGTAGCCTGGCCAAGACATAATAACTGGAAATATGTCAGAGCTGTCATTTTTGCATTTTTCTTCTGGAGAGATAAGCATAACTAATGGATTAACCAGTCACAGAGAAGACACACTAACAACTTTCAAAAAGTTTGTCTGCAAAATAGACCAAAGCCACCTAAACAAAAACATCCTCAATGACTCCAGCTTCTTCAGAAAGTCCCAGTGGATGAATGGCAGAGGCAAGACCGCTGACGGACTCAGATACGAGCGTTACCATAAGTCTGCTAACATATTACCACCTTGCAGGAAAAGCTCTAAGCTGGATGGTGCAGTGTCATTTAAATAACATTTCTGTTCCATTTATACTGGGGAATGGGGCGTTACCAGCTGAGCTAGTCCTTCATTAATCTAGTGTGGACAGCATAGTCCTGTAGGTCGGTTTGGACCAGGTGCTCACGTACGAGAAAACCTTGAAGGCAGAAAGGGGGGACCATCCTGTGAATCTGCATGTCTAGCCTTCTACCTCTGTATTTCACAAGTCATTTTTTGTTTCTTTTTCTGGATCCTCTCTCAAAATGGGTCAGAAAAAAAGCAAAATGGCAGTGACAAGGATTAAAGAAAAAAAACAACAAAAAAAAGAGATTTGGAAGAGGACTCTCAGAGCGTGCAGGCCAGTGCTGTTCCCTGGGAGGGACAACCATGCACCAAATAGCTAATTTTCCTTCTTCTTTTCCAGGAGACTCTTTGAAGCCAAAATGCAATGCTTGTAGGCCAACTCACTCATTACACCAAATTCCTCTGATGCTGCAAGCATTGCAGCTAAGGGTGAACCTGGCCCCACATCAAGATTCGGGAGGCAGAGGGGGAAGAGAGCAGAGCAGCTCATCACCGACTGATCACCTTCTCCCGAGAGGAAATACATGAATGTAAACAGCAAGGGTGAACGAGGGCTCCCATGGGCAAGTAGGATGACAACAACTGGGGAAAAAATATATGAAATTAATGATTATTACTCTTCTACAACAACCCCAACTTACTATTCCTGCAGGTATAGATTTAGAAATGCTTTATATAGGATATATGTTATGGATACTGTTTACTCAGCACCAAATAAAGTTCTCAAATGCTGCAAAACCTGATTTGTATTAGAAATCTGTACATTTGTATGTGTTTCAGATATCCACCACCTGTATATTTTCCTGAATACTTCAATTTAATCTGGTTTGAATGCAGATCATTGACTTTCTATTTCAATACTAGTCTGTAAACTACATACACTATTTTGCTTGAAGCACACCAAATCTCTAATTTCACTGAAAGTGTCCAGAATAATTTTAGCACTATTAATCACATGGAACGGTTTACAGACAACATGGTAGGACAATGAATGCATAAGATCAGGAATAAAGATTGTTTTGAGCTCAGTTATTGTCCAATTATAATTCTCTTCATACAAGCCATTAAACAACAGGTTAGAATAGTCTCAGAAACCTCTATTAAAACAGTATAGTCAGTTCAAAATAAACGCATCATTTAACAGCTAGAATAGTTGAAATACCAACTTGAAATAGAGAGTGTGAGATAAGTATTTGCCTGTAGGGTTCAGACAGTTTAATTCTCTTTTATTACCAAAAAAACCAGAAAAGAAAGCTAGCTGAAAATTTTGCAGGAAAATATGTGCTTTTGCTTTGAAGCAAGATATTATTTTTAAACATCGAACCTCCTTGCCCAAGGGAAGAGGCCTGGGGGGAACAGCACCCGGTACCTGCTCGTGGGTCTCCAGCTCCCTGCGTTGCAGCTTCTTCTCTGCAGCCCGTGCCTGAACGCGGTAACTTTCTACTTCATCTTGTAAGACCTGAAACAATACCAACGGGTGCAAAGCAGACGTGAGAAACACAGGATGGCAGAAAAACTTATAGGTAATGTCAGAAAACAGTGCAGTATCAGTACAGCTCTTTGGCTACAGTTGCTTCCAGCCGTACATGATAGCTGCTAAGACGTGACAGACCCAGTCTGGCCCCCCTTATTGGGTAAAGTTATTCTGCACAGGTCGGACCATTGGTTGAACAGGAGTAGTTAAACCTTAGTAGTTCTATCTTATTATAGGCTACAAGTATTCATACCAAAAATGTAACAAATATCCTCAAAGATTGAAAGGGAAAAGGAAATAGTGCAATTGCAACAATTGCATTTGCATTTGCAATTGCAAATGTCTCACATTTTTGTTACCATCTTATTTGTACAACCTGTGCTTCCTAGGAACGCTTTTGCAGTGTACCAATAACTTTTCCTTTAAGCCAGAAGAATAATCCTCTCTCTGGAAAACCATGTCTGGAATTTGCAGTGAAAATGTATTCCATATTATTGAAACGGGATGCTCGCTGAGATGAGGGGCTCCCCTCCCGCCCCATAGTAAAGTCTAGCATGTGATCTACCAATGAAGTATAAATGGCAATAAATAAAAGGAATATTATGATCATGTCACTTTACCACAACTATCCAGTCTTTATTTAGTTCAGAAATAATCACTTCTAAACCAAGCTCATAAAATGCATTGACAAATTTATTTTGTCATTATTGTTCTTCTTATGTATTTATTTTTATTACGGCAGTCCCTCAGAGCCTTGATCTTTTTGTTATATGCTTAACAAAAGAACAGTCATGCCCCAAGGAACTGATAGTCTATGTTATTTCTAACAGATACACACCAAACAAACAATACAATGTTTCAAAGATTTTTTTTTAAAGTTTCCTAGTCATTGTTGAATGTTTGAATACACACTTAACATTTACTTACACATTTACTAAAAGCTTAGTTATGTTGTCAGCTTGAATAAAGGCATTGTTAGCTGCAAGCGCTGACTTGAAGCAAAGTGCACAATGTGGATGTTAGATTGACATCAACGCAGAGGTGGCTGCGGCAGCAGAAAGGGAATATTTTGAGTTATCTTTTGTATGCCAGGAAACCAGGGCATGGCTACCCATCGGCTGAAAAGCGCGGCGCGGAGTCAGGACTGGACCTGGGAAGGGACTCGCAGCGGAGATGCGCTAGAAGGGGCACTGCAGGTGCCTCCAGTGTTGCTTTTCAAGGAGCTGAGCTGCAGAGAGCTTCTGCAGAGAGCCCTGGAGAGGAGAGACCAACAAGTCCACGGACTCCCGTGCACTTTGCAGAACATGCGATACGGTTCACAGTTGCTTCCCCCAAGTAGAATACCCGTACATAAACCAGGATCATTAAAAGTACTCGCAGCGCAAAGATTTAACAGAAAAAAACCCTTGCTCTTTTCCACAGCACTGAAATACTGTACTCTCAAATCATTTACAGGATAAAATGGCTATTGAGATAAGATAAGAGGACTACTTATGATAGATCTTGCACATTGTTTTGAAGTGATGCCAGGCATTAACTTTAAAGTCTTATAGCTATAAGACTATTACATGTTCTGATGCCAAAAAATTTAACCAGACCCAAGCATGAACTTCGAATCCGCCCAGGGACTTTTATGCTATCGCTGCTTCTGAGAAATGTTGAAATCCAGGCTTTGAATATAAAACCGGTCTTCAATACTCAACAAGTCTTGCAGTACCAGGAATTTGCATTAATATAACGAAATATATGTGTGAATTGTAGGCTTTTTGTACACCTAATTTTGTAAGGTAAAATACAAACGAGCATACTTTGATTTAAAAACGAAAATGATCAGGTCATGCAATGTAGAAATGTCATAAGGAGCAGGGCCGTTCCATGTATCAGAAAGATCACCAAAGACCCAGTTCATTTGGCAAAAGTCCTGCCGTAGCTCCCAAGTGTCCAGACATAACCAGCACAGGACGACTCCCAGGAACACAGAACACGTTTTGAATAAACTACGAAGTATGACCCGTCTTCTGCTATTTCCACGTGATCAGCTTATACAGTCCAAACAGTCCAAGCATGGTGAAAAATGAGGAGGGAGGCAACCTCGCTACACATCACTTGTCCTACCCAGACTCCCTCCTTGTGCTCAAGAGCAAGTTTCACTCTTTCACAGGACTTCAAAGATGGTCAAGAGATAGTATGTATACATGCGAATGTGTATGTATATATAGGTACGTATTCGCCTCAGAGAACAGACTTCTATCACACTCCATCACACAAATCTGCAAGTACTGAATACAAAACAGGATCTCAAATTGTTCCTGGTAAAGACAGCAACCACATGGTGGCAAAGAAGAGAATTGGTACGCTGCTGTTTCCTTCCTTAATTTCTCCTTTTTTACTTTTCTTATTTACAACAGCCAAATTTTGCAGAGCATAAAATGAGAGGTTCCTTTAAATCTGAGGGTTTGCAATGCATCTTAAAGTAATTTAATTTGTGAAATTCAGATAATACAGTCTTTGTTAGGTCCACCTACTCTAGATAGTGTTTGCCAGCGTGGAGTGCATGTATTTTGTTTCATTATGAGAGCAGACAACGTCTTAAACAAGTACAATTTAGAAATAAGGTATTTTTACTATAGCATATAAGCGTAGCAAACTATCAGGTCTTGTATTATCCATTCACCAATTGTCCAAACCGGAATAAACCGTATGAGTTTACAGACTTTCCCAACTGCATCATAACTGGCTGTTGGTACGTTTTGTATTGGGATAGCAGAAAAAAAGACTAACTCCTCTGACCAGTCATGAACACCTCTAACTTGAGCATTTTTGGACTACTGCTGTGTTGCATCCCGGCTCTCCTACCGGTCACTTTGTAGAATCTAGTTTTGTGTATAAAGGATGTTCCATGAGTAATTAATGTTCATTCAGGTATTTCGGCTTCCCTATCAGCACAAGGACAAAAAAGTAAACCCAGAAGATCAGTATTTGATCAAAGCCATGCCAAAAAAAAAAAAAAAAGTAACATCAAAATCTCATGGTTGCTGTAGATTCCTGCATATGATTAGCTCTGAAAATAGTAATTAGAAGTAAGCAAGTTTGTTGCCCATGATTTTAATTTTCTAGGAGGAATCATGATGGATGTCATGAATAACGTGCCCTTTTGAAGATCACACTGAAAATTCTCTCTATTGTCAAAAAGCTTCATATCCAGTGGCCAGAGCCTGAATGCTGATAGCTGTTTCTGAAGCTACCCAGTACCCTCAAATCTTTTTCTGGATCTGACAGAGCAGCTTTTGTCACGTGGAATACTCTTAAAAACAGCAGACGACTTACCCCAGGTACACCACAGAACATCTCTTTTGTAAAAATTAAACAATGGGTTTTGTTTTGTTTAGAAATGCAGTTTTTATTCTACAGCTTCAAAGTGTCAGATTTCGCCCAAAGAATAACAGAGCTTATGTTTAATAACTGCTGAGATGAAGAAAAAGGGATAAAAAAAATAAAAAACCAGGCCAATTTTTAAGTGTCAGAGGCTTTTTTCCCTGAACGGAAAACAAAGCCTAACTTATTTAGTTAAATTTTTCCAGGTACAGAATTAATCCCCGTCCCTCAGCTTTGCTAAGTTGACTTACATCACTGTTATAAAGTCAGTATTTTTTTTTCAGTTAAAATAGCTTTCAAATGCCAAGTAAACATGTTTGCTGTTGAAAGTCTACACCATACCTGACCTTGGAAGTGCTTTGTGTTGGCCTGAGAACAAAGAAATGAAATGTTTTGCTTTCCAGCCCAGATATCCTACACTTTGAAAAGCACTTAAAAATGTAAATGAGATAATAAGCTCTACTGCAACAATGTGGGTGAATTACAGCTGTATAAAAGGAACAGTCATTTGATTTATTTATAAAAATGGAAAGGATCCTAAAATAAAATCATATTGGAAATGTTTTGGTCGCATACAACATTGAGAGAGACAGGAAGGATGGAAGGGAAAAGTAATGGCTTTGAGACTACGCCACTGAAATATTACGGTCAGGTTTTGGGTCCTCAGGTGGAGCTGGTGGACGAGTCCATCATTGTCACTGTGATACATGAAACATTTGGGTACTGGCTGACCGGAAAGGAGAAAGGAACATCTGAACGGCATTTCTGGGTAGGCACTTTTTTTTTCCTGTTATTCTATTGTGGCTTGATTATCACCAGCAAAAAGTTTAATGAAGTTTATTTCAAACCCCGCTCTGCTCACGGTAACTTGGAGGGCTTTGGAGACAGCAGAGCAGCACAGGGGGAGTTAGCGCGGCGGCTGGCCCGTGCGGCTCGCAGAGATGTTGGGACGGTGCATGAGCCCGGAGGAATTCAGCCTGACTTCTGGGTGCCAGACTGAGGCTGCAAAAAAGGTTTTGTTTTTTTTAAAAAAACCCAACTTGTAAAGCGTATAGTTTTGACAAGGAGCCATAGAGAGACAAAAAGGTACGATGCCAGCGTTACAAAATCCCTTTTCAAGGCAGTAATAAATTTTTGGCATTAGTTACAGGGCTTAATCTAAATCAACTAAAAGCTGGTGAGAGAAAGAGTTCTATGAATCACAGGAACAAGTATGAAATGGGAATATATGAAGGATTTAGTCTTTAATATATGAAAACTGATTTGATTATCCTTTAACCACAGGATATTTTAAAAAAGAAGTGTTGGATTTCCTGGAAGAAAATTCAGTTCTGGAAGAATTACATAAACAGAAATCATTATTAATTTTAATTACTTGGTATTGATTATTACCGTGAAGATACTGTATTTACAAAGGTGTGATGTTTTGCTTCTTCAACCTGAAATAATTTTGTACTTTTGGAAATCAGTGTGTTCCTGAGAGTAGGCAGGGCTTGATTCCTGCTCCCATCACATCAATGGCAAGGCTGGGATCACAACGATTTCTCTCTCTGGTACGGAGGGTTGAATAAATGACACTTCCAAGGAAAGGTAAAATCTTCTAAAGAAATGTTAAATACCAATATATTTTCACCTTGAAACAAAAATTGTCAGCAGGAAAGTGACTGCTCATCCTGTTCAGATTATGCCAGATAATGGCAGAGTCTTTTTTTGATATACATATATAATTCTTATTGGCTGTACCAGCAACTCTGCACACATGGATGTGCATCTGTATCAAGAAAAGACCTCAATATTTATGACCGGTGCAGAGTAATACAACTAAAGGTAGTAATAGTTAGCACTTTTAATCTTCAAAGAATTTTTCAAACATTACCAAATTAATATAATTAGTTAATGAAAGATGCAGTAATAAAAGCTACCATAATTACCTACTGTAGTTTTAATTATCTCCTTACTAATGCCCACAGAAGGCGGCTTCCACTTCACATCCTCAAAACATGTGCCAACAATAATTCTGAATACAGGCCCCTCTTTAACTGCCTTCTAAATTCAAATTACATCCATTGATGCGTTTTCTCTCCCCATTCATGAGAAGAAAACCTAGCTCTGGAACTTTAAAGAAAATCCATGCGAACGTTAACAAAAATTAAAGCAAATTTTGTTCCAGAAATATATATGGAGATGCTTTAAAGTTTTATCATTAAAATGTTCAATCATCTGGAGTACCTGTATCTCTCCACGAAGCTGGCAGTATGGGCTGGCTGGGCAAAAACTTCTCCTTTATACTAGGTGGGGTCTCACAACTTAGAGTCAAATGCAACTCTATCCAAAGAAAGCAGGCCAAGTATCCCATCAAAATTAATCTCAGAATTTTTACATAATCATTATTTTTGCTAAAATATTTTATGGAGATAAGTAAATTTGTCTGGGTTTATTACTACTATAAATAAATCGGGAAAATATTTCTATGAAGATCACTGATGTAATGCCATGAGTCAGAGCAAAATGAGTGTATTTTTTTGAAAAGTGAAATACTGATGTTTGAGCCAAATTGGTGGTGCATCCTCAATGCTTTTTGGGTTTTGATAGAGCTTTTGTCCACTGACACTGCTCCAAACCTCGGACAATGCTCGTTCTCCATGCTGCATTCCAGCACACGACTGTTCGAAAACCTCTATACTTAAGTTCTCTCTTGGTTTTGGTGTAAAGCAAAGGAAATCTTATGGTTTTAACCTAATGCATATGTTTGCTGTTCACATATGGCAAAATTCCTTTCTGGTGGGAACTTTTTTGCTGTTGTTGCAACACACTATATAGCCAAGAAGTCTCCTTTGATGTTGAACTATTGCTCCACTACTCATTATGCTACTGATTCAATATGAAAGGCAAAATTTCTGTGGTTTTTGTTAAAACAATAGCTTTGTTTTTGCAAACAAAGTTTTCCACAACCTATATGTAGGGGCCAACATAACTGCAACAGAAAAGAAAATCTATTATTTTATACTGACAATAGTTACGGTGTTTAATAACACAAATTATTCTTCCATCCTATAGGTAACATTACAATTACTATTATGACTGTACAGAAAATTTATGCTTTATTGCTCCTCAGGAACAGAAATTAAAACACCTTAAGCAATATTTTACATCTCTCGAACGCTTTCCTTCCACTGTCCTCCTAGCCTTTTACCATCAGTTCCACTTCATTGCCTAGGTAAAGTCGCTAACAACTACGTATGGGTGGGGGAAAAGAGAAGTCCTGCAAAGACCAATCTGCACACTACGCGATGACAGAATGGCAAATCTGGGAATCTTCATGCCTAACATATGATTTTAACCACTAAACACTATTTCATGAATAGTGTACGTGAATTACAACGTGGAATGAAAATGCAAATGGTAATACCTTTTTAAATGTGTCCCTAAAAGAGCTGGTTGCCCATTTTCTGCTATCATTATGAAAAGAAGGTTTCTTCAGTCAGGAATCAGAGAAAAGGGGTGATTTTGAAAGGTTCAGAATTAATCAACTCCCACTTGAAATAACGTGAACTCCCCTGTACTGGGCACATTTGGAAGTCTGGCCCACTTTGCTAACATTTCAAAATGGGAGTGGAGATCTTGCAAAACCACCCAAGCTGTGGGCTTTGCCCATTCAAGCAAGTCAAGCAGCTCCGTTTTGCGCCAGCCTATATTGCTTCTGAGATTTGCCAGCAGGAGATGCCGTTGTGAAGTACAAGAATTTCTTCCCTTGAGGGAGTGTGGGAAGAAAGAAAGGGGTTCAGGAAGGAAGGGAATACTTTGACTGTAGAAACAAAATTAAGTTTCTCTAGTAGTAGTGAAAAATTTTAAAAGTAGGTCACTTAATGTAAAAGAAACGTAGATGCAAACATTTTTCCAGTGTGGTAGGTTCTAATGCTATACTATTTTCATTTTTCGCAATTCATAGGCAAGAGACTGATTGGCAGTATATTATATGCTTTAGCTCTTGAGTGGATCATCAGCATTAGTTCCTGAGCAGTCCTTTCAGATTATTTCACATCAGACTTCATCTGGATTGGTGTCTTTTGGAGATTCCCTGAGCACTGTTAGGATTGTCAACATGCATATTTTTTTCCTGCTTTCCTCCTATAAAATATTGGTGTGTTTTCAGCATTTTCTGTAAATATCTAGTTGAGCTGACCAAAGTTTTAGGACTATTTTTCTGCAAAGTCTTTAGCCATATATCCCTAAAACACCTTCATAGCACCAGCAGAGCTATTAGTAGGCTTAAAATTAGGCAAGGGCCTAAGCATTTTGCTGAGTCAGGGCTTCACTGCATGGAGCTGTAAACTCAATTCTTTTGAAACACAAAGGATGCCATAAGTCAGAGCAAGTCCTGCAAAGATAAAAATTCAAAGAAAACAGCAGTATAAATTGTAAAGTTAGGCATTTTTTTCAGGGGGAGCCAAGGAAGGAATTGGTTTTGCTTTGTTTTTAGTGGCTCAGGTGATAGGAGAGGGGGAGGGAGGCAAGGTTCAAAGAGCAGTAATAAACTTGCTTTCATCTGCTTTTCTCAATGAACCACAAAAGCCAACAAGCAGCTGCCATGCGCAAGCATTGCTTTGTCTATTACCAGGCCCTTTTAGGGTTGTCGCGATGAAGTCAGTCGGAAAGCTTGTCAGCTTGGAAGATTTACTATAATATTTACCTGGAATATTTTGTTAGTATGCTTTAAAACTGGCTTTTCCTTTTTTCCAGCCTCCACGAGTTTCATGGTCGAGAGCAGGGGCAGAGGGTGCCAAAAGGAGAAAACTGCTGAACTTTTTCCCCTTTCACTCTCAGAGGTGTAGACAGAAACACCGATGATTCACACACACCAGATAAAATGAATCTTTTAAACCCAAAGATACCATGACATCTTAAGCATACACTTATGAAAGAAAAGTTCAAAACTCCATTTTAAACCACTTATGAGAGGATTTACCCAGATTCTGCCTAATGTTCAGCTGACGCATTGTCAAAAACATTTATCACGAACCTTTTGAAGTTTCTTAGCTCCCCCCTAGTTATTAAAACTTGAACTGCAGAGTTTGTTATCAGCCTCAAAGCACACACAAAATACATCAGGTATTTTTTAAGTCAACCTTTCAGTCTGATTTTGAGACTATTATACAAAATAAAACGTTCCCAATCAGGTTAATGTCTGACAGATAATGCTGAACAGGCGTAACTGCCGTGCCTGATTGATCCATGAGACAATTTTCATTTCCTAATTTGCTTTTTATTAAACACTTTGCAATCAAAGGGAACGGCAAGGAGTCTGCCATTCTCGAAGCAGGTTTCCTGTGAAGACCTGATGTCGGCTTCAACGTTTTCAGACAACTTCTTGAATTTTTGATGCTATGCCGTAAGAATGTCTAAAATGTCGCGTCAATGGATATGCTGTGCTAGTGAAAAACTGCTATTGTGAATACAAATTAACTAGTACGACATCTGGTTTTGGTGCTTGCTGTATTCTTACCTACAGCTCCGCAAAAACAAACATCAGGGGTTCGGGCAGAATTTTCTGCAACGATTTAGAGAACATCTGACTCATGATAAAGCATATTTATCAATCACTTGCTGAACAAGCCAATCTTCTCACTGCCGGGGGCTTCACTCCCAACTAAGTTTATCACCAAACTGCCACTTTAAGTGGGTGTTCGGAAACTTTACACCTGGAGACAGACCAGCGGTTCCAGTAGACCCCTGGTGCTCTGCAAATGTCTCCTTAAAATGCATTCCTTGTCACAGATGCAGAAGACCTGGAAATAAACACATTTCTAACAGGCTTTACAAAACATCTTATTTTGCTATGCTCTTCTAAAAAGTAAATATGAAAGGCTCAGATATTTCTAATCAATAGGCTAATCTGATTCCCAGTAAGAAAAGAAAAGCTATTAATTTTGTGCAATGAACTAGCAGACTGCCCAATATTGCTGGAATTCTCCCCATTATACAAAATAACACACATTCTCTTACACACACACACAAAGCAAGCTAATAATGTCTTTATACCTTTCAAAGTAACCTTAATCAACAATATTAACTTGCAAGGCAAACCACTGCTTTTTGAACTGAACAAGAGTGAGCTTGACTCAACAGTGCCTGCACACTCAATACATGCAAGATGTGAGAGGCAGCAAAGAAATATCTTCTAAAATTATGTCTGTAAGCCAGAAATGGGATGATTCTTGACGGGGAGGATACACACTTGGAAACTTGGAAATTCTTTTATTCAGAGTCTTTAATGACCTCCAACCCAATTACATTTGCAACAAGACATGATAATGCAATTGCTCCCATTTAAAAGTATGTGTGAAAACTGAGCATTTTTGAAGCTTGATTCTTTTTTTTTTTTAATCATGTTGAGATGAAGCTCATTTACTTAAAAAGAAAAAATGAAAAGGAACGTCCTCTGCAGCTGGTCAAACAGATTATGAAACTCTAATCTCACTAGCCTGAGGAAAACGAAAACTGTTTTTCAAGTATCTATTTTATAGAGCATTGGCTTTATACTTTTTAAAAGACGCATTAACATAACTGATCAGAACATCCCAGAATGTTTCTGATCTAGTTAATCATATGACGTTATGACAGAGATACTTGTCATAATGCCAATGTTTCTAAACATTTCTAAAATCCTTTAAGTTCATATATTTTTCAAAATTAGACATGGGTAGGATCTATTTTAGCTTCTTTAGAAGTTTTTCCTTCCATTTTAGAGCTCTAGAATACTAGGAGAGAATATTTTAGATAGGCAGACATATATATACGTAGCAAAGGACAATGTCAGGCTCCACAGCCTATTTAAATGTTTCTGATAGCTTTTTATTCAAAACATTTTACTCTAGTTCCTGCATAACCCATTTCTGGGAGTACCCACCACCCTATTTCTTTAGCTCTAAAGTAATCTTTTTTGCCGAACTGGAATCATCAATAAAAAAATTAAGCATTTGTCTAGCTTAAATTTATTGGCCATGCTTCCCTTAAAGCCACCCTTGTTGCATAGCTGAGTACCGATGCATGTTGGACGATTTTGGTCTGCAAACTTCCAGCAGGTCTGTGCCCCTCCAAGCCAGCCCTGGTAACATCAGACTGAGGATTCCCCAGTAGAGACCCCTGGTACGAGCTTCACTGCAACAGGCAACAACAAGCACCCTACGTTTGACCTTTTGAGGCTGAAAATTTCACCGATGCAGGTAACAAATTAGGTGTAATTTATATACAGGCAAACTAGGGAGAGGATGAGAAGGGGAAAAACACTCGCCAAAGCTATTGCTGTCTCTCAGATATAGTTTTCATAGAATGTCAAGAGCTCTTACCATACTTGTGACAAAGCAGATGTGATTTCAATGGAGTTTTGATTTTTTTTTAAGTCTTTTTTGACCCAGTTTGGAGCTGAATGATGGCTGAAAGACTGTGCTAGTTCAGTTAGTGGATCTTTCTGCTGTGGCAGGAAAGTCTTAGGTGGAAATGCAGGAGAGGAGACAGGAGAGGAGAGGAGCAGACAGGAGAGGACCTCAGTGCCACACAGTGGAAGTTTTTGTTGAGTTACTTGTGAACCTAACCAGCCATCCCCAAGCTATCCCTCTGCTTTTTCTTCCAAGGAACTCCCACAGGGTCATGCCAAGGCAGTTAAAATACTCCCAACAGGTACACCAAGCCCAGAAACTCTACAGTGGGAGATGTTTTGCCTCAGACTATCATGAGTGATGAAAGTATATTGAGGAAATGCTCCTAAATCTTCAGCCTGTTCTTATACTCTTTCATGGGCATCTGTTATCAGATACCATGTCCCAGAAAATGAAGACAGATGGACTCCAGTTTGACCCAGCGCAGCCACTTCTATTTTCCTTGAGCCAAAACAATCTTTGCAGTTTACCTTCTACAGGACTTTCAGGCTTTTGAATGACAAGTGTCAAATCTCGATATCCACAGTACACTTCAGTCACCATCCAAAATGCTCTGCACAAGAAAAAGAACCCAGCTGGTGTCTTCTGGTTTCAGAAATGCTTGGTGAGAGTGTTTCTGTGCAGGTAGAAAATGCTACAAGAGTTTGACCGCCTGAGCAACGCTTGATCAGTGCTGAGCGAATGACTGCCAAACCTGTTTGGCACATCTAAAAGCAAAGCAGGCTTTTTTCATTTTCTCTTAGTTTTTTTTATATGTAAGTAGTTCCAAATATTCTTATATGGATGACATTTTTAAAATGCAAAAGCATTAAAAATAACAGAAAACAGATCAAGTTCTAAAGCGCCACCGGTTTCTCATTTGTGCAGCTACATACTAACGTATCTCATTAGACCTGCGCAGCACAAAGAGCAGAGCTTTCCAGCTACTTTATGCACACTCAGAAACTTTTCCTTATCACAAATGAGACATAAACTGCAGGAGAAACAATACATGGTGCAGTGTGAAAGAACTAAGAATTCCAGTGTTGTTAAAGTTGCATAAATCTTGATCTAGTTTCGGGATCTGATAAGGAAGCACAAATAGGCTCGTCCTCTGCAGAGGCAGGTTTCGCAAACAGCAAGTTAAAGGGGGAGAAGGGACATCAGCCTTCTCACATACACCAGCAAGGCTGGGTTATTAGAGACAGGTGCTAGCAAATGAGTCCACAGCAATGCCAAACTTGACTTGCAAATGCACATTTCCATACGATTCAGGACGGAGGGGAGACCTGGTAGAGGACAGTAGAAAAGAAAAAGCAGCAAGTAAACGCTTAAGGCAAGTATAAACGTTAACAGTGACGACAAAGACCTCTCTATATTCTTTGCCCATCAATCACATTTTCCTGTGTCCTTCTTTCTTTTCGGATTTACACAAATGTAAGTAGAAGTGATATGTTATTCTGGTAGAAGGAAGAAAACAATACATCAGGTACGAGCTGCTCCTTGGAGCTTAGAGCACAGTTGTGGTCAAAGGTGTTTCCAGGTATGCAGACAATTAAAATCCACTGATACGAGTCAAATTGTTACATAGCCTTCAGTAATTGCTGTTTTACGTTGCCGAATTACAAGTGCAAAACCGTTAAAGGATATGAATGATATTAATATTAGGAACAAAAATGTAAGGAATTTAAATATAGCCATATCAAGAAAAGCAATGCTTTTTTCTGAAGCCAGAGAGAGCCAATACAAGTCTTGGATTTCTCCTTCAAGCTGCCTGCAGAGTTCTGGTTTGGTCCAATTGTGCAGGTGTTCCTGCAGGTATCTAACGTTTGGGAGCCTGAATTTTTATTTATACAGTTTCATTCTGCCACTCCCAAGCTTCTCAGTAAGCAAACAAACTCACTTTTCATGTTTAGTTTTCTCTCGTTTGTACTTTCACCCTCTCTTACATAACTAACTTGGAAGAGAGCAGCAGCACGGAGAGCGCCCAGGGCTCCTGGCGTGCGCGCAACGGATCGGACGCTCGCCTGCAGGCATCATCCCTCCCTGAATAAGCACATCCTCTTCCCATGTCTCCTCCAGTTTAGATCCTGGTGGTGGAAAGGTGGATGCTGGGTGAGAAGGGAGTCACACCAGCAACAGGAGTAAGAGGGCCAAGCTGGACCATGGTACCACATATGGGCACCCATGGCAGTCCCTGAGCAGTCACATAGAAAATACAAAGGAAAACGTTACAGCACTTCAGGCTTTCACATCTTTTCCACAGTTCTAATACAGAGAGCTAGTACGACCTTCTGTTGAAATCAAACTGTTGCACCCCAGAGACGGTGACTCTCAGGAGCCTGGATGAATTCTGGACTAGCACTGCTGCCCATTTGGCAAGAGGGCAAATGCTGTGCTTTTAGGAAAGCACAGTATATCTGCATGAAGCGTTGGTGCTGACATGCCCTAACTAATTATTTCCCAGGAAAAGGGACTGTTTCGTTTTCTCCTGATCTGGTTCTAGAAGAACTTGCATTCATTCATTTTTGTTTCACAAATGATCTGATTTGTTTTCAGGACCTTGTCGAGCGATGTTCTCCTTCCTCCCCACACAGCAAGCGTTATTCCTTTGCGATGGTCTAAACTGTAAGACAGCAAGCCCCAGTGCAAAACTGAGCTGTGACTTTACGGCAGATCTCCATAAGGAAGTGAACGGTGCATTGTATGTTTTGTCTTCTAAGGCCAACACAGACACGTTTGAAGCCCATGATCTCATGCCACGCTGGGCCAGGAAAATGGCATATTCAGGGCATAGGTTTCCAGCATACAAATACTCATGAGGTGATCTGATGTACCTCTATTCACCTGCCAACAGCCCTGGCAGAAAAATAAACAGGTTCTGGAGATGAGCTGCTGCTGGAGGCAAAGCAGGAACCATTAGAAGAGCTGCCCTGACCTGCGAGGAACGGGCCTTTTTGCTTTGAACTTCAGATCTTAATGAATTCTTCATAACTGGCAATCTGGGGTTTTCACTGAGGATATATTTCTCTTGAGGTGCCAAATGCAGGAGACATATTCAACATTAGAAACACAAATTTTGTGTCTCCTGGTTGGTTGGCTGAGCTGGTGAAGGCAGTTCCAACAGGTATCTTCACCGCTACTGCAGATAACTGTGTTGTATCAGGGATTAGATTCATACATGAACATGCATGAGTGCTGAAGGATTTGCTTTCATAATTATTAACATATTGACTTAATTGAAGTTATTGACTTCAGTGCCGTGAAAGCTTGAACTAAAAATAAACAGAGACAGTTTTAGTAACAGAAGAAGTTAAAAAGTGGTTTTGTGTCAGAGGAGCAAGTCTTTTGTCGTGCTTGACTAATCTCTGCTTTACTGCTCTTCCAGTCCTCTTATCTGGCAGTTGCAAAGGGAACGTTGCCAAGAAGCTCATTTAGAGCCCTAAATTTTATCCTGTAGGCAACACTTATTTCAGTTTCCTAAGAATAAATTTAATAGGCAGACCCCTGAAGAAGAAAACAGGTGAACTCTTTGCTCCATAAAATAGTCTTCTCGCTGGAGGACCTCAGGCTCTCTGAAGAAGCCAAAGATACAAAACTATTGATGCCTGCACAGAAAAGCTTAAGAAAAAGCTTCAGTCTTGAGGTTCCCAGTCTTCCCAATGAGCTTCAGCCTCAAGTCCCCAGTCTTCTTCATGTATGTTTTCAAGGGTCAACAAATAAAGTATTTACTATATCAAACCCTGTTCATCAATAAGAGAATCAACACAGTGTAGATGGTGCATGAATCAGCCACAATAAACCATTCCTGGGGAAGGCATCCCAAACTCCAATGCAAGATGGACTACGCACATGGAGCGCAGAAGTCACGTGCAAAAGGCTCAAAGAATAATGGATATTTTCAATAAAACTTAGTTTTTCATCTTCTTGTATACGCATGTACTATATGTGCACATAGAGACAGTTTCCTTGAACTGCAAGGCAACAAGGTGAACTGGGCCTAACTGAAAATATTTACAATACAAATTTTAACGGGAAAAGGAGCAAAGTACGATATACAGGAATAGAATTTTATTCTGTTTCTGGACTCTAGTGCTATTTTGGCTGCCAATAGTGCACAAAATTTCCACTGAAGGGCAAGTCAAACCAATTTCCCTTAGGATGGAGGCATCCAAAAACTTACTGAGGTTATTATATTAGTGCCTACGCATTCTTTAAGCAGATGAACTGCTTCATTTTGAATCTATGTCAAACCACAAGAACTAGCTGATAATAACATTCAATTAAAATGATCTCGTTCTTCTAGAAAAAAATTTGGCTAACAGCTACATCTCACATTTTCTCACTGGGCACAATAAGGCGATTGATGCTAGAAGGAAACAGGATAGGTTTATATCAAGGATCTGAGGGGTCAGGTTTGGTGACAGTGTTTGTAGGTTTAACCTCTTCCAAAAATCTGTTAGATGAAAAAGCCACTTCTGCTGAACACGAAACTGAGAGAAAGTCAGAGCTAGAACTCGCAAATATATAAGTTGTGCTAATTAGACAGATGTTTTGAAAACCCCAAACTTTACACTCGATGCATATTTGTATCTTTTGATGTTGTACTTGGTGCTGCTTCACACCACTCAGGGCTTACTGAGAAAAGCAGAAGCTGCTCCCCCGCTAGGCTGTCTGGGTGAGTTTCCCATCTGATCCACTGAATACACAGATAAAAGTTGCCCGATACTTTTTTCCTTTTCAAGAACAGTACCGTAACTTGGAAAGTTCCTTTATTCTCAACTCCACTGATGCAAGAAAGTGGCAGAAATACAGCAGCTTTGGCTGCTTTCCTGTAGTAGTTCTTTGTAACCAATCCTTTAATGCTAAGGAAACAATAGGTATTTTCATTTTGTATGGAAAAAAACACTCTAGTTATAGAAAATAAAGGCCATGCCTTCCAAAAATTGTAAGAGTGCTACTGACCACTTGATTCTACTGCTACCCTGCCTTTAAATATTGGTAAATAGTTAGCCGGTGCAGGTATCAGATTCACCAGGTGTCTCTTGTTACGCTTAAGAAAAGCCCAACTATTACGAAAAAACTTGGTACGTTTAACAAAGATATTTCTATTTCACTGTGATCTGCCATTCAAACGTGTTCGCCAGTCATTTTTCAAAAAACACTCTGATATTTGATCTGCTTGAGTTTTAGTTACATGGAGAGCTGGAGAGCCAGCAGAAAATTCTAAATAGAATCTGAAGATTTCTAAAGTCAACACAAATTTTGGCAAGAGCATTTTAATGTATAAAGCTGAAATCCTCGGTGACTCTCTCCTGCTGATATCCCTGGAGCAGCCCGCACCGTGATTAGTACAAAACCAAAAGCAACCTATATTAGAAGATACAGTTTTGCAAAAAATGTTTACACAAACACTGGCAATTGTGTAGGCATGCTGGAATCAGCCAATGCAATCCGGTGCTATTTCGGCTCGCTCCTGGGATCAGCCCCTCCATAAGAAAGGTATCTAAGGGAAATATATGTTGATAAGTAGACCAAGTCCACATCCCCAAATCTCTATTTGCCAAACCCTGCAACTTGTGTTACTGTGCCAGGCTTTAAAAATCTTTACTACAGAGTAATAAATGTTTGTGGACTACGGAAGGTTTGCTTTGAAGATGTCATTTTCTCCAGCAATCTTTTGTTGGTTGAATATATAGTTCACACATATTGTGTTTCCACCTACACGGCTGGAGAAGCCCTGCAGTCAAGGCTGTTCCAGGAGCAGGGAAGGAGGCTGCGTTCCAGGAACTCGCTGGAAATGGAACAAAGAACAGCCCTTGGAAAGTCTACACAGTCCTATGCACAGACTGTTTTACAGATGCCCTGTGTTTGGAGGACATTAGACACTTGTTTTTATCTTTATCTTTTTTTTTTTTTTTCCCTCTCCAGTAAAGTCCCAGACTTTTGAGCCCAGGCTCTTCCTCCCAGGCAGCCTGCCTCGTAACTCCTGGGTATCTCCCCAGCTCTTTCTTTCTAAGCGCCACCTTCTCCTCCACATAAAAGTCCCTGTGCTCTCTGGAGAATAAAAGATCTTTGAAATGCAACAGTAAACTGTAACCATCACAGCAGCCTTAAAAAGCTAATTTTCATTTTCTTATATCATAAACATTGTCTACTTTGAGCTGCATAGGCTTATGTCAGTATTACTTAACACGTACTAATAAAAGTGTTTTCTCCGTACCTTTCTAATCGCCTAGGACCCCACTCAGTGTTATTACTCCTGTCTTGTCAGTTAAAAGCAGTGAATTTAATGGCTTGTTTTGAATTCCTTTTCACCATTTTCCCAGTGCAAAATTAGTGTAGTCCACCTCATCAAAAGAAATCAACAGCTTAGCTATATAAGACTTTATATTTTGTTATGCATTTATGGAATCTTTAAATCCATAATTTGGAGACTGGCAGATGTAAGGGGGCATCCCCTCTAGGGCTAAAAAAAAAGAACAAAAAGGACTTCATGCAGCAAAGTGCCTTCTGGAGGGAAAGCAAAACACCAAGGACAACAACGATAATGTAGGAAAAAGTAAAAATACAAACTTTTAAACCTGCCGAATAAAACTGGACTGCAGTTCAGAGGACTAGGCAAGCACTAGTTCTAGTCTTTTATAAAACTTGTAAGTATGAATTTGCTGTTGGCCACGGTAAGTTCTTCAATGTGTTGAGACATGAAAAGCCAAGAAAAATGCCAGAGTGCAAAGCTTGCTGCAGGAAAAAAAGATGACTCAATTCTTTGTCTCACAAAGCATGTCAAAGATATTATAAAGTACTTACAGATGCTCAGCCACTCAGATTGCCTGATTGGCCAAACATCTGAAACCCTGTAATTTTGAAGAGAAGGTACTATGCTTCAGACAATGAAATAATTTCTGTGGCAACAGAAAAAGAGATATGATTTTGAAAAAGAGAGAGGACTTGTTAAAATCAGCATTTCAGTTGTGATTAACAACTCTTTAACCTTAACACAAATATAGGCCTATTTCTACTACCATTTATAATGAATGTGCCAATACAGCCTTTCAAAGATAACCATGTAATGGAATCAAGAGACAGAGCATGAGCAACAGTTGATAAGCTCGGGGCTAAACTCTCATTTCTCTAACAGACTGAATCTGGGTGAAACTAGTATTCATATAAACAAAGGCTGTGAAAAACAGGTGCCTCAGAGTTTGGACCCCATGTAAAAGGGAAAGCAAAACCATAAAAGCGCCGCCGATTTCATTTATCTATTCTTTTGGAAGACACAATTTCCTCTGCTCATCAAACAGAATATAGGAGATTATGAGCAAGATAATGTTATTTGCCTGGTAAATTTTAATGACTGCTTTACAATGCTAAGGTACAAATGTTGGTGCCTTGTAATTCCCCACTAATAAAAGACACTGCAGAGTTATTAGTATTATTATAGACTAAAGTCAGCGACAAACAAAGAGAGATCCATGAAAAATGACTCCGTGTATTTAACATCAAGACGGTCCCTTAAAACTCTTTATCTCACCATGCCAAATAGTTTATCATGCTAATGCTTAGCCACAAAACCAATTAGATGGATTTGACATCCCTCTGGAGAACTTTGTGACACACGCATCTCTGAAGATCTTCAATGACTGACAGAATTTGGCATGTCTGTGGCCATCGAACCATCACAAACAGTAACGCATGTTCCGACCAGATGTCTTATAAGACATGAGTCAGTGTCAGCTTCAACAGTGAAATGCTGACCTCCTTTTCACAGGCACTGTTAGCTAAAAAAAAACCAAACACCTTCAGCCAAGTTTCAATTAAAAATACAATAAAATATTAAAAAAGCTTATAAATAATGTGGATCTTATTAGCAAAAGTTTATTACACAGCTATTCAACAGTAGTCTAGATTATAACAGCTAACCCTACTGCGTCAATGTATGCTGGAGAGGAGAGCAAGTCAAGACTCACTTAACAAAAAGTCCTTGAAATAATATACGTCTTCACTTTACCCTAAGTTCTAGGTTTTTGTTTTTAGTTTACACTAAGTTTACAGGTTCTTTTTCCTAATTAATGTCCTCAGTACTATCAGTTACACATGCTCATAGCCTTCTGAACAACCAGCCATTACAGTCTTTCTGCTGTAAATACAAACAAAATGCTGAACATGTAAATTGTTCCCCCTTTATTTGCCACAGCTTGGAAACTTGTCAGCAGCCTTAACAAAAAGGTAAAGAACTGAACTGGCCCGGCTTTCTCAAAAGGGTCTGACGAGACTGCAATGCACTTGTTAGATGTGGCTTTAACACTGGGTGATCTCATTTCCAAAATCACTCTACGGTTTTGTTACTGTTTGGATCCCGAAACTGTTCTCGCAGAAGGGCTGATGTACAGACTGACGCACGGATCCGGAGCTCAGGAGTTAATTTCCATCTCTGCCACAAACCTTGGACAAAGTCAAGGCTCTACCCTCCAGTGTCTCCTTTGTAATATAGGACCAAAAATGCTTCTTCTCTGTACTCTAGATCAGGTCAATTTAGGTTGTATGCTCTCTGATGTCTCTCCTCCCTTAATAAGCACTAACAAGGACATCTAAAATACTGAGAGTTAGCTTTACTCGGGACTTTTAAGCCAACAAATTAGAATTATTTATTTCTTACTAAACCCAACACTGGGTATTGCAGAGGACGATGGTGGTATTCCAAAAGGTATTTTGAGGACAACAGACTATACTTCTGCAGGACTACAGTCACTCAGTTCATGTTCCCACAGCTCTGACGTGCTTTTTCTTTTAATACAAAATATTATTTGTAATTACAAATGGAATTTGCTAATAAACATGGTTGATAATGAAATATAACTACACGCAAAATTAGCTTGTTCACAAAATTTTTAAAAACACAGTTCTTCTGATACCCTGCATTTTAGAGATGTTTGTAAATACCGCCAGTATATTTTGACAACTACTTTCTGGAAACAAAGATATCAGGTGCCCTTAAAGAAACGTTCTGAATGCTTTAAAACATCCCAAGGTTTAAAATAATTTGTTTTACTTTTAGCAGGAACCAAACATGAAAGGGAGGGGGGATTATGCAAATCAAACAAGAAGGGCATGCGGCCAGGCATGCGGCCCCGGCGCAGCAGGACACAGGCAGTGCGGCGGGGTGGGCTGGGCGGCAGACGGGTGCTCCGAGCACCGAGCCCAAGTGACCACGCACCCTCTTTATGGGGCAATTTGCTGGCACGACATGCCAAAATAGAGTGATATCCATGTAAACCCAGCCCCTGTGGAGACAGTATTCCAGAATAAAAGGAAATAGAGTACCCCACACAAGGACTGACTCAAGCATAACTATAGCAGAGTAAGTATCCTCTTATAGTTGCATGGAGAAATTTCACTGTGTTGATGAAACCCTCAGTCCAACCTTTGCATAGGGGAAATTATCTTTTTGCTCCAAGATACGACAGCATCTAACAAATATATGATGATGGTGAGAGTACTCAATGCCCACATAGGTCCAGACAATTTAAAAGCGGAAGTTTTCTCCTTTGTTCTGCTATGCCTATAAAATACACTTTTGGGGTTTTTGCCCCCCTCTCAACATTTTTAAACATAACAAAGAAAAACAACTGTTTCAAAAATTTTCACATGAAGGGGAACATTATTATATGACATTTTTTCCTAAAAATCTTTTAAGTCTTATTTATTAACAGAATTAATCTGATCATAAGCTGGCTGACACACAAAGTGTTGAAATATGTCCTCTTCAAACCATGTTTTGCTAATGAAGTGTTGGTGTTAATTCAGGGGATATAACAGAATCCTAGAATCTGTAATATGAGCCAAACAACAAATGTGGTTCCTCTGGCAAAAAAGCATCATTTTCTCCCTTTTCTGTTGTGGGTTTGTCACTGCATGCTCTCCATCATCCATTTCTTTCCAGAATCTACTTTTTGATGTGGAGTCCCCACTTGGCCATCAATTTCGTCATTAAAATGCTCTGAACATGTTTTGCAGTTCCAGTCCCAGGAACTGTTTTGCACTTTCAATCCCAGGATTCAAAAGGATTTAACAAAAAAAAACTAAGGCTGGGATTTCATAAATAACCTCAAGGTATCTCTACAATACAGTCAACTTTATGCTAGTGCTGAGTCCAGCCAGTAACCACTGCCAAAAGCAGCAGCAAAGTTAGGTAAAGGCTCTGACCATTTGGCTGTATTGAGCTCCGGGTTGTTGTGGCTAGATTGCTATCGGGATGCAAGAAAAATAGTTTAAATTTAGCCTTAATAAGTTTACACTACACTTCAATGACCAACGTAGCTCCTGCATAGACATTCTCAAGAGTTCAGCACCCAAACCCTTACTGGAGGGTGCCTTCCGAAATCCCAGTCTAAAGCATCACAAATGGGTTAACAGACATGGCAATTTAAGCAGCTTTTCCAAGCATCTGCAGGGCATTAATATAATTGTGCTCTCAACTAATCCTATGGTCTAAACCAATGGTTCCCGATCTTTGAAGTGTAAGCACATTGCAGGAGAGGCATGGCACAGAGACCAGGTGAGCTTTGCCGGATTTGCCCCATGCCAGGCCAATTGCAGTGTCCTTGTACTCTGCTCCAAAGAATGCAAGCCCTGGTAAGTTCAAAGCAAAGATATCTACAGCACTAAACAGCAAGCTGTGCTTTTGGGATCGCTCTCTGTGCCAACGCTGTCGTAATCCCAACAGGCTCAAACTCAACAGCAGCGAAAAGGCAGCGACGGGAGTCACTCAGTTGTTCAATGCCTTGTCAGACCGTTGCTTCTTAGGTCTTTGCTATTAGACATTGCAACTCGACGGCATCCAAACTGGTTACTTTATAAGCCACAAGAAAGGAATGTGATGAGCCAAAATGTTATCCCGATTTTATGACCCTGACAGCACAAACTTTGACTTGCCCTTAGGCCAGACAAATCACGGTGTAATACAGAATGCCAAGTACTTTAAGCATTTGTCTCAAACTGACCCAAACTGAGGCCATCTGAAGCCAAAAAGGGTTGCTCAGATTGGGTTTTTAGGTTGTCAAAAGAAGCAAAATGTCCTTAAAAGTCTCATTTATTCTTTTTCACTAATGTTTAAGATACTATTTAAAAAAAAAGATTAAGAAGATAGATACAATTGTGGAATAACAATTTAGAAATCTTTAACTAGCAAAGAGAGTCAGGAATTTGAATTAACATCAAAATCATGTATTATGGCATCCACATCTGGATATCACTTTACTGACTAAATCCAAAACTTCTCTGAAAGCCAGTTGGTTTCTGTAAAAATGTATTTCTCCCTTTGAAAGGAAATAATAATTGGAAGGTCTTACAGGAAGTCAACCCAATACCATATAAAGGAAATTGCAATCTGTTCCTCAATGTTAGTTTAAATCAATGTTATATTTAGCAAATGCCCGCTTTTAACGATAGTCTTTTCAATAGCTTATATTGTATTAAGTTTTCTCAAAGGCTTATGCTATATTAAGAATTGCTTTGTCTTTAGAATGTTTCTTTAATCCTCCCTCAAGGTCTTCAGCTTGCTCTAGGTTAGATGTTGTTCCCCATCTCTAGGACATCTAGGATTCCACTTTCACGAAAACCATTTTTTTTTTCTCCAGACTAATAAAAAGCAAAGTATTTCTGCATATGCTCATCTAGAAGTATGTGTGGTTTTTAAAAATACTAAGTGATCAAGTATTAAAAACACCTCTTTCTGCTTCCAGAAGCATACACAGCAGTTTACCTTCCTAAGAATTTTCTGTTTGGGTATCTGGCTTTCAGTAAATTTCCATTAAATCAGTGGTTTCAAAGGAAGATTTTTTTTAAAAGTACAATATTAAGGATACTAAACAAAGTTCAGGAACTCCAAGCATAACAGCTGTTGCAATTTCTTCCCCAAATTGACCAAATCTTACAAAATATACTCATAGCACCAGTGCTAAAATGTCTTTGGGACACTGCTCAGAAACCCTGTGCAGAATTCCACTTTGGTTTTTATGTATTTCATTACATTCTGACGTAACAATGTCAAAATTAAGTTTATAAGAGCTGAACACAGATTTTCATGGAGAAGGATTTCATAAAACCTATCATCATTAGTGTTCAAAAACTGTTGTTACCAACAGCTGAATTATTTCCACTGAATGTAATTTAGTTTAGGTGAATCCATAAATTCAACAGTAGCACTTGCATCAGGTGCTAAGAAAAAAGCTGGTAAATGGTCTAAAATACCTATTTCAAATATCTAACTCAAGAAGGTATAGCGCATGATAACTGTTGAATTACAGCATGTTTCTGACTACATGGAAAACTGTTCCACTGTCACAGGGTTTCTGTATATTTAGAAGGCCACTGGAAAAGTGGACAACTACAAATAGCACATTTTCCTAATCAGCAAAAATCCACCTGTACCACAAAATAATGTGATTTAACTATTTGCAGATCCTTGTGATAATACAAGCTACCTCTAGTGATTCAGTTTGGATAACAGGTTATAGCCAACATCTATATGGGTATACATTTGACAGAAGAGACTAAAGATCGATCAGAAAGAAAATTCTGTTCCTCAACACACACACAAATACAGACAGACATTTTCCTTGAGGGGGGAAAAAAAATAAATCATTAAACAAAAAGAACACTCTACAGATGATGAGATAGTAATGTCAACCAAATTTCCTTTCGCGAATCATTCAGACGTTGAGGACAGCGTTAACTGTGCCGTAATTGAACATCAGATGGGTCCAACATGTAAAAACTCCCATGGTTTCTTTTCAGCACAAACAGTTAGAAAAACTGTAGGAGTTAATTTTTTCATGAGTTTCTAGGCTTAACAACAGAATTGTTTGTTTGGTACTAGCAAATATCTTTATAAAGACAAAGAGGAATTTCCTTCTTCTGTACAACTTTTAATGAAGTGTTTTGGTTGTCAACCCTAGCAGATTACATAGTTTCAAAAATCTTCCATTGCTCTTTACTACTCTGAAAGGAAAAATGTCTAAAAAATAATTCTGCTTGCTTCTGCAGGTGGGATTCTCTGCAGCTGCTTTGAATCAGGGTGTCAAAGCAGCAAGGAACAGTGTGAATATTCAGAACCTGTAGTCTCTTAAAGCTTCTTTTTCAAAAGACCTGAGAATGCAACTCTGATGCAAAATATGTATAGAAATCTAATGAACAAAAGTTACAAATAACAAGTATTTTATTCCATTCATATTTAGCAGAGACTTTGTTTTCAGTGGAACCTGAGGACACGCTTTCCTTCACTGCAGCCTTAAGCATGAAAGGCGAGATCGCCTTGTGAAAACCAAGCTAAAGCCCGTGCCGTACTGCTGGCTCTCAGGTGGTGCAACTCGGCTCTCCTATTCGTCACCTTTTTTTTTCCAAGTACTGCAAGCACTGTATACAGGTGCTGAAAATATGTTAAAATATCTGAGTCAATATTAAAAGAAAGAGAACAGGGAAGTTTCAAGTATTTGACTGAAGTGGATGGATTTGACTCGCCAAAACCAAACGTTTTATGCGGCATATGATCAGCTAGAGGAAAGAGAGCCTGAGTCATCAGCTACATCAAAGTCAAGGTCCAGTGAATGGAATTAGTGAGCGCCCTGTGAACAGGACCGATACCTGCATTCATTTGCCCACTGCAGAACTTTTAATTACACTCAAACAGCCAGTAGCATCAGTGACTAAAATCCTCAGATTACCTTGATTGCTCTGTCATTATCTGTAATCAGCTGCTGCTTCTTATCTTCAAACTTTTGTACAACTTCCTGGAGCCGCTGCTCTGCGGCAAGCTGCTGCCGGCTGCTCTCCTCCGTCAGAGAGGAAATGGTTGTCTTAAGTTCAGCTATGATCTAAAAAGAAAACAGCATGCTAAATCTCTCGTCAGTGAAAGGCACGTATTTTACATGTTTTTATGCTCAGTGCAAGCATGGCATTGGCATACTCTGCTGTGCAAGCTAAATATTTTAAATTAACGTATTACACAGTAGCAAGCATGAAATTCCACGCAGAGAAAAAGGAATAGAGTAAGGTTGCGAATGACAAAAATTGCTGAACACAAAATATTTGGAAGGGTTTTCCACTATGACATTCCAAAATATTTAATCATGAGAACAAAGCACATCTGTGATCTTCAAAATAGAGCATGTTTCCAGTCTTCCACTGCACTGAAACCAGTACTGCAAATTTACATAGTGATGGTGGTGGTCATTTTCTAGAAGGATACTTTATAGCTTGATACTGCAGAGAAAACCCCAAATTTACATACTGGACTGAAATTTAAACTTGATAGTGAAATTTCTGAGCTGCTGAAAGGAGCATATTCTGCTTAGCAATACAGTGAGGACCTGATTCAATGTCCAGGACCCTTAAGCTAGACCTTTTACATGATTCTGTCATGATTAGTTGAAATGTACTTGTTTCACCTTTTTTATCACTGTGGAAAATCATAACTAAAGCTGATCCTTCAGGCATATTTACAGAATTTTATGCTGACATGTAAGTCATCACCCAGCAAAGCACTTAAACATATGGGAGAGTCACTGACTTTAATGTATATGTATTCAAGCTTAAGGTTAAGCTGCTGTAACAGCATAATATAGTCTAATTCTAAAAACACTTCAGCACACAGGCAGTTCAGGGAGAGACTACCAGAGTGCTCAGACCTGTGTGTTTGCAAGGCCTCCTCATTGGTAGAGAAACATTTAACTATACTAAGGCCACAGTTATTTAGGAAAAAATGTTTGGTTTTTTTTTTTTTTTGAACTACTAACAGGATATAGGACTAACATAATAAGAAGTACTCTACAAATGAAAGTACTAGAATCTCTGGGGAAGGGAAAAAGGACCGATTAAAACTCTACTGGAAATTTATTTATCTGTTTTACTACCTGAAAACCCCAGAGAGTAACAAAGATTATGAGTAAAACCTACATGGATATGTCTGTATTTCTTTTCTAAAAACAAATACATATTAAAGAAGATAATATACCAATCAAAAGGAAGGCTATTTGCTCTTAATGAGATCAATGGGCCAAAGTATAGAGATTATCTGGATAGGTGTAACTCTTTAGGCAGAATTAAGCAATATCACTGGGTTTGCAATTTAGATCAGCATTTAGATGACACACAATTTGCACAAACGTGGCTTTGCTAGGCGTGTAACACATGCAGTGAGAAAGCAGGAGAAAGCGACGGATCATATAAACTATTAAGATAACAACTTTAAGCCATGCAAACCTATACCACTTTGTGTATGTTCCATTTTGTCACTTTTAAAAAAGAAAACAAAATACCAAACCCTTTAACATAACGCAAGTGTGAAATTTAAAGCTCTTACTGGGTTAAGACCCTGGCCTAGCATAAGAGTTCTGAAATGCATGCAAGGAAGTTTCAGCATGAATTGATGGAGAAAGATCTGCTTTGTGCAGTACTTTTCAGAGAAAAAAATCTGTTTACTTTGTATAAACTTCAGAGGAAATTTCTTGAAATATCTTCTCTGTGTGGGTGTTAAAAGTGAATGTTCCAAGAGGCCACAGAGAGTAAGATTAGACAGATGTTGTCAGCAACACGACCACAAGAAAAGTTGCAATTGACCTATTATTAATACTGAGCTACAAAAAAGACTATGTTCAAGTGACTTTAGGGATTTGATTCAAACCCACAAAAGTAAAGAAATTCAGACATCAGGGTGAAACTCCTCTATTGTGCCAGATAGCCCTGACGCATGATGTATGTGTTGTGTCTGCCACAGAAAGCGCAGAGGAACGCCAGTTCTGGTCATTGGGTCCATCTCTCCCCAGTAAAGAGAACAGTGTATTACCTACAGCAATGCCTAGCTTAAAAAAACCCATGTGTCAAAATTTTTCCATTTTGAGACTATTCTACAGGCCAATAAATTTCAGTCTGACAAAATTTATGATGACATTTAGGTTAAGTAGTTGTTACCTTGCACTACACTACCTAGGTGTTCCCACTGTAACAATTAAAGCAATTTCCCTCACCCCTTGTTTAAAAATTGAGAGATACTTAAATTATTCCATCTCTCTTTAATGAATGGACCAAGACCCATTTTTGTTGTGACAGTAAACTATGTCTGGCATAGAGAGGCTGACTTTTGATTACGCTCGCTAGGCATGGCAATAGCAGAAAAATGACAATGCCAAAAGGTAACAGGCAATGAAAAGGATCTCTTCCTTAAGCTCTGGCATGCATCAAATGTTCCTTTTTGAGCTTTATCAATTTTCTGCTATTCAGGTTCAGCTGACAAGATAAAAAAATAGGGGTTTTTTTGTTGTTGTTTCTTTCTTTCTTTCTAAATAAGGCTCTCAACAAATTACTAAAAAGGCATTTAGGAGACCATTCTCTCTGATTTATCACAGAATTGTGGAATTGGTGAGGGTGCTTCGAAGGGAGCAGGTCAAAGCAGAGTCACCCAGAGCTGGTTGCTCAGGATCATGTCCAGTCAGGTTTTGAGTATCTCCAAGGATGGAGACCCCACAACCTCTCTGTATGCAAATAAATTTGCAGAAAATACACACTAGGTTCTAGAAATATAGTGTAAAAACATATTTGCCAATGATTCTGATAAATGCAGTCTCAAAAAATGTCGTGTGAAAAAGTGATAGTCCAATAAATTTCACTGAAGCAACTAACGCCAAAATTTTGGACAAGTGTTACAGAGAATGAGACTCAAAGGTAGCTGAAAAGCTGAAATCAGGACTTTTAAAATCTTTTAAAGTGTTTGTAAAACAGTAAAGTTTGTAGTTTGTCATTCACTCACTGATCACCTCTGCCTAGTTTGAGGCTTCTAAACCATTCTTTGTAGTGTTTTTATTGATTTTAAAGGAGTATTATTAGACTATTATTACTATTGCTGAAAACACACTTTGCAAGTAAAAGGCAGGCATTCTGCGGTGGTTAGGAGGAATGAGAAGAATGACACCTCCACATAAATCCTCGTGGCAATTTTCTTATTATTAAAAGCTTAACTTCTGGTTGCAACTCCATCATTTTTTTTTTTACACTTCAGTACTACCTGTCAATCAAACTGAAAGCTGAAATATTTAAAAATCATCCTGTCTTATCATTTTTAAGCATATATGTAAATTCAGCATACATTTTCATCTTCCGTGTTCAAAAGACTACTCCGAAGAACAGAAACTCAAGTCAAAACCAGTTTGCTTTCAGGACACTGACATTCTTCAAAGCGTTATTTTGGGCAAAAACGCTGAACTGGCTAGGAGCAACGACAAACATCAAGAAGGCACAGCTGGGACTGCCGCCCTGCCATCGGCCGTGCGGGCAAACACCACCTTGTGACACGAAATGCAAGTCCTGGTTGTGCAACTGTTCCCGATTTTACGAGATGTGCTCATTGAGGGGACACCTCGCCTTCCTTCCCACCGACTGACGGAGGACTCAGCCCTCTTGGGTCCTCAGGAGAGGAAAAAGTAAACATAGAAGCATAGAATGGTTTGGGTTGGAAGGGACCTTTAAAGATCATCTATTTCCAACCCCCCTGCCATGGGCAGGGACATAAGTAGATGAAAAAGGTGAAATTTAGAACTCAAAAAAAACCCCACCCGTTTTTTCTGGTCAGCTTAATGCTCTGTGTTTTTTGAAAGGTTAAAGTCTGCAAGAAAGACATTGGATGTTTGATTCGGGAAATGGCTATGGCTTCTCTTGATCATCAAGAGCAGAAGTAATTACACTTTTCATCAAGTTTCCAAATCAAATGGATTCACATGAGGTTCCTGCCTTCTTGCTACCTACCTGCGAGGATTTAGCCAGCTTCTGACTGTACTCCTTCTCAGTCTGCTTCAGCCGGCTGTTTGCCTGAAATACACACAAAAGGCAACCAGATTAGCTCAGATGAAGAACGTGTACAGACACTTTGCCACCGACCCCTCTGCTTGGCACCTCATCCACATGCCTATCGCTGAGCGGCTGGGACCCGCGCCAACTCCAACGCCCTTTTGTGGCAGCCAAAAAACCGCAAGGGCTTGCCTTTGATCTCGGGCCAACTATTCATCACTTAAAAGAGGGGAGAAATTGTACCTCTGCTGCCAATTATTAGAAAAACATAAAGACTTCTGCGGATTTAAAAAAAAAAAAAAAAGAGAGAGCGAGAGTGTGTGTGTGTGGCAGGGGGAGGGAGGCAACACACACACGAGTTTATCGGGGTGACCTCGTTTCTGAACGGAGGGAAAGGGAAAGGGGAAAGTCCCAAGCACAGGCTGCAAGGGTACAGCACGACGTGGAGGACACGGCTTCGTGTCTCAGCTTGGTGTCTGCAACTGCCTTCTGTCCCATTGCACGTCCCTTCTTTTTTAAAGGTGGCAGTTACACTGAAAATTGACCCAACATGCAGCTGATCCAACTGGGAGCTCTTGGACATACAGCTCTTTCCTTCTCCTAGCATTTTTTTCCACAACTCAAAGATAAAGAATAAAACGAACTGAAAACAAGGCTGCTTTGTCATATTGGAATCCAATAAGCAACTATTTCTAGAATTCTGGGGAAAAATAGCTCTTAAGGTTTTTTCCTCAATTAATTTAATTTCAGAAATGATTTGATAATAACTAAAAAATAAATTAAATTTCATTTCAGGACACAATTCTGATTTGTATTTTTCTTGCCAAGTGCCACAGTATTATATCGATAGACCGTCCTCAAAACACTGTCCTCAAATGAACCGCTAAGCGCTCTCATGTTCTTGGCTCTAAAATTTGAGGACAGGTGTCTAAGATAAATATTTTCTTAGGGGGACAGAATATCACGAAGCTGAGTTCTGAAGCAAATTTAAGCTGATTAAGTTTTCAAAATCTATCTGACCTCGTGTTCAAATCTTTGATCTGTCGTCCTTAGTTTTACGGCACAGCATCCAGCGCACAAACACAGGCTCCTTCAGCTGCCTGTGTGCCAGCGCCTGTTTTGGGGGACCACAGAAGCCGCGGGGGCCCCCTGAAGCCTCTGAACCCTGCTTGGATCCAGTTGCAAGACTGAAACTCCAGTCCTGCAAACCCCAGGGATTTCAGTCAAGCAAATAGCCTTATTGATTTTACTGGACTATACATTTAGGAGCTTAAAGTTGCAGACAGTGTTTGCGAATCACTGCAAAGCATGATAGGGCTCGAATCATCTTGTACAATCCAGGCAGTTATGTATGGTGCAGCTTAATATAAGTATATTACAGCCAGTTAAAAATAATCTTAAAGTTTACATGATACTGCAATTTAAGATCTGGAACCCCTTCAGATTCCAAAATACATGGAGGTCTCTATATTTCATCTGTTTGTTGGTACTAAGAAATCTACTAGAAAAGTTAATCAAAACCAATTATCAAAAAGGAGCATGATTTTTGAGAACACATGCTTTGGTTGTTTTTTGTTCTAAATAGAGATAGTGGCACTACATATTGGTTTAAAACAGCATATACAAGAATTCTGGAGCACCAGACAAATTAAATTCCACTTCTTCTACATTTATCATGTAAAGTGTGCCACAAACACTGTACGGGCTTATTGTGGGGCTGCATAAATAAAAAGAGAGCAGTAACACAGAAGCAGTTATGCCAGACAGCTCTATGCATGCTACGTTTCTCTTTGCACGCAGGCCGACCCATGTTAACACTCTTTCCGCTGTATTGTCATCTAGTTTCAGATTACGTTTTACCACCACTGCATATCATAAAGGGATTGAAACTGCCCGTTTATCTTTAGGGAAAAAAGTAAAAAATAAATTAGAGTAATAGTATAAATTACTCTTACTCCCAGAAAAGGGAGAGAGACTAGTCAGCAAGGCACTGCAAAGAAGATCACATTACAGCTGCTCTCACTCAGCTTGCCTGGGGTAAAAGTCTTCATCTTTCATAGAAGCAGCTTTATAACCTCCTGAACCCACAGAAGAAATCCCAATAAATAATAAAAAAACACCCATAACTTTCATAAACAAATTAGAACTTGTTTGTTCACACTGAGTAGAACCAGGATGACCTCTGATAGACATGACAGAGGCGATCCAAAAGAAAGATATGCTGAATTTCAGTCTTTTATTCCTAACTGAAGGCAAAGAAAGTATATCCTACCAGTTTATTTAAAGGCAATTACAACATTTTATTTCATAATGGCTTTAAAAAATTCCAATTAGCAAAATATTTATAAGTTGTCTCCCAGTCATCAACAAACCACAGATTCTTGCATTTACTTGCAGTCCCAAACATCCTTATTTGAGGGGTCTGATTTTCAGCAGTACTGAGCTACCAAAACTTCCACTGGAGATGGCAAAAACACATTTAGACCAGCTCTAGCTGTCTCAAACTGGCTATCTAGACCCTGTGGCACTAAAAACTGTGGACACCTGCTGACTCCAGCTTTTCCCTCTAGATCTGTAACACCGTACAGGTCTTGCATCATCACAAACTGCACAGGTAGCACCAGCCAAGCTCTGCAGAAGGCAGTTTCTACAAGTTATATCACACTGGCCAGCTGAAAAGATCTAATTCATGGTGACGGAACCATGGATAGGAACACTCTTTTCCCTTATCTTCTTTTACTGCAGAAATATAAAAATTTTCCCTTTTTAAAACCTGCGACTCAACTAATTTAATACCCCTTGACTATAGGCTCTTGCTTCGCAGCCTAGGGAGGCATAAACCTACTCCCCTGGGGCCCATGTAGCACCGCTACACAAAACCCCTGCCTTTTTCCTTTTTTTTTCCGTAAGAAATGGCTTACTGCAAAGTAAATACACATAGCTGCGTACAGTGAACGTTGCAGAAGATTTATATTACATTTATCGTGACAAATGAGAAGGTTAAAAATGGCACGGTGTACGCAAGCAGCATTTTCCTGGGCTGCTGCTTCTATAACGGGCTGCTCGGCTCATGCGTTGTATGAAGCATCAGCTGCTTCTGTATTATTTTAAGGGCATTCCCTCGCTTTCAGGTTACATGCTATTTCAGAAACATAATGAATAAGAATCCAACTGGAAGGTGAACATTTGGAGGGTCAGCCAGCATTCATTAAAGTCTAACTCTTTTTATAGCAATGGGCAGCACTGCAAATATAGTTAATGGTCTTAAACTAGTTTTCCGTGTGCGAGAGGTAGCTGTTGAAATTCACGCTTGGCAAAAACTTGTCAGAAATATCAATTGTAATATCCATTTTTATAATAAAAAGGTTTAAATTGGATAAGCCATAGAGGAATCCCGCTGATTCAAAAATTAACTTCTGTTTAGTTTCACACAGTTAATACATATTTTAGCTAAAATTATCTGATTATGACAATTTTACATGCAGTTATTTTATATTACAGAGTGAGGACTTCTGCATTAAAAAGATTATGTCCTTGTTACAGTTAATTGGTTTTAAAAACCAACTATAATTCTATAACAAGCCTTAAAGCATCATATTGTGGTTGCTGAGCAAAACTGCACCGACTTCAACAAAACATTTCACGTAAAAATTAAAAACGGTATTAGCGCTACAGATGTGGTATCTGACTTAATGGATGCTATTCTAAGAGAGTCTGATTTTCATTTTTTCCTTTCATGAAACAGAACAGCACTACTAAGAATAAAAGAGCAAAGGAGGTATGATGGGACCACACTGCAAAAGCATACCATGCCCTACCCTAATTACAAAGTTTTTATATGCTATTTTTAAGGTATAAGATGCATTAGAGGGGACTTTTAGTTCTAGTTCCACTCGATGGAACACATGCACTAAACAGCCCCGGGGCTGCTCAGCGGTACGGCCGCCTCCAGTGTCGACAGTAGCTCTAGCTGCACTATGGCGTTGGCAGGTACATGGACAACTTCAACTTCCACCAACATCCATGAAGGCGTTCAGGACGTCCTGAATGTTTATCAAAAAAGCAGCCGTTAAGAATTTTTTGGAACAGTACAAATCTGTGCACAGGGCCATGGTTTAGCGGTGGCCTTGGCAGTGTTAGGCTTACGGTTGGACTCGATGATCTTAAAGGTCTTTTCCAACCTAAATGATTCTATGACTCTGTATCTTCCAGCTTTGGAATGGAGATTTTCAGATGGAAAGTAAGATTTCAATTATGCTACAAAAGTAATATGAAAACTAACTCCTGCAACCCAAACATGGACAGATCTGTAAGAGTTAAGGATGCATAGTGACATTTTGTTCATCTATATATGGATTACAGTTTTGTGATTGATTCAGTAGTGTTTCAATTTGACTTCAATCTTGCCAAAACATAAACAAACAAAGCCCCCACAAATATAACTCTCAAACTAGAGGGTTATATATACACACCCATATTCACTAATCGAAAAGCAGATTTAAGAAATCTGTTTAGGGTACTAGCTATGAAATAACCATTTTTCAAAATGCCTGCAACTAGCTAAATGATGGCCATACATAAGCTGATCCTCCATAATTAGTTAGATAAAAGTGTAAGCAAACTAAAAAAAAAAAAAAAAAAAAAAAAGGAAGGAAAAAAATCAAAGGGTGGGGGAAGGAGAAGAAAGGAAACTTGCTCCAGGGAAGAAGCAACTGTTCTCTGATGTGCAGCAAAGAATTTAACATCAAAGAACTAATGTAAATGGGGCCCATTTACCTTAAAAAACAACACACCACTCCACATTCTGGAATATTTCTATTTAAGTTTGACAGCATTATGCTTTGTACCAAAATTCAAGATTGTGTAATTTGACAGATGTCAAAAGAAAATGACCTTCAGAATGGCTAACTGTAGCAATTTTTGTTTTTAAGTATGTTAAAACACTCTGTACAGTATCTGTTTAAACTTCAGAGATTAGCAGATCACCTTTTAAGTTCATGGGATTGTACATAAAAAATTTCATTTCGACCTCAAAGCCTGGAACGTCTATTTTCCTTCTGTGCCTCTAACACCGACAGTGGGTGACTCCCTGTGCCAATACTCGTTCTTTCTCCTGCTCTCCCCACCAATCAGATAACAAATGGAAAGCCGAATCTCTGTGTAACAGTGAAAATAGCATACCAGTTCAAATATGTAATTTGAGCCACCCAGAAGACCATTAAAAATAGTTCAATGTCCAAAATGATGTTAACAGAATAATTAGGCAAGTATCAAATGACTTCAAGGGTTTGAAAATGAGTGATAGAAATCCCAATCTGTCATACCCACAAATCCTATTAATATTCTATTTTACATTCCACTTTTGTAGGTCTATAAATCTTTTTCTTTTTTTTTTTCTTTAAACATACATCTTTAGGAGAAAAACCCCCTCTCATTCATGTACTAAGTACTTTTCATTGGGAAAAAACCAAGAATGAATAGAAATGAATTTGACACTCTACCTGTACAGAGAATTGCCTTTCTGCAGTATATTGCAATTCTGTGCTTAATAGGGGCCTACTGAAAAACTGCTTGTGCCACTTGTGCCTGAGGAAAACTCTGATTTCCAGTCTTTTCATTAAAACCAACAGGGTATTTCTAATCATTCTGAAGTTATGTAGAGAAATTAAACACAGACGTTTAACTCTTCCAAAAATTCTTCTACGAGACTCCATCTGCACGGTGTCTGATGCCAAAGCTATACCATCCTCACACCAGTACGCAATTACTAGCTTCACCTAAATGGATTTACTGAGCATCTAAATATTTCCAGCGTCACTAACACTGATTTCTATTTAACATTGCAGTGAGCCAGGCACCTGATTTAAAACCAACTGCATGATTTGGCCTAAAATACAAGCCTCGTATACCATACAAGGTTTTAAAACCATATTAATAGTCTAGGTTTGCCACATGAAATTGTTCAATACCTGAAATATACTTTATACAAGATAGTACTGATATCTGCATCAGGCATTTAAAAGGACAGGCAGCGAATTATAGTTCCCTCTGAAGACGTACTGTGACGTTTTGCCAAAGCAGTTCGGAGGCAGGTGGCTTTTACATTATGGCACGATCCCTTCTTTTGCTCAACATTCAAAGAAGATGAACTGAGTAAACCTAGTGAAGATGTTGAGACTGCAACACTCCCCACATTAGGGCCCCGAAGCCTAGTTTTCCCACAGCAACATGCCTAAATCTGGTACAGCACAAATACATTCCTGGATTATGATTTTTAATATTTCCTGGTTTTCTTCTGTTCTGTCCAAGTAAATTAAGATGGTTATTTAAAGTGGGTTTAAGACATTATATCAAAAGTGGTGGCATTTTCTTTTTCAGAGCCTTAACAAATAAAACATGCACCCAACGGGAACTATTTGAGCTTTTACAAGCTGCCTTTATTCACCAGAAATACTGGGCACCTCTGCTACACAGGCACCGCACTTGCTCACGTGCACTCTGTCTCTCTCTCCCACTCCAATATAAAGAAGTTTACAGAATAGCTTGTATCACTCAGGCCCAGATGGTTTTGGTACCCAAGCAGCTGACACCCAGTAAAATCACGAAGGGATAGGCTGCTAAACATCTTTGAAGATGCAAGTCAAAGCTAGTGTTTCCTCCACAAATAGAAGGCAACGGTACCAAGATGTGACACTGATCCATGATTTCACTCAGTTAAAGGCTACTTAATATGAGCTTTACAAGACACGATTCTTTCAGAAATCGGAGCTTTCTGAGACCCCTGCACTTTATCCTTATATATCAGCTAAGTTTACCCACCTTGATTTTTGCCAAGCAGAGACTGTAAGGCTCCTGAAAAGACTATAAAGGGATAAGAATGTGATTTTTATTTTTTTAGATTCTTCATTGCTGTTTTAAGTTGAATTTTGTGGCAATAACAAGCAAGTGTTAAGAAGATAATGACTAGGAAAAAATCCTACGTATGTATCATTTTGAGAGCAAATCTTTTTTATTAAATAGAAGGAAAAGTGGAAACAAAAGGATGGACTCGGTCTCACTAAGTTAACTCAATATTACTAAGTTACATCATTAGATGAGAGCCCAACAAATGTTAAGCTCCTACAGTTGGAAAGACAAACATTCAAAATACGACAAAATCCCCTAACAAATCTATGATCTGAAGCAATCAGTGTTCCTTAGCAAGATTATGCTGGATTACTTTTTGTAGTTTTAAATACAACAAAGCTTCCCAAAAAGAACTCCTCCTCCATGGAGCCAGAAAGCATTACTGTACCGATGACTAACTATACACAAGTCCAGCAAAGTCCCAATTAAAAAGAGAATGGAATATATTGCTCAATCATGAAAGCAATTAAAAACATAAATAAGACACTGCGAGACTCTTAACATTCCCAATGTTTAATTATTTATCCATTCTCCGTCCTGCAGCTGTAGGTCAGAATTAACTCCTCTGAACTAAATACAGAAGAACTCTTTTGGGGATTTGTACCATATTCATTTTCAAGCAGACACCCAAATTCATTTCAAATTCACACAAGAACTGCAACAGTTTCACCTAAATCAGATTTTCTACAAGTTAAACACCCCTCCTACACTCAGATGTGATTGTGAAACTACTTTGATCTCTGTTCCCAAATTTATTGCTCCGTGTAATCCATGACAAAATATAATGTGATTTACTGTATCTCTATATGACAGCCCAGCAGCTGACAGAACTTAATAATTTAGCATAAGAAAAAAACCTTCTGGCACCAAAATATACAAATCATAATTGAGGCACTTTAGTATCACATTACAATGAAGCATATGCAGACTGATCATAAGAACTTCAAAACAATTACAATCCTTTCTCACTCATTTAATGAAGGTGGGTTTTACTCCATGACATGTTCTGCAGCTGTAAGCAAGTCGTCTTGGAACACTTTTTGTTTCTTCACATTAAAGACTCTGAAGGACTAATAACATCATTTTACCCCTTCCCTATTTCCCAAACACTCCTTCCCCTCCAAAAAGAAAAAAAAAAAAGCCACCTGCAGCTTTTCTCTATTATAAAGATATGAAGAAAGAGCAAATTAGTATAAATAATGTCTTCAAATTGTGCCAGAATTTAAATATGCAATAAAGATGTTTTATATTAGTTTTGTCTTGATAACCAAGCATTTTTTCTAAAATAAAGCTATAGTGAAAAATTTAAATATCCAAATACCGACCTAAGCAGGATGCAACGGACGCGTTCTGTGGAGCAGCTTTTGTTTCGGCTTGCGCCGACTCTCAGGTTTGGGGAATGTGAGAAAGTCGTTGTGTAAAGGATGCATTACCCCAGAAACTTTCAAGAAAAGTAAGAATGTGGAGCACATGGCATGGGATGCAGGAGAAATTTCCACTTAGTATTTACTAATTCCAGGTAACAAGCACCAGTTACCCTTGTTTGCCTAAACAAAACCATGAACAAGCCCCAGTGAAATCAGCAATGATCGCTGCAGGTAGCGGGATCCCGTAACAGGACGTCGGTTGTGGGATCTGCCCTCTCACCCCTGTCTAGGCACCCAGACCAGATGGTATTCATTCAATAATTCTGAAATAAACTAAGAATGAATTGGCCAAGTTGTTTAAAAAAAAAAAAGATAATCTCACATTACAATCAGCCACCATACTGGAGAATAGCCAATGTTTTTCCTAATGTTATAATGTACCCTGGGACGTAAAGATGAGTAAAATTGGTAAATTAGAGAAAACTGTACCTACATGCAATCAGCCTTCTCCAAGACACACAGAGGAGAGAATGAGGTAATGATTCAATTGGGCTTTAAAAAATATTTAATAAAGTTAAAATAATAAGCAATTGTGTATTACAAGATAAAGTTGGTGTGTTACGGTTTGTTTGGATAGTGAAGAAAGGCTCAGGAAACTATTGAAAAAATAATTAGAACAGTCATTCTGCCCCTGGAAAAGCCTCCTGCACTTTGTAAGCAGGAAAGTTAAGACTGAAACATCAGGTGTACTAAAAACATCAGGTATGTGCTCCAGAGTCAGGCTCACGGGCCACCGAGCCCGATGTCCTCTCCAGAGGCACGGGAGATGCTGCTTGCAGAGACCGCAGAAACCTGGCCCCCTTCTGCACTTCGTACCCCTCGTATTCCCCCAACTGCTAATTAGGGAAGTTAGAAGTTAAATCCCTACTTATTCCCATTAGTGACTCGTTACGAACGTGCTGCTCATAAAACTGTTCAATCCTGTTCTGAACCTGCTGATAATACCTGCCTTCACAGCCTCCATGGAAATCTATTTAAGAAGCTCACTATCTGTTGTTCGGAGAAGTACCTTCTTTCACCAGTCTTAAATCAATCTCCTATTAGTTTCCAGCAACTACGCCCAAGTTCTTGGGCAGTAAATAACAATTCAGCATTCACCTTATCCACCGTCTTCATGATTTTGTGAGTCTTGATCTCATGAATATACACCAAAGGCTACACCCTGGAAGTTACAGAACTGGGAAAAAGCAGAGCGCGCCCTGGTGAGGCAGAACTAGAAGTGGTGTTTGGACGCAGACTTGAAAAGAAATAGGAGACAGAGAAGACAAAAAACCCCACCTGGGAATACTTCTGAGATAGATAATTTAGATTAATACCAGTTGGTTAAAAAACCCAAACTTCTCGAACAACTAACCAACTATAATTGATATGACAGGGAGTGAATAAATTGTGCTGAAAGACAGGCCATATGATAGAGGTCTAATTTTAATTATATCAGTCTTTGCCCTGTTGAAAGCTAGCTTTTTAATTCCATGTTGTGTCATAATTTATCATTTAGCTCAATTATGCGTCTTCTTGTCTGGTTCTCATTTCTTAACAGTATTGCATCAGTGACTTTAATTTTTAACCCTATGGTGTTATTTGTGAATGCAAATAACGTGGTGCTTGATGTCCTCTCCAAACATTAATGAAGGTGTTAGAAAGTAAGCCTAATGCTCATGGGTGCATATTTTTTCCCACAGTGGCAGTTACACCAACTACTCTTGGTTACCTCTGGAACCAGGTTTATAAATACAATTGATGGGCAGAAATCTTACCTGTTTTCCGTTTTGGTTTTCTGAGGGTTTTTTTGTGGTGTGGTTTGGGGTTTGTTGGGTTTTTTTTGGTTGTTGTTTTTTTGTTTGTTTGTTTTAAAGGAGGTAGAAGCAGAGCAACTCTCTGAATAACTTAGACTATTGCTTTGAAATATCTCGTGTATGGAGAGAGCCATAAATTCTGTTTAATCTCATTGGAGTGAAATATCCCTGAGACTATTCTACCATATTTTTCTTCATGTTTGGCTCTGTTGATTGAAGACTCTTCCAAATGGCTCCCCTAAGGGATGATGCAATTCCTGTGACCATGTTCCTGGTCCACTATTATCTATCTTTCTTTTTCTTTGGAGGAATAAGAAGGAGCAGTGCAAAAGGGGACACACTAGAGAGGAAATTGGTTTTCTCCCCTCATCTGTGAGCAAAATTTTATTGCAAGAGTTGCTGTAAAGGTACTATAAAGACAGATTAAATAATCTGCACTTCTTGTGCTAACATACACTAACTTTGCTACACAAATCTTTTCCCTTTTTGAAATACATTTCTTTTTTCTTGATCTTCTAGGCTTTTGGCAGATTTTCTCCAACAAAGCCGAAGTACTATGCTCATTTTAAATAATACTAGTTGGTGAATCACTAACACAGTGTCAGAAATGTTCAAGAACCAAATGTAAGTAAATGTACACAGATTCAACACAAAACCAACAAAAATATTACTCCTCTGAAATAGATAATATCATAGACAATAGTTCTCAGATTATAATGATAAACATTAAGACTCGGGGAATATCCAACTCTTCTTGGTAAGAATCAGAAATTAGAAGCTCTTTAGATCATTCATAGCTAAGGCCTAAACAAAAGAATCTATGTAATAGATTCAAACAAACATTTAAAAATTTTAGTCTAAAAAAATGGCACATATACACAAACTTGTGGAGATCCTTAATGCATTCAGCAAGGACAAACACATACATCTACATTATAATTAGATACCAATTTAATGATATCATTATACTCGGGAAGAATACACGTCCACATTTTATGGTTGACCTATTTGCCCCCATGTAAATAACCAGGGTATCGCTGCAACGAGTGTGAAAATAGTTCCTCTGGATGCTCACATAAACGAAGCTATCTATGCCATGGCTACTAGCGTTCAAGTTAATGAAGTGAAAGGTGTCACTCACATCAAAGACTCCATTATGCTAAGAAGTCTACGCAGGAACGTGCAGAATTGCTGCAGAGATGGTCCAGTTCCCAGAAGGTCTTAGATACAAAGATGGAACTGTTTTTGGTAGTTAATGAAATGTAGAGTTGGCAGAGAAGAACAACTGCTAGAGAGACAGTATTCAACAACGTGAGCTAATGGAAAGCATGCAATGCTTATTCTTTATGAGAAGTAACTTAACTGCTTAGGGGAAACTCAATACTTTTAATGAGTATCTCTTGGAGTATCTCTTTAATCTCTGAAGACGTCATAGTCTTTCTCTTCATCTTCTATTTCTTCGCCAGTGCTGAACAGTATGACATCATCTGTATGAGTACTGACAATAGGGCCAGAACAGATATTGTCAATTAAAGATATTCCTACATAGGCAGTATGAAAGTATGCCCGACGAGTACGTCCAACTGGACTGCATCCTAGGGCTGTACTCGCTAGTCAATTAATCCAGCATCACAAAGCTTGATGATAAAGGACGGGCTGAAATGCTCTCTAGGGCACATTATCAGCACCTTATTTGCAAACTGTATGGAAGTAGAAGTTGTTCAAAAATTAAGCATCCAATTGTAGGACACTGTCTGCAGATTTTTGAAAAAGGCCCTGTTGCAAAAACATTATATTACAACATAACAATTCTATAAAATAGTTATTCTTAATTAGGGAGGCGGTCACTTACACCAAGTACAATACTTTTAACTAATTTACATTTTTAAAATTTTAACCTTAACTTTGAATTTCCTGGGCATTTTAGTTTTATGTGGACTTCCCACTAGACATAGGTGGAGTGATTGTAACACGTACAGACTAGCAAACATTGTAAATGTCAATTTTTATTTAAAATAACAGAAATCTCAGAGTACCATGAAGTGCTACATCATTAAAAGCTGCAAGCACGAGTTGCACAGCTCTGGCCAGGTTGTGTGCCACCTTGGAGTCCCATCTCTCCAGAGTGAATGGTTTCACAACTGTACTGAAATTAGAAGAATTGCAGTCCAGAAACTAAACTGTTTGACTCTCCTTTTTTTTTTTTGACTACAGCTTCATCCTGTAATCAACTATCATGTGCGTTCAGCACAGTCAATACACAAAAATGTAAATTACTTCTCCACAAGAAAAGCAGTACTGAAAAAGAATCAGTGTTCCTGGAACCTGCATAAAGATTTAACAGGATGAGTCAAAATAGCTATTTAAATATAGAAGAGAGTCAATAAAAAGCTAAATGTTGAAAATTATTTAGAGAGGGGAAAAAAAACCACAACCTTTTTCTCCCACTCCAGTTTACTCATGTGTGCTGCTCAGAGAGGTTTTTTATGAGATATTTTCAGTTCCAAGGTTGCTTCCTTTGAGCATTGTTAGCACGTCTACTGATCTGCTCGGGTCATGCTTTCTGAATGCTTATTTTCTTTGCCAAGAAAATACCACAAATGAATGTTACAAACAGTTGCGTTAGCCAAGCTTCACATCTGCACGCACTTAGAAATGCAGTTTGTCTCTCGCTTTTAGTAATTTCTGGCAAATCTGAAAACACTCGTAAGCTTTGTACAGTCCGTTACACCTGGCTGACTAGTGTTCATGCCCTCAGTGCTGCTGATGCAACCTACAACACACCTGCCTCCCTGCTGGAATTAGTCATTAGTGGGGCCAAACTGCACTCCTATGTATCTCTAATATGTTTATTTCTTAAACAGTTTATTCATTTCATCATAATGAGGTATGACTTCAAATAAAAAAAAAATAAAACTACCATCACATCAGAAATTGCTATAATCACTTGCTATAATGAAATGCAAGCAAATTAAATCTATACTTTAAAAGTAAATCAAAATCATTATGACTGAATACAAGTGTTCTTCTGAAACGATATTGAAGATTCCTTAACTAATAGACGAGAAATAATTTGGAGATATTCTCAAGTCATTTTTATGTTAGAGACAGGTAACAGATATTAGGAAAGTACTGAAGTCCTAAGAACATGATAAGTACTGTTTCAAATTCTCCATGCTATCATCTTGAATTTTGGTCTGATTTACGTCCAGCATGGCTTAGCTGACCTTAAGGACACTAAAATTTGTTATCCTTATCTGATAAGGTGGTTGTGTGTTCTAATATAACTACCGTGTTACCTTTTAAAGGTGAGCAATAAGGTGATTATGTGTGATGGGGCTGTGGCACCTGATCTAGCAAAAAGCAAGGCTAAAGATGAATCTCTGCGCTGCTCCAGCAAGAACGGCTACCTCTGCATCGCATTAGCCCAGCACACGCCGAGCTGCTCCTGTATCACCTCAGCTCTCCTTCTACATACCAGGCTGGCGAGAAGGACCTCGCTTACAGAAGTCTTCTGACTGCAGTTCAGGTAGAGCCCTCGTCACCTTTTCCAGTGCTCCTGCAGCTCACCGGGCAGCACTCCGCACAAAGTCTCAGAGGTGCCCAACTTGCCCACAACAGGTTCGACACTACTCATAATGTGCATATTTAGGTCAGCTACAGCTCACTTTGTAAGAAAGTGGTGTTTAATTGAAAATAAGACCTGCAACAGGGAAGGTCACCGGAAAATTATGGATTTTTCCCTTTATTATATTTCTACAACAACAGATGCCATGGTTATTTTTCATATAGCGAAGGTTACACAGTGCCATTTGGCAACCTGTTAAATATTTTCCCACTTACCATCCCCTAGTGACTGGGAGATGCAATAACTGTCAACAGATATTTGCTTTTAGAATCACAAGTTCAAAACCATTACCGTACTACATTTATTGAGCAACTTTCTGGCATTGTATGTTGTAATCACAAAATGAATCAAATAAAATATTACAATAAACAAAGTACTATCTTTAAAGTTGAGATTTTTAAGCAACAGAAAATTCAAGACCTCAGTAAATTATGTGTCCCTAAATATTGAAAAGCTGTCTACAAATACCAACAAATATTTAAATGTCCAGTGCGCTTGCAATGAAAACTGTTCCTCTCTCTCTGCCCCTGACTTTCCTCCTTCCCATCCCCACTGCGGCAGGGCTACGGGGAGGGCAATACCATATGAATCCTCTATCTCCTCCTACTCATTTTTACTTCAATTTTTCTTTTCACTTAAGTGTTAGCCATTTCTTTTGTATTTCATCATGTTCACGTGAACAACAGTCCACAATTACACAAAGCAATCCACACAGAAATCGGTATTACTCACAAAACAGACCACGGAGGAATGAGATCCTTCGCTTGGGAACAGACTGACCTTCAGAAAATCTGGACAGTCAGATGTTCCAAGCCTAAACAGTGAAATTCAGCTTCCCCTTGGATTTTTAAGCAATCTTTACAGAATTGGCAGAAAAAAGTAAATTTAGAGGACGAATTTTTCTCCCATATGGTCCTAAATTTCAAGGAAACAAGATTTGCTAGAAAAATAAAAAGACTTTTAAAAACAACTTTCAAGACCCATGCTGCAATTAAGATTCCCCCCCCTCCCCCCGGATGAAATCTCCTTCATCAAATTTCTGTGGACTTTAATAGGATCAAGATTTGAACTAAGTTAGCTGAAACTGTAACTTTTGAGCTTTAAATGGAGTTTGCCCTCTAAGCTACTTTGACTTTTGGACTTTGTGGCCAATTTCCACAGCTCTACATTTGGAAGACAGAAACCAAGCAGAATGGTAAAGGCAGATTTGAAGGTAATGCAAGGTATTTTCACATGTCTCTGAAAGACTTTCCAACAGAAAGACCTTTTTTTTTCCCCTCCTCTCTTTTACTCAACATGTGCTCTTCTGATTAGAGGTAAAAATAGGGAAGTAGGTTAAATAATTAAAAAAAATTCAATAGCAGTTATTATAGCTTAAAATTAGCAATTTTTTTTGAAAAATAGAAAAAATTCAACAAATTTTAAAAAATAGTATTTCTGACAGAAATGACAATTCAAGACTATTAAAAATATTGCTCTATGAAGGATTATTTGTAACTTTAATTTGAGGATGTAAAGAAGTTAACTTTTCTTTTGCTATACTACACATGTAAAAAAAGATCAAAGAAAGAAAAGAATTGAGATTCAAATTCCATTTTTAAGCAAAAATGACAATGTCTTCCTGAGTTAAAATTAATCCTTTAACGATGAATTTCAAAGGTTTAAATACTTTCTGTGACCTTGGCTTTAAATAATTATGCCAAGCGGAGCTTTTCTTACATTCAGAAAAGATTCTGAATTGTTGATCACAGCCATTTTAATGGCTTCAGGCTGGCTGATTTCCAACATAATCCTCCGAATGCTGTTTAAAATTACAGACCAAGAACCTGACGCAGGTAAATGAAATGTCACTTTCACAAAGGCTGTTCAAACAGTATATGCAGATTGTTAATTTGTGCCACGGTACATCACTTTGCAATAAAATGTATGATTTATTACATTAACGCATATAAAAGATACTTCAACAACTATCTGCTTACATATACACAGCGTCTACCCTAAATATTAAGTAGGGGGTTTTTTTTAGTTTAGCTTTTGAAATAAAACTCACACATTTCAGCTCCTATCATCCCTAATGTGGTGAAATACTTGAATTCAAGACACTGGTACAAGGGGATGCTCAGCAAGCACTGATGCGCAGCCAGTGACCCCACTGAACAGAACAGGGAGGGAAGCCTTGATGTATCTGAAACATTAATTTCTATTTTCAAGCCTTTCACACAGTACTTGCTCACCTGATGCACACAGGCAAAAGTAGACCAGCCATTGTTAGCAACTAGAGCCAATTTCCTTGCAGTTTTAGCCTGAACTTTTTCCTCCTTAAGAACTTTCCCTCTTTTTAAGGGAGAAAAAGCTTGGTTAGACAGAACCGCCCTTTCTACTCTCTCTATTCCAACAAAGGAAAAGTGATTAGCCTAGTCCTTGGCTGGCTTTGCCTTTGAAATCATCTGGATCGTTAAAGTCCCACCGGCTCCTGAGCACCATGCGGTCGTCCCCATTCCACGCTCACCGCGGCTGGAAGGTGCTGCCCCAGCACCGCTCTCAGGGAAAACAGCTACAGCAGCGACCACTGCCGCTGCACGTTCGAAGAGAAGTAGTCTTTCATTATAGAACCACAAAACTTTCCATACTCGTGCCGCAATTGCGGCATCCAATGTCAGATCTACAGCATACGTCTGTTTTTTCAACTCAAGTGACCCCTAAACATTTTTCCTGAGTGAAACTTTGCTTATCTGACTTCTGCGTTGATTGCTCTCCTTTTGCCATGCCACAAGAAGCAGCCCTATGCGAATCGCTTACCTTGTCCAAGGCCTTCTCTGTTTCTGCCACATGTATCTTTTTCAGGTCTAATGTCATTTTTTCTGCCTCCACTTTCAGTTTATTCACCGCTGTCTCATGGTCTCGAGCTGCCCTCTGCCTCTCCTCTTCCCACTGATGGCTGAGCTCCAGCAGCTGTTGCTTCCGCTGAGCCTTTACCTGAATAAGCTCTTCCCTCAGGTTGTGGATTTGGTTCTCCATATCACAGATAAGCTGAAATAAAGAACAAACAAAGTAAAAAACCCCACAAAACACTTGATTGTCTCAGACAGGCTGTGAGCTGAGGTAGGAAGGAGACTCAAAGGATTCTCTGTCCCTTTTCTCGGCCTCTCCTATTGCTCTTCCCCCTCTCTTCATATATGTAGATGGATATGGCTCCCCCTGCCCAAAGCATGGAGGGAGCAAGATTTACCTTTTTGGAGGGGGTGCCCCCATAGATGAAGAAATGTAGTTTGTGGCATACAATCACTGCGTACAATATCCATGCCTTCTTTTTTTTTTCCTTAAGAAATGACCTGCTGCCTTCAAATGAGATATCAGTGCGTCATCAATCATTTATCAATCACTGCTACAGATTATAGACTGTATTTCATCATAATGTGCTAATGTGCACCAGGAATGTATCAAAGAACATCCTCCTCCAGGTGAGGGAACTAGAGCACGCCGAGAGAGGATGACACGGGCCAATGCAGAGAACCCTTAAGACTCTGCAAACAGTACAGATAAGACACATGACCTTCAAAATGCAAGACAGACACTTCAGAATCCACAACTCTCTCATGCGATCACAGATTACCCTTCAGTCCTCAGGAGCGAACTATGTTGTGCAAGGCAACAGTGGCATCAGAAGAGGGGGGCTACGGTGCGGCAGCAGAACAGCAGGGAGTTGGCTCACTGCCTGCCTTCGATGGGGGAACTTGAAAGGGTAAGGAATTAAGGTTATATGTGGTAAATCTGTGTCACTCCTAAAGTATACAGCATATACATTGCTACTTTACAGTAGCAGTAGACCATACATTTATGACTTTAGAATTACACTTGCATATAACTCTCATTAGTTACTTTTCTAACCGATTTCTTCTGCAGCTTCTTAAATGAAGAATAGGAGCATTGTATCTGTGACATAAAACCGTTGTCCTTACAGCTAATTGCAATGTATGATGTTGCAAGCACGTATGTTTTCATTTGTAAATACAATTCTGAAAATTAGCATTTTCACTAAAAACATTGCACAGTATTTCCCCCTTTTTCCTCCCTGCTTCACAAGTAACTGTGCAGTTCCCTGGAATTCTTTCACAGAGGATATGATAATATTGAGATGAGAAATTGATGTTCTACCAAACAGATGTAGGTGACTCAGCTCAAGCTTATTAAAGGTTTTGTAAGAAAATCTAATGAAAATTACTGTATATTTAAAGATCCCATTGCCCTGGAACGCCACTTACTGCTTCTAGAGCTCTGGAGTGATCTCTCTCTCCAACTACTGTTTTTCTTTAGACATTTTTAATATACTGTCTGTACTCAGCTAAACCATCTATTTGCAGTCTCTGAGAACCACATTACTACAAATCTTTGAAAAAGAAACATTCATTTCTGACCAAAGTTGGTAAATGAATGACTATCAGAAACATTGCCTTTTACGTTAATATCCCGAGACAGATTGTTATAAATACTGTGATCTGAGAGGGAAAAATCGAGGCTTGAAAGCTTGCCTATTTTTTCAAACTATTTGAACTATATGTTGTAATAAAAGACATGTCATCTCCCCTCAACCTTCAGTTGTGTCCTTCGACTATCACAGCTGTAACTGTATTAAATAATATTAACCATCTTGGAAATTTATCACAAGACTGACTTTTGCTTCCATGCTTTCTTAATTACTCATTGGCATTATTCCCTACTATGTCAAAGGTAAAATTTTGTGTGTGTACGCGTAGAGATGGAATGAGCACATCATTTGTATACAGAAGTATAACACAGGCCACATACTTCAGCTATATCAGCATTATCTCAAACATATGTTTCATATAGTGTAATCTGCACTAGATCCTTTCCTTCCTTTCCTGATCTTTTCCTCTACACATGTTTAATTTTTTCTTAAATCTGTATACAGACTAAAAATGTAAAGTACATTTTACTATATAATTATACAGACTAAAATGTAAAGTACATTTTAATATGTAATTATAATCTACAATATACTTCTGTAATTCTTTCGGAAAATAATTTAACCTCAAGATCATAACAAAATGTTAGCCTAACTGGCTTTTACTTAACCAAAGAAATGCTACAGAGCTACAATTTCTACAGGATGATATGGTCCGAGTTCTAAACTGACATACGTAGCATTTGGGTTTTTTAATAGCCGTTCCAATGCAAATCCCGCCTGGAATAGTAACAATTTTCTTTTTATCTGTGAGAGCTCTTTTTGAGAGCTCATTCTCCCTCCACTCCACTTTCCTTTTTTTTTTCCCTTCCTTCTTTTTTAAAACAAAAAACTTCCTTAAACTTTTTTCCACCCCCCGTATAAGTGAAACTAAGATATTACATTGCTCAGAAGTTTCCCCAAAAAGTTCGATCAGGTACTTAGGATAAGGAGCCAAGGCTAAACTTCTTATAATACAGGAACAATTCATTCATAAATCATATTAAAAGCCAAAACAGAGACTGGGTGAATTCCTGACTCAACTGTTACTTCTTTCTGCTTTACTTCGTTCTATATTCAATAATTCTTATACAAAGCCATTAGAAAATCAAATAGCAAAATATAGTGTTTTCTACTGCCCCATGGAAAAAGTAACAGCTCCAAGCCTTCAGATTCAAAACTGGGGAGCCAAAAGATAGTGGGCTGAATGTTATAGGTAAAGTAGCAGTAATTAATATGCAAAGGAGCATTAATGTTGGACCTAATAGATGGCAAAAGCAGATTTGGTTCTATTAGGAAAGAAGAAAGAATCTGAAGACGGGGTGATAGCAGCGAAACTAATATGATTAAAGAAGTCCTTTTGGAGCAACTTCACTGCTAGTAAGATGATGTTAAGAGACATCTAATCTCTCCAAAGTGACTGGAAAAAGCTTATATTGGGGATCACAGACACAGTTCTTGTCAATTACTTGAAAATAAGTCTAGTTCTCACAGCCAGATTATTTTTTCCCATAAACAAAGTCACTGGCAGAAGCAGCTTATAACCGAACAACTTGCTGCCTAAGACAACTTTGTATGACACAGATATCTTCAAACTGCTAAAGGAAACGAATCCCAAACTTCCCATCCCTAAGATTCTGCTATTCCACATGCCAGGCTTAATAAATTATTACTAGACTTAAATGTAGGCAAATTAGTACTACTAGGGAAAAAAAAAACAAGATGACATAATTCTCAGCTGTGAAAAATCCATGAAATATAAAACTTAAGAGCAACTGTCTTTTCTTAACAATTCTGTGGAAAAACAAAAGATGCAATTCCAACATCTCACTTCTCATGCCTGAGATCTGAAGGCATGACGCTTGCTTGGTTTGTTTGTAGAACTGAATCCTCTCTCTCAGTATTGGTTTCTTAAATTCTTTTTCTAGCTGCTCAAATCTATGTTTGTGAACCATGGCTACCGAATTGTTTGCACGGTCCAAACAGTAACTTGGGTACAAGAGCTACTGTGAGAAATACCCATTGTAAACACTCCACCAGAGCAAATTATTCTTGTGCTAAACATAAGGCTTAACCATAAGAAACAAAGGCTTCACAGTATATAATAGGTCCAAAATTTTATTGCTACTTGCTACCTCTTTTTTTTGGATCAAAATGTTACAGTCTTTATTTTGGTTGTATGGGTACAAGTAAGTGAAATAAAAGAGATCTGTGTCTTTTTTACAACGAATGCAGAAGTTCATAGCAATTCCACAGGATGGCCATGCCTTAGCAGCATGCCCCAAACAAGAAAGCATTTTGTAAAGTGACTATTAATCCTCAAAGAAAAACAAATAGAAAGGAACCACTAGCTTACAGAGTATCCCAAATGGAACAAAAATACAAATATGTAAACTGTGTGACAGGGTAGAGTTTCATATGAATTTATATGGCATACTTGTATGTATGTATATGCACATGTGACAATCCCATAGCTGAAGAAACTGCTAGCTGAGTTGGTGATTTCTATTTCTGTTTCAAAGGAATAACTTAGAATTCTAACTAAGAATATCTGTGCTGAAATAGTGTCATAAAAAGGGTGGGTCATAAGCCCACAGCAATTTGCCTGTAGGGAAAAAATAGACTTGAAAGAAAAAAAGAAGGTTGCTCACTCACTTTGGCCTATTTAAAATGCCAATAAATGTTCTGCATGTTATTTGGAAGGAAAACATGTGCTCTTAATTTTAAAAAGTAAATTGCATAAGAATATATAAAGCTGGCAAAAAGTTTAAATTAAAATCTGTTGCTGATGTCTGAAACTCTGCTACAGTTACATGTAAGAGATGAGAAATGGACCAAATGACTACAGTCTAATTAAAAAATATATATATATATTTTTTTTTCCCTTTATTTTTCAGGAGCTCCTACTTCAACCCCATGAAGCGTGTACTTGGATCCGTTTCTAAGGAAGAGGCTGGAGCATGACCGCATCTTTTATACTCATAGTGATGGAACACACGGACTTCGCTGTCTCCCTCTCAATGTCTTACGCACCAAACCACATCCACCCCACCACCATATTTAGCTTCAAAGAGTGTTGAGGGCATTTTAAACTCACAAAAACAAGGCAATGCAGAGTTAAGATCAAATCCACTCTTAACTTATTCCCTGAGGCTCAGATCTAGAGTCATTTAGGTGTTGCTTCAGCAGTTTTTACAGTAAGTGACTAACATCTCCCAGCAGATGAAGTTGCAAAAACCCTTCGTTGCTCTTCATTGCTGAGTGTACTCAGGCTGATGAAAAAAAGTATCACTTTTAAAGACCACTGCATTTCTCAAGTGGATCATGACAACTCTTCAAACTGAGTTTCAAAAGTTTTCCACGTTGGGCTAACTTGGTTTCAGTTGCAGATGACTGCATAGGTCTCAATCTGCTGTGTTTAATTTTGCTTGCATGTCACATTTTAAAAAACAACAACCCCCCCCACCCCCCCACCCCCCAAACCTCTGAGTTGGGACTTCCGTGGACTTAGCTCAGACATGAACTGTTAGGTTACATGACCACAATGATCCTTTCCAGGATAAGAACCTAAAACATTAGCCCATAAGTAACAGCCCTATTTGAACCACTGACATGCAGCTTCTGCCTCTGTGTGCACCAACACTTTCTCAGCATTTTCTCACCTGGAAGAACATTAAATTTAGTGCATGCATTTGAACAGTGCTCTCTGTGAAACCATCCACTGAACCCTTCTGAAAGGGAGATTTGTTGCTTTGTGTCTTGTTACGCTGGCGTGATGTGACAGAGATGGATGAGGTATACATAACTTTTGTTATTGGGTAGTGGATTATTTTTGAAAGGAGATCAATCCAGTCAAGGGAAAGGAAGTCTGTAGTAAAAACAAATCTCACTTTGATGATGCAGAAGAATTAAAAGGAAAATAAGGAACAAAGTAGAAACACCCAGCGATTCAGTGGTGACAATGACTCCCTTTTTACCCTCGATCAGTGCAATGTCCCAGAAGAGGTGGATGAAGAATCCCACCCCAGTCATGCAGCAACTGGTGACATATTTAGTGTAAAATACCTTGGAAGGGATTATCTGTTGAAAGTGGGAATCTGAACTACTTTAGCTTTCTTATTAATAAACAAAGCTTTATAAAGTGCTGAGAAACAGATAAGACAAGTTTCTCTACCATTACAAAAATAAGCAATGCATCTAACATAAAAGAATGCTTAAAAAGTAAACAAATATTATTTGTTTCCAGCTCTAAGCTTAGAAAAAATATAGCTGTAAGGACTTCAAAGATGTGTAATGTTGGTTTGTGTTTAAAACAAAATTGGCTTATATTAACGAGTCGTACTACTGCAGTTTCAGCAAGTCACAACAATGGGTCTTACACTTGTTCTCATTCTGGTTTTAGGGAACTATCCCCATGATTGTTACCCCTAAGAGATAAAAGAGTTAGGCAACCAAGTGCAGTACCAAGGGCCAGGCACAGTCCTAATGGCTCTGATCTTTTTGTCCACAAAGCATCCTACTGAGTCGGACTCACTGGTCCCAGTATACCTCTGCTTTTCCCCATGCCAAATGAATTTCAGCTGGCCGGTTCAGCCAGCTGGCAGCTATATTTGTGGCTCCTTTGTAACGTGACAGCGATACAAAGGGTACACAGCAGTGCTGAAAAAAGCCATCTTTTTGTTTAAGCTACAATCTAAATCTGAAGAGATATCAAATCTAAACCGACACTTTAAAAGAATTTAACTAGCAAGAGTCATTAAAATCTAGTAACTCAAGTTTTTAATGCCATCTTCTAAATAAAGCTTTGTAATTAACTCAATTACCTCCATTTTAACCAACTATATTGCAAATATTTTCTATACCATAGCAATTTCAATTAAAATGTGTTCAGAAGTTATTATCCAATTTTTCTTGTGCCTGGTAAAATCAGCAATTTGTCAATATTATGAATCCTTAAAAAGATAAGAGTCGATTTGCAAAGAAAACTACTTCCGCAAATGTCACGCACATTATCACATGGGTAATGATGTGGCAGAGCGCAAATTAACAGGGATAAGTAATAAACAGCTATTTAGCTTTCACAGCACAATCTATTACACTGTCAAGTTTAAATGCCTTTTGGGTAAGAACACATAGGCCCATAATATGGTAATTAAGGGAGCAGATAAATGAAACGGTGTGAAATGAAGTGAAAATGAACAACAGTTCAATGACCAACAGGTTGGTCTCACCTCCTAAGAGCGCTGATCGAATTTTCCAAAAAGCATGGGGCTGTGCAAGCTCTTCCGGAGGAAATCACAGAAGCACAGGAGCTCTGCTAGCACTACCATAATTAGAAGTAGTCCTGATCAGCAGTCTAATACTTCCTGGAAACACTAAAATATCAGCAAAGCTAAAACTTCAGTACTCAAAGAGATGCATTTTATTACATGCTTATATAGTATTTTGTGCATACTTAAGTGTCCTCGTTCTTGAGGGAAAAAATTCTGTCCATAATGTTGGTGCTATTGCACAACTTGTTAACTGCAAGACATCTTTATCCTACGTTTGACTACATTGCAGTGATGGGGCGAAGTTATTAATACGTTCATTAATCAAATGTTCACAGTTTATAAGTCAGGCTGTGTAATATCAAGTTTAGGTATTCTCTTGTAGGAAAACTGTTACACAAGCCAAAGTTGTACTCGCTAACCTGCACCGCATATGAAGAGCGGCAGTTCTCTAGACTCAAACAGATGGCTGTTCAGTGTCAAAAAAACTTACGTAAAAGCAGCGCAGATGGCAACCATAGTACTAACGGTACAACATTTGCTGTTCAGCAGTGTAAAATCGGAATCCCTGTATTACAGGGCTTATGCAAAGGTATATCAACTCCATCTCAACACAATCCCAGCTTTTCTCACCTTTGCGAATATACCTCTGACACCTCTCTCGGAAATATCCACTAGAACTTGTAAAGTGAGGTGTTGAGCTGCTAACTTATATATTTATTCTATTAATTTTAGCAGCATCAAGCTGCTTTTAAATGTCAAACCTCCTTTGTAAGATTCTTTACTTGGACTGTTTCAGCACTGTGTATGCTCTGAAAAACACCCCCAACATTCATGAATCTGATAAAAGTATATTCCTACCAACCTTGCTTATTTTGTATCTACTAGGGTCTTAGGGGTGGGAGCAGGTTTAACACCACCCTACCTGTACAGTGCTGCTGGAGGCTAAACATCACTCTCCTTCATATTCAAACCACGGTCAACTTCATTTTCTTCCCCTGCACTTAACATAGTCCCCCAAAAAGTCCAGCACCCTTTAAATTCTATTTCTTAGTAATGCATTTGCTGTATCTTGTCTACTCTTGTTCTACAGCTTAAGCAGTTTCCTGAAACATGATGGAAGCATTGCCTCATGAAGAACAATACAGATAAGTTACCTTCTGCTGAGCTCCATTTTCGATAAAATTAATGAAAAAAGAGTCCATCCATGTCATTCCTATAGGGAAATATGCTTTGGCAATATTTCCATAGGTAATCTAAACCCCAAACTGTTCCCTAACTTTGCCATATATTTCTGAAGGCTGAAAAGAAATATGCAAGACACAGGTATCGAAATGCCAGTAGGAAAAGTTACACTGAAAATATCGGCACCATTCTTGTTTCTACATCTGTGACTACATGTGAGAAAGGGGTAGCAAATTCTCAAGATCTGCTGTGACATGGTATTAAACAAAACACAAATTTTATTCTTTTTTTCCAAAAGGAGTGCACTGAAAGAGATCTAGACTTTTAAAGAAGTCAGTTAGCTGCCTAAATCCCAGTTAATGTAAATGGCACTTAAGCTACAAACTACTGGGCTTTAAAAAAAAAAAAAAAAAAAAAAGAAGGATGGGGGCACAGAAAAGAAGAAAGAAAATCAGACATCCATTTGAACAGCTCCACAAAGAGCTTAAAATTAACGGAGCTTATTTTGATTTCTTAATTTACATAAGTACATTTGATTCTAATTTAGTTAACAGCAGCTAGAAAGCAGAACTTCATACAGGTTGGTTATTGTCACTGCCTTCCTAATAAAATGATTTTTAGTCAAATGGAAGAACCTCAAGCCTACACGTGAAACTAAACAATACAGTGCACTGGTGAGTGAAAGGATTACTTACTAAGTTGAAATGGAGATAAACGTAAATAAATTTTCCATTTAACAGTTCTAAGACCTGGAAAAGACTTGGCCCTCTTGCCTGGAAGACAGATCCGGAACAGTTTCTTATTACCTGATTTACTGTATTTGCTTTGAAATAGATTAGTGAGTCAAAAATTAAAACATCCAGCCTTTGTTCTCCTCTCTTTTTATCTGATGAAAGAAATGTTTACATTTGTTTTTTTCTTTGTACAAACAAAATTATTTGAATAAGACTACTAAGAGACCTACCTGGAAAGGACTAGTTGGAGGACTCATTTCCTTGTGTCTTCCTACTAAGAAATTTAATGGACACACTCACCTGGGCACCTAGTCATATACATAACTGCATTAATGTAACTTAAATATGATGGAGATGGAAAAAAAAATCAGCCATAAATACCTGCTTAATGTGGTGATCCCCTCAAATGACTTGTGAGAGCAGAATATAGATAAGATACAGAGAAGCTAATAAAATAAATAAAAATCTGTATCTACTACCAGGTTTGATGCATCATACAAACCATTACAACCTATCCCTAAACAATGATTGATGAAGATTACACCAAACACATGTGTTTAGTCTTCCCTGTTTTCCTTTGTGAAAAAATATAAAGTTTTATTTTCTGTATTTCAGGATGTGAAAGGAAAATATTCCTTTCGGATGAATGTTAAAGATATATTCAGTTCTGAAATACCATTGGAGCAAAGGTTGTTCTGAAAGGCAAGAAAAGCTACTGATATTTAAGGAAGGATAGGACTTTCCTGCAATGGAATAGCCTCCATTTCTGTGCAGCGGACTGGGAAGTACTAGCCGTCAATCTGATAGAGTATCCCTGTGTCCAGCATCCCCTAAATCAAAGCTTTTAAAAACATTTGCATTCAAATTTTCCACGTATTAAATTTAACAGCATTAGCATTTCCTGAACAACATGTAATTCTGATTTAAATGCAGACATGATGTATTACAGATTTAAGGATTACTACAGACATTCATCTCCACGAGGCAGCAAAATTAAATGTATTATAATTCCTAATTTGTCCCCAGAAGAGGTACAGGCTGTATTGTCTATGAGAAATGTCTTTGCCCTGTCAACTAATGAAAATACTTCACTGTAAGTAAAACAACCAAAACAATCCCATCCCTCCCAAAAAAGACACCCAGAAAAGCATCACACACTTCTCTCTTGGATGCTTTTGTTTAAATTACTGCTCAGAACACACACGTCGTTTGAGTTTTCCAGAAATTTTACCCCACGCATCCTGTAAGGGTTTTATGGTGACTGTAATGGAAATGGCATCGGTTGCAAAACTTGACAGGACAAACATAAGACAAGATGCAGATACAAAGCCCAATTAATAAGCTGTTCATGCATAAGGTATCTCCCATCTTCAACTTCTGAAGTTAATACCTGTAGAAATGCAAACTTCGGACACTAACTCCCATTCAGGTCATCTGCCATGACTCTCTCCTCAACAGGCAGTTGAGGGACTTGAGGAAGACTTGAAGTTCATGCTACTGTCCAAGCTCTGCCCTGACTGCTAATTAAGGTGAAAAAGATAAGTTTTTCAAAACTCCAGCATAATTACAGGAAACCAGCTAAGGAACCTAACACTGTTATGCTCTGGGCCGATGACTAAAGATGACTTAAATGCATTAGCCTGTGTGTACTATTCGGCTCTACTAAAGAACCTAATACACCAGGAAACTCTCTCATTACTGATGTCATGCTGCTATATTGAAGATGACAGTCTTTAACCAAGCATGAAGTCCTCATTCTCGGTCTCATGAATGGCAGTATGTGTGGGCAGAAATCCTGAAATCCAGCAGCTTCAGAAATAAAAATTGTGTCACTTACAGGTTTAGACTTTAAAGAAATAATCAGCTTCTAACTTTCAAAAAGCCCCTCATTTCTGCAAGGCAGTAACAATGGTTGCAGTATTTCTGTTAATCAACGAGTTGTGGTAAATTCTTATCTGTACGTTAGCTGCTTACACAAATAAGATGCAGAATTATATACACGCACAGCTTTTGACTTTCTCCTTTTTGAAATCAACTCCTAATTGGAAGAAGCATAGTCTAGTTGACTAGTGTCAATCCTTATATCAAACAGATAAATTTGTCACCTCCATCAAAGGACGAAAGTCCTAGAGAAGGGAGCCTTTACTGCAACCTAGGGGTTAGGCTGGAGTCAAAAGGCATCAGCTGTTGGTACCTATTGTGTACTTTGTGCACACGCATACAGCTGACACCATTTCTGGGCTCCCTCTCTGCACCTTCATCCTCAAGTGCTGGTTGCACTATTCCCATCATCTCGATAGTGGCTCCTCTGAGTTCAGAGACCTTTTGGAAGCATCATGCTCCACAGCTACCAGTTCAGAAAGAAGAGATCAATCACAGGATGATCTGTACAAAATAAATGAAAAGAAACGTTATGCAGACAGTTTTCTTGGAATTGAGAGTATTTTTGGCTCAGTATCTTCCTCTGGCACCTTTACATTGATCTCTGTCCTTTTCATCCTTGTCAGTTTGTCCTTGAATTCAGTTGATGCCACTTCGTTTTCTGAATGACTAACAGGCCACTGCATCCTGGGGCAGGAATGTCTTCAGATTTATTTATGCAACTGTCTTGAATCTACTGTACTTTGAATAAATATTAATATATAGTTTAAGTGTAAAATCTAAATAAATACTAAACATGCAAATTCTATGAAATACCAGTAAAATAAAATAATCCATTAAATATATCCATTTATACAGGTTCATGTTTATATTTACTACCCACCCCCCAGGAAAAAAAAAACACAGAATAACTCAAAATTGCATTAAGAGATCAGGAACAATGTATTACTCCTCAACTGAATGCTCTGGCAGGGAACAACAGTTGTGGGAAGGGATTGAAGGAGAAACTGTTGACTGGAGGCAGAGCACCAAATGGAGCAGTCTCCTTTCTGTACAACAATGAAGCACAGTCTTTTAAGAGGACATAATTTGCAGACTTTTGAAATCTACTGCCTTTACTTTTCTGGAAAGCGTCACTGTTTTGAAGGACACAATCTTATTATGTGAAAGTAAGAAATCATGACGATGTACCACATTTCTACAAACATGAAGCACAAAGATCAGGGAACTATTAGAGAGATGATTTCTTGAATACCATGAGGTGGTATTTTTGACAAATGCCATCTGATGCATTTATTGGGACAGAGATGTCAGTTTTCTCCATATGCATGCCTAATTACCACATTAATGAAGGCTATTGCTATAAAGGAATAGCAAGGCTGTCTCTGCTAAACCTCCTTGAAACTCAGGCACAGAAAAACAAACATTGCCTTCCATATAAATGACTACATTAAAAGCCATTACTGATTAATGCCGCGTATTTTCTCTCAGCCTCTGATGCAAAAGATGCCAAAGAAATGTTATCACAAGGGTTTGTTTGCACAGCTTTAGAAATGATAGTAATCCACTAAGTATCCGACACAATACTCAGGTAGAGCAGGTAAGAATTAATTGGTACCTGCCCCCCGCCCCCCCCCGAATTTCAGATGCTGAAACTGTTTTCCCCTTTATTGAACCAGCTCGGCCTAGACTAGCTTGTCCCGCAGTGACATGTATATTGAATACAAATCAGACAGCATAGCTTTAAATCTGTGTTGCAGCTCTCATTTCCAATTCGAGAACTGTACTATAATCATAAGCTTCTGGTGGATGAAAGGAAATCAGCTCTCTGAATATTAGCTAATGCCACATTTGCAAGTCCTGAAGAGATCTGTGCTGTTTAAAAAAAAAAAAAAAAAAAAGATCATTTCTCGTGAACCTATATATATGAATCGCTTTGTACTGCTCGACTGATAGAAGCGATGCCTGTGCTGGGATTAAACCCTTTTCATCATAAAACCTCATCTGGTTCGGAGTCCAAGTCCATCAAACCTTTTCCCTTTAAAGTCCCGCCTTTGATTCTACATCAATTTATTCAAACCGCAGCTGGGTGGCTGAAAACGAAAGGACAGCATCATTTAAACCAACCATGTTCCTAACTTGAAAGAAGGGCTATAATTAAAAAAATGGGCATAAAAGAATGGAAATGGGATAATATTTTTTAATGGTAGTTCAAAGGCCGACAGATGTCAGAGCCTTTGAAGATGTCAGTACACTGAGCAAGAAGTTGCCATTAAATAGTTTGCCTGAGAGGTGAAGCAGCTTTTTAATGACTGAAAAAGCCCTTGCAGACACATCCTTGTGTTTTTAATTTGTCAGAGTTTCTGCAGTATTTTCTGATTAATGACACATGATTATAACTGCATAGCATACATATTTTTATACTTTGTTAAATGAATACTTTATTTCACATTCTTTCAGTGCCAGATAAGAACGGGAAAGCTTTACTACAGAGTCCAAAACTATTCAGATTGCTCAAATATTTATGGTAATTTGAGGGGATTGGCCAGCTACAGAGCTACTATGTGTTGCTACCTTTTGTTCTTTAATGGTGCTATTACTACTGCCATCACAATGTGCATGCATTAAGTGAGCATGTGACGCAGTAATGTATTGTACCCTTCTTGTGCACTCAACAATCAGAGCTTTCATAATTCACCGATGAACAAAGTCATCAAATCAAAATAACATTTAGAAAAATTCCTCAATTGATCCTAAACAATACAAACAATGGCTGCCAGTGTATTGTAAGTGGAAAATAACTTCTCAGAAAAAAACCCATATTGCTGGGAAACATCATGTTCAGAAGAAAAACACCAATATTTATAAATGCAGATAAAGTCCCCATCTTGGGCTGAGAAGATGCTCCTGCAATACCCTTCATCTCTCTGTTAACATATGCAAATTTTTTTTCTATTTTCACCATGAATGGAAAATGGAGTAGCCCCAAACCCAGGGACAATTTCTTTTGCTCCCAGGAGCAAGCTCTCAGATCACTCCAACAGTCTTTTGTGGATGTGCGCCTGCCAAGCTGAGCAGGAGAGCCCAGGGAAGCACCCCAGCCCTGGGGAGGGACAGGAAAAGCCAGTACTGCGTGCCTCGCGTTGTATCACACCTTAGAGAAGTCATTCATATGAAAACACAGTCATTACAGAGGAATTTGATTAATGTACTGTTCTTTCTGCTCTTCCAACCTAGATTCAGCTTGTTAATTGGATCATAAACAGAAATATGACGGACTCAGCTAAAACTTCACGTACAGAGATTGGAGACACCTTAGAGCTTTGTGAAATCAGGTGCTGGTCTTCCCAGAACATTCAGATGATTTCATAATTATGAATATTCGGCTTGTTGCAATCCATATCCATCAGGAACCTCTTTGTAATAACCATGCTGCCTACCACCAGCATCATGCACCTCCTCGAGGGGAGGAAGATGACTGTTGAACACTCACTGCTACTCTGAAATCGCATGCATCCGCAACTGGAGATGAAGAAAGCTGTTAGCAACAAGTGTTCTGCTATGTGTTCAAAACACTGTATAGTTATATCCAACTGCAAAAGCAAGTGCTGGAAATTTTGAAAAGGAAAAGTCTATGGCTGCAGAGAGAAGAAATGTAATTCTGAAATTTAATTCTCCCAAAGGTATTTATTGAATGAAAACAGAGTCCTGCTACGAAAAAATATGACTATGTTAGGACTCCACTATAAAGAACATGTAGAAATGGACTCCTTTCAGTACAAACAATTGTAAATCCAATTTCCAACTAACCTGCAGCCTTCTTTCTCATGTTATTCTAAGGTTACCTTCAAAGATAGTTTTATTTAAAAAGCAAAACAAACCCTAATTTCCTGTGCATCACTAGAATACTTGACTTTATCATGAATCTCACCAAGATTTGAAACCTCAATCTACGAACATTACATTACACACTTTCACCACTTTTCCTAGAAAACAAACTACACGAGCGAGCAGGCAGGAAGCTGCTCAGCAGGACGGGGTGGAAGTGGCCACAGGGAACACCCGCTACAGCCAGGGTGTCCACCAGAGAAGTGAGGTGAAGATCTCACTCCCTCTTCCACCCACATCTCAGGAGCTTGGCAGACCCTGGTTACGTGGGGCTCTCAGCAGCAGCATCACGAGACAGGGGCGCGCTCTGGATGTGATAAAGCAAGGGGGGTGAGCTCTACTCACCTACTTCTCTCCAGAGGCCATTGACGTTGCCTTGTACAGAGATGTGGTACTTTCCATTCATATTGAGTTATTATTTTAGCATTATGGTAAAAATAGGAAAAGAAAATGGCGAATTTTAAGCACTTATAATTTAGCTGAAATAAAACTTCAGAGAACAAAAAGGCACTTCTCTAAACTGGGATTTTCTACTGAATTTCAGTTTAATTTTACAAACTAAAGGAACGTTACCCACAAAAGATGTATCAGACTTATGAATAAACATTACCAGATTCTTCTAAAATGGGAACTATCAGACACCCTGAAAATAACATTTGCTACAGAAACCCATATAAGCATGCAAAGCTGAGCCATTCAGATTCTATCCATTAGAGGGCAATAATACACACACACACTCATACATATATACATACACACACACACACACTCTCTCACACACCCCCAACTGACTTTAGCAGGAAAACTAGTATTTTCTCTCTAATATTGCCAGTGATATACTGACAGCTTGCGTCCTGTTCCATTCTCTCCCCCTCCACTCCTCAACAACAGCATCCAACAGATCAAAAGTTACAATAACAAATTATACTTTAAATTTGCTTTCCTACAAGGAAATCAATACAATACATAGTTTTAGAAGGCTTACAGTTAGTTGTTATTAAATGTAGCTTGAATAGATTGAACAACTAGCATTTATATGAGCATGTAAGTCATTATAAGGGTTCCCAAACTTTGAACAGACAAAAATGTTCTTCATGTGTTCATCTCCCAGCTACAAACACTTTTCCTTTTCTATTCAGACACATAAGAAACCCTTGATAACAGCAGCAACTGCAGACATGGCAAGTATCCAGTATACTTTAGATGTCTCTTAATGCTACAGACAAATCATGGAAAGGCATTTTTACTATGTCATTAGTAGAGGCACTTGAGGGAAGCAGCTCACGTGCTGTGCCTTCTGCTTTCTTGCTCAAGCCATGTCAACCTACTGATAAACTTCATTGTTTATCGTGGGCCCTCAACCTTCTGCTTGCTGCACCTGCTTCTAACATCCTATAAGCACATGTATGTTAGGAGCTTACTGGGACAGGAATTGTCCGTTGTTATATGTTTTCGCTAATACAACGTAGACTCGGACTCCTGAGAGGATTCCAACAATACACATAATTACCATCAGCCCCTAAACTACTGCTTGTCAACATCTTATTAGTCAGAGGATTGCTGGATTTACAGTAACACATGGGCAGCTGTATCAGTCACAAAATGCATATAATGACCAGTAATTCCTATGAGCATCCAGACTACATTGATTTGTGTTTGGGTTTGGGGATTTTTTGTTTGTTTGTTTGCTTGCTTTTTAAAATACCTTACTTTGCAATGATCAACCTGTATTTCATCAGAAACAGTAATTCAGGTAATGATTTCAACTAACAGCTAGTTGTTTCCATGGACTGTTGAATAAATACTAATTTTATGTTATACTAGAGGTTTAATTGAAGATCTGAAATCAACTTCACAGGGTCCAAGATGAAGATGTAGAATAACACACTGGTCATGTGTGCTATCGCAGACAGCACGCATGCGCTCCCTGAAAGCGGCAGGCACCTTGAACACGGAAATCCCCAATGATACCAAATACAGCAGGAGAACATGCAGCTATTCTCAAATACTCCAGCGTACTCTGTGTTTGCAGTGGCTGCCTTGCCAAAAAATCACTTTCCTCACTATTTCTCTTTTCTAAATTCATTTTACAGATGCCAATACAGCAGAAAGCACAGACTACAAAAGAATTCAAGCTGTCAGAGACAACTTTAGAAGAATTGTATCACCCGAGCGAAAGACGGAGTGCACTCTTCGTGGGATTTTCAGATCTGTTTCAAGTAAAAACACTGTGTCAGGTTTTTTTGTCCTTTTTTTTTAAAAAAAAAAAAAACCCTACATCAGTGTTGTTTTTATGAACTCTGAAGAACCACTTTAAAACCTGAAAATGGAATATTCACAATCAGGCCAATATTTTAGAGGCCCAAAATAAAGTTTTCTTATTTGCAGTATTTCAGGAGGACTTTCATACACATGGATACAAGTTACTATGAGATATGTAATTGCAGTTTGAAATACATTGTTTTCTCCATTAATCAGAAATCTACAGCATCCTTGACATCGATTTCTGTCATTTTGTCATGATAAACACTCAGGTATTAAGTACCTTCCACATCATGCACCCAGGCATGATTCCAATTAGTGCTGAATAGAAGACAAAATGTCAGCCTAATAAGCTTTAATTTGCAAAGTCTTTGAACATCTGATGATATCATCACTTTGCCAATCATTTCTTGTACTTTGGCTTCTTTTTTTCCACATCACCTTCCCTGTCAAAAGAAAGTCTTTCAAATCTGCAGAAACAGAAGACATGAACAACGTCAGTCATTGGTCTGACTGAGCTAAGAGATCCAAAAATGACTCCCCAATACATCAGAGAACTGTGATGTGCACAATATTCCCTCAAAGCTAATTTGCTGCCAACATGTAGGGTAATTGGGGGAAAAAAGTCTACTTTAAAGTCATACTGTGAAAAATATTTTTTCGCATGAAATCAACGCTAAAGACCTTAAATCACTGTCAAGAGTCTGTGCCACTCTTTCAAAATGAAGAAACAGTATTTGCTAAAGATGGCAATCATTTCTTCAGAGGTGACTGGACCAAAGAACAGCTCTGCTGTCTGACTTCATACTGAAAAATAATGTATTTTCTTTCTAATTTCTTTCTAAAACAAAGGAAAAAAAAAAGGAAAAAAAAAAGGGGGTAGGTTTCCAAGAAGAAAAAAAGACAACTTGCAAAAAAGGTATATACAGTTCTGTAATCTTGAATATACATGCCTAGCACACGTCCAAAGCCTATAGCTGAGGACACATGAAGCTTTCTGCATCTGGAATTTCCCCAAATGCAGAACCTAAAATCCCTGCTCTTATCTGGGCTTGAAGGAAAACAGAAAACAAAATGGCAGCAGAAAAGACAAGGAGATAATGAATCAGAATGGGAAATGTGCAGCAATACAAAAGACTACGTGGGCCCTCCAAGACTCTGCCAGGGCAGCTGGTCCTGCCCCAGGACCAAACGCAGGGTCCCAGTTCAGAACAGGAGGCAGGCAATGGTCTCTTCTGAGCTCACTCCCTGGAGATGGGTCACAGTGGGGCTGACCAGAGCACACGACCAGTGACCAACAGGCTCCACCACCCAGGTCCAACACCATTCCCTGCACTGCGCCGAGCTGCCCCATTTCTTTGGTTCGCACATCCCATGGAGTCCAGTCAGGAGACCTTCACTGGCACGTATTTGTACTCGCTGCTCAGAACTGGCAGGACACAAAACCGAGCCTACACTGCACGTGGCGTGGCGTGCCAAGTTGGTGCTTTGGTAGAAAGAGAGATCGAGCAGCTTGGAAGGGGTGGATCAGAAACTGCCTCCTGGAGCTGAAACGAGGGGAGGGAGTTGGGAGCACACGCTGAATGCGGCACTGGCGTGAGGAGCAGTGCTGAAAGAGTGCAGAGCACTTGGCTACCCCTCCAGCTGATGGGTTAGCAAATTCCTAACATCTGAGGCAGAAATGGAGACTTTGAAGAGTTGCTACAGACACTGGGGTTGGGCCAGTGGGCAAACAGCTGCAGAGATGTTTAACAGTGAAGTACTCAGCCTGGGGTCTGTGCCAGTAACATCATCTTCACATCCGCAGATAACCCGTCATGGGGTTTGGGTTTTTTTTTTTCCCCCTCATAGCTCCTGTCTATGAAATAGAGGACAACCAGAGAAGTCTTCCGTTTTTCTTCCCCACTAAAGCAATATACGGAGGAATAAGCAGAGCAGTGGTGGGGCGCCCAGGACAGTGCAGTATGCCATAAGCATCTCAGCTGCAATTTGTTACTGGTTTTCCACTTGAAGGTTTCTCCATAATACTTTAATGTGGGAGCGTGCGGAGCTTTATGGATGGTCTCATATTTCTCAACTGACATATCTTCAGCCAAAGTATGTCAGCTACAGGAGAGGGCAAAGCTTTTCACTGGCTTTGTGATTTCTTCTTCCCCCATCATAAACCACATAAAAGAAAAATACAAATAATCAGCTCTCCAAAATTGCTATTTATTACCTCATCATGAAACCATCTACTGGACCCTGCAGTGGTATTGAGTAATATCATTACTTAAACCATAAAGAGGTTGTATTTATTACTCAAAATTGGGAAAATTAGCATCCATATGGATCCTATTGTTTTAAGACCAGTAATACTGCCAAAACAAGTGGTGTTAACATTCCAAACTACAGATTGTCATAATTTCTCTTCTAGTGTTTCATTCTTTCATTTGGTATTTATAATACCTTTGAATTGAGGAACTGAATGGATCATAAAATCTCTCCTATCAGATAAATCATTTAACAGCTAGACTACTGTTCAAAACTTGATTTATAGTGGCAGTGAGTGAATGGAATTAACATCTGCTGGCCTAAGGAAGAGAGACTAAATTGATTTTGGATAGTCTTTCTCTAGAAGCAGAGACAAGAGAAAAAGTACAGTCTAAAAAAATTAACTACTGAATTTGTAATACATAGCACCTTAGTAGGCAGTCACAGACAGGACACCCTAACCTCCATCCCTGGAAAAATTATGGAGTAAAACTCCATGAAACTAACTTCCAGGCATATAAGGAATAAAAGGGTCACTGGGAAGAGCCAACCTGGATATACCATGGGCAAATCATGACCAAACTGATTGTCTTCTACAATGAAATGACGGACTCTGTGGAAAGGGGAGAACTGTCAGTGTCTTTTATCTTGACTTTAGCAAGGATTTTGATACAGCCTTTTATAGCATCTGTATAGTCAAACTGAAGAGACGTAGACTGGATGGGTGGACTACAATGTAAGGGGAGAACTCACTGCACCCCTGGGTTTGAAGAGTAGGAGTCAACAGGCAACCAGCTGTAAGTGGCATTTCTCAAAGGTCAAATGGGGCTGATACAGCCTAACAGCTCCATCAGTGACCTAGATGATAGGACACAATGAACCCTGCTCAATAGTGTGGATGGCATCTCTTGGGGGGGAAGTGGTCAGTATGTTGGAGAGCAGGGTTGCCATTCACAGGGACCTCAAACTCTGCAAGCTGGAGGAATGGGCCACTAGGACCTTCAGGAAGTTCAACAAACTAGGTTTGTTCAGCCTGGAGAACAGAAGACTAAAGAGGAATCTAATTGCTGTCTTCAACTGAGTGTAAAGAGGAATTGTAGAGAAGATAGGCAGGCTCTTGAAGGTGGCAGTGAAAGGACAAGAAGCTAGAGAGCCAAATTGTAACAACAGACATTCCAACTGGATGTAAAGGAAAAGAAATTTCGCAACAGATTAGTAAATCACTGGAGTAGGCTGCTCAGGGAGATTGCGAAATCTCTGTCATTGCAGACTTTCAAAACTCAGTAGGACTTGGCCCTAAGCAACATGATGTAATTTTGAAGTTAGACCTGCTTTGAGCAGGAGGTTGGACGTGATGACCTCCAGAGGTCCTTCCAAACCAAATTATTCTATGATGCTGTGAAAGACTTCAGTATGACTCCTGATCTCCCATTAGAGCATGTCCCTTCAGCCATTCAGTGGAATGTTTAATGTGGATACCGCTGCTGTTTTCCAAATTGCTGTACTTGTTCTACGGATTAACAGAAGTTAAATTCCTTCTATTCAACAACTCACTCAAGCAAATTATAAGATAACTCTAAAAAGCAATTTTCAAAAGAACTAAAAAACATTTAAAAAGAATGTTGTGAGTAAGCACCCCCTTCTCTGTACAGCAGACATTTACCAAACAAGTTTAGTAGTAATATTTGGAACAATCTAATATCACAGACACTACATTCAAAAGAGAAGATTTCAACTCTTACACTTGGAAATAATATCAATAAGCAACTTTAGAGCCTGGCTTTGCCATACACTGAACTTCAAAGAGAAAGTGCGTGCTCCTTTTATTTCAAAATCAAGAGCTTATATTGTAAGTTGACCATTTCTGCAGAAGAGTATATGCAGTATTTTTGCCTCTCTGCTTAGAAATTATGTTACAGTATCTCAAATGCTACAGTTACTATCACCTGTTTTGTGTTTCCTAATGTATTTGATCTTCAAATTTTTGATTTATTACTTCAGTATTCCTTTATATAACTTTAATTTTAAAAACAATTTCACACTATGTATAGCTTATTGTCTATTAGTGTTAATCATTCATTGTAACCATCACACGCAAACCCTATATGCAAAGCCACACCTAGTGTATGTGTTAAAAACTGGCATAAAGATCCTTTACCCTGCAGATGAGCAAGACTGATCTCATTTTTTCTCAGAGAAATTATTCTATATTTATTAATGTCTGTGCAGGAAATCATCATTTTTTCCTAAACAAGGAGTACTGGTATAAAACAAAATTACTCCCATATGATATACACCCTGCCCCTACACAAGTGAAACGACATACTCCACCTTTTCAGCTGCCAATATTTAAAATTAAAACAAAAAATTAATATAAATTGTTGATTACAGTGTAATAACTACCACAGATATTCAATTTCATATTGTATAAACAGAAAGTCTGTTTTGCTGAGAACTCCATCTCAGAATCAGAGTTCATATTATGTGATGAGCTAGTTTCTATGGCAACTGCTTTCTCTTTTACATACACTGTAGCCAGCTCAAAATGTCAGTTCTCTCCTAAGCTAACTTAACATTTTTAATCAGCAAATGATAATTTATGCACCATTATGTATGGCTTCCAAAAATGTCTTTAGTAAATATTTCAAATGCTGAACAGCCTGAAGTATAAAAGGCCAGAGGAGCAAGTCAAGTCGCACCTCCTGCACCGAACTCCTCACTATCTAATTTCAGTCATAGCGTAAAAAGTGAGAGTCAAGGAAAAAATGTGGAAGAGATCATAGATGATCACCTACTACAGCACGAGAACACTTTGATGCTTCCATTAAGCGAGGAAGCGGCAGATGTTTATAGCTTGTTCAACAGTCTTTTGAAAGGCATCTCAAACAGAAGCAGCAGCTTAGAAGCGGGGACCAGAAGCAGAGCGCCTGACGCAAAACAACAAACGTGGCAAGGTGGCTTCATCTGGGCGGGGAGGATGGCGAGGAGGCCCAGACCCTCGCCTTGATGGGGGTGCTTGATGGAGGGAACCCTGAGCCTGAACTGTGTCCTTCAGTTTTAGAGCAAAGGCTCATTTTTTCCTCTAAGCTCAAAGATTATGTCTACGCTGCAGCCCAAATTCTTCTCACAGCTCCTCTGCATTTACTCAAGTGGAGCTGAAACTAGCTGTGTTGATCACCAGAGCCCAATATGGGACAGCATTTGAGTATTTCCCCAGGAAACTGGTGTGTTTGGCCGTTTCATTGAACTCTCAACTTCACAGCAATACTACTAGTTAAAGCCCAGTTTGAATGTCTCTACAGGACCCATCATCAGATCCTTGATTTTAGGAGATATTCCCCATCAATGGGATCCATGCCAACCCTGAGTCAGCAAACCATGAATAACAACCAAGGAAAACCACGCAAGTGCTGCAACAGATATTTGGTACTTTAAATATTTTACATCAACAGTCATGTTCATTATCCTGGGTTGACTGGTGGTAAATTAAACATGCTGCAATATAGCCAAAAGCTTATGTTTAGGAAAGGCTAAAAGGGAACGGCTGTCTGTCCACAGAAGTCTGACTGTCAGCCCAATAGCTACTCGCCAAGTAAAATATAACAAACAAATATTTAGATTGCAACTCCATCATTTAGACTGTCTGCAGAGAAAGCCTGCATAGCAAACAATGCATTTCTTCTCATGCCAAAGACATCTTCTATGGAGAAAAGAAAAAGAAGTCAAAGAAAAAATGAGTCACAGAATTTATTTACTCAAAATTGTATACAGAAGTGACTTCAGTAGCACCATCAACATCTGCATGTTTCACAGGCTGTACCCTCCAGACGCGATCAAGCAAACTGCTTCCACGGATACTAGAAGAATATCTCTATGGAAACTGGTGTTTGCAGATAGTAGAACAACTACATGAAGTAGAAGAGTTGATCAGTGATTTATCTGTACGGTAACAATAGGGTCTTTCAGATCAAAGTTTAAGAAAGTCTCCGATTGTGAAACAAATGCTCCCAAATTCCTTCTGTGTTAGTATAGCACTGAAAAGTTACTGCTACGGCAATATTTACACACAGAGAGAAACTGTACATGTGTTCGGGTATTTAGTTATCATTAAACAAGTATATAATATTTCTTTTTTTTTTTTTAATGTATTTTGTCTTGTCAATAGTTGATAAAGCTCTCCATCAGACAAACATATCAGCACAGTACCACTTCAGACTGACCACATATGTGGAGGGAAGATAAATCTCTTCTGTTCCCCCCACTTTGTCGATACAGTAACTATCTATACAGAACCATAAACATATACCAAGGGTTTGCTGGAATGAAAATAACGATCATTGCTGGAATTAAAATAATGATCATTACTGGGGGGGTTTTTTTGTTAACTTGACAGGCTCAAACAGCTCGGAATTAATTCAGACAAAACCAGGTGCAAAGCAACAGTTGCAGAAAGATCACTGTTTACAAGTGCAAAGAAGCAAATTTTCAAAGAGAAGCCAGAAGAGCAGTGAAAGGATGCGCTATACACTGGGCCCCAGGGAAGGAGCCGCCAGTTTCCGAGAAGGTAAAGCAAACTGGGATGGTAAAGGCCAAGGGGGTTACGGGAAGTGCAAAAAGCAAGAGAGGATAAAGGAAACATACTTCGGCCACAGGAAAATACCTTATTAACTCTCCTCGCCACCTCCAGCCTGCTTTTTTTTAATAACAACTTCCATTCCCAATGTGCGTGTTTGCATGACTTCAGAACTGCTCGAGGTTTTCCTTTCCCAACCAGTAATGTTTTACCGAGAGCCCTAAGACACCCCCAAACACCAGTGATCTTCTCTTAAAGCAGCCTCTTTTTTGAGAGCATAAACAGTAGATGTTAAAATTAAATACCGTGACATCAGTGACAAATACTGGCAAAACATGCCTCAGCGTTCAAGCTGCTCTTGACTCAGTTACGAATGGATGAAAACAGGGGACTTGCCAATTATCTCATTACAGAACCTGGAAAGAGAATTCAGTTTCCTCACAGAAACTATTTTTCCTCTCGCTTTAGTGTAAAGTGCTGGATTTGAAGTTACAGGGGTACATTTTTTTCTTCTTCTTGCCCGAAGGTCAACGGTCAAAGAACAAGCACGAAAACGATCCAACTTTGTACAGCAGCTGGAACAAGAAAATCTTTGAGCTGGTTGAGGGCACGTGTCAGAAGCTGGGGTGAGACTGACATTCGCGGGATAAAGGGAAAATATAAGGGTACAACTGGCACCACAGCCGCCACAGCCCATCGGGCATCGGTTATTCAAAACTTCCTAACCTTGCTATCTTATTTCGCAGAAGCAAACTAGATGTATTCTTCTCTGTAATCAGAAGTCTTTCTTCAGAAAATCGCCAATTCAGTAGCAAGGCTGTTTTTATTAAAACAAAAGGAAGATCTCTATCTTCTAAGGAGCTTCCCTGTTTTGTGAACTAATGTATGCACTAAAATTATTTAGGGAGGTGGGGAACGAATGACCAATGAAACTATAGCTTAAAAATGCTCGTAAAAAAAATAATCCAGACAATAGCAAAAAAATCTAAATTAAATAGAAGTAGTGATTCAAAAGTACCTTTTATCTTAAAAACAATTCCTGTATTATTAGCTACTATTTAAAGAATAACAATATTATGGCAGTTCGTAGAAAACGTATAGGATTTAAAAGACTACAAGAACACAGCATGGTATAAAAGCCTTTGTACTGCTTTGACTTTTATTGACCTACATGTCAATTTACTCCTCCCCAAGCATTACAACCCTAGGTGGGGAAAAAAAAAAAAAAAAAAAAAAAAATCAAAGCAGGCCTCCTAGAAATGGATAAATCCAAGAGCTAAAGTGGAATGCAATTGTTATCCAGAAATTCATCAGCAATACAAAAGGTGATCCACTTAAATCAAGTTCCTTTTCTGAAAATTAAACTTACATTTCAAAGAAGCAGTAGCATTATTTTATATTTAATTAAAATCTGGCAATGCACTGAAATCTTAATTTTTATACTTTAGTTCTGAGCAAAGCATTAATAAATGTATTCATATTTGAATAAAATCTAACCATGTTGTATACTATCTTTTATAGTAGCCGAAGACCTACGTGAAAGTAGAGACCTTGGATATGCAATAAAAAAGAAATTAATCTTTTCAGTAACACTATAATAAATTGTTCTGCAGTACTCAATCATAGCTGTCTTTAGTAATATAGTAAGAAACACATATTTTAAACATTTGCTACTCTTTCATATGGAAAAGGATTTAAGAAAGAATAACAGTGAATACCTTTAATAACAGTGCTTTCACATCATTCACCAAACATTGAACAGATAGGTCCTTCAAACCAAGCTACTCATATGTGATTAACACTAATTATTATTTAAATTTTTTTAAATACCCAGCAAATCTACTTTTCATCTAGCGAAGCAAAATGGCCTCTTCTCCTGTCTCATAGCACCTTCACTGTAATATAAAGCAGTCCTAAAAATTACTGCTGTCAAACATGGTACAATTTTAACAGGTTTTTAAAAAGCTATCTCTACACAGAGTCGCTAAACCACTGTAATATCTTTAAGAGACCGCCAATGTTTCATAAAGGACATTGGCCATTAGTCATGTTAGATGTCCAAAACATGTATTTTAGTAAACACATGCAAAGATTAAAAATTTTTGCTAAAAATATGGGCCATAATTCCATAAGAAACACCAGTATTGTCTATTGAGCTCACTGCAAAGACAAAAGTGAATTCTAATACAAAGACCAGAGGAAAGAACAAAGAACGATTTATTTTCCAAAATGGAAAAAATATGCATCCTTGAAAGCAGATAGATTCTTACTAGAATTTAAATAAACAACAGCTCTTCTAGTCAAAGGCAACCGCATTTTCTTCCCTGATTTACATGTCATTCTCATGGCAGCGATGTTCAAATGACTGTACAGGGATATTCAAACTACAAAGAAAAGCCCTGTAAAAAGGCCAAAGTTTTTGCTATTCAGACTGTTCAGATTCTCCTAATAGCTGTGATATTTCCAGTTTTTTTACATAGCACCTGTAGTAGCATTATCTATCCCCTTGCAAATACAAAGCACAACCAAACTCTGAGCTCCAATCTTTGCCAGAAATGACCCACAACAGAACTAAATAGAGATACACACTTACAAGACACCTCCCAGATTCTCTGAATTTGCTTAAGATAGTGCCTTTACCTTTGTATGCAGCGTTATACAGAGCAATACAATAATTGTAATGAACGCTGGCGTGTAGAGAGAATAATTCGATATATAATTCTAAACCTGTTTTTTAACCTGAGTGCTACAGCTCTGCTTTTGTACACAAGCACAACATCAGGAATGCAGGCGAGAGGATGATACAACTTTGAAAAGGCACTCGCAAATAGTTATATAGTTGAGATGCATCTATCTTGGGCCAAAGAAAAAAATGCAAAGATAAAAACCAATCCCTTTAACAATTTAAGTCTTTGTTCACTCTTACAATAAAATGGAGAATAAAGGGCAAGGTTCAATTTTTCAGAAGCCACCTGAATATCCCCTTCCCAAGCATTCTCACTAAAGTATGTCTCATTTTCCTTGGAAAACCATAATGGTGGAAATGGAGAAATAAGTCCTGGCTCTGCAATATATCCCTCATCCTTCCCCAACAAGCCGTTTGTTTTCCAATAGACTTACTTAAGCCAGATTTTGATAGAGTCTGAGTCGTCCAAAGGGAACAGAAAAAAAATTAATTTAAAAATTAAATATTCAATTTCACTTAGCTACATTATGGTTGCCAGTAAAAGACAGCCCACTAGTCTCAATGTCAGAGTCTTACATCTCATAGGGAAGGCGGTGGTGCGCGGAAAACATATGTCGTTAAGGATGCCTTACCAAAATGTCCAGTTTTGGTATAAAATAATCCATGCATGATAAGTAATTCTAATGCTTATTAGTAAAGATTATTTTCTGAATACTCTTTAAACTACAAAAATCACCTTAGATTTTTAAATACTGCCATTGCAGGCCTTTTTAATATAGGCTTTTAGGAAAATACACCATGCCATCCTTACAAAATATATTGAAAAAATGCAATAAGATGTTTTTTGAACGGAAAACTCATAAAGATCATTTTCCATGCTGACAGTGCGCATTTCATCCAGAAGTTTGAAGAGTCAAATGCTACCCCAGCTGGGGGTTATTCTGCCAAATGGCTTCCAACAGTGACCACAGAGATGGAGATGGGAGGGGTGCGTGTGTGTGTAGGAAAATAAACGTGATGGTAAGCCACCCCAAACCCACATCATCTTATCAAATATCCGACATACGTAGCCAAACACACAATGCAAATCTAGAATACAAAACTGAAACAAAAAGACATGAACAAAATGAAATCAAGCCATTTGTGAGTTACCTGCAGAGATTTAAAACAAAAAAAAGCATACGAATGAAGCAGATATAATTCATATGGATTTGCCCAGGAAGGAGAAAAGGAGGGGTGAGTGTGAGGGCTGGGGGGGAGAAGAACAGATACCTTTTTTTCTTAAACAAATCCATCATGAAAGAAAATGAGACAAGATTATAAATAGGCCGAGTTATAGCGCACCATGGGATTTTTAATCTGGCTACCTGTGGTTTTTGCAGTTAAAGCCCTATTCAGCAGTGGGGAGGGAGGGGGGAAAGCGGGAAAAAAAAAAGAAAAAAGAAAAACAAAATCACGTTTATGTGCCAGTTTCGCAAATGCTCACACAGCGTGCATCACCAACAATGCTGGCAAACAGGAAACACTAATTATTAGCATTTTCTAATAAGCGTACGCCTTTCAAACATTATTGATCATTACCTGTCCGTCTCGCTTCCTGCATTCTTGAGTCTTACTCTCGTGCTCTGCCATGGCAGCGCGAAGCTGTTTTTCCAGTTTCTCGATTTCCCGTTCATGGTCTCGGACCAGGCAGTCCTTCTCTGCGTTGTGCTGCTGGAATAGGTGCGTCTTCTCCTGTTCATGCTCCAGCTTCAGCTCCACTATCTGATTGGACAGTGAGGAGTACAGTTCATCAATAGAACATCCTTGTCGTCATGACAACTCGTCTACAGCTTAATTTTCCCCTTAATTTCATCAAGTTGGCAATTTTATTTTTACGTCACTATTACCTCACCTTTTAAAAAGCCACCGTTAGCATGACAGAATTCCTCCAGACAATTCCAACAATGGAGACAACCGAGCAAATCCAGCGCATCCTTAACCAATTTGTTGGTACAAATGTCAGGGCGTTAAAAAAAAAAAAAAAAATTGCATTGTCTCATTCTGTGTACGGTCCCCCCGTATCCTGCTGCTGCTCATCAGCAGGGCTGAGGATCTGAAATGGTTAATAGGCAGCCTGCTCTCCCCTTCGCTTAAGTATACACACACAACCCCCCACCCCAGCAATTAAATCTTTTAAACATTTCTTTATGATTTCCAAAGCGAAAGCTCTTCCTTCAATATTCCTCAACGCTGTCGTATATACAGTTGTCTTTTTTTTTTAATAAAAAAAAGAAAGAAAATTATAAAAAACAAAGCTCTATTATCCCGTTGTCAGCTACGCTATCCCAACATAAACAGATGTATGTGTTCCAGAAGGGCACCTGCTGTGCTGCAAGCTTGCACCATGATTTCATAAGAAGCCCTCTATTCTCAGGATCCTTTCCCAGTCCGCACCACACTGGATGCTGTGACCTTGGCCAGTCTTAGCCTCTCCCCGCTAGACTGAATGGCAGCCCGAGACCAAGGGCCTGGTTGCCGCAGCTTTGATACTAATCCTCCCCGCCTGCGCACAATGGCACCCTACCTGGCCTGCACACTGGAGCAGCCAGGCTGCCTTTGAAGCAGGTGATGAATAGGGACGGCAGGAAGCCGCTTCCCCACTGAACTCCGGGCCACACAGCTGCTAAGAACAGTCACTTGGATTTTTCTTCAGTTTTGGTGGATTTCGGAGGGGGGGGGGGAGGGAAAAAAAAAAAAAAAATGCTCTTATCGTGAATATGGTGGGTTATTTTCAGCGTGAGAAAAAAAGCGAACGGGAGGAGCCGGCTGCGTGTGCGCCGAGAGCGCCCTGGCACCTTATCTTAAAGCTGTAGCATTCAATTCTGGAATAATATTAGCTGTTTGCGGGGCTTTCAGGTTTAAAATTTGAAGCGAAGTAAAAAAGAATGCATTTTCTTAAGCTACGGATCAGCATCTTCTGGGTTTAAAAGTAAAATATGTCATCCGTGCTGCGGCCAGGAGCATCCATCCAAAAACAGAGCAAGTAGAACAGATGCAATAGTCTACGGTTTAACGTATCTACATTATTTAATAATACTAAAGAGCTCATTAACAGACGTCTGAAGTCCCTGAAGGAGTTAACCCCCCAGGAGGCACACATTATCTGTACTGGGCCTGGGATCCTTACACAAAGTTAAGTCAGGTTTTCGCCCAAGGTTTAAGGTTTGTGTACAATCCTGGTTTCTTTTCAGATGCTATCGGTGTCCTTAGTGAGCCTAAATGAAAGAATTCTTGCTCCCTAAAGTAATTACAAAGGCCTTGCCTGAGTTATGGGAAAAAATGTTCAGTGGTTTTTCATAAATCAGTCCTGATTAAAAAGAAATCATGTCAACAAGAGAGGTCTTTTTATTCAAACATTTTCTTTCCTTAATTACTGCATTTTCAGCTGGTTGTGCCACGTAAGATCTGGGGTAAGACAGTCTGTTGTGGGGAACTTCAATTATTTAGGTTTTCACTTTTTAAACTGAAGACAAGAAAGGGCAGCAGGCAGGGAATGTGTGCTGGAAAGGGGCAAGGGACAGACCCTGCTTCTTCAACCAGTTACATGATACACGTCTATGTCACCAGTTTACCCAACCAAAGTAATTGCAGTTTTATTTAGTAATCTCTTCACCTACAGCATTTATATTATAGACGCAACGTTTTTGAATTTAAGAGGTGGAAAGAGCTAAAAGGGACTGGTCCTTCTGCATGCAGGAGGGGTGTCCCCCCAGTCTGCTACGTGGGAGGAGAAAGGACGGCAGCGTGAGGGGAGGTGTTTTATAAAAGGCAAATTTGTTGAAGAAAAAAACCTCACCACTTAAAGTATTCCCCATGATGTTTTTGTTTTGCTTTTTAGAGATTTCTGGCAGGGAACAGAGGTGGAGAGACAGGAAAGGAGAGAAAGGATGGGGACGAGAGCATTTTCTTCCCTCAAGTTCAAAGACCCAGAAACCCCATCTTCCCTAATGAATATTAACAAGTACCCCACATTTGTAACCAACAAAACGTGCTTTCCTGTACAAATAATGTGAAGTGACTGAGTAGCTATTTGACTGCACTGGTGAACACTCACTGAACCTCCTGCTCTCCTCAGAACTGCTGCCAAGCACTACGGTTTCTCTTCCACTCCTCCCTCTCTCATTCTTGTATTGTTGTTGGGGGTTTTTAAAGGAAAAAAAAAAAAAAGTAATGTATACCAACAAAAGGAAAAAAAACCCATGCTGTTTTTCAGCAGCACCAGGACTTCAGCACAGGAAGCTGCATGAGAACTATATTAATTCTTCATAAATCAGTATGGATTCTGTCTCCTCTTTGAGGCAGAGAGCGCCTTTCTGAATGATATAACAAAACCACCTCCTTTAAAAATTGTATCGTGTTAAGATCTTTCTGCATCTACCCCTAGATGCTTAGCACTTCATCAGATTACATTAAAATGTCCACTCAAATCCAGCATATAAATGTCTAGAAGACAGACAGTTTTAGGTGCTATACATTTCAGACAGACAAGCAACACGATATTCACAATGGGAATTAGGGGCGACGCTGAAAAGAAACATTCATTAAATAATAGTGTGCGCCCTATTACCATAATCAGATCGTATTCATTGTGGCTTAGATGTTTCCTCATTTTGCCCTCCCAAAGATGAAAATCTCTTATTCTCTTCTCTGCGCATCTGTTCCTACCTCCAGCCATGGCCTGAAGACCAAAACAAGCAGGACTGTCTGACCCAATATAGCTGTTCTTACCGTGAAGCACTGTTATTACCAAATAACACAAGTATTTTAAAATTATGATCTCCTCTTACATGAATTCTTCATTTTTTAATTCTTTCTGACAGAACCATATTCAAGGCAACAGCCAACAGCTGATTTACTAGGCCATCACTAGGATTACACCATCTATTTTTGAATTTCTGCTTTTAACTGAACTTTAACAATATTTACTTACTCTTGCAGAGAAGAGAAGAGAAAAGAGAAGACAAAATTCTTAAGAAAAAGCTAAAGACAGATTAATCCAAGAACTGTGACCATCTTTTGCTATTCACTAGCATAAATACACACATACACGCAGACTGCCAAACAAATCTGGCAGCGTAGATCATGCCCATCCTATGCAGGACACCGACAACCGCAGCTGCTGCTGAACGATGGCCTTTAACGCAGGCAGACTTAACTGCACCTAAACGTGGAGGTGCTTTGGAACAACCTGCTAAAATGAGAGACAATCTAATAAAGACTTAAAGAGAAATCATGCTGCTGTTAGCACTGGTTCAGTTTGTACATCTGAAGAACAAAGATCTACAGTAAATAGCCTGCTGATGGCAGAAGATATTTTCAGAAGCCAAATACTTGTAATATCATCAACGTCAGCAAATACCTTTTTAAAGTCCCTAATATAGACAAGACCTTCTACTATCCAGTTTTTGCTTTTACATCACACACTAAGTTTAGGCTTTTCAATTTTAGAACAATTTTGACTTGTTCTCAAGAACAAGTATGCCTTTGAACTTCTTTTTATAGTCCCCAAAGGAGGGAAAGGAAATTAGTTAGCTCACTACCTCTTTGAAAAATGTAGCTGCTACAATAAATATTTGACACCAAAGTATGAAAATTCATGTAAATTTATGTCCACAATTCCAGAAATATTGTAAGTAACACCTATATAAAATATAGTTTTGCATGTCAGGATGATTTTATTAGCACTGTTTTGGCATGACTGAACTTCTGAGGACTGGAGAAGCCACCAATAAGTTACACACGTCATGGCAAAGAGCTGAACTAAACTCACTCGTACAGCATGCATATAGCACGTCTGTTTTGCAGCAATTCTATGTTATAAGCATTTAAGAGTGTTTGTAAATTGGGCATCTTCATTATCATTACTCTGCTCAAAACCAGCCCTAACCTCTGCCCAGCACAGCATACAGCACGTGATCTATCCCCAAATAACAACTCCGGTAAAATCTAGCGTTTTCTGTCTCCTAAGCCTATAAATAAATGTGCGTGTTTCATGAGGATATGGGGATTACCCATCTCCGCAAATACACTGCTTCTAAAAGTAATCTGATATAACAGGCTGGAGGATCGAGTATTAATCATGCTGGGCTCTGGCTTAGCATAACTTTGGGCAGAAAAGAGGAATCTTCACTGCAAGGCAAGGGAGCATACCAGAACTACTTTGCAGCAGATAAATTAAATGGATTTTAAAAACACATTTTTTTGAGATTTTGCTATAATTTGGAACACAAAGTACTCCCAAGATAAAAAGGCTGTAATGAGCCAAGGGCAAATGGGACAGTGAAAAATACATCAGTGCAGAACCTCATATTACCACCGAAGTAGCAGATACATATAGGGTAATGTACATGCATAACGAATGCATTTTACTTTCTATTTCATTGCAGGCTGCAATAATTTAATTGGCATAACTGTGTTTCCTGTTATACTTCACCTTATAATCAACCACTAATAACTGTATTTCAACTGCAAACTAAGAAATGCAATAAATTCTCTAAAAGAGACAAGCTGGTCTATTAGCCAAACTGCAGTTTGATTTATCCTCCCCGCTACAACAATACACCTGAGTGGTCTCACTGTGTATATAAAGAGATATACCTGATCTGTAAATTTTTTACTTAGAAAGGCCTTCCAGAATTTTAATATTTTTAAAGTTTGGGCAGCACAAACCTCACCTCAATCCTCCTATCTTCCCAATCCTCTTGCCATGAGTAAATTTGTTTTCAAATCACCAGCATACTGGAAATGAAGTTGCGTCCCTGTGATTAAACCACACTTCGCACCGTGAGGAACTTCAGGAGGTCCCACTCCTCTCCCCAGCCCACCTGCTCCAGTAAAGCCAATGCAGTCTGCAAACAGAAATGTTTCTTTCAAACCAATATACCTCAAGTCACTGCAAATGCCTGTTCGTAGCAGGCTCTGGTACAGAATTTACTGTACGTAGTCTTTGTTTAGGGATTCAGAGTTTATCCAAGGACCTTCTTTGAACGCCGAGAACCGACTTCACAGGCATTCGCAGCCTGACTTGCTATTTACTGCAGGCACCAATTTATGTTCCTGGAATCATCTCCCCTCTCCCTCCTCCCCCCAAAGTTGATTCTGTTGACTATACAGGGAGCTCAGGCTTTTAACTCTGAATCACACACAAGTTAGATGCCTGAAGGAGACAGTGTAAATACCCATCTGCCTGGTTAACAATTCTGTAAACAGCAATGGTACAGCAAGAAGATTTCCACCCACTCTTTACTTGGAGGTTAAATTCATATCCTTTTCCCATTTGTGAGTTTTAGCTATATCATAAAGTGAAAAGTTGATGTTGATGATTGAAGAAACTATTCCTCAGATATTCTGCGCAAATGGCATTCATCTCTGTGTTAGAATGGTTCAAAGGAAACATTTATGCATCCTAGATTAATTTATTAAATGAAATTTATGCAGCTTGTTGCTGATGACATGAAAAATTTAGAGCCTCTGCTAACGTGCTCATTTGGCCTCCATGCAAAAACAGACTGTATTTCAATTATCTTAGACTATAGACAAAGAGGAGAGGAACAAAGCTTTTTACAAAGCCTGTGTCCTTATAACTAAACCAGCATACTAAAAATGGATCGTGAATCTTTGAATATAACTGGACTGTTTAAAGTACAGCTAAGAAATGCCTGGAACTTTGGTCTGTCTGAGGAATACCATATTTCAAGCACGTCTTTGCAAATGTTTTCTTCACTCGAGTGGGTAACAGAGCGGTCAAAAAGAAGCTAGAAGAAACAGAAAAGGAAGAATGAGGCCAGAAGAAAAGCTGGGACATAAGTGCAGTGGCAGGAACTCTTAATGGCGAAAAGGTACGGGGACAAAGCAAGCCGAATGTTAAGCTTGTTATCTCTATTAGTGTGTCCGGCTCAATGTCTCTGAAGGCTTGAGCGTAACACTGGAGTCAGAGTTCAAGGTGCACGTACGGTGACTGTGTCTCGTGATAGGACTGATGATGTTTGTAGCAGTCCTGAAGACAAGACCACCAGCTGGAAGATCAATTGAGATAAAAGCAATATGCCAAATAAACACGATAGCACTGTAAACTCAACACATCCAATGCAGAAGCAGCATGTATCCTCCCTGCTTCCTACCTCCAGAAAGGCAGAGGGGCCACAGTTAAAGCAGGAGGTAATAAGGAACGCTGGCCCCTGGAGACCCAACTCATGCTGAATGGACCCTTCAGCCCATGCCACCCCTCCAGCTGGACTTGCCGCTCCAGTGCTCCTGATCCACAGGACTAAATTACATTTCTCAGCCTAAATAGCTCTAGGCTCTATTGCACGGGCTTTTCACAGTCGCTCACAAATTCTTTTCACAGACAGTACTTATTTTCCCTGAGGAGCTTCCTTCCCAAGTCCCATCCCCAAGTCACAGCAGTTTCTTGGTTTAATGCTTAATCCCCACTTTTTACTCTATTCCTTACCTACGCTGTATTTTCCCCTCTCTCTCATGAGGTCACAGCCTTTACACCACCCTTTCATACACAAACTGTTCTGGCTCTGTTTCCCGGAGAGGACATGGAAATTCCAGTGAGACCCTTCAGAACATTTAGCTGCTGAACTCCTGAACATCTGAATTAAGCCACGTTTATTACCTAAATACACTTGAATAGGTCTTCCAAGAGAAAAATAAAAAACACACCCAGGTCAAACATACCCTACCTTCAGATGAAAAACAGACCCAGGTCAAAAATACCCTACCTCCAGCATTTCAAGGAATTATCACTACAATTTTAAGCAAAAGCAAAAGAACATCATCGCAGCCTTGATAATCCAAACACTGGTGAAATCTCTTGGCAAAAAGTTAAACGGTCAAAAATTATCAGGGGAGATGCCCAACCATTCAATGTTAATCTAAATAACACTTTAGAATATTTTTAAGGAACTGAGCATGAGATTGTGTTTGGAACCTTAACATTAGGCTAGCACTAAGATGTTTGTTTTTAAATATATACACTTTTATACAAAAACAATGGTTGTGATTACAAAATTCATATTTTACCCCAGCTAACCTCATTCTTTTCTTTAACCTCATTCTTTTCTTTAACCTCACTAGAAAGTTATAAAAGAAAAGACATATAGAAAGATCTAAAGAATATTCTTCCTCTTCTCCTAAGAATATTTTCCTCTGCTCCACCACACTGCTAAAATACGAACAATTTCCCATCACTACCTTGGATACTTGTCCTTGCTGCTGGCAGGTAAGATTACAGCCAGGCTTTTTTCACTTTTAACCAGCTGATTCTGCACTTCTTTACGTCTCTTTCTTTAATATAAAAAGGCATATTTAAGCTCAACCACATCTTTGTCTTGCTCCCAACTTAAAAGTGTAGACTATTTCTCTCATCTTTAACATGATTTCAAAGTGATTTTGTTAAATACCCAGTAAAATATTTCTGAAGGTGTCCTGTTTCTTTCCTATTTGGCTAAATAGGACAAGAAGACAACTCTAATTATTCCTTCACAAGTTTTACAGAAGTCAGAACCCAACAATAAATGTCGCAAGAAAGGATTTCCTGAGATACAGGGAGATTCTTCAGCTATCACGTAATAGCTTTCCACTCCGCTATGGAAGCATGAATAATTGTTATTTTAAAATGGAATAAACACTATTAAAGAAAAGACGAACCAAAACAAAAGGCTTATTTATACATTCAGGTTGGCATCTAATCTCAGAAAGTATGTCCATAATTCAGCAAGTAACACCATCTTGCTACCACAATAATTCATCAGCTTTTTCATAGTGGGTTCTCCCTGCTAGGAAAATGAAATTTCATAGACTTTGGCTCTCTTACTAATCTTGCATCTCAGTTTTTTCACACTCACTCAGTCCTAGCACTTCAGCAACTATTATAGCAAAAAATGGGTGTAACAACGATCATAGTGATCTGTTATTGTTTTGGGTTTTTTTTAAGAAAAAAGGACAAGCTAATGCCATTTAAACATTAAGATCTCCAAAAGTTCACTGAAAGTGTTCCATTCATGACAATTTATGAAAATCTGCTTGAAACAAAGGTGAATACATACTGGACTCTGCCGCAAAACGTCCCTGCGTGAAGCCCTGCTCCACCACGAGTGCTCTGCCGTGGTACCACGGCTCACCCTGAGACACGTGCTCTCAGAAAGTGCCCAACCGATGTGGATATGGGAAAAAAGCAAATTCATTAACTTTTCTGTCAAATGTGCCTGCCTAAAATTCGCTACCTCAAAGTTTGGGCACATGCTCTTTCAAACATTTGGGCTTGTGGAAAATGATTCCAGCAGAAACACTTCCCAGGTATTTTGAGCTAAACGGAGGATGTAATTAGAAGGGGGGGGGGGGGGGGGGGGGAGAAAAAAGGGAGGGGGTGCAAAAAACCAAACAACCTTTTTTCCTGTGCTGACGGTGCCATAAAGCCTGACTATAGATACTGCAACCATTTCAAAGGCAGGAAAGGCTGAGGCCTTCGCTGTGGTGTCCACTGGCTTTGAAGTGCCGAAAGCAGCTGCTCCCAGCAGATAGGAACTGTGGTGCTGCTGGCGTTATTTTTTTCTTCAAAATATACTTTCACATCTAACAGCTGCAAGTAGAACAAAGTTGAGCTAAAGTATATTTAAAGAAAAAAAAGTCACCAGTTTCTCTCTAAGGGTGTTCTCAGTGGATACTTCAAAAGAAAGTGGCATTGAATCAGATGAAGCTGGAACCAGGAGTGACACGTGACAGCTGAAACCAAATACTGCAAGATCCAAAATTTCTTCTTTGCTTTATTAATGGATTAAATGCATTTGAAAAGTTAACAAAATACTAACTGCCACGGTTTTGTGCGGTTTTTTCCTAATTATTTTTCAAGGAAAAAAAAAGTATCAATATATATCAGGTTATTTATTGATATAAATATCAGATAAATATCAATATATAATATATCAGTATATCTAATCTGTAGGCAGAGCAATCTTTCAGCCCCACAACCAACAGTCCATGTTCACACCAGGAATCTCTTTGAAATCAAAATTCAAGGAGAGTCCTGTGAAGCACAGGCAACCATTCATATAAAGCAGAGATGTAAAACCACAGCTCAAGTTCCTACACTTCCAAGATGTTTCTCAGGTTGGAGAACCGGATAGCACATCAGTTCATTTGGTTCTTCATTACCAACTTGATTAAATTTATGGGCAACTGAACTGACCAGTATGCTGCCAGTCACTGCCACTCACCATGCCAACCTACGCAAAATATATCTGAAGGTCAGTTTTCTCTCTCTTTGTGTATAAATTCCATTTGACAATTAGATTCACACACTTGAGGCAGAACATCTCAAAGCAATTACTACATTTCTCAGGTAACTACAGTATCCAATTTTTGGTTGGGTGTCTACTTCCCGACTGGCAGTCTGCTAGAGCCCTGCTGATACGCACCACCAATTCTGATTTACGGCTCTATTTAAACAGTTTAAATCAGTGTATTCGTCCCCAAGTAACCACCAAAGAAATATGCAGTAAAACAAGGCAAGGAAAAGTCTGCTTTAAAAATGGTTTAGAGGTTCTGAAGCATAAACAGAGAGTAACACAGAGAAACAGAAGTTGGAAATACTGAAAGGAAATTTTAAGAGTGGAAGAACTGAGCTCATACTGCTCTGTGGCTGGGCTGCAGGAGCTCTGTACTGCACAAATGACAATACAAAAAGAACGTCGTTTCCAATGATAAACCATTGAAATCTGCAGGAAGGGTCACATATTTTTCATGTTCTCAAGCTTTCAAAGAACATTCCAAATGAAGTATGAAGAGAAATAAGTTTTTAAAAAGGGCATAAACAGGATTCCTCTGAAAATTCTTCTGAGGCTTTCACTGTTTAGTGCTGAAACCCTTTTCTTGGGTTTCAGTGATGTTTCAAAGTCTAGCTGTTCTTCCTTACAGTAAAAAGTAGTCATCCTAAATAAAATAAAAGTGAAGAAGTAAACATCTCCTCTTAGTAGAAAATGCTTTCACTGATGTTTACCACGATATCAACATTGTTACAGAATACCAACGTAAAAAGATTCAGCAAAAAAGTTTTAGGTATCACATTCATTTCTTGGTTTTCGGGGTTTTTTTTTTGATTCAGTCTCCAGAAGGTCTGAATAGAATAGGCATGATGATACAAGAAAACATAAAAAATAAACCGTGACACTACTAGGCATTATCATTTTCCTTTAGTGTGCAAAACCAGCAGATTATTTGGCAGAAGACTGTATCTATGGCTTGGTAGCTCTTGCCACATATACTGAAAGTAAAAAAATTACTTTGTAGGTAGGAACAAGATTGTCATAACATCGGATGAACTGCAGATTAGTACTTATCTCCATAGATCATGTTCCTAAACCTGGGATCAAAATCTTTGAATAAATGCTTACTTTGGACTTCAAAGATGCACCACAAATTATGAGAACTGTAAACAAAAGAGAGAACCAACAATATCACTAAAATGACGTGAATATAAGATTCCATAAAAAAATTCACCTTAAGGCAGACGCCCAACTAACCCCAACACTTCCCATCGTCCTCCCTTCAGTACGTCCTTTAACTGACACGTCAAGTTTCCTCACCTTTAATGCAAGCAATTATTGCAATGGCTTTCACATGAATAAATAATTTGAAGAAAATCTATTGCTATGATTACATAGTAGTAACTGCATTTGTGATTTCTAGCCTTTATTCCAGAGATTATACTAACTCAGGACAGAGAGGTACAATTCTTACTGTTCTTTTGGCAAATGAGGTCATGTGCAAGACAACACCTACAAAACAAAACCCCCCAATATCTCTGCAACCTGGACTATTCCTGAATCCTTAAATAGAAGAATCATAAATAATATCACCAAGTAAAACAAAACGCCCATGGAGATACATCTGTTACATGGGACAGCTTCTCACCCTTTGTCAGGTGACACCACAATTAGTAATGTTGACAATTCTGAGTGAGGATAAGGAAAATACTTTGATCCGAACCAACAACTCCCTTTGATTCAAATCTAAGTTGAGCGCCATGCACAAAACACACTATTGTTCCTCCCAAGGACAGGCGAGGGTCTCTCTCAACACCTACCAAAGTGATCCCGTTCCTTAATGAGTTGAAAAAGCCCCTTCCAGACGGACCAGAGCAGGTCTCGTACCACAAGCCAACTGCGGTATTTCATCCTCTTATCAGCACAGAAGATAAACAGAAATGAAACCACATTTCCCTGGTGGAAATTTAAAGTTATATCCATGCAAAAACATTGATAAGAGAGAACTTCAAGCTTATGGACTAACTGTATCATTGCTAAAAAAATTTTTTCAGTCCTTTAACAGGTGTTACCAAACCGACACCGCTTCAGTTTCATGACAAAGTACCACCTCACACAAGTGTTTGATGGGCTGTTTCAGCTGCGTAGCTCTCAAGCCTGTATCGTGCAATAATTTGTCTGCTTCTATTTCTGTTTTTTTCCTTTACACTTTGCAACACTGCTGAACAACTTTCTTGTCTCCACCCAAATGTTTCCTGAATATTTCCCAACCCTGAAATTACATTACAATAAAGAAAATCACTATCAGTGGGCCAAAACAAGCATTCATATGAACACTCCCCGTGTTAAAAATGATAAAAAAGAAAAAAAAGCTCTTTCTTGACAAGAAGAAAAACAGATAACACATTAAATAATTTCATCTGGCCATTATGAAAATAGGTGTTGCCACCTGTAAGCCTGGGAAACAATTTGAAAGAGTCAGAGGTACAAAGGATTGCAAAGAGGAAACAAAAATATTTTCTATGTGGACTCTTCCCCCTCCATCCCCCATCGCATAAACTCTGCATACCTATAAATTTTGTCTTTGTATAAAGAACAGCAACACACAGTGAGAACAGGATTAAGCCTGCCACAGGAACTGACCTACATCTGCATGAAAAGATGTCCCTCCTCCCCTCCACCCGAAGGAGCAAACCGACTGACCTGTTGCTCGTATCTTTTCTTGAGCTCTTCCAATTGCCAGGAGAATTCTTTAGATTGCTTTTCCCGGAGCGATTTTGATCTGCTTAGATCTGCTTCAACCTTTTCCATCTACATGGTAAAAGAAAGGGAATATTTCATTGTTTTTAAGAAGGCATAGCTTGAAACTTCCTTACGTTTCTACAGTTGTTTGCAAGCCATCACAGACACGAATATAACTTGCTGAGAATGATAATACTACTATTTGTATGGAGTGGAAATTAATATTCAGTGAATACCAGATTATTAGTTACTTAAGGATATAGTGATCACCTACACCATGCCACTCCCTGATTACAAAGTACTGGCTCAGTTTTTCGCTTGACAGTGGTGAACATCCCATCAAAATTAAGTGAATATTTTTTCTAGACATACTTAAGACTCAAATATATTTCACTTCAAAATATAATGCCTGTGGAAATTCAAGGGAAATCACGTGTGAGTCAGTGCACAAACTACACATTTAAAGTGAGTTTACATTAAATCAGTAAAATAACTTAAAAGAGAATTATTTGGCTGCAAGTAAAGTTCTCTGAAGATAGTCATCGCTTATGAATAATGAGTCCCACAGATTCCAGCACACAGCATCAAGGAAGCAATTTCATAACCCTATTAACAAAGGCTTTTGTATCAAAAGCACAACTGTTAGCTGTACATCAGGCACATTTCCAGGGGAATATATACACACACACACACAGAGTATATGCTGCAATGCATACTCATCGATTACTTTTAGATCTAGGTCCCAACACAAGCAGCAAATAAAACGTCTCCCTGAAGACGAGAGAAAAGGGGTGTAGCTGTCAGGAGGACCAGTGCTGCCACAAGTCCATCTGCTGTACCAAAAGAAGAAACGCATGAATTCCTGAACCACAAGCCAAAATCCTGTTTGGCCTAAGGGAGTGCTCCGTCTTCAACAGATGTCTTTGCCAATCGGCCTGGACATCACTTCTAAGCCAGGGAAAGAGGAGAAAAGGCAGTACTCAGAGTGGGAAAAGCATTTTATTGGAAAATAAGTGCAGCAAGAGAGGAAGAGATGGGACTAGATATAGTTGGCCAGAGAGAAAGTGGAAAAATAGAATCGAAAGGAACAAGTTATCCTTCCAGTAGCTCTTGAACCTCACTGCTACTATCTGCTATGAAGAAAAGGGACTCCAATGAATATTTTATGAATAATTTCTTCCACCTCCAAACTTACTCAAATTGCATGTCCATGGCCATATTTTACTCAGCTCAATAAAACCCAGAAAAATAAAAGATCTCGTTACTTTATTAAAGGATTTTTATTTTTAAGAGAATGAAAACATTCTAAATAGTGAAATAGTAAAAACATATGCAAAGATGCTTTAACTCTACTGGCTTTTGTGCTTTACTCATTAGGTCACATTCATATATTTCCTACAAGTGCAATGAGGGCTCTTGATAATTATTTGCCAAAGCCAGGAAACACTGGATCTAAAGTACCATGACACCGTCTATGTATGGTTTCTCTTTTTGCTACTTACTATTAGAAAAAAAATGCAGATCTTGCAGTTAAAAATGTACCACTCGCCCATCAACGGGCATCAGGTGACCCTTAATAATCACAAGCTTGACAAAATAGGAAGCAGATGGCAAAAAAATGTCACAAAGCCAAACTAATGAATCAAATATTGATCACAAGAACTGAAAATGCCAGACCCCATCATACTTATCTCCATAATTAACTTTACCACACACCAAAAAAATGGTTTTAGAAGCCCAATATTTCTAGTGTAGTTAAAAGTACAGTGTTGCTATAGCTACTACACTTTTTGTTTTATAAGTAGTATATTCCACCTAACCACAAAAAATAGAATTTTCCAATATGTTACAATCTAACAGGTGATTTATCTAAAGAGTATGTGCGAAAGGACAAAGCTATGAAGACAGCTTCAGTAGTGTTTCTTTGATGTATTTCCTTGAACCTTGGTTCCTGTAGAACAGTACTGCTCAATCGTACATTATCATTTACTATTTCTATATTTTAGCATGCAAGTAGGGACAGAATAAACCCACAGCTGATTCTTGGAGTACAGCAAACTTTATTTTCAAAATTTCCCAGAACACAGCAATATTCTAAAAGACATTTGCAGTCATTTTAAATGACAATTGACCTTAAGTTTTCCAAATTCTTTTGCACATTTTTTTGTTTTGGATTGGTTTTGTTTGCTGGGTCTTTTTAAGTGAATGAAACTATTATTAGTCTTTCTAGAATTAGACTATATCCCTTTTGGAGCAGAAATAAGATGAAATTTTAAGTCATCGTGAAGAAGTTGGAGGAGAGTCTCACAGCACGGAAAATGTCGGATTAAAATTGTAGGATTTGTCGTATTGCCCTCATGGGTCTAGTTTGCAGGACAAATCTTGCTTTTATAAGTTTGTTCTTGCCTTTTTTATGTCCAAATTCTATTATTTGCTGTCTGCATGGGTCATAAAAACATCAGCAATGCCTTACTTAATTTCTCACTTTTGTTGAACGTTTTCAGAAAAAAAACTTCACGAGAACAACAGAAAGAGAATTTGTTAAATTATCAGCCAACATCCTTCGAAATCAATTACAATATCAGATTGCAGCATCCTACTGTCAACAGCAAGGTTTGGTTATGATAGGTGAGCTTGGACAAGTGAGTATACGGTCAGGTAGAATTACAAGCTTGAAATATGCAGAGAGATTTCAACCACATGAGCGAGTTAAGGCAATACTCCCTTCTCTCCCCTTCTTTTTGATCGCCTGTCACTCGTTCCTTATTTCACTCTTGTGCTGCATTTGTAAAATCCCAGGGCCAAGGGTTTAACTATTGTTTGCTCCATAAGGAATTTAAGACACTAAAATCTTTTTACATAAATTCCTGCTACTAATTTTCAGGGACAGAAAATTTTCAGGGCTTTTTCTGTCCTCTGCACATGACTGCCAGCAGCCACAATGGCTCTGCCCCTGTTTAGGCTCAAACTGATTAGAAGACCTCATTAACGGAAGACAGAGTCCTTCCGAAAAGAGTAGGAAGAGCCACACATTTAAGTGGAAAATGACAAACGTTGTTCCATAGGGGTGTATAAACTAACACTTTATACTCTCACTCCTGAAAAATCCCTAATCAGTATCATAACCGCAGATATCTTTATAACAATGACAATTCTGGCTTTGTTAGAGAGATGAAACAACTGCTAACATCCCTTTTTGACTTGCTAGCAAAGACACTACATTCTGAAAGATTTTGATGTAGCACTCTCAAGTGAAGCATGTTTCTGGCATTATAAGATCAGAATATGCTATCCTACTGAGACAGAGTTTCAGAAAGGCTGGCATTGTGACCTTCTCACCTGCTGTTTCATTTCAGCATAGACTTTTTCTGAGTTCAGCTCCACCTGCCGCTTAAACTCCTCCAGGGCAGCATCTGCCTGCTGGGCCTGCAGCCTCTGTACCTCTGTCACCCGAGTCAGCTGCTCCTCCTTCTCCCTAGAAAGTCACAGAAAATTTTCAGAGTTCAAGTATCAAATAAAAGAACAAGTGTGCTAGTGTAAAAGAGAGGCCTTTAACCCTATCAGTTTAAAATAGTATTCAGATTTCAATTTCCTGTCCCAGCTTCTGCCAAACTTCCCTTAGCAATACCTTGAAGAGGGAATAGAAGGCTAGAGTTATTTTCACTTTCTCTTGGTGAATTTTGCACGCCTAAACATGGCGTTCATAGCTTACGACAATACCTCCATCTCCAAAGTCTGCATTGACTTGAATGGTTTACTACCTGCTGTATAACCCCCTTTTTTTAATCTCACCTTTAAAAGTATATTGCCCCCCAATATTTAAATGAATTCCTTTCAGCACGATCATCTTCTCCCATTAAAAACAAACAAAAAAAAATATCCCAGTGCCATCTTTGCTCAGAGAGGATGCAGGATTATTCACTGCTTGACATGTATCAAAATGCAAAGCAGGGTAATGCGTGACATATGGTACCTTCTTAATCTATTAGAAACCCATAATGCTGTAATATCTATTCAGCCTTTAAAGTAATGCCAGATGTTAAATCTTTATGCAAAGATATTTCGTATTAACAGCCTATACTACTTGACATAGTAATGTCAATACATATATAGAAATCGGTTTGGGTTTCTTGAGACATCGTAGTATATCAATAGCAATGCATGCATATCATTTTATGTGCATGCACATATGTACACACATCTAAAAAATAGACACATCCACCATATTGACACATCACAGAAAAATTCTGATTACTTGTAAATATCTAAGAATTTTTGATGTGATTCCTCACATAGAACACAGTCAGGCAGTGTTATGAACTCTCTGTTACACATTTCTGATATCGCAGGTCAGTGGAGTTGCCTGACTTTGTGTTAAGGCGCAGGGGAACACAACGCTGGTATCAATGGAGAAAGCTGGCTCCACCAGTGGTTTGTAACAGAAGACGCATTCAAACAGACCCGTGGTTGACATTTTCATTTTACAGGCAGAGGAAGTACCTCATGATAAATTTCCCATTTTGACAGAAATTATTTCCACATAACACACATAAGAGACAGAAAAGACCAGCTAATTCATCTAGTCTGTCACCTTGCCAGCGCTGAACTAGCTATTACAGCACTGAGCAAGCCTTTTATAAAGGTCAGGAAGCTGCCAATCCCAAAGTTACAGTATTCACATCCTCTTCTGTGGTTTTCATACCAGACTTTGACAATGGGACAAAGAACATAATCCTACATCTTCACAAAGTGTCCGTTTGCAGTGTAGGAGAGCAGGGTAATTCCATTAGCAAAGAGATCAAAGAAATGCCACAAGCCCTGAGTAAGTATATTACTGTTTGCTTTTATTTTTTTTTCATTATGTATATTTAAAAAAAAATATTTGATTTTGGTACCTTACTCACAGCTGATGGAATAATTGAGACATAAGGAGACTGCTATTTTCCTCACAGAAAAAGGAAAATACTTTTCCTACCCAGCAGAGACTGGAGCAAAACAGAACAAAACCCTGTATCACATTGTTGGTGATAATTGTTTAGCGGTTTTGGTTTTGTGTTCATAGAAGTGCGTGTGCAAATTTTCTTCAAATTCACTAGAGAGCTTCCATCACTCCTACACAGATATCCTTTATTTCTACTGTCACAGCAATTCCATTTTCTAAACTCCTTTGAGGGGGAAGCATATCTGTATGTTAATCTAAGTTACCATATTCTCCATTCATTTAGAAGACAATAAAAATTACACAGCAAAAAAACCCCAACACCAAAATCAACATTTTTTTCCCTGTCTAAATTCAGCTGGCAAAAAGAGCATTTACAATTTAAATTTCTGCTACAGAGGATCCGAAAGATCAAAATTGCAAGCACAAAAATCCTCAGACATTTCTCGGAATGGGCACACCAATGATGCCTCCAGAGCTAAAAGTGATATGAACTGTCTGATGAGTTAGTCAGGCATGGGCTCTAGCTGCAAAGGCATTTGGCTCAATTATCCCCTTGAAACCCATGTACTAGGGAGCTGCTAAATATAGACGTGTTTAAGTTAATGGCTGTTTGATACTCAATTACAGCGAGCGTGTTGTTCCCCTCTCCCACAACGCAATCTACCAGCAGTTCCCAGGAAAGAGTATGTAAGATGAACTATCTTCCCAGACCTACGTACGGCCCAGCACCCTGAAAGCGAAGAGGGGAGCCGGGCAGCAGCACGGTTCGCCAGCGGAGCACCATCCACACGGGCTCCCTTGGAGGAAACACTGACAGGGGAAACGCTCAACTTCTCCGCCCAAAGATCCTGAATTCAGTTATGGGCACTGGGTCACAAATCTCCGTCCCCACAAAATACATCTAATACTTCCAATCCACACTGGAAACAAAACCAAAAACCAAAGCTTATTCAAACATATACACGCTGGTAAGTGTCAGGAGACATTGGAACAACATTTTTGGTCCAGTCAGATGGAAATGCAACAAATCTAAGCGCAAAAGGACAAGATGCCAGTCCTTGTGCTGTTAGTGAGCCTCCAAATTTATACATCTTCTTCCCGAGGAATATATTTTTATTTTGAAATATTATGATGTAAACTTTTAGGAACCTAGTTTTATGCACCTCCCATTCTTTTAAGGACTTAATCCCATGAATAGATGCAACATCTCATTATAACCAGGAATAAAACTTCATTTTTTAAGGATGCGGGAGCTAGCGCTCTCTACTTTTTGTGCAGTTAAGATTTGTACAGAAGCTTAGAAAACATGTGCAACAATGGACCACAGTTCACAAATATAAGAAAAGCTTTACTTTTTTTTTCCCAAGACACTGAGCAATGTGCCTTGCATGAAGCACTGAAATAGTCACTTTGAAGATTATTTTTTTCAGTTGGACTAGTTGTGGAGCTGAATACAATACAATTACATCACTTAAATCCCCTAAAGCTGAGCCGGCTTGAATATAAAAATAGGGTGAATTTACTCTTTGGCCCCAATTTAAAAAGCAGCAAATTCCTCTTGTTTCAGCATGTAAAGGATATGGCAAAAGAATTAGCAATCTTACACAGCACAAACCATCTCAGTGAAAGTTGACTATGAAGTCCAGAATTGCAATTTCAGAAAGCAGCACTCTGAAGTGTACTGATAAATGGAAAATATAAACATCTTACATACTTCTTCTTCATGCTTAATCATAAATATTTTCCTTGCTTCGTAAAATGTCTTCCAAGAGGTAACAACTAAACACAGTAAGATATTACAGCATTGCAAGTGAAGTTAATGAAACACAGGGCAATCCCGTGATTTACACGGGAGGTTAAATAAAGTCAAGATGTCCCAGCAAACATGGTATGAGCCAGCACTGTCACTCGCAAGGTGCTCATCGTTCCCTGTACGAAAGCAAGGGCTGACCAACTGCAAACAAGAACAGGAGATGCACCTGTCTCGGTCACAGCCTCTTCAACAAATTAAAACATTTCAGACTGCATATAAACATACAGATGTACAAAATGTGTACCTCCATGAGCTACATGTGGACAACTTCTGTGGACAGCAAGTTTCACATCCCATTAGCAAACCCACACACAAGCACCCTGTGCGTGGTTTAGAGAGCTTTTCAATGATATGAAAAATAACTAGATTGTGAAAATCCTGATGTCTTGCTAGAGAAATTATACCAGGCTTTAATTCATGAATATGCAAATTCTTTGCCAGGTTTTCAGATACTGCTGGCAGCAGTGAAAACCCCCTCGTGTCCAAGCAGACCATTGTTTCCTGAGTTTAGTGGAGCACAAAAGCAGAGCAAGGAATTTCTATGGTAAAGATACCTTTTGCCACTGAATAAACTTCTGAAACTTAGATTCTGATGGACCCCACAAGAGGGAGAGGCTCCATCTCTTGTCTATCACAGGTTAGTATGACTCTGGGTTTATGCCTGTAGATAAAAATGAATCTTGCTCTGTAAGGCTGAGGCATGGAAAAGCAGAGTAATGGCTGAGCCTTCAGTCCCACTGATGAAGCTGAGATCTTCACACGGTGATCTGCTCGGAAAGGCCAGGCTGTCCTGCCGATTACCCTGATGATCCCTTGTTACATATACGCACTGACCCTATGTATTTAGATTTGCTGTACTTGCACAAGTCTTTGCCCACTCCTTCCTCTCCTCCCCAAATATTAACACTTCTGAGGGAAGATTGCTTCACTACCCACCAAACGGCAAACTGTTCACTTGCTGGAAGGCAGCTGAAGAAGCATATTGCTGGGTTTGTTTCTAAACAGCTTTCCTTTTTATTTGTTGACACAAGAAATAAAAAATTGACTCCTTTACTAATCTGTGTGGAAACAAAATCCGTTATCACCATTTATATAGTCCATTTAGATTTTAAAAAGAACCTATATAAACACACGTTCCCAAAGGAGAACACAACTTGCTAGACAACGTAATACACAGCATACTGAGTAGCTAAAAACATAATCGTCATCAAAACAGGCATGATCTGCCCATGCAAAAGCAAAATTCAGGAAATATACCTTAGTATCTTTTGTGTATAAGATACATACACGAGTACCCATCCAGTATACCGACACATATATTTCCATATACAAAATCTTATATACGTGACCCCATGATCCTGCTCCTGACCTCAGAGAGACGCTCACACGGAGGTGCCCCGATACTGGCAGGGCTCCCCGGGGACGCAGCAGTTTATTGGTTTATAGCCAAACGCAAGCTCCACGACACCACTTTGTAGCTGGGTGCGATAACCATTAAAAAACACTCCATGCAACAGCCCCCCTAATTCAATTTCCAGAATGCAGACTATTTCAACTAGATTAAGAATGTATTAAAGCCTAAAGGACCGTATATTTCTAGAAAGAAGGGGTTACTGGTTGAGTATATTGTTACGGAAACATGCTTCAGTAGTAATAACAATTCTCTGAAATACACAAAAACCAATTTTCCTTCTCCTGCTCCACTGTTTTTAACAAGCAGTGACAGTTAAGTAACAGCTTTCTGTGTAAATTACACATTGGGCCTAAATGCACCCATCTTCGCTGTGGTGAGGGTACCTCGCTGTAGAGGCAGTTATTACCAGCGAACAATGAGGAACAACGAGGGCTCTCCTACAACGCGAGCGCCCAAACATATGGAATATGTGCAGAACACTTCTTTTTGGTGTGGAGAGGAAGAAAGACAGTGTGAAGTCATTCAAGCGGAATGATAACTAAACCAAAGCCAGATCAAAGGAAGGAAGAAGAAAGACTGAAATGTGAAGCTGAAATATTTATTGCCTTCAAAACATCATCCCTATCCTGTCCCTGGGCACTTTAATATTTCGAAGTTGTTAGAAAGCATTCTAACTTGTTTCATCATTTCAAAGAAATAAAGTGAAAATATAAAGTAGAGAACAATTTTGTCTTTCGTTCCCTGATCTTTAGTATAAGATGAGCTTGTCTTTATGAGAAAAAGCACGAATCCACTTATAAATTGTTTACAGTTCACATAATTTGAGATGTTAACATCAAAAAGCTGGTCTGCATTCTTCAAGTAAGCTATAACAATGAATGATATTTACAATACAATTACTATTTTAACCTATATACTTATGTTTTAAATAAATCATGAGATAACATTAACAAATGAAACCACTACTTAAACCCGTTAATGAATTTAGAGTAAATAATATTCCATGTGTGTATATCACACTTCTGTGAAATAAGAAGAATAATGCATTACATTCAAAATTAATGGCTCACAAATTAACTAGACATTGGTTAAATACACTAATAATTATTATAACTATTTCTCATTATTATAATGACAGGGTACCGTTGTGCTAGGTACTATGCAAACAGAATAAAAACAGCAACTGCAAAATGATGAATGAGATGTGGGTTAAGGCTGGGCAAGCGTTGTAAGTGTGGCTGGAAAGGAAAACGTTACAATTTTGCTCAACACTGCAGAAACTGTCTACAAGATTTAGATACACCACATATATGAAAGGCTGCAGAGGCTCGGTTATCAAGAGAGGAGGATTAGAACAGAAATTAATAGTCATGGCTTTTACATGCTGAGATGACAGCTAAACCTCAACAAGGAGAACATGGAGGGGAGAATCAGAGAGACAGGTGTAGATAATGGCCTTGATAAAAGGAGAGAGGACTGTAATTAAAAGGTGGACCAGAAAGTCAGCAGCACAGATAGTAAATAGATTCATGAGATACCCAGAGAAGAGGTGCAAAGAAGGAAAAGATAGGGATCAGAGAACAGTGCTGTGGCACAGAAAGCTGGAGGGCGAATAAGATAAACCATCTGAAGGACAAACTATGGGAGAGATCACCGAGCAGAGAAGGAGAGCCAGGCAAGAAGAATCACTTAACACTAACAAAGAACAGCCCAAGATGTGTTATGAGTGACAGAGCCAGCAGTGGTTGGCAAATCAAAGACGACGAGGATGAAATAACAGTATTAAGTCTGTCTCCAATTTTTCCAATACAGAATTCTAAATGAAACATCTAACTAATTACTTCAGCTTAAAGCATGCCAGGTTTATTATTTCAAAGAGGTGCTGATAAAAACACCCTGGGTCAAAAAGCCTTTAATAAAATAAATTATTTCCCACTAATCCTGTTTCTCTTCTACCCTTAGACAATCATGACTACACCACCAAATACCAGTTTTGAATAAGCAAGTAAAGAATCCAAAAAGCAAGCATCTCACTCGCCTATACAAGGAACTACAAGGATACAGTATTCATTCTGTCATTCAGCGTATTTAAGGTAACTATTTTTATAGCTAAAGTAATTGTACTATTATAGTTTAGGATTCAGAATAATAATATCCATGTTGTAATGGACAATATAGTAACTCAATCCTGAGGAATGATGAGTATCTACTCAGCTCATCAATTTCTTCTTTCTAAGAGGCTGGGTATGGTGGACACGGATTTTCACCTTTTTTTTTTTTTCCAGTAAAAGTACTGTTTGAAATATTAATTCCTCAATGAAGGTTGGTTGTGTTGTTGATGAAGCTGGAGGAAAGTTGTAAAAAGTAGAAGTAAGCTTGAGATTACCAAGTGTCATTGAAGTCTAGCAATCATGATCATCTAGCACAACAACAAAAGGAACAAAGTCATTCCCTGTAATGTTTTTGTAGGTAGTTTTTAACTGACCCAAAAAAGGTGACAGCCTGAAAAGTTTCATGCTTATTAAAAATCAGTAATTGAATTCAATCATCTGTAAGACTTTCTTTAGCCAACTGAAGGCTCTTGTCATTTCATCAACGTTTTGGGCACTATACAGTCTTGAGATATACTGCACTGAGTCTAAAAAGATATGCTACTGTGAAAGGGATGCCTTTTGGAATAACAAAGGAACAATTCTGACATTTGTGTTAACTACTTCTATATTCATTCAGTGAGGTGAAAATCTATAGCCCTTAACTACATTAATTATTAGAATAGCAATTTACAGCAGTTTAGCATGATACACTGATGCTGTTCATCTCACAAGGCAATACTTTTCATTTCATACAGCTATGTATTATATTGAAGCATTTTCATAGTTGATATCATTGAAAAGATGTCATATGATATCTCTATAACCATCTGAGGGACATAACGGTCCCATAGACAAGGATTAAAAATCAACTGTTACTTTTTTTGGTACAACCGAAACTTTCCTTTAAGTACATATTTCATTATTGCCAGTAGGTCTCCAGAGAAAATGGTGAAAGAAAATGAAAGGCTGTAAATAGTTAATAGAACACTTTATTTTTTTTCTTTTAAGTGAGACTATTAAATAAAGCTACCACATTTTTCGGTCCTCTGTTCATACTTTACATCGTGCCCCCCAGCGTGCGGGTTATGTCAGCATGGTCACTAGGGCTGCAGGAATGTTTACAATATGCTGGAAACTTTGACTGGCTTTGCTCTAAAAGGTTGCAGATGCTCAAACAGAGCACCAAGTGGAGAACAGCTGGCTGTTTTTCCACTGATTCTTAGAGGAGAAAAAAAAAAACCCACAGCAAAAAACACACAGCCCTGTTTTACAGAGTAAAATTATATCCAAACTCTTGAGCCACTTAACATTACCACTGGTTTTGAATCACAAAGTTCACTTTTTGCATCATACTGCAACTGTTGCGGCAAGACAACACTAAACATTTTAATAAAAGAGAATGATGAACACAACGAACATGAGTATAAACTCTTAACAATGTTCTTTATTGCAACATTTGGAATTAAAGACAATGCCTTCTCATATTTCTTTAATTATTTCCGGCTTTAAATAGTAATAGCTTTTCCATTCCTACAAGAATTCCTCCACACACAAATACTTCATTTTCAAGGAAAAATGGAATTAACTACAGGAAAACAGCTACTCTTAGGCAATTATCCTAAAAATATTAACAACAACAAGTAATTATTCAGAATCTGGATTCAACTTTGAGGAGCAAGAAAGGAAAAAAAAAAATCAACTTGCAATTAAAGCTATCACTCCATTTATTTATTTATCATTGTATTGATGATTATCATGCAGTTGTATTTTTCTGTGTGCAATGGCATTTATGACATCCACCACTACAGGAAGTCCACACAATACAATCCATACAATCGTATTCTGAAGAAGCTGTTTAAAAATAAGTTCTCAAACCATTTGGTATCATTAAGTTCTCAAAATCCACTGTAACTCACAGGTTTTTAAAAATACAATTCCTGTATATTTTGAAAGTCCAAATTTAACTTTTTTAAAATACTGGGATCCAACATAAAAGTAAATGCAAAATTATGCAACTGTAACCTGCAAAACAAAATTAAATTATATTCACTGCTATTTATTCTTTCTCCTTCTGCCATCTATTTTCGCATTTTTATTTATCCTTACCTTCATCTGTTTCCCTCTTTATTAGCTCAGAAGCATTATATATACCATTTATTTCTCTCAGATTTACATCCCCTCATTTCTTTTACATGTCCCTTTTGCGATAATACAGAGAAAAGAAAAATTATATAAACACCATAGGAATTTTGCAAGAGATTACTAATCTCAAAGACTAAAAGACCCTCACATAAAACTTCTGGTGCTAAAATACATTTTTATGTATTCTGAACAAAGCAAAAAGAGCCTTTCAGTCCAAACAAATCTGGGCCTTCTCTTTGTATATCAAAGAAAACTATACAATGAAAAATGAGTCATTACACAGCCATTGCTGTAGGAAAGAGTAGAACAGAGATTCTGCAAGGCACCATCTTGCTCTGTTCCCAATTTTTGTGTTGTCCCCATTTCACCAACCCAGGGGAACTGTAGGAAACGCCACACAGAATGCCTGCTGGAGGAGGACAAGGAGTCTCAGAACAAAACAAAAACAAAAACAAAAACCAACAACAAACCCCCACACACACTCAGGGCAGCATGGTAACAGGATCACGTAAACTCAAATCATTCCACTGCACCATAGTCCAAACCAGACAGAAGCCCTGTGGATGTAGAAACGAGAGGAGATGGGAACGTCCCGAACCTCCGTGTGGCTGCAATCCAGGCATCCCTTTTGTCAGGGATTCAGGCTGAAGTTGCAGAACAATTATAATTAGATTTCTTCTTGCAGGATGCACTGACGCTAGCTTCTGCTTTTTAGTCAGTGTGATAGAAAAGCCATTCTCCTAAGGCTTTACAAGTATCAGTACTAAGCCTAAAACCTCAAGACAAGCCTGAGGAGAGTTCCAGCTCCATTGCTCCATATGTCTTGTGACAATGTCAGGCAGGGCACAAATGATTCAGAAAGGAAGAACCAAATGACTGGCAAACCATACTAGGAGATGACAAGTAGAAGCCCTTTGAACAAAGAAATTACTAAGATTTCAAGAAGAGTAACTGGTATGAAAAAATTGTTATTTCTTTCCCAAAACAGCATTTTTCCAACTTGGTTTAGTAAATACAAGTGCAAATGCATTTTTATCAGATACTTTCTATGAAACAAAACCTTGTAGTAGTAATAAGTGTACTACACACAAAAACTTGTGTGAAATTTAAAATATATATTCGTATCACTGAACTACACTTGATAAAGTCCCTAGAAATAGTAGAGTGGCAGTACAAAGGACTGACACAGCTATCATATTGGGAATAATGAAAAGCAGTGAAATAAGTCTTTTTAAGTCTGCAGTGAGGAAACTCCATGGCACCATCCCCAAAGAGAAATCAACTTCTTTTCCTTGATTCTCATGTCAAGGATTCCCAGAGAAAATACATGCATGTACACAAGTCCTTTTATTTCTGTATTTTATTGAACATCTACATGCATCACCCTCATACCATGCCTTTGGTTGAAAAGGCTTTGAAACATCTTGGTCTGCTGTCCAAACCAAATCGCAAAATACTGTGAAAACTGTACGTGCATGCTTTAGAAACTGTTGTAAAAATACAAATCTGCCAATAGGTAGGAGTGGCTTTGCTGGTTTCTGGAAAGTTTAGCCCCTCTTCCCTCCCCAGAAGAGTTTTAAACAAGTTCAAATGAGGGGTAGAGAAGCAATGGAGAAAAGAGGTGTTGCTAGTTTCTTATGTAAACAAACAATTTTATTAAGTGACTTTCAATAAACCAGCTGCTAAACATTTGCTCTGTATCATCACCACTTGCAAAGTGCTGAGATTTGGCTCCATATGAAGGTTTAAAAGAAGGCAAAGATTGAGAGGAAGAATGTTACGAAGCATTTAACTGTAGATAGTGTGCATGCATTCCTTGACACTTCAATGTTCAGTTAAAACGTCTGCACCTGTAGAGGTAACAGTTAATTTCATTTCTCCTAACGTGACTTTTAAAAAATTGTTTCCTTCAATCGCACTACAGAATAGAAGAGTAAGAACTCAGAAAAGCTATATTTCAGTAGCATAATGAAATATTAACTTGTGTATGAGATGCAAACAAAAAAGCATTAAATCAGATCCCATACTTATTTCCAGTATGGGAGAACCATCACAACCATTATCCTGAGAAAGCAGCAGCAGCAAGGTGGTCTGCGCTTCCACGCAGGTGACGGATGATAACAGCCTCGACTCTTATGTATGTTTATAGTTTAGTCCAAAATCTCCATCTCAAGACAGACAAACTTTATGCGTCTATGCAGTCATAAAGCTATTATGGACTCCAGAATGGAAGTGGCAAAACCCAAACCACCTGACAACTGAGGTGGTCTAAACAAATGCTGTATTCACCACTTCAAAAAAACTGTAACTACGACTATTTACTTATACAACCAAATCCTCCCTTCTTTACTGTGTCATCTTTAGTTTTTTATATATTATTACTAACAAGATATTTTACGGTTTACAGTTGGACTCGATCTTAAGGGTCTTTTCCAACCTAAATGATTCTGTGATTCTAATAACATAAGCGAGCTTCAAACTAAATGCTGTAAAACAAACGTTTCCTCCTGTACACCCGATATCCTCCTTGATGTCGGCCAAGCTGGCAGTTATACCTCGTACACTGATGGAGTATATAAATACTAATAATGCACACGGCTATTCTGCTCTTTCTTTGGATCATAAAAGAGATTTTTACCTCTGATCTTAAGTGACGATGTTCTAAGTTTCTCTGTTTATCAGCAAATAAATGAGGCCAGCCTCAAAGTACATGCACTTCTGCTGGCTGCAAATAACGCCTGGCACAGAACTGTGATAGTTCCATGGGAAGCCTTCGGGATCATTGCTATGACTACCCTGCTAACATCAAATCCTTAATATTTACATTGTGAACGTAATATACACTTCTCATCTCCAAGGTCCTTATTGAACATGCACTCTCACTGGTGTTTCATGAAATCACTCCTATAATTATTTCTGAAATTTTTGCAATGACTAGAAAGATTGTTGTCATAGTTTACAATGCTATTTTGGAACCAAAAGAAGCAGTAAAAAAAGGACTTTTTTTCTTCAAATAGTACCTTCAATAGGTCTTCAAACAATTCTGCAGGGAGAGGGCCAGAGTTCATCTTGTTCTTTGAGGGCTAATATCAACAGAGGTCATTATTTAGTACACCTTCTGTTGAAAAGAAATATAATTTAGTATTTGTGATCGACACATCAAACCGACTAAAGCATGAACAGCTCCAAATGCTTGCGTCATTTTATGAAAACAAGTTAGATACAACTTTAGAGCTTTTGTTCAGTAATTGGGACAGATATTTACTAAAAACTGCTACTTATAGACACAGCAAGAGTCTTCAGAGCCAGAGAATGTGCAGAACAGGTCCAAGATGAAGGAAGCTTAAATACTTAACCATATTTAAAACACAGTTATTTGTTGTGGAAAAGAGTTCTGTAGACCTCTGTGTTAGGTCTTTAGAAAAGTGCATAAATCCTCCACCTGCAATACTACTGTTGGGAACATTATTCAAGTGCAGATCAGATAAGTAAAGTTGCTTCAAAAATGATCACTGAAATAGAAATAAGAGTAAAAACAGTCAAAGAGGCGTTAACACACACACCCCAGCCTCATTTTTAAACAACGTGAAGGCTATGCCTGTTTCCAGTTCCCTAAATTGCCACAAGTATCTAAACGTCTATATTTCAATTCTTCAATTAAATGGGAAATACTTCCTTACAGCCTAGTAAATTAAAATTATGAAATAACTGGATATTAAAATATTAGCAGAGGCAAAATAAATATTTTTAATAAATAGGTGTCCAAATTTCACAGAGCAAGACACAACAGATCATGTTGAAAGCTACTCTGGATACTGTTGTATAAAGTCAGCAAGACCTTTTCTTTCTCTTCCATGTAATTTCTTCAGCAACAAATGGATACAGATTTTTTCTTAATTTTTTTCTGTTGTATTCAACTCAGTGTGTGGTGTGACAAATTGTAATATAACTTATATCTCTTTATTTTCTATTCCTCTACTTAAAATAAGAGAGAGAAGAACCACAGAGATTTAGCCTATTTGTAACCCCCTCTCATGACATATTTTATGCAAGCAAACTAAAGGGATTAGAGAAACAACCTTTCCCCCCAAGTAATTACACAGAAGCTTTTCAAGAACACTTTGTTATTATATAAATGCAGTTTAAATAACATTCTAGAAAAATCCTTGGAGCACTTCCTATAGTCACTTTTGCTATTAGGCAATGCCTATGACATGCATTGCTAAACTAAATATAAAATTTATATCTACAAGTCACCACCAATAGTCATGAGTATCAGAGCAATTGTTTTGCAAAAGATTTGTTTTGACAGAGATTTCTACCATGAACTTCAGAAGAATAAAAAAACTTTCCAGAAGTTATGTAAACCCATATTCAGTATTAAAACTCTGGCAACACTATTTATTTGAAGTGAAAGATACTTTTAGAAATGTGGACTTTACTATTCCACACAGTGTCTCAAATCACTTTCATTATGCATCTGTGTGGATATGTTTGAAACTGCAATAGCACTGTCTGCTGTCACACCACTGGAAAAATAATAATAATAATAATAATAATAATAATAATAATAATAATAATAATAATAATAATAATAATAAACTCCACTAAAATGCCTGCCACTTCCCTTTCCATGTGTTTGCAGCTGACTAGCTACTCAAGATATAATCCTGTGGCCATTTCAGAATCAAAGTGCATTCAGATCAAAGTAGTTTATGAGAAATCACTGATGCACCTACTGGGTTCTGAGCTGCAATTCCACAAGGCATCATTTCTGTTGAAGATGGTGAACTATATTTCACCCTCTCAAGGAAGGTAAGGTTGTGTTCTAAAGGTTTACAGTGTCTGCTTTAGCTTGTAATTACTTCATTTGATTCCGCAAATAGTCAAAGAAATACAGAAAAATAAAGCATTTTCACATAAAACATTAGATCTTGTGGATTCACATTAATAGCAAGAGACTTAAAAGCACTAATTTTTGCAGCAATGGGAAAAAAAGCCATAAGGAAGCCATCCATTTCTGACACAAAAATATTACTGCTTCTTATGTATTACTTACATACATATCATATACAAACACATACATGTAAAAGCTTAATATTGTCCAGAAATGTTGGTACTAAATTAATGGCTTCATTTCCAGCCTTGCAGGATTAGCAGTTCCTCGATACTGGGCATGTGAATTTGCTCTTAACACTCACATGCACTGACACATCCGTGATCAGAAACGCACAGATGCAAGAGGCAGAGGTTTTGCACCGGAGTTGAAATCCGAAAGAGCCGGCCAGCAGAATATATGCTGGGCTTAGACTAGGGCACTATATTTCTGCAAATACAATATTTTTAATCTTTAGGAGCACAAGTCCACCCTGATGATTCTGCCAACTTCTGTCTCCATCCAGACAAAAACAAGGATGAAAGCTAATTTTTATTTCTATTCAATTACAAAATAATTACTTATTAGCATTATTAATTCCATTATTAATTTTAAAATTAACCCCAAATCACTGGTATGAAACAACCAAAAGAACAGTCATATAGATTCATTATAAAGAGTAAGCTATCTCCAAAATTAAAATATTTTCCATTTTAAATTAGGAGAGTGATGTATCATTTAATATTAGAAATCACTACATTATTTTCAACATGCTGAATCAAAAAAATAAAATAAAAAAACCCATAACAGAAACAGAGTGCCATAGGACATGGAAATGACCCAGAAAAAGTACTCTACAGTATGAATGGAAGTAGCTTATATTAGAAGACACTTTGAAAGCCGGGAATAGGTATTAATCACTCGCTGTAGGGGAATCAGCCTAGACATACTTTTAACCTGTCATGCAGCCTCCAGAGGCTGACCCATCCTCAGTGTTGGCCAAAGGACCCACTCACACAAAGCACAAGGTTGGGACTGGCCTCTGCCAACATCATCTTAATTTGTGAGCCCTGAAGCACCCAGCAGTCATTTGGGCTCTTGAAACGTTAGTCTTTCAAATCCTTACTCTAACTCAAACATTAAACCTGAGCTTGATTACAGCTAGGGAATATCTGAAATAAATGAGGACCTCCTCAGCTATCTACAGAGCTTCTCTGCACAGTGCTGTTAATTAAAAGTAAGTTCAAAATCCACAGCACGCTAACCCACTTTACAAATACTTGCCTGAAGTAGAGCACTACCATGTTTACTGAGAGCACCCACATGGGGAATGAATTCTGAGCAGCCAGTGGACTGCAAAGGCAGACTTATTTTATTAACATAAGTAAGTGCAAACTGACATGCTATTTGAAAGCCATGGAAGATAATTAATGCAACCACATTATCAATGAATCAGATGTTAAAATACTAAAAGATTAAGCTTAGTTGATAACTATTCAATCTCCCTAAAATTATAAATAATAGTCAGTGTAAAGAATTTAAAGATTAAAAGCTAGAGTTTTTATTAATGTCTGTAGTGATTTAAGATAGTCTCTATTTATGCCAAATACCTAAGAGATTATAGAAATAAAGGAATACAGACTTCAGCCCTGTGACTTTTATTGAATAAAAGTATCTTCACAATGCCTCTATCAGCCTAGATAAGATACATTGTAACATTTAGCTGAGTAGTTTCAGCAAATAACTCCTGGTTTGTTTCAGAATAACCTGTTTTCCCTAGAAATTATTTCCATAACTTTGAATTTAAACTGGATAAACATATGGAAATAATATTTTACATAATCAAAAATGGAAGCAGCATAACAAGAGTCGATCTTGTCATACGCGCATCTGCTGTATGTAAACCACTCCTCCGCTCAGAAAACAAACTTGTTGCATCCTAATTAGTTTTTTAATGTACAAGGTCAGCAAAAAAGCTGTTCCAAGTTCATTAATGAAAAATGTCTTCTGTTTGCTGCAGACCATTTCTAAGAGCCTTAGCTACATTTGAAAATGAAGTATTCACACAAAAAAGAGTGGTATCAAAGAGGAAAAATCCACATTAAAGTTGTACTTTATGGATATTTAAAAAAACCCTCACAAACATCATAAAGTAAATCAAGTTAAAATAGAATTTAAATAAATACATATTTCAAATTTATCCCTTCCTCTAAAGTAGTCCAAAGCAACTAGTCTTTAGTTTGGATTATTTGCCTACTACATATCCATTCTAAATTGAAGCCGGTTTCATTTATTTGACAGGGCAAGACCAGCTGACATCACTACTTCAATTCTGTTTTATTCCTACCACTTGAAAGTCAACAAATTTGGGTGGCTTGGTTCTTGCTTTACTTTTTTAATTTTTATGGCTAACTAGAACCCTGAAGATGCAGCTTTACAATGGGAAGATAACCCAGAAAAATTATGGGAAGGCAGCGAGATAAGAAAAAGCATAAGTTTATTAAATAAATTTGTCTAAAAAATTGGGGATGGTTCAACAATTATTCCATATTCACTTACTTCAAAGTCTCTTCCAGTTTGCGTATTTTCTTTTGAGCATCCCCTCTTTCTTTATCAAGATCATTCCGGATGCCATGAATCTACCATTTGAAGGAAAATAAATACCATATTTTAGCTAAAACAAAGTCTGATTAAAAAAAGAAAATGTTATTTTAAATTATAAAAACTATTTATTTTTCATATTTCTTTTGCACTGATGTAGACGACCATCTATATATTTCTAAAATTATATAAAATGCAAGAATAAGGATTAACAGAGAGATGAAGTATGAGAATATAGCCAATAGAGCTATTTTTCTTCTTAAAATGAATATTATTCTCTAGAATAAAGAAATATCAGTAATTACATAAAAAGGAACTAGATTTTCTTTAGATAAATACAGGAAAGCATATAGAAATCTGCCTAAAATAATGACATGTATTCTCTATGGTGCAGAGTTCCTACTTACCAATTTGTGAATACCCAAAGCGAACTACTTTTTAATCAATTCTTACAGCAAGAAAAATATCATTATATCATTACCAAACGTAAATATCATTATTTACAAAAAATATCATTACCAAATACCCATTACCAAACGTAATGATAGTAAACAACATTAGATACATACTCAGTACATAATCAAACATTAACTAGCTGAGGGTAGATACTCCTAAGAAAAGTAAAACTTTTCCTCAAAGTGGTTTACTACTAATGAACTCCTCACCCAGTGAAATCAAACCAGAGTGCTTGAATCATTATATAAAACTTTTCATTTTGCATCCAGACATTAAAAACACCATCTGGAAATGTGAGGGTATGGCACTCTTGTATAAGTGTACAACTAACAAACCCACAAAAAGCACACAGACTCCTCTAAAATAATGGAGCATCTTAGCTAACAATTATTATTCCATAGTAAACTGTGACCACGTGCTGCTTATAATACAGTGTGAACCCAGAAGAATAAGCCATCTGTCACTCCAATGGATGTGGCAAGAAATCAATCCTAGTGCAACCCAAAAGCCTCTGCATCCTCGCACGAGAGAAAAAAAGCTGTCCCCGTCATCTTCCTATCTCTTCCCCATCACCTCTTACCTAGATCAGCATTAGTATACCTGTTCACTTTGAATAATCTTGCAGTATAAAAATCTTTCACATCACTAAACTTGACCTCAGTGCACAGCAGAGGATCACTACTGTCTAACATCATGGGGTCCCACACCTCTCTCCATTTTCCTTCGCTCGGCCACGCTGCTTATCCCTCTTCCTTTCCATTCCCCCAAGCAAACTGTGCATTTCCAAGTAATTCTCCTCCATGCAACTGCCATTACACCGGGCAGTATCTATACACACATATTTTTAAAAGATATTTGCACACAAAAGTGAGACAAACAGACGTCTTACAGAAATATCCTAAAAATACTCCATTACAAAAAACTTTGAGGCCCTTTAATTCTCCTCTAAATGTTTGTATTTTTCCCAGTATATTTTAGTTACCATTTAAATTTGAAATACTGTTTTAATTCCTATTAGTATTTAATCAATGCAGAATAAAAATGGCAACTTTCAAGACCTCACAAGGAACATACCCTAGCAGTCTGAGAAATTGCTTCTCTCCCCATAAAGCAATATAGTCGCAAAAAACATTGAACAAAATCTGACTCCCACTTCCTAAATTCACTAACGAGGAATAGACGTTTTTAGGAAGAATTCTTTTCTCTGGTACTTCTGGATCAAGACAGAAAAGCAGCTTCAGAATTTGCCAACCTCCCAGGCATGGTCCAAACCATGGGTTTTCATAATACTTTTTGCCAAAGGCAGATTAAGTACAAGAGTTTGTTTGGCTTTTAGGATTGCTCAAGTAACAACGTGGCGATGTGACGTACTAAGCATGTTTTTCTCTACCAGATGGGGAGCACAGGAAATCCTTTACTCCCCTGCAATCATTTGCAATGTTACATGCTATTAAGTCACTACAATAAAGAAAAAACATGTTTTAATAAGCGTATTGTCAGAAGCGTAAGAGTATAGTCCAATGAAAAAACAAATTTAGATATGCTCTACTGTAAGCAGTTCCATGTAGGTGTTTACTACATGCAAGTCTGAATACTTAGTTGGTTTGAAAGAGCCTCCAAACCGATGGCTGTCTATCAGAGAGTAAAGAAGGTATTGCCAAACCTGGTAAAATTATATATATTTAACAGCTGGCTCGAGAATGGCTCTCAGGAATAATCTGTCACTGTTCTTACGCTTAGCTAAATGTTTGGAAAACAAGCGGTAGATTATTTATAAAAAGCAGGTGTTTCCTTTGCCTGTAAAACCATTTAGCCTAACTGGTTCCTGATTCAGCAGATAAGCACATTTAATCAAACAGTGACATTTAGGGTTACTACCTATTATTTGTTTGATGTTTAAATATCCTAGCAGGCAATAGCCACTGTAGACTAATAAAGATTATTAGATAATGGGTAGGTTCTTGAGTGAACAGATTGCACCAGAGACTTCATGATTCCTTCACTTGAAGGCAAGCTTGGTTTAGTATTTTATGGGCCAATCTATACTATTTTATGGATTTATATCCATATATTCACATGTTCACATGTATTTTTCCTCTTCCTTTCTCAAAGATCTGATTTTAAAAATATAGTTACATCAAAATTTATGAATAGGCAAACTGCTGCAAAGTTATCTATTAAAAATAAAGGGTCTACTTTCTTGTTTACTGATACAGAGTTACAACTTCAATATCTGTGCTTACTGGTGTAAGCAGTGATTGTTGACATGCTCTGAGCCCATGCTAAGCAGCATTCTCCCAAATGATCCTCAAACCTCATTCAAGATTCACACAGGACAGGCACCACTGCAGAAACGCAATACGGCTGCATCCACCTTACTGTCCAGAATTGTAAAGTTTAGTAGTGTAGATGTGAGCATTTGATGGCATTTGGACTTGGTGCCTGGAAACGTTACCAGCCACATTTAACCTCTACTTCTCTGCAGAGGAAGTGATGTATTGCAATAAACCAATGTCCACCATACTTCAATAGCTAGAAGATATCCAAATTATGCTAATATATTTTTATTTTGACCTGCAATATTATTCCAATCCTAGGCTTTTCTTGAGGCCAACATCATAAAAACCACAATTTGTCTAAACAGACAAACGTAGGCTAGGATTAGACCAAAACATATCTTGGAACGAAAAAGTATTTGACTTCAAGTCAGCAGAAGGCACTAACTCAAACCAAAACCTCACTACAATTCATGTTGCAAATGCTATTACCAAGTGACAAGTAGCTATGATCACAATTCATTATTTTATGTTATAAATTTGCCACATTTGGAAATGACATTTGAATAACACATCCTTTCAATTAAATAGGCATCTAACGCACCCTCTTACTAAACACTGCACGAGTTGAACATACAACGTCACTAAACTTGAAGTTTTATTTGAAACCTATTGATGTTTAAAGTCTAAAAGAGTAGACAGTATTCGCAAAGTGCTTTAAGATGAAGCATACCCAGAATCAGAGATGATATCTCTGTACTTAAATAGCTGTACTTAAAATCTTCCTTGAATTTGTCCGATTATTCTTCCAACCCATGTGAAATGCTGGGTTTCCAATATTTACTACTTTGGGGATTTCAGAATTTAAACCTTTAGCTTCTGTATACAACAAAATTGGAAATGGGCATAAGATGGTATATCTTCCTGAAAACATTACCTGTTTTTCATATACACGCTCCAAGTGAAGTTTGTCCTGTTGAAGCTTGTATTCTTGATCCTGCAAAGGAAGAGATGTGTATTCTAAATAGACAAATCACATTTTTCTTTCATTTCAAAGCAGTCATTAAACACACACATTTGCTATTATCTAGAACAGTCCATAAAAATTTAAAAATCCACTTTACATCATCATTAAAAAAAAAAAAATTATTCGACATACAAAAAAATTCAACCAACAGCAAAAATATCCACACATAACAAAACTCTCTCAAAAGTCATGATTCGTGTTTCTAAAGAGAAAAAGCAACTTGTTCTCCTGAGCTATTAAAATGCCATTCTGTACCACATCAACTGTGAAATGAAAGTCATAGGAGGAAAAATAGATGCCAAAACTCAAACAGGATTGATAGGTGATACAGATGTGGAACTCATTATCCTGAGATAGGAGGATTAATTTAAATGTCTATGGGAAGACGGAATTTGAACCGAACTGTTAAATAGCAACAAAAATAAAAACAATTTTGAAACTTACTTAAAAATGTTTGCAGTTTAGGAAAAGAAAGATATTCGTAACTCTTTGACGTGCCTCTCTACAGTCCACTGATACACGTTTATACTGTTTCAACATGTGACTTACAACAAACAGTGAAAAAGTTCCTGTGAAAATTCTTACCCATAAAGTGATCTCTCTCAGTCATACTTTTAAAATCAACCTTTAAGCATAAGGTGACACTATATATTTCTATGAATAAAATATATATAACATGCATCTTTGTATGTAAGTGCATTTTAGTATGGCTATCTAAACATTCAAATCACCAGAAAAAGTAAAAAGGGCTGGTCATTCTTGAGTAAGAAATTTGGGGCTCACCCTCAACTGTTGCTGTCTCTGATGTTCTGAATCTTGTAACTCTTGTTTTAATAGAGACACACTATGCTGTAATTCTTCAATTGCATCAGATGCCTGTAGGGATTTAACAGAAAAAGGAATTTTTGTGTTGCATTCCTCATTAGCTCTACACATACATCTTTTGCAGTTTTAAATTTATTTCTCAAAGGTGCCTGGAAATCGGAAAAAAATATCAACTTGGGGAAAAAAACCTGTATGAGTTTACAACTCCAGATACGTCACTTCTGTCCATCTGGCAAACTTAGAAATGTAAACAAAACCACAAAAAGATAACTAATAATAAAAAAAACCTTGGCACTAACAATTGAAAAAAGAAAAATACCTTGTAAATTAAATGGAGTAAAGTATCATCAAAGCTCCCAGAATTCCAGTAAATAAATGCAAAAGACTCCATTTGTCCTATGGCTCTAAGGATTAGCAGATGGTATTTAAAACATGAGCCTTTTCTACAATTATTTAACTTGAAAATTAGATTAAATATATACTATATATCTACCTATGCATATTGGTAGATATCAACTTAATAAATGTTTTTACAGAAACAAACCAGAATTATTACATTTTGGGTGGAATGTACACTTGCAGAATTTAAAAATAATTTCTTAAACACATAATATGGAACATTATGTTAAAAATTTAAGAAGCCTGCAAGACAGTCTATTTCTGGAAAAAACATTTTCCCTCATTGAAGAGGCCTTACGAAAACATTAAGTCTTTAAGCGTGCTGAGGTCCTCTGGTATCCAGAATTCTTACAGAAGCACAAACAAAATCAGCATATTAATTGTACCTTATCTGAATCAGCTATGGAAATACCACCTGTACGTACACATACACACACCCCCCAGAATTATCAGTCAACTTCAGATGATTTTTCAGTCAAACTTGGGAATGAAAAATTAAATCACAATTTTTTTTTAAACATATGCACATAAATAACTTGGGGAACTGAGCATTTCTCTGGATTTATTCGTAAGCATTATATTTATATTGAGCAGACCACTTAAAAAATAAACAACATTTTAATGCCTATTATACGTGGAAGCATACCTTAGCTGCAGAGAGAGCGTGTTCCTGCTTTATAAAATTTGTATCAACATCATATTTACTTTGTAGTTGCTGAATGTTCTCCTCATATTCCTGTATAATATGGTCCTTGTCTTTCTGAAGTGAGCTGTGCCTACAAGTAGTAAGCAAACAGAATATGGAAATCGCTTTCATATTTTGGCATCTTACCTGCTCAGTATCAATTCTACAGAGTATGCAAGTCTGCCTGTACCACGTGCTCACTGTAACAGAATGAAATGCTTATAAATAATGGAAAGATAACATACTCCTTACGATGGTCATTTGGGTCAGTTCCAAAATGAATTTTACATCAGTTAATACATTTTCATGACAACTTTCTAATGCCAATTACCATTCACTGAGTTCTTGAAATAAAATTAATAATGTTTGCTTTTAGAAATTCCATATTCTTCAGCATTAAAAACAGCCACCGCTATTTAATTACCTTGCTTTCATTTCCTGAAGTTCAGCGCATACCGCCTGGTAACGTTGTTCTGCATCAGTCTTTTCTTGAGATAATTTTTGTCGCTGTAAATTACTATTTTCAGCTTCAACAGTCAACTGCTGGACACGAGCCTCCAGTTTTTTGACCGTCTGGTTCTAAAAGAATAGGTCATTGTTGAGAAAACACCAGAATAAATTAGGCTATACCCCTGTTGTTATTCAGTAGCCTAGAGCAGCAAGGTTCTTTGGTGGTCCAGAGACACCAGAGTTACAATAGCAAAGCTGTCAATCAATCATGACAGTAAATTCTATGTTGTATATAAAAAAATAAATAAATCTTCAAAATATGGATGTCTAATACACCCACCCCACCCGCCAAAGTAACGTGACTTCTCCCCTAAGCAAAACAATATGTGCAACTGATTTCTAAACTACAAATCTTTTAAAATGGGAGAGAAGACAGATATTTCTGTGAAAAATTGTAATGGATGACAATATACGTAAAGCATTTTTAGACCTTCCATTAACCAACAAGTGCGTTATCACTAGCAATATGTACAACTTCATGCAGGAAAGAGTATTTGGGGGGGGAATATATATATATATAAAAAAAAGATTTTACTGATCATTATGGTGAGAAGCAGCTATAAAAGTCAGCTAGAAAACATATTAAACTATATAGCATCCAATGAAATGTGTAGCTTTCTCATGCTGAAATATTCTTCCAAGTACTTTTATGACCATCATATGTTGACATAAAAATATATACATATCTTTCAACTTTCTAAACTAAAGCAAGAAGCGACACACTTAGGTTGCTAAAGAATTATAGATTTTAAACAACTGCCTTTTATGTGCACATTTTGGCAAAACCACATCCAAGGTTGTAAACAATCAGATACAGTAATATCTGCTATGGATTTGGAGGATATAAGAGGAACCATTATAATACAAGTGCTACATTAACTGCGAATGCTATCTAGTGGTGTTTCAAATAAATTAACAAATATTAACTAAATAATTCACCAATCATAAGGTAAGTATACCATCTCTATTTTATTACTGGAAAATGGAGGCACGCAAAGAAGGAGTATTGTGCACAGGAATATAGCAAATCCGTATCAGGACTGAGAATGTATTCCTCAAGTCTCTGCTGGTATACCTTTCCCTAATCCACTTCTCCATATCATTTGCTTAATTACAGTGATTTCTTTTCAAGAAGTTAAAGATCTATCAAAAGTTAAATCATTTTCCAACAACTTCAACCCCTAATATAAACAATTTTTAAAATGAGCAGAATGAGAACAGGCAGGTAGCACAAGACTACTCTACTACTTCCCATTCTTCCCTAAATTTATGTTCATATGCACGGAAATGAGAGAAGAATTCCTCAGGAGGCTGGAGTCAAAAAATAAGACACAGCTGTCCTTCCAGGATGTACGTATCCTAGTTATTTTTATATTAACAAAGGTCTGAAGATGAGGGAAGTGCAAGAGTATTTTCACCCCCGTTAAAGTAAAATAAAAACTCAAACATCTGCCATCTCAAGCCAGTGCCCCAACTGTCACAGAATTGTTAAATGAGCCTGGAGTAATGCAAGAACCTCACAGAGCCAGAACGGTCACCTGAACTTTGTCAAGTGGCTTAAGATACTCCATGAACACAGGACAGCATAGAACATGAACTTTTCCTTCAACACAAAGCCATCTGCACAGTATGGGCTGGGGGGGAGGGGTTGGTTGGTTTGTTTTAAAAAAAAGACCACCACCACAACAAAAAAAATTCGAACTTAACATATTGTCAAATATCATCATTCTTCCCTGGCCCCCCACCCCTCAAGGAAGTTAATACTTGTTCAATGCACAAAACCCTACTTATCAGCTCTATGGTATTAGTTAAATCGTTCAGCCAATTTCACTTGCTAACAGCAATGGCATTCTTGACAATGTGAAACTCTGAACAAGGAAACTCTGAAATACCAACAAAAAAAGCCCACAAAAATCAGAAGAGAGAAAGAAAGAGAGAGAGAAAAAAAAAACTAATTTCCAGTGACAGTCTAGTCTTTCATCTTAAGCCCTGCCTTGAACTCTACCTTGTTTAATTATTAAATCAGAAGCTGCTCAGCAAGATCTGTCTAGTTTTGACGGTTCTTAAATTCAATCTTGCTGACAGACTGTGTCCATTTTTCTCTGTATTTACTGTTACCTATGACATGATCTGAATGCTAATTTTTAAATTCAACATTCATTAATAAAGGAATAAATTTTGTTTGACATTGTCTTTTCACTCATTCAATTTTCTTCATACCTCATCCTGATAAAAAGTACAGGATGCTTTCTTGAGGATACTTGTTAATTTTTTGCTTTTTACTGCATTTATATAGCAGGCACAAAATCCAGATTACACCTGCTTACATGTTTCTAGTTATTCTAGGAAAGAAATGGAATAAATTAGAATAATACAATAATTATTTTTAAATCCTTTTTATCTAACCTTTAATCTAACAGAAGCATTTGATCATTTGAAGGGGAGGTGGGTAAGAAAGAAGTCACATGTATGAAAATAGATGTAGCATATAAATCCTTTTTTATAGTCTACAAACCTACAGAAACAAAACTTCTGCTAACTTGAATCAAAACCAGTAAGAAATGCTAGAAACTGTCCTTCAATACAAACATATATCTGCGTAGTATATACTGAAGGGCTGTACTTCAATGAATTTTATCCTGGGGAAAAATCCTTTGTTGGACTGGCTGCCAGGACACTGTTCTCTCCCCAGACAGAACTGCACTGCACTCTCAAAAATATTTCTCAGCCCAACAGTATTCATGTATACTTTTGCACAGATGCATGAAATTTGAATACTGCAAGAGACATTTGCTGTCATGAGATGTTATTAAAAAAAAAAACCAACACTTACAGTTGACTTTATCTGTTCCAAATAATCTTCCTCCATTTTGCTAAGACGAGCATTGGTGTCCTCAAGCAGGTCCTGCATATCTTCTGTGTGCTTCTTCCGAATATTAAACTTCTCCTTCTCCATCTCAGCCACAGTATTGTGAAGCTGCATCACAAAAATAATACCAAATAATAAATGGCATATAAAACTAGCGTTTACAAGCATGGTATTTTTATAGCATATAAACAGAATAACTGAGCAGCACAGGCCACTTTTCTGTCCTCTGTAACAACACTAGATCATTGTCTCACTAAATAGGTCTACTATGACTCTATAAAGCAGTAAATTAGAAGTCATTTAAAAATGTATAGAGAATGTAACTTATCCGTACAGAATACTAAAACACATATTTTTGCCATTCTCTGCTGTCCTATTTGTTTACATATTTAAACTGAACACCAATGACTGTTGCACAAAGTTAATGAATTTCTGTTACAGAAACGCTAATACTCTCTCCAGATACTAACACTGCCAGTTTATCTGCCTCGCAATTTGTAAGAAGCTGGAGAGCCTTGACTATCTACTTGTCTAATAAAAGGATTATTTATGTCATTACTAACCCTTGTTTTATATTCTAAACACCAGTAGCCTCCCTTTCTAGTCAAGCAGCCTCAAATCTAAATTTTCTATCAATACAATAGTAAAGAACACTGTCATGTCAAATTAGCATACAAAACTTGTATGGTGTATTGGTTGTATAACAGCTGTTATGTCTTTCTCAAGTTCCTAACAAATCCATTTCACAGCTGAAGGAGAAAGCTGCAATATACGAAATAAAAGCATCATTCTAAACACACTGCTAAACTCAGGGTAATTTGCACAAGTATAGATTTTTCTCTCCAACATCTAGACTAGCAAAATCACGGAGGTGTCTGTGAATCTGGACCGTTATTTAACAGACTTCAACAGCGTGCAGTATCTTAACATAAAATTTTTCATCCAAAAGATAAGGATGCTAACAAATTATAAGTATCATGTATATACTGTGGTGTTCAGAAGATTTGCTGAATTTGAGATCCTTTTAAAAATAATCTGGGAAAATAAATAAATGATTATTTAATCTCTAAGCGCATAAGATATAAATAAAACCAAAAATTCTGGGAATGTCTCTACGTCCTGTACAACAGACTATAGTAATATTTGCGTTATTGTCAGCAACGTCTATTCAAATAACCTGCATCTATTCAAAGGAAAAAATACACAGAAGGAAGCAGTATATAAAGTTATAAAAATATTGTACTGTTAACTTTCACTATATTTCCGCCATGCTTCCCACTATCCACATTTTTCCATAAAATACATGCTCCAATTTCACGTCTATTAAGTTAAAATTAATATTAGTATTTTAATTTGCCTTCTTGTTTGCACACTGGCATCACTGATGACAGTTACAGCTGTAGAAACAGCACTTGCTAGGTAACTGCAAAGAGTGGGATGACCTCGGGCTGAAAATAATGCTTCTCTAAAACAAAACGCCCACCTCGCATTGAAGCCTCAAGGTCTTAAGAACAAAGGACAAGATTTATGATTTATCTCTTACAAGACAAGAATTAAAACCAACATCACTTCCAGATGCAGGGCTGCAAAAAAATTAAATTAAACAGCATACTTCATCGATGAAGGGAGGTGGTTTTGCCCTTTTTGTGACCCTCCCGCTCCTGAGAGGGGTAAGCTAGACAAACACTGACAATAATCTGGGCAAAGGTGAAGCTGTCTTGCAATAAACATGCTTTTCTCTCTGCTTTGCTGCTGTCTTGAGTCCAACAATAAATAAAAATACATTGAAGAATTCATGACCCAATGCAAAAATAATAGTTCAAAGGAATCCCCGTGGCAGCAGGTAGCAGCAGGTTTGCCGAGATTAAAATTCCATGTCAGGTCAACCAGAAATAAGGACCCCCCTAATACACCCAGGGACTTGCCAAGAGGACCAGATGAGCCCCAGGAACAGAGTGACCAGCTGGGCAGGGCGGCTGGGGTGGGTGTACGGGCGGGGGGGTGTGCAAGCATCAGCAAAAAGCGTCTTGCAAGATTACTCCAGAAAAAAAGAAAGTCAGCACAAGAAAATACCACTAAAAAGTAACATATTCCTTATATATATATTTTTTTTTTAAGTGACAAAATGTATTATCCCAGATATAGACTGTAGGAGTCTTTCAAAGAAAGCAAGTATTATTCATTACCCTCTTCTCCCACTCGTTGTTCAAAGAATCATTGCTTTGCTCACACATCTTCTTTAACTCCACAATCTGCTTCTCTTTTGCTTCTCTGATGACTTGTGACTCACGAACAAGGGTCTGAACTGTCAAAAAAGGGAAAACAAACAACCATTCAAGAGATACCTTTGGGATTTTTCAGTGTTGGCAACAGATGCAATCAGATTACATCAGTTTTCCAATTAACCTGGCTTTCTGATGGTTTTTTGGCTCTTAAAAATACTTAACGCATGTGCTTCTTTAAAATTTAGCACTTAGCTTCTGTGTCACTAAAATATTACAAGGTGTTCTCTCTTCTCTACTTTATTTACAAAATATTTCATAGGGAGTTTTGCTTACTGAAGCAGTAAATATACATCAACAAAATTCTGTAGCCTAAAGAAAGCAGGCATTTTTAACCTGATTTTATGTGCATCCATAGGAGAAAAGGTTCTTGTGAAGGTTGAATGCCCAAGATATACAAGGAAATTAAGTTCCCCAACTTAAATGGCAAGTGATTGCATCATGAATTCACAGTCTGACAAATTTTGTGGGAAACAAAGCAGGTACATATTCACTTTTCAAAAGTGACTGATGATTTTACACAAGAGTGTAGGTGACTCAAACACAACCCATTACAGGTGAGCGCAACCACCAGCCCACCAAGAGAAGCCCCAGATCCCTTGCTGGACAATTTACTTTGCCAAGGAGCAGGAAACAATGGAACTCTCTCCTTTTTTGTATGTAGGTTACCAAACTTGTGTATTATTTTACATTGTGGTTTAGTCCACAGTGTAAATGGACTCCAAGGAATTCTAAAAGACACTAACATTCAAAAACTGCTGACAAGCCACACTCAGGCCAAGTTTTGTACTTATGACATATTCAAGACTACTACTGATGGTTGAAATCTCTTGCCGCAATAGTCCTAAATAAATAATATGTTGTGGCTTCATTAAAATGTACTGAATGTAAAAATAAATTAACCTTGAGGCAGAGATTCCAAAAAGTTTGAAATAAGTGGTCAAAATATTTCGGTATCATCAAAGAAATTTTTTTTGGTGACTCTCATAAAATCTGTAAGTATTAAATATGACAAGATTGCACTGTCTCTTGGAAAATTTGGTTTGGAAAATGGACAGCAAAGACAACCAGACAAGCCTCTCAAAATCTAAAGGAAAAATTAGGTCAAGACCTGCAAGTGAAGAGGAAAGGGACATCTGCACCTAGAAGGAACATGTAAGCCCACAGCCACAAGAAGGATGCAGTACAATACCACCACACAAAAACCAACAACTCTGAATATAAAAATCACCTTTTTTCTCCAGTTTTCTAATCATCTCCTCAGCTTCATTTTGTTTGTTTTTGTAGAGGGACTTCAATACCTCTATTTCATCATTCTTTCTATCCAAAATCTGTAGGGAAAATCCAAAATACTTTAACAAGAGTCCAAAAACCCAAAACTGCACAAAATAATATACACCGACCTCTGTCAAAGGAGCTACCTTCAAGAAGTACTTAGGTTGTGCAGGACTAAGTGATTAAATCTAAGTAATTAAGTCTAAGTAATTTTCACAGCTAAGGCTGCCAAGTCATAAACAAAGGGCTGATTTAGATAAACGTAGGCAGCAGAGTAGATTAAAAAGGAGTTTCATGTTTTAGGAGGGTCTTTTTGTTTTCTTTTAAACTTGGGCAAATCCAATGTTGCCTTTGTCGAGTTTGGAAGTTTCACGGTGCTACTACTGCAGATAGAAAGGATTTGTTTCCCTTTTCATATTTATGTCGCCTAACACTATTTAAAAACATCTAAAATTCTCAACAGGTTTAAGAAATCCTTACATCATTGGTGAACTTCATTACACTCTTGTACTTCACCAATTGCAATTCTTTGCATGTATTCCAAGAAACAATGGGTTGGAATAGAGCAAGTATGAGGTGTGACTACATTTACATTTCTGTACACACTGATTTTGGAAAAAAAATGCTTGAATATTTGCACACTTTGAGATAGTAGTTTAAATTAAACTTTGTGTTTAAGATAAACATTAAAGTCACAGAAATTTTACAACAGTGCCCCAAATCTCTCATCAAACAGAAGCTTTCATCTTAAAACAATATTACTCCATCTGCATTAAATGTTTTGTGTCTTTAAAGATTAACACGACACTATTTAACCTTTTCTAAAATATCCAACGTTATTAAACAACTTCAAAAGACGGAATTCTAACAGTTAGAAAAGGATGACAATTCAAGGGATGAGAAAGCATTTAAACTATTTCTTATTCTCACAAAGCTGTTTCCTTTAGACTCTCAGCTTCGCTAGCTAGTTATGCTTGCAGACTTTGAGAACAGATGAGCCAAATATGCACCTGACCAAATATTAACATCCTCTCAGGAGGCTTTGATGTGCCATAGTGTTGTGTCAACTAACTTCCTCCAAGTCCCTGACTCAGTCTTAAGAAACAAAACAGAGGTACTCAGTAGCGCAAAGCTTACGGTAGGATAAGTCATCACGATCACGACACCGAGCATTTAACTCTCATTACGTTCCTGGGATCTGAGTGCTTCAGAAGGCACTTGGGACCTTGCAGAATTTGACCCCGCATGTTTAAAACATGGTAGTAAGAGTAACAGTATGGTCTTTGATAGTCTTTTTGTAATCTTCCTAAAAGTGGTGTTATGCAACACAATAAAGACAAACCCAAGTTAACCCAAAGGAAGTATATCTGGTGTCATTTTATTGCTGTGAAGAATTAAAAGCCACATATAGCTTTAACAGTGCAATAACATAAATAACGAACTGTTTATTGACCAGCCTATGCTTTAAGACACAGTGTCAAAACACAGACATGAGAACAAGCCCTATTGCTGTATTAGTAGGAATATATGTGATATACTTGCAGATTTTCCTACTGTTATTTTCTGCATTTTGTCCATAAAAATTTAATTAAGTGATTTTGTTCACATTTTTCTATAATGCAAGTGCTTTCCCACTAAAAGAAAAATCATGAGTTTATGATTTCATCAGCATATGAATCCACAGAAGCTGTTAGGCTGGTAGAATAGGTTGTCTTGTTCAAACAAACAGATCACCTTGTATTTTCATCTGCTTTCTGCAACCGTTTTTCCCTTCCTAAGTTTATGTTATCACAGAATACTCTGCATTCCTATCAGCTTATGCAAACTGTTACCTACAATCTTACTTTAAAGGAACATTAATTGCAATTGTGAAGAAGTTAAAGTACAACTGCAAATTGTTATAATCAGATTCTCTATTATTTTGTTTTATATACGGTCTTTGGAAAAAAATACAAACACTTCTTACCTTTTGAACATCAGTATCATGCTTCTGCTGTAATTTAAGTTTTTCTTCATGAAATTTACCTTCTGCTATTTTCATTTTCATGTCCAGCTTTAAAAGCAAAATAGAACAGATATAGAACTTAATTAAAATAAAGAATAAATTACACTAATGACCTTTGCATAACTTTTAAATTATTCATTTATGTCTTTGAGAAGGCAATGGGAAGTCACTAACAAATAATTGCTATGAAAAAAAATCTATATTCAGTTTCTCAGGATTTTCATATTTGTTTGAGAAAACTGTGACAAAAGATCTCAACCTAAAATATTTATTTAGAAAATTAATTTGCAAGATGTTTTAGTTGGCAATAAAAACAACTGCTACTGCCCAGAAAAAGCTATCATCCTTTATTTAAATAAACACTTAAGAACCAAACTTTTAATATGTCTGTTAATATACCAAGTAGGGTAAACTTGCTTTTATTCTTTAGGCAGGTGTTACATTTATACAAAGAATGTCCTTTAGCCCAGATGCATGTTTATTTTTGTTTGTTTTCTATTATTCATAGATTTCACATTATAAACACATTTCCTTTTAAAGGTTACTTATAATGGGATTAAGGATATTACTGCTGAATTTGATTGCTAAAATACATTTCCTGTTTCTGCTTGTGTTTGTTCAAAGCAGTGTATTTGAACCCCTCCGACACAATAACACATTGCCACTCCTCACTTATAGTCTAAGTTTTCATCTTTAAAGTATTTTTAAATCTCTTGCATGTTTTCACTATGCCATTAAAGATTGTCTTCAAGACTGTGCAAATATGATAGGTATTTTGCATTTCTCAGAGTTTTCTAAAAAACAAAAATGACACCTCAAGTTCAGATTCAGGCTATTCCACTTCTACATTTAATAATTTCTACTGTTTGGAAAGCAAAGTGGACAGAAACACCTTCCCCAGAGTGACAGATCCCAGCGACTCCCCTTGCTTTAGAAAGGGCAGACCAAAATCATTGGAGTGTGAGGACCAACATCTGTCTATCTCGAAGACATCTGTAAGCAGACTGTTGCCAACAGAAAAATTTGTATTTGCCTTTTGGATATTCTAAGAGCCCGTGGTGCTGAGGTCCACCCGCCTTGGAGCTGGACACTGGACTCCCATCACCATACAGCTATTTTCGGTTCTCAAATTTTTGCTTCGCTCAGCTAAGAACCTGACTTCTAATACTCTCCACTGACAAACTCTAAAGGAACCAAGCAGCATTATTCATTCTGCCTTTATTTTTATTCCTTTGACTTATCAAAAGTAGCTATTCAAGTATTAATCTTTATCTAACATATACAAACAATAAACACACTGCAAATTATTCATTTCTTTTATATGATTACTTTGTGTAATATATTTGTTTATTGTGACTTGAAAACGTGAGCTACAAAAATCCAAGTCAACTCCAAAATGCAAAATGCTGTGCAGTAAATATAGAAGACTCCTCAAGAACTGAAAACAGAAGAAGCAAAAGCAGCAAATTCTTTTGATTTCTGGACTCCACATCCACTGATACCCAAAGTATACGCCTGCTTATTACACTGCATATAAAGAGGCTACCTATCTCCCAAGACTAAATAGGTACATAGTCTTATGCAAATTACCAGGGGAAAAAAGTTAGATTGACAATTAATCCAAAGAAAACAGATAGTATTCTCAGCTGTCAGCCATGTCTTTTATCATCCAAAAATAAGCATCAGGATAAAAATGCATGTGCTAGTCATGAAAGATACGCATATGTATATATAAAAAGAAATATATGCATATATCCCTCCAACAAAGTGACATTATAGAAGAAAATCTTAGTACCAGGTGATAAATAAGTGTTGATTTCAAAAAAAGAGCACAGTAATCCGCTTCCAGATAGACAGTTTGTGAACATTCCATAAATAAATATGAAGGTCTTGTAAAAACACAAATACTAGAAACTAAACATGAAAGAGATTCCGATCTACTTGAATTACATTAAAAGCTTATGAATTACTGATGTATAGCTATTGCACTCACATAGCTATTAAATCCACACAAACACATTACATTTAAAACTCATTAATAAAGTGAGAATGTCTTGGCTGATGTAAATGAATCCTTGGCGGTTTGCATCAGCTGAGATCTGGTCCATGTTTTATTATTCTCTAGGTTGAAAGAACATAAAAATAAATCAAACTCTAAAATTTGTCTTGTATTAACTATGGACATATATATTTTCAAGTGATGGCGATTGTTCTCAGCCACATGGCTCTTTTCCCACAGGTTGACGGCAGAGATCCCTGTACTTGAAGTTGGCTCCCACTTCTTGTCATTAATCTTCCACTTAACACCATTCTTGCACTTGCACTAGTTCGCATCAGTTTTAGTTCATTAATTCATTGCACTACTTCCAGTAGAACAGATGTCCTTAAAATTTCACAGATTTTGGGACTACTTTCCAAAAAGGATTGGCAGCTTCATCTCAGGAGAGCTAGTTGCAACCAAACAACAAATATTTGAAAAATGTGTCTGTCCAAGATACAGAAGTCAGCTCTTAATGAAGGCAAGCACTGTAGTAACAAAATAAATTAGTTTTCTTTGAATACTAAAAAAAAAAAACAAAAAAACACCAAAAAAACCTCTTACTTAAAAAATCCCAAAGACCAACAACTCCTCATCAGTTGAGGACTGAAAAGGTGATACCCTCAAAAGCACTCAAGGTCCTCAACTTCTATAAACGTAATGAAATTCTGAAGTTTCAGCACCCCAGACATTTTCCTGCCTTGTCTGCTTCGTCCACAACTTACATGATTTTGTCCCTTCAGGACCTACTACATAAATAAATGTGAGGAGCCCCATATTAAAGTGTTTGCAATTCAATAGTTGATGGGCACATGGAGTTTTCAGCTAGTCTTAAGAGGAAAGCTGTATTTGTAATGAGTAACTGGTAAAAAATAAACTAAACTAAAAAATCTCCAACAACATTTAAATTTTATAATGCTCCATAGTTCCAAGACACACATGTATCTTCCTCACAACTTCTGGAAGTGTTAATTTGAGAATTTGCTGTAAAAATAAAAATATATTGCTTTAAAAATCCTACACTTACAATTTCTTCTGTGGAAAACTGCTGGAACAGCCAGAAAGCATAAGGACAACAAAACAGTGTCTTCTAGCAAAGCTTGGAGTACTGGTTTCATTTATAACTCGGCTTTTTGACCCACCCTTTGTGTAAGGCAGGCTTCCAATCTCACTGCATATGTAGATAAAAAAAAATTGAGTCATGTAAACACATTTTAAAAAGTGATCTCATTAAGGCTTGGGTTGAAGCAAATGGGCTCATCACTTCACAACTGGGAGTGAAACTTCTCTCCTTCCATTTCAAAGTTTAAATATGTTATTAAATACTAATTTCAATAAAGGAATATCTTTCAAATTAAAACCATACCAAACTGAGTCAACCGTATACCTGTAGTTAGCACACGTCAAACCTCATTTGCTAAGTTAGTTTCAACTTCCTGTGGAATAACGCTTTACTTTATCTATTAAACACATATGGAGAAACAAAATAACCTACAACAGTATCGAAGACCTTCATAAGTTTTAGAGAAAACAGATAAAAACAACTTAGAAGAGTCATTCACCTTGTTAGGAGCAATTAACTGCGCTCATGCTCATCAGTTTTAATACCTTTTATTACCAGTTAAGAGGCAATAGAGAACACAAAATTTATGGCATGTTAGCATTCAGACAAAAAAAAAAAAAAAAGCAAGTGTAGATATTGAGCTATAGTTGAAAAGTTTGCAACTATGTATGAAATGCAGCCACTGCTGTTGCCTGAACATCATTCCTTTGGATTTCTGTCATTGTTTATTCTCCTTACAAAGAGTATGAGGCAATTAAACCCTAAGGCCATGTAAACATCACTGATGTCAAACATCTGTGCTGTCCCTGTTATTTAAAGCCATGGAGGGTGGTATCAACAGAACTGCTTTTATGTGCCTAGTCACACTTTCTTCCTAATTTAAAAAAAAAAAAAAAAAAAAAAACACACACACAAAAAAATCACCACCAAACCCAGCAAATAGTCACCTGAAAATGGGGTTTCGTCATATCACTGTCCTATATTTTCATAGCACAGGTTAGGTGCTATGAAAATTTAAATAACAACTGTCAAACTTAAACCGATAGTCTAATCTGCAACTGTCAAAGCTTTGGCAAAAAAAAAAGGTGGTATCTCAGTTTTTCCATGATAGAAGACAAACATCCATCTTATCACCATTTACAAAAATTTGTAGAAATATTTAAATACCTGATTTGAAAGTAAATCAATAAGTAGACTAACAATAATAATCAGAGATAGCTTTGAACTACTGATCACTGTTCACTTGTCTTCATTACAGGGATCACCCTCAGGCCAGAGGTGGCATCGTGAAGGTTTAACATCCATCAGAGATTTTTTTTTTTTTTGGATATTTGACAAAACAGTACTTGTTTGCTTGCCAGATTTTTTTCCAAGTCTATGAATATATGGGGGAGGGAGGGAGGAAGTGAGGAAGGGGGAGAAGGATGTAAACAATAAATGAGAACTTCAAAGTAAGGACTAACAATGTAGAACAATGACTTGTATATCTTACAATATACGACAAAACTTTTTTGTCTTGGTGTTATGCAGCTGCTAAAAGAAATCGGTGCACAATACAAAGCTTTGATATTTTCATAGAAGAAAAAGGTTTCTTAAGAAAAAAAACATACAAAAACCCCAAACCTACAAAAACAACAAACAGCTAGAACTTTCTACCGAATCATGTTTACTCAATTTTCACATCCAGGGTTAAGAAAATAAATTTTGATAATTTATACAGTGTTTTAAACTATATAGGCAGGCAATACTGTACTTGCAAAACATTCAAAATTTATTACACATAAAGACATGCTGACTTCAGACAAAAGTAATTTGGAATAGTGTATCTCACATCATAATTAACAAGCTATCTTTTTTCATTGTGTTATTTCTGTATCTTCTATTGTACCGTCAAACATTTTTAAGATTAGCTTTGAGGTATATTAATACCTTTAACATTTAGAGCTATTTAAGAGTCAGAATAACCACCTAAATATCCAAAAGAAAAATCACTGGCGTGAAAAAAGGAAACAAATTCATACTGTATAACAATTTATTTGAACAGAAATTTCTACAATAAATATAAAATGTAATCATATTGGAACTAATCTTCCATTTTCAAAACTGAACTGCTGAAAAACTTGTGCAGAGTTTACAGTATGTGGAAAAAATACTGTTCACTTCCAACTTCATTGCATTCAGATGTCTGTGACCAGCACACTTGTCACAATATATGACTTAATATTGCACCTTACATTCAATGAACAGCTTCTACCCACTTGCTCAAACAATTCTGAAGATCAATATCTATTCTTGAAGTGCTTTTAGCTGAAGAGAGAAATGCATTATAGTATGAAAAGGCGGCAGGAAAGGTAAAATGTGTAAGATGCATACAGAAATACACTTCATCTTTCACACACTGATGAATGTGGTGATCATATTCCCTTCTCATGGCAACCAAGAGCTGGAAAATCTTCACAATTAAAACAAGAAAAGTACATTAGGAGAGAAGACTCACTGATGTTCTGGGTCTATAGCAAAGTGAAATGTGCGTATCATGATCAAAGTATCAAATATGACCACAGGTCTAAAAGCACAAACAGATTTGATTTCAATGCAAGTGCAGATGAAATTCGAGGAGCACATTGTACAGGAGAGTTTAATGATCTTTACTCAAAGTCTAAAAGACAGGCAAGAGGAAAAGTTATTTTCCAGAAGAGTTAAATAAGACCCTCAAGCCTGTGTTGTTTGCTTAAACTACTTAAAATAAACCTTTCTGAGCGATAACAGGTGAAAAAGTCTCAAGATTTGAACAAAACACAAGACGGACCTGATGTGGATGACCTCATGTGTAACAGTTCACCATAAAATTCCAGGAAGGCTAAAACCAGGAGAACGTTTAAGCTGTGCCAAGGTAAAGCAAAGTAGGTCTACAGACAAGCTTGCAGCCCTACCAAGATTCCTTACAAACAAATAAGCAAGCTATATGGATGAAGGTTTTGTTGAGAAAAAAATAAAATACATTGTTGAGAAGTTTGCTTTTCTTCACAGGTTAAGATTTCAAGAGGAGTTCCAGTACAGAAGCAGTACCTGCTGCATCTCCCTGAGGTTCAGCTTGGTTCCCTTGATAAATGGGATTCTATACAATAAAGGAGGACTACTTTGAGTCTTTGACATAAAGAATTTTTCTGATATGCAACAGAGATTCTTTTAAGTATCACGGGTCATTGTTTCTCACTGTTTCAGATGCAGACGTTTCCCAAAAATGTCCCGGGAGGGGCAGAGGGAATGGTGGTGTGTAGTTTTGCCACCTAGCTGGTTTTACTTGATTGAAATTTCCAAGGCTGTATCAGACTTTAAGAACAAATCCTATAAATTAAAGGAAGTCATAAATAATATTTTTTCTAGTGGAACATGACACACAATAAAAGCAGGTTTTCCATCTGGGATTCACATTAACATTGGGCTTTTTTCCTGATGTTTGTGCTCATCCTCTGAGCGTAACACAGAAATCTTCCAAATTAAAAAAAAAATTATAACTACATTTTGAAACATTAGATCATTAACCACTCCAAATTCTGTATTGTATATCCTCAATACTTTTATCTGATGCAATGCCTAAAGTGAAATAAATGTCTTGTAAAGTCTCTGTTGCAAAGAGCTTACAGTCTGGACAAACCAGAGACAGACTGAAAGAAAAGCAGTATCGAACAAGTGAAACATGCAAGCCAGAAGTTAGAATGTAAAAAGATCCTTTCTAAACATGGCATTTTGCCCAGATTCAAAGGTCCCTCCACAAAAGTCTGTGGTTATGATCTGGACTATATTATTTGACCTAACAAACATTTATACTTCTCTCCACATATCTAACCTTCTTTGTGTCTTTACTCTTTAAAAACACTACAACTGCTACTTCCAGTTATAATATTTTTACAGATTACTCTTTGAAGAGAAACTAGATATTCACTTAAGTAAAAAATTAATATGGCATCGCCCCATTTTTATAGCCAGTAAAAATGAAAGGCTTTGTCCTAAATCAAATCATACCAGCTTTCCCCTGTCAAGAAAAGTCTGACTTTTTAAATGACACTGAACATTAATACTGTTTGCTGTAAAACATTTGCTGTATACAGAAAAAATAATCGGACAATTGTTCTTATTCATATGTAAATGTCATTAGTCTCTTTCAAGAGAGAACAAAGTATTTTTCATAGATTTCCAAGTTGGGGGTGGTGGGAATAGGGAGAAAAGCGTACAGCTTTGTATCCCAACAACTGTAATAACTTGAAATGGTATTTTTACTCTAAAGCATGTTTTATATAGCTAAAAAACATAACATGCATATTAGCACTACAGCACATCGTATTACTTAACAGCTTTATTTGGTGTGGCAAGTGTCCCACTTCCATACATAACAAATATGTCTGCCACTAGCGGTAGAGACTCTGACATCAGTAAGTACCAAAAAAGTTCAAAATATGGTTAGAAATTGTGAAAGCTTATACATGGTAATAACTTATTAGATGCAATTTCCTAAAAGACAGCTCGAAAATGCAACAAAGTGTATCTTCAACGGCCAGCACTGAAAATTGAACCCAGTGGAATCTTGTGAACATGCAGAAATCATACTGATTTCAAAGGGAGTTAGTAAAATCTAAGTATAACAACATACTAGATACTACTTGAAAACTCCATATAATTCTGCATAGTGCCGAGTCCAGTGAAGTAAATGAGACACCGAGTAAAAGTAGACACCGAGTCAACAACACGTACTTTTTCTCCCCAGTGTTATTCCTTTTTTTTTTAATGTTGTATCTCAGCAGCTACTGAACTTTTCACACTCATTTCAAGATCTCCTAAAACAGTCATTAAAACTGTACTCCTACCTTCATTTCACAAATGCAACATGTAGCAATAAGTGTATAGTACCTACTTTTTCTAGTCAACGTCTTTTCTCCCTTAAAAACCAGGATCCATACATGTTAAAAAAAAAAAAAAATCAAACTTTCTTCTTCTGTTTGTTTTGTTTTTTTAAAAGACACACACACTTTGAGGCAGAGATTAATCATGCAGCAAAAGATTAATTCCCAGCTGCTTGGCTACCATCTGGACATTCTACTGGTTAAAACACTAGTTTGAATTGCTAACCTACCACTTTGATCTCTCTCAATGACTCCAGCACATATGTGCAATAATTAAAGACATAGTTCACAAACTATTGCAAAATAAATAAATAAATAACTGTACATGTACATATATATCTCCATGACCAGACCAATTAGGATCAGGAATTATAAATCACAAGTGAGTTTATGAAAACATGTCTCATCCTGACATACACTGTATGTCTCACACCAGTCTAGCAATAAAATAAGGTTTGGGGTTTATTACATTACATTCTGAAGTTATCAAAGCAAGACAGGATGCGATTTCCTCACACGGAAGACAATGGACAACTTGCATATGTTTTTAGGAACAGGACATTAATCAGCCAGGAATCATGTTAACAGAAGTCAAGATTGCTGCATTTTTAAACATGAACTAAGAGATTACTATTCAGAATGATAACTTGGGGGTGAGAATCAGTTTACAACTGAATTCTCAATATAAATCAGACACTGCATTCGAAATAAGCATCAGGTTTGTGGATAAAGGAGAAAATTCAAATGAACCAGAGAATATTCAAAGTCACAATACACACCACTTGGAATAATTTTAAGGGGAATAAAACAGTATTTTCAGAACCAAGTTGTCACAACAAAAAAGTTACGGAAAAGTGAAAATCAAGATGAAAGCAATAATTATGTCTTATCTGCCTTTTTTGCATTTTCTTGCCCCTTCTTAATGGGCCACACTTGCATGAACAAAATTCAACATGCATTCCTACATTTTAACAAGAATATTCACCAGAATTAAAAACCCTAAACAATGTTTACCCCTTGGAAAACAGCAAGAAGTTTATGAGCAGAAGGATGACTTGGACAGTTCTGGATGAAGAGGACAACAGAAGAAGGGGAACAGTAAAGGAAGAGACGTGGATGTAAAGAACAGAGGGATCACAAGAAAAAAAAATTCCAACACACAAAGCTCCAGTTATTGTAAGATTCAAATTTTGGGCCCACCTACAGATGTCTTTGCATCTCAAATCCTTTCAGAAAGTCCATCAAAAAACACCCTCCTATTATCAGTAAATACCTCTGAGCTTAAAAAGCGTAAACAGGATCACCAGTCCCATGACATGCCTAAGTAGGCTCCTTTAGCTGTATTCAGCTCTCCCAATTCCATACACATAGGTATCTATATCCATCTATCAAGTACATTTAAACTCGAGACATACATACACATGAGCACACAAACACTTTTATTTCATTATAATACACAAGACAACAATACTGATATATTTTGTTACCATTCTTGGAAGATATGAACAAAATATCTGTTTTCAATGAGGAAAAGATATCAAATCCATGATGTAGCTAAAAGCACAACAATGTTAATTTGAGATTGGTAAAAGCTTATTTTAATTACAAGAGTCCTTCTTTTAGAATACTGTCTCCATATCAGTTTTATTTATTGCTTTTAATTTGGCATGCATTAAATGTTTAATTCATGTATTTAAATACTTTGCCAGAGAACAGAGCAATTAAGAGGAAGAAATCAAAACCAAAAGGATAACGCTCACTGATCACCATCTCCTAACTGCAGGGACACATATTTTTATCTTCAAGTGGGGTTTTGGGTTGTTTTTTTTCCTAAAACCCCACCTCTTTTCTATGGTAGCACCAGCAAGTGTTATTCACTCTCCCTCCCAAGTTCTACAACTTCCTTTCCTTCCTGCGTTCTCTTTCCTGTACATCCTACATATGTTCCCTTTTGGGGAAAATCTACATCACAGCCCTTACGCAACTCTCTCCATTTCAAGTTATAATCTCTTGCCAGATAAGCAAGAAGCACAGTAAATCTGCTGCTTTCAACACCTTAAATTCAGAACACTTTTAGCCAGACCAAGACTTAACTATAACATCATCACTGCAGCATGCTGATTTTATCTTAATGTAAATACATCACTAGAGCCCAGCACTTTTGGTGCAGTAAAACTATATACATGGCTTGATGATCTTTATAAACAAAATTTGTGTCATGCAACAAACAGGAGTGCTCATTCATTAAAAAAAAAGAGAAAAATATAAATTAAGATTACAAAGATAAAGGTTCTAAATAGCTTTTTAAAAAAGGCTGCATCTTAAAGATGTAATTCTTGAATACATTAAAAAAAACCCTCTCTTCCTTTTCATCTTACTTCCAGTCCTCAAACCATGAAAATGCATTTTCAGGGGAAAAAAAAGATGTCTTTTCCCCATTCTCTAAGTTAACTCTAAGTTATCTTTCACTATCCAGCTCATCTCCCCTTTTCCCTGGGCACCTACTCTCTCTTCCTCAGTCCTCATTCCACATGACAAATTGGTGGAAATTCTCTTGCAGGTATTCTGTATCCTCTTGAAAATTCACCCATTGCCTTCGCCAGAACTACTCCTCCCTCCAGTTACACTGCACTACTAGTCCAGCTGATTGTAGGAAAGACAACCATTTCTGCCGGACTGCTTTAGTATACAAGAAGCTGGAAAAGCACCCGTGCTCCAGTGTCCAAAGACTTTATCACTGGATTTCCAAAAATCAAAACAGAAAAGTGACAGGAGCACAGTGATAAAGTCAACAAAAACATTGAAAACACTCGATGTTCTCAGTTAACCCAGATAGATGAAGCTTCATAATACAGTTATTGCACAAAGTATCGAGCTTGTCAGTTTACCTAAAAAAAAAAAATATTTAAGAGTTGGTATATAGCTCAGTATAAATTAACTCCTGATGTTAATTTAAAAAGAATAAAAAGATAAAATTATTTCCAATATTCTTGCCTCAAATTTGTTTAGGTTTCATTTGCTGAGTCTAGATAAATAAATATCTTTGCTTACACAAATAAAACAGAAGAAAATTGAGAAAAATGCTTAGAAAACCTAAGACTGACAAAATGAAAAATTAGGAAACAGAACTTCTTTAAAGAAACATTAGAACTTCTTTAAAGGATACATCAGATAAACTAGTTGTTTGAGAAAGGTTAACAAAGCATCACATTTTATTAACATAGCTAAATTTGTTTTTTAATTCCAGAAGAATTTCAAACCCATATCTTAGCAGTGGTATTGGTTCTGTTTTTCTGAAAAAATCACAAATAAGAACTTTTTCTTTCCCCGCCTCCTCTGCTCCCTGGAGTATTGGGTGGCACTCAGGATGACCAAAGGTGAAGTTCAAAGGGAGGCTTTTTCCTATTTATCAAGATGACCCAGTCATACCATCTGTTCTGGTTTGCTGTACTGCTGAAAACTGATATATTCCTGTTTCGTTGCATCTTCCTCGTTTGAACCCCTGATTTTTCAGTAATGACAGTTTCCCAAATGGTTTAATCCATGTCAGAAGTATTTGGGGAAAATATGACTAAAAACCACTGCCTGATGATATTCACATTTTCACAAATCTGTGATGTGGTTATCATTGCAAATGGCCATGTGTTTAGCATTACAGAGTCAAAACAGGTGCAGGAATGGTTTATGAACAAAGGTCTAAAGGTTAAAAGCAAAAAACCACAGTCATCCTATTTTATGTTCTCCCATTCTACTACAAAGAGGTTGAAAACAGTTAAAGGTTTACCAAAACTCTTTCGTACAGCACTATTTTTCTGTTAATATGTTTACATTCTATAAATGAAAAGGCTTTATTCTTAATTGAGCTTCACAAACAAAATAACATGAAAACACATTTAAGTTTTCTACTTAATAGCACACACATGGTGATTGTGAAATACTGCCTATAACCTTCCCAGTTTAAACTAGCCCACAGTCGAGTACCATTAGCAAAAAGCACTGGATTTCTACTGTGTGGTTTAGAGGACTTTTCCACTGAACTAGCAAAGTATTCGTTGAGTATTTTATGTAGCTACTTGGCATGCATTCCCATTTACATAATTTGAAAATATTATTTAAATGACAACATTGTGCTTTCAATTTATTTATTTTTTGGTCTATTTTCACATCTTATGAAACCTTGCCTTGCCTCATCCTGAGGCAATGGTGGTTTGAATATTGTCAATACAAAAGAACAGTCCATATTAGACCAGAGCAGAGAAAGTGAAAGGCACATGTATTGTGCAACTGCCATATCAGGCTGCTTGTTTAAGCATCAAATTTGACTGCCAGCTATCAACATAAAGCAGACTTTCATATCCATTACTTTATTAACAATAGAAGTATCTGCAAACCAAATTTACCTTCCCCTGTATCTCAGTTAAAGATGTCTTCTGAAGCGTCCTTGAAAGGACAGTTCTAATTCGTAAGTGTCCTTACAACACACCATGTAAAAGGAAGGATGATTTCATGGTTTGCAGATGATGCCCCTTCCTTTCCAACTCCTACATATTTGGAGTCCTGCGTAGGTTTAAGTACTTGTGGATAGCTAGGGAACTGTGTACATATGCCTCAATTTTCCAAGAGGATATGGCTCAAAACAGAAATTTAAAGGGCAAAAGGGAAAGGAGTATTGGGGGTTGGTTTTTTTGTTTGTTTGTTTGGGTTCCCCCTTCCTCCCCGTAATCATCTTCCTAATATATGTTGAATTTCCTTTCCTGAAGTCTGGTCCACCAGACCACTGATTCACTGACTTTCAAAAAAAAAAAAGTGTACGTGGTTTCAGAAGAATCTGAAATATCTGTGTGCTAAACATAGTATATTTGAGTTTTATCTCATGACTGATGTTTTAAACTGAATAGTTTATGACAAAAATATCATAGGCAGACAACTTCCTTAAACTATGAAAAGGTAAAAATGTCCACAAAACTTTACTTTTGTACACGTTCAAAACAAAATAACATGCTATGAGAGAATTAGATAGGCAAGCTTTAACAGTAATCTCACCAATTAACAATGTTCAAAAGAAATAATACAAAACCCCATATGGATAAAAGAGGATTGGAGCTAGATGAGGCAAACATAGAAATACTGTAGGTCCTAATAGAAATAAGGTCTAGATCTGCAGATTTTTAAAAGGTATATAGAAAGTAAACAAAAATCCTCACTAAATCAAGGGTTCCATTGCTTCTGTTGAAAGGTAGTTTGGAAAATTCCTAGAATTCAAACTCTTCTACACTAAAAATTCCTTCAAAGGAACAGTAAATGTGTTCAGAAAGTCTTTTTTATTCCCCAAGTAATTGGAAAATACATTAAGTATTTAATGAAAAGCCCTGTCACTTCAGCAAAAATTCTCTTACATGAGATTTTCTGCTATAACAAACCGCTTTGTGAATACCCAATTTCCAAAGAAAATGCCCTAACTTGCTAATTTGGGTGCAATTTTCTTTTTCTAAAAAGACTAAAAAGAATCTTACCTCTTTTTCATGCATTCGAAATAGTGTCTGTTCATCACAAAAAGTGCTACTTTTTCCTAGGCCAATTTTGGGTGTCATCTATTGAGTGAGAAAAAGTTCAAAACAACTTATTAAGTTCAAAGCAGTAACCCCAAGTAAAATCAATCCTAATCAGAGATGAAAAATATTAAGCATGTTTGTTCACCCTTATAAAATACCGAGGGAATATAAATACCTACCAAAGACACTGGCATCGGTTTTTCCCGCAAATATCTGGGATTTTCTAACTGAAAAAGAACAAGTTCGAGAAAAAGTAATAATGTCAGCAATGTCTTATTATTTCTTACAAACAGTAAGACATATCTCCAAATATTCAAAAAGAGTTTGCAGTGATGACTTTGGGTGCATACTTTGAGAGGTAATCTGCATCAGTGAGGGTATACTTAACACAGTAACTATATCACTCAAAAGAACAATAGAACATTTGAAGATTTAAGCGTGCCTTCAGACGTACACACCAGTTCAAGAACTGCTTTCCACTAGAAAATTTGATTATCTATTAAAACATAGTTAATCTGAAATCATCAAAACAGCACCGTCTCTAGATACACAACTGTAACCTAGAAGTAACACACAAAATTAATTTTTCTGTGCATAATTCTTTCTCCTTTACAACATTTCAATGATTCTTGAGAAAAGCACTCAGCAGAATGCAAAGGTCTAATAATATACTGCCATCTTTTACAAGTTATAGAAATAGAAAGTCTTCCTAAGAGATTATTTTGTTGGACATGACCTACTCAGCAAGTTTTAAAATTTTAGTGTTTCCTAATGCAAATGGATCAGAAATTGCACTTTTTTTCCAAACCCCTATGGTTATATAAATTCCATCAATGCATGTTTTAAAAGAATTTGGCAGCTAAATACATAGCTTATATAAAAGATTTCCAACTTTATTGGATAAACTTTCGTTTAAATCAGTGTAAAGCTAGAATAAATTTACAGATTACAATGATTTTAATCTAGTGTTTTTGAAAAACTACAGTTGAGTGCATTGAAACTATATCCACATATGTAAGTCATAGAGACAAAATATAAGGAAATAATTCATTAGCAGTCCTGTATAATTAAAGCAGCTCTTTCAATCATTATTTTTAAGAACTGAACACAAAACATTGTTCACAACCCACTTCCTCTATCAGACAGCTATATCTTTTTAATTTTCTCAGACGACGAGGCTCAAACATCACATCACAGAGAATGCATAACGCCCAAGAAAAGCTTTCAAGGGTATAATCTTGTAAAACGTGGCAGTGAGATTTGGAATACAAATGTGATTGCAATACACATCTTACAACATTTAGACTTCCCCCCCCCGAAAAGATTAAATTGATCTATGAGGCACGGCAAATATATCAAATGCTTGCACTTTCTCCAGTATTATTAAATAAATTTGTGTGTAGAATTTATCAGTGAAAGAGAGGCTTAATCCCTCTGAAATTTCAATTTGATACAGTATTATTCATTTCCTATCCTAAAAAGTTATGTAGGATTTCTATACGCTGTTGAAGAGTCATCATATTTCACCCAGAAGTAGTTGTAGATATTAGCAGGTTTAAAGCATACATTCAATTTCAATGAACAGTATTACCTGATATTTTAATACCATAGCTGAAAGTATATAAAAACAATCATTTAACAATTAACCTATTTCTCTTTATTCTCAATGAGTTTACTAAAACAGATACATTAAGCTTTCTTTCATATATAGCATCCTGGGTTGTTTTTATTTTGAGATTTTTTTGGTGTGTTTTTTTTTTTTTTAATGCCATAATGATTGGCATGCAAAAAACATGGGTAGACATTAGTGAATAAAGGAATCCCGTATGCACCTACTGCAAAAAAAAAATTATTAATTTTGGACACAGAAGAGGAGTTGGTGAGGAGAGGAATACGGGAGTGAGAACATCACATGGGGCATTAACCACAGAAGACAGATAAGAGGGAGGCGGGAATCAAGACAGAGTCAGAAATAAAAGGTACAGAAATTCTAAACCAGGAAAATGTAGGAGAATTTTCTTTGTCCTACACGTTTGTACCTGGCAATAGTATTTTCTATCTAAAATGCTCTAATTTTACGAGTATTATACTCTTCCTTGTAGTCCATTTCGCCTACTTCCCCACCCGTCCCACACGCCTCATCATCACCCGCACAGATTCCCAGGACTGGAGGCGGCTTGCCAAACGGTCAAGGCCGACCCCTGATCTGGCTCCCCGGAAAACTGAGCAGCAGACAACACTGAAAGCCTTCACCAATACCTGGTGGAATCTGGAGAAGGCCAAGGCTGCAGAACCTAATTTCAAAGGCTTAATTATTTTCAAAAGCTCGCGCTCTCGCGCAAAATGAATACAATCACCCTTTACTTTTGCTTTTTCAAAGCTAAAAATTGTAAATATTTACAATTAATTCAAATACTTTATCTGACCATGAAATTAAGCTGTTTACAGTCTTCATTTCAAAACCAATCTAAAAAGCTAAGGTATATCCTACTTGTTCATGAGAAAGAAGGAAAAATGTGTCTCTAATACTTTGTATGGCCTCAGTCTTGCATTTTTTGATTTTGTAACAGCAGCCATATGTGCTTTGAAGTTAAATGTTCCCACTTTGTTACTTGTTGTGGGTTATATCCACTTAAACTGATCTGTAAACATTTAATGTCTCAACATTCGTTCTTTTCATGCTGGTCTTCTGCAAAACTTCTTGTTCTCAAAATTACACCACATTAAAGAGGGAATATCACAATAAAGAATGCCCAAAAAAGAAAAAAGCTTGTATTTATGAGAAACATGCAAATTTAAAAATAATAAGCAAAAGGTCAAAGACAAACCAAAATGCATATGTATGAAACTGAAGGACTGTCATGAGAAGAACAGTAAATCACATGCTTTTTTAAGAGTATGAACCAAATAAACGTCATCATGAAAGACATCTTTATTTGAACTAGAATTGAACTCTAATTTGTAAATACCACTTCTTAACAAAAATGGCATTTTGAATTTCTTTGTAGAAAAGATTTTGGATTCTACCATTCTCTTAGGCAGTCAAACAGACAACAAACCATGTTTCAATTTGTGAGGACTGACATGGTCACCTTCTAGTACTTCAGTCTTCATAAACCAGAGTTGGGAAGGCTTTGGATTATCAGATCCCCATTAAGAGATTCCCATTACTTAACAGAAATAATCTACTTTATGAAAATGTACTTATTCTCCTAAATTGAAAACTGTATGGCAGAAATCTGCATAAAAGACACAGATTCCAAAACTGAATTTGAGGCAAATTAGCCATTATTTTTAACTTTAGTATTTTCAATGTCTATATAAAGTGGTCAAAACTAAACATTTTTGAAGTACACAATTTTAAAGCTACCAATGCAAGCCACGAGTGAAGCATTAATAGGAGAAGTAAACCGAGCTGAAATGGTTTCCCCCAAAAGCAAGGACGGCGCAGAAAAAAGCACAACTTTGAGCACTAAGTACTTCCACAAGACTCATCCTCAGGACATCAACTCCATTTCACTCCTCAGGCTGAAAACAGCGTACAGGCTCTGTATCTGTCATAGTCCCGAAACCAAAGCTTCTACTCTTTCCGCACAGTAAATACCACCACGACGACAACGTTAATGTTATGCTTTCATTCTACCCCTTCCAAAGTCACATTTCGTTCTTTGGAAGATATTTATCAAGGTATACTGATCATCAATAACACAAAACTGTAGCTTCTTACAGTTCAGTAACGGAGTCAGAAGGTATGTTGTATATATTAAGATTCAGAAAAAAACCCCAAACAAACCACATTTGTTGCACATTCCCCCTTAAGCTTCTTCAAAGACAAAATGTGACTGTTTTCAAAACAAGGATGGAAAAAACACACATGAAAGAGTTAAGAACACTTCAGATTTTGAAACGGTAAACAACTAAACTGAACCTTGCCCTAAGTTCTTACTTTAATCTAACAAACGCAGCCAGCCAGCATGTTCCCTACAGAAATAACTGCTGAGTAGCTTCAGGAAATTTGAGTAAGGACATTCTTATCTAACATCATAATTTGTAGGGAAGTTCACTTTAATGCTGCTTCTGCAGTCTTAGTGGAAGGACATTAAAGCACATGAAGATTGTTTGTCAGCATGGAAGTTGAATTTATTTTTTGAAGTCACAACACCACTTGGAGTTCACTGTGGGAAAGTTTTTACAGTGTTGCTGCCCTCCAACACCACAACATATACAGTAGGTATGTTTATAGTAAGCAGACAGACTAAGAAACCAAACAAAAGATAATCAAATGGTTTGTACAGAAACAGTTGAGCTTAACTAGACTGGAAAGACACAGGCAGATGTGAGCCAAGTACACAAAACAGGCATAACATACACTGTTGCTGTAGCCACCCAAGAATTCTCTACGCTTGCATCTACTTTAACCCTGTGTTATACATAATTTCTCCAAGAAAGGAGAGCATAATGCAAGCCACTGACCACAGAATTTCTTTGGTCTAAGTCCTCTTAAACCTTTATTAGGCAATAACATTTCCCATGATAAATACTGGGCAAGACCTGAGTGTCCAGGTTCTTTGTACTGAAGATCTCACATCACTTCTGCTAAAAGCTAAAGAGTTAATTCTTGTCCTGGCTGAATTCCAATGATGAAAAATTATGTTCTCCCTGATTAAAAAACCCTTTGCTATTTCCCCAGGGTACAATCTCTTTGTATGCTTTCTACCTAAAACGAAGTGCTGAATTTCCTGGGGTGTTTAAAAGAGTTGCTTTGTCCCACCTAAAATTGGCTACAATTCAGTGACAAATGAAACTGTATCAGAAGCATCATGAAAAGCATATATAGATAGGCAGGTCAGGTAAGAATATGCAGTGGTTTAATTCATTGTTGTTCCTTTACAGAAATTTTACATCAAAAAATTGTGTTTGTCTACAATCTAGAAAGCTTAGCAACTACAAGAGGAATAAAGAAAAAAAAAAAGAGTAAGTTTAATTCTGTTATCCAGCAAGTTTCTTTTCCTGATGCCACATATATTTCACAATATTTAATTATTTTTTGAGACATAACTAAAGGGAAGGTGAGGATGTTCCATCTATGAAGTGTACTAAGTTAGCAACAACATGTAGAAGTTTATTGACAGTTGTTAATAAAATAAATAAGATAGCTGAGGGATTTTTATCATCAGAAAGTTCAAAGTAACAGCATGACCAAAGATTACTTGCATTTGCCTAAATTCCTGGCTCTGAAATTTTTCCCTTCAAACAGCAATACAAAAGGAATTCTTCTTTTCTACATTGCAAATGCAACTTCAAGGCATGAACACTTAATAAAGGATAGTCCCCACATCAGTTTAGATAAGAGTCGATAAGGGCTAAGAAAAACACATTCTTATAATGTATTTAAAATTAGCTTATATTAGCATTCCATGTATGAAAGGCAAATTTATCACCATCAAAACTCAACTTCCTTTTAAACATTTACCCATGCATGACTAGAATCTAAAGAACTTGAACAATAAAACAATTGAGAGACAATCAGGAATGCTGCAAGGCAAATGGAAACATTCTTTTATTACTCATGAGAAGCAACAATATTAGCAAAGTAATGCAAGTGTCTTACGTCTTGTGTAGAAAATGTTATTACTACTAACAACAAATATATCTGAAGCCTCCATATTACAGTCTATTAAGCTTTGACCTCTCTGCTTAGTAGAGAAATAATAAAATTATTTCCCAAAACTTTTCACAACATTTTTAATCATAATTAAAAAAATCTCAGCCACAGATGTAAGCATATAATAAAAAGTGAAAACACATTCAATATGTGACCTTAAAAATACATGACCATTGAAGAAGAAGAAATTTAGAATATATCAAAGAAGTAGAAGCCCAAAGGATAAGGGTAAAAATAAATTAACAGTTTATAACTGGTCATCATAATCCAGACAAGCCTATACTGGAACAGTGAAGGCTTAGCAGCAACTCGCAGCTGGAAGATGCTAAGCTTTTCTCACCTTTATGCAGAGCACCTATCTAGATATTTGCAGATTCTTGAATAAAAGCATATTCTCCATATGTACTTGCTTGAAATAAGAATAGCTTCCTAAAATTTCAAGGATTCTTACTGAGAAAAATCCTTGTATAAGGACTTGTCCAAAATTCCCAGGATCAGCTCTGCCCCCATCACTGCAAGAAAAGTGTACAGAAGCAGACATTCTTTGCCAGACCAGCAACCCTGATTCACCACTTCTTCCTTGACACACAAGTAAAACTCAAAAAAAACCCAAGGAAATTTTGAAAAGCTTTTTAAAAACAACTGTTCTTTATATTAGGCAGTTCAAAGTGAAAGCCATTCTGTATTTCCTTTCCTAACTTTCCCCCACTACTGAAGTATTCTTTTGGGTCAAGGGTCTTCTGTATCTGAGGTGGGATTGCTTGTAAACTAAGTTTCTCAAATGGTCTGCAAACGTGGCTAGCAATTAAAAGATAGCTAGATGCTCCTATGGCAATGTAAATGCTTACAATTAATAGCACTAACATCTCACACTCAAACCTTACAGATTCTGAAGTGCTGCCATCATTTAGTAAACATTTTTTTTCCATTTTTAATAATTACATATTCTTTAAGTATGAAACTCTACCTAAAACTTCCTGACCCTTTAAGAACCCATTGGAGGTCGCAGTCCATAGCAGGGAAACACTGTTCGACAGCAATCACTTACAGACCTCTCTTTTACAACCTCAAATCCTCTTTGTCAGGTAACTCCCAACAAGTCTTATCAGGCAATCAAAGTCTCTCACTAGCAACTTGTTTAATTACCATCCCTGGAGAGGAGACCTGAAAAACCGATTTGTGTGTCACAGTAGCCAATTTGTTATCCCAGAGAGCTTCCATATCACTGGAGGATCATCATAGTTTAATAACCCTCCATTATCAACACAACATGATTGCAAACTGGAATTTCAATTAGAAAAAGAAGTAAAAAACAAATAAAATTAAAGAGATAAGCAAGCAGGCAGATCAACACTGATATAAAAATGCTGGATAAAGAGATTCTTTGTCAGCATCAATTGGAACAATTTGTAAAATGGCCATGAGCAAGTTTCCCCCTTAAAGCAGCTTTAAAAGCTCAAGGTATTACAACTATCCATTCATATAATCCAGGTATTTATACAGCCCAAATATCCAAAATCTGCAAGTGACTGCTTGCACATTTGTCTCAAACACCTGCATAGTGCTTTCGCAAATTGGAGTTGACTGCTATTGAAAAGCTTTCTGGAGATCCACTCTGCCCACTTTACAAAACTACAATTCCTGAAAAATATATTCGTCCAAATCTGGAAGAGCTAGAAATTGATCTTGTATTACTCTACAAAGACAAGGAGCTCCAAGGAGCAATACCGTGCACCCAGACTAACATTTTCACTAATCTCCACCTTCAGTTTGGAGAAAGCAGTTGGGCAGCTCCTGGATTGTCTCAAGGTCAAGACTTCCTTCTCTCTCAGAAGAAAAGCAAGCAAGCAATTTGCATTTAGAATGCTAACAGGCACCAAAACAGCAAGAGAAACACCAAGGAGGATGCAAAAAGGTTAACATTCTCTCCTATCATTTATGTTTTTACTGAAGAGAACTTAGCCATCAATGCAAAACATTGAGTGTAATAGGCAAGATTTTTAAATGCTGTCCTATCCCTCTGGACTGACAATAGTGTAGGAAGAATAAGGATTATTTGGTAACTGATTAAAATGACAATGTGAAAATACATTACTACTTTTTAAAAAAAAAGAAAAGCTGAAGTTTCATTAGAAGCTGCTCTCATCCCTAACTTCAGCTGCCCTCTCTCCCAAACACAACTGAGTGAGCTTTCAACCTGTGAGAATAAGCAGAAAATGAGAAAGACAAAAAAAGAAAAAAACCCCAAAATTTATTTATTAAAATAAAAGTGATCTTAAAATTAAATTGTTATGAAGATATTAATCCTAATCAAATAGGTTAAAGATTTGGTGGTACAGGGGAAAGGGTTAGAAAAAGACAAGACAACACAACAGAAAAAATACAGCAGCATATAGCTACAGAGAGAAGGACCTTCATTATGACATTAGAATTGTCATGGACTAATACCACAGAAAATACAACCAAGGGAATGAAGTCTTATCATAACAGTAGCCTTAAATTAAAACAAAATTTAAATTCATCTACTATGTCTAGGTCCAAAATATTTGATTAACTGCTCAGAAACAACACATAGATCAAGCCCCACATATTAAATTTGTACATGCGAACATCAAAGAAGATTAACACAGATTCACATCGACCTTAGCTAGCAATTTTTCATCTCTCCTTATAAAAATATATTTACTGCCTCACTGTATTTACCTCTTGCACTACACCAGCCCAGAAATATAGAGGATGCGTTCAAATCCTAAGAAAAGAGGATAGCTTGAAAATAGATTTGATTTTACAGAAGTGTTTACAAATGTGGTTTAGAGTCTAAAGAAAATTTTTAATATAGATTAAAATCCTCCTAGCTGTAAACATGGAAAGCGTTGTGGAGATATATTCTACATTTTTGCTGAGATCCAATAAATACTAGTTGTGAAGCTGTCGAGCTGTCCAAGAAGGAACTCCTCCTTACTCCATCCCCACAGTAGATTCTCCTTCAGATACTTTAGTTTTGATATATCAAAGTCAGGACAAATCTCAGCATTGTAGCAAAAGCACCGTATTCACAAACGCATTCTAAAGCCAAGGCCACACAAGAACATAGGCCAAAGTACTGCAGAAGCTTCCACAAAGGTAGATTCTTTCCTCAGCAAAGCAAATTTGCAAAGACATGCTATTCTTTCCATGAGTAAGAGCCACCAAGCTGGTCTAAAGATTCTAATTATTAAAAGGGAAGGAAAGAGGTTAACACACTGAAAAGCCTCTAACACTTCCAAAAGGATGCAAACTCCGGAGAAAAAAAAAAAAAAAAAAGTTGAATTAATGGCTTGCAAACTGTATTCCTTAAAAAAAAAATATAGAAAGCCAAACTCTTCTTTCCTTTATACAAGCATAAATACAAAATACTGTTATTGAGTTAAAGAAACAGCCTAAATTTCTACCAGAGTAAGACACGTGGTTTTGACCAGCAGGTATTATTATTTTGCTTGATTTATCAGTAACTATATTAAATACAGTAAGATTATTATTGCTTAAAAATGAGGCATTTTTAACGTTTTCTTCTCAAGATTACATGTATTCATAATTAAACTTTCCAAGCTTTATCAATTCATTTCTAAAAGACTGATTCCTACATAAAGTTTTGTTGACTAAATTCAGAGATGCAGACTACGTTACTAAGGAGTTTTCATTTCAAGTCAATAAGTAAGCAATGTACTCTGTTTATTTTACCCCAAGATTCCAACTATTGAGACGTGCTTCAAGGTCACTGTCATCCAAAGAAATGGGTTTTTTATGACGATGGTCCTGGAACATAAAAAGTCAAACAAAATATCAGAAGAGCTGGCAGATACATAGTCTAAAAAAAAAAAAAAAGCTTCTCATTGACTTGGCCATGCCTACACTGCGCTTCCTAATAGTGTCGTGATACCTCTGACAGCTTTAATCTAAACAGCTCAGTTACAGGAAGATACTGTGCTAAGAAAGGAATTCAGAGGATAAATTAGCCTGCCTCCTCACTTTAATGTTTTTCTTTATTTTACTTATTTCCAAAGCAACGGCCTCCTTTACAAAGGGTGAGTTTACTAAACAAAAATCAAAGTAATCCATTCTTCAGGCAACAGACATTCTAGAAATGATCCATCTCCACAGTACCTTTTGTGGGGCTAATCCAGAATTCAGAGATCACCTGATCAGCCTCCAAATGAAAAAAAAAAAAAAAAAGGAAACCCCAGCAAGGCAGGGATATAGGGGGCAGAGCTGCAAAAGCAGAGGACAGAGTAGCTGCTGCCCAGCTCAAGGCCGGGGTCCTCTCTGCAGAAACAATTTCCAGCATTCAGTAAGGACTGTAGTTATTGTTGCTCAAGGCTATGTCTTTGAGAAGAAAGTTTTTCTGGTAGGATAACAGTAACTACTGATTGTATTTAATGTATCAAATAGGGGAGCTGGTACAGAAAATTTTCCTTAACTGAGATATAACACTATTTAGAAAAACAGAACATTGAAGCGTGAATTACTTTGTCTCATTAAGTTTCGTTAGCAAGAGGTTTGTGTATTGGCATGTAAGCACCTCTTTTTTAAATCTGCTCATTCATTATGAACATACAGTGAATGGAGCTTTGACTTCAGTTAATCAACACTTAGTTGAGGCAGTTCTTAATGTTTCTTAAAAGACTCCCTGTTCCTCTACCTGGGCCTGAATTATGCCAGAACATCTGTGCGTCACTGACAACAGAACAAGATACTATTTGTTCCAGCCAGCCAAACGTTCATCAAACTGTTTGGCAAAGCAAGAGAGGATTATTTCACTTAAAGGCCCTTTTAAAGCTGTAATCACAGTAGAATTCAGTATACGGAGCTGAAGAACAATGAAGTGCAGTGATTTGTCTAACATTGCCCTGGAAGCCTGTGGCAGAGCCAGGAACAAAAACAACAACAACAAAAAAAACCACCAACCCCAAAACAAAACAACAAAAAAACCCAAAAAACTTTAAAGCCCCAAATCCAGGTTTCAACTGAAGGAAACCTGAAATCCTTTTCTTTACAATAACTGTTCCATAAGAAATATTTCTTTAAGTCAAGTAAAACAAACAGGAAACCAATAAGGAGAAATTTAGTAAATCCAACATCTGTTTTTATTTTTTATTTTTAATTATGGCATTTTTTAAAATTACATTTGTATATATACAATCAACACACACATTACAAGTACATTCATACCAACCAGAGCCTAGAGCAGAGACATTCAATTTTTGCCCATAGCCCATTTGTAGCCTGCCACGATAAAGCATCCCCTTGCTAGTTGTCTATTCCAAATGGACAGCAGAACACAAATTTCCTCAGAAAGATAAACCTCAGAAGCAAGCTTCCAGGTTATCCCGCTTGCACTTCATGTCCTCCTAAGTTCTTGATTGCGCCCAGTAAAGGGTAAGAACAGTCTATATGAATTGCTCAGGTGTCAACAGCCCACTTCCAACTGTAATCTTTCTAAACCGTTCCTCCGACACAATCAAAAAGTAAGTGTGGGCAGACCTACAACATACGTACAGCAACGTCAGTGTTTCATGGAGGAACAAGAACTATTATAGATGCACTGGCTACGGTGAAGGACCCACAGGAGACAGACCTCTCCAGTAATGAAGACTAGATGCTACAAGGCTATAGAACACATTCACGAAGGAAAGCAGCATACTTGTTGATAACATATTTTTGTCAGGATTAATTTTCAGTTTAAATGCTTGCAATTATACATATAATATCATTAAATATTTTGGACTAAAAGTGTTTTACATGAAGTCTGTTTAGTGTCCTTCCATCAGCCATAATGCTAGTTGTGGAAAGTTTGATAAAACAAACTGTCCAAAATTCACTCTTTCAGAGGTCAACCATCATTAAACAGAGCCAAAGACATCTATGCAGCTTTCTTTAATCTACTACTGCAAAATACGAGATGATGTCAATACAGTCAGTTTACCAAGCCTAGGGAAAACAATGCAGCAGACATTAAACACTACACTAAACAGAGGTCAACCATTAGGATGAATTGAGAGCATCCTACAAGAAATTCTTTTCCCCTTCACTTGCAGAGGGCAGATTTTGATGAGCTTTAGTCTTTCCTATCACTCCTTCCCAAATGTCTGCACTCGTACACAGGGATCATGACTCATGCAATTAGAAATAACAGCTTCACGGGGATATATAAAAACAATTCATTGAAACTAGAACAAATTTTACGACAAAAAGGAGAAGCATCTTACAGACAGTGGTGTGGCTAGGTTATCTTCATCTGTCCGGTGAGGAGGACTCATAGAATGTGATCTTAATGCTGGCTTCTCATTGTACTTGAATCTTTCCCTGTTATTAACAAAAAGAGTAAGCAGAAAGAGAATAATTCATTTTCAACAATTGTGGCACACAAAGGATGTTAATCTTAAAATAAAATATTTTAAAATACACAAGAGAAAATAATTGTCAAGATGTAAAGATCAAAAATAGTAGAATAAAAAAGGAAATTTTTCTTAATAAAGGCATGTTAAAGGCAAACAAAAGCCTTAAGCATTCCATTAAAAAAAACAACGGCCAAAAAAACCCACACCAACAAAACCACCAGAAATACCATGTACATCACCGTACATTAAAAGGTGTTCTTTGCATTTCTCAGTTACTATGTGACCCAATATCTCCCAACAGATTTTAGAATAAATCCAAGTTAACTGAGAAGGCTGATCTAAGAGAATGTTTTTGAAACAAAATTGCTAAACATATGAGACAGCATAGGATAAAGTCCAGCAACTCAGAGAAGAAAGAGGAATGAAGGTGATGGTTGGCTGCGCCATAGGGGAGAAGACTTTGGGAAGACCAAAAAAATACGAGGTTAGAGCAAGGTATATCTTCCTATAATATACAAACCAGAAGACAAGGGCAAGAACTATACATACAGCTCAAGAGAAAAGCAATGACTCGAAAGGCCAGGGTGGAGAGTAACATGTCAAAGAAACAAGTCATAAAGACTGCATTAGTTGCATTTCATTTCATCTCTATTTTATGGACTAAAGTGGTATATATGGGGGGATGGTAAAGAAAGGCCCACAAGACAAGATACAAGTACAGCATGAACAAGTACTCTGTCCAGCAGAGGAAAAAAAGCAGACAGGGAATTTTTTGGAAAAGCTTTTGTCATAAATAAAACATTTGAACAAAAGGAAATTAAGAATAGCAGATCGGTCTGTTGACCAGGTGCATCAGTGAAGGTTATCTTCACCTTTGTCAACTATACAACAGTGAAAGAAAAGAACAGCCTGGAACAAAATAAAATAAAAATTATAAGAGTTTATTAGATAGGTTTATATAGCAAAAGATCCAAAACAGTAGCAAAACACCCTTCAGTATATAGTCCAATGTCAAATCCACATGTATTAAAGTAATTAAAAACTCCTGTTAGTCCACTCACCTTCCTATGACTAGCTATATTGTTTTAAAATCAAGTCAGACCATTAAAATACCTTTCATTCTTTCCATACGGCAGCAAATTAGACAGTAAGTTATGCCAAAAAGACACTGAGACAAATTAAGTGTTTATGAACAGAAAGACAACTGTTGGATGTACAATGTAAACTAGTCACTTCTAGGAAGACAAACACAGACAAACTGTTCATGAAGCACACCGCCCCAGCTTTCATCAAAACAGCAGGGAACAGTGAAATATAACAACTGGGAGCATACCTTCCCTTCCAGCACCAATAAATACCAACAACGTACATGGATGCAAAATAACAATTACAAAGCAGTAAATAGTTTAGATAAGCAAAGTCTTAGAGGTCAGAAAGATCAAAAGAAATATAATAATACAATTACTGTCTCTAGCATTCCAAACCATGCATTTCTTACCAAGATTTCATTTGACTCAAAATTATCTTTCATTAAAAGGAGACAAATCTTTGCCTGTCAGTAAATCTGCACTTTTATCAGACTTCTTTTCTGAACAATATCCAGGTTACCCAACAATTAAAGTTCCAATTGTTTAAAATGAGAGAAAACAGAATTCATGCCTCTATTATTAAGAGATTAAGGAATATCAATAAATATTCAAACCAACCCAAGTTACCTGTAATATTTTTAAATGGACAAAATGGGAAAAAAAGTCTAGATATATTCTTCATTCTATATTTGCTATTTTGAAGAGGAACTGAAAAGGAAGTTGCTTTACTTGATTCTATAAACGGAATTTGAAAAGACCGTTAAGGATGGACTGCAATTTTGCTCATATCAAGCATATACTACCCGTTCACTCCCTTTTCCAGCCTTCTGTTAATATAAATCAGGCTCCAGAAGTCACAAGATTATTTCTTTTTCCTCCCATGGCAGGTGAGTGGAGAATGGTCAGAGTCTTGACACCAGCCCTGTGACCTCCTGCTTCAGCCAAAACAGTGAGCTAGCATGGGAGAAGGAAGTAATTTGCTGCTGATAAAGGAGATGAGTAAATAATTTCCTACTAGGAACAAAGTAAGGGAAACTCACTGGTTCTTCCTGGTACAGCACAGCTACACACTAACCTTTAACAATGTTTTTCAGGCATAATCTATAAATATAGAGTAGAATTTTCCTATGGGGTCAGAAAGACCAGGTTTCTGGTCAAACCGAATTACACATTCATAAAACCAATTCTCTCATGTTCCAAAATACAGATGCACCTTTCTAGCACCAGCTGGCTTGGTCTTATTCATATACACCCTAGTTTGCAAGTCAGGTTTGTCTACCTACTTTTTATTTAGCCAGATAAACAACTTCTTATAGAAAAGCCCAAACCTTCATACATAGAAGTATGTGTATTGCAAGATGAAAATAACTATGAAAAGAACTTCTCCGTTTGTTTGGTTCCCTTAAAGGAGGGACTCTTGAGATAAATAAACATCAAAAAACTACTCAAACATTTCTCACGGACATTATCTATTTTGCCCTGAGAAAATGTTGTAGTCTATCTGTAAGAACTGAGTCATGGTTGGAATGCAAAATTTTCATCCAACTACGCATATTCCATGCCTATGGATACAGTTTTCCTAATACACATCCCACGTAGAGGGACAAGTACAATGTATTATACAATATCACCATCTGCTGGCTCTCTCTACAAACTACAGATTCCAGAAATACTTAATACTTTACATCTTTACTTGTACTGATAGCTCATTCAAAACTGTAAATACAAAGAAAGACAGGATCTATATATTGAGTATAGCTAACATCTTAATATAGACACATGTAAATAAGTATTAAATAAGCCATTTCTACAAAACATAACAGCTGAACATTTACCTTCAGTATTTTTTCCTGCAGAACTCAGGCATTCAACATAAGTTTCGCATTGCTATGAAGATTAATTTATGTAGTCTACAGAGCTATCAAAATTTCTAATTGCCAACACATAAATTCAGATTTCCTTAGACAGAGCTCCATTCTTGGTATGAGTATCCATTAGCAGAGCCATGCCTCTACAGCTAAGTTTCACTTCCAGATTTCTTTAAACCAGGAACTTACTCCATCACACTTACTTGCTTCTCCTGGCATGAAATAATATGCAATACAGGTCTCCAGGGAACTCACCAGAGCCCTGGGAACCATCTGTCGATCACTAATACAGGTATTGCTACAGTCCCACAGGACAAAAAAGAAAAAGTAAATTAAATAAAGCTTCACTACCCCACCCACATCTCAGGGAACTTTGTGAGACCAAGCTGACCCTTAGGTTCAGATACTGAATGAGAAAAGGGGTCAGAGTTCCAATATTCTACTATAATCCAAATAGCAAAGAGAAAAAAATATGGCAAAGAATACAAGGGAGGGAGTAGGCAGAACTGTGCCTCAGTCTTCCTCGAACAGGGACAAGCTGGATGCAGAGGGAGGAGTATGCTGCCTCGTCCCACACAGATAATGCCCCAGCTGATGGTACAAGTAAGGAATTCAGAGGAATTAGGTGTATTGTTATGCCGCAAATATGGCTTTGTAGCGATATCAATATGCTAGATCAGGCCTAATAGTGGAGAGTTGTGCTGATATTGCTTTATTGCTTCTAATACCCAGAGTGATACTTTATCATGATGGTGCTACTCCAAGCAACCGAGACAATCTGATCAGATCTGTGCCAAGTATCTTGATGTGGCATAACGTCATCTAACACAGATTTAGCTGAGGTCTCAAAAAGCATTTCTAAAGCATAATACATTCCTTGTTTTCATAAGGTCAAACCTATTTTTTTTAATTGAGAGTATTTGGACAGGCTGGATCGATGGGCCGAGGTCAATTGTATGAGGTTTAACAAGGCCAAGTGTCGGGTCCTGCACTTGGGTCACAACAACCCCATACAACGCTACAGACTTGGGGAAGACGGGCTGGAAAGCTGCCCGGCAGAAAAGGACCTGGGGGTATTGGTCGACATCCAGCTGAACATGAGCCGGCAGTGAGCCCAGGAGGCCAAGAAGGCCAATATCATCCTGCCTGGTAAAAGAAATAGCGTGGCCAGCTGGACTAGGGAAGCGATCATGCCCCTGTACTTGGCACTGGTGAGGCCGCACCTCAAATACTGTGTTCAGTTTTGGGCCCCTCACTACAAGAACAACATTGAGGTGCTGGAGCGTGTCCAGAGAAGGGCAACGAAGCTGGGGAAGGGTCTGGAGCACAAGTCTTATGAGGAGTGGCTGAGGGACCTGGGGTTGTTTAGCCTGGAGAAGCAGAGGCTGAGGGGAGACCTTATCGCTCTCCACAACGACCTGAAAGGAGGTTGTAGTGAGGTGGGGGTCGGTCTCTTCTCCCAAGTAAGTAGCGATAGGACAAGAGGAAATGGCCTCAAGTTGCATCAGGAGAGGCTTAGATTGGATATTAGGAAAAATTTCTTTACTGAAAGGGTGGTCAAGTATTGGAACAGGCTGCCTAGAGAGGTGGTGGAGTCACCATCCCTGGAGGAGTTCAAAGAACATGTAGATGTGGCACTTCAGGACACGGTTCGGTAAGCATGGAGGTGTTGGGTTGATGGTTGGACTAGATCATCTTAGAGGTCTTTTCCAACCTTAATGATTCTATGATTCTATTTGGACAGCTCTACCCAACGGTTCTCTGTATCACCAAGCCTAAAGCAGTAATACGGTAACACTGCTGGCAATCTCTCCATTCTCCACCTGTTTCTTAAACCACAAGTCTGCTATCAAAACCACAGGTTCATATCAGAGCATTTGAGTGTAAGCGACTGGAAGACCCCTTAGTATTAACATGGTAGGACTCAGAAAGAGGAGATGCATCAGTCCTAAGAGCAACTTTTTAAATGACTGTTAGAATTACACATAGTTAATGGATACATGAGGAAAAGTTTCAAGATGCTCAATATCAATATGATGTAACTTGCAAGAAAGCTTATCTGTCATCTATCCCAATCACAGCTGAAAAATTAAAAAATGCAAGACTCAGCACTGTGATATATAGCATGAACATCAGTGTGTCTAAAAAAAATTAACAGGTCATGAGAACCACTTATGGAAAATAAGTGAACACATTAAAAAAGCATTAGACTTCTGAAACAAAACCTGAGAGCATATTTATAATGCAATGAAACCAAAGAAGAAGTTTCATATAGAAGCAGAGCAAACACTTACTTCCTCTTGTACAGACCTTACTGAGTTTTGAATAATATGCACGCCCTGCCTCTACAAGTGCTTTTTTCACCAAGGATTTCAGAGAGTTTAAACATTAACTAAAGTTCAAAATGAGCAAACAAGAGGCAATTCCATCCATGACTGAAATGCAGCCACATAAAAAAAAGGAACATAGATCTTGATAATCAGTGCAAAGTTGCACTGCATAAGAAAAACTAGAAAGAAAGTAAATATTTAAGAACAGAATGTAGATTAAAATAAAATTTACCTAAGATACCCCAAAAATAGGACACAGAAAAAGCCTATGATTTTCAACAGTGTCCAACTGACCAGCTTGGCGCACCTTCAATACCACAGCGACATTTTTCTAAGCCAACAGGAAAACAAGCCTTAATAAGCAGATACATTTCATCCCTTTACCTGCTCTGTAAACAGCTCGATACCCAACTGATTGGAACTAAGGATACAGCGTAAGCTTACTGGCTCCTGCAAACCCACAAAAAGAGACTGGCCAAAAGATTGCCATAACGAGACACCGCTGCAGATACTCAGGATTCAGTATTGCTTATTTGCAGCTGTACAGCAGAAATTTTTGTGTTCTCCTAATGACAAACATACAGGATCTAGGCATAGGGGGTGCTAGTCACCAACAAAGCATGTATTTGTAGTAGACAGCATGATATAAATCAAAACATTTTAAATCAAACTTGGAGAGAGATTGTTCAGACAAGGATGAAGTCATCGCAAACAATCCTCCCCACACAGGAGAACAAAACAACACGGCAGAGTATCCCACAGGCAGCAGCTCTGATTTTTAGCCTCATAAGTTTTAACAAGTATAGCTGGTCCAGTCTGACCTTCTGTAATCCAAGATTCATGAAGCTTATGGGAAATAAAGAAATCTTTCTATTTCATAAAGAAGCCATGATGAAACGCAAGACAAACAGGTAAGTGTTTAATAAGAACTATCATGCTTGCAAAAAGATGGATCAAATCCTCTTTCTTTGTACGCATCTAACTTCTCGTCCTTTGTCACAGAACAGCAAAACTTGCTTATCTGCAGGGAGCCGCTATTCTGTTTCCTCTAAAAGACCTGCGAGCAACAATGATAGAACATCCTTTAAATGTACCATCTGTATGCTTGTTTATATTTCTAGTCTCTACAGAAAAAAGCCATTAAAAACTATTTGATATAAAAGCTCCTTTCAGCATTATGATCTTAGACTACAACTTTTTAATATTATACATTTACTCTCCCCACATTTTTGTCACTTGCTTACTGTATGTTCCTTTTATTGTGAACTGTATAGAAATAGTGAAGATTAATCCACCTCAGCCTCATTAGTTAATATCACTTTCCAGTTTCCATACATCAGCTTGCAGAAAACAGGACTGTACAAGAACTCCAAGGGGACAGCAACTGTTTTGATCTATTTTAAGAAAAATCTGGCCTGAAAGTCTTCTGCATCTATACAGTATTTTACCACATCACTTCTTCCTTACTGCCTGTCCACATTTGTCTGTGCTTCCCTCTCCCAGTTAAGTAATTTTGTATGAATTCTGTCTCTTGCCTTGTGACCACTGTGCTTTGCCACCGTAATATCTGAGGTCTGAAAAACATAACCAGAGTACCAGCTTATTTGACAGATACTTAGAATGTCAGAACAACAGCTATTACCTACTTTTGAAGTCTATAGAGTATGTTACCAAGTCTACAAAGAGTATTAACATGAAGAGAGGTAATGGTGCAAAAAAGTGGACCGTGATTACTTCTATGTTAGCAAACAGGCTCTTTGTGCAAGTCATGAGTACCTCACGGTAACCACCAGTCCAAATCACTATAAAGCCCTCTCTTCCGTTGATGCTAAATTTCTCAAACTATTAGTCTGGCCTATTGATTTTCCATGCTAAGTGTCTGTAACTTAAAGGGGAAGGAGAACAAGAGGAAGGGAAAGAGGATAGAGCTATGGGACATGGAAGAAGACTTAACAGAAGCCAGAGAAGACGACATAATGGAGGAATGTGATAACAGAAAAGTATAAAAGTTATCACTAAGTTAGAAGCTATTACCAGAGTTTCTGTATATAAAGTAGAAATACTATATTCAAGATGAGCCCATGAGGAAGTATAATAAATTCACACATATAAATTCAAACATACAGAGCTCATCAAATCAAACATCTATTAAATATGAATCAAATACTGAATAAAGCAAATATAGAAATCTTACCCATATGTAAGCGGTGTTGCTAAAGATGACTCCTCTTTAGAAGATATCTTCCATGATTCCTCATGCTTAGATTCACTGTTTCCTAGTTCTCCCATTACCCAGTCAGGTAAGCAGTCTGGGCTACTACTCCGAACTCTTGTTGAATTTGGTTCATCAAAATAAATTGACTATAATTAAAATAAATGCAAAATCAACACTAGAATATTTACACAAATATATTCTTTACACTGTTAATGTCATTTCTTGCAGGAATAGCTGCAGTATAAAAATTATTTTTCCAATGAGGTCAAGGAGGTGTGCAAATATTACCTTCCCAACCCACGGAAATTAGTACAACAGGCAATGGCGAAAATGTTTTCCAATACTTTACTTCTTTCAGTATGGGTAATTTTAACATAAATTAGGACCGTTATCTCACTAAAGCTGATGCCAATGATTGACACAGTATATTCAGGTCTTCAGAAAACAAACTGCAAGCTTAACAGTATCTACGTGAAATACTGTTATCTTTTCTTTCATAGAGTTTAAATCACTGGAGTGCGTAGCAAAAGCCAGAATGGCAGACTAGTAAAGTCACCTCATTGAAGCACATTTTTCCTTTTAAAAGAACTATCTGCTGATTAAGACAAAATATAGCCTCAACAGTCCTTTGCTATATCCTTTCAAAGAATTAGACAAAAATTATCTTTCTGTTCCTTCAGTACACCTATTTTTATAAGCCTTCTTAGAACCTGAATTTTGAAGAAAACACAGGTCTCATAAAAGGTTTTGCACATTGAAAGATTTTTCCGACACCAATTACAAGATACGCAACATAAACACCGGTATTTTCCACATGCAATTCCACTCAATTCATTCAGAATTGGTTTTCAAATTTATGACAAATCAAAGACTTAAAAGTATTTTCAGAATATATTTAAGCAAGTTTGTCTTATAAAGAAGTTACACCCACCATGTATGAAGGTAAAGTTTTCAGTATTCCTGGTTCTGGTTTGTGTGTAAAAGGACCTTCCAGCACACCTCGCTTTAGCATGTGGAGCAAAAGTTTTGCATATAGGTTCCGATTCTTCCTTCCCACTATTCCTGTGCCTGCTCCTGAGGGTTCGCATAATTTTTTAATCCACAGTGCACATCTTTGTCGTTCTAAAAATATAGATACACATAATCACTATACATTTTCAGAGCAAATCAAACACGTAGAAATAACAGAAGCCATTCCTGATCACCAGTTTTGTAGATGTTTCCCTTCTATCCAAAAGTTTAAAGCAAAACAAACGAAAAACCCAAATGACCGAACCAAGTGAAAAAAATGGTTAAATACCGAGATTAGACATAGGCCTTTGACAATAGTTCAAATTGATGTCATCCAAAACTATTTTCTATAACTTCATGTTCATGAGAAGTTTACATGACTTCTAGAAATAGCATGTTCGGAATCAATCTCTAATAAGTATAGAACACTTAAGCCACCAGGAATTCTGAACTCACTGCAAGAGCTGCCTTTAACTACAACCTACAGCTTGCATGAGCATCAATATTTTAAATAGACAATAAATCTTCATTTGTTTTAAAAACCTATAGCGGTTACACAAGCTTTGCTACCAGATGATTAAACTATTCATTTGATTAAACGTTTACAAAGCAAGGCCTTAATCTATAAGGTTCATGCTTTTAATAATAACCAGGTTGTTCCAATCATCAGATTTATAAAATCTCATTTATTAATTGATGTTTATATTGTTACACATTCCTAAGCCAAATTTTAAAAACCTTATCTCCAAAAAAAATTTGCAATTTTTTAAGTGCAATCTCAAAACCAACGCCTTTTAGAAGCTTTTAGTTTCTACTGAATGAACTTTTTAAAAATAGAGAAGGTAATGCATTTATGCAAAAGCACATTTACATCACCAAGACACATAAGCTCAAACAATAGCAACAGGTACCTAAAAAAAAAAAATCTAACTTTTCAAGTGGTAGAAAACCCTTCAAAATAGTGCCTTGTAACATCAGACATTAAGCATCTGGTTAAAGAAACCAATATAAGTACACATAATAATTACCAGTAACCTAGAATTTTGTTATTAGCGTTTCTCTAGATGCACGTTTTACCATATTTACCTGACCTATGCTGTAGTTTTAGAACATGAGGCTTCATATCCACCACGCAGTGATCAAATTCTGCATCTAGTTTCTCCCATATTTCCTCTTCACCATTCATTTTGAAAGAACACAAAGTAACCTGCAAAATTATTCACACTGAAGTAGAAAAGATCAAATACCACTAAACACTAGTCTCTGTTCATTTTAGGCTATGCAAAGACATGCTTTGGAACAATACAGAAAATAAAACTAAATATATTATTGTGTTCAAATAAACACAAAAATAAGAGTGATTCTTTGCAAACAACAGATATTCAATGTAATCTACAAGAATGTGCTTGTTTAGATTTGAAAATAAACAGTCAGCCACACAAAAAGGTATTTAATTACACACAATGTGTATAAAACACTTAAATGAATATCATAGCCGCATTCATAAGTTTTTCTTCCTTAGAATTGTGGGGGGGGGAGGTAAAGAGGGAAAAAAGGAGGAAAAACAGCAAATAGACCTATGAGTTAAAGGTAACAGAACCAACAAATGTCAGAACTGTTTTTTAACGAAGGAGTATTGAAAAGACAGCCAAACAAGAACTCTTTATCCAACGTCATCTGCCAGCGACTTCCCAGCTGGAGTATGCATCTTTCTGGTACATTTGAACTTGCAATTAGCACGTTTCTTTGCCAACTTAAGCTGAACACAACAGACAGCCTGCTGCAGCCCTTGGGACCTTCCCCTGCAGACAAACCCCGTTAGACCCCCAAGGCCGGTCCCACGCCGCGGCCCGGCCGCACCAGCCCCCGCCCCACCCGCAGCATCTCTCCCCGAGCAGCGGGGCCCTCACCGCCCGGCTCCGAGCTTCAGCCGCCTTCCCCGCAGGGCGACAATGAGCGCTTTCATACTTCCTTTCCTTCAGGTGCTTTAGCAAGCCGCTTGCTAGGAGCCCCGCATCTGCTCGGAGCCGATTTGCAGCGATTTACCGCAGCGATTTACCACAGCGAAAGACCCCAACCTCGTTCCCGCCCGCTGCCGTGACGAAGTTCGCGGGATTTGATGCCACAAACCGACCCCAGGCCCCGCACCCCGGCGGGGCACCCCCCAGCGAGCTTCACCCGGCACCCCAGCCCCTCTCCCGCAGGGGAGGCCGCCCCGCTCCCCTCACTGCCCCCGGGACACGCCGCCCTCTTTACCTCGCTCTCCGCAGCTCCCAGGCCCAGCTCCGAGGGGGGGGGGGGGGGCCCGAGCCAGGCCGGCGGGTCCCGGCCCCCCTCAGCGGGGGAAAGGCCGCCCCGCGCAGAGCCGGCCCGGCCGAGCGGCCAACGGTTCAAACCGACCCCACCCCCGCTCCCGGCGGCCCCCGCCGGCTGCCGGCCCCGCGCGTTTCCGTTTCCGCGGGCCGCCCGCGGGTTGCCGGGCGACGCGGCTGGGGACGGCCAGGCCCGGCCCGGCCCGGCCCTGGTGGCGGCCTCGGGGCGGGAAGCCTGAGGCGGGGGGGAGGGGTCGCAGTGGCGCCGCTCATGAGGAGAGCTCTGAGGGGTGTGGGGCGAGCGGCTGAGTCTGGGGAGTTGCTCGTGCCCAGAAGCCGCTACGGAAAAAACTTTGGGCTTGAGAGAGTAAAGCTGTGCACTGGAGGTGGTCCTGTTGTACCGCAGAAACACAGTCGCTGCCTGTCATCGTTAATCACCGTCCGAAGGGATTAACGGCACCTCGCACACCGCCGGCAGCGGCTGTCCCAGCCGGGCCCGCTACCCTGAGCCGTGCAATCGTCGCTATGCCCAACGCTCTTCCCCCCAAAATACGTATGTGTACGTAGATAACTATGTATTTATACACTCAGTCATGCATGCACATTAAGAGCCAAGAGGGCCCAGCAGAGCCTGAGGGAGCACCGAGGGAGAAGTGGGAGATGGCAGACATGTCGAGAGGTTGGCTCAGCTCCTCCTTACGCCGGGGACAGACCCGGTGCTTCGGCCCCGCAGGAGAGCCGGGACAAGACAAGTGAAGGTGCAGAAGCAGTGGGAGAGAACTCTGCGTTGTTTGGGATGTGTTTCTTTGTGTCAGTTGCTGCTAGTTGGATATTGGCTATATCTCTTTATATCTTCATTATGATCAGTATTTGGGGGAAAAAAATGCTTCCACTCAAAGCTTAGTGAAAAATATTTGCCACTGTGAAATTAAAGGTCGATAATCAGAAGTAGCCTTTGAGTGTGAGCAATGTTTTTGTAGCTTCATAGTGGGTGTCAGAAACATGAGCGGATAAAAAGAGACTGAAATTGCAGGTGCAGGCTGAATAATTGCAGAGCCAATTTTAGCCACAGTTTCTGAGTATTTTTAAGTAAAATTTCTTCAAGAATATCCTTGTAGATAATAGAGTGATTTTGAGTTCACTTTAAAACATTTAATATGCTCAGTGTTGCTCATGTTTCATGGGTTGCTTATGTCCTATCCCAAGGGGAGAAAATAGGAGGTGGTGTTGTGGAATAGAAAAATTTAAAAGTGCACGCCTGACATTTCTACACAAAAGACATAGGTTGCACTTGTTGTTTTGTAGCCATGTCAAGAAAACCATCGATTAATCCAGAAGAAATAGAGAAATCTCCCAGTCCTTTCAGCTCTTCAGCCTCTTCCTGAGTCAATGAAATCATAGTGTGTATGTATGATCCCAAATAAAACGTCTGACCTCTTTGATTCAGTTAATTATTTCTCTTTCCCCAAAATCTGTCATTGACCTTACTGAGTGTATAGCATCTAAAGTGTTTTTATCGCAAACAAGTAAAGTGTTCAACTCTTCTAAGCTTGATTCACATGCACATATGCATCAAACAAGAATTTCTTAAATGTACGGCAGAAAATTGGCTGTTTTCTTTGATTTCTCAGCTGATCTAGAGCAGAAATGATTCTGCGTTAGGGCTCATTTGGTGATAGCTGTGATAGCTACACTGCTTGCCTACTCAAGTTGCACATAGCTCCTTAAACCAACATTTGCATAGAAGCAGTGCAAAAATCAGTGATGGAGTATTTAATCCATGGTAGAATCTCGAGTAGATTATAAAGATTATTTATTATCTTCAAATTCCAAATTTAAAATAATTGTCATTTAATATGTTTTTGAAGATATGACTACTTTTAATCTGTTTTAAAATAGTGGAAGCTTCTTGCAACACAGTAAGACTCCTGGATGGCTGACTTGCTCAAAGAGCTGTACCTGCCAAACTTTTCACCTCTGAATCACCATTTCAGATACCCAGATTTGTTACAGGAATTTTGTAATCATTATGAAACCAATTTGTCCAAGTCAGTCCAAATCACAGGAGACAGACAACAGTTTTGTTAGTCGGTAGAATATGGAAGGCTGAATGCACTTAAGAACATGACTCTTTCCAGGCAGGTTTTTCAAGGGCAGCATGTCAGCATGTTGGACAGGTGATACGGTGAGGTTTGCATTTCTGTCTAGCTTTGCAAATCTGCTTTTTGGCAGTCGAAACGGGTTGGAATTTCTAAGCCAACTTTTTTATATGTTGTTGTGCATTGATTCGTACCTGCACACTGTACCTTCAGATTTGAATATATCTCTTTTGTGCTCATCACAAAATGCTTTGAAAAACTGAATTTGCTGGTATATGGTGAAAAAGAACAGGAGGCAGAGCAGAAACAATGAAATTGGAACCAGTACTCCAGGACAAATTTCCTGAGAGAACAGAGCCGGTTTCTGGGTCTGCTCACCAATGCAGAGCAGGGTGGCCAGGGAGGTTGAAGCCTACCTGCATTGGTTTGACAATTGCATAACTTCTGTCCAAAAAGAAAGAAAAACTAGAGATTCAAGAAGTGACCAAGGTCTTGTCTCCAGCCAAAGCTGCAGCCTGGACATGATGTGTACTGATGTGCACTGACCCTCCAGAGGAAATCACTATAGATACACGATTGTAGAACACATAAATATCCCAACGAGAATACAGAACAAACTCCCAATTTGAATTGTTAAAATGTCTTCATTTAAGTAAAACACATTCAGTACTTTTTTTTCCCATCTCATTTTACCATGTTCTCTTATCTCTGTAACCGTCTCAGCAGGTTGCCACACGTAACATGAGCACAGCTTAAGGCATTCTTTCAAACATCTTTAAAAAAAAAAAGGCAGGTTTCACTCACTCATACCAGCCTTTGGAACACCTCTAGTTGCAATACATTATTTTTCAGACCTTTTAAGCAAACCTTTCATGTCTGAAAAGTTGTGATTCACAAACTCCTCACCACTTCCAACTCTTACCAGGTCACAGATTTTTTCTCCCTCTTCTTGCTTCAGGAGACTAGATAATAAATTCAGCATTTGAACTGATGCACCATATGAACATTGGCTCCTAAGGGTGATTCTTTAAAATACTCAAATACTGCATATCCAGCTAGGAGGCAGGGCCAGCTGACATGATCAGCTGTTATCCTGCTGCATGGGTAAGTAGAACTGGGAAAATTTGCTTAGAAAAATCTGAATGCTCCTGGGGCAACTGTTTTTTGCAAAATACAAATCATTTCAGGGAAAAGTAGCGTTTCTGTGGCAGTCAATGCTTTACTTACACCAACTTCACAGTGTTTTGCTATGAAAGACAAGTTAATATTAAACCATGTTTGGTATCTCAGCTATCGTCCTGAACATCCCGATCCCAGAGATGTATCCACACCACATTTAGACTAGATTTCCAAACAGATAGGGTCCTGCCAGCTGATCTATGTGTGTGTTAAAAGTAGTTATGAATACCTTGGCCTGTAAGTCAAACGTCATTCAAAGATCCCAGTTAGGCATGTTAGGAATCAAGACACAGTGCACACTGTACCAACGAAATACCCTCTTCGGTTGCAAGCGTGAATTTGTCTGTCTATCTCTACATTAGAGAATTAAATTGCTGATGAGTACAAAGTATTAAATACTTAATAATAGCTGCCTCAATCTCTCCTTAAAAATAGGAAGTATAAGAACAAATTATATCAGTCATACTATTAAAATATTCATGTGCAGCCTTCAAAAAAAAAAAGATAATTAGAGTATGTTCAGAGTTTTTTAATGGTAGCTGCAGCATCTTACAAGTAGTTTGATCTTAATGTTAAACAGTCCTTTTAAAGAGGTCTACAGTAGCTTGCTTACTGTGTAACTTACTTCTGCTTTTAATCACAGAGAAAGCTTTTATACTTCAGAGGGAACCACATATGACTCATGACAATTTATTATAAGTGTACAACAAATATTACTCTATCACTTCCTAGTATGTTGAAGTTATACTTATTTTTTCTCAATGGAAATACAGACATAAGCTCAAAACTTGCCAGACTGGATCATACCAGTGAACTACCTGTATCATAATCAAATTTAAAGTACAGGTTACTTCAAAGCTACTTAATGACCAGAAATCATTACTATTGCTCAATGGTGTACAATTCTCTTTTTCTTTAAAAAGGAATCAGTTACATTGCATAATAGTGAAACAGTGGTAAAAATTAACAGTTGTTTAAAACAACAGTTTCAGGTGAAGTTAGAATCTCAAAAAGATGAATAGTCTTACTTTAGCAAATTTTTTTTAAAGTGTAAAAGAACCCTTTATCTATTGATATTGCTATTGACATTGTGCTGGTTTTGGCTGGGATAGAGTTAATTTTCTTTATAGTAGCTAGTATGGGGCTATGTTTTGGATTTGTGCTGGAAACAGGGTTGATAACACAGAGCTGTTTTGGTTGTTGCTAAGTGGTGTTTACACTGATCAAGGACTTTTCAGCTTCCCATGCTCTGCCAGGTGCAGAAGAAGCTGGGAGGGAGCACAGCCGGGACAGCTGACCCCAGCTGCCCAAAGGGCTATTCCATACCATATGGCGTCATGCTCAGTATATAAAGCTGGGGAAGAAGAAGGAAGGGGGGGGGATGTTTGGAGTGATGTTGAAGAGTTCCCAAGTCACTGTTATGCCTGATGGAGCCCTGCTTTCCTGGAGATGGCTGAACACCTGCCTGCCCACAGGAAGGAGTGAATGAACTCCTTGCTTTGCTTTGCTTGCATGCGCAGCTTTTGCTTTACTTATTAACCTGTCTTTACCTCAACCCATGAGTTTTCTCACTTTTACTCTTCTGATTCTCTCCCCCATCCCACCATGGGGGAGTGAGCAAGTGGCTGTGTGGTGCTTAGTTGCCAGCTGGGGTTAAATCACGACAGACATTTAAACCATGGTTGGGCACTTGGCTTCTAAACTCATTTGGAAATCTCAGTCTTTCTCCTTACGTAAATTTTGGAAAATCCTTGTCTGATGACCCTCTGTCTATCTATAATTAAAGGTCCACTTCCTATCACAGGGGAACAGTAATGGAATCAGAATGCAGCTAATGATGAAGGCCTTTCTGTATAAATCAGTTAAGAGCTAAAGGGTTAGATTGATGATTAGGTAATATTAAATAAGAAGACACTATTGGCTGAAAATTACTTTATTGTAAAGGGACTGCTATTGAGAAAGTCATTTACAATTGCATAAATGTTGGAAATACGGAAAGAGAAGCAGTATTGCAGGGATTTTGAAGAAGGCAGAGAAAAGAGAATGGAAGTTAATGGCTGAAATAATGTGTCGTAGCTTGTGAAAGAGGCTGGTAGGGATGGTGTTTGGGAAAACAGCTGAGACTGTGTTCACAGATAGTCTGGAGTTAGCCTGGAAATTTACACTCACAGAACCTGAGTTTTCCTCTCACATATAATGTTTTGTCTCAGTAAGGCAGAGATTTAGTACTGTATGACTTCTCTGATTCATGCTTCATCTTCACATGGTTTCATGTCTGATGGATCCTTCTTTACAAGAGCTGAAAAAAAGCCACGTTCTGTTGAAAACAAGTAAAGAGCTTGGGTTAAATTCCTGAAACGTGTGATAGCTGAAAACAATATATCTCATGGACCCTGCTAGGTGAGCAATCAATCTTTGCATCATAGTAAAACCGCTAGAGGAAATACACTATTTCAACTTCTGTTTTAATGAAAGCTAAGCTACATCACCAGAAGCCAAGTCAAATGTGAGGAAAGATGTTTTCATCATGCATAGGTTGTGCTTTTTCCTTCACTTACAAATGAAAATAAAACTTACAAGGAATATTCTATGCACGGGATATTGATAAAACAAATGCAAAGCATTTCCTCTCGCTAACAAACTTCAGTATTTAGTCTGTTTATTTATTCTAAAAACCTGTGTGCCTGTGAACGAGTTCCTCCAGCATCAATTCCTCACGACAGCTGTCAGCTGCTTTTTAACACTCTTGGTCCAAAGTCAGAACCAGTGTGTTACCAAGTGGCATACCACGGGAGTAATTCACCAGAATGGGAGTGAATAGGCCAGGTTCTCAAGGCTGCAGCAGTGTTCAGGCTCTTTTCCCTGTAGCAGATGTTGATCCAAGGATTCATGAAATCCCGGAATCTTTACGTGTGGCCTTTTGTTTGGGCTAGGCCACCTCTAAATAACACCTTCTCAGAACATAACAGGGATTAAAGCAGGGCTCTGACATATCCAAAAGAAAAGTCTTGCTGTGCATTCTCTCCTTCTCTTAGGCCATTTCTTCCTAAATACCCATAAGTTTAGTACAAGACAGATGAATTGCCAGTCAAATAGGGCTCAAAGATGAATTATGACATTGCCCCCACAATAAAGTACTTGTTGTTCCACCAGCAGAAGGTGTTTTATGATCAGCCTAGCTCATACCTTTGAAACAGGCGGGGAGAGTAAGGTTGCCATCCACACATGGAACAGGTACAGTATAGGCACAGGATTTTTCTTTATTCTTGCAGAAGAAGGATATGGTTTCACCATGCTGAATGCCTTCTTTAAGGTCGTTCTGAACTCTTTTCTTCTCACCGTTGTATAATACTACAGCTTTCTTAACTGGTATTTTACATGGTCCTGTAAAACAATCCAGTTATAAGCAACATGTAAGGATAATTAGAACTCTGTTTTGAAAGGTGGGTAGATTAGATCCCATCAGAAATCTGTACAGGTGACATTGGGGAATGAAAAATAATGTGTCCCACACATACATAGTACTTCTGCTGGTATTACAATGCTGAAGATATTCAGACCCCTAAGTATAGGGTCAAAAGTTTCCACTGAAAATCCAGCCTCAGTAAATTTTCTAATTATATTGAATAAGAAGATGAGAGGAAATACTCAGACAAATAAAGTTACTGGCTGATTATTGAAGTCAATTCAGATACATCATGTCATACAACGTTCAGTGTTGGGAGTGGTCTTAGATTATCAGGGCCTTGAATTACTATTTTGGTTTTCATTTGAGGACAGCTCTTGCCCAAAGGTGTAATAGCTCATTAACAGTCAGAGCGGTGGTCTTTTAGGAAAATTCAATTTGATATGTGGTTTCTAACAGATAGTGTATGTATACCTTTACAGGTTGGCTTTGTGGACCAATTTCCAGTATTTTCACATCGGGAGTACTTAGGTCCGTCCAGCACATAGCTGGGCTGGCAGCCGAAGCTGACGCTTTCATTATAGTGGTATGTTCTACGAACAGCAAACTCTATGAATCCATTTTCTATTCCCGTCGGAGTGGGACATACAACAACTGCGGTACAAAAACAAAAGCAAAGATGTATCAATGTTATGGTTCTAAAAGACACGCTATATACTTCAAAAAATGCATAAAGCCTTCATGGTGGTTCATTTGAGCCTCTTGCAGAGGAAGACATAGCCAGAGGAAAGATAGTTTAAAAATAAATAAATAAATATCACTTGTTTTAAATACACATCTATTGCAATCTGTGGTTATATCCAAAAACTAGTTAAATGTGGCATAGTTTCACTGAAACCAGTGAAGTTCTTAGCACTAAGGGTAAGGTTGTCTATTTCTTAGATTAATCCTAGCACTTAGTAGAATAAAATCTTCGCTGTGCTCTGGAGGCCAGGCTCTGATTCCCCACTGTGAACTATGTTCAGCAGGTTTTGTTTATATAACCTTTATACCTGCCGCAAATATTTTGTCAATCCCATGTTGGATGCAATCTTGTTAGCAATCACCTTGCATTCATGAGTCTGACTTTCAGAATAATTCTACTGTATGTTTGCAATAACAATTGTAGAAAAAATTATTAAGGTTGTTCATATAGTTTTATATCTACAATTCTAGGGAATGTTTTTAGGTGTCGATAAAAGAAAGTTACTTACCCTTGCACTCTGGAATGCTGCTCCACTTGCCATTGGCCATGCAGGTAGCTGTCTCGTTCCCGATAAGTGCAAGAGGAGGTACACATTCAAAAGTAATTGTGTCCAGGACATTAAAAATATTTCCAGGTTTCGAGTGACGGTAAGAAAGGACTCCAAATTCAGGAAGCGAGGGAGGTGCGCAAGTCACCGCTAGAAAAGCACAGCATTCATAGAAATTAAAGCTTAAAGATCAAATTATTACTAGAATCACAGGAGCAACATGCTTATAACCAAATGAACCCATACCACCGTTTACGGAAGCGTAGCTAACAAAACAAAAAGTTCAGATTAAAATTCTCAGGAGCCTTAGACAATGTAATTCATTATTTTTGCTATATTTTTCAGGCAATATTATGCAGTATATTGCTTTTTCAGTAAAGCGTTTATGCAGGACAGGTTATAGCAAAAACACATGTAATGGTTGCAAAGGCATGACAATACCCTCTTTTTATACACAGGGAGAATGAATTTGAGTGGATAAGCGTCTTACCTTCAGCTGTAAATAGCATCCCTGATCCTGGCCTTTTGTACAGACCTTTAAACTCCATTTCTCTAAAACTAGAATCCACACATCTAAAACCAAACATACAGGGTTCTTGATTTTTCCTAACCATTTTTTGCACAGCACTATAGGAGGCCTCTGAATAAGAGTATATGTAATTCTGAGCAATGTAAGGGAATTTTTCTGTAATAAGAATAAGGATAGAGTAGTTCTTCAGTATTTAAACACGTACGTTGACACTGTGGAAAAGCTCCACTCCACTTTCCATCTGCCATGCATTGGCTTGTTCTTGTCCCAACAAGGTTGTAACTGAAAAGAAAAAGACCTGGTTATCAGAAAGCTTAACAAACAGGGAGAAAAATAAAGTTGTGCTTTGCAAGAAAGATTACCATTTCTCATAAACAGACTTAACAGTCTAGTTCTGAAATCCTTCTCTAGTTCTAGCACATACTGACCTCGAAGAAAGTTTAGATTCAAATATGAAAAATTGTTAGTATTCAGGTATTGCAAGCATCCAGACAAAAGGCTTGATACAAGATGTTTTGCTGTTTCAACTGTATATTCTATCTTATATATTAATTTCTACAAGGGATTAATACTGTGGTTATATGTAAGTAGTGAGCATTGATCTGTGATTGCTAATGTAAATGTTAGGATTTATTGGGAGGAGTTCTGAGCTAATTATGGCAATTAGGATCAAACTATTGCAAAGAACTCAGCAGTCCTTAGAACTAAAGTCACTGAGGTGCACTATTTTATTTTAATGCAAGATAGCCCAATTTAATTTCCACATGCACTCTAAATGCTTCTCTCCCATCCTCTGTACTGATATTGTTAGCACTTACTCTGAGTTTTAAAGAAATGTTCATTGTGTATCTACCATTTCAATATCACACAGCTGAAAACCAGTAAATTATGATTAGCAAAATTAAATCAAGTCCCATTGCTACATTTGGTGTCATAGATGAATTTATTTATTCCTTATCTTGCTCCTGTCTTGCAGAAGAAGGAGGTAGCTGAGGTTGTTGACACTCTTGAGTGAGCTCTAGGCTATTTCTCACCTATGACTTTCCCAGGTAAGCCCTGTTTATTAATTAATTGCCTAAGTAAAATGAACTGTATGCTGCTATCAAATATTTCCCTGCATTTACCATAACTATTTTTCTTTAAATGTATCCCCATTTCTAAAACTGGCAAGTAGCCTTGAGTAAAAGTGCATTTGCTCCAGGGACCAAATTAGGATTAACCTCATCTTTTCATTTACTGAGCTTGGAAAGGCATAGAAACAAAATTTTCAGTCTCCAGAGCCTAACAGCATAACAACTTAGATGGAGGTTATCTTCTCTCTGCTGTAGGATTTCATCTCATAATGTAATAAGAGGATTTAAAAAGCAGGGGAAAGCAGTCCAGAATAAATCTTTGCATAAAATCTCTGCTGTTTTGATGGTTTCCACATCTGTAAGACATTCCTTTGGAGTAGCAAAGCTTCAGGATGTTATAGCCAAGACTGAACAGAGGAAGATCACCAGATATGCAATTTCTTTTTAGTTTCTGAAGTGGAGGTGGGCTTTTATGTGCAGTTTTCTAAGTTCCCTGGCTCGCAATACTGCAGCAGGTGATACTAGAATGTAATATTGTGGTTTAGGTTATTTATTTAACAGCATGAGGAAGGGAACACTTACCCAGGTTCACAGGAAAAACTTACAGAACTCTGATAGTGGAGGTCTGTAAATTCAATTGTTCCATGTTGCAAGGGTCCAGGACTGGGACATCTCTTTGCTGTTAATTAAAGATATAAAAAGGATAATATTATTTCATGAGGCATGAAGCTAGGATAATGGAAACGAGTTGATCTTAAAGAGGTGCTGGTGTCTTTCACTTTTCTCCACTCCTGTGTACTACATTTCATAAGTCTAGCTAGTCTACATTTCTATCAAAATGTAGTAGTTTCAAAGTTTTTGTGATTCAATAACTCTTAACACTTGATTTTCTGAGGGAAATAACTTTTATGCAATGAGATGATAAAAAGGAACAAAGAGGGATACAATAAATGCAGGTGTTATCAAGCAGTATTTGTGATTAGAGTATAAGCACTGCTGGGCTGAGTTAGTTTAAGGTTCACCTTGTCCAGGTCCAATCTCCATCACCATCCGGGAGCAGAGGCTTAAGGGGAAGCGTGGGACATGCATGGGAAGATCCTTCCCCTGTTACTTCCCCCTTTCCTCCCCCACACCCAGTTATCTTCCGACAAGTAAGGAAAGGACAATCGGAAAACAGAAGTATATCCGTTTAAGTATATCAGATGAATCACGTGGACTACAAAATATCCTTTTCAGGTCAGTGCATGGCATGTCAGCCAGATGGCGTAAAATCTAGGAACAGGATTTACTTGGTTTTACTTACGTAGGCATAGCAGCGTATTGAGCGGCCACTTGCCCGTCGGGAGGCAGGTGTACTTCCTTTGCCCGTTATTGGGGACGAACCCAGGCCTACAGGTATATTCTATTTCCTCACCCACGTCATACACGCTTTTGTTTACATCAATTGTGGCAAATAGCACTTCTGGTGGCCTGGGACAGACTGGAGGAAAGGAGACACTTTACAAGAAATGGGGCAGAAAGTTGGAGCTGTTTTTATTTCTCAGCTGGAAGCACAGATTTCTGTATTATCATCAACTATAGAATGTTCCTGTACAGAGCTAAACGGTCCCTCTGTAATCTATAGGTACGTAACTTACTGAGGCAGCTGATGGCTGCTATAACTATTAGCTAGAAAAAAAATGTGTTCTTCCTCTTCTCCTCGGCAGATCTATCAGTGGCCCCAGTTAGATTTTGTGTCACTTTTTTAAAACTACAATTTACTTTTGCTTTAAAATGTATTTATGAAGGTATTCTGCAAAGTGAGTCAATGATGGTAAATTATCTTGGACAAAAGAGGGTGAGAGGGACTTAGAAGCAAACTAATGCATTTCATTTTTAATCTAAATTAGTTTGGTGGGGTCAGCCTGAAATGAGATTATTTTTTTAATTAAATTTATTTTTCTCTGGTTTCCCCAATTTTTCTGTTCAGTGGGGCAAACACTCTGTTACATTAGACAGTTCTGATTCCAAAACAGCTTTAACATGTTGACAGCGTGAGCAACTCATCACCCAGAGAGTGAGAACAGGAAGGGAACAGCGAGGGAGGAATGGAGGGTGCAGACTGCACTCCTGCAAAGGACATGGGGAGAGGCTCCTGCTGAGATTGTGGGGAGAGAACAGAGGAACACAAAGCTTGTGCTGTAGAAATGCGTAGTGAACAGAGGGAGAGAGTACAGGAAACAGTGCTCAGAGCCCCTGGCATGGGGGAAAGGAGGAGAAAAGCAAGGTGGGAGCCGTGCCAGGCAGCCTGTGCAGCAGAGGGGAAAGAGAAGTGAGCAGGGAGCTGTGCAGAGGGACGGAGCGAGGTTAACTCCTGGCATATGCAATGCCCCCAGCATGCAGACAACCTGGTTTCCACAACTTCTGTCAATATTTCTTCTGTTTACTTCAATTTTATACTTTTGTATACAGCAATTCACCTCACCAAAGGAAGAGGGGGAGGAAGGAAGGAATGGAAGGGAAAAGAGAGGAGACAGCTTTCAGAGAAAATTCCCCTTCAAAACACTTGACCAGAGTTGTCCGAAAGCTTTAAAATCCTGTCGCTTTCTGCAGCTGCCCTCATTCACACTTCAGGATAGTACTGGCTGTTAGAAAGTGGAAGATGCTTACCTTTTGCTGCAAGAGCACAGTGGCTCAGAGCAACTACGCACGCAACCAGTGCCAGGGAGTACATTGCTGCCAGTCCACAAGCCCCAATGACCCTCAGTCCAGTGTTTCTTCTCTTAAAAATAAAGACAACCACGAAAGGACGGTTACATATTAACTCTTTGTATTTATTCCCATCCTAGTAAACAGAAGATAAAAGGTTCCTTGTGTTGGGTGTAATAAAGGATGAAACAACCATCACATGTTGCATTTGTACATAATGCAGGAATTCAAATAGCGATCTCTGCTGAAAACATCTCCTCTCTGGTTGTTTCTGCAGAGCATCTCCTGCTGGGACCGATGTTTTTTCAAAAACGATATTATCTTCTCAGCATCTTTAGAGGATGAGGATGTTTGGAATATGATACTGGATCAAATAATACAACTGTCACTAAGAAGCTTTTGTTTATCACTCAAGCATGTACACTTCTATGTACCAAAGAGTCCCAAGAGTTATAACAAAATCTTTTTAAGGCAAAATGATTAGTGTGGGAGTGACATTGGTGTTGTCATATGCCTGCAGTGATGACACCAACTTCATGCCAGTTTACACCAGATGATGATCTGGCCTGAAATTCAGGCTTCAGGGGCCTGTTTGAGCAGATTCAGGTCATCAATAAGCATCTTTCAATTAACATATAACTAAAAGCAGCAGAGACAGGGCCCACAATGCCAGCGCTGCAGGAAAAGTGAAATAACGATTCTGGACTGTGCTAATTTGTGACAGGGGGGTTAAACTTAAATCATATTTTTGGGTGGTATAAAAACTTGCTTTGGTGCTGTGATTTGGGGTCATCAAGTCAAAACTCCACAGATATCAGCTGAGGTTCTGATCACTGCAGTTCTCCTAATTTAGCAGATTTTGACTGCAGGAGCATCTGAAGTGCAACCAAAATAACATTTGTGTAATCATTGTTCCACAGTTTGGTGTTTCTAATCTAAGTATCCTCCTTCCCTGCTGACTCACAGCCTGTGAGGGGGAGTGAGGGACATTTGAAGCTCTAACGAGAAGCTAGGTTATGTCAAACTCTTACTGCTGTCATCTGAAATAGTTTGTTTATTTTTGTTTTATAAAGTTTCTCTGTTTGCATTTAAAACACAAAATTTAGCCACAACATTAAACAAGTAGGAACATGCTATTCTTCTCAGAAAGAAAATGCTGTGAATGTCCCGCTCAAAATATTTACCAAATACACAGTGCCAAAGGACAAAGTACCACTGCTAAATCAACAGAAAAAAATTGACTTCATTTTCTGTATTTACATCTGATTATTTTTCCATTTGTCAGAGCCTGCTTCTTCCTCTTCTCTTTCTCTACAAAATTTCACAAATATCTTTTCCCTTCCCAACACACTGCAATGCTGTAATGAACTGTCTTGCCTCTGGTTTAAATCCTTCCTTAGATCTGCCTGCTATTTTGATTACATTATTTTCTGTGTTTAAAATAGCACAGGAATAGATGGGCACAATTTTATCCATTTCAACGTTGGCCATATGAGCATTTCTCAGTGTGCTCAGCAGATGGCAGAATGTACTCTACCATATACCATACAGGTACAAACTTGAACTGAAAAGTTTTCTATGCTACTTTAAGAAGAGGAAAAAAAATTGTCTTAAATTATGTGCACATTAATTTTTCCATAGATTTTGTGTGTGATAACTTTACTGCTTTTAAAATTGAAGATAAAACAATAATTGCATGTGAAACTGGAAGAGGAATGAATATTTAAGTATGTTTCACACAACTGCATAGTAACTGCCAATATTGTGATTCTTTTGAAACTGTGTTTCTCTGCAATAAGAAGCATTAGAATGTATGTTGCAATGTATGTTACAAATAACTGTGTCTTTTCCGGTAACTGGAGAAGACGATTATTATTGTATGGATTCACCTTGGCAGAGCATGAGCAAACCAACCTGGTTCTTTCTGTATTTGGTGATAGTACGCAGTTATATATATCATCAGATTTTCCATCAAATGCAACCCACTCCTTTAGCACGTGTGCTATTTATTATTGTAGCTCCTATAAACCCAGTCATGAAGCAGAACTTTGTGTCATTAGTGACCATATAAATACAGAGCAGACTGATGGTCTCTACCACAAGTAGTGTTATATTCTAAGGAAAGAAATGGTAGCTGCAAGTGGAGAAAGCAGTGCAAGAACACCCTGAAATGATATGGGCTAGCATGATATGCAGAGTATCAGTATCACAGCAGTCTAATTGTTACCTGGTTTTGTGCTAGCATAACCTAAAAGGAGAATATGCAGGAGGGATGTGAACGAACTGGCTTTGCAGAAGCGGTGTTGCTCAGATAAAAATATGAAGGGCAGCATAGCAGAGATCAAGTGCATGGTTGAAAAGATAGCAATTAAATGATGGAGACTGGCATCACTGGCTGATCAGAGTGGTTTCAGTAAGGAATAAGAGAGAGGAAGAGGATAAGCCAGCAAAGGCCTTAAAAGTGAAGGTAAAAATGTCATATGGAAGAGAAGGAGGAAAAAAATAGTAGAGTGATGCTAAAAGAAAAATGATGATGAAAAACAGTCTATGCAGCTGCATTCTGCATTGACACCAGGGGTCAGCTGGAGCTGTCATGACAATAGGAAAAGATGTAATAATCGGGACACAAGATAATAAGAAGGTAGACAAAGACTTTCAGACAGGAATTGGTCTCTCCTGGTGATATGCAGAAAGTTTGCAAGAAGTAGACAGACTGAAGGTCGGTGCGAGGTAACAGTTCCCTCAGCTAATGAGCCAAACCTTATGTCCTTCCTCTAATCTGTCTGTCTGCTTCTCTAGTTGATGCTGTAATTTTCCTGATATTGTAGGATATGTTGCACCTCTGATCCTGCCACAGACTTCCTGGCAGTCTGTCCTTCCGGCAAATGAGTGCTGGGCCTGCATTACCCACCATTCGCTAGATTTTATGACTGTTCTTCAACCAGAAAATGCACGACACAGCCAGTTGAAAATGCAGATGTTTCTCAAATCAACAGGAATGTATTGATTAGGGACAATGAGGTAGAATATTAGAGAAGCCTGAATGCAGTCCTGCCTTATGTGCCAGCACCCGCTTGCTGAGGCACCCTCTCTGGCATGAAAGCTGGCCTTGGGACTGTACTGGGACCGACAATCTCATCCTTTTCCTGCAAGGATAAGGTATTCAGATTCCAGCTCCCTTCACGCTGTTCCCTTTGTTTCACATGTCAGTCACTGGGTTTTCATGTGTATAGCCGTTCCTCTCTCTGGAGTATGAAGAGGTGATGGGCAGATGGCTAACGGATGTATCCGTGTTCCTCTGCAGGAGCAGGTGTTAAGTCACAGGTCCAATCATGGCCCTTCGTGTTGCCCAGATAGTTCTATTAATATTTGTTCAAAGTTCATTTATGCACTGCACAAACATTTTTATCGCCTCTACTCAATACATCCAATATTGAAGTGACGGCTCCATTGTACTGAAGAGATAAGAGATAAAAAGTAAGAAGGTAAACTGAGTCATTTTTAGCCTTAAAGAAAAATAATTGCATTCAGTTCTGGACAAGATGAAACTATTCCTACTTCCTAAATATTATTTGCATTTCATATTTAATGTAGAACTGTATAGACAATTTAGACATATACATTCATTATTAGCAAAATATTCAGCCCGCCAGAAGCAAGATCCATTTGCAGTGAATTATTTTCCAGTGAAAGTTTATATTTCATGTGTTTGGAGACGTTGGAAGTAAGCACACAGTAACTGTTACTGACCTGAAAGAATGTCTTGGTGACGTAAAAAGTAACCAGTGTCTATATAATTCTTAAAAAGATTATTTTCACTTAGGAGCATATTTTAAGGGTAAACTGCAGTTCTAATTACCACTGATGTTCCAGAACGGTTTTTCTGAAGTTACCGAAATAATTACCATTTTAGTCCTAGACCTTAAATCACTTTAAGCACGCACTGGTTTACTGGAAGTGTAGTATTAAAATACCCCATCCTGTATTAATCTGAGCTGTCAGAGGGCTGGCAGTAACAAGTTTTCCAGGTGATAGCAGGCCAATACTCTCTCGCAGAGGCATGAAGGTGTTCTAGTTTTCAGACACATTAAATTCATGGTGTACAAAACCAGAGAGCATTTTAAAGCTACTTCCTCTTCACCTTCTCATTTCCTGCACAGAAAATCCGGAGAATCTCTCTCAGTTCTACTGCGACCCAAATATTGTGAAACTGTCTGTTCCTCTGATAAATTCATCAAAACTCTGTCTAAAAAATCCTGTGTTAAATTTCTTCATCGGGAATGTTAAATTATGAAGCCTTGGGGGCAAATTATTTTCTGAGCGTTTGAATCTGCAGTGAACAGATCTGCAAGGGACAATTTTTGAGATGTCAACATAAAAGCACAGGTCGGAGCCACAGGCCTTCTCGCCCTTTTTTGCCTTGTCCCACCTTTTTGCCCTTTCCTTTAGCGCAGGTGTAGAGATACACAATTGCATTCAAGGAAGAAGCCAGCCAGCTAGCCATCATAAGAGAGAGGTCAGAAAAGACAGGGTGCTCTCCAAGCTCAAGCCAAACTGTGTCTCTTCTCCCATCAAGCTTGAAACAAAGTTTTCAAGATTCCCTTCATCATTATTGTTCTGCTTCCTATTAAGCCAGATGCCACAGATTTCCATGAGAGCAGCATCTGGCCTTGGTTGGTTTATATATATATATAAAATATATATATATAGCCTCAGGCTGTCATCTTGTTTACAAGCTGGAGAGAGTTCAGACCTGGTCAGGATCTGAGGTAAGTTCTCCAAGGAATTGCACTGCTGCAGGAATGCACTTTACACTTTGAGGACATCAAAAATGTCATTAGCATTTTACCCCTTTGTGATCCAGCAGAGCAATCCTTGCTAGTTTTCATCCCAGGATGACTCCATCCCTCATGATAAAGGATTTCTCTGGGTAAATGAGAACGCTCTTAAATTGCCTGTGCCTCCCTTGGCACTTTGACATAATACTATCAGAAAGCCCAGCTACCACCAGATTTATTTACTGCCATTCTTTGGTTTTCCCAAATGACGGATAAGAGGGTCAATAATCACGAAGCTCTTTGGTATATTCATCCACATTAAAAACTTCTTTGAAAAGTCCATGTGTCTAAAAGCAGCCTAGAATTGATGCTCTTTGGCTGTGTCGGAGGCGTCCATTGGTATCACCTAATAAATCGACAGCTTCAGTCTAGATAGACCCTATGATCTCTATCAATCCATGGATATCATCTGTTAAATTCTTTCTGGGCAGAAGTCCAGAATGTTCCAGATGAATAAATCTACCTTCTCTGTGATTCAGCTCCTGTACAGTGTAACCAAAACGTGGATACTGAGCTCCCTTGTGGTCTAAACCAAAACCTTCACAAGCCAGGCGGACTCTGGTCATTGGCTTCTTTGGGGCTTTTTAATGGGATGTTATCAATGTTTTTACATGTGATTTGAATCAATTTATATACAATTTAAAAATGTACAAGATTAGGATTTTTTCCCAAATCTTTATTAATCAACACAAATAGTTGACTAATTTTTCCTCATGTATTTTTAATCTGATATTCTTGCAAATTTACTCTAAAAGGGGAAAATCTCAACTTCACTGTTGACTGACAAGCCTGAAAAAGCTAAAAATGTCGTCTTGGAACTGGAAACTTCACGAAGCGTTGGATCCAGAGGGAAGGCCATTGACTTTTACAAGCTGATTTTTAAGAGTGTTCTTGAATATTTAAACAGAAGTGGGTGAGTTTAGGGCTAATACAGTAGGGAAGATTAGTTTGTCTTGAGCTAGACATTTTGCTAGAAAATGAGGAAGCTTCAACAGCAGCATAATACACCTCTGTTGATGTGGCCTATGTCTGATGCTCATGACATGGCATTATTCTGCGTCTGGATCCTGTTAACAGACTCGTATTGGACCACGAAGTATGGTACTTTCATAGTGGGGACCATTAGAGAGTAGGAAGATATCAATAAACTAATTTCACTTTGTGACAGCCTCTAATCTCCAGCAATAAATCCAGGGCGAAGCCTTTCTAAGAGGAAGCAGATTTTGAAGGGGCCAGTATCAATAACTGGAATCGGATTTTCAGAAGGGCTCAAATTCTATTTGGACAACTAAATGAAGGCCATGCTTTTAAAAGTGCTCACTTTATTAAAGTAAATTTTTGGCGTATTGTGTTCTTTGGAAAATGTAGCTATCTCTTTTGGTTTCCAGAAGGCCACTCAGCTGCTTTGACAATCTCCACATGTGTGTGTATATCTAAAAGTTTTGATTCTAGTTTTGTAATCTGCATCATCATCTAGCCAGGTTTTTCTTGGAGTTTTGCATTTATTTTGTAGTTTTATGTAAAAATAACAAAAATAAATATCAGAGGTCGATTTTCCTTTATTCATTGCACATGGAGATTTTTCATTGCACGGGGAGACACAAAGATGCTGTCAGCATTTTGGCAATAGAATGACATAAAATTGCAATTGTTCCAACATTGCCAGAACTGATGTCAGTGACATTCTCGTAAATTTAAGTTTTGAAAAGAGAAGATGTCCAGATGTTTTGGAAAGAACAGATCATGAGCATTCTACAAAGTGCAAAATATTTATGATACAAGTTGAAAATGCGCAGAAAGCACATGTATGTATGCTCACTACACATTTTGTTTCTTTTTTTTTTATGTCTAGAAAAAAAACCCTAATTTTTCTCCCTCATGTCACCTAATCATGTGGTCATTAACAAGAGAGTCCTTGTTTTTCCATGGACATCAGCCTATAGTCAAGTTGAATAATAGTCTGCTGTACAAGTTGGCTTAACCACTGTTCCAACCCTTTTTAAAGCAAGCTGCCTAGCTCTTATGTCACAGACGTGATATAATACATCTGGAACAAAATCCACCGGCACTTGCATATGGGATGCCCTGGGTTTTTTTCCTTAGCAGCATTGTGGGTGAGATGTCTGATTTTTAAAATTACGTTTTCTGGAACAAAACTATTTTAAAATGTAATTCATGTTGAAAGAGCACCTGTAGTATTTTATTTACATACAAAGAGCAATTTGGGGCTATGCAGGTCACCATGCCTTGTGGAACTGAATGGTAGCATGAGACTTACTTAGTGCAACCTAAGGAGATGTTCCCTTGTTATGATATGTATTAGTCTGCTAATCTTTTCAGTCTTTAATCCACAATACTGGATTAAAAGACCAGAAATAGTCTCTACTGTCGTTAAAGGACAGTTTCTGGGGTTTTTTGGAAAATGAAAATTCCAGTGGGGAGTTGAACAACTGTTAAAGGCTAACAGACAGAACCCTTCCTCGTGTTACGTCTCTGTGGCAGAGAGGTTTTCCACACTTCATTTGTCAGTTAACTGCCACTTTGGGGTTTGAAATGGTTTTTTGAAATTAATGTCAGCTTGTTTTGTGTGTCAGTGTTTTCTCTTTTCAGTTCTTCTAAATTAAACAAATATTTTAAAGCCGTGTTTGTCCAGCCAAACTCTTGTCATTTCAATTATTAGTGTTTCTATAAGTGTAAAGACTTGTGCAGAGCACAGACGGATGTGGTATAATTGGAAATCATACCATTGAAAATGATATTCTGCTTTCTCTACATCAACATGTCATAATATAATGGTGGCACAGAAAAAGAAGTTAATATCCTCTATATTCCAGCTGATATGATGTTGTTTTCCTCTCACATTTATTCTCTAGAGTAAACCAAATGCAACATGAAAGTTACTATTTCTTGTATATGTGATAAATGGTATCCAGCAGTCTAAAATAATAATTTGAAGTATGATATATATATATATATAATATCTATTCACACCTCATCTTCACATGGCAAAATTCTACTCAGCTTACTCTTGCAAAATTATCCTCCCTTTCAATGGAAGATTTGTGGGAATATGGTAACTAAAATATACCACACCTTTCTGTTCCCATTGAAATAGTGGGAAATTGCCCTTTGACTTCAGTGTCAGCGAGACGACATCACACAGCCCATAACCAGCATAAAGAAACTGTAAGTATCGTCCTGCTCTATCAGGAGCTGTCTGATGCTAGACATACTGATATTCCAAAACTGGTGTTTCCCGGCTATCAAGCAGTATAAAGTAATTTGCTCTTTGTACCAGTTTAGTGTCAGAAAAGCACACTGGAGATTCCAACAGACTATTGGGAAAAGGCTTCGGGACAGTGCAGTGATTCTGCTTTTCTAACCTGCTTTTGATGGACATATTTTACTCTTCAAGGGATCGCGTGTAGACATACCTACAGAGTTCCTTTTACCTGCAAACTTAAAGCCTACATGTACATCTTACACTCTTAATGCAAAAAGACTGGAAAAAATTGGTTTTTGAGGGTAACTTTTTGTCAGCGGGCAGTGATACAGTAAATATTTTTTCTTTAATTGAAGAAGAAAATGAAGGCCGTAGGAGTGGTGGTACTAGTTCAAGCAGGGCCTGTCTAACCGAGTCTTTTCTCTCTAGCAGTGACCACAGGTGCACACCTAAAAAGGAGTGAGAACAGGGCAAGCAGACGTGGTACTTCCTTCTAAGAATCTCTCACTTTCTGAGCATCGTCTGCTAGGGAATTTTCTGAGCCAGCTACTGTGTTCAGTAGCATCCAGCGTTTGTCTCTCCCGGGCTTTCTCGCTCCCCTGAGCCCAGGTAAGCATCCTGCACCTGCGGTGGTTCTTGCGTTTGGTTCTTCTGGGCAAGGAATTCCAGGGGTCAATTGTCCATCGCAAAACCCACCTACTTTGTTTCTTACAAATCTGTGTGCCATGTTTCTCTAAATAAATAATAGAGGCTCTCTTGTTTAGCTGGTACAAGAGAGGTTTGTTCTTTTTTCCACATCGTTTGAGTGCTTTGTTTGTATTTCAGAGTCTGAGTCTTTCTGCCTTTTTTGTATGTGCAGTTGAAGACTGAAAATTTGCCTACACAAGAGAATTGTTCTGATGTATTCAAAAGAATGTGAATTACTTTTTGGAAGAGAGATTCAAAATTTTCCAGAGTGATTGCTGGTGGGAAGGACAAAATCTGCAAAACAGCAATGATAGCAAATACTCCAGCTGAGGCAGAAATTTTTATTTATACAGTCTAGAAAGAAACAAAACCCATGAAACATCCCAAAGGACCCCCATCACATTTCAGTGTATAACAGCACCAAGCTCTGATTCAGCTCTATAACTAGGAGATGTTTTAGCGTGCTCTGAATGTGCCTGAGATATGAGAAAAGAAAACAATAGGTTGTCACTCAGTATTCTGATGAGAACACTGATATAAAAAATTGTATTTTACACTCAACGTTCTGTATATCATCAGCCACTTATTTCCAATTCTACGGAGAGCTGCTGTGAGGATAATTCACAGGCAGCTACAAGCTATCTGCATGAGGAATGGTTTTTGCACCAATTTCAAGGAAACTCAAGTCGAAGTAATGGCATCATTTACATGTCGCAAAGGGAAGTAGGATTTTGCTGATTAGGACGTATCAATGAACTGCAGTTTCATCCATGGCAAATGATTAATTATTATGATATGCCATTTTTTTCCCCCGAATTTTTCAGAAATATTTTTTCTGTGACATTTCGTCTCTCTTAGGACTTTTTTTCTGTACTTAGTCTTCTTTTTGACTGTGTTTTAATACATACGTTCAGACTTTCACATTAGTACTAGCATGTGTAAACAAGCTGTCTGTCACATGGAATAATTTAATGATAAAATCTGTCTAATGACCCGGTATTTCCCAACTTGCAATCTGAGTAACTTTGAGGGGAAAAGGGCGGAGAAGAGAATGAGCGTAAATACAGAAAGACACAGATAGAGTTGTGCAGGCTGGAAACGCACAGATGCAGAAAGGCACAACAAGATGCAGAAGCCAGTGTTGATGTAGAGAGGTACAAAATATTTCTACCTCCTTCTCACCACTCGGCTAACAGACATACAAACACTCACACAAATGTATTTATTCATGTTACCACATCCTACCTCTTTTCTAATTTTTGGAAACATTTGGGGTACCTTGTTGCCAAAGTGTCTGGGTAAGAACAATAAACAACTTTGTTGATGAATGTGTAGGAGGGTCTGGAAAAACCATAGGACTAGTGGCCATTACCTCATAATTAATAGCTACTGGTCAAAACATGACAAACAAACTTATGAAAGGGAGCTTCAAAACTAAACTCTATAGGTGATTTCAAACAAAGAATGTGTTGCGTGGAAAAAGGAATTAGGAAAACTTGGCTTCTGAAATTTGACTCTGAAGTCCAGGTATTAGTGGAAACTGATAACTGCTTTTGACTTAATTATGGCAAGTAATTATTGCATAATCGTTGCTGGTAGAAATGCCTCATAAGCTGACTGCATGGAAATTCCTTTGGAAGATGAGACTGCGTGAAGCAAATCATTTTTAGACAGTAGGTTTGCAATGATCAAGTCATCCTTCCTAAGAGGGACTTGGAAAATAGCTACTTGTTCTGATAACTCTCTAGAAAAGGAAGGGGTTGTAATTTGCTTTGAAATGTGAGGAGAGATTAGGTTGTGAACTTCCTTATAGGTCTCAAGCAGGAAGCGATTCCTGTTTGTTGAATATTTCTTACAAGCAGGAAATAATAAAAGAGAGCGCCACAATTGCCAAAGAAGTTGATGAAGGTGTTCTCCTTGGCTTTGCCTTTGAGTTGGTCTGATGCAGCATATGTAAATAGGGACAACAATCCAGCCACTTTTCCTTTAGGAAGGAAACACTTTTTTAATCACTTTTTTATCCAAAAATGATACAGGCAGTAGTGTGCTGATCCAGCAGATGAGTAAAAAGAGAAGGCATTTCACAGACAGCAGAATGACTCTAACAAACCTCTTTCAAAATGAACGCAGATGCTCGCACTTACAGACCTAGGATGGTATTGATGCAAATATAGAAAGGACTTGAGAAGTTGTGCTTCTTACAGCAATAATCAAATTCTTCAGTGAAAAACTTGCAAGCCATCCAATGGGAACTTCTATCAGGAACGAACTCTCTAGGATATTATCCAAATATTCATACAGGAGTAAATGTGTTATCAGAAGAACCTGTAAATGGCGCTTTGGAGTCAGGAATTCTGGAGCTGCTTGCCAGGGGGTGGGAAAAGCTAGTACTCTGATTTAATAGCGATGTATATGCCTGAACACAAACAACGATAATGCTGACTCCTTGTCCAGATGGCCTGAATCAGAAACAAATTGCAAACGCTACCCTAGGCAGAAGAGCAAGTCATGGGCTGCTGGTGGGAACGTGCGTGCGCAGGAAGAGATGGCAGACATCTTTCCTCCAGTACTTTGCAGAGGAAGGATGAGTTCCTGTATCACCCACAGGACCTGAGCGCAGAGTAGGAAAAATGGGCGTCCAAGCAATTAAAAGCCTGCCAGCAACCGGGTGCCACTGTTAGGTTAGCATATACCAAAAGCATCTGGTGAACGGCATGTAGTATGCCTTCATAGTGTCACTGTAAGTGTCCTGGTCGTAGTGACAAATCTTGACATTTGACGGTGAATATATATACATATATCAAAAAGCATTGTCTAAGTGGCATGTGTCAAAAAGACAGCAGTAAGGGGAGTTACGTATTACATACAGTAAAGGGAAGGTTGTGTTATAATGGTTTGCCTAGTTGCCTGAGGATTGCTATGCACACATAATAGATTTTTTTTTTCTCTTGCCTAATGTGTATAATCACAACATACAAATAATTATTCGGTGTGAGATAAAATGAATGCTTTACAGAGACAGCGTAAAGTGCTCCTAACGTGATCTTGTAGGGTCACGACTGGTGTGGTTTGGCTCTTCCCTGGGGCCTAACAAGGCAATCAGCAGGTGCTGGAACTAAGAGCCCGGGGCACTCGCCGGTGTTTCAGTGAATGAATCTTGACCAGAGTCACTCTCGGGAAAGGAACTGGAATCCAAAATGATTCAGCAGGTTTGTGAGATTTTAAGGAACAACCAAACGTACAGATTGCCCCAGATCTGATGCAATGAGAGTTGCATCTGATTCAGTCCTATTCTCCAGTTTCGGCAGCTATGTTTGTAATACAGTGCAAAGGAATAAAATAAATATGTTCCATATTTCTTGACAGAACACTTAATGAGAGTACAAAATGTTTCTTAGTGCTCCTAGTGCTTTGGCATAAGTTAATTAAGGCAAGAAAAAGCTATTCCTTTTGAAGAGGAATAAGGGATTTGAAACGTGTAGAATAGGTAGAAACCAAATTAAAAATCTTTATATTGTATTGAATTTCAGATCAAATTTGAAAGTGGTTGCTTGCAAAATAAAAGTCCGTGAAGCAAGGGCATATGGAAACAGTTTATAGGACATCTGGGTGGATTCTGTAAGTTTAGAAAAAAGTGGGGCTATCTCTGTCATCAGTTATTTGATTGAATGCCATGGACATACCAGTTCAGCCAGGCTGTGCCCAGAAACCTAGGTTTTAAAATTAAGAATAAGATCACGTGTAACAAGTTATTTCTGTTCTGTGGTCAATGTCTGTGTACCCTTTTCCCATCAGCAAATAAGACTTAATTCGAGTTAATTAGCTGGCTTTCATTCTTGTGAAATAAAACATATTACGCATGCTTACACAGACAGACTTATGAGTATGTAGATACATTGGGGTAGAGGAACTTTTAACAAGCATCCATTTCCCCATGTGAAAATTTGTAGCCATGGGAATAACATTTATTAAAAAAAAATAATTAGGACTTGGGTTTTTTGTTTAGCACATATATTGTGTTTTTACACACACGCAGTCATGCTTTACGTGGTGTTTTTCCGAATGCATGGAGATACTCTATAAATTGCAATATGAGAGAATGTATGTATGCCATAGGCAGGTCATGTTTCTATGTCCCGGGACTTGTGAACATTTTGTGTGTAATATGAATAAATGAAGATGAACAGTTATATTATTTTACACAATACTTTATTACGTTGTCAGTGTGCTGCATAAAAGCATAGTAAAAGTCTTTTGTGTACGTGTTGGATGAACTGAGTAGTGAAAAAGACTTGCTGTGTGTTTCCCACACTTTTTGTTGGGATATTTGTATTGTATGGTAAATTAAAGATATATGACACTGCGGTGGGGCAAGACAGTGAAGCCCCTCTTCTCTTGTGTCTGTTGCATGGCCAGTGGGTGTTGTGTGATGTGCGGTTGTTCAGCACGGCCTCAACCAGCATTTGCACGTATGCTCTTGGGTTTCTGGGTTGCAGGAAGGGGAAAGGTTTGTGAAGGAGAGCGTCTGGGCTACACCTTTGTTTGTTGTGGTGGTGGAATAACATATCTCAGGGTAGGTACAGGAAGCGCGCTGTGAAAGTGGCAGAGAGCAGCTGGGTCTAGGTTAGCCGTGCTCTCTGCGACGGCGGTGGTTGTGCTTGTGGCACGGCACAGCAGCTGCACCAAGGGCGCAGGGGAGGCCGTGCTGCAGTGCCACCCGGGCCTCTTGCCGACAGGTCCCTGCCCCGGCCCGGGCTGCTGAGGGCAGCAGCACCGCTTGGTGCCGGGGCCCGATCTGGAGGGAAGGTGTCAGCTTCCATGGCCGCCACTGAGGAAACTCCGTGGCTGTGTGACGGGAGGCGGCTGCTCTGTGTGTGTGTGTGTCTGTCTGTGTGTGTCTGTGTGTGAGGGAGAGAGAAGGAAGCCGGCTGCCCTCTGCGTGTGCATGAAGGCAGCCGGGGGGGGTGTGAGAGGAGCCGGTCTGTGCGGTGTGTGAGGGAATCCTGTGTGGGTGGGTGGCTGGGTGTGAGCGAGAGCGAGGAACCGGTGTGTGTGTGAGGGGAACCGGTGTGGGGTTTGGGGGAGCTGGTGTGTGTGTGTGAGGGGAACCGGTGTGGGGTTTGGGGGAGCTGGTGTGTGTGTGTGAGGGGAACTGGTGTGGGGTTTGGGGGGAGCTGGTGTGTGTGTGTGAGGGGAACCGGTGTGGGGTTTGGGGGAGCTGGTGTGTGTGTGTGAGAGGAACCGGTGTGGGGTTTGGGGGAGCTGGTGTGTGTGTGTGAGAGGAACCGGTGTGGGGTTTGGGGGAGCTGGTGTGTGTGTGAGGGGAACTGGTGTGGGGTTTGGGGGAGCTGGTGTGTGTGTGTGAGAGGAACCGGTGTGGGGTTTGGGGGGGAGCTGGTGTGTGTGTGTGAGGGGAACCGGTGTGGGGTTTGGGGGAGCTGGTGTGTGTGTGTGAGAGGAACCGGTGTGGGGTTTGGGGGAGCTGGTGTGTGTGTGTGAGGGGAACCGGTGTGGGGTTTGGGGGGAGCTGGTGTGTGTGTGAGAGGAACCGGTGTGGGGTTTGGGGGAGCTGGTGTGTGTGTGAGAGGAACCGGTGTGGGGTTTGGGGGAGCTGGTGTGTGTGTGTGAGGGGAACCGGAGTGGGCTTTGGGGGGGCCCTGGTGTGTGTGTGTGAGAGGAACCGGTGTGGGGTTTGGGGGGGGAGCTGGTGTGTGTGTGTGAGAGGAGCCGATGTGTGCGGGGAGAGCCGGTGAGTGAGCGTGTGTATGCGTGTGAGGGAAGCCGATGCGTGTGAGGGAAGCCGGTGAGTGCGGGGAGAGCCGGTGAGTGCGTGTGCGAGGGGCGGGCCCGCTGACGAGAGGCGGCAGGTGCCGACGCCCCCCCGAGCCCTCCCGCGGTGCGCGCGCTCCCCGCGGCGGGGGGCGGCCCCGCGCCGGGCCTGCCCCGCCCCGCCCCGCCCGCGGCCGGGGGCTCGCTCACCCCGCGGGCGGAGCAGCCGGCGCGGGCCCGGGCCCGGGATCCTCCTCCCGCTCCCTACGCGCCGCTCCGACGTCAGGCGCGGGAGCGGGAGGCAGCGCCCAGCGCCGCCGTTGCCAGAGACTCGGCGGCCGCCGGACGGGGCGGACGTCGGGGCGGCGACTCCCGGCGCGGCCCGGCCCGGCTCGGCTCCCGGCAGGGGGGGTGGAGAGGAGGGCGCTATGGCCGACGTGTTCCCGGGCTCCGAGCCCGGCGCGGCTCCGGACGCGGCGCGGCGGTTCGCTCGCAAGGGGGCCCTGAGGCAGAAGAACGTGCACGAGGTGAAGGAGCACAAATTCATCGCGCGCTTCTTCAAGCAGCCCACCTTCTGCAGCCACTGCACCGACTTCATCTGGTGAGAGACCCCGGCAGCGCCTTTCCTCCCTCGCACCCACCGGCGGCCCCTCGCCGCCGCCCGGGCCCGCTCAGCTGTAGGGGATCCCCCCCCGCCGGGGGCGGCCCCCGCCGCCGTGCCCGGGCTCCGCTGAGCGGCCGCCCCTCCCCTCCCACCCGCCGGTTCCCCGGTGCCGCCGTTTCGGCGGGTGGCTGCCCACGGCCTCTTCCCCCAGGGTCGGGCAGGTGAGCTTCCCCCCGGCTCTGTCGCATCCTCCTTCGGGGAGCTGCTTGCAGCCGCCGGTGCGCCGAGGGGCCCCTGCCCGAGGCCTGGGGGCGAGGGGAGCCCCTGAACTTGCCGGCGCTCGGGGGGCAGCGCTGGCCGGTGCCGCAGAGATCAGCTGGGGCTGGAGACCCACGCTGGGGACATCGCTTCCCAAATCATCCGGATGGGTATTTCCTCAGCTCTTGCCCCCCGCCCCCCGGGTTCTCCCTGGCTTGGCTGCCTTCACCCGCGAAGCCCCCTGCTCTGTGCCCGCCTTCCCGCGGCGGCGGGGAGCTCGGCCAGCGCCACAGCTGCTGCAGTAGAACCGGAGGGTTTTCTGTTTCAGGTTGTGGGTGTTGCGGTGTGGCACAACTTCTGTAGCCCTGGCTTCAACTTTGTGATCGGTGCCTGCTTTATTTCCTCCTGCTGCAGAGGGAGGGCAGGGAGCTTAGGAACGCACAGCGACACTGCTGCTACATTACGTGTTTAGGAAAGGGAGGGTTTTTTTAAGAGAAGGGTTACTGCGAGAGAGAGGGGAGGAAGGGAGAAAAACTTCCTACCAACACCCTCATTACTAAGCTGTTGGGGAAAAAAATATACCTACCAGTTCCTTCCATGCCCTCTCCTGGGCAGGACTGCAGCTCCACAGCAGGCCGGGCCGCTCGGCTCCCTGCATCTGCCGGGCTCAGCGCTGCCCTGCACCCTTCGCTCTCCGTGGCCGAGCGATGCGAGTGGGCGTGTGGACTCTGCCGGCTCATGCCCTGTGCCCTCAGCGAGGTGAGGCAAGAGGAGCGGGCGTGTACCCTTGCCTTTTAGGTGAATGCCGTGTACGTTCAGCCAGTGTGCAACAGAAGGAGCTTGGGCTTCCTCTTCTTTACCTGAGATGTGGCTTAGCTGCAGCCTTGCTCTGCTGCTGAAGTTTTCACTGCCGGTTTTGATGCTGCAAATGAGAGCTGTGATTTATTTTAGCCAAAGCTGCAAAAGATCTAGAGGGGTCTGCACCCAGCTGGCCCTATGTCTATGGCAGGTGTTTCGCTCTTTTCGTATGTGTTTGTGCATCTGGGCACAGACCGTTGCCTTCCTTTTGAGTTTTCCTCGGTTTGCATGCTGAAGAAGACTGTGATTGCTCCAGAAATGATTGAAATATACTTGCGGAGTAAGGAAGGAGAGGAAAGGAAGGAAAACTGAGATGGGTAGACTGCAGAAGAAATAAGGAGAAACAAGTCAACTTTTTGTGTGGTGGTTTTTTTTTTAAATTATTTTTTCCTATTTGAAAAAAAGGCATAGTTTGGTATGGTAAAAGTGAGAGACCTTCAGAAACTGGTTCAAAGTTAATCTAAACCAGAATGAATTGGGAGGTGTGAAAGAATGCTGCAGGGTTATTGTCAGACTGTGTTTGGGCAGATAACTAGCACAACTGAAAAACGAAGTGGAATACGGTCATGAGAAAAGGCACCTGGTGACAGGATGGATGTGAAAGTGGAAGGGTATCCTGGAGCTGACAGCTGGCGAGAGGAGCTGTGCTCTTGTCTTGTCTTGCTAGTGAGTCTAAGGAAGCTCTTCACATTCATCAAATGAGCATTTGACAACTCGAAAACTTCTCATTTCCTCATTTGAAGATGGGCAGCTCTTGAATAAGCATCACACTCCGTAAAAAGTGCTTCATCTGTTGCCAACGTGACATGTGGCAATTAACATATGTTTTAAGATATAAAGAATAGTAAATACTACCTTTCAATGAACTACGCAAATAGATTTGTTTTCTTAGATTACGTTTGACTAGGTAATATTTACCAAAATAGTTTAGTGCTTCCTTATCTTCTTAAACAACTTCCACCTATCTGCTTTGTTTCTCAAGTGTTGATTATTTTTTTTTTAAGACCTTTTGCTTAAAATACATTGTAACTGGCCAGGGAGTGGAGTGGACTGCAGCTGGTTAGTGTAGGAATTCAGCTCAAGCACTGAAGAACGGCTATGCTTATAGAGTAGATAATACAGGAAGGTTCTTTACAAATAAGTCTGTTTAAAAGGACGAAAAATTATCTAAAGTCTGTTTCATGTTCTTAGTCCTGCTGTCAGCTTTCCTGCAATTGCATTTGCACGCTTCCAGTACATGCTTTTTGCTTTTGTGAAGACAAGAGGTAATAGCAGCAGAATGACAGTATAGTCACATAGGCTGCCAAGTAAACAAACAATTTTATATTTCTTCTCTTTTCCTCGGTTTAGGCCTACTTATGACAATAAGAGGTAGAGACTTGTGTAGAAATTTATGGAAATGCTCCAGGCTGTGTAATTTCAGTTTCCACCTGAAGTAACGGTGTACTAAAGGTTTTGTCCCTTCTCTAAATAAATAAATAAATAAATAAGTGGGAAAACTGTTGATGTACTTTTAAAAAAATATTTCCACAAACTTCATAATTAAATTGCATGTTGTTAACTGCATACAGCCTACTGGCTGGCTTCTACACTTCATGGCTTTGGTTCATTTGTCTTTTAGTGTAAGCAGCTCCAGCTCTCCAAGTGAAACCCATTCTGCAAAGAGGGAAAATGCAGAGAAATGTTTAGAGGGAGGATACTCAAAACATTTATTTTTGTGGAAAGAGAATGTGAATGTTTAAAGATAAACAAATAAATAAAACCAACAACAGTGCAATTTGCCAGAGGTATAATATATGTTGGGACTCTGGATACCAGGTACAAGGCTTGAGTGTCACTGTACCCATTGGTGAAGTATTACACGCACATTTGTATTTTGTTATGGAAAAGAAGCAAGAAAGCCGGAAGAACAATCGGTATGAAACCAAGGGGCCTGTCTTCTCATTTATATTTAAACAAGCAAAACCTTTAACCTGTCTGCTTTCCATACAACAAACGACTGGTATCTAGCTGAGGCTCATAACAGCATCGGCACGCAATCCTAAAATTTGGATGAAAAACTAAGTCTGGCTTGTTTTATACGCCTTTGCTAGAACTTGGAATATTTTACATTGCTGTTAAGTATATGTGTGACGTTAAATGAGTTGAAATATTATGCAATAATCACAGCTGATGATAACTGTAGAACCAAAATAGCTTGTAAAATAATAATAATAAAAAAATTGTTGCCAGAAGCTGAAATTACATAGCTGGTGACAGCTATTGTTCTCTGCTTTGAAATGGGTGGGCTGTTCTGTGTTGTATATTTTAAAATCTGTTGCTGTCTTAGCAAAACCTGAAGTAATTTAATATGAAGCTATTTTTATGTTGTTATAGATCATTGAGAAGAAATTATAACTCAACATACTAAGACAGGGGTTTTTTTTCTTTGTCTTTTTTATGCAGGGGATTTGGGAAACAAGGATTTCAGTGCCAAGGTAAGCCACAAATGCTTTGCTGGCTAGCGCACATTGTTGCATCTTACTTTGAAGGCAGCCAAAACTTGCCTGCAGCAAGAAGGACACAAGCCTGGAAAAACTAAGCAAGCATCTCTGCCTATGTAAATTCTAAAGGAAGACAATTATTCAGTTAAATAACTATTGGTATTTATATCATATATGTTGAACAATCAAGTAATTGTTCATCCTGTAATAACACAAAAAGTGGGGGGTTTTCAATCTCGTCATGGTAAATGTCATATAATCTGCATGTAGTGCAGCTTCTAACTTTTCATGAAAATAATCTGTGCAATTTAGCTTTTGCAGAGACCATTTTTCACATCAGAAGCTCTTGTCTGTGTGGGCGTTTTGGAAAATGGATTCACTTTTTAGTCATATGGCTTCTTTTCATAACCCAAACTCCCTGTTTTTAATTTTCATACACTGTGTGTTTAGGAGGACCTTCGGTTTGAACTACATTTTAGGACAGGCAGCATTTTGCTGTCTTATGTAATACTCAATTACCAAAAAATCCACCCCTACAAAATCACCGATTTAATAAATTCTACTAACCTTGAGAAACTGAAAGCTGCTATAGTGGAAGATAACTATGTACATGAAAGCCAGAGCATGATATGCTGTATTCTCACATATTCTGTATTTTTGCCAAATTCTTATCGTTATTTAGCATTTAATCATAAAATAACCACACCCAACTATTGTTATTTTTTTCTGTGTCATATGTTTACCTAATTAGGATGAGGCTTTTGGTTGCCCCTTTCTCTTCCCCCACCTTCTTCCCTATCACTTCACCTGCAGATGTACATTGTGTACTCATTAGCTAGCCTTTTGGTTGTTTCTTTCATTACATTTTTTAATGGTTATTTGCTAATGCTTTAGAGCATATTTGACTATCCTGAATGTTGCTTTTACTTAGTAGTTGGTGAAATTATGGATTCTGTGGTATTTTTATGGAAGTTGATGTTAGTTGATACTTCTTGAAATTAAAGCTCTGAGAAACTGAATGTAAAAGAATTATTTTAGAGATGTTGCCTTTAAAGATGTTGCAATAAATATTTTTCTTTCTGCAAGTAGAAACTTGCAGAGACACACACATAGTGAAAACGTTGCATGCCTTAAGGTAAGCATGCAACCACGGTTTTACTACAATTTCCTCTATGTCCCAAGATGTTAATATTAAATTCTCTAGATATCCTCCAGTTTTTTGCTACTCGTTGCATCCAGAGCAGTGCTATAGGTCAATCTGTCAGTAGTGGAGTGGCATTTCCTGAATCCCATTCAGGATAGCTCAGTGGTTCCTAGTTAAGGAATTGTTTAGATGGTCATTAGAGATTTCCCTTGGTATACAGAAAATAATTGAGGCTGCATTTAAATTATGCAGTTATCTATCTTAAGCTTTGCAGTTTGTACAGTGCCGACTTTCTCCCATCTTCCAGCCAGGCAGCTAGTGGCTCAAATTGGCCGTGAGCCACTGATCTGAGCCACAGATCCAATTTGGTATGGCGGTTCATGTCCAGTGTTTCGTATTCTGTGGCCAGAATTCCTTCTACCGTTGTAATTCTAGTCAGCTAGGAATAGTTTTGCCTGATGAGGACTAATCTTTATAAAGCTAGCTAAAAATTTGAATTCAGTCTCATCTTCCCTCCAAACGCCATGCATGAACACAACCAAGAATAAAAGCAGTAGAGTAGCTTGATTTATTTTTAAATGCTTCAGAAGTGATACTTTTCAGGAATCTAAATATGTTCAAACCTGACTTTTGTATGCATCAGAGCAAGATTCTGTGGTTTTTCTTTGATGGAGACTGTTGTATTCAGTGTTCTTTTCTGTATTCTTATACAGTCAAAATTTCTAAGAAATATATATTTCTAAGTATTTTGTAGCAAGTTATTGCTGGTACACTAATAAGTTTAAGTGGTGGGGGTTTTTGCTCTCATTCATTAAATTTGATTGTAATCAAAATCAAAGAGTTCATATTCTTGGGATAATAGTCTTGAAAAATAAAACTTCTGTGATAAAGTTAAGCAGCTGAGTCAAATTTTTTCAGTTCAACTTTCTGAAGCTTCCGTCTAAAAAGTCACCAGCTAAAGCTAGAAAGACAAATTCGTGATCAAAATTAGGGAGAACGTGAAGAATTAAAAAAAAAAAAGTGTGAAACTAGAAGGTAGGTTGCAAAAAACCCCCTAGTTTCTTTAATTAAGTGACTACCCTTACAGAAAAGAATGACAAATGAAGAATAAAATGGAAATTTCAGTATGACATGAAGGAAAGAATATTACAGTGACAGCTCCTAGTATAACTATAGTTCTTGGTCCGTCAGAGTTTCCATTATAATAAACTTTCTTAGCGCTGTTTTCAAGAGTGTTGTAAAATCTCCTGCTCGACAGAAACTTTGTCAGGCAGGTTTCAGAGTTGGGTGGTTTTATTATTTCCAAAGTTGTTTTAAAGTCCTCTGGCCTTTGTTACCAAAGGGAAGAGGAAAGGTCCATAATAGTAATGCATCAAACGCAAATGATGCTTCTACTCTAAGAAACTGCAATTATTCTATGAATATTTGTGTTAGGACTTTTGTTTAATTAAAGAATTAATAACTTGGTGTTTATGCAGTATTAAAATTGCAGCTAACAGTATGTTTTTATATATTTTTAAAACTACCTTTAAAAAAGTGTCACACACAATGCAGTTCTAGTTTTATTATTGAGAGGCCCTCAAAAGAAAGGATTTTTATTTTATGTTTGAATTTAAATTTTATTTAAATTAAAACTTAATGCTATACTGTAATGATCTTTTTTTGGACCATTAATACCTCTTTTAATTGGGCTTGCTTTGAGCCTTGGAACATGTTTTCGATTGCATGTAATAATTTTTGTTTTCAGATTTCAATGCCTGTGTTTCTGCTGTAGTGTTCAACTTCAGCATTATGTAAAAACATTTAAATGAGTTCTTTGGAATCGAAGAGAAGTATTTTCATTTATTGTGTTAAAAAGCTTTGCAAAATTCTTTTTTTTTTTTTTTCCCTCCTTATTTTTATGAGATCCCTATGAACTTGTAAAAGACTATAAATTCAATTTTGGTATGCCTTTTAATGCCCTTAATGTGGCAGAGGTTCAGGGTGCAATTGCATTATTACCGCGCAAATGCTTAGCAAGAGACAGACCACATCCCAAGTAGTTTGTCTTTCTTAATGTGTGTATTCTAATGTGGCTAGCTACTGCTATACTAGCAAAGAGATATTCAGCATGGCTGCTTAGGTTTACAACTATGAGTTGTGGTATGTTATTTCATGGAGAGGCTGCAGAATTCTGTTGCGGTATTGGAAATAAGTTTTTCAGAGAGAGGGTTCAGGGTCCAGAAGTAGCAGTGGAAAAAGTCTGGGCCTGTCTTTGGTAATGTGTGAATTGGAAAATGACCTTGAAAAGAGTTCAGCTTGATTAACTTTCTCCTAAGGAATATATTTTTACTGCCTCCTGTTATTAGGAAGTGTTTTGCTGTTTGATATTTGTGTTTTATTGTTGATTTATACAAACATGAATGACTCTAAAATATTGTGCTTTTGAAACAGGAGTTCTTATTCTGCTGTTTTGTTTTTGCCGTTTTCTGTTGATTGTCTTTGTGGTAGTGAAAACATGATGGTAACACTATTTAAGAGAGTTATGGCTTTGTTTTGTTTTCTTACATTGTCAAGCAGGACAGCAAGCTGTCTGTAATGCTGAAAGCTTTTCTCTGACATGCACCTGGAAATACTGCAAGAGGAACGTGAAAAATGGAATAATTTAAAACATTTTTCAATCTGCCACAGTATGAAAGTTCCTCTTTTAAGAAAGCAGACTTCAAATTAAGCAAGCTTTTAAGTTAAACTTTGGCTTCATCATTCTTTTGATACTGTTATACTCTGAGTATAACCTATATTTGTTTCTTTCTGTTCAACTTGTAAGAAAAATTTTTCTAGTGAACAGAGCACAACAAATAGTGATTGACTAGGATGTGAAGAATGGATGTTGAAGAACGTGTATTTATGTATGTTTAGAGGTTGTTTTAAGTTCAGCACTGAAGGCTCAGCAAGTTCCTCGAGGTGAAAATATTTTTAGTTACAGTAATATAAATGCGATCAACTCTTGTTCCTGATTAAGGGCCTGTTAATTCTCTCCCAAATGGTCAAAATTTGTAGTTATTAACTGCAAGTTTTCCCTCTCTTACATGGTTTCTGCAGGGTCTACTGAAGTGCAATATTCTGCGATAGTTCAGCTTTGAAATACATTTGGCTTAAGGATAATAACTAGCTACAGAAGAGTTTCACATTTGTTTTCTAATTTACATAAATAAAAATTAGATAAATCAATTAAAGCAGATTTATTATGTTTAGCTAATCTGTGCAGCTATTGCTTTTTCCACTTTTTCCCCCCCCTCTCTCTTCCCTCAATTTATTTTCAGACTATTTTTTTCTGAATGTTGAATTTTATCTTAAGTTGATCTGGTAAGCTTTTTGGAATAGCTTGTGTTGTGCTAGGCACACTTCCTAACACTGCTGGTTCTGGGCTAGTTAGACATCTATAGTAACTCCTTCACTGAAAATGGAAATGGTTGGATGTTACTCTGTTTTTACTGCCCTTGCAAATATCATAACATTGGCACATTAAACCAGCACTTCATTTCCTCTGCGTTGTTTATCTTTTATCTGCTAGTTCTTGACCTCTTGTCTACAATGAAAAGACCAAAGAACCCACCAATGCCGCCTCCTTTTTAAATCAGGTATTTTCATTAAAAATGTTGTATTAAAGGTCCCTGTAGAGAGGTGCTCGAGAAACTAATTTTTAATGCTATATCTGTGATCTGAAGATTTGAACCAATGAAACCTCTGGACACCTGTGACCTGGTTGACATGTACAGTTTTTATTAATCCGCAGTTCTGTTATGTTTATAGAGGAAGCAGCACAATTAATTCTTTCTGGTGTATGGATCAAGGCTTAGTTCTTGGGTTTCCATCCTGACAGTTGTTTCCCCTACCAACAGTTTCTTGTTCATTTGACTATCTTCATTTTCCTTTGCAATTAAAAAAAGCTAATAAAGAAAAATATATTACATTGCTGTGTTGCTTCTCATAAAAATATTTTCTGTCTTCCTTACTTGGAAATGTTATTGCCAAAGGGTGGATAGGATACAAAGTAAGTTCCCCTCTCTATGCCAGAACTGCTTCTCTTGTATTATTATCATTTTTGTGGTAAGATCAGATAATACAGACCATAGTTTGAACAATGTGTGTGTTTTTCTTTGTGCTCTTGATATTCCTTATTAGTCATGTGCTACAGTTTACATTAATGAACGTTTCTATAAGCCCGAGATTGAGAAGGGAATTCCATGGAAGTCACTAAGAGTCTGTGACTGTTGATGCTTTCTATGTAACAGCGGTCAGCATGAAATCTTCTGAAATGGAAACTTAGTACAGACATACTTAAGCAGCTGGCTCGTTAATGTATTTTCATGTGTATAACTTGGAAGTATCTGTTAAAAAATGGAACCCCCAGAGCAAAAACCAAACACATACACACACCTCCCAACAAAAAAACAAAACAAACCCCCCCCAGGACCGTGAATTGTGTCTGCGCACGGACCGCTTCCGTGATTCCTCTAGCCAGCTTTGTCCTTCCCATTGGCCTCTTGCCCTCAGCCTAATCTGTGGACTGTGTATCTGTGGACTCCTTCTCAAAGGACAGTGATTTTAGTGATCTGCAGATAATCTGACATAGAGATTATAAGCATGCCGATAAGATGCTTGTTGTGCATTTGTCTTGTCAGCTTTTATTTATTTATTCTTCCCCTCTTTCAGCTGTCCCTTTCCTTCCCTTTGCAATGTATGTCCCATATTATGAGGAAATAGTCCTGTTAATTGCCTGATATCAGTGTCAGTTGAGATTCTGTTCCTATCCCCGCAGTTGAACTCTGAGAGTTCTTTGAAAAATTACCCACGTTCCAAGTTTTTACTGAGAACAGCATTGACGTGCAGATGAAACTCCTGAGTCTTAATGAGCGCAAATACATTAGTGCTGGTTCAGATCAGGAAAGCCCTTTGGAAATGTGTATGCCAGTCGTCCCTGCTTTCACAGTGCTTTGGTTTGCATTGCTAGGTGGTCTTGGAGCACACAAAATGGATTTCCTTTGGGTGATACCGAACGGAGAGCTGCGTTACAGCAGCACATTTAATGTCCTCCAGGCGCTAAAGGGTGTTTGGTTTGTGGATCACGCTGCAGCTAATGCGACGTAAACCCCCTGAAATGTGGGCTGTATGGGTGTCTAGTTCTTAGCGCTGTTTTCCTCTACAAATATGTTCCTGTTGGAGCATTGCTTGATAATGTAGACATAGGTTATGCTTTCAGCAATTGTTTTCAGTGAGGGGAAGGGGATGTGTTGTCTCTGAGCATCATTGCTCTATAGAAAGGACAATAGGACGTCTTTGTCAGAAGAGGGAAGATACATGTGTTCATGTTGGTGAGGATTCTCTGTTACTACAATCATGTGCATCACAAAAAAATTCTATATATCAACTAGATGCCCAATACACAACTCACTAAATATCCAATTCACTCAACGTAGAACATGACAGTAAAATAGAGAGAAATGCCATTGTACTTCTGTTTTTCTAGAAGATTTCCTTGGTGATTTTGTGCTCATCAAAACTGGAACATAATTAAATCTTATCTTGCAACAAAAGTTTTTTTTCTCATATTACATTTCAAGGGCAAAACCATATTCACCCTTCCCACACTTCTAACATGTTAAGTTTTGGTTTGTTTACTTGAATCGGTTAGATATCCCAGCAGTGTTCCAGTTAAAAGAAACTGACTGTTCCAGTGCCCTGGATGTAATTCTGTGAAGCTCTTCAGCTTCTAATTAAACATGTGGGAGTGATAGCTCATTCCGACTTGACAGAGAAACCAGTTTGAGTCCTGGGCAAGATAAAGTTTGGCATATTCTTTATTTTCCCCTCTGCTTTGGTGTAATACTGCACATCAACTGCTGATATGCAGCCACATATGGTGTTAATTTTATACAAGATTTTTGCAGATGTAAGTGACTTATGCCATGAGCAGAATTTAATGAAATGTTGGAAAGAAAGTTGCAGAAAGATGAAGAAAACAGATTTCCCTGTTGGGACGCATTGATAATTATTTATTTTATGTTTGGTTTTGTGGGTTGTTTCTCTTTAGGGTGAAAGGTAAGAATAGTAAGTTATTTAATAAATACTTTAGGCTCAGTTCCTCAGCTTTTAAATCTGCAGTAGAAAGCATGAAAGTCTAAGAGTGAAGGACTCTTGTGTGTAATTAATAAGAGGAACTACTCTTAAAGTGCTTTTAAATTCTTATAGATGCTGAACACTATAATTCTAACTGATTTCAGCAGTGCTTGTTGAAGACTTGCAGAGGCTGGGAGTGCTTAGGAGTTGGTTATCAGCTGTTAATTTTTCAATTTCAGCTATTTATGAATACTGCCTTCCATAAATGTGATTCGTAACAGTTCCCTTGTAAGTCGACCACTTGCATATGTATCTCTGTGATTTCATTGTCATTTACTCTCATGTCTTAATTATAATTTGATTTACATAAGTTTTTTTGGTTCTTTTCTGCAATTACATAACTTAGGCTGTAAGGTACTGCAGACACATAGGCCTCTTTTTCAGAATAGCTTCTAGTGACTTAATGTAGATTTTGAAATCACATTACTGTCTTTATTAATAAAAATCTCTTCATCAAATGAGCTTTATTAGAAGTCTGGAATATGTCCCTATAAATGTAGATGCTTACTGGAATTATTATTTTTGTTTGTCTCCTATTGTTTACAAAATGTCTTCTTTTTTTAAATAATTTATTTAGGCTGATACAGAAACACACTTTTTGAACTAAAAATGCAAGTTTGTCCAGAAACACCAAAAATATGGTTATTATTACTCTCGTAATTTGCTACTTTTTAGTTCTTAAAATGAAGCTGTAAAACTCTAATTAATAGTTGTGTTTATACGATGGCCAGTCAAGATTTAGAAAAAATTTGCTCTTCCTTTACAATCACATATATAGGTTTTGACAGCATCAGAAGTGTCTGTGAATGGACAATGATCAACACAAATAGCTCGTATGGCACATTCAGGGCTTTATTTACCTTGTGTAGTACTTGTCAAGTGGTTTTCTTTTTTCTTTTTGCTAAGAAAATAGCCCATATTCAGAAAGCAAAATTCTCATTTTTAACTAGAGTTGCAGCCATTGCCCCTTTTTTTCTTTAGCTTCAATCAACAGAATTGTATAAAGCTATTAATATTGTAGACATTGCAAGCATTTGCATATAGATAAATGAAGTTTGTAATTGCATTTGGAAGTTGCAGTTTTTATTCTGAAGCAAAACTTTAGGAAGATTGTTTTTCTGAAAATTAGATCCCCCCCCCAATGACCCTGAAAATGATAGTATAATGAGTATTGGTACCAATTTAATTAACCATTTTCAAATTTTAAATCTACAAGAATCAGATGTTTAGAAATTGGGGGTCTGTATGCTTGGGTTTCAAAACCACTAGTAGTGTACATGAGTGTGTTTACTTAGTATGTGTTAAAAAAAGATTAGTGACTCAAAAAAGTGGATCAGATACTGTCCTTCCTTGTTTTACTATGAAATGTGGGAAAAGTACGTATTGCAAGGTACAGGCTGAAGATAGAAATTCTTATTTTGAAGAGTGTTCAACTTTATTCCCAATGTAACTCCCTTTCCAAAGCAGAGAGATTTCACTCTTCATTTTTATTTAAAATTAATAGCATTTTTAACTTCTCTGGAATGTGTGCTAAATGTGTTATTTTAGTTCCTCAGTAAACAAAACATTATTCATGTACAAGGATGAGTTGGAAGAATAGTTTATCTTCTTCTTCTTTCAACTTCTAGTCTGTGTTGGGTTTTTATTTTATTTTTAACTCACCAGGACATCAGCCAGAATCCACTTCAAAGTATTCTTATTCTCAAGAAATCGGTCATTAATATTAGAAAAAGGTGAATCTTTCTGTTCTGGCAAAGAGTGCAGAAATAAGCCTTATCATATGGAAAGCTATTGTGTATGTTAGTGTTTACTGGGTTGATTTTAAAAGTTTCTTTTAAGAAAATATTTTAAGAACTTCTAATAAGACGTTATTGTTAGTAATCATGATCTGCATTATTACCATTCTTCTCTGCAGATAAACTGAAACAAACTTTTGGAAAGTGCAAAACAATCCTCCTCGTAATTGCTTTTGCTTGCTAAAGTGCATCTGCGGTGTCATTCTTTCTGCTTCTGTACCACACTGCCTGCATTTCCACGGCATCTTCGGATTCTCTGGGCAAAGAAGTGTTCACTAGTGCTTGTTCTCTAGCACCTGTTACCTGAACTAGTTTTCCATTTTTTGCACACAAGCTTTGATCCACAGAGAATGTTTGTGTGTCTGCAGATGATGACATCCTGCTAGTTGATGACAGGTCCTGGGCATCTCGATTTTCTCCTGTTCCAGAATTTTATAAAATAAGGGGTTTCAACCTAACAATTCCCTGAATTTGTTTGACTTGGAGGAATTGTTAAAAATAATCATGTTACAATCTAGAAATAGACAAATGCAACAGGATTGACTACAAGGGTTTTTGTTTGTTTTTTTTTTTTTCAAGTTTTTCCATTATGGCAGTTTAGTTGGATTCAATTTGTGATGTGCCCTAAAATTAGTCAGATTTTGGATTGCTCTTACCTTGTATGCTTTTACTTTAAATGAATTAAATTTGAGAGCATTCCAAGTATGTCAGTTTTATGTCTTCCTTTCTTGTCATCGGCTTTTACAAATTACATCTGTTGGATATATTTTTATAAAATGGAACTTCTCTGTTAGTACAAGCAGATGCGAACACAGTAGAAAGCAACAGGTACACTCCTGTGCGTGGATATTTTTCAGTTCTTCTATATGTGCATAGGCCCATTGAGACAAATGTTGCAAGATTACAGAAAGGAGGGAGAAAAACATAATTTTGTTTATATTCTGTTTCAAATATTTTGATGCCTAGATGTTGCTCAGAATTCCTTTTGATGTTATTGAGAGGTGCTCAGGTGTGAGCCTTTAAAATGCAGTAAAGGCTCAAGAAATCTAGTTGTGCAGCTTAGTGAAACTGTTTCTTGTGTTGTCTCCATTGCATGGTATGGCCATGACAACCAAACACAACCGTTGCAGCCGTCTGAAGACCTTGGGGAATAAAAGTGCATTTCGTTAAATGTGAAAACCTAACCAAAATTCCATTCTTATCCCAGTATATCAGTAGGCAAAAAGGTGGAGCTTTTTCATGGTAATTTATTTCTTTGTGTTGCTATTTGCTTGTTTAAATCTGATCTGTATGTTGGTACAAATAGTATAGGTTCTTTAGTGTTAGTTTCTGAATTGCCTATGCAGTAATATCCCCGATTTACCTCTAAAAAGGAGCATTGAAAAACAGCATAGTTGCTGAAGAGAGTTTCAAAGTGCAAGTGGTGATGTTTTATACATTTTTCTTAGAAGTGGTATTGTTTCCTAATAGATCGTGCAGTCATTATGCCAACCGCACAGCATGCTATTGCATTAGATGATTTTACGCTCTGGTGTTCTGTATGCTATTGCCAGTTGTTTCACTGAGTAGCACTTTTAAGTGTTTTGTTCTGCCTTGGGTATCCAGGTGTGCCTGATAAATCTCGTAGCCTGTAAAACCGATGCCTGCCCTTGTTGACATATGTGTAGAAGTCAGCAAAGCTTATTTCTAAGATTTCTGCAAAACAAGTCTTGTATCAGCTTCCTGATGCTGTATAATGAGGAGCAGTTTAGTTGTCACCTTTGTATAAAGTTCTGTTCATTTAATTAAGCTTGAGCTTGGGTTTCTTTGAACACTTTGCAAAACCAGAATTATGCTGTGTATTATTAAACCCGGTACAAGGCCAGGTGTCATTTTCGTTCTAGAATACAAATACATTGTATTACAAATATTTAAGGCTTGTATTTTATTCATAATTTGGTATATGCTGCATCATCATTTTGTGGCGGCAAATGTTTTACCTAGTTTCTATGGGTTTGGATACTTGACAAGTACCCTGAAGACAAGGTCCATTAGTTTCAGGGGTACTCCTGAAAGCCCATCAAACAGGATATCCCTGGAAGCTTAGGACTGCTTTAGTATCTGGGACAAATGTAACGAAGCAGATATGCTTGACTTTGACTTTTGCTCAATATGCCTTGTCCTAGTCCAGGTTTCTTTTTTTATAAATAGAATAGAAAAAGTAATAAGAACACTGTAAAATACTTGATAATAGAGCCATTTCTATATTGGGAAGAGGGAGGACAAACCTTTGTCACCGTTGCATCCCTTTCCTGCTTTCTGTAGAAGATCTTTGACTTCAGATTCTTTCATTTCCTGCCTGTGCCTTAAACTTCACCCTGGGTCTGTGTTGTCATCGTTGTGCATATTTATAATCAAATGCTGCAACTACAGCTCCAGTTTTTAAACAACCCAGTCAGCATAATGGGCATATAAAGACCCAAGGCTTTTTAGTGCTACTGTCATCTTAAGTGCTTTTGAATCCTGATAACAGAACAATAAAATGTGGGTGGTGGTTAGGTTAATGTGGCTGACAGTGACTGAGACTTCATGTTACAAGATACTGCATGAACAAATTCATTGATGCAAGGCCATGAATTTATGGACACATCATAATTTTGGAGTATTGATTATTTAAGTAAATGTGTAGCTGAAGATAGATGAAGGGAATAAAAGACTTCATCGTATATCATTAATGTATTATGGAGGTGTAATAGGGTTTATGCTGGTTTTTATAACAAGCTTTCTGCAAAAAGCATTGATAAATATGGTCAGTAAATTTTAATGAAGTCCTAAACACTATCCATGGAGCTTATTTTGTAATTTAAATCAATACATTAGAAAGGGTAGAATTGTAGAACTTACTGTAGAATTAAATTTTTAATAAATCTTGCTCTTTCTTGGCTTTTATTCAACTTATGCAAATATTGACCTTTGAATTCTTACCGTTGCTTACGATTTATTGAGCCTTGCTTTGAAGAGGCGGGGGGATGGGTGTGGTATCATCTTTAAGCTTTTGTTGTAATAATTAAAAGGGCAGTGTCAGACACATGGATCATTTGACATTTAACATGGCAAAATGAAAAGGAAATCGGTGATAAAATCAGTAGGGTTAATTTTAGAACCATCAAATGTGAAGTGTAGAGAATGGAAACTAGGCTGGCCAGCAGGTAGCATAACTGATGTATTTCCAGAACTTCCAAAACACAGTTCATATCAGTTCTGCAGTCAGGGGTACTCTTTGTAAGAGTGTAGGATTGTATTCATGTTGAGCTAGTAAATGTTCTTAATATTTTAAAGCCTGGATCTTGCAAGCTGCTTTGTATGAACGGAGCAGTATCGCAGTCAGTGAACGTCTATCTATTATGTTGTTCTATATGGAACAACTGTTGGGATCTGACCTTAATCTGTAGTTAATAGTATAGGCCTTAATACTTATTTTTATTTGCAGTGCAGAGATCCTTTGAATAACTGAAGCCTCATATAATGCAGAGTTCTGCATTAATATTTAGTAAAGTGAGATGCCCTTGATACAGAAGGCTTAGTAACCTAGAGACACACTAGGGATGCTGATTTGTCCGCATATTATCCTATCACTTTCCATATGTATTTTTTTGAAGTGGAAACTATTTGCTTGAGCTTGGTATTGAAATTTCAATTTAATAGCATGATAATATCTCTTAAAATTTTACATAAAATATTCTGTCATATAAATAGTTGATATAATTTAAATTATGCTCGTTATGGCTGTATGTAAGGAGAGAGCCATAAACGCCACCTGACACATTTATCGGATATAATATATACCTCATCAGGAGAGAGTGGCCAACTTACAGACCATGCAAAAAAAATTTCTCGTTATACACACATCTTGTAACAGTAATTAAGAAGCAGTAGTGAGAAGATGCAACCCTTACTTCCTAGGTAACTCAGAGAATGGCTTCATCCCCTGTGCATGTATAATACATAAATACACTGTGCGACATAATTTGCATGATTTTTACCATGCTACACAGTGTTGATCGTGTAGGAAAAGCCTACAGCACTCTATATTTTCTCGGCAAATAGAGTTCTGCCAGGCTTAACGATATGGAGATGATTCTTTGTTTTCATTTCCTCCCCTCTTATTTTAGAATAGTTATCAGTGGAGCGGAATATGATATACTTAAAACTTGTTCTTGGCAGGTAAGTCCTTGTCACTTAATATGTGACTTTCCTGTTGTGCTGTTGTGTGTAAGGAAAGCTCAGGCAATGGCTCTGGGTATGTGTGTTGTGGTAGGAGAAATCTGCTCCTTGAACCAAGTTCTGTCTGTAGTTACTATTGAGTTTTAGGGCGAATGAGTTCTTCCATTCAGGTTATTTTGCTATATGGAGTTGATTAAATTAAGAGGATGACAGAAATCAAATGGGTGATGGGAAAGAGAATGATCTTGCTTGAGAAAATGATCAAGAGGTATTTTCTGTTGTGCTATCTGTAATATCGATAAGAAAATGTTTGTTTTTTCCCCCTGTTACAGCCTATTTTGAAAAAATAGAACCCTTAATTCTAGCTCTTGTTGCATGGGCAAAGTATTTATCCCTAGGTTGAGGCTTGAAAACAGAGTAATTTATTCTTCTGTGGTATCTCTTCCTGCAGTTAGAAATTCATTCTGACCTGATGGTGAGATGCAGGGTAACAGATGCAATCTTTGGATCAACCAGCTACAGCTTTTGTGTTAACCAGTCATCAGGAAATATCACTAAATTACTGGAGTACAAAACGCATCTGTTGGAAATATGTTTAAGTCTTTTGTGAAATAGGATGGGAAAAACATTGCTAGAATGGGGAGTGGCTTTAGAAACAGCTGTGCTAAACAACGAAGTGTGGACCATGTGAATGAGCTCTTTTCAGAAATCCGAGCAGACCTAGTTGGAGTTGGGTTCGTGTGGCTTCTCTCCAACTGTTTTGTTTCTCTGACTATTGCATAAATGAGTTCTGTAGTTTGTTCGGGTTTTCTGTCAGTTTGAAATCTGCCTGTGTGCAAGTTGGTGGGCAGTAGCCTAAATGCATACGTGGCTTTCCAAGAGTTAAATCTCACAGGTTTTAGTTGCTTATAATTCCAGATTTAGTCTCGACTTCACTAGGTATGTTGCCTCTTTATTTTTGAAGGAATGCTGTCTTAATTTCTGCATTCAAAAGGAAAGCATTAAGGCTATGAATCAACCCTTTAACATTTGCTTAGCCCTCAACTTTGATATTTTATTAATTTGTTTTAATGGCATAATCCATGTTGCTATGAGGATGCTTTTCAAAGCCACATGTCTGCTCTTAGAAACTGATGTCCTACTGTGTTTTATAACAGCATGTCCTAATTCTAAAGTTGCCTATCATGCAGCCCTGCTGCAAGTGCTCCCAGCCTTTTCCCTTCCTCGCCATCTCACGCTCTCTCTGTACAAGTGCCGTAAGCCTCGCTTACCTGTCCTTAAAAGCGTAGTGGCAATTACAGCACCAGAACTTCTCAAAGCATTGATGTGGCACTTGAAGTGGAAGCCCTGAAGGAAGATAATGAGTTCTGTATTACTTGTTAACACAGGATAAAACGTCAGTTTCTTTCAGCACTCTTGATAATGAATCCTTCAAAAATTTCAGACTGAAAATAGAAAAAATATTTTTGCTAATGCATATTTTGGACTTTGGTTTTAGGAGAGGTAGAACATTGGTTATTATTTAACACCTGTAGTATCTGCATAATAGTTCTAAAATTAGTCAGTGCTGGTTTTAAAATGTGAATTGCTTTCAAGTCGAGTTGGGATGTGGAAACATCTCTCTCTATCTTATTTATTAAGTTATCTCATGAGACCAGTTTACACAAAGATTCTATTGAACAATTTAAAATGTCGAAGTTTTCTCGGCTTCAAAACAGCTGTGTCCAAAATGGGTTTTGTGTTGATGGGAAACTCTAAGCTTTCTCTAGGAGAATGAACTAAACCAGTGTGTCTTTTTTAAATTGCGCCTGTCTCTCCAGATCAGTTTTATGAAAAGAGCCATTTGTGAGGATGGTGTTTTATTTTAGGGTTAAAAATTCTCCATGCTGTCTCCTGAGAAAATACCAAGATCTCTGATAACACAACTTTTTACTTACAGATTACTGATAACGTTTAAAGGCAGAAATTTATCAGAGATCCAGATGTTATAGTTTTGCTTATTACCTGTGTACACATACCCTTAGGCTTTCTTTTCACACATGGACTTGCAGATCATAACGTGCTTATGGTACTCTGAACTAAAAATGTTTCCAGTTTTTCTAAATGTTATCTTTAGACAGTAACACTCTGCATTTCTGTCATTGATTTAAGGCTTTCCAAAACATTACAAATGTAGTTGCATTGAGTCTCATTTGTGTGTTAGACTGTCTCCACCTGTGAAACAGTGAGATGTAGCAGTGCTCGGGTTACGCAGATCGTGTCAGAATCAAGGACACAAGATAAATATGTAAGACAGGACTTTGTTGTTGTTGTTTTTCATCGTTGTTGTACAGAGTCTGTGCAAAGATGTATTTATGCTTTACAAGAATCCTTGTCCTAAGGAGTTTGACTGTTAAAGGGATGAGTCAGTATAAAGAACAGAACAGTGCAATTCAGAGCAGTGATACAGTACTCTGTACAGTGCTGCTTCATCAGAGCATCTCCTGTGTTTGCCCTTGCTCTTTATTCTGCGGAATAAGGTGTGGGGGTTTTTGGCTGGTGGGAAGCTGTGGTTTTTCAAGTAGAATATTATAGAGGAGGTCATTGTGTAGAAGCAGAGTCAGTTAATTTGGGCTTTCAGTGAGGAATTATTTTTATAACTTGTTATACCTGAAGAATGAGTTATGTTATCTTACTCTTCCATTTAGTTTTCTGATGGGGAAGTGTATTCTTTTCTAAACCTCTTTTGCCTTCCGTAGGATGCTACGTGACTCAAGGGTTGTTTAAATGAGAACAAATGTACAATGGATACCTTTCTCAATGGCTGCTTGCTCCTGAGTAATCTGTTCCTAAGATCATCCAGTTAGCTGGCATTAATTCCGTTCTGTGATGAGTTTCTGTAAACTGCAACAACCCTGCCCGTGCCAGACCCAAGCTTGTCACTGCTCCAGTGTTGTCATTTTATCACTTGCTTGACAGGTGTGAATTTAAATTCTGATTTCATACTTAAAAGATTTTATGTATTTAGGTTGGAAAGTCAGTGCGCTGCTTCCTCTGTTTTAGTCTGTTATAAGATTTAGCTTAGGAAATCCACGTGGATCTGAGATTTTTTGCAAATTATTATGAATACCGATAGTGTCTGCTACCCGGGCTTTGTTAAATCACTGTTTGCAGCTGAAAGGTTATGTGTAAGGGCTGAAGAGGCGAACATACGTTAAGGTTAGAGTGTGGTTTGTACTATATTTCTGAAATTTAGAATCCTCCTTCTAGACCACAGCACTGTTTTTGGGTCATGATTAACACAGCAAAAGTTTATCCAGTCATACTAACAGAATCTTGTTATCATCGCTGGAGTCTGTTTATAGAGAAGAAACGTTTTAAAAGCTTGTTGCAGATGGTGTTCCATCTTTCAAGATAATAAGATTAAAATGTGTGACCAGAGTGTCTTAAAACAAAAAATGGGATGGTGGTGGGATACTGTCACAACCCTTGTGAAACAGACAGTGATGCAGTAAATCGATGTTGTAGCGATTTTGATTCTGGTGGAAACTTGGTACAGCTGCGTTTCAAAAAGCCTGGAAAAACTATTTATAGTAACTAATTTCTGCAGATAGCAACAAATTCAGCATGCTATCACCATCTTTGGGATGTTTCCTTATTTGAAGCTGATGGAATGAAACAGAGAGGTATTAAAAATACAGCATATAACATAGCTATAAACCCCCTCGGTTCTAGAAGTATTTGCTCTTACTGACATCGCTTCTTTCATCCTGGAACACCTTTTTCATCTTCAGCTCCTTCTTTGACCTCAATTTGAGTCAAATTCTTTCTAGTTTGGCAGCTCTCAAGCTGGAGGGAGAGTACCTAACTTATCTTGGAGATGGCAAATGCTTACATACCAGCCTGCTTCCTTGCAGGGCTGTGCTGGAGCCTGGAGCAGCGGGGCGGAAGGGTTTAGCCTGAAATGCCTTGGCTTGCCCTACCCTGCCTCTACAGCCCAGATCGTTCTAACGTCTGGGGTGAAACTTGTGTGGGCTAATTCTCTTCTCTCCCACCCTGGAAGGGATTTGTGCCTGGCAAGAGTTTACCTGCCCTGAATTTATGCCATCATGATAGTTATTCATGTGAAAACGTAGGAGAAAGAAATGTGGAGCAGGGAGCAGAGGAGAGAGAACAGGAGGAGCCGTGGTGGAGGGCGAGTGCCGTGAACAGGAGAGCTGGAACCTGCCCGGGCGTCCCCTCTCAGGACAGCCGGCAGTGGTTCCTGCAGTGTATGCGCAGCTGGGTTCACACTTTGCCACAGGTCTTCCGTGTTTTTAGAACACTTTGAGTGTCAAACTTTGAGAAGGAATGTATTCCAAGAAACTAAAACCTTCACAGGATGTTGTTTTGCCTGTATTTGAAAAATTTCAGTTTTATATTTCACCACTCTTTTTCACTCTTCAGATTTTATTTGAAATGAAGTATTTTCTTCTAGCTCTTGTTGAGTCTTTAGGGAGACCGTTTGTTTTTTTTTTTCAGTTACTCATGTTTTATTATTAGCAATAAGTGAAAAGTAGTTTGTGCTATTTAATTTCATTAAAGCCTTGTATGATAGTACTTGCATCAAAAATTCAATTAATAAATGGCAGGATCTTTGGCTTCTACTTTTTTGCTTTGCCACTAGCAGTCATTTTAGCATACACAAATATTTTAGAAATGTATTCTGAAACAATTTTTGGATTCTTTAAATGCGAAGTGTAGTCATTTAATATTATAGTTAGAAATAAATTTATAATGAAATTTCATGTGACCTCCATCTTTTTCCTTACTTTACTATCAGATTAATTTTACTTTATTACTCTCAACAAATCACGCTCTGAGCTACAACGGTCAGCCGGTCTGGGCTAAAAATAACCTAGGAACCCCTACCCTGTATATTGTGACATTACAGCCTTTTATTTACAGACATCTTATATGGAAGAGTAACTTTTATGATGTGCAATATAGGAAAACTCGGGCATTCTTTGTGGGGCATTTAAGGTGTTGGAACATGGTTTAACGTGCCTGAACAGCATTATGTGTTACGTTGTTTATCAGACTAAGGGATTCTGCGAGCAACCTCGTGCAGTATAACGAGTGCAGTTTAGTTGCTGTATGTGCTAGATATCTCTGAAATACTTTATATTAATAGAAGATTAATGTGATATGAAAGAACCCCCAAATTTACGAATCCCTTCAAGCCCTGCTGATGAAATGCTCTTATTTCCTGTTTTGCAGTGGAGAGCTGAGGCTGGGAGAGGCACCCGTGTGTAAGCACTGCATTTCCTGTGGGGATGGCAGCTTGTGTAGATGCAGTTTGACCTTATCGGGTAGTACAGGTATCGGTATCAGCGTAGCTTTGGCAGCACAGCATTCAACACAAGGTGTAGAACCTGCCTGAGAAGCTGAGTAGCTGTCTGGCAGCCAGTCTGCGCTGGACCTTGCTCTGGGGGTTGCTCTGCCAGGGGTACCCAAACCTGCCTGGGGTCTATCGGGCCTGGATCAGAAAGCACCAGTTCTTAGCACTGCGTATGGCAGTTCGAGCACCGTTGCCCCCAGCCCTCAGTTGCCTTGCTTTTATTCCTTTAAGAATGGATAAAAATCTGAAAAATGAGCATTATACTTACAATCTATTTTGTTTCTCTTATTTAAATAAAATACTTAAAACATTTGGGAACTGACACTTTAGAGCCACGTCATTTTTAGCTTGCAAGGACAATTTCTCACTTTTCCCCATAGAGCACCTCTGCCAAGGGGAAACACACTTCATGTTTTAAGTGGTAAGACTTAGAATATCTTGCATAGGAAGATCTGGAGCAAACCACTCCACCTCCCCCAAACATTAATTACTACTCTTTAGAAATAATTAACTAAGGACTATTGATACTGCCAGCCTCATCTTGGTACGAGATAATCTCTCCCTGGGACTTGGAATGTTTGTTTCTGTGCAGATAGTTCTAAATGAGCATTAACTGTGTGTGCCATCTCGTACTTCCTCCGTGTTAAAACTTTCAGTGGATTACTTTACAGGGTTACATGTTCCATTTATGGAATTATAAAAGGAATTAGAAAGATGATTTAAAACACCTTCTTTCACTCCTGTTAACACTCTCAGAGGTGTTGGCTGTTGGAAATCATTAAATATTTGGCTGGACTATATGTTCTCTATGATATATTGTTTGAATACTGCTGCTTGATTTTTTTCTCATGTAAATGTTTTCCTTCCTTTCTATTTTGTCAGTTATCCTGTATGTAGGTTACTTCAGCAATGTTATGACAATTAAAGATTTCTTATCCTGAGTTTAATAGTGATGGTAATAAAAACTATACAGTGAAGCTTGCTTTGTGTTGACTGTATGTAGAATGTTTGGGGGGAAAAAAAATTACTTACCAAAAAACAATCTCAGAAGAATAATTTTAAGAAAATGAAGGACATGCAGTGCTTACACACTGGTGTGAATGAAGCAAATTGGTTTGTATTTCTGTATTGTTATCAGTCTGTTTGTGGAAAAGTTCCCAAGGTCTGTTCCTGCTGTGATTTATGTTTCTGTTGTCTTAGTCATTTACAGAAGCTTGGGTGCAAGGTAGTTAAATTCATGACTACGTATTGTTGAAGCTCACTTTGTCTACAAAATGTTGCAGAAATTTGCCACAGAATACTCATTTATACTAGATAATAATCTATATTTAGGTAGAATATTCCACAGCTGAAGTTTTTATTCTGTGCTCAAATCTAGGGAATAAGCTCACCAGTTGTCTTTACAGTTAAATTGGTTAAACTAAGTGCTGTCATCTCTCATCTTTTTTTAATCTTTCAGAGCTTATTTATATTCAAGTTATTGTGTAATTAGAGCATTTAAGACTGAAATAATATTCACTTGAAATCATGATGTAATCAAACTTGTCACGTTAGAAGAAACTTCTACATATTTCCCCCAAATATTGTAGTTTTTAATATTCTGAAATGTATCAATTTATTTCTTGAGTCTTCATTTTAATTTTAAATAACATCAAAGCCTTAAAAATGTTTAGAAGTGAAGATTTCCTTTGGTATTTGGTTTTGGTGATGAGCCACTGTTTTTGACTCTGTGGATCGCTGATAAATTATTTGTATTTATATAATGTTTGAATATAGATGCATTTAGGTTTCTATATAAATTTATTTTTAATTGTGACCGTAACTTCTCCTGCTCTTTGGTGCTCTTGCTGGGTGGCCTAGCAGTGATACATTTCACAATTTAAATGTAGCGAAACTTTGAAATGAGTGATGCCAAAAATAGTGTTTTCCTACTTGAATGCAGTGTGCCAGGGAGGTGAGGTGTACTCCCAGATGCCAGCCAGTTACAACGTGTTTGATGTACTTTGTTTTAAACTTTTTCATTTTCCCACAAAATTAATTAGTCTTTTAACTCCTATATAAAAGAGAATTTTATTCTTGCTAAAAATAGCTGTGGTGCTCATCCCCTTGACTGCATTTTGTTGAGTATTAGGTATCTCTCCTGGCTGTTCTGTATGATGCTTATTTTTAGGGCCTCTATTAATATCTTTAAATATATGATGTAAGAAGACTAAGGCAGTGTTGAACTGGAAAACTTAATTATTGTCTTTGTAGTTTTCACTGTTAAACGTGTGTAGAAATCCATACCAGTGTTATATACAGGAAGTTTTAAACTGGAGAAGGTGAAGTACGTGAAACTGAAGTATGTGCCAGCATTTTTGGAATGTTAAAACGCACAAATTTAAAGGAGGGGAAGGTGTCTGTGTTTGTGACCACTTCCATTATGTGTATATTTTGCAGTATTTGCTAACTTATGTAGGGACCTACATGGTCAAAGTAATTGTTACTTCAGCCAAGAAATGTTGATTAACTAAACACCATAAATGGAGAGGTTTCCAACCAAATACTCGATATAGTGCTCTCTGCATATGCAGTGTAAAGGTTCTTGTAACTATGGTTATTCTGAGCTGTGTGTCTCCTTGAGAGTGTTGCAAAACCTTAAGTCTCTTAGATGATGTGCTCTAGATTTTTCACCAGATTCTGCCATCCTAAAAAAAAAAAAGAGAGCTTATTAGCCTCTAATTATTTTAAATGAAAGATCTGAAAGTTTTGTTCTTTCTTTTCAGCAACAATTTTAGGATTATAAATTACCTTTCTGATAGTACTACCACTTACTTTTATCCTGTACTGCTTGTTTACTGCTTTTGTTATTATTGTGCTCTGTAATGGTTGGAATTGGTTGGCAGATACTGAAGGTATTTTTTCATTGAGTAATTGAAGACTGCTGTTGTACATTTAAAATACAGTCTGTTATTTCAGCTTTGTATTTCTATCATGTACTTTTTTTCTTTTTCACTTACGATGCTGCTAGTGACACTTTTATCTCAGAAGTACTTCTGTCATTCATGACAGTGATTGTGCGTTAATCTGAGGACAAATAAGTATATATTTGTTGTTTATAAGTTTAGGATGAAAATTGTAGGTCTTCTGACTATTGGAAGACAGTTGTCCCAGAATAGCTTTCCGAAGAGATTAGCAGACCAAGAAACCAAGTGATTTTAATATGACCTTCCAAAAAGAATTGTGTCATGGTTGCCAGTAGGAGCAAGGAGCTGGATTCAATTACCCTTGGAGGTTCTTTTCAGTGCTCTGTTCCTAATTAAGTAGGATTTTGCTATATTCAGCTAATAAGTTTTTATTGAGCTAGTAAATGCTGATAATATGAGATAGAAAAAAATTAATTGAAACTCATATTCTATTATTATAATGTATAGAAGCTGCTATATTAGTGAAAATATAAAAATATGATGATCTGAAGACTCAAGCATGAATAAAAAGGCTCTAAGGTTTTTACCAGGTTTCGTATGTTTTTCCTCCTTACAGGCTGTCACTGTGTCAAAATCTGTTTTGGAGGGGTTTTTTATATGATGCATTTCAGTAATCTTCCTGTAATACTATGATAAACTGCTTAGTTTGATGGAGAATGTTAGACATTATTGGTAAAATAGTTAGCCCCTGTGAAATCAGTTTCATTTTATAACATGCTTTCAAAGGATATACTCTTAACAGCTGTGTAGCTATCCTTGCATTAACCTAGTCAACCCCTTTTTGAGAAAGGAGGTATGTCCTGGATTAAATTCTTAAAATCAGGCCATTAGGAACAATACCAGACAATCTGCATGATTTTAGAATGTTTACTCTTTTTATGTATGTTCTGTTTTGTGATAAACCTTTCTTATTTATGTCACTGTATCTTTTCTTTCATTGTTGTCTTGCTATGTAGACCTTTTCTGGAGCAATTGCACTGGTTATTAAGAGAACTTAACAGTCTTGTAGGCAGGTCAAAGCTGCATATATTTGTCTCCTTACTGATTTCTTTCAGCTCTTCTAAGCAAAATAGGTACCTTCCTTAATCTGTAGAAGGACACTTTTGGGCATAAATGTGTCTCATGAACTCGTAAAAACCATTTACAGAGGAGTTGAAAGTCCATATTTGAAGTTATTTTATATTCACTAGAATACAACATGCTCATTAATCCAGCTTTGATATTTTCTTGCTCAATTTTTTCCAGTCCTTTCATTTTCTTATGCCAAATAGACCTAGTATTAGTATGTCCCCTAGGTATAAAGAAGGGAATGCTCTCATTCCTAAATGATAGTTGTGGGGAGAGGGAGGAGAGTGGTTGTCTAAAGACTCTTATTTGTGCAAAAAACACAGATAGGATTTAAACAGTTTGCTAGAGCTGTCTGCCCCCCCCCCCCCCATGTTATTTCCTCTGTAACTTGTTTCAAGGAATATTTTTTTATATAACTCTGCATTTAGAGAGATGCAGACACTCCCATCCATTGGATACATTAGAGATGCAATAAAAAACTCTCTGCTGTTTTTAAAATGCTCAGATTATGTGGTATTTGAAAAAGAATTGCCCTGTATCTTCTCCTGCACTGAAAGCAAGGTCTCAGGAAGTGGCGACTGAACGACCTTGATACAGACTGTTTTCCTAGACTAAGTTTCTAAATTGTAGACCTTGTGCAGTTAGCTCCGGGCAAGCTATTGTATTTTACTTAGCTGCACTAAAGGTGTCTGAAAAGAATGCAAAGCTTGGCAGTAATTTGTAGCAGAACTACAGCATCACTCGTGTTGAGAAAGATGCTCGGGTTCTCCATTGTACAAGTGGGTTTGAATGCTTAAAGTGTACTTAAGGTATTTTAGAGAAACTCAACCTATGTGAGAATTTAACCCTAATTACAGTGTTACAATTACATTGCTTTCAGTACCGGAGGTAGTTTGATTCCAAGTTTGACCTAATTTTAGGTTTATAATCCCAACCAGTGAAGTCCTAGAGAACCTCAAACTTTACATAACCCTGATGTTTGGTTCTGTTTGTGGGACTCCTGGGAATATGCCTGGTGCTTTTTATAAGAAGCTTGCCTCTGTATAATGGATAGCTGAGATAAATCTTGTTCCTAGAGCGAGGCTGGTATTGATGATGACACCAGTGTATGAACAGGAGCTCAACTAAAAATCCATTTTAATTTCAGGCTCCATTAGTGATACAGGGAGAAATCATTATTTGTTAAACAGAAAATAAAAACTGATACATTTTGAACCATTTGTGTTTCAAACCTCAAAGCCAGTGTAATAGAATACAAACATGGTGATTGATATTTTTTCATTATTCCTTTCGATGTTTGAAAAATGAACTGTGAAAAATGACTAGACTTACTTTAAAATAAGAAAGTGTACTGTAGATGAACACTGCCACATGAGATAGGGGAGGTCAGGAGCGTAGATTAATTTCATCGTTCAAGCTATGCATGTAGTTGTGTAATCACGGTTGCATTTGGAGCTTGAAATAAGTACTAATCATCAACTAGTCAGAGAAGTTTAAGTGATCAAAAACAGTTCTTAAGTTTTTAGTGTTCTGCAATCATTTATTCCTTGACTAATTGAAGTGGAATATTCTCTAATTGTTTAAGATTGCATTGCCTATTTAAAATCAGCATTATGTGCAACCTCAGTGTAGATTTCTCTTGTGATGTTTGACTTTTCTCAGAAAACATTAACATCTCTTTGGACTCAACGTTGGTTGTTTGTTGTTTTTTTTAATTACTGCCATACTTGTTTAATTTCAAAAGTATAGCATTGGCTTTTCAAGCTGTTGACATGAAGTGAAAGCATTTTATCTGAAGTAACTGTTTTTCATTGTTTGGAACAGATCTTTAACAGAATCCAAAATATTTGAATCCAAATGTTTTTGGCGTAGCAAAAGTACTTAAAATGGGAGCAGTCTTAATGACATAAGTACATTTCAGTAAAGTAAGTTACCACCAAGGTGCACTGGATGACATAATTGATACCCAGTTTTCCATTATATATCACCTTTTTTTCCTTGAGAAATTTTTTCAGGGGACACTGTCCTATCTCTCTTTAAATTTGCTCACTTCTTGTTGACTTCCAGGACATCTGGTTTTTGTTTTATTCAAATCAGAGTTTTTCATGAGTTGCTGAATTCCTGGTACTGAACTCCAATCTGCAAGATACTGAACACTGTGCCTGCGATCTAGCAAATCGATTTGGTATGTGCCTGGCAGGCTTTTGAAAAGTCCCATTCTTACATGGAATGCCTTCTATGCTGAGACTTAGGAACACATGGAAGTAATCGCATGCAGTCTTCATTGAGCTTTAGGAGATGCATTGCAGTGACTCCGAATAGTAGAAGTACCAAGGTTTAAACTACCGCTACCAATAAAGTCATGGTGACATAGGACGCAGCATGGCTAGTCAGCCAAGTATTTATCCAGCCTCTCAAGTAGGTTTTACAACCTAAACTGAGTTACCCTCTTCTGCAGAAACAAATATGCTACCACCTGAGCGTGCTAGTTTTAGCAACACCAAATTCACCTTTAGTGAGCTGCAGTCATTTAAATATGTCCTAAGGTGTATTTTGCTCAGGTTCCTTTGTAGCAGAGTTATCGCAATCAATTATGGTAGCATTTACACTCTTCATATGTATTAATTTTCCCTGATGTAGTTTTTATAGCACAATTAAGACCTTTCTTTGAAGACATACGCATGGGAAACTGGAAACAGAAGGATGCTCTCGCGTGTACTTTTTTTAATTGCAAGCAGTTTTTGCATTTGTTTTAAAAGAAAATACTTGCTGTCTTTTTTACGTAGTTCTTTTGTCAAGAATATGGTGTATCCCCTTATGGGTATGTCAGGCAGTCTTATTGTCTTACAGATGTTTTTGTAGCTTGTTATGCTTGACTTATTACAAGATGCAAATATACAGTTTTATCTCTTAAATGCAAATGTTGTGGTGAAGGTAATGGGAAGCATGGACAAAAATAAACAAGGCAATTATGTTGCTTGCAGCCTTTGAAAACTGCATCAGGCCATGCCATGCTTGGCTGGAATGTCAGTTATACAGGAAGCAACATGTAATGACACTTTATGTATGGAACTTGTACAGAAATCCATGTGGAACAAGAATAAATCCTTCAGTTGACTGTTGCCATACAGTTGATGTTGCAATGCCACTGCCTTGTCCTTCTTTAGTTAAGTTTTTGTCAGTGTTCACAAAAGAAATCGCTTTTCTGAGTTGATCGAAACAGAGTGATTGTGCTATGGGGATATTTTTACCTTTAAGTTTTGGCAGTTCTTGTAAGCGCTGAGTGTGTGACTGTTTATAGCGGCTTACGGGTTTATAGCAGCTTAAGCCTGTGGCTTATGGGTGACACGCTACCCTACTATTCACTAATGATAGAAATTAAGAAGTTAAAACTGAGGCCAGTAATAGGGACAAAATACAGTATTCTCGTCTTAGTTGATAAGTCCTGCTGCACAAAAGCCAGGCAGGCTCCCTGCTAGTGCTCTCAGACCTTGCTGCTCGGAGGTCTATTAACTCCTTGCTTAGTGCAGATATCCATGAAGATAACGTACCACAGCATTTCTGTGATACTGTACTAAAATCAGCGCAGCAGTATGAACTCTTCACTGTATCCAATCACTAATCTTTTCTGACATTTTTAGACATTTTATGACACTGACATTGGCAGTGCTGATACATGCTGGTAATATGTTTAATAGTAAGCACATTAAAAAAGGAAGATGGTGAATGATCTAAGAATACAACTGAACTGTATTATTGTGCTGTTACTATCTTCTCTAATTAATAGATAAGCAAGCAGTACAGGCAACACTGTCAGCAGAAGCCCAAGATTAAGCTTTGATCTGACTCTTCATATTCTTTGAGAATATCAGTCAACTGTAAAGTTACAGTGGGCGGTAATGAAAGTAGAACATGACATTTCTTTCCTTTCCCCAACTAATAATCTGACCTTTTGAATCACTCTGCTTTAAAGCTGCAGAGTATTTTGAGAGTGAACTGTTTTCCCCCACCTCTGCCTTTCACTTTTCTGTGGAACTGTGATATGGAATAGAAATGCAGAATAAATGGAGGTGGAAGGGACCTCTGGAAGCCATTTGGTCTGGCCTCCTGCTCAAAGCAGAGCCAACCGCGAACGTAGATCGGCTTTGAAGTTTTGTCAGTTTGTTCAAGGTCATGTCTGGTTGGAATTGGAATATCCTCAAGGACAGAGATTTCTCAGCCTCTCTGGGCAACAGAGCATCGCTGTTCTGTTTCACCACCCTCATCATGAAAATATTTTTCCTGATATCTAGTTGGAATTTCCCTTGTTGCAATTTGTGCATGCCTTAGGCTGTCTTCCTTGCTGGGCTGCCAGACACTGGCCCAATCTAATTCTACTACTTCTCATTCGATAAAACTAGGCTGATGGTGTGGGTTACTGGTGGTATCATGGGCTGGGCTGTAGAGATTAGTTCTGGAAATGATGCAGTGCTGCTGTTCTGTAGCTTGGAAAAAGTTCACATATTTCAATGCCATGTGTTGCCTGTGTCCTTGGGTGGTATGCAAAAATACAGGGCCTAGTCTTGAGGAAATCATTTGCATGAGGAGGTGTCCAGCGTGCATGACTGGCATCGTTATTGCCTCTACAGACCTGGGTATATAATCAAGCAAATAACCAATATTATTTCCTGGATGATGTGCCTGGAAAAAATAAAAAAACCCAACCAGTTGAGAAATGTATGTTAGTCCTAATTGTGTTTCTTTATCTACAGAAACAAATTTAAAAGTTCATTTGAATTCCTCATGTCCTCTCTGTTTTCTTTACCTGGTGTTTTCATAATATTTTTCTTATAAAAGCATTATTTTAATTTTATTACTCTTTCTTTATTGTGGTAAATGATGAATTTTTTTTCTGTAGCTCTCTGTGACTTTCTAGTTGCAGAAATCAGGCATGGTCTTGTTGATTAAACAGAGGTGTAGTTTGTTTGCTTTTAAACTCTTCTGGCTTCTAGCCGTGTCTTGTACGTCCTACGAGCTGTGACTTTCCTCAGAGCTTAAATAAGGATATGACATGATATTCTGGAGTTCATGTCCCATGTGTTCGCCCCACCACCACCACCCTGGCTTGTGTTGCATTATTAGTCTCAAGGAAAATTCGGAGTTGGTGGGGGTTTTTTGGTGTTGGCTTAGTGACTGAATTTTACTGGGTTGTTGAGAACATAATGATATCCTTTGGTCACTTGTTTCTAATAGAAATTACGCAGTGGAGTCTAACTAGAAATGTATTTTTCATATGAAAGAAAGTATTTTCTAGGAGGCAGTGTAAGCAAACTGTTAAAAATTGTCAGAACTTTCATAAAGCTGTCGAACTCCTAGTTTATCTTGAGAATTTCATTACCTGAAAATTTTAGGCAAAAGATTTAATAAATCTGTGGTCTTTCTGTATTATATCCCAGAAGTGCGTCGGTAGTGTTTCTTTTTACGTTGGCTATCATTGTTTTCTATGAAGTTGAACAAAAAATATTGCAACAGGTACATTGAGCTAGGTAGGCTGGAGATTTAGGTTGCTGTTTCATTAAAAATAACTGTCTAAGCTCTGTAAGCTGCTTTTGCAGCTGCACCCGTATTTCTCCAAACTGCTTTTACATGCAGCATTTCTCCTAGCGTGTTATGAAAACATTCCCTCTTAGCTGTTTGCTTGTCCGCTAGATTTCAGAGTGCAAAAGTCCTTGCATTCAACATCATAATTTCTCTTTTACAATGCGTGAGTTATAGAAGACAAAGGAGCTAGCTACTCATAAGTTAGATGACTCATGGCTCAGTATTTGGGTTCAAAATACTTAGTAGAGACAGTCTTTGGTGGATCCGTGAAAAATATAGGTTTATGATTAAAACTTTATTCAGTCATCTTTTTTTCTCCAAGAAATGGCAGAATTTGCAGATGCGATTTGAGCACAAGACCAGTTTTTTTGTTTGTGATTGTTTCTTGGAAATGTATCAAGATTTTGATAAATTCACTTGTTCTCCCCTCTCTCCTATCCTTTCCTAAATAGCTTCATTGCTACCACTCATCTCTGGCTTTCATATTGCACAATGTCAGCTGGGATTTTTGATGTCCTAAATAATCAATACAGACTGCATTTGCAAAATTATTTCTTTAATGTAATTAGATGCACATTCTTTCCATCTCTTTAACACAAACTTGACTCAATACATTGAAGCTGAAATGAGTAGAAATTATAAGTAATGAAACTGTTCACATTTTCCAGGTAGGAGGTACTTAAGACAATTTATGTTTTCTTTTGTCTTGATGGTTAAAAATCTATGATTAAAAGGTGGGGTTTTTTTAAAGTAAAAATACCACAGAATCTTTCCTTACGAGAAAGAAATTCTTCTGTCCTGTCTTCCCCAGCTTCACAGTCCTTCTTCTCCCCCCTCCCCCCCTTAATTTAGGTGAGCACCAACTGTTTGCCTCCCTGCATTGGGCAGGAATAATTCCATCTCATGTCCAGCAGGAGTTTGTGTATTGCAGTTCAGGAAATTCTGGCTTATTAATCCACTTGCATATTAAATATTTATAATTATGTAATTATCAATCTTTATTCAGTTATTAATATTAATATTTAATTGAATCTCATCATAATTAAACTAGCAATAATGTATTAGCTATTGTATGATCAGTCTGCCAACACTTAAACTTGCTGCTGGTTGCTCTCTTTTAGTACATTCAAACAACTAATTGGTAGTGAAGAAACGGTTATCCCGTTGCTTAGCCGATGACTTTGCACATGTATGCATATCTCCTCTCCTTCTGGTTCCACCCTTTCCATTTTATTACATATAAGCAACTCTAGATAAAAAGTATTTAAAAAAAGAAAACTGAAAATACATGGTGCTGTGGCATCTACGGTTTTCTGCAATGATAACCTTTCAGTCCACTATCAGATGAGTAGCTCAGAAAGCATATTTCTTTTGGTTTCATTTTTGAAAATATAAATCAGAGAAAACCAATATTCTTAAGAAAGCAGAGTAGATACTGTAATGATCTGTGTGGAAGTATGACTACTGGAAATGTAGTTGAAGTTAGTATTGGAATTAGGTGTATTACAGCATACTATTCTTTGACGTTAAACATGTCAGTAGAATTTTGGCAAAGGTGTGTGCGTGTTTGTCAGCACGTTTTTACTGCGTGTTGATTGTGACCAAACTGCATTGTATAAATAACGAAAAGGTTGTTTATCATGGAGTACAAATACTTCTCAATATTAAAAATACGAATATTCTGACTATATCCTCTTAGTTCTTATTATATTGAGCTAAAAGCCTTGGCAGAACTATTTCTAGAAAATTCACATTACTGATTGTCAGATATGGACGTGCTTGCTGTTCACTTACAGCTCTCTTTAATGACAAACACTACTTGGAAATGGCTTAATTGGATTGTCTGCTTAATAGCATTAAGATTGTTGTGCTGGTTTAGCTGAGCTCTAATGGTCCTTTGGTGGTTAAGAGATCAGTAAAGCAGCAAAATGGAAAGAGAAACTCCAGATTTTAGATAAGAGTCTTTGCTCCTCAGAATACTGCTACTCTTAAAAAAAAAAAGAAAAAGGAGGGGGGGGCTGTTGAAGAAAATGCTCAAGATATTACCTATATTGACTAAATTTAGTCAGAATGCTTTATTATTCCCTTCTAACTGGTTCAACTGTACATGTTTCAGTTTCTGGTCAGCCCTGTGGTTTGCCATAAAGAGTAGTGCAAGCATGGAAATGATTGATTTTTTTTTTTTGTTCTGTTTGCAGTCTTGGTCCTACAGCTATAAAAAGGGATTTCTCAGTTAGTTACAAACCCCTGGGAAGTGAGCAAATTAACTTCTTGTTGCTCTTTGATGCTTCTAACAAGTAATTTCTGGAAATACAAATTTAGCATAATTTGGTGTTCCAAGTGCTCTAAGTCTTCGTATCTTGAGAGAAGAATTGAAAGAAATAAAGAAATAGCTAAGTGTCATAGTGGAGTGAAGGATTAAATGAAAGCAGTAGGCCATGGCATACGGACATTTTTTTTCTTGATCAAAAGACTACGGTTGAGTTCGTGTGGATGGAGGGTTTGTTTAATATTTCTCCCTGGCTTTCAAGACATTGTTGCAAGTTATTTGAGATGCCTGGTTTCCTATTAGCTCTGTGTGCAGAGAAGATTTCATTGGTCATGAGCTGTAATATGATTAGAGAAGACTACATGGGATGATAAAATAGTCTTTTGTTAGAAGTATATAATACATATTTAACAAAATTTCAAGAAGCAGATGGCTAATTAGGTAGTTTGGTAATGCTAAGCTGATCATATGTTCTAGCTCTAAATAAAAATGTAACAAAACTTCATTTGAATATTTTAAACAGACTTACATAATGTTTTCTAGTTAGTATTAAGTAAAGCGAGTACTGTTGGGATTGTCCATATTAATGTGAAAAGACAAAACTAGGATTCTGCTTCCTATTGAATCGGCCTTATCTGGTGTTGACTGTGATTCTCTTTCTTGAGGCAACACAAACTAAATGGGGTAGTGTGGTTATCATTTCAGTCTGTACGACTTTTCAAAACCACATCCAAAATGAAATTAGGTAAATACTAAACATAGGTGGAAAACTTAGTTATTTTTAATAACATTTCTATCTGATGAAATTCTAAGGCATTACATCATTAGAATGACTTAATTTTGTATGGTGTCTTTCCAGCTGTATGTCAAGTTCTTTTCCTGTATATTTAACTGTGAAAACAACATACTACAAGAAAACTACAAATAAAAATACTTAGTTACAAAACTAATTAGGGAGGGGAAAAAAGGAGATTAAAGAAGGGTTTGAAATTCTGGTTTGAAAGTGAAGTGAATATGAGACAGTTCACTATGGAAATTTAGGAGACAGTTATTTCCCAACAGTGAGGGTGTTGTGGGAAAGATGAAGATAGTGTCATCTAAGAGATGGGTGTAAAGGGAGGAAAGAAAATCCAGTCAGAAATATCAGGAAAAGGAGTTTTAAAAGTAATGAAAGGCACTTTTGTAATTGGGTCTGGGAATGGAGAAGACATTCAACTGCTCATAAGCTTGCTCTTCGGAAGAATTTTGTTTCCAGAAACTGATCATATGATATTGTACCATATATGACTGTTTGGATTAAATGCTATTGTATTTGTCAAACAAGTGAAACTGAGAATACTTCCTACACAGTATCATGTACCACATATGTAGCTCTTCATGAAGGCCAGAATTTGGAAACATTTTTCTCATCTATGTAGTGTGCAGAAATCAGCAATTTTTTATCCTCCCTCTCCCCTCCCTCCTTTTCCTGATCGTGCCTTTTCTTTTTAGTCTCAGGCTTGATAAGCTAAATGAAAGCGTAGATTTGCATTGTTTCCAGTCTGTGCAAAAGTAAAAATATAAAATACTTGGTGCTATCTCTGTGCTCTTTAGCTTGCTGCAGAGTTTTTAAAGGCTTTTTACAAGATTAATTAACATCTAAACTTCTAAAATGACCTCAGAGTAAAGCCAAGTTACTGTGTACTTGCAATCCAGTTACTTGTCTGCTTCTCTACAGAAGATTTTCTTTTTTAAGTTCCAGTCTCAAAAGAACTGAACACTGTTGGCAGACAAATTAGTGCTGTATTAACATTTTGTTTTTATTTAAAGTAATCTATCTAGGCAGGGTCAGGAGTGTTATTTGCAGTAACCTTTCAGCCTTGCTTTTTGGTGCCAGATGACTAAATATGGCTGTTGCCATAACGTACAGTGTGGCATGGCTCTTCTGAATGATAGAAGAGGAGGAGGAGAAGATATTTGCCCATCTCTTTTAATTGATTTCCTCTACCCTTCTCCAACAAGCTGTCAAATTTGAATGTTTGCCCCAGTTTTCTTTGTCATATGTAGAGATAGTGGGTTGGTTGTTCAAAGCTGGCAGGAATCAGCAGATATTCTGCCAGTAAGGAGAATTCAGATGCGATAGATATCTCAGAATATTGGGGGAAACAGTAGGATTCATGCAGTGAATTGCATTTATAGGGCTGTCACCACCAAAGTACCTGAACGCTGAAGAACGTGTTTTCCCATATGGAACTTTTCACTGTATAATTCTTCGTAAATTTTGAACCAGTGGTTCTGTGGCTCTTTCTACTTCAGTTTTAGTTCTATAATTCATTAACTTTGATTTTAGCTATCATCTAGGAATGATTTAAATAAATTCCCTTGCCATTTGAAGAGACTCTTGTATCCTTACTTTATATGATCTCAACACTGGTATTTTTGCACAAAAGAACAGATTGAGTTAGAGGAGTTAGAGGAATAATGTGAGTCCATACAAAACACACAAGATTGGCTCAGTACGCATTCCTATTTGCTCCTGCTACCTTGGAAACAAAGGATGGCATGACAACAAAAGCAATTCAGGAAGAAAGGTTAAACCTCACAAACATTCAAAATGTAGTCTTGTGGGGGAACTCTTTCTTAGTATTTCGGAATGGAGTTTCAAGTTTTAGCATACATAAGTAAGAATTGTCTGTTTGAACCTCATCTGTGGTTGAAATCAAGACTGATAACTGAAAGATATAAAAATGTCATTTTGATGGAACAACACTTTATAAATGTTAAATTTTTAAGAACAAAAGAAAAAATGTCTTGGGTCTCTCTGCAGCTAAAAATAATTTTTTGTCTGAGCCGTTCAAGTTTTTTGGAGAAATTTTTGGTCAAAAGTTTCCTAAAAACATGTCAAGAGTGTTTCTTGTACATATGGAATTAAAGGTAGGGACCATAAAAAGTTGGGTTTGCATGTACAGCAATGCTCTTAGCTAAGTTGCTACAATTTTTTTTTTTTACCCCTGCAGTGCTGTGTAGCTCGGCATGGTAGAGCAGTGAGTGTATCACATGGCTTGTGCATCATCTCATGAAAGGTTCTGGAAATTGTCTTGGTCCTTCTTCTGTGTCCTGATGGGTCTTCTAACTGAAGTTGGGGACAGCAACCCTGCCCATGAGCAACACCATTAATGTTCTTCTAAGTGTGATTTTTTTATTATTATTATTTTATCTTTTTTACTTATACTGCTCCCTGTTTTGTTTTTCAGATATCTAGTCTGCAATTGTCTCTGTGTCTTGATTTCCCTAATAACCCAGTTTAGCCAGGGTGAGGATATTAGAGGCAAATGTCAAACCATGTCAAAAATAGTATGCTTGAGCTCACATTCACAATGAGTTCTCTGTAGAAGGGTAACAACATAATAGTTCTTCAGAACAATTAATTTTAAATATTTCTTTTCATAAGAAACTAACTTACATAGGTGTGAGTTCTCAAATTCATTAATACTATGTTTTGCTCTTCAGTTAGGTCGTTCAAAGGCTATGCCAAAAAAGAAAGAAAGAAAGTATTTATTTTTCGAATAAACACTTCTGGTGTAGTTTGAAGGTCTCTTTATTTATGCTGAGGCAGCAGTGAGGTGAACAAACAGTGTTTGCTTCCCTTTTCAGTTCATCTTCAAGAAGGGCTTTTCTTATTTGGTTAGACTCTTTCAGTTCAGTCACCTAGCAACTTCTAAGGGCCTTTGATTCAAACATTAATCTCTAAATGCAAAACCAGTAAGAAAACAAGGGTCCTCAGACAAGCTAAACTGAAAAACTATGAGTCTTGAAGTTAGCTGCTACAACTCAGTAACGAGCCATCAGAATGATACTTTAATTCTTAAATACACATTTCCAATAAGGACAACAATTTTTAAGGTTTTTAAAGCCATTTGCAGGTTACCATGCTATTAAATGTAGTTTGGGAAACACGCAGATGTTATAATATTATGTCTCTCCATATGTCCACATTTTTCCTGAATTAAGATAACCTGATACCAAAATACATGTTTAAACTTCTTAAGTCCAAGCTAGAAAAAGTTTCCAGCAAGAATTTAAATATTTGCACTGTCTTCTACATTTTCAGAAGGACTTGCATTAGTTTGATTCCAATTTTAACAACTACATCTTCATACTCAGACAAGCTTTTCTGCAACTGTCAGAAAGAAATTTGCCTTTTTCTTGCCACACAACAGTGAAGTGCTAAAATTCAGCAGATAACAAAATGTCTTACAAGTTAGTATTAGCAGACCTCAACCTATATTTAGAAAAATATACGAAGAGGAAAGATAGGACACGGAATGTCAAAAGTTAAAGAAAAAAACCATAAGAACTATTATGGTACATAGGATCTATCTTGGAACTGTCACATGCTACATTCCACTGGTATTAATTCATTTTAAAACTTAGACATGAGCATCACTTGGACAGTATGGTCAATAATTATTTTAAAAAAAAACAGTAAATGTGTCTATCCTGTCCATTTGTCCATATTTCAGAACACTTGAATGTTACATCTCTAAAGTATTATAAAATGCATAATAGAAAAGGGCATTTGTTATCTTCTTAGTATAAATTTGAAACTTCGAATTGCTAAAGAAAATGAGACAAAATTTTATTTAACTCCTCCAGTTTGCATCAAGGCAGTTCTCATGTAAGAGGCTTCCAGTGCAAGAAGCTTTTATTTGTCTTTCATGGTTGTACCTGTCACAGCAGCTTGGCATATTGCACTGAACTAATGATGAAAATGGCATAGCGCTGGAATCTGTCTGCTCAGCTCAGCAGAAATGTCCATTGCTTCAAGTCCATTGCTTCAAATGGTTCTTTGTTGTTTTAAAATTAAACCCGCATGCATGGTCTTCTGCACTGGAATACGTGTTAAACTGTATGGGTGGGTTTTTTTCCTCCTACTGCCAATGCTACAAAACGTTGCAATTTGGAGAGATGACAGTCCTTTCATCCCCTTACCTAACAAAATCACTTACATTTGAGAAATACCTTATTAACTTCCTCTGTAAAGCGATGACTTTGTGGCCAGAAGTAAGAAAATGCTTAAAATGTCCCTCGGTAAAACTTTTAATGATTGCCTATGTTCCCTATGAATCACTGAAGTGTTTTATGTATTAGTGAAAGGGGAGAAATCTCAGGGGTCATCACACCCTAAAAACGATGACCCTGACCGACATCGCACCCTAAAAATCCTTTAGTTATTTTGATCTCTTTGTAGGTCCTTCTTTTCTTACTGAAGTATTGAAACATTCAAACATTTCATATTTGTGATGCAACTTCTTTAGAATGATGTTTAGAACAAGTTTATTACTGGAAAACATACAGTACCATGCTTATGATAATATGAAATGTTCATTTAGCAATCTATAATGGAAATTGGAGACTAGTTAAAAAGGGGACAAAATTAGTCATTCATACAACCATATTTTACAAAAAAAATTATTTGTTTTGCATGCATTTCTTCACAATGCTTACCATTATAATTGCGCTGTTAAAATGCTTTAAAATAAGTATTTCAGGATATAACTTTGTTAGACCTAAACCAAGAATCCCTTGAAAACTTCTTTACTCTGTAGCACCTAGAATCTGGCTGTAACAGATTCTTTGCTGCTTACAAACTTCCTGCCACCTGACATTTAACTGAAGTGGATGAAAATTCTCCATCCAGATAGATCCGTAGCAGGATACAGCTGTCAGCAGAACTCTATTGAATTGCATTCCGTGACAAGATTTAGACTGGCCCATTAAAACGATACGCATCAACTCCTTCAGAAACCACAAGCAAGTCGTCTTGTGTTTCAGTTACAGACTTTTAGTTTTTATATTTTCCCTGGATCATTCTTAAGACTGAATTATTACAGCAGAAAATTAAGTTCAGAGTTTATCCTAACAGTTTCAGTATTCCGTTTAGGAAGCCAGATGCTGTTCAGCAGATAAGCAAATTACCCAAACAATATAGATATAATCTTAGATACAGACCCTCCTCTGGTATAATCCTTTTGTAGATAACACTGACATAAAAGGAGCTGTGATCAGCCACACTAAGAAAGGATTTGCTGCCTTAGTATTGAATACATTTTTGAGAACACGATAAGGGAAAAAACCCAAACATGAAGAGCCAAAGGATTGTAGTCGTCATATTTTTCCAGGAAATTACTTAAACTAGTGTGAAAGAGTATTATTCATTATGGGACTTGGGTGAAGGAAAATATACAACTATATATTCTGCAGTAAAATTCTTTTTCAGGCTGTCAAAGGCCATGAATGAAACATTCATACTTTCAATGAACATGTTGTCCCTGAAGACAGTCATGTTTTCAGCAGACTAAAAATAGTAGTTGAAAGAATGGAAAAGGGTATTAAGTGTATTAAGTAAAGGAACAAAAATTTCATTTTACAAAGCATGGTTTATTTCAAGGTTTTACTGTAACACAGCTCTGGGATATTGTTTTGTTGCATTTTCTGTGTGCATGTATGTGCTGGAAGGGGCCCGTGAAGTCCTAAAATGCCATCACTGGATCAAAGGTCTGAAAAATATTTTGGCAGCAAAGTCATTCTGCTCCCACAAAGAAAGCACAGAGGGAGAATAATTACTACTGTGAACTTCTGCATCTTGAATTGAAGTGAGCTAGCTATCCATCCTGGATGACACAGGGTACTTCTTCCCTATTTTGCCCAGGCATTGCAACAGTAAAGTCCTCGTGCTTTCCTTTGGTTTGGAAACCTGGGAGACTTTTTAAAAGCAGTTTTCAATCACTGTTTCTGTTGGGCGTGACACGGAGAAGGGATTGGAATAAAAGAGGTTAACATTACAAACTGATGATCTCTCTTGTATAAAAACCTATTATTCAAACTGGATATTCCATAGAGATAAAAGTATCCTGTAAGTGACCCACAATATACAGTGTACACTGTACCTCTTTATTACATTCTTGATACAAACAATACCTTAATAGTTTAAATGATTAAAACAAAATTTCATTAGCAGGAAGTAATCAGTGAAATGCATCCTCGCTTAAATCTGCTAAATCTACTAATACTTTTTGGCTTTTAGTGCTCACTGACGCAGCAGTGTAAATGTGATGTAGCATGCAGTCCAAAAGCTGCTTAGGCTCTTTTAATCTTAAAATCATGAAATGATGCATCTACCCAATGTGTTGCTTCATTTGAGGAACGGGTTCCTTGCTACAAATGAAAACCTATCACATGAACACAGATTTTCACCTTGAGATTCAAATTCTTTAGCAGTTAATCTACAAATTGCATTGCTAATCTGTGTATTAGCTGGCTACATCTAGGCATTTCACAAGCCATACAAAGAGAAAATATGTTAATTCTCCACTTGAAAAATGATAATAGCAGAAGTTATTTTCATCTCATCATTTCTATGCAGAGCATGCTGTGAGAGTGCAGCCTGGTTTGTGAACTTGTGAATTTACAGGCAGTTTGTAAAGTTGGACACATCTGAAAATATTAAACTTTTCCATAACATGAAGATGTTAAATGCTGATAAAAACATACATGTAAATTGAACTTCTTATCTTATTTGTTCTAACCTAGTATTTTGTAAAAGGTAGTACGATTCATAGGTAGCAGCCACTATCTTGTCTAGTAGCCAAGAGCCAAAAAATCTGAAGTCCTGAAAACAAACATTTAAATGGACAGAGGTTTCCTGTGGATCATATTAAGCCTGTGATAAGTGCTCCACATAACTCGGTCTCAGAGAACACGGAGTATAAACTGCTTTTCATTAAATTCAGTGATTTCAGTTAGAAAACTTAATGACAAAGGTTGCAGCCAGGAAAAGTTGAGTATATTTTCCCCATTGGATAGAAAAGAGGCAATTAAGCCATCATCTAGGTCAATGAATGAGTCTAGACACACTAATAGCCACTAGGGAATTTGCATCTATTCTTCCAGCTTGCATAGTATGTCCAGAAATGGGTCCAAAAAGGGAAGGAATGAACTGAAAATACTGAAAGTCAATGTGCTCTATTTATAGGGGACTTTGGTTTGACTGTCCTTCCACACATGCTGCTTGGTCCTAAATGAGCTTTCTGCTGCGTTGTCTGTATATGGAGTGAGACATAAAAGTTGACATGATCAAATGCCTAAGCACTTGCTATGTAGAAGGAGGACAGCACTTAGACACCAGAATAAAGATGAAACAGTTTTTAACCTGAAAACCCTAGGAAAGAAATCTTCAGTAAGTGTCCTCCTAATGGAAACCAGAAGGCAGGAGGCAACGCATTAGTTCTCGTTTGGTCACACCAGCACAGGGAATTCTCATTGTTGCTGCAGTGTGCTCAGACAAAGGAGCCAGATGCATCAGCTTCAGCCAAGTAACAGTAGCTGGCTCTAAGCACAATGCATACACAGATTATCCTATTAATTTAAACCTTATTTTACTTTAGCCAACATATAGGGTGAGATTAATCCATTCACATTTAAATGCCAAGACTGTAAATTTTAAACTCTGAGAGATGTCTTGAATCCTTTTATAGCCTATGGAGAGAAGTGGACTCTCCTCAGATGTGATTAATCTCATCCTAAAGCATTTTTTTGGAAGAGTAGTATCCATCTCTTCTCATGGGGGACATTTCCACATGATGCAGGCATTTTGCATCAGGATGTGATAAAGCACTTCTTTTCAAAGAAGTGCTTGCTTCCCTCCATTGATTATAAAGCAATGAGCTCAAACAGGTATGATCTCTGTAAATGTCTAACGTGGATGAGAGAAATCCCACTGGTGTTCATTTATAAGTCTGTAATAATCGGGAAACCCAAGACAATCCTCCCCTCCTACTGTAACTTGATGAATCCTAACGCTTCAGTCAGGACGAGGGGTAACATTTTTATTTACAAAGAAAAGTCAGCTGTAAACCAGGAGAGAAACCAAGTCATCTGTCGCTCAGCAAAAGTGAAGACCTGGATTTATGTTTTAACAATAGTGTCCATTAGCTTAACAGGTAGGAGAGCTCTGCTGACTTCGTATTTGGAGGAAGCCGGGAGGGCATTAACACGAACGTATTAACACAAATGTAAGCACTATGCAAAGGAAGCCGTCACGTGAACATAAATGCTTTTTCCTCTTAAAGCAAAACAGACTTTATTGTAAATTCCTCGCTAACAGAATGATAAACATGTACAGCATTACTGGAAGTAGAATTGAAATGGACAAAGTATGCCTGAGAGGGGAGTCATTCACTGAAGAGGCTGAAAGCCTTTTGAGTATGCTGAGGTTTTAATAATTCTTGTATCAAATCGAATAACTACCCTGAAGTAGGAATAATTTTCCACATTAAAAAGATGGCATGGGGTTTCATTTCTTTCTTCTTCTACCATAGACCATTTTTAAAACCATTTAACAAAGCCTCACATGTAAGATCCTGCAATGAAGAGGCCAACATAAAGCATGGCAGGCCAATTTGTATTGTACAAAAGCTCCTGAAAACAAGCTAAAATATGCCTCACTGTAAATCAGAACAGCATGTGCCAGCTACTGTCAAAACACCACAAGGATAATGGAAGTGCGTCAGGTTTTGGTTGCATCTTACTTCAAAAATTGAGCTAGTTCATGCAAAACATAGACTGTTACAAAGTTAAACTCTTACTTATGTTAACTTACGTTATTTATATATGTTAAAAAATAACTTTTTTATTTCTGTTTGGTTTACATTGAATGTAATTTACAAATTTACTAATTTGTAATTTACAAATGCTATTAAGTGTAAAGAGCCACTATTTTGATCCACATAGGTTTTTTTGAAGGTGTAGGTCTGGCCCTTTTCATGAAAAGCATTGTTTTCTTTTAGTAACCATTCTAGTGAATTCACAGTACCTTATTTGTCCCTAATCAATAGATATCAGCCTCCTTTTTTGCCTCTCTATGAGGTTCGGTGATTCACCGTCTCTTTTGAAGGGAGCAAAACTACAGCAGACAATGTCTTACTTCAGAAGACCATTAGTCTAATCAATATTCTTCCATATTCCTTATATGCAACATGGTTTGTATTTATCAAATCTGTTAATAGCATCACTAAACAAATTGCACGATGCAGCTGCGTTTAACAGTATAGCTGAAAGGGAATCCATCTTTCCTCTTAGGGTTTTAGGACTAGTAACTTTTTGATGCAGCGTTTTAGTATAGAGGGCAACTCCGCAGTCCATGCGGTGAGGGTTTTTCAGTTAGCAGCCGTGTCCTCGGCTGCAGTGCAATAAGCAGCTGAGTGTGTGCCATGTTCTGTGGAAAGGCTTTCCTTACTGTACTAGACACTGGGAACGTGCCTTGCGATGAAGGTTTGTTTTCTGCAAGCCATATAAGAACTTGAAGTTGTTATAAACGTCTTGCCAGTAAAATAGCTTATTTTTTTGTCTTATTCATGACAGCAAAAGTGGAATTATGGAAGAACTAAAGGAGAGCTGAATAACAGATTCAGCCAGAATTTCTTAGTAACGTAATATGTTCTTATTAAAGTATTAAAACCCCCAAAACCCCCCCAAAAAAACCCAAACAAACAAAGGAAACCCCCAAAACCAAACTCCCAGAAATGTGCATATTCCTTTAATGCGTTATTTTGAGCTTCCATTGAAGCAGATACACTTTTAGCAGATTGACTTAAATGCCAATTGGGTAATAGAGCAAGAAGAAAAGCCATAATCTTTTTCTTTAGAGCAGAGAGTCATTGAAAGCTGAAATATGACTAATTACCACAATTGAACTTGTGAAACCCCTTGCATTTGTTAATAGACTTACTGTGTTAATGTCTTTATGAATGGGTGTAAAATCCAAGCTAAAAAAAACCTTTGTGTACTTTTAAGACGTAAATATGATCTTTTGTTTTTCCTCACAAACAAATAAAAATGCATGAAATACCAGTTTACGCTATGTAGCAGCCATTTAAAATAGAAGTTTACAATTTTTCGTGGCTTTTCTACAAAAGCTTAAAGCAATTGAAATAGTATCTTCTAAAAAAATCTGTTTTACAGAAATACGAAAGTTCTGTGATAAGAATGAGACTCCATTATGCAGCAGGGAAATTAACTGTGAATTCCTGATTGCAGTAATACCTGGTATTGCTAGTAGTAGTAGTAGTGTTAGGTGTTGCTTAGCAGAAGTATGTCCGAGAAGAAAATGTAAAAAACCCTCTTAATTCTGCAGTTGTACTGTAAAGGCAGTACAGAGAAGGAAACAAATATAAAGGCATTGAAATAAAGAAACTGGGGCGCTCTCCTCAGCAGCTTCAAGCACATTGTCAGCACTGCACATTTGTAAAATAATAGAGCACATTTTTTCTGTTCCTTTTTTGTTACTCATCTTCAATTTGTTCCAAATTCTGAGTCACTTTCATAAATCTGTTTCTAATGAGTTTTATCCAGTCAGTGAGTTTCAGAACAAATACATCCATTGGTTTTTCAGCTGTAGAATTTCAGCTCACCAATCACATCTAATGTAACTCAGGCAGCCTCTATTTTTTTCCTAGAATTTAACAATTGATATTTCAAAGCACAGTCTTTGACTTCAGAGGTATATAATGTTAAAACAAAGGAGTAGCAGGTGGCTGGGGAAATGGGACAAAACCTGAAACAGGAATTTTCCTGTCTGGTCTCCGTCGTGAAGATGCTGAGCCTTTCTTGGTGAAGACTATGGTGCTGTTCCACAACCCAGGTAAAGTGCTCCAAGTTGGAAGCAGTCTGGTCCTGCCCTGGAGCTGCGGTTCATGCAGTTGCCTGGCTAATTGTCTGCACACCAGTCCTTTCTGGTGCAGGAACTTGCATTTTTGCTGTGTCAGCATGTAAGCACCAGTAATGTGCCAAGGAGGGAATCCTTGAATAAGCGCCCTTGCGCCCACTCAGCTAAGAGTGCCAGCAAAAAGAAGGGGCTGGTCCAGGGCAGGAGTAAGCAGCTGGGGAGTGGGGCAGGTACCGGAAACATTTCTTTGAGCAGTGATGCTGGTTTATGCCTGTACGAAGTAGATATGAAACTACAGAGTAATGTTCCTGTCTGTAGTAGAGAATTTGACAAGTCGAGGTTGTTTAGCTTGTTTTCTGTCCCTCGAGCACAGACAGCCTGTGTCATAGGAGAATTCTTGCTGCGCTGAAACTGTAGACTTTAATTGTTGTAGGTTTGCTCTCCAATTTGGAGGGATGTTTTTACCCAGACTAGTGAAGAAACTAATTTTCCAAAGAAACTTTCTATGGAAAGACTCTAGCTGGAGTGTTTTGCGACCTCTTTACAAATTTCTCTCCCTCTCCTGGTCATTTGCCTAAGACACAGTTTAGTCCCATTTTAACATTCTGCACTGAATTTATGAATGACATATTTGCAAATTAATCATTACAGCTTTAAAGCAAAGTTCCTGCCACGCTGAAAATTCATGTTGCATCCAGGTATTAGTGGAAGTTTGATTTCTTATATAGTAGATTGTTGATGGATGATACTATTCTGTATGTGGGATGCACTTTTTCAAATTTTGGAGCCTGAAATTAGTTCTACATTTATTATACACTTCAACATAATTCATGTAGAGTTCATCTGTTTGCATGCCAGTTGGAATCTACTGGAATTTGTTTTTTTCCATCCACTTCTGTAACAGTTCCACATTGTTTACAGAGAGAACATGCAGTTTTATATAAATCACTTGCTTTCATACAGTTTTACTGCATTATATTACTCCATTTGTGAAGGATTTAAGCACCCTGCAGTGTGCAGCATTAAAAGGCATAAAATGATTGAAAATATAAACTATTTTTGGCTGAAATAATGGCATACTCACAATCAGAAATATTAAACAGCATTTAAGAAGTGTGAGAGAGATGTAATGAATGAGCTGCGTTATATAAAAGGGCATTATTCAGGCTATTGATTATAAGGACTTAAATCCAAATCTTGCAAGGGAAAAAGTGGCTTTTTTTATCTTGCTCCAAACTAGCTATGGAATAATCTTTGTTACTAAACTGAGGCCTACTTTGCCAAGTACCGACATCGATCCATTACAACTTAGACATTCGACGGGCAATGCTGAATGTCTGAATTACACAACTCGGGAAGTAAGAGAAGCGTAAACATAGATTGTAGCACTGGGGAAAATCTTTAAGTAAGGTGACTTGCCTCAGACTTTCTGGATCAGGTACTCTGTTCAATAAACCTTGAGGTTTTGTCATCCATTCTCAGTGTTACCTGTTTCTCATCATCATTGTATGGGTTTCATAGCAGAGCAAAGAAATCTTGTCCCGTTGAAGTGCTTTAATTATGGTATCTATGTCTTTTCTCTATATGGGCTCATGGAAACTACTCAACAGTACCGCCTGCATATGTTCCTTTGCCGTGATCGTAGGTATTTTCTTGCGTTCGTGGCTGTGCACTTGCATGCGTGGATGCATGCAGTTTCGTTCTCGTACTAGTGTGGTTTGGAAACGTGGGACCCCCCTGCAACCACCTGCTGTGCTATGCTGCCTGGTAGAATGCAGATCCGGGTTTCATGCGTTGTCTAGTGACTAACTGCGCCCAGATGTCATTGCGGGGCTGGATGCCAGACTGAGTGTCTGGGTTTTGTTGGTTGGGTTTTTTTTCTTTCCCCCCCCTGACTCACTGGGGTGCTAGAAGAGTGCTACAGTTAAGCAGAGAGTCTAATGACATTTACATTTCTGACCTACACTTTCTTCTTCCTGGGGAAAAATAAAATAAGTCTATTTAACTTATCCAGATACCTAGCAGGGTGATTTATACTATGCCTCTAGCAATAACTTATCTTTTAGAATGAGTAGATCCACTAGTACTTTTATTGGTTTTGGAATAATACAGCATCCCAGGTATCCATAAGTGCATTGTGGAGACTTTGGAAAAGACTAATTTCTAATGATGTTAAATGCATATTATAAAAAGGCTGAATTGCTTTGTTGCACTGTATGTGAGAAGGGACAGTTAAGTTAGTGAGGGAAAGTACTTATTTTTTTATGTCAGAAAAACTTTAAAGTTCAAAAGACTGGTTTCAGCGGCTTCTTTTCAAGAAGTATTCATAAAAGTTTTATTTATTTTTTTTTAACACACATAAAAAATAGAGACATTTCTTATTTTACCTATTGGTAATCTGTCCTTTTAAAAAGTGTCAACTGAAATCTCAAATTTTGGTGGTTGTTTTCCTTACCAAGTTATAGATTTGTTGTGCAATTACAGAATGCTTTAATTTTTTCAGTTGCCTTTATGATCTCTTCTAAAGTGCTAATACGTCATACAGTAAAACTTGAATAAAAATAGTCTGAAAAGACAGTAATGACAGAAATTAATTTGCTTCACTTTTGGACTGTAGAACCTTTATGTATGTTCCATGGTGAGTAGGAATGAGTTGCAATCTCTTCTTTTTGGTTTTTTTTGGGTTTGAGTCATGGCTTACTGAGTTCCAGTCCCTTATTGCTGCTTGAAAATTCTTGGCCTTTTGTAAGTAATGTTCTCAGCTGAACGTCAGCTAACATATCCCTGACATCCATGCCTCATTTTTTACTTATGCTAATATATTGCTTTTAGTAAATATATGGGATAGGAAATAGTGTTTACCTTTCCATATCATGAGAGTACTATTCGTTCTGTCTGACATAAACTAAGAAATACTGTTTATATTGCTGCTTCAGTGACCTAAGAAAAACTGCACAAATGTGTCATGCCCATACAGTGGAAAATGCTTGTATACTATTTTCATAGTCAAGGTTCTGTATGACTTAATAGCAAGAATAGCCCTTATTCTTTCTAAGAACTAAGAATTCAAACGTAGGCTAAATTTTGGGGAGCATTTTGAGAAAAAGATCAAATTCTAGGAATGTTGTCTATGCTTAAAAAATGTTTTGAAATCTTTGTCAACCATCTAGACAAACTGAAGAAATCTCCTCAGTTCTTTGGCTTAATCATGCAAGATGGATTGAGTTTTAACATTCATATAGGTTGTTTTGCATGGTTGCTTTATCTAGTATAAATCTAGCATGAATCTAGGCTGCTGTGGTGGTCTTGTAGTTCTGTTTTTGTGCTACATGAACTTTCACATTCTGTGGATTGAGCTAGGTTGGGGAAGTGCTCCAGCTAAAACCTAACCTTGCCAAAAAAAAATTGATGGCATAAATGTTAAGACATAGAAGCAAGCAGGCAAGGCCACTGGTTTTGACAGCAATGTGCCATATGTCAAATTAAAGTGGTCACTTAACCATGACTTAAGAAATCATCACTATGTCAGCTCTGCGTGCTGATGCAGTGTTTCTCTGAGAGTGCAAACGTTTGAGCTGGCAAAGCCCTGGGAACTGAGATGTGTAAACTAAGAAGGGCTCTCCATGAAGGCCTAATGCTGAATTAGTAGACTGATGGGTACAATTAGTTCAGTTTTCCTCAAATTTTTCAATGCTGAAAATGTACCTTTAACTTTAAAAGTTACAGTGACTATGTGGTGACAGATTCCGCTGACTGTTGCCATACTGGTTTTCCTGCTGCAAATCTCCCATCTCAACTACTTCTTTGTTTTGAAAATTTTTTTTCTTTAAATGGTTTACTGCAAATGTAAATAATTCATTCATAATTGAATGACATGTTTCCATGGTTTCATATTTTATTATGTATGTACTACCTACCTCTGAACCCACAGGTATTTCCTATAAATACCACTTTTGCTATTTGGAATGAATTACTGTAACTTATGTCATTCACTCAACCATGTAATTTTGATAATTACCAAACCCAAGAAATTAATCTGCTTGTTATGAGTAAATAACCTACCCTTCAAACATACTGGGGAAAAAAAATCTTTTGCCTATTGGCTGAGGGTGAATTTTCTTAATTCTGTAATTGGTTTCTCTATGTCTGTGTTGTCTTATGTGTTGTCTTACATTGGCAATACATTTCTAACTGTAATTGGTCTAATGTGAGTTCTATTTTTTTCTGTATGCTGTTTTTCTTCCTGGGAACTTGCAGTTACTTTGGGATGAAACTATGTTTTCAGTGACTCATGAGAGTAGGAAAGTGATATTGAAGTTTCTAGCAGATGACCCTTTAATAAGATGTATGTATTTGGATAAGACTAGCAACAAATATTGGGCATCTGTTGAGTAACATAAAAATAATCAAGAAAAAGAGCAACAGGAAAAATCTTAGATTAACAAAACCTCTTCAGTTTCTTGATATAATACTACTACTGAAACAGAATGGGTGGGTAAGTTTAAAAACCCCAGCCTGAACCCTTTGAGAAAAGTGTCTAAAGTGATTATCAGTTGGTTTTATTAGTATCCCTCATGTCCAAAGGAGCTGAACTTTCTCTTTTTCCTCTGTATCCTTTGAAAATTTCAGCCATATCTTTTGAACCTTTTTATTTTAAAATGCTTTTTGCTATTCAAGCCATATTTTTGACAGGTTAAGAGAGGCAGAGAATAATTATTGCTATAAAAAAAATTAAAATCTGTGTTTTCTTGGAATGGAACTTCTGGAGGCCTCAGGGCAAGCGGCTGCTGGCTCTTTGATCGTGAAGTTGTAGTCGTCCAAAAGCCTGGAGAGAAGAGGAGGTGAGAGGCTCGTTACCACAGACCAACACGAGTTGCTGTTGTGTGACACTTTCTTCTGATATACAGCCCATCCCCTACTTTTACATCTTCTGGTGGGTCACTGTGAAGGTATATATTGAGTAATCTGGTAATCATCTGTCAGGTAGAAGTCTTTCAACTGTAATAACTATACACTGTAGAATTCTGTATTAAGCAATTTCTTAGCACGGTATGTAACTCGGCACTGAAGGCCGTGCTACTGTAGCTACCGACTGCTGCCCATCCTGGGTCGATGCAGTCAATGCCAGTTGGTGTTCACGTATCTTTAGTATCTTCCCTTTTGTTAGCTGATTGGACCATTATTTTCATATAAGTTATAAATTAACAGGACTGTAATGTTTATGTATTAATACGTTTTTTGTGTTCAGGAAAAGAAAGCTGCCAAATTAGAGCTAATGTAGAATAAATTACCAGATCTGCACCTTAGTAGTCATCACAATCCAGCACCAAATGGGAATGTCTATGTATCTTCTAACTAAAGATACTACGTGTTGCACTGCAAATACAGTAATACAATAAATACTGACAATTTCATTATATCCAAATGATTTGGTTTGGCGTCAGCAAGAGACTAAATAATGCCTTTCAAGGGTTTTTTGTGCCTTTAGGGCACAAAATTAATATCTTTCATTTTTAATGCAGTCATTTTAGCACAGAATAGACCATAGGACAGGCTACAGAATTGATTAATTGTGCAAACAAAAATGAGCTAATTGTTGCACTTTAAAGCGCATTTAGATAGCAAGTTTAACTCTTAGAGATAATAATTGTCATTAAGCAATACAAGGTAAGTTTTTTGTGACAAGATTTAAGAAGTTTTATAATTATCTTTTGATTTAGGCCTTCCCCATGCTGAAAGAAACTAGAAAGAGCAAATGAAATTGGACTGAAGAGAAGGAAGTGTGTCTGGGCTGGTGTTTCTGTGGATCAGTATCATGATTTTCTTCATACTTAAATTTATATAATTCTATACCAGGCATAAACATTAAATGGCACATAACTTCTGTTATAACATTTGCTTTGTGGGATTAGATCTTTCGTCCTTTAAAATGAAGTGCTCTCCTTTCTTTTAAAAATAAATGAAGTAAATGTGCAAGGCATGAGTATTTTGCTTTAATACATCTGAAGCCCCATTACACTATTCTGGAATCATGATTATGTGAAAGTTAACGTCAAAGGATTCTAGCATCTTTTTAGTGACTTTTGCATATGGAAATAAATGTAGAATTAGGTGATTATCCTTGTTGTATTAGCAATTGTGAAGTAATTATCTTATGAGGATGGTGTCCAAACAGGTATCAGAGGAATTTTATTTCTTGGAGTTTAGTACTTGGGATATGGCTCTGTTCGTATTTCAAACAGCTTGTTCAATGTCATCCTGGCCTCACTTCTTCTCATCCTGAAGTAAAATAAATACTGTCTTTTGGCAATAATGCAATTAGTGTGTGGACTCTGTTTACTGGCAAGTAAGGTTCATTAATTTTGTTAGTATGTTATAAGGTTTCTCAAACACAACTGAAAGCCTGGACTTGAATTCAAAATATTCTAAAATACTTAATGTTCAGCTCTTGGCATTCAGATCTGGCATTTCACTTTTTATATTTGTGTCCATACAAATCATACTCGAAGAAATAAATGTTTGGTTTACAGCCACCAGTAGCTTGATATCATTAAATTATGAAGTAAAGTGCTGAGAAAAACAAGCTATAACATTAGTACTAAAATATTCTAAAATATTTCTAAAAACCTCACAGTAAACCTTACAGCTGTACTAGCACGTTCTCTGTATTTCATCAGTTTTCCGTGTTTTGAGCTGTGAACAGATTCAGACATTACTGTGAAGCGTGGCGCAGGCTGTGTTAAATTGACCGTGTGGGTGATTTAACGTGAGATGAAAGATTAAGAAATCACGTAAGTCTTTCAGACATTTGTCTTCAGTGCATTAGGCATCTTATGACTGAACAATGAAGTCCTCAGCTTGGTTGGCAGTGAGGAGCAGCTCTGGCCACAGCAGCTTCCCGGGCCAGGGCTCCATCGAGCTGGTCCTGGGCTCGGTGGACGGAGGCTAAAGTGGAAGAACGTGGCGTGCGATGGCAACTGGGCTTGTAAGAGCAAAGCCCTTGTGATTGCTCTTAGTTTTAGTGAAGGTTTTACTCATTGAGGACCTCCTTGTTTTTTCGTGCTGGATGATGTGCCTGGGGTTCAATGAGACCGTGTCTTGTAGCATTGGTAGAGGCAGTTACCATGATTTTCCAAAAGCTCTTTGCTTTCTGTTGGCGTCCAGGATTCCAGCTGTATTACAAAACAAAATCAAACCCAACAGCTGCATTTTGGCAATCGGTTTCAGCTTGTATCCTGTCGTTTTGTACAGTCTGAAAATATGTACAGCCTGTGCTGCTTCCCACTGCTCGCTTTCTCAGCCCTTTATTTTTGCGTTAGGTAATACATCAAACTGAAGGCGGCTGCTTTATTTAAGACATCCCATTTCTGGGATTAGGGCCATTGCTGAATTAGTTGGAAAATCTGAAGAACTAATGTTCAGTGTCCACAAGAAACATTTGTGGGCTTTCATATTTTGTTAGTTCTTTAATTGAAAGAGCCGTGCTGTTCCTTGCTGATGTGCTTGTACACAGCTACAAAGCAGATGATAGCAGGCACCTGGAGTGTCTTTGTCACTGGCATACAACACGTTAAGATCAGCAGATTTTTAAACTAAAGTGAATTCATACTACAGAAGTGATATAAAAAGTCTGTGCTTGTGGGTCATCTTTTTTGCTGTTACAAGTTCTTGAAATAGCTATTCCAGCACCGGTTTTGAAAGATGACTTCTGGGTTTTTATTCATTTATAAAATGGGACACCTCAAAGGGGAGAGATTAATAGCTTTGTGAAATTTTAGCAAGGACTTTACACAGAAACGGTGATCTCTATCTTTTAAAAAGTACATCATTAACAAGTAGGTTGAAACAGTGTTGAATACTTCATATGACATTAAATACTTTAATATTTTGAAACTCTTCCCCAGTTTTCCAAACATTGCACTACAGTTTTAGGGGAAAAACCAATATCATGTACCTTCTTTTCCCTGTGATGGAAGGCAGAAATGACAAATCTGGTATAGTATGTGTCTGAAGGTAGTATTCAGACAAATCTGAATATATTATGTGAGGTATTTTACTAAATCCAAACTGTTTTAAAAATGTGTTACATATATAGCTGCAGGTATATATTTATAACTTTATCCCACTGTACTACCAGGTCTGCTGAAATTGTTCGGGTAAATGCAAATGTATATGCATTCTCTGCCAGGCGTACAGACTGTATTTGCACACTGTTGTAGATCTTGCAAAGCCAGCTTACCGGCGACATCCATCTGGTTTATACTTAGTGTAGAGGAGTTAATGACCTGAGTAGTTAAGACCGTCCAGACGATCTGTATAATCCTTTCACACAAATAAGATATTGTTGCAGTTAACCGTTACTTTCTCTTCAATTTTTAAAAATATGTAGTAGAGATCTTATCTCTGTCCTCCCCCCTACTTATTTAGCCGAATTGAACTTGACAAACTTGAAAAAGAAAATCTGTGCAGCAAGGTCAGATGTATGAATTTGAGGATACGCAAACCAATTATTGACTGGTAGACTTGGAGCTTAGAAGTAGGAATCAGCCCTAATTTATCAATATCGATTTCGTGTAGTCTGTATACTTTGACTTCAAGGTAGGTCTTTGGCGCTGCTTGGGGAAGATGGTTTGAGGTTTGCAGAAACTGCAATGAAAATAAAGATAATCCATGAAGCAAGCAATGTGTAGCACTGTGCAGATTAGTGCTGTAAAGGTGCTGTGTCACCCAGTGGTGTTACAAAAGAGCTTTAAGAAGCTTAGTAACAGGTTAAGGAGGTGGGGAGAGACGGTTGTTTTTCGTACAGACTGGAACAGACTGTATCTCGCTGGGCTGTAGACTGTTCTAGTGAGAAAGGTGGTGTAAATGCCAAGTGGAAAGATTGCATATAGCCATTGTAAGCGTTAGCCTGGGTACTCTCTTGAGATAGCACTCTCTTCTAGATGGGGTGAAACATTGGCAGAAAAACTAGCTGATGTGTTATAAATTATATATGTTGAAAAAGTTAGGGTAATGTAATTTTTAAAAATTCCCTGTGGATTCAGTATGCTAATAACATTGAAAGGTAGCGCTTCTTCTGACTTGTGTTTGTTTTAGAATCTACAGCCTTGTTTACATTTAATATAAAAGGGATTTTCATTATTTTTTTATAAGTTATAATCATATTCAGAAAAGGAGAAAGACAAGGATTGCTAAATCCTATTTCTTAATTGTTACTCTTCTTTCTCTGGAAATATTTCCTGTTCCTGCGTTTAATCTATTCCTAGTAAATTTATTTCAACAGTACTGCTTATTTAAATAACAAATGTCGTTGGTATTTAAATGATTTGTCTATTTTGAAGTAGTACCCTATTTCTGTTTAATGTAATTGCTATATTTAATCTTAGAATGAACTAATGCATGCCATGTGACAAATTCATTCATTGCTTGGTGTTGTGCAGAAAACACAAGTCAGCCAGTACTGTGGGCCCCTTGGGGAAATTCTGTGGCCTCACTGAAAATGCAAAGCATGTGAAACAGCAACGTAAAAATTATGCAGTGCTCCAAGCTACTGGAGAGGCCCTTAAAGTTCTCTAGGATACTCTGAGAGTAATTTTGTGCTTGTTATACTTCTGTTGTAACTCCTTAGTCCAATTCAGAATCAGTTCTTGTTCAAAACCCAACAACAAAACCCAAAAGCAGAAACCCAACAACAAACATTGAGCGTACGCAGAGTAATTTCCCTACTGCTGCCAACCAGACCTCTTCTACCACTTCCTTTGGAAGAATCAATACTTGAAACCTAGAAACAAATTATGTAGGCAAGAATATGTATACCTGTCGTTGTAGGGCAACTAATTATGTCATAACAGCAGAGCCCCAGCTTTAAAGTTTGTTTAGAAGGGAAGATAATACATGATTTTTACAGCGGTTAAGATTTTATAAATTTAACATTTGAGTTGGGAGAATAGTCTTGACTACTACAAAAGTGAGTCAAAGATGACTTGAAAAAACCTCACTGATTTCTCTATAGACGATAACTGGCAGTTCAGTTGGACTCTTTTAGAAATGTATTCTCTCTGCCCTTTAGGTTTCCAGCTTAATTTGTTTTACTAAATAAATAAATACTGTGGTTAGTAGAGAGATTCATGTCTATTGGAAAGGCTCATCTAACCTGTTGTTTTTCTTCCAAAAGTGGGAGTATAAAAGTGATTTTTAAAAAATATCTGTTGGACTTTTCTAATAATTCCAAATTGTAAAGTATATGACTGTTGTGGTATTTTTACCCCTAGTTCTTTGGAATGCTTGTGGCTGTAGAGCTCTTCAGACACATGGCTAAATGATGTGTGGGTGACTGGGGCTCAACAATGGCTTTTCTCCTTTATAGATCATCTAATAGAGAAGATTGCTTCTGTTATTTATTATTGTAATATTTCATTTCTGTCTCACCAGTCTGTGTCATATATGAAAGCTACTAGTAACAGTATTTTTTAGCAGATAACTCTCACCCGACAATATATCATGATAACCTTCGCACATCACATAATTTAGAAAACAGTTTGAAATTTATGGCAGGGCCTTGTAACTCTAAATGACTGATGACTATATATATATTATTAATAACAACATGTTTTTCTCAGTACTGTGCACTGACGGAGAAGTGTTGGATAGAATGAATTGCCCTCCGTTATGTATCATAAATCCCACAAATCATGTAGTCCTCTTCTGCTTGTTTGTTCTGAGAATGCATTGAGTGCTCCTTACCACATTCTTCCTTGTTCTCATGATATCCATTTAGCTTTGTCTGCTCTCTGTAGCACTGCTGGGAGGATGGAGGGCAAGGGATCAGCCTGGTAGATGCGGCATGCCAGTGGAGAACTAGCAGTTAGTCTGTTTTTACAACACAAGGCCTGCTCTGTTCTCTCCCTTCCTCGCTGTGCCCTCCCCGCGCCCCCTCCCTGGGTTGCTGAGAGAGGATTTGTCTCCAGCCAGTCCAGAGCTGGAAAGGATGGAAGCTCACAACCATATTATATATACCTTAGATCAAAGTCATGCTGTCAAAACATGAAAATACTTCAATAATTTTCTTTTTAATTTTAACTGTCAGCCTCGAGATACCACTTGCTCTCAAGCTACTATGCATAATGTGTGCCAGCTCGCTTCTACTTATACTCTTGTTAAAATGTAAAGCAACAAATTTCCTGGCAGTCTCTGCAAAGTAGTGTAATATAACTTTCATTACAAGAAGGTGGTGAACATAATGTGACTTCTTAACAGCTGCAATAAGTGATGTGAAGCTATTAACATCTTTTCAAAACAAGTAACAAGTGAGAGGTTATTTTTCATCTCTGTTCCTAAAAAAATGGCATGTTATTTTAAGTGGATAACATTTTGTTTGCGCTTGTCTGAACTAAGTACGTGAATTCTCTAGCTTTGTGTTGCTTTGTGAAATTAAGACAACTTTAAAAACTAAAGCTAAAATACACTCGAATGGCTGGATTTCAAAATGAAAATTTGGATGTTAAATTTTGTGTGTGGAAATGGTGGCTGCTAACAAGGGATTTTAGTTCACTTTTATCCTTTTCCCTTTAGATTTATGATTCCATGAGAGTTGCCTATTCCATTGTTTATTTTTATGTCAAACTATTTGGTTCTCATTTGAGTATTCTCAAAAGGCGAGACAGGTCTGATGCTTTTGAATTGCTTCCGAAGGAACCAAGTTCTTTGGAGATAGGTAAACCCATTACAAATAGAAATGGGAAATAAAGGAAAAAGAATTGAGACTGTCGGTGTTGAGGTGCACACAACAGTCAGTCTATTAGTAGGCTGAACAGAAAGGTTTTTAAAAGTTCAGTAGTCAATATTGATAATTGAAGCCTTAATAAGTGACGTTTTTTGAAGTGTAGCTTAAAGTCCAAAAGGACAAATGCTGTCTGGTTTACTTATTTTGGCAGCTGAATTGGAGTTTCCATTGTAGTGTGATTAGCATCGTTTTCACGGAAGTTAGTAGCTAAAGTTCATAACCATAGAATGAGGCTGTAGCAAAGAGCAGCACTGTTTTTCCTACGTATCTATCTTGACACTTATGATATACCATATTAAAAACAAGGTCAACATTGTCTCTAGTTGAATGAATTCTTTAACACTCCATGAGAGGCTGTCAACTCCGAGATAGGACATGACTATGGTATTTCATAAATATTGCCCAGAATAGATGCTCAAATATGCAGAGTTTTTGTAACGTACACTCTTGCTGAATAAAGGCAGAGTTGGACTAGCCAGTCTAAGATCCTAATTTGAAAGGCAGGCATCAAGTGAAGCAGCTCAGTTCTACAACCTTTCCAGAGATATTTCTCAGAGCTTTTGCGTAGATTATTATGTTGTATTTTGCAACTGTATGATCACTGCATACAAAAGTAATTAGTTAACTTTTTGTTTTCTGAAGGATGTAACAGGATTATTTTTTTAATGTGATTTACTCCTGCAAGCATGAATCAGGCTATTGTCTTCAAGAGTGGAAGGTTTGGAACCAAAAATACAAATTGGAAGTGAAACATTTTTCAGCTGCAAGTAATATTAATAGCAGTTGCCATTTAATGATCGTTCAGTTGGTAGAAACAAACCATCGAAATGATAATTGTAGGATTCATTGGAATTTAGATTGATTAAGAAACTAGACGACCAAGTAGGCAGCATACATTGAGGCAGAACATTGAGTTCATGTGAAGTCGGCAGAGCTTATCTGGAATCAGTGGAGCAAAGCCCATTTTACTCCATTTGCCCAAAGAATAAACATATGCCATGTCAGAAATAGAACCGCTGGAAACAATTGCTGCATGAGATGATGATGGAAAATGGCTGGAGAAAAATAAATCAGGGTGATTAGACTTTAAAGCCAGACGGCTGACTTAAGGATGTAAATGAGGCCAGCCTGGCATTATGGTGGAACCATCGTTGTGTGCTGCAATGACGTGAAGGTGCACCTGATAACAGCTTTCTCAGCTCTCTTCATTAGGTGAAAGAAATTCATACACATTCTAAATGGGAAAGAGAACTGTTAAAGATGTCTCATGAAATGAGCTGTTTAGAAAAATTGAGATAATTTAATTTGGTTTCCACTGAAGTTGAGGAAATTCAGTGTTTACAATTGCCAATCAATTGAAATCTATTTTATTCTTTAGAAGTGTCCTTTGAAATAGTGTATTTTTATGTATTGGAAATGCAAAATTTGAAGTGTTCAGGGAATGTACTATCTGTAAAGAAATTGTGAATTACTTTTGAATCATTTCATTATAACCTCCCGACTCATTGCTTGATGGTATGGTGTTTATTTCAAGATTTTCACAATCTCAAATCTAGATTGTTCTGTTTTGTTGAAATGTGGACCAATTTTGAAATGTCTGAACTAAGCTTAACATTAAGAAAGAACCTGTAGCGAGGGTGAAAAGCTAAAATACCTGCTTCTCAAAGTAAGCGCACTCAAGCAAATTGTTCTTTCTATGTGGTTTGGGGGCACATGTATGACCTATGCTGTGTGACAACCTATAGCCTTGGTGACGTGACATAATTAAATTAAAATAAGCTTTCCTTATCTCAGAAAGAAAAAGTTCTTTCAGATCATTCATAAATTTTAAATGGGAGTCATACTGTAATCAGGAGCTAATTTTCTTTTCCCATTATCTCCTGCCATTCTGTGATATGAGAACACTTTGTTCTCCCCAACAGTCTTCACTCAGAGCTTTGGTTTCTCACAGAAGTAATTAACTAGTAAAGACACTGGATCTTCGTAGACATCTTCACCAAGGCATGCAGGTGAACAAATCCCATACCCAAGGATGGGTTTCATTCCAGCTTAACGTTCCCCATGTATGCCTCCTGCTCTTGCCTGAATGCACATTGGCAGTTCCTCTTACAGATAGGGATTTCGATTCAGGAAATGCGGCTTCATAGAATTGTTCACCCCACGCTATATTTTAACACTATGGCCTGTGTTAAACTTTAAGAATTTATCAGTGTATAGAGACTTTTGATTTTGAAATGTGCATGCTTATCTCCTCTTTAATTACATTGCTTACTTGATGTCTGCCTTTCTTGTGTGTCTTTGTTTAACATTAGGCTCTGCTTTCTTTCATCGACTTACAGGTGAAATATTTGACTATACGTTTTATTTCCTCTGTAATTATATTTGTTACAACAGGAAAAAAAAACCCACACCTATGCCATTCTAACTGTTGGTTTCCCTTTTCTTACTAGTTTGCTGTTTTGTGGTTCATAAGAGATGCCATGAGTTTGTTACCTTCTCTTGTCCTGGGGCCGACAAGGGACCTGACACTGATGTAAGTACATTGACATTTAATATGTTGCTTTTACGCATAGGTCTATGTTGTTGCACCTGACTGTGAGAATGCATTACAAACAGTATCAGTAGGCTCTTTATGACAGATAATTGTAGTCTTAGCAGTTTTTAACAGTTCTGCAGTGAATATTTTTGGACTTTAAAGATCTATTTTTGGTAAGAAAAGTAACCATGAGCGTGTGACCGAGATCAATATCCCTCAGAATGTGACAACCCTGAGGTGTTTACCCAAGCACAAAGTCAGCTTTTTATTTTTGTTTGCTTTATGTTGGATGTATTTGATATTAACAATTCCTGTGAAAGGCTGAGGCTTTTTATGAGCTTCTTATCTCAAGGTATAACTTCAGAATTTACTCTGGTCCTTGTTCTCTCTGCACACAAGGACCTATAGATGACAATTAGATGACAGTTTAATCTTGAGCCAGCTGGCTTATCTGAGATAGGTTTTTGAAACAATTGTATCCATGCTTGAGCTAGTGTACCAGTCTGGATACATGCAGTCTACCTTGCTCTGTCAATGCTTCTATATACACGTAGCATTTTTGGTCAACAGCTAGTTTTTACTTTCAACACATCGGCCTACATGGGGAGACTCATGGGCAAGAATTTTGTGTCACCCTGCTGAAATAATAAACTAATCTTGTTTGTTCACGTAAAAATAGCATTTCTTTGGTTTTTTTAAATTCCACTTTACAGTGAAGTAATTTAACATCTGCTTACGGGAACAATACATTCCAAGTGTTCTTTGTCTGAACGGCTCTGTTTTGTTTCTTATAACATATTCATGCTCTAGATTGTAGGCTATTATCTCTTCTGATGAGATGCACCAGAAGACTTTTCTTGCTAGGTTTAATGAGCTTCTCATGAATTGTTTTAATATGCTAGCCATCAGATCAATGAACAATATATGGCAGAAGCCGCAAGGGGTTTTGGAAAATTTGAGATGTTAAAAAGTTTTCTTATTTTTAAATTTAAATACAGGGAAATGTCCAAGAACTGAGAAGAATTTTTAAAAGTTTATTTTTTAAACATTTCACATAATCTAAATTTAGGTACAGAAGAAAAATGCTTAAGTTAGGAGTGTAGTTACCCTATTCAGTTTCTCCTGTTTAGCTGATAGTCACTGCCAGAGAGCAAACCAGGTCTTAGGTGTCCTCAGTTGTGCCTGTGGTTGGTCTTTCTCCACTGGTCACAGAGAGAGTTGAGCGGGGGTGAGATCTGACAGTCTTGTGGCAGCACGCTGAAGCTGGTGGCAGAAACACTGCTGTCCTCAACATCCGTCTCTTCTCTTCCTAACTTTCCCCCTGCCCCCTCCCCGCTTATGGAGAGGTGACCCTCTCGTGAGTCTGCTCCTGAAGAGTACCTTTCCCCAGAGATCGCCTAGCTTCAATTACTACTACTTTGGCAACTGCTTACAATGGAAGAAGCTTCACAGTACTTGAAATATTGCTAAAATCAACTGAATGATATTAAAAATATAATTGTAACTGAAGCCTTTCTTTTCACCTTTCCATCTTTTTCCATATTCAATTCTGGTAACTCATTAAATGCTCTGGTATTTCATTTGTATCTGTATCTCCAGCTGTCTTTTTCTTCCTATTCACCTTTTTTGCACTTAGCTCCTCACCTCAAATTTTCTTCATGTTTCATCAGCTGCTCCTGCTGCAGTCCTGGTTACTTGTTGCCGTTTAAGAGCCATGACGCCTCAAAAGAGCATTGCTCCAACAGCAAGATGCAGAGTATCTAAGCTAAGGGCCCTGCTATGTATGGCTGTAGCCACCAGAAGTTAAGGACTCCCATGGATCAAGTCAGGGAGTAAGATTCAAGAAGTCAGGATTCGAGCACGGAGCCGTTACATTGATTACCTGTGCAAAGAACATGGATATTGCCAGAGGTTCATTAAGCATGTTGAATGGACCAGGGCATAGGAAATGCCAGTGCAGCCACGATGCATTCCTCAGGAGTTTTGACAGTTATTCAGGGCTGTACATAAAGCATCTCTTTCCACTTAGCATAGAGCACAGCTTTCTTCAAGAATGTCACTTAACTGAGCTGAGGTCAATTTTTATGACAGAAGTCAAAGGAAGAGACTTACTTTTGGCAATAATGTAGTAGTTAGAGCCCTCACTTGGAAGCCAATGCAGAGACTTACAGGCATTCACAGAGCCTCCCTGTAATGCAGGAAGGAAGCCAGTCCACAGTCTGGCTTTGCTCATAGCGTTCCTTAGGGCATTTTATCAGAGACTCTACTATTAAAACAATCATGAAGACAGGAACAAGAAACCAAAATTATTCTTCATACCCTTCCTTTTCTGAAAGTTCTTGAATTCTTTAAGCTTTGAAAGGCAGTGTGGAGATTGGCCCTGTCTATATAGTGTAACAGTTAAAGTGGTCCTTTGGAGTTTGGAAGTTGTGGATTTGAAGTGCCTTGAGCTACAGAAAGGGTAAAATCCAGGTCTCTCCTGTCTGGGTGAGTGTTCTTGTCACTAAACTAACTTACAAAAGGTAGGTGGCAACACCTGCTCTCTCCCCATCTCCTCTTGCTAAAAGAAAGCAGCCATAGCTGCTGCTACTTGTTGCTGTCCAGGTGACTTTAGGTATAGTTGACCCGTTGGTATCCCGCTGGATGGTGTTTGGGTGATTCCCTGGATTTTGTAGTTCTCCATACACCTCCTACATTGCGTACGTGGGCAGTGCCAGTACCAACGTTGCACTGCGCTGTCTGCTGCGGGACCTGCTTTCCTAGGAACTCTCACCTGCAGTTTGTTAGGCAACACTTGACGTATCGGGTGAGTTACTGTTATTACCAAACTGAGTAAAGGTCGCCATGACCAGATACAAGCCAGGGCAGGCACTAGTGCTGGAGTCATCCTGATGTGTATGGCTGTAGCTGTTTTAGCAGCGGTCAGGCTGGGTGAAATGCAGCTTCGCTGATGTCAGTGGCAAAATACCTGTTGAGCATCAAAGAGGCCAGAATTTCAGCAACAGTCTGAACAATTAAACAATGTCTGTTGAATTACTCGTTCTCTAAATATCGTTCATACCTACAAGCTATATATTGCTGATTTGCTTTCGTCAGTCCTAAAACACAAGTAGAATAAAACAATTAAATCTAGTTTTATCTTAGCGCTCAGTTGTGATATAAGATGTTAAGGAAAGTTATTGTTGATTGACAGTTTTGGTGGTGGTGGTCATGAGTGGGTCTTCTATATCTATAACGAATGGTTTGACTCTTGAAAGTGTTCTTTATTATTTTTTTAAAACACGGGTTCTTGAGAGTTTTTCTTCTAGAGTTCATAAATGAGAACACACATTTGTGTGTGAGACCATTTAATTTTATTGAGAATTTCTTCATGGTTATAGAATCTGTTATGTGGCAGGTTGTTAATAGTCTTTAATATTGCTGACTGCATTTCATGATTTGTTTTTTTGGCCTTGGTGATTAAATAAATCAGCCTAATGCCTTATTTTAGAATTTGGGTTACCAAATGATCATTTTCAATATTTACACAGAAGTGATATCTCAAAAACACTTGGAAGATTAAAAGCTAACAGAAAATAAATATGTTTTATTAAAATTGTGCTACATTAGTGGGTCCTATTACACAAAGAGGATTGTAGAATGTTATACTTTAATTTACTGAAAAGTTTGACTATAATGTCTACCCTTTTACAATTCAGTAACTTATTCCTATCCGAGTTAGTACAAGCTTCATTCTGAAATGTAGTGTGCTGTAAAGCTTATCACAGTATCTAGCAGATTTTTAAATATTAAAAAGCCCTTTTCTAAATTATTTCATGCAGGTGCACAATTAATTTGCATACTCAAATTCTCCAGTGTCTTTGCATGATGTAGCCTGTCCATTAATTGTAACATTGCCATTAATAAAACGAAAATTTCCAGAGCAATAAATTATAATAATTATCTATTATAGTATTATTTATTACGTATTATAATAATTTTAAATTGTCATGCACTGTCCTTTTAGCATAAATGAGGCAATCCTTACACATACATCATTAGAATAATTATCAGTTAAATTTGTTTTACTTAGTAAGGAGAATCCGAAGTCTAAGAGCCAGGTGGGTGCCCTGCAATGGGCGACAGTCAAGGTTAGAATGCAAAACATTTCAATATACAAAACATTTCCCACTCGGAAACAAAACTGCCTTTAACGGCCGCGGGAGGCATTTCTTGCAGGCAGCTCTTGCAGGTGAGTGTTCACAAACGTCCCTGCTGAGGCCTGAGGTATCTAGGACAGGATGGCAAGGACTTATTTATAGATGTGTCTTGAGGCAAGATAGTATGGCACTCACGCTACGTGCCTCCGGGGATACGGAGAGTTTCTGAGCAGTGGGGTTTATTAGTCGGTTAGGAAGACTCCAAAGGGGAGAAAAGCCGTAATTTTTAGAAACTTCATTCCGACTTTCATGAAAGCTAAGTGTCTACCTGTGGCTAAAGGGTGAGGTCAAAGTATATCTTTAAAATAATGCTCTTTTGAAAGAGAGAATTGAACTACTTTAAAAATAAATTGTGTACAGAGAGATTTCTATCATGTAGTTATTTCCAAAGCTCTTTGTAACATTTTTTGGCTGCAGCAATCCCCTGCAGAAAGGGGAGCTCCACTGACAGTTTTAGTAAGTTGTCTAAACATATTTAACAGTTGCAACAAAAGTTACTTTTTAATTTCTAGATATTTAAATACAGTCAAAACAACAACAGAGATTTCAGACCATACTGTCCACAGCTCTTTTCTTATTTCCTAGCCTTTCTTACATGCCATATAGCTAAATATTTAATAAATTTTGACTACTCAGATGTATAAAAGCCCCGTGGCTTGTATCATGCTAAAAATAGTGGTGTAGAAATATTGTCTCCTCGTGTAGCATTTTTATTTGCTACAGTACTCTATTGCTGTAAAAGAGGGAATAAATTATTTTTATTACTTTAAAATTAAATGCCTTAAAGGTGGGTGTCAAAAGAGACAAAAGCTTAAAATTGCCCTCTTTTTGCTTTACTCAGACTAGCTGAAATGTGAGGTTGAAAGGTCTGTGTTTGTGTCAAAAGGAAAATAATACTTGTGAATAAAGTGCTTGTCCTTGACTAGTACTGAAATGATGGTGTCTGGGGAACAATATCCTGTTTCAGATGAAGTAAGAATTCACACAATCAAAACATTTTATATTTCCTTAATATTTAGCAGGGTGTGAGCTCTGGTGTCTTAGCAAAATACCAACTCAGGAAGTTATTTTGCTGCTATCTAATGGCTTTCTGTAGTTTGAATGGAAATTATTCATCTCCTCTTCATGGCCAACTCTTTTATGGTGATGCTATTGAGTACAATTTAACAGCTCCTGCTGCTATTATACTCTAAAGTTACATCAAGCATCATCTCCAGTTCAGATGCTTGTTTTTGGAAGGTTGCTCAGTGTTCATAAAAACTGTTTTAAGTCATTGATGAAATGCTTTAAAACTTGAGTAAATTACTGTAAAAATGTAAGAGCAACCTCAAAAATTGACTGCTGCTGCAACTAGCTTTGTTAAGATGAGTTTAATATTAAGGAATAACTAGTCAAGTTCCTTTCAGAAAGGATACTTCAAAATTGAGAGTTAAATCTTTGTTCCCTTTGTTAACAGAATGTAGTGACCAGAAAGTGTTTTCAAACTGCATGTGATTTATTAAAATGTTCCCAATTCCATGCCACATAGAATTAAAAAAAAAATCACCAGTAATTTAAAATAGCGTTTGACTGTATTAGTTTTTTTCAGTGTGAGTTCATAAAACATAATATAGAGTGCACAAGAACTCAGACATCACCGTCTCTGAATCAGCACTATTTTCCTTTCAGATTACCGTAATATAGGATCCAAAGGAGGTTTATGAGCAAAATAAATAGCTAGAAATTAAAAAGTGAAAAAAATCTAAATGAGAGCAAGTGACTGTACAGTCAAGGGAGATTAAATCTGACTTTGCTTCTCAGAATTGCAGTGAGTTCTTAATATTTAAGCACCTAGAAGAGAATGAATTTATCAGATACAGATGTGGGCTTACGCAAAATGAAACAGCAAAGCCATCTCATCCCATTTGGCAGGGTAACTGACCTCGTGGATGTTGAAGGTGACATATATGGAAAAGATTTTAAAGTCGATAAGCCTCTTGATATTGAAATTATTTGGGAGCTTTATTATCTTAAGCACATTTGAAAAATCAGTCTAAATTTGAACAACTGTGAGGTTCTGTGGGATGCTGCAGGAGTTGAATATTTTCATCAGTGGCTTGGATGTTGGAATAACATTTAGCTATACCATTTGCAGTTGACAGTGGGGAGGGCTTACAAGAACTAGGGGACAATATTTAAGTTCAGAATTTTTTTTCATGTATTAAGATACAATTTAATAAAACAAATGAAAAAAAAAATCACACTTGAGAGGGGGAAAAAAAAAAATCCATGTAAACTGATTGTGAAGGCACCAGTGCAGAAGAAGATGAAGCAGGTCTTTTAGTGGGTCATAGACTCAATACTGGCCAACAGTGCACCTCTGATACAAAGGTGATGAATTTCCTGCAGGGATGTGTTAGAAATGATTATTCCTCTTTTAGTGAGATGTTTTATGTAGAATTGTGCAGCTCTTCTGGAGAGGAATTTAGAAAAGAACTAAAATGTTAAAGGTCTTTAAAGCATGACCTTTGAATATTTTCCATATCTGTTAAGTTGTAACCAGGTATCATACAGGCAGCTTGTGGCAAGGGAGAATTAACTACCTAGCTGTGAAGTTTTTTAGGTGTAACGATGGGTAACTGCTGCAATGGGTTACCAAAAGAAGTAATTAAGATTTTTGTTTTGGGGTTTACTTCTCGAAACAGTGCTGTAGGTATTATCTCTGCCCTCACCAGACCTAGAGGAGAGGCGAGAAGAGTCCCGTAAGGCTCCATCATGCTTTTCATTTTATGGTTTCTATGATTTTAGACTTGGGAGGAGAAAGACTGAACCTCAAACATTCATATGCAGGGGGACCAGTGGAAAATTATCATTTGTAAATGAGTCCAGGAGTCCAGTATGGCAGCAGTGAGCTTGGGTGTGGCGTTGGGCTTGGAGCGATGCTTATGTCCACATTTACTGTTCAGCTTGGTAGCTGTGGTTGTGATACAAATGATATGAAGGATCTTCTTCCTTGAGTCACACCTCTATACTAAGTAGGAGTAAATGAATATAACTGGGCTACCCTGAAAGGTTTAGTTGTCTTGACCACATTTCTTTTTCTGTTCAGTTCCAGGAAATGCTGAAATCTTTTTTTTTTTCTCCCCCCCAGCCTTTAATTATGCTTCTAGGCTGTTTTACATGTAGGAGGCTGGTTTCAGAGTGAAAGAAGGTAGTTGCTTTACTGGTCTTGGGAATTAAAAAAAAAACCAAAAACCTAATGAAAAGAAAAGGCAGTAACTGGAAGCATAGTATTAAGACTTACTGTAGAACTAGTTAAAAAGAGATTTTAATCAGAAGGCTTTGCAGTCTATTTCCAAGGATAATGAAATGCAGCAGCAGGGCATGTCTGATTTGCTTTTAACCATTCGGTTGTTTTTACAATTAAGAGCAACTATTATCTATGTTCGCCATCATGAGTGACCTGAGCAACAAAGAAGCATCATTGATAAATACTATAGCCACCAAGGTTGGTTTTTTTATTGCTAATCTGAATTTTGGATAATAGGCAATCTTGTCCTAGAAATATTTTCTTTTTAATTAAAATAAAAATCTTCTCACTTCATCACAAAAGATACACAAAAGCAGGAAGATCTGGCGAGACACAGTTTACTGCTTGCCAGATTAGCAAAAATGCTCCCTTAAAGAGAAGCCTGTATGAATTTTTGCAGTGATTCTTGAACAGCTCTGATGCAATAAATTTATTAATCTTTCATTGTATACCCTAAACAAAGAAAATATAAAGCCCCCTCTATTTACAAATTGAGATACTGACTCAATGTGTTTGTATGTCTGTGTTTTCTAATTAGGAAAATTGTTAATCGTGATGACTTCGTTTACAATAGGCATTATTAGATGGGGACAGTAGGTAATATTACAAAACAATTACAGTGCAAACATACTTTTGTCAAAATATGATATTCCTTACTCTATTCCTACTCCCCTTTCCCAAAAAGCTAGTCCTAGGTTACCAAAATAAACAAGATCAGTCAATGCAGTAAGTACTTTAAAACAAATTTTACAGGACAGCAAGGATATTTTTATTACAAGAATAAGTACTTTATTGCTTGTGATTACCCTGACTTCTGAATCTCTGCATAGTGTCCGAAGTAGTTTATGGAGAAATAAAGGTTTTATGCTTATGGTTTTGATCTCAAAGCCCTAAAAATTAACTGTAGGGAAAACGTGCTTATATAACTTTTCTAATTTTTTAAAATTGTTTTTAAATGGTACTGTGCACAGCTATAATGGCTCATTATGAGAGGTGGGTATTTGAGTATATTGACAATGAGATTTCAATTTGAACAGAATCAGTCCTGAGGTAGACTCCTTTTAATGGAAGAGGGAGAAATGGAAGAAAGAAATCTACCCAAAAAGGTCTCTGTATATATTCTGCTCATATTCAGCTGGCATCTGAAGGAGGTTCATGTATAAGGCAGGGAGGACGTGCCTGTTTCCTCCACCCCACTCTTTCACTGGATAGTCAAGTGCTCTTAAACTGGGTCAGCGTCTTATGTCCCTTGACATTCCTCTCCCTTTACCGGATACTTCAGGATCCAAATGCTATTTTCCCACCCATCTCAAGAAATAAAATCCAGCCATATGTCACCCTCTCCACCTTATGTTCATCACCAGTTGGCAGGCACTGCCTGTGTTCAGAAATTTGCTCCTCACCTGCCTGTGGGTGGTTTACGACTGCTCAGTGCCCATGCACAGCTTATTTACTGATCAACCAGTTCAGGGCTCCTTCAGAGACAGGTTTTAATTGCTGTTAGCTGCTGTACAGGTGTTCATGGCACTGCTCACCCAAATGCCTTCATTTAAGTAGTTGGAAGCAGCTTCACCGGTTACTTGAAAGCAGTTCATGTGCTGGAACATGTTTGCATTTATCATCTACTGAGAATACATTTGTACCTTCCATTCCTAAATTAAAGTGCAGGCTCCTTTTATTGCAACTAAAATGGCTTTTAAGCTAGAGTGAATGATCCTCAAGAAAAACAGAATTAAATGACAAAGGAACATGTTCATGGACTTTTATAACTACTTACAATCCTCACCCCTCTCGTCTGCCCTACAACGCAATCTCAGAATTGACTCTCTTAGTTTGTCCATCTGCAGAAGATGCATGGAAAAGTTTTTACTGCGGTATGGAAAAAAGCTGTATGAATCCTCTCCTTATACACACCCCACTTATAGGAAATATGTGATGGGTGACTGCCTACACAAAGTGCGTGACTCCAAAGCCACGTTTGCTTAGGTCTTCTGTTGCAGCCTGTGGTGGGTTGACCCTGGCTGGACACCAGGTGCCCACCAAGCCGCTCTATCACTGCCGCCCTCAGCTGGACAGGGGAGAGAAAATATAACAAAAGGCTCATGGGTCGAGATAAGGGCAGGGAGAGATCGCTCAGCAATTACCATCATGGGCAAACCAGACTCGACTTGGGGAAATTAGTTTAATTTATTACTAATCAAAATCAGAGTAGGATAATGAACAAATAAAAACTAAACCTTAAAACACCTTCCCCCCACCCCTCCTTTCTTCCCGGGCTCAACTTCACTCCCAATTTTTCTCTACCTCCTCCCCGCAGCGGCGCAGGGGGATGGGGAATGGGGGTTGTGGTCAGTCCATCACACATTGTCTCTGCCGCTCCTTCCTCCTCAGTGGGAGGACTCCTCACACTCCTCCCCTGCTCCAGCGTGGGGTCCCTCCCACGGGAGACAGTCCTCCACAAACTTCTCCAACGTGGGTCCTTCCCATGGGCTGCAGTTCTTCATGAACTGCTCCAGCGTGGGTCCCTTCCATGGGGCGCAGTCCTTCAGGAACAGAGTGTTCCAGCGCGGCTCCCCCACGGGGTCACAAGCCCTGCCAGCAAACCTGCTCCAGCCTGGGCTCCTCTCTCCACGGGGCCACAGGTCCTGCCAGGAGCCTGCTCCAGCACAGGCTTCCCACAGGGTCACAGCCTCCTTCGGGCATCCACCTGCTCCGGCGTGGGGTCCTCCGTGGGCTGCAGTGGCTATCTGCTCCACGGTGGACCTCCACGGGCTGCAGGGGACAGCCTGCCTCACCATGGTCTGCACCAGGGGCTGCAGGGGAATCTCTGCTCCGGCGCCTGGAGCACCTCCTGCCCTCCTTCTCCCCTGACCTTGGTGTCTGCAGAGTTGCTCCTCTCACATAGTCTCAACTCCTCTCTTCAGCTGCAGTTGCGCAGGTTTTTTCCCCCTTCTAAAACACCTTATCCCAAAGGTGCTACCACCGTCGCTGATGGGCTCAGCCTTGGCCAGCGGCAGGTCCGTCTTGGAGCCGGCTGGCATTGGCTCTGTCGGACATGGGGGAAGCTTCTAGCAGCTTCTCACAGAAGCCACCTCTGTAGCCCCCCCGCTACCAAAACTTTGCCACGCAAACCCAATACACAGCCCTTTAGTCTTTCAGTTTATGGAGCTTGCGCCTGAGACACTGGACATGTAGTTTAACTAGTTTTTTGTTATAGTCTCTGAGCTTTGAAAGTTCATAGCTTTTGAAAGCTTTTTATTTCTAAAGAATATCTTTTTTTATTTTCCCAACCCAGAACAATTCAAATGCTGAGTAATTGTATCACAAAAAATTAGAGTTTATATTTTTATTTTCTAGGGGTTTGCTGTGCAATATACGGTATAACAGAGATGATCCTTGTAAGAGTTAATAGGTAAACAGAGACAGTACTGCTGAGAGAGATGGGGAATTTATATATGATGAATCTAAAAATATCAATGATTTTCATAAGTTAGCACTGGAGAACAATTATTAGGCAGTGATATTATAAAAGGAGAACTCTCAGCAAAGTTATTCCCGATAGTAAAAAGAGATCTTGTCAATAGGGTTGCAGTTTTAGTGGCAGTAACTACAACTGGTTAAGCAATCTGCTGGGTGCTAATTTCACAATCAAAACTTTTTCTAATTCCCCAAATTGAAGTTGACATTATTCCAACAGCCTTTATTTTCCAATTGTTAAAGAGTATATTTAGTTGTGCAATTTAAGTTGAATTTAATTATTTCCTTGTCATCTTATACTTACCCTTTGCAAAAGTTTGTGGTGTCTATCTTTAAACTGTACATAAATATGGTGACATGATATCGGGGTTTAGGGGGGAAGAATGCTTAAGATTTACTAATAATCTATTTTCTCACATGAGATGTCATGTGTAAAATGTACCGTAGACATTTCTATCAGGTTCCACCCCCACAATCATGTGTTAAAAAAAAAAAAAAAGTCTGATTATGGCACACTGAACTTATTAGCTAGAAGGAACATACACAGTCACAGACCACTGAGAAAACCTTGCCGAATGCCAAACATTTTTAGCACTGTCTGTTTTTTGAGGTGGCAGTTCTTACACCAAAATTAGATGAAATCTTAATTTGGAATAAAATGAGTGGGCTAATTTTGAAAAGCACTGTAGATCCCATATGCCACAAATAATTCTAGAATGTGTCACCAGAGAGCATACCTATCTTTGTAAATTATTGGTAGCTATTTCCTTGGGGTGCTGGGAGAAATTTCCTAATGACTGTGGAGTTAAACTGATGTAGCCTCTCTTTCTTAATAAAAATCACACAACTCCAGTAAACTGCCTATGGGGTCGGGGAAAAAAGAACAACTTGTACTTTGTAGGAGAGAGCAAGTTTCATTTATCAAGGTGTTTTGACCCTGGAATAGAGAGATGAAAGAGGGAGAGGGAAAGCAAGGAGGGGAGGGGAGGTAGAGACACATTCCGACTGGCGAGAGAGCAGCTGCCACCCCTTTCCATTTGAGCTCCGCTTATCTAACTGGTCCTGGTAAAGCATTTGGGTAGCTCTGAATAAAAAAAAGAACAGTTTCATTTCATTCTTGGGCATGCTTTTGTTATTTTGTTTACTTCCTCTTAATTTTCGCTGTCCATTATTGGGGTGATACTCTTAAGAGATCCAAATAGTTCACAGATTTTTCTTCAGCCTTTGGAAAAGACTGGATTTGTCTTGAAATAGCCAGTGATATCAGGGAACGTGTATTAGTTGATATTATTGTCACAAAATATTTTCTTACGTTTATAATTGGTCAGATTTTTATAGTGACCTAATGGAAATTGATGCAAACAGATTTTAAACCAGCTGCATACTACCTCCACTGAAAAACAAAATCCTGATGCTTCTGTTGAAGTAACATCATGCCAGTCATTATTCCTTTCATTATTTGATTTCAGCTATTCCCTTGCAAATAAGTAAACACTAGCATGACCCATGTAATTAATGAAACTTAATCCTTAAAGTACCAGTGATCATAGGCTGAGCTCCTAAACTAAAAGCAAAAGCATATCATAAATTCTGGTAATGAGAGCTTAATAGATATAGGAGTCAGAGATTGATTTATTCTTTTTTCTTTCTGTCCTCATGAGAAGGGTACCTGCTGAACTAAGGCATGAAAGAAATTTCTCTGTGTTGGGAAAACCGTTGTAATCTGTAACAAAGCTACCTTCAGGGCTGTTTCTATGGCAACAGGAGCATCAGACCAGCAAAGAATGGACCAGAAAGGAGATAAAAGCCTCTATAAAAATAGTTATAAAAAGCGGATGCATAGATCCGGCTACTTTTGTTTCTTTTTTTTTTTCTTTTTTAAAGAAAAAAAAAAAAGCCCCAAACTTGGAGTTTTTTGAAACCTGGTTATAATGGTAGCTATTTAGGTTAGACCCGATTGGCACTGGAGAACTAGTAGAATAATAGCAAATTATTAACTTCATGGACATTAATTAAGAAGAGTTTATAAAAAAAAAAATCTCAAATCTAAACTTACTAGAAGCAATATAATTTTTAAAGTGATTTTTATGTAACTCCTCTTAAAAAAGCATTTTCTGAATCTTAGGGTCTTCATTCTTTTTTCTAAAAGTTATAATGAGGTGGGAAATTGTATATCTTTGGTCCACAAATAGCCTTTTCTCCTATCCAACTAATGGCTTTATTATCATTAAATTTTCTTTTTGGTGTCTAAGTGCAAGTATGTGAATTGTAAATCACATACTGGCAGTCCATGGGGTCAATATTCTTCTTCTCTTTGTGCTTGTGTTGCCAGAGATTGGCTAATACCATGTGAAAAAGAATAAAATAGCTTTTTCCTCCATCTTTCAAATATTTAACTATGGTCATTCCAGTAGGAAAGGTGCTATCCCCAACACTAATGAAAAAAAGTGTGGAATTAGTGCAATATTATCTGAACTTGATGTTAATACTCTGATACTTCTTGAAAATGAAATCTCCTGATCTCTAATTTTAGCCAAGCCTACTTTTAAAACGGTTCTCTCATTGTTTCACAGTTTCAAAGAAAAAAAGCCTAGTTAAAAAATGGGATGCATTCTTACCTGTTTTACTTCTATTGTTGAAATGAACAATCTTTATTTAGAAAAGAAGAAACCCTATTGAAAATATGCTAGCTCTAGTTTTTGTGCTTCAGATATTCCTTATGCATGGTTCTACAGGTGCTTTGCGATGTGTTGCTGGTTAGAAGTCTGACTTCAGGAGCTTTGAAAGCAAGCAAAAGGAGGGTCCAAGTAAATTAATGTGCATAAATAACACACGGTTGCCATCTTATTGAAAGAATTCACTGTGTCATTTCTTTCTAGAACTGTGGCACCACTTTTTTAATAGTTCTTGCTTCTGGTAATGTCTTTGTCAAGTGTGAAAAAAAATAAGCAAGATCACATGATTTCAAATGGGCGTCCCTAATACAATGACTTGGGAAATAGCTAGCAGGGGCAGTTGCATAGGCTGATTTCTTGAAATGAAGAGCAAATCATGATTGTTTGATTGAATAGGGACCTCAGTGAGCATAAGTGAGTGGTTACTTTTAGTGTGTTTGTACAAGTAGAGATTTATAAAACGTCTGAGACACCTTGTCCAAAAAGTAGGCTAAAAAGCAACCTGACTGCAGCAATGAGGTTTGAGGGACTTAGGAACAGTCAGGCATAAGAATATGTATAAAACCGACATTATATAGGCTGTACATATATACATGGAGTGTTTACGAAGAGGATTCTTAGTTTCACTGTCACAGATATTTTTGCTAGAAGAGTTTTCTAGAATTTTTTTCCTAGAGTCACTTGAAATCTGGGATTATCCCAAGTTATTGTTTTCTACCTGAGATAATTCTTTGCATTTAATGAAAGATAATTTGAGCCCTACAATCCTAGCACACAACAGGAAGAAGACCTGGCTATCTCGTCTTATAAATAGCTTTATGAAATCCTTCCTTAGTCAAAATCCAGTTTTATTTTTCAAGGTCTATATTAGTACCTACAGATTGACCTACTTACAAGTAAATGAGTCATGTTGTATCGTTAAATCTGAAGCCTAAAATCCCATTCCTCACCACACATTAACAGCATTCCTTTTTTAACATATTAAAAAGCTTTTTACTTCACTTAATTAAAACAAATAAGAATTTTAATAACCAGAGACTTTAATTTATGTGGTTGTTCTCGAAGTTTATTCATTTTGTCATGTTGACCTTGTTCTACCAAGTGAAATTCAGTTCTCAATCTTGAGATTTGATGAAGTCAATACTCTGGTTTAATATTGGCAGCTTGAATAAGAGAGTTGAACATGCTCTGCTGCATACTGCTGGCATCCTCTGCTGATGTGCCGGTAGCTCCCGAATGGCTCTGGCCTCTAAAGGGTGCAAGAGGAAGGAAAACGCTTTGGGAGAAGCAGAAGCAAAAAAGATGGAAGGACAGTGAAAAAAACAGTAGAAATGAAAGCAGTCCTGTAACTTTTAGGAGAAATGTATAATCCCTCAGAGTTTAGTTTAACATCTGTTACTTGTATCTTCATGTGCCAAGAGCGTGATTGGACCATTCATGAAAATAAAAAGAACTGTGCAATCAACAGACTTTGTTCAATATTCCTGCATAAAGGGGATTTGCGATAAATAACATGAAGGACTTCAGTCAAACACAATTGGTTTTATATTTAACATGCTTAATTTAGAAACATGCCACACAGAGGTAAAATTAAGAGAAATAGAAATACACATCCCTTTTTTTAATTTGCTGGACGCACATTAGAGAATGAGAGGGATAGAAAATGTTCTATTTTACCATTCCAGACTAATCCTTCGCTCTTATGAGAGCAGGTACAGCTGTTTACTGATCTTACAAGCTCAAATCAAAGTGTTTCCCAGTGCTTTGTATTTGGCAATACAAAGGGTCAAATGAGGAGACTGCTTCTGCGCCAGGTCATACACCTGAACCTCTCCAGGCACCCAATCGAGGAGATACGTTCTATACCTAAATTCAGTCACTTGAGTGACATAATAGTCCGGAAATGGCTACTATAATAAAAGTTTCTTTTCAAGTAGTTCTAAAATGAATGAGGAAAAAAAAGTGCCATTTTAATTTTTTCCACATTAGCTGTCATTGCACCACTTTTTTTTTTGTTTAATCTCTCTGCTCCTGTCACAGTAGTCCATTCACTCAGGTTCATTACTGCTTGCTTTGCCAATACTGTTGGGATAGACTCCAAGAATTTGGGTTATTAGTCATTGCAATAAAAGACCAATGCATCTTAATACAGGCTTCCAAAAATTAAACGTTTCCTGAAGTTGTGGTTCAAAATGATCCCATTTAAAATTCAAGTTCCTTCTTAACAAGTAGAAGATTTTTTTGTCTTCAGAGAATGTCACACATGAAGATATCTTTAACGTGGGATTTTTTTTTTTCTTTTAATTAAGGCATTTTGGCAAAATTTGCCCTACTCTAAAGAGGATGTGAAATTCCTCATCCATGCCCACACATCTGACACACACAGAGAGATCTTGTTCATTTGACATGCTCGCTAGTGTTTGTGTTCACCAGCAGAGTCAACAGGAGCTGCAAGGAGGCACGTGGTGCTTTTGAAAATTAGGCTAATAAATCATAAACACCTCATCTGGGAGTGTGCAAGTGTGTAATATGCTGTTTGAAATAATAAGATAGATGGTGTTTGCACTGGCTTTTTCTCATGCAGTTGCAGGCCTATTTGTGCATAAACATTATCACCGCATATCATAAAGTATTTATGGTACCTATATGTTTAAAAAGCATTACAGTTACACTAATATCTGGATGGAAAAAACCCTCAGTACTGCAAGTAATATGGCTCAGCATACCAGTTTTAAGAAATCACTTCTTTTTCAAGGGAAAGCTCTCTATATAAATGAGAGCTGCTCTGAATGGAACGGGCTAACAGTTGAGTTTTGTAAAGTGTACTGAATGCAAAATACTGCGTTGGAAATCTTGACGGTAAAGACAAATTCGGGAAAAGGTCTCAGAAACAGTGGGTTTCTAGGCATTTCTAACATTAGTACAAAATTTGCGTCGAAGTCAGTGGGAGTCTTTCCAGTGCTTAATGAACTGTGCTTGATTTACAAACTCAGTATTTAAACTGTTTCTTTAACACAAAAATAAAGAGTATATAAGATCGCAACTATAATAAAAACTAAAAAGATGCGAAATATACTATGTTGCATCTATTCAGTTCAGAGCGCTTAGGAGAACGTTGATTACGTAGAAGCGTTCGGTGCGTCTTCTACAAACTCCCCGGCAGAAATACCTTTGGCTTTGGTGGCGATGGAATGAACGCACTCTGCTGCTGTAGTAAGGACGTTGAGTGACACCTATAAAATTGGATAAAAAATTTATAGTTCATTTAGTAGGAAATGGAATATGAAATGATACCGTAGGTGTATGGGGTCCTCCTGCTGTCCTTTTAGGAGACTCAAATAGCCACAGTAAGGAGAAATGTCTTCTGCAGGTGGATGTCTCTGGCAGAACTGTGTGGGACCACTGTGATCTCTGTTGGTGACTGCCTGCATAGGGTCACGGTGATGAGCTGTGCGCTTGCTGCAAAGTTTGTTGAAGTAAATGTGCCCATAAGCACCATCTATTTTGCCTAAAATACAGTGTTACACTGTCACCCTCGTCTTTTTTTTATAAGCTTTGCAGCTTTTATATACATTTTATTCATTGTGATTAAAAAGAGGTGGAGGTGTAAATAAGGCCAGTGACAGGAAACTGGTGGTTCCAAAAACTTGCTAGAATAATAATATTAAAAAAGGAGATTAGGAAAAAATGTTTTAACTGAATTTCTCTGATATCCCAGGCCTTGTGCAAAATCATCCAAGTATAGCCAGTTTTTAAAAGTCTGTTAATGCTCTTCTTACTTAAAAGATAACAACTTAAAAGTGAAGTCTGTCAATAAAGGGAGAAAACTAATAGGTAGTGATCAAAAAACAAAGAAAAAAATTGGATTAAGTCCTTGCTAATGATATTCCATAATTAGATCTCCTTAATGGATGGGTAGAATAATCTATTTAATTGCAACTATAGTTTGTGGTAGAGTACTATGCCTTATTGTATTATGTCTCTATAATGAAAGAACCAGCATTACTTTTGTAATAAATACGTTTTTCTCAAATGCTCTCTATTCTCAATTTACTAGACATTTATATATCTCCTTGTGAAGTTTTTCTTTATCCTTTCTCGTGAGACTGATCTTTTGATCCTTTGATGGAAAGGGATATTGCACCATCATTCTCAGTTAAGCAGCAAGTTTTGTGGCCTTATGTAATTTCAAATATATGCTGCTATTTAATGATTTATCCTTGAATGGCATGCCTTATGTTGAGATGTTCTTTATCTACAGCCTAATTAAACTAAATCATATACTGACTGTGTCTGGTTCAATTAAAATGAATTGGACAGACTGACCTCCTTAATACTCTTCAAAGCATGTTATTAGTCTGTACAGTCCCTTCAAGATAAATTGTCATCTCTTGAGACAATACTTACTGGCTGCTTGAAAAAAGTTAGAAAATAATCTGCATAACTAAGATGAAATAAAAATGTGTATCTTTCCATTATAACAGAAACTTAAAAACAAAGGAAACAGTAAACCCCTGTGAAGTTACATCAGGTGCAAGTAGGAATACAACCACGTTACAACACATGTGCAGCTCCTCCTGATAATAACTTAGAGCTGGGATCCCGGCGTGTGGCGATGACGTGCTCCGTGAGCGTGGGAGGAAGGGTGGTATCCTCACGCGTGGCAGAGTGCGAAGGGCTGGTAGGAAGCAGAGCAGGAGAGAGATGCTCCCCTGCTCCCCTCTCCTGCACAGCCTGCGAGAGCCCCGGGGCGGCCAGTAGCCGAGCCGGCAAGGCTGGAGCCCCTGGCCGGAGCATGCAGTCACCTCTCCGTGGTGTGGATCTCCCCTGGGCATGTGGACTGAAATTTCTTATCTAGCGTTACGGCAGGTTTTCAAGTGTACTTTAGGTTGCGTTTCATTTTTATATTTGTGTGCCACCTCAATATCCTATTCTGGTTTCAGCTTGAACCTGCCTGTCTTCACAGCTCCTTTTTCTCCTTTGCCTCCAGATTCATTACATCCTCAGTTTATCAGCTTCCTCATGTCTAGTACAAAGGTACTTTCAGTCTGGGATTCTGCCTGTTCATTTCTCTGAAAAATCTAATGAAAGTTTCTAACGAGGTCTGTGGTTCAGGTTTTGTCGTCTTTGCTAAGCAGCCTTTGACACACTTCTTTAATATGCATTCTTCCTCAGCTTTTATTCTTTTAGGTCTTTGCTTTGGGGTTGGTTTGTTTGTTTTCCTAACTGGTGTTCATTTTCTTGTTCCATAGCCGTGTTTCTCCTTGCCCCCTTTCCATGGGGCTCCCAGAGTTTCTGCCCTCACCCTTTTCCCATCCTTGGGGGTCACTGTTGGAGCTGGCGTTTTGGCATGGGTTGCACTATGCTAGTGACGATGGCATCGTCATCTTCTCTGCTGCTAATGTTTTTCTGATGCTCAGAAGTTTGTCTTCAGAGCTCTTTGGGGAAGTGAAGGGTCTCTTGTGCTGGGTGTGGAAGGACCAGTTGTCTACAAACAGTAAGCAAGGGTGCTCTTAGTACAGATACAGTATTTTACTTAGCTAACAGATAAACAGATACAATGCTTAATGTATCATGACTTGACAAATGTTCCATACTTAATACTTAAAATGAGGAGACGTGAAAAATCTTTAAGTATTTTTGCATTTCCTATGTAACTTTTCTAATTATAATTAATAGCATTGAATTATTCCATTACATCTGTGCTTTAGGTAGCTTCTCAAGTTTTAGCCCTATTTAAGAGATTTCTGGGCACCTCTTCTTGAATAGGTAGCAAAAGATAAAATCAATAAAGCATGTGGACTGCTGAGAGTTTTTTAAGTTATGACCTGCCTCCACTGACATTGACAGTCAGTTATAATAGTTCTTTTCTTCTCTATAATAATGCAAACTATGATTTTTGATTCTGCTATTATTATTAAAGGGATTTCACTTGACTGGACATTGATAGTGGTATTTTCCTGAGGTTCACTTCAGTGTTTGTTTGCTATCTTTAATTAATTAATTACATTTTTAACGCAATAATTTAGCCTTTTATTACTCTCTTGAGCCCTAACTCTCCTCTCATATTGGACGTCTGATCGGGAACTCATCTTTAATACAAAGCCACTATTTTTCCCTTCTCTATGCATGCAGATGGCATTTCATTTCTCGCTGGAAGTAGTCTCTGCAGAAGATGCTGCCAAAGTATCTTCATTAACTAGCTGGCAGAAGTTTTGAGCAATTGACCACTTTTCCTTCAGATGATAAAATAATTTTGTCTGGCGAACCTTTTAGATTTTTTAGTGGCCTTCAGAGCTCCTTTGCAGCCGTCCTTGGAAGAATGGGGACTGGTGAACACAGCAGCATGCTACACGTCTCGTCAACAAGAATGAATTTTTTGAGATTCTGCTAATTATATTGTTCATAGTTCATGCAGGAGAATGAGTTAAAAAATTGGAAAAGACAGTGAAATATACAACCAGTTTTTATTCTCCAGATTAATTTGTTGTAAATAACTGTCCAGCAGACTTAAAACACTGTCTGTCTTAAGCAAACGCTGTCTTTCTTTAACAGCATGGTTGAAGCTAACGCACCTTGTGAACTGTGCTTCTTTACCGTGTTGGGTTTTCCTTTGGGATATTTCACTGCCCTGACCTTGCATAAACCTGCTGCATCCAGAATATCCCCTGTGATTACATCCTGAGATGCTGTGACTGTACTATAGTATTCCACAATTTTCTTCAAAACATATTTAATGATATTTTAAAAGAAATGTAATTCTTCTGCAGAAAAGAAAAATGGGGTTTTTTTGTTTGTGATACAGAACAACAGAGAAGACAAACAGTAATTTTTGCTGGCTGTTTGGGTGATTCAGTGAAAGCTGATGGAGTATCTGTTCAGCACTTTGATTTGAAGTTTGAGATTTAGCTATGAAATTCATCATCCTGCAATAAAGAGGAAAATTTAATTTCATTGTCAATATGTAAGATGAAAAACTACTAAAGCTAGATGTTGCTGTGAGTAAATTGAGTTTGAATTCGTTAAGAACCTAGAAACAATCATCAAGTCAGTAATGGAACAGTAGCAAATGCAAAAGCAGGCTTTTAGTATTAGCACAGATTTTGTTGAGCTTGCTGCATGCTTCTTACTGCTACCTGCTTATTTTCCAATTTTTAGGCTGATTTTGTAAGGAAACTGCATATGGCTTGTCAGGACGCTTAGTCCATCCTGCAGCTCAGTCTTTGTGACTTAAACCACATTACACCCATTAATTCATCTGACGGCTTCTTTCTCCTGAGTGTTTGCCCACCAGTTAGAAATTCAGTTGTCTGATTTTGTGCTGAGGAATTCCTGATGCTCTTCAGCCCTGTGCCTGCTCTGAGCTGCTGCGGCACAGCAAGGGGTGGGTGTTAGCATGACACTTAGCATTCTTACAGCACCTCTCACAAGCCTTCAAGGCACTCCACAGTCATCAGATCTCGCCATGACCCTGCAAGATAAGGATGACTTAACACAGGTATTTTACAAATTGGTAATTAGACACAGAGAAAATGAGTTCTGCCTGGATCATAGAGCGAATGGGACAGAATTCCCATTCTCCCGACCTCAAATTCATTCTAGACCCCCCATGTTGCAGTATGTGCATCTGTAGCTCTCTTTGCCTTCACAAAGCACTGTGAAAATAAATGGTATTTGATTCTCGTCCTCAGGAAATATTTATGAGGATGGGGTTTTTCCTTTTAGAGGAGAGGGAATTGGAGACTGGGAGAATAAGTTTTCTGATCCAGAAGAAACCAAATCCCTTCCTTAGTAAGGGCTCCATTTGGGTTGTTATAGTGCGGTATTTCAGGCATTTATTTTAAGGCCATGTGAGAAGATTGTATCTTTGAAAGATATTGAATATTTAAAACGAGTGTTCTAAGATGTTCTGAATTCTCAAGGGACAGATTAATAACTTCAAGCTAAAATATTTCAAAATAAGAAAGTTATATTCCATTGAGTTTTTTGCCTACTTAAAATAACCCAGCTGTGAAACTGGAAGTATGTGGTACTAAGTGTTCTTTGTTCAGAGTTTAAAAATAATTCAAAACCCCAGAGATCTGGAAGCAGATGTCTGTGCTTCAGGATTCATAGGGCCCCAACAATGGGAATATCTCATTGTCAGCATACTGATTTCATATTCATGTGGCACCCATTTATTCACAGAAAAATTTCTTTTTCCACTGGTTAAAGCATAGTTTTTAGAGATAGGGGGTTTGGTGGTGTTTTTTTTAACTTGTTCTATGTGCTTGGGATAATCACTGCTCCAATCTGATCCAGCATTCTCAGATATATAATAGGCATCTCAACCTTTGTACCATAAGGTTATTTCCAAACATTAAAAAACCAGTGGAAATCGTTTTGAGATCCATCTTGCCGCAGCCCCCCCGGCACTGCCTGGGCCCTGCCCGCCCCGGGCTCAGGCAGCCGTGCTTGGGACCGGCAGCGCTGGGAGAGCAGGACGGCAGCGAGCAATGAGGTTCTCCTACATGAGTGCAGAAGAGGCCGCCTGCCTGGGATTACACAAGATCCGTGAAACATTCGCTTGCAGGCTGGGTACGTGTTAGACTGCAGTTGGCTCGGTATGCACTAAAAATGGTAAATGCCTAATATAATCTTGGTCTGTGCACACAGGTGCCTGATCCGAGCCCAGTACATTCACTGGACGTGTGGCATTTGCAGTACAGCACAGTATAAAGAGCTTAGGAGACTGCTCTTCCCCTACCACTCTTCACAGTGTGCCATTAGCGTGACATCTCCAATTTCCATGTTTTAATTTTACTGTCTCTTATTTCTGTTCTTTATTCCTTTGTCATATGTTTTCTCTAACAGTTCGAACGCATTCAGTGACTCCATACAGATATGCCCCTCTTCAAACTGAAGAGTTACATTTTTAAATAGATATTGCCATTTTAACCTGCAGTTACAAAAATAAATTACCATTTATTGGATTGACTACTTATTCCAAACTGTTCATTTCATGATGCTGTGGGCACGATAACTGAACCACTAATATTTGAACACAAATACCCATTTAATCAAGGAGCATTATAGAAAGCTTTAGGGTAAAGATTTAACATGAAATGTTTCTTTTTCGTTAACACTACAATAATTGATACTTTCCTGTAGTGTTTTTCATCCATGGCTTTTGTCATTGTTCATTTTTTAACCTGCAGTTTATGTAAAGACAGTTATAATTGTATATGCTATTCTCTGGAGAGGAAGTTTTTAAACATGTAATCTTAGTTAAGAAACATTCAGTATTCATATTTCTGGAATTATTTCAGTCTGTGTATTCAACATTTCTTTATTTAACAGAGAAAGCTTTGATTTAAGAAGTACCTACCTGAGTCACAGTCCCTTTGATTAGACAGACGTGAGAATGTTATCCCGTTGTTTTTAATATAGTTACCTAGTATAGTCTTGAGGCAGGCTGAAAATAAACTATTATTTAATTGTGTTAAATTAATGATATGGAATTTTTTTCAGGGAAAGACTTGAGTGAATCTCAAAGAAAAGCAAATAGTTAGGCATAAAGCAGTCTTCCCTGGTCTTCGGGTTCAGAACTCCGGGCTAGCCATGCAAAGCTATTCTGCACGGTGGATGACGAGGCTGCTGGAGACCCCAGGGAAACGCTGGTCCTCTCCACTGAGGTTTCGTGGCTGGTGCAAGGGTGGGGTCACTGATGGACGGGCGCAGCATGGATAGATGGGGGTGTCATCTGCAGGGGTGGACGTTGCAACCTCATCCTGAGCACAGCTCAGATGGTTTTTAATCCAAAGGGGACCTGAGGACGAGTCATTTTTACCTACTGTTTATTTTTGGGATAGAAGCTTTTTCTGGGGAATCAGTACTACATGTCCTAAAGGCTGTAGGTTGAGCACAAATATATGTCTCACTAACCACACAGTATATTGACTTTATTTTATGTATTTGGCTCTATGCTTTTGGGGGCTAATAATTTTACAGAAAGCGGATTGCTTATTCTCTGTACTGTAAAATCAAAGCTTTGCATACGTTACTGGCTCAGTGGGTAACCGCTTTCTAAGCTCTTCCCAATTTAGGCCATCAAATACGTTATACGGGGTCCTGACATTGTTTTAAAAAAAAAAAAAAAAAAGTCCCACAATGTTATATATTTTAGGAGATACTAGAACATATATGTACTGATAGTGAGTGTTGGGTCTGGAACCCACTATTCATTGGCAGACTAAAAAGAAAGTGTAAATGTTCAGGTCAATAACAAGGTTGAACTGCATCTAGCGCAGAAGTCACACATAAGTGGTATATATATTGACAGAGTAGCTGGTAGTAAAAGGAAAAATGATAGGCTGAATGATTGGATAAAGTCACTCATACAATTTTATATCTATACTTTATTAGCCTCTGTCACCATCCATAGATCATGAGCACAGATGAATGTGATACATCTGAAACACTGGCCAGAAGATGGAGGGCAATAATGTAACCATCTCATATATAATATGAAAAAACAAGTGCACAGCTGCTGGACTTTAAGTTAATCTCTCTCGATCATGCATTCTGCTCCAATTTTACTTTTGGAGCATTTCAGAATTGCTCTTCTTGCAGTGATTTGTTGGGTGAGACTTCAGTTATTTTCTATTTGTTATATAAAATGCAGTGTAATACAAAAAGTAATAATGAGAGAACAGAAAATCTTCTGACTAATGATATCTGTATTTAGTCTGCGAAACAAGTGGCTCAGTGGTCTCAGTTGCACAGACAAATGTCATATTTGATCAAACGTGTTGTGATTCTTTCTCTTCTCTTTCTCTTAGTTGTAGTTATTTACTAGTTTGCTGATAGACAGGACTGCCACTTGCACAATGTCAAATCTCTGGACAATAGTTCAGTGCCTTCCAAATGAAAATGTTTTGTTATTGATTAAAAAAAGAAGGTGGGAGACCTTTATTTTGCTTTTTATTTATTTATTTTTGGGGTTGTAGAACAGCAGTTACTTGGAAAATCTTAAAAAAACCCAACTGGCTATGCTGGTATAACTTCTGCTTAGAGAACCTGACATGGCGTGCCAAAAAACAGGTTCACTGTGACCTTTGAAACTGCCCAGATGACTTTCTAAGAAAGGCTTCCACTGTGTCTGGCAATAGCTAATGAGTTAACTGAATTGTGCTGAACTGGGTTGTGCTGTTTTCTATAGGACAATATATTTTGGAGTATCAGCTGGTTGACAGCCTCAAAATTTACTCGATTTCAAAAGAACTTTTTGATAAAAGTATTATTACTGTGATAATAAACCGTCTCTAAATGCTTTAATATAGCTTTACAAATAGATCATATAATACAGGGATGAGAATGTGGCTGCCTCTGTATATAGAAGATGGTCTAGTTGTTTCGGGTGCTGCTACATTATGAGTAGAAATGCTGTATAAATGCAGCGTAGAGCTGTGTTTATACTTTGTGTACTTAAACTTTTATTAAGCTGTGATAAAAGCTTTTCTTTTAATGTTGTATTGCTGTTGCAGAGCAGCCTCATTTGTTGTGCCTGACATGAAATATGTAAAAAATAAAAATAATAAAACAAGACCTTGCTCTGTCATGCTTGAAGTAGCCGTGGGAGTTGAATGGAATGAGACTTGATAAATTAATGATGCTAAGTGCTGAAGGAAAATGGAAAAGTGATGAATGTAAGTAGAGAGGTGCCAATCTTTAATACTGTGATTGATGAGCCAGGCACACAGGTAATGGCAGAAACTGTGGGCAAGGATATAAAGCAATGAATGAATTTAAAGCAATTGGGTGAATTTGTGACTAAGGGTAACAGTGGTTAATAGAGACACGTTTGTTTTAATCACTTTTAAAAATATGTTTACTTTAGGGAAAATAATATGATTTGGTAAATATTTAACACAATATTATTTCGGGGTTTTATGTTGTAACCATGTGTTATATTTTACTGCAAGTTTAATTTGACTTTTTCTAACTGACATTTGTTATGAAACTATATTTTTGTTCAAACTTGAATGAACGTTATTTCTGGTTTTCAATTCATTTTTTCTTAAACAATGTATTTTTATAGATTTCTGTGCCAGATTCAGTCAGTCATGATCAGCTCTGAGGTCTTTTGTGGTTTGGATTTTTTTCGCCTTGCTCATACTAACCTAGGGGCAGGTTGTTTAATGTTAAGTTGAAGCCTGTTGCAATGCTGCATGTCAACTGGGGAGAGTCTTAAGGCATGGCAATAAAGTAAGTGATATAGGTGCAGAAAAAGTCTCCTTAGTTTGGGAAGTGAATTTGGTTTTGCTTTGATTGCATCTCAGAATAAGTCCCCGTTAAAGCAGATCAGGCTTTTTTGCCTTGCCCCCATGCACACATAGTAGGTAGAATTGGTGACTGCTCTCGGTGACAGCAGAAATGACGAAATACGCAGTAGTGGTTGTTGCTGGTATTTCTAGTATCAGATAAATTAGAAAGAACTTTATCTTTTGTGCACCTCATCTCCTTTGCGACTTGTCTTTCTTATAATTTTCTTGTCGTGAAAGGATGTTACAAATTGCCAGATAACTTTTTGAATCAGAAGATCTCCGAAGAGTAGCCTTTCAGTTCTCACCAACTGATTTGCAGAAAATGGTTAAACCATTCATTCTCAGTAGCTTCAGCACTGCAGCGCAGCTAGACTTGAGTATCATTCATGGGGCAGAATAGCTGTTTATGTAATGTATTGGCTTGTGTCTGATGGCTGAACTGAGGTTTGCCCTTCTCTAGGTAACATCCCACACAATTTGTTTCTCTGGAATTAATCTGAAGGGTGGGAGATGCAAAGACAGCTACCTGTATTGGCTTGAAAAATATGTCAAATTACAAAAGCACCTGCAAAGGCTGAGTCTGCTCTAGCAAACGAGTCCTTTGTCATTATCCATTGCGGCCGACTGTTACTAGGCATTATAGCTGGCCATAAATCTCATACAAGGGCAATGTAAAGTGTTCTAAATAAACTCTAAGTGGAATTAGCATTCAGGCATGATCTTGACTGAACATGAATGTCCAGAATATGGGAGAGAGGTTAAGATGTTGATTATATGTGAAAAAAGGCATTTTATTTTTGTACTAGGAATTGTTTTTTATATCCACAACTCCTCCGTGAATTTGATGGACATGCTATAAGTCTGATTAGGATTGTAGCAGCCACGTGAGGCTTAGTCCTGCGTCTTCATACATTCTGTCCCCTCCACTTCATGAAGTTTACAGATCTACTGCCTGCTTCTTTTATCAAGTGATACTTAATGTTAGTCTTCGATCAGAGGGACTGCAGGACATTTTGCACCATAATTGTAGCTATGTTGTGCAAAACATATAATCCATGTACAGTGCATTGAACAATACACAGAAAAATACTATGTCTGCTTGATGCAGTGCATCTTTATTTTGTTGAACAGATAAAGCATTTAGTTAAAGCTGAAATTCATCAATTAATTTCTTTTTGCTCTTCGTTGAGCATTTGACTTTTGGCAATGTATAAGACGTATTTTTTTCCTGAGTATGAAATTCTCAACGTAAACTGTAACAGAAGCATTTATGTTATTATTAAGCAACTTCATGATGATTGCATTATATTGCCATCTAATAACTTAGATGATGCACATTGTAAAAATGTTATCTGAAACCATTTGTTTTCTTTTAAATGTGAAAGTTCATCTAGAGGATTTCTATTGTTGTCTCCTTGGTTTTGTTTCATTTAATGGTGAGGAGAGATTTTCTGTGCTGAAGTGAGGTTCCTTAAGGACTCTTGGAGACAAAATGTAATTTCTGGCTGCCAATTTATAAATATTTGCTTTGTGTTTAAGTTTTTCCATGTTTTGCACTTGGGGTAGTCTATTATGGAAGGATTTTTCTCCCCAGTTTTTATATTTTGTTTCATCTTCAACTAAAAAAAAGGCCTTGAATTTCCTCCAGCTTCTTGATAGGCTATGAATGTCTAAATTGTTGCCAAGATGGCCACTGTAGAAGGAAAGATGTGCATCTTGCTGACAACGTTAATTTTTATGTGTTTCTACAGGCCCATCACTTGACCAGTGCTAGCAAAACTGGTTTTCAAAGATTTTTTTTTCCTTTCTTTGCTCCTCATGTCAGTCTTCTGCATTTATCATATCAGATTTTTCTTTCAGCAGGATTAGTATTGTACAATTCCATTTGTACCTGGGATTAATTTTAATAATTGTTTTTGATGCAGCCTTACAAAGACTTAGCTAGCAGCGCTAGAAAAAGCCTATGTTAATCTATATACTGGGATTATAGAGGAAAACCAGTTTCTTTTCTTCTTCTTTTTAAACCTTATGTTACTTGCAGATGAGCAAAAATGCACTTATTCTGCTGTCATACATGACAAGCAATTTTCAAGATGCCTGCTTTGTAATCCCTGACTAAACATTGCACTGTAATGCCTTTTATGAATACAACTTAAGATCTTTCCAAATTTTTTATTTCCTCCATAGTCGTATCAGTCTGTAGAGCTCCTAGCTAAAGACCCTATCGAAGTGGTACATGATCCAATGAGCAGACAAGCGTCCAGCCTGACTTGCCTCGTGTTGGCAAATTAATTACAGTTGTGATCATTGCAGGGACTCCCAGAACATATTTTTTGACTGAATTTTGTAAAACCAGGGTAGAGCCAAAATGGCACAACTTTTTCTCCATTGTTAAGAGAATGAAAAAAGTTATTTAGTTACTTTTCACTCTTCACTTTCGTGTCTGTTGCTCTTGGATATACATTTTCTGTATGAAATGGAACTAGTAGTACCCCAGAGGATGAACTTTAAAAATGATGGATGACATGGATAGCAACATTTAGGACACCATTAATTTGCACTGGCTGGGAGATTTCATGCCAAAGAGAAGGAGGAAAGAGAAACATATGCAGAAGAGTCTTACTTGACCTGTAAACTCAAGAACTGGTAAAGCTGTGACAATTGGTGTCATAGGCTTGTTTGAAAGTTTGGCCTTGGTTTGTTAGTTTGTGTTACTAGTTACATGGAGGACATAATATTTATAGAGGTTCACAGTGTCTAGTGTAGGAATATACTGCAATGCTTTCTACAGCTACAAAATCTTCATAGTCAGAGGCTTCGCTAGGGAATGTTCTTACCCACAAGCGATTTCTGAGAAATAAAAAGTAGGAGTCTAAACTCGTCTTCCCTTCGTTGGAAGTATTCTGCCAGCAAAACGCTTCTGTGCAGGCTTTCTTCCAAATGCAAAGCCTTCAGTGTAATCTGGGAAGCTCCTTTGCCATCAACAGCCTTGAGAAAAACACTCTCATTAAAGAAGCAGAAGGAAAAATGCTTATTACTGAAACTTGTGTCCATGGAATGGTCTCAGGATGGGCGTACGCAAAATATCTAGCTAGGAGATGGTGTTGCAATGTTACTAAATTATTTGATGAGGCCTTTCTGGATTTCCTTTTTTTTCTTTTGCTTTGACCAGTGCAGAGTTAATTGCCAGACATTAAATATTTATAGATTATATTATTATTCATTGCTAAATGCTGTAAGGACTTTTCCTGATGCTGCAAGGCAGTTCAGACTCATTCAGCCGTAGGAGGAAAGTGGAGATGGCAGCCGTGAGGAAATCCTCCTTTCAGGGCTTCAAGTGCTGGAGCTCACCCTTCTTCTAATGTGATTACAACAGTCCTTATTGTGTTCAGATTCTTGATTAGCAAACCTCAAAAGGGTCAAATTCTGCCCAAGGGACAGAAGATTTGTGTCGGTTCTTATTTTTAATCTAAGTGTGCTCTCAACTGTGGTCACAATGAAGCACTTTTCTCCCCAAATAGGAGCATCAAGTTTTGGTTTTAAATCACAAATAGCGCTGCCAAATGTCGGGGAACCAAGAGGCTGTGCTAAAAGCCTGTCATTCTTTCAGGGGTTTATTGTGCGCCGTTAGCTTTTTCTTCAAGTTTCAGTATTGTTTTCTGAATATTTAATCAGCTAATAAATAGCAACTGCTACACTGCTATGGAGAAATGTTACGGATCAGACAGCTTGGCTGTGATCTCTGCCATTGTAAGGTCAGGATTTGAGTACAAAAGCTATTGTCGGAGCATCTCGCACATTCAGTTTTAGCTGCCTATTTATAGGTTTTTTTACTTTACTCAGAGGAGTAGGATTAGTGACACTTTCAAAAGAGAAGATACTGACTTCGATATAGAAAAGATACCAAATGCTCTATAAATACTAACGAGTCTTATGTCTCTATATTCCTTGGTCTGCAAAATTTAATGTGCTTGAATTACTTTTCTGAAGAAGGGTTGTTTAGACATATGGAAAAACATCTGTTCAAGGCATAAATAAATAGTGTTTCAGTGGTTATACAATGTAAAAGACTATTCAAGGACTCTGCCTTAGTATCGACCACGATATGATTCTGGCTATCGTTTCCTGAAAGCAGAGTTTTTCACATTGAGGTGTAGATTTTGAGATAAACATGTTTGAATCAAACCCTTCAATAGTTAATGGAATTTGTGTGTACAATCATTCCGTGGGATTTTTGTCTCTGGAGAACAAATTCTGCCCATGTTGTGAAATGTCTGCCTAGTTTATAGATACCAACTTCCCTACTTCTGAAAAGACAGAGCTGAGACGAAGAACAAAAATGAGATGGTATGTTTAAATTATGCATATTTTACCCTCCTTCCTGCCTTTTTTTTTTTGTGATTAACCAATGTATAAAATATCAGGCAAAAATGCATTATTCAGTGAGTAACTTTGAAGGCAATTTGCTCGGGTGTTTCAAATTTGTGTCTGTCTCTAATAAAATTTGTCAAATGAGGAGCAGTAGGACACCCCACAAGTTCTTGTACGAGGAAGCTGCTGAGCCATGAAATTCTGACTGATTTTGAACCAAAAACTTCTCAGACTTTTCAAAAATCACTGCTTCTGATTTTGTGCACAATCAGCACAGTTTTGCCATTATACCAAAATAAACAGATGCATAATTTTGTAAAGGACAGGAAATTTTAAAAATATATTTATTAGCATGTATGTGATTTTTTTTAAAATGTAGGTTTTAGAAAAAAGAGTATAATGTCTTGCCTTACAAATTACAGAAATGCAAGTGTACTGCTGGCCTTGCATTTAAATGAGCTGTTGAGCTGTGACACAAGGAACTGGATAAAGTGATGACAAAGATAAAGTTCTTGCACTGTGGCATTTGTCGTGGCTGCGAGGCTTCTTTGCAACCCTGATTTTACTCCTATATGTGCCTTTCCACAGCTGTTGAGCTTACATCCTGCCATCTTTTCTGGATTGATATTCCATAGATCAAGTCCTGGATTGCAGTATTTTGTATCTTAAGTGCTTTTGGTGTTTGTGATTTCAGGGTCTGTGATGAGAGGGACACGCAGAAGTTAACATTTAAATTAAATACCTTGTAAACTCAGCAGAGAATACAGAAAGCTCTTCCACAGGACAACTGAGAGCACGAGAGAGGAATCTTTTACTGTAAAGATGCCTGAAGTTAATGGTGTGCATACCCTCCCTCATGATCAAAACAGCCCTCTTAAAACTATTTAGTGTTAAAAGTAAGGACAAAGTATTTAGAAGAGAAACCTTTTAAAATGGTACATGTCTGTCATCGCTAAAAAACCTTTGGTGATTGCTCCCTGTGTAGTCTGATTTTCCTGAACAGTTCCTCTTAGATCCCTTTCTTCAGAAAGACTGAGTCCTCTCTTCTTTCGGGAAGATCAATGTGCAGTTTTAAAAAACTCTGCTGTTGAACCATCAGTGCAAGGTTCTAGTGAAGTTTGTCAAAAAAAAAAAAAAAAAAAAGACGTATGTGTCAGAACTTAACCTGAAGTAAAGGTAAGAGGGAGACGCAGAGCTCTAGGGTGTGTAATACCCTGGGACAGACAAACTTCTCTTTGGATTTCCTTTTCACTGCTCAGGAAACACCCTCCTGCAGTACTCAGTTTCCACAAACAAATCTGTACAGAAGTTAGTGGGGTTGGCTTTAGATTTTGAACCATATGTTGATGTATATGGATATTACATCTTCCTGTTTGGTAGCAATACATCCAGACATATGCATGTCTTGACTTGGAAGTATACTGCAGTGTACAGATGCTGCTGTGGGAGGTGGGAAGGAGGCAAGGTGCTATGTAAATAAGCGGGTAAGGGTTTAGTGAGAACACGTAAGGTGTGCATTTATAAATTGGTGGATTCTTCCGGTAGCATTCACCGTTTTAGAGGGGAAAACAGAGTTCTGCAATGTGAGGAGGAGTGGGAAATGTAAACCAGTTGTTATTCAGGGCCTTGCAGATTGAAGTAGCTCAGAGGCAAGAACATTAGCTTAGCAGGCTGCATTCATTACCTAACGTTCATAGCTCCGCTGCTGCTTTCCTCTGAGATTTTTTGGCAAATCGGCTCATCTTTATGTGCTCAAATCTATCACTTAATAGTTGTAAAGACCTTCGTTCAAACCACATTAGACAGAACTAACTGAGGGCAGGTTTGGCTTTACAAATAAAATCTTGAGTTTGTTTAATTTTTGGTGTTGTCAGCAGTCAAGAAGTTTGGGATCACAAAGATGCTTTCTTAAGACTTAACATGCTAAATATTATCTTGACTTACGGCTGTGATGGCTTCTGAAAGAGTGTTTGGAGTCATTCCAATTTCTCCTTGCCAGGATTCTGATTACTTCTTGGATAAATGTGTATCACTTTCGCGTACAAATAGCGTTCAAGCTACGGCAGATGTCAAACTGTTTGACCTGATACCTCTGCACTCAGGGTCACTGCTTTTACAGAGAAACCAGGGCATTTCAGGTGAGGCGTTCTCAGGCTTTATCTCATTTCATCTTCCATTTAACTGAATGAGAGAAGGATAGTATGAGCTCCAGCTGAGGATAATGGGGAAAAAAAAATTAAGTCATATCATCCCTAGCATGAGCAAGTTGGCCAATGATGAAATTTTTAAAAAACGATGAGAAGGGACTATACACAAATATATTAATGTAAAAGAATTGTCATGCAACCTTGATGTCGCCCAGTGCAATGACAATGACAACATTACCTGTTGGTGTTAAGTCCTTTATCACGTTAATGATGCACTACACCTAGCCACATTTCAGCTCCATTGGAAAGGATAGAAACTGCATTGTAACTTGTAATATTAAACAATTCAGCACATTGTACCTATCAAGAAGTAGCAATACGCTTTTATACAGCGGGAATTTGTTTAAATTACTTCTTCCATCTGATCAATGTTAAACTATATATTGTAAAATGTATTCAAGGTGTAAAGGATACTCTGTGTTGAAAAGTGTATATGTTCAACAAATATATTAATAAATTACCAAATAATAAAACTAATAGATTAGTTTTTTAAGCAAAGCATATACAGCTGTGCCTCTGTCTTTCTAGTACTCCTTTTGAATACAGATCCCTCTATTCAATCTTTATTGAAATGATTTATACACTGTAACATTATTGTATCTGAGTTGTATCTGAAACAAAATCTTGCCCCATTTCTTCCTAGTAATGAATCAGTCTCCGACAGGATCTTTTGTTTATGCACTTTCTGTAATTATACTGCAGTTTCTTAATTAAAAAAGAATGAGGAAAAAATAGCCGGTAGACAGCAAGTCCCTTCCAAATTTAACTGTCTTTATAGTAATTAGGAAATTACAAATCCCTTTGAGTACAGTCATGCAGATCTTTCTCCATTTGCCAACTCAATCAGTACCATTCTATACAAGAAGAACATGAACAAAAGGCAGCAATCAAAATCAGTTGATTCAATGACCACCTGTTTCTTTTCAATAAAAATAATAATTTAGTGTGAATTCCAGGAGGGGACTGAAAAATCTGCCTTTGAATCATTTTTGAACTGTGGTCAAGTTGTCTTCTTCCATACAAGTATAGAGAAAGAAATAGTTGATTGATAATTGTCTCTATTAGTTAAATACGATTTTTTTCTGTTTGTGTACCTTCTTAACTGTCTTCAGATTAATAAAGAATAGAAGTGGTCTTAGTAACAGTGATGGGAAAAGAGATTTTTGTTGTTATTTTTGGCTGGGGTGTCATTTATTATCACGAAAGACTTTTCTTCTACGGAACTTGAGAATCAGTCTTCACTTCTGAGTGTAATTCCAACCCTTGAACCCACGGATGAATTGGCTGTAGTTTGGACTTGCCGTACTGCAGCTGCTTTCAAATGTGCTTGCGCGGGTCTGCGAGCAGCACAGCAGCATTTGCACAGGGGTCTGCGAGCAGCACAGCAGCATTTGCACAGCGCTCTGCTGTGTCTATGCATAAGCTCAGGGCTCTCCTACCTCTGTTATCTCTCAAATCCATCATGAAAAGAGCCTGCCTCTTCTTTTCTCCATTGCATATTTGTTGTGCAGTCTTAAGGACTAATTTGCATAGTTTTTATTACCTGTATTTTTGCTTAGTCTTTGTTTTCTTATCCCACCACTACCTTTGTTATTATAGAGTTGAATGCAACTCTGTTTATGCTCTTAACACCTACTAGGATGTTAAGGTGTGCAAGTGGTTTCCCATCCTGCAGATGTCAGTGGAATGAATGCTTTCTCCGAGTTATTCCTTAGAGTCACTCCAAACAGGGAAACACCAGATTCTGCCTGGAGCTAGGATTCCTGGGAAGAGCCAGTGTATAATTCCTTACCAAGTAAGAAAGCACGGTTATGGCATTCCTCTCCTCCGTTGCAGGAAGGCGCTCTTAGTAGCTATATGTCAATCTATGGAAGATTTTTTTGGGGTGCTTGGCAGATAGATGTGGAGCTCTACGGAGTCGTGCAGCTGGGGAGGAGTAACCCCATGAACCACTGCAACCCCCCAACTGATCTGTAGTTGGCCCTGCTTTGAGCCAGGGGCTGGGCTTGGTGGGCTCCAGAGGTCCCTGCCAGCCTCAGCCCTTGTGTGATGCCGTGATATTTTTGACTCTCCAGGCAATAGAAGTCTGATCTTTTACTGTCCTTTCCTGAAAGCAACAAAACTTTTCTACACTGCAGCTCTGAGAGAGGAAATATCAAACAAGCTATAAACATTTGTACCTTTTGTAATAAAAAGTGATCTGATCTTTATATCGCTGACTTCATAACATTACTAAATCATTCCCAAGAGTCTCAAATTCTCTTTGCTTTCCCTTTCCCATGTACACAGCCTCATTTGGTCAGGAAAGACCAAAGCTGGTGGCCAGTTAAACAATGACTTTTTGCTGTTTCTTGCTTCTGGGCTCTGATCATAGAAGCCATATTTTAAGCCCTGGAAGTTATTTCCAGTAGAAGCATCTGGCTCCTTGGCTCTCACAGCTCCGCTAGGTTGAAGCTGCTTTCTCAACTTAAGATGCCATGCAAATCACCGAGATTTTTGTTATCTCAATAGGAAAACGGATAGCGAACAGAAGAAAGTCTCTCAAATAGGCGTGGTATCTGAATGAGGTCTTAGATATTGTAGCTGCTGTTTGGAAGGTGTTTAGAAAAGCTGGAGTCTGAAGACTTTCATAAATGAAACGGAAGTTTGCCTGAGGACAGCGTGGGATGAACGTGGGATTTGGCTCCATACAGAGAAAAACACGCTAGGTTCTTCTTAAATATGTTTTATTAACTCGGTATTCGCTTGGGGAAGTTAAAGCTATTTTAAGTAAAATATATGCGGCACAAATTGCAATGGTTTCATTGATCTGTTAGAGCAGCGTTCCTTGTGATCCATACTTGAAAGACATTTGGAGAGGGACAAAGACAGATGTAGGATTCGGTGTTTCTATCGCAGTAGGAAATGTTTAAAGGTTGTGTATTAATGTGGGGAAAACAGACCTGCCGGTCTTCCAGGGCTTTTCTATTGGTAAAGAGGAACAGTGATCTCTTATCTCTTATAATGATTTGTATATGTTTTTGCATATATTTAATGTATTGTCTCCCCTTCTGTTTTTGATAAAAATTCAAACAGTTAGCACCACAATTTATGCCACTGAGGTTCAGGAATTATTTTTTTGTTTTGTCTAAGTGAAGTAATTTGGGATGTTTTAACCTTACTTTTCCTTTACACCTTTTAAACTAGTAAATAAATATATTTGTAAGTGTTTGGTTAGAGATGAACAATCCTGTGGTTCTGTCATGGAGGTAGGAAATGGAAAACAGGGTACATTTGCATTTATTTACACAAAATTCTTCGTTGTAGGCCCTGATACAACCTTAGGACCTTACAGGTCATCTGCTGCAGAACTGCTTTAAGTTATTTTTGTAATGGAAAATATAATCTTCCGTTTCTTTAATAATCTTTCAATTTTTTACACTTGCATTTTTGCATTTTCTGCTTCTTAATGATCACAAAAATAGCAGTTCAGATATGGGAAAAAACCTTTCACCAACCATATGCAGCTTAAAAAAAAAATATTAATCTTATATCCTGCCTAACGCCTTGTTAATGTATGTGTGTTGGTGTTAATGACTGAAAACGGTCATTTTTCCCCGCACCTTGATCAGTAGTACAGGCTCCGGCACTAACAGATCTGCTTGCAGTGCTCATTTAAATTCCTTCCAAAAATCACACCAGTTCTAGATGTGTCACCTACAAGATGCCAAATTAAAGACGATATGGATATAGTTTCAGAGGTTTTGGTCTCGGATACATGGTTCTGGTGACACAGTTATTGATACTAGCAAGTCGCGTCCTGTGAAAGGACTTCAACAAGTAATGATGTGATGCTGCTTTGTATATAAAATCTCCATTGATGCAACCTCACGAGGTGGTTTTTGTGTATTTTATACTTAAAAGCAAAGCGATGATTTAATGCCTGCAAAATTATAGTCAGTTCAATGTTGCTATCAAGGGGAATAAAATTCTAATCAAAAGGGAGCTTTTAGAAAGAATTCAGAAATATAATGCTCATAAGCTGTTTTGTAATGTGCTAAAGCACAGTTTGACATGTGCTGCTGGTTAACCACACGCTTTCAATTATTGCACCCCCCCGTCTTGGAGCCAGAAAAACGAGGGAACGATTTCTCGCAGGGGGGTGGTTTCCGTTGCTGTTCAATAAAGGCAATGGCTTCATTTGTGCTGACCGGAGAACAAAGGCAGGAACGGGGGCAACGCTGCTGCAGGGGGGCAAAATGTGTTCAGTGGCAGCGCGGAGATTGAAGGCCGCGGGTTTGGTGAAGTGCCTCCGTGTTCTTCTGCTTCCCTCTGCTGGAGCCCGGCCGGGCTTGGGAGCAAATCCCAACCCTTCTGGCAGAGCCAGAGCTGGCTGGCTGTGCAAGTCACTTCTGCAAACTCATTTCTTTATTTTTGAAAGGTTTCTGCTCCGTTTTCGGTTTTCTTTCAAGAGGTCCGCGCAGTGCAAGCCTGTGTGCAACACAGATCTCCTGGTCGGTGCGGTTCTGCGGCTGCCTGTCTCTGCATGGGCAGGTCTCAGCTTTGAGACTAACGGATAATATTTTGATTCTTTCAGAGCTGTATGGGGTGCAGATGCCCCGTTGCTATTCATCTCTAGAGGGATGCTGCACCCGTATATGTCATTACAGGCTCTGAAAGTCCAGTCTATTGTGCTGCAGTCGAATTGCAGAGCACTGGCTAGATTTCTGCCAATTTAAAGGTTTTTCAAAGACAAATACTTAAACGTCTGTGATATCGATTGCCCAGAGTTTTCTTTCCTATTTAATTCTATTATATTGCATTCAGTTGTACTTATAAAAATGGGGAATCGTCTTAATAATAGCAGAGAATTCACTTTTTAGCATGAAAATAACATGAATTTTAATAGAGCATATAATTCATCACTGCTTAACAAGTGCTTTCCCATTGCCACTTTCCCCCTTCATAATTTTGATGGATTTTGGAAACAGAAGTGGGTTTTCCCTTTAGAGTTTCACAATTAATCTATGCCAAGTTTAGTGCAAAGTTCAATTCTCTTGCAAATAGCAGCCATTATTTGGCAGTTCGTCTGTCATATCCTGGCTTGGCTCCCTGTGTTTACTATGAAATATGACTGCCAGCTATGCTTTGGGAGTTATTGAAAGTTTACATTGATTAAAAGGGGATATTTGAAGAAAATTTACAGGAGCTTACCTCTAACTCAGTAGTTTACCTCGAGCTGAAAAATACTAAAGACGATGCTCTTTCCTCAATAATGCATATAAGTCACTTAATGCATATTTAACATTGGGAAGTATTAAACTGTAGTAACAACTAATAAGTGTTAGTTGCTGTTAATAATATCAGTGATTAGTACTGGCAATGTGCTAATTATTGCTACTTTAGTTACTTATAATTAAAGCGTAAACTATAGGTTCAAGGGTAGTTCTAAGTGCATGAGAAGCCCATGTTAATATAGGGAATAAGACAAAAAGGTTTTATCGTCTATGATGGGTGTATAGAGATCTCTCGGCTTTCTCTGTATGTTCTCAGACTTGCTTTCAAAATAATAATGTTTTGTATACTTCAATTTACCAAAAATAAAGAAATGCCGAGGATTGAAACAGAAAAAAGGATTAAATACTGATGAAGAGTGCTCTCTCTTATTTGTTAGCTTTTAAATATTTCTGGAGGTTCTTCTCTTTACTTTTATTAAAGGGATTTTAAAAGAGAGATTTCCTACGTGCAAAGTTGCCATTTCATCAGTCGTTCTGGTACTGTTTTCCTTTGTCCTCTTTTTTTATGCTGTGCCTTGAAGAAGTGACTTTGTGTGTGCTTGTAGAATAATAACTAGTAATAGTCAGAACATACTTGCTGCTCTTTAAAAAAAATTTAATTCCTACTGAATTGTTCATTTTAAACATACAGTAGGCATTTTCACACAAGATAGAAAACTGTTATTACAGAAAGCAAATGATGATTCGGATTATATACATTGACTCATGCAGGGCCAACTTCAAAGTGTGATCCAACTTGATTTATTTATTCATGTGATTGGTTTTATAAGAATGCCTTTGCTGGTATTTTGTAGTTACTTGCAGTCAGGCGCAGGAGTCCGTGAGCCTTTGCTCATGGAGCGCTGCTTTGTAGTGAGTGTAGTATAGCTGTCCTTACATGTCACAACAGTTTTAAGCCACACACACCCCCCTGCTTAACTTAATTACCATGTATATTCCATTGATTGGAACGGAATTATTTGGTAGTGATTGTTATATAATTTCAGTATAATATACAGGTTCAATGTATTCAGTAGACTTTCACTATAATAATTTCCCATAGTTCTTTCCCCTCTATATCATTACTTTATACTCATAAATACCACTTATGTCAGATGTTAAACACAACTTTAAAAATCAGTGTCATTCTTAGAAGCTGCAGGTTTTGTCCTTCTCAGCAACAGATGTGCTTACCAAAGTAATGTTTCAGTGTATGTATTTATAAGGCAACAAGTCCCCTTATGTCTTCTAAATACAGCAATTTAAGGAAGAATTAGCTTTGAAAATGTGTTTTAAATTGTTTGGAAGGCGTATAGTCAGAGCTGATCCATCAGAAAACCCTTTAGTAAAGCAATGTTCCCATGACCCCGCACCACAAGACCCATTGGCTATATCTTTAATAAATAACGAAACAGATGTTCTCTGGAGCATTGAATGTCATTCCATTTAGGTTAACTGTGTTTACAAAATAAATATGGTTGTTAGCAGTTTGCATTTCATATCTCAGGCTGTATAACAAGCAGAACTATTGCAATAGTCTCGATTTGAATTCTTAAGGTAAAGTCTTTGCTTGTTATCCTGGAGACTATATAATTTCTATCTGTGCAGTGAAAAGTACTGGTTATGGATCCATGATAAAACTTAGAATCAGTACCAAAAAAATTCACGCAAAGAATGCTCACCAAAACAAAAAAAAACTTCACAAAGTGTACTACGGCAAAATGTTAAATTTTGGAGGCAAGATTTTGCCTTCTCATAGTCATATTTTTATGAAGATTACTGTTAGGAGTTCCCAAATTTCTTTGATTTCTTGAGAAAGCACTTATACTAGGGGAATCTTTTATTTTTGAAGAAAGAGTTAGCACATTTTTTATTTTGTATACCATGCTGTGCTTTGCTTTTGATTTTTTGGAAAGCTTTTATTGGCAGATACAAGTTGAAAAGTTAGTTTATTTTTTATGACAATTTAATAATTCTTACATAAAGGTATATTAATACGTATATTATGTATAAAATGTAAACAGAAGAAAAACATTTTGAGGTCTCCTTTTGCAGTTGTATTTTTGTTAAGGATGTTTTAATTCATGAAAGACCTGGAATTTCATAATTTCCGTGGTCTGTCACGAAGAATTACTGCTCTTCCCAACTTCTGATCAAGATTGTGCAGTGATAGTTTTGACTAAAATACAGCTGGAGCTGGAAGTGGTCATAAAGGATGCCAAAATACAGATGATGTGCACAGACAGTACAGGGCTATCAAGCTGTTTATTTTTGCAATGCACATCTCCAAGTGTTGGGAACAGGCTGCGCGAGTCTGGTGTACATGAAGTTCTGCGGCTATGTATACGTGAAATGAGCCTGATGTGGGTGAATGTATTGAAGTTGTGATTTCTAACTTTCATATAAATGCTCTTCAGTTTCTGAAGGGAACCTCTAGCCCTAGAGAAACAGCAAATGTATTTGGAAGTGTCATACAGTGTTTGGGTTTAAGTGATTTGGGTGTATTCCCTTTCACTGGTCCTAAATTAGAAACCATTTCCAAGCTGCTGGTGGCCTTAAAATGTCCTTACTATAAATTTCTCTGTTGGAAAATCAGATGGGAATAGCAGTCCTGGTAAAATATTTACTACATGCCAAGTTAGAATTTGCTTACTTTCATTTACAATAGTATAGATTATAAGTTTGCAACATTTCAAGGTGATCCCATCTTTAAGATCCGGATTTTACAGTCATATGACTGTATTTCAGATTAGCCCCTTCCCAGTTACTTCCCTCCCTGCTCTCCTGCTATTTTTTGTGTCATCATTTCAGAATGGTGATGATAACACGCTGTAAACGAGCAGACAGTATATGACACTTTAGCCACAGGCTGAATGCCGTCATTATACTTTATGTATATGTACAGTCAGTAAATGGAAGTTTTCGTGTGGATGAATCACAGGAACAAGCCTGTGTTCTCTGAGCTGACATACTCTTTCTTACAACACCAAAGCAAAGGAAAAATAGGAACCGAGGCCACCGTACCTGCACCAATGTAGGTACCACTGTAAGGGTTGTGAGTAAGCTACATGCTGGAATGTATTTTTCCGTAGCATAAGTTGCAGAGCTGGAAAGTTTTTGGTATTCGAAGTAATATATTAAAGGTGTGTCAATCTTATTTTTTATGATTTGAGAATCTCTTTCTGTTTTTTCCTTCAGGATCCCAGAAGCAAGCACAAATTTAAGATCCACACATATGGGAGCCCAACCTTTTGTGACCATTGTGGGTCGCTGCTATATGGGCTTCTGCACCAAGGGATGAAATGTGACAGTAAGTGAAGTTTTTCTATGTTACCAAAAGGGTATTTTAGAAAGTAAGTGGAAACACTGGGTAACAGCTGCTTATTTCTTTTCTGTGGAAAATACCATTTCAAATGTCAGCTATTTATAGTACTGTTATATTAGAAGTGGATATTTCAGTACTATAATAATATACTAATGAAAATCACCTCTGTCGCTCAGAACATGGTGTATTGAGTTTGATGTGGCTGAAGAGCATTTGCTGTGGGAGTTTTGAGCAAGGCTGGTTTTAGACTGGTCAGGTGAATGCACTGTTGAAAACTGAAATTTCAGTTTGGTTGGTAGCCAAAGTCCAATATTTTCCTTGCATTTCATTTGTCTTGGAAGTTTCCTGCTAGAAAATCTTATAATCAATTTAAACCTAACTCCCTTTATTGCTAATGCTGGCGCGAATGCTCTGTTTTCTTAGTCATACTCCCAATAAGTCTTTATTCCATTGTCACTTTTTTTTCCTCACACTTCATTAATGATATCTTTAGGTTTCTGAAGTAGATTATTTTATTCTCTGTTTCATTCACTGTCTACAAAATGTATCGTAAGATGGAAAGTAGCCGTGTCATTCATCTGAAAAACACACAGTTGTAATCTGAAAGACTTGCCAACAGTTAAGCATTGTAATCTTAACTTTCACTTTGCTCAGTGTTTGCAGTGTAATCATATTATTAGCTTCTCATGGTTGTCTGCACCATTTTTATATCCACAGCCTGTGATATGAATGTGCATAAGCAATGCGTAATAAACGTCCCAAGCCTCTGTGGCATGGATCACACAGAGAAAAGAGGAAGGATTTATCTGAAAGCTGAAGTCACTGGTGACAAACTGGAAGTAACAGGTACACAACTCATTTTGGAATTTTGCAGGTTTAATAAATGTGTAATATACGCTGTGGGTTTATGTACCTTGGTCAAATCTTTGTGTATTAAAGCCAGTGACGGAGTATTCCCCTTCAGAAGTGTGAGGATTTCATTCAACATGTCCTTGAATCAAGAAACTCTATGAACTGGTGTTCCTAAAAACAAATAGAAAAATAAAAGCTGTAGTAATAGCTTTAAAATCTCAGAGATATTAATTAGAAAATCACTATAATGTCCATTTTTCGTGTAGGAAGCAGCCCAGTAGGGTAGCTAGCTGTTCAGGAAGTTAGCCATCATCTTAAGAACACAAGAAATACTCTAAACTTTCATCAGCTGAGGAGTTGTTTCCTGCATTTCAGAGTATTTAATAAACAAAGGCAACTTGGATTCAATCCCAAATTTTACTCCCAGTGAGTTATAAAATACAAAAATAATCACATTAAGGTTAATCACATTAATCACGGGTTAAGGTTATTAAGACGGGGAGGAGGGGGAGAGAGGAGAGGGGAGAGGGTGGCCGTTCATTTCCTTGGAAGTGTTTCTCCCAGGATTTATGAGTAAGCTTTGGTTGTGCACACACACCCACGCACCCCCACCGACCCATTCCAAGTCTGAAGTTGCAGAAAAAATTCTGGAAAACGTATTTTGCAAGTTGAAGGACTGTTTTGTCCCCCTAAATAGACATGTTGTTTAACTCCAACAGAACTTCCTTGTAGTGAGAAGGAAGTGCTGTATGAGAAAGTGGAGTTTATCACTCAGGATCTGCATAAGAATTTGTATTTACAGCATACGTTCTGTTTGTTCTGTACGTGCTTTCTGTTTTAGCTGGGGCCAACTGATATTTAGTGTATCATATCTGAAGTGTAAAGTTGGTAGTGAACTTTGTTGTTGATTTTTCCTTTCTGTTGGACACAAATGTACAAAAATGTTCTTTGCCAATCAGATGACAGTGTATTTACTCAAAGGGAGAGCACAGGGCAGGAATTAGGATGGACAGAATTGAAGTAAGGGAAGGAATAACAGAAAATTTTGTTCATGTTTTTTTTTTTATAGGTAGAGGCAAGTCTATAAAACAAATCTAAATTCTAAAGGACAGTCTCAATTTTTTATGGCTCAGAACTTTGAGGAAATTTTAAAAACATGCTGTAGTAACTAAAACCAAAATAAGTATGATATAACTTACAAAATGGAGTAGAAGAGAGTCATAAAACACAAGTTATCAAAAGCTTTTACCTCAGGAGAGTGGATGGGTTAGTGTGTCATCAAGGTGACCAGCACTGCTTCTCCAGTGAAGAAAGCTTACAGGCAACACATCTGAATACATCGCTTCAGATGTACACTGATACATCTTTAAAATTGGTACTGCAAGAAACTGAATTCACAATGTCCACGCAAGGAAACAAGAACAGGGTATGATGCTGTCATCGTTGCCTGTTTGGTGTTGCAAAATGGAATCAAATTCGAGGGCAAGGTGACAGCAGGACAAAGGAGGAGGTTTCTTAGACCATCTCAACTTCTTCCTTTCTTGATGTAGTTGTTGGCAACCCGCGGATGTTGAGTGCCGTGTATTGCTTCGGTGTTGCTCAGTTGAAAGGCTAGAGCCTATTATACGCCAAAAGGATGTTCCTTCTACCTCTGCACTTCTTTGGGGAATGAATCTCAATGGAGACCATACCCCTTGTAGTCAAGAGAAAGGAAATCAGACCATCGCACTGAATTTTCACAGCTTATAGAACCAGCGAACTTCCCTCTAGTCGCCGTATTCATTCACGGCTTTGTTCTCTCTAAATCCGAATACCTCCATATTCTCCTGTCAAACCTTGTAAAATGCTTTGAAAAGGAGAGGTGTGATAAAATTTAGTTAAAAAGGATCAGAACGGATCCCAAGTGATACTTAATTGTAGTTTAACGTTTCAAATAGCTTCCTGCCGACGTAGGAGGGGTAAATTTGTCCAAGGTACTGTCATTAACAGAAAGGTGGTTTCACTAAGTAGTGAGACACTTCAAAGATGGTGATGCAGGTTCTAAAAGTAATTGTACCATGAGAGAAAACTAATTTGAAAATCACCCAAGTGACAAAATTTAATATCTGCATTATTCTAGGCTGCTTTGCAGCAAGGTTCTTAAATGTGGCTTAAACTTTCTGACATAATGCACATAATTTGACAAATAACATGTACATATTTTCTGATGATTCAGCAGGTTTATAATCCTTTTAGGGACAAAAACGTTTGCCACAAGTCTTTGTGGTACCAAGGCACTATAAAACAATTACACAAATAGGCATTCTTTTAGTTCACAATTTTATTTGAAAAGGTCTTGTCTGAAATACTATTATGGTAAAATTGTTACAGATATTTTGTGGGTTTTCTTCATAGGCTCTTTTTGGTGTGAGTGTACTTGGCAAATGCTGTTACTTTTGTGTTTATAAATAAAACATTTCCATCCCACAATTTAAGTAGGTTTCTGGACAAGAAGAAAAATGTTTACTATAACCTTGTTATGTGTATAACGATTATGGTGCTGTTAAGTTGTTTTGGTTGAGGCTTGTCAGCATTTCCAAGCTTTCAGAAAATTTGTTTAAATAAAAATGCCAGTAGCCCTGAAAGTAAACTTCTTTTTTTTTTTAATAAAAAATACTATACAAACTAAGCCCAGATTGGCTGAAGTTTCAGATACCTTTTGTGCACGTTTAACTGAAAAGGAAATTAGCAGTTGTCAGTTAGTTCATGGACATATTGCTATGCAAAGATTTCATACTCCTTTTCTCCCGGTACGGCATTGCTTCTAAAATATTTATTGACAAAACCTTTGTTAGAATATACAGTTCCCAGAGCTGCCAAGCAGGATACCGCTGCCTTTAGATTCAGGAAAGGAGGTGAATTAAATGTCCAGGAGGTTTAGGAACAGCAGGAAATATAATCAATAATTGGCTGTTTGGTTTGAGCCTTTGCCTGAATCTTTTTCAAAGAAATTACTCTGTAGGTGTTGAACTCCTTCAGCTGAATTCCTTAATATCTCTGCTCTGCATCCGGTTTTGGTTGTTAATTAGCTCCTGCTGATTCTTTCGTAGCCAGCCTTGAGTGCATGCAAAACATCTGTGCTGCTAAATGGAGACATGCCACTCTGGTTGGCATCTTGCAAACACCTTCGATGGGCAACTCGACCATCCCGGTTCCGGCCGGGAAAGCCCATCGAGGATGCAGCACACTTAACGACGACTGGAAGATACGGTCGTTGGCGGGGACACTGTTGAGTACATTGCAGTTTGTCTTTACTTCTGCATAATTGCTTTGAGGGTTTTGTGGTGGCTTTTGTTTCTAAAAAAGGCCACAGTACGTGCTCGCTTACTAAGTGTTTTCCTGATAAAATATTGTAAATAATACTGAGGGTTTTTTCCTAGTGAATACTAGGAAAGAAGCAAGGCAGAGAACTGCCAGATGGAGTTGGCCAGTGGTTCAGTCAGATTATCTGAAATATCTAACTACTTTGGCAGGTTTGGAGTTGAACTAATGGTGGGAATGATTCAGTCCTATATGTAAACATACTTAATTCCCGTTTACTAGGTCGGGTCTTCAATCTGGGTGCTTCAAGTCAGACATACAGTCTTTTCTGTGTGAATGTTAGGAATTTTGTATTGGTATACTTTGCCAAAACCTTGCCAACTTCCCAGTGCTAGTCAATATGCCACATTCAGTGCTCATTTGTGTTGCAATTCTTAAATGTCAGTGGTTTATTTTATAGCTACTAGCTTGAGAGTTGCACTGCATATTATAAATTTATTGCACTTGCAGTAAATCAACTTGTTAGTTTTCTTTTTATAGGAACTGTCTTGAATTGCTTTTTTCTGAAATCACTGAATTCATGACCCTTTCATAGGTTGGACTGACTTGAAGATTCTGCTTTTAGGCATAGTAAAGCAGTTTTTGCTATTCTTAATCTATGCTTTTTGCACTGAATTTTCTTCCTCCTGATGTGCGTTAAAAGTTTTGTCACTCTTACATTTACTTGTTGACCCATCTTATAATTTGGGGCTCTTCTGAGTGAGTTTGTAGGTGGTTGTATCACAGTTTTGATTTTTTAATTTTATTTTTGAATTATTTTCCTAGTGAGTAAACAATAACCTTTGTGAGAAAATAAGCCCATCTGGTGCACTGACATATAAAAAGCTGCCACATTATTGGGATCCTAAACTGTGACCTATCAGTTGCTGGGAGTTGGATTTGACAGCGACTGACAATAAGGACCTGCCCTCCCAACACAGGCACCAGTGTAGAGGCAGGGTGTTAGCGACTCACTGTCACCTAATGCACCCTACTGTTACGTAAATGGTATTAAAATATATATATATATACACAGCCCAGAGTTTTCAGGGGGATTAAATGTATTTTCATTAGCTGAAAGAATACAGAAGATCTGGTTTTATTCTTCAGTGATGCTTCTGTTATTGAAAAGAGGAGGAAACCTGGCAGCGATCTCTGCAGAGGTTGGGAGCACATAACAGGCTCTCCAACAATAATCTCCCTAGGAGTTCTGTACTCCCCACCGTACATTTTTCAAATTATTTATGAACGTATGAATGCTGAGCCACCCTACGGCACTGCATATTAATGTCTTGTCACACTGCTTGCTGTGGACAGCTGGGTTAAGAGCCTCCGCCCAAACAAGCTTGAGACACAACCTGGAGAATTTTGGCACATTGCTAGGTTCTCATAAAAATGTTTCCCTAAAAGACCCCACCACACACACACTGTAATGATTTTATTTATGATTGTCTAGGTCAGTATTAGTGTCTGTCTTTGTTAGCATTGATTTCATGATAATCTGCACCTGATTTTAAAAGGGAACATATATGAATATTCTGGCTATTTGACCAGCTTTTAGTACCAAATACCTATAAAGCGATCCCAAATAATTACTTGCACGTGGGAGGCATTTTTAATGTCTCAAAGAATGTGAATCGCATGTTTTATCTCACTAATATCTTCTCTCTTTTCTGGCATTCCCAGAATCTGCAGGGTTGCTGTGTTCTTTACAGTAAGAGCTGTGCCTTTAACAAATGCCAACCCCGGTGGCAACTGAATGCTCCCCATTTCATTCATTAAATTAACTTTACCATGAAGAAATAGGCAATGCATAGTATTTAAAAGAAACATTAGTTTTTCATAAATGGCCATCTGCGTGCATATAAAAACTTTAACTAAAATGCTATATATTTATGTAAGATAAATAAACGGGTAAGAATTAGAAATTTAATAGTCTGAATCCCTTTTCAGATGAGTTGATACATCTTGTGTTAAGACTTATGTTTGATTAAGTAGCTGTCCTACCCAGTAGTAGATATTTTTTATGATGATAATTTTTATAACGGCAGTCTTATTTTATTTTTAAAATACAGTTGCTCCTATGAGATTTCCAGTTGAAATTTAAACTGGAGAACCTATTGCAGGCACAAGTTCTTATTAAGTAGCATTAGAGATGATGGTATATTTTTTGTTAGTAGGAGAGAATATCTTAATAAATACAGAGGAATAAAGTGTCATGCAACATCGGTTCATTTTCCGTCTTGTTCTAAGAGGGAAATTAATCACTCATCTATTTCTTGTGTGTAAATCACCTGTGAAATGCAGGTGTTCCAATAGCCTACATTCGTTATGTTGCCGTCTTTCAGGATGCAGGAAATTGGGTGTAACGAGTAGGCACTGGCCTCGGGAAGGATATTAGAAGAAAGTTTAGCTGGGCAGGGGAGTAGTTATGGAACAGAGAAGAGTCTCATATCGAAAAGCCCTTTTAGTGACCAAAAACTGTATAGAAATTGGAAATTGTCTGAAAAGCAGGATTTGTTTTGAAGCCAGTTGTACACGTGAGTCACAACCAGCTCCAGAAAGCAAGCATTCAGTGATAGTTTTAATAAAATCTTATCATAAATCTTTAATGAAAGCTGAGCATTTTTGGAGGCAGATTTGGATTTTGCATACAGACGCTACAAGCACACAAGGTGGAAGAAAGACTATATTCAGTCACAGGTAAATCTTTTAAACTGTGGTTAAGGGGAGTGTGGTAAGGTGCTGGGGAGCAAGTTCCTTGGCTGGGAATACAGGATCCTCTGTCACTCACCTAAGTCATCTGTCAGCTGGGCAGATCACTGGAATCTGTACCAGAACCTTCTTCAGGAAGCAATGAGAATTATGGAATAATTTACTAATGCTTTATTGTGGAAAGACAGAAACTTTACGATGCACTGGAGCTAACAATGGTCTCCCTTTTCTTTCGTTTTGCTAGATAGCTTGCCAGATGAGACCGTTTGAGACTTGAAGCCTCTTCTAAAAGCAGCTATTTGCATGCAGTTGAGAGATTTCTGCTCATCTAAGTTGCCTGTAGGGAGTAAAAGATTGGCAAGAAATGGTTGCTGTGATTAGTAAACTGTTTTATTATCAACATTTGGGAATTCAGGAAAAAGGTAGCTGTGACTCACTTGAAAAGGAACTGAGTAAACTCATGCTGCTAATAATTCAGCTTTGTTATAGGCACAGAAACATTTATTTACTCATTCCCATGACTAAATTTATTTGCTGGTATCACAATAAGTTATAAATACATAACTGCATATGGCTTGCAACTTTTGCCCTGTACAATCTCATGGAAAAAATTCCGGTTTTGTCATCCGCTCTCTGAAATCCTCAAAATTCTGCCTGAATTTCTTCTCTTTACGTAAAATGTCAGTTGTTCTCCGCCAGCCCACTCTGTCTTAGATATTTATTTGAAGTATGAATACCTATGAACCAGTTCTGTATTTGCTTATGTCTTTATATTATTCCTGGAAAAGTGGGCGTCCCAGTTTTAGGCATGGCTTCTGGATGGATACTGCTGGATTATAAGTAGCACATAATAGAACAGCCATAGGACAGTCGTCAAATAGTCCTATATTTTCTGCTGCCTAAATATTTATGATCTCTTCCTCAATAACCATGAGGAGGAAAATGGCATGCTTTTTTCCCTATGGCAAGTTGAGAACTGTTTCTGTTTTTTAGAAGGAAAACCTGGGCAAGGTTGGATTTGTTAGAAACTTTAATACGTACTTCTCTTCGCTCCGTTTTCATCTGTGTGCTTTCTTGGTCCCCATTAAAAGCCTAATCTGGACAAAACGTTAGGAAATTTAACTTGTACCAGTTACTTTGCTCAGTACAGAGGTCATTATCGTGCTTAATAGTTATGACAGAAAACTGGCAAGTAGTATTCTAGGTTTCTGTCCAAGTTGCGCTCCAAGTGGTGTTGAACTGTATCTCACTTCAACCATCTATAAATTAGAGTAACATCGTATGACCGTTTTGAGTTTAATTAACTATTAATTATAAAGCAATATGAGAATGCTTGCTCTCATTACAGCTATAGCAGAATTCAGCCACAGTAAGTTGATTTATTTTCTTGGAGTTATTTTTAATTTATCTTTTTCTGTGTCAACCACACACAAGAGCGAGTGCCTTTGGTGGGGAGGGGAAATCTCTTCTTCCTGTCAGCCCTCTTACAGAAACCGGACCTGACTCATTAAAAATAGGATGCCCTTAAAGAGATGGACCACTTAGATGATGATAATTCTTTATAAGCACTATTTAGCACAAGTACCATCATGCTGTTTCCTCACGAAACGAAGTGCCATGTCGGTTGAAAAAAAGATGTCTAAGGGTACTAATTATGCAGCCTAAAGTACAAATGGGCCAGAGATCTTAAAACAAGGAGTGAGATAATGACTTCTTAGGCAGCCTGTATTTAGTATATGTTGCATCTTTCCTTCCCAATTCATCTTTGAGCTTCTCTTTTTCGTGTATTTAGAGAGCTTTTTTCTTTTTCTGTGTTTGCCGCAGAAGAAAGAAGTAGTCTTACACACGGTGCCAGGTCCCCCTGCTGTCAGTGTTGTTTTCTAGGCTCAGCAGCATGTATCAAGGCTAATCAGCGATGGCTTTCTCCAGGGAGCCCTCCGTAGCTGAGCCTCAGAGAATGGCTCTGCATCCACCCAGCCAATTTCTCAAAATTCTGCTTGGTTTCACACTGAGCATCTCCAGGTAGAATTTAAACATAAAGGATCAGTCTGAAGATGCCATGTTAAAATTAAACCATTTTGTTCAAGAAATTTTAATGAAAAACTTCCTACTGTATATTTCTGGGAGCTGTAGAACATGTAGAGAGTTCTGCTCCTCACTTACGCCAAACTACAGTATAGAAATAAAAATCAGAACGTGGATTTTGAAGTAATAGCTCATGTGCCAAACCTAGCAGCACAGTCACAAGTGCCTTGCACAAGACGACGAAAAAAACCCAACAAAATAAAACTAAATGTAAGATGAGAGAGAGAGGGCAATTTGCATTGAAGGCTGTCACTTCATCCTTCACTCACTTTATGGTTCTTAGTCCCTTTGAGATTGTAAATATTTAACTAAAATAAGTTATTTAATCTTGATGTTATTCCTCAGAAGTATTTGAAGATCACTTTCAGTGTACTGAATTTTAATATTGGGTGGGGTTTTTTTCATGAAATGAAATGCTCTGCAGGAAAGACGCTTGCTTCTGTTCTGTTCATTTAAAATACAGTGTATTTTTTCTGGTACAATTATTTGAGTAATACAGTTAGTGAACGGAATTACATTTTATTTTAAAATTTTAGCCCATAAGTATTTTCTGTCTCATTTTAAAAACACGAATTTAAGAAAAATAACTTAATCAGTATCAACTGTTTGTTCAAGTTAATGTGATTCCTTTCCAGCCATGATCAAATTTCAATAATTAATTTACATCAGGGTATCTGTTCTGCATGAGAATTATCTTGACAAATAAACTGGCATATTCCAAATAAGTAGCTTGCATTCCTGTGCTCTGCCTTCTTTCTACAACTATTTTGGATACAAGGTACCAGTTATATGTGGTATTTCCCTCTTCCAACTTGTTCTACCACACCAAATACTCTCTCATTAAATAAACAGAGCAGGTCAAACTGTTTGAAATTATTTTTTCCATGGCAGTGGCTGGCGTTTCCCCCAAGAATTTTCCCTTTACAACTTGAATCAAATGACACAGCAGCTAAGTAGTAGATTTGCACTAAAGCAAATCTATCTATCTATCATTTGGAAGAACACAATCATTATGAGCACTAAACTACTCTCTACATCCTGTAAAAGGAAAATGTCAGCCTAGAGCTAGTTACATCAACTTGTGAATATACTTGGTGCGTAGGAAATGGAACAGAACTGTTGTATGATTCTGAAAGTCACCTTCAGTTCTGTGTTATAACAGGGGTGTTGTCAACAGCACAATCTTTCATTTCACTGTCCTTAAGTGAAGCACCATAATATCTGTCCTGTGCTTTACATTCATTGTCCATCTTTTTCTGTCTTACGGAAGCAGTAGTGCACAGTTGTCAATCCACCACAGCCCTGCCTTTATTTCTAAAGGGAGAACAAAGGACATTTTGAAAAGATGTACTTCAGCTGGTTTACAAGCCATTTGACTGTTGCCCGAAAACTGTCCTCTTCTTCTTCTATAAATAATGAGGGTAAACAACACATTATAAAATATCTGTGTTGCTTGGATGCCTTTCAACCTCCATGCTGGGAAATAACAGGTTGAAATCCTGCGGAGGTCTATAATTTTTGTTCACAATATGGAAATGCCATTTAAATGTGGGGGAAAAGGAGGAGAGTGCCTTAAGCAAACAGTGACTATCTGCCGCTGAAGATCCTGACAAGTTTAGGGGTTTTTTGCATTAGCTCTGATTGAGCTCTTAAGTGACGCTAAAGTTCAAATTTTTGTGGGAAATGTTTTCCATCAAGAACTGTTAGGTGACTTAAGGGTTGATCTTTCCTAAATTTCCTTTCAGATTTCTTTTCTTCAGTTAGGTAAATAAATTTTAAAAAGCCATTCTGATGCTGACACTGTGAAAGCAGCAGCTGAGAGCACTGTCAATGCAGGATAATATCTCTAGTGACTCACACTTAAATGCTGGCCTTCCTTCATACCCTAGGAACTATGTCACCCTCAAAGCTTCTTGAGATTTTCCTTCCAGGAACAATGCTAATCTTAAACTATGAATCTCACAAAGGAATTCCTGAATGAAAACTGTTTTCTGTCCAAAACAAGCCCAGAGGATTACTGTTCCCGGAAGGTTTTGAGATGCCCAGTTATGAGCTCTGAATTCCCATCTCCAACTCGATCACTGCAGTTCATCACAGCACAACCAGTTTGGGTGGGATGGGCTTTCACAGCATGAGGAAAATTCACCTCTTCTTCTGAGGTTCAGCAGAAGCTGATGGCTGAATGCCGCTAACGCAGAATAAAACCTTACATGTCGTATAGGTGTTACACAGGCGTTATGCTGGTCCTCTACAAGGGGGAGGAGGTGCTGTCTTTGCTCACCCATTGGAATACTCCACTCCCCTGCAGAGACTTCTGAACTCCTTAACAAACCCCACAGCTGCTGCAGTAACTCCGGCCAGACTGAAACCCAAAAGCTGCCGAGCCCCCGATAAATGCCTTCGTAACCCACCGTTGCCTGCCTGCCTCGTTCCACGTAGGGATGTGGCCTTGCAGGGAATGGCACCCCGTGCAGATTGCTGACTATTCTTGTCTCTCTCTCTTTGGGGATCGGTAGCAACATGAGATATATTAACTCACTTTATGCCTTCTTTTGACATTGTAAAAATAGAAGCTACATTAACATTTTTGTGAAGCTGAAGTTAAACTTGTCTTCTCTGCACTTTTACTTTGGTTGCTGTCATGACAATGCTTACAGCGATTCCATCTGACAACTAACGAACCATGAATCCGAGGGAAGTTTAGTGTTAGATACCTTCCAATGAGGGATTGTATCAAATAACCTATCTTCTGAAATCTATTGTGATCTGGCTATTGCCCTCCCAGTATTTGGCTGATGGTCCTGTAGTTGTATAACCAAGACTGATGAGGAAATAAAAGCACAAAGAATTGCTACCCGCTTAAAAATTTATAGTGATGGATTTGGACGTTTCATCATTCCATTGCAGGAAAAGAGCTGCCTGGAAGCTGCATGTCATTTGTGAATTGCTCTTCTCTCCTGTCATTTCTCTCAACCATTCTTATAAATACTGCTAAGTGCAACCTTACTTTACAGCAAGTAGTTTCTTCCATGCCAAGGCTGACAAGTGGGTTTCACGTCTTACTTGTTTTATTTTTCAGCATGTTTCAATAACGCTGGTTTGACATGTTATTGCTTTCTTAATGGTGATTTGTAATCCTCTACAAATTAACTGTGTTTTATATTGACAGTGCGAGAAGCAAAAAACCTAATTCCCATGGATCCAAATGGACTTTCAGATCCTTATGTTAAACTGAAGCTCATCCCAGATCCTAAGAATGAAAGTAAACAAAAAACAAAAACCATCCGTTCTACTCTGAATCCAGACTGGAATGAGTCATTCACATTGTAAGTTTAACCCCTTTTAATGTAGTATCTTCATATTGAATCATTTATTTCAGTGTTGCATTGAAAACTCCTCTATTTCTCTCCTTTTTAGTAAATTGAAACCTACAGACAAAGATCGACGGTTATCCGTAGAGGTCTGGGACTGGGATCGAACAACCAGAAATGATTTCATGGGATCTCTTTCATTTGGGGTGTCAGAGCTTATGAAAATGCCAGCCAGTGGATGGTAAGAGTTTCTGAAAAGAGAGAAGGAGAGAATATCTCACAAAAAGTTTAAACCCAGTATTTTTCTTCAATATAATCTACTTTTTTTGGAGCTTTTCACTGTATCTCGGGCTATAAATTCACTGAAAATGCAACTAAACCAAGGAAACATAGGCTATATATAACAAAGGAGGATAATAAAAGGAATGCTTTTCTTTTGTGGTGTTCATGAAACTTCTGCTGGAGCCAGGAGCTGCTGCAAACTCAATTCTGTGTACATAGTCTTGTGATATGAACTTTATTTTTATCTCAAATATGATATATTCATTACTAAGTGTATCATGCTATATATAGCTCTGCAAATTCAAAGTACATGGGAACTGATTTTATAAAATGCCATCTTATTACCTATGAAGCTAGGGGTAGAACTCACCACATCTTCTCAAAAAGTACATTTCATCAAAGATAATTGTTCAGGGCTATAGAAGCGCTGGAGACAAAGGTTCTTCGGGGTTGATGTCTCCCATCATATCACAGGATGGGTGGGAAGAATTTCCTTGTCCATTAAACTGCCTTGGCAGATAGTTTGGGATTAAAGATCTAATTCCAGGTTAAATATATTCTGTTTCTGAGGTTGCTTTAGATCTTTGGAAGCAGTTCTTCACATACCTGTGACATTGATACAAACCATACATAAACAACTAAATCAGATTTTAAATCTAACGGGCATAAAACTGTAAAGTCACCATTTTTTTCTCAAATGTTGCACAGGTACAAGCTGCTGAATCAAGAAGAAGGTGAATATTATAATGTTCCAATTCCAGATGCTGATGAAGATGGAAATGCAGAGCTCCGGCAGAAGTTTGAGGTGAGGATTAAACACGAATGGGTGCAACTATATATGGCATACATTTTTCACTTCATAACAAAAAAAAAAAAGCCTGTTAAAAGAGATATATTAGAGTGCTACTATTTCTGTTGCCTGTGACAGCAGTATGTGCCTTTGGGTTTCTTGAAGATTGGACCAAATGGTTTAATTCAGTAGTGGTATCATTTTTCTGACAGTTCAGCTTCTCTGCTATGACACTTAGAAGTTGGTACTCTAAAATATTTTATGTCAAGTATATGTAATAATTTCAATGTCTTTCAATACTTGCTGCAAAATCTGCCAGCCGTTATCATTAGTATCTATGTTATTTGACAAATGAAATTCTCAGAAGCATTAGTATTTTAATACTTAGAATGTTTCACACTAAATGCTTTTTTTAAAAAAAGAAAATATTTACAATGTTAATTACTGATTATTTGGAGCCTCAAAATCTTTGTAGAAGGTTCTCATCTGAAATTCTGATGTCTTTAACGTGGGTATGGAAGTTTTTAAGGATAAGAGGTATTGCTGGTTATGTACAGAAAAGAAACACTGAAGAAAAGCGATCCTTTCCGCAGTCGTCTTGCCTTCTGTGGTGCAAATTGGAGTGGTCGGTAGTCACAAGCACGGTCACACCGTGCCGTGCAAAGGAGTTGTTTCTTAATGAACAAACTTAGCCAGCAACTCTGCCTCTTCTGACAACTACAGCCGATATTACAGCAAAATACTTGCTGGCCATTATGCCCAGCAACAGGAAAGGTATGGTTTGGGGAGGGAGGTGTTTTGCTAATGGCTGTACTGGATTCAGCTCGTCTGATCTGACTGCTCTTTCCAGCTGCATACACAATATTGAATTTGAAATATTCCAATCTACAGTATTGTTTCCTTTTTTCTGGTTGAACATTTACAACTTTAGTCTAGCTGTTTATCCAGAAAGTAATTAATGTACCTATTGTGCATAAACAAACACTGACGCCTGTTCCTTTCAACCTGAAATGGCAATTTTTTATGTTCACCATCAGGCAGAATTCTACATTGTTATTATAAAAGCTGGGTTAACCCAAGAAAGTGAGGAAAAACGGCACATGTTCAACTTTCAAGAAAGAAAAAGAAAAGGTGCATCAATTTCTTCTGAACACATTTGGATCAGCTACCATACTTTTGTCTGCAGCATGAACTATGATTTTTGTTATACATTTGAGAAGTATTTGAATCTCCATTCCATTTTCCTTTCTTTACAATTGTGATCTGACCAGTGTGATTTTATTTTGCTGCACTAGGTCATTTTCTATCCAAGATCATATTTACTTTTTAACCTCCCTAGAAAGAATAGCTTCAAAAGTAATTCTTTTCACCCCTTACATGTCTCTGTGCAACATACAGACTCTGGAACTGGGTGGATATGTATATGTTGGTGATATAGGTATAGAAATCTACCTGGTTTTTCTCAGGACAGAGACAGCACGAAGACAAGTCACTAAAATTGTCTATTTAAAAATGTCAGTTATTATATACAGTATGTTTGCATATTGAATTTACAATCTCTTAAGTTTTTTTTCTTACGCCTGCTGTAAATACATTGGTTGCAGAATGAACAGTCAGGGTTTATCTGTGTCCTGCGATGAAGTGGAGTAGAAATCCTGAGAGGTTGCCTTGTGTAAGGCTACTGGACTGGGTCCCAGAAACAGCAGCTTCACATAGGGTCAGCTCTGCCTCAGAAATAATTAGTCTGTCTCAAAGTCTAATTAGTTCAGCTTCAGCACGGTGTATTTGAGGCTTTCTCTGTTCTGGAGGTAGCCTGGCTGATGCTATTTTAGTGGTCTGAATTAATCAAGGAAAAGGAATAGGTTTTCAGTGAACACAGTGTCTCCAGGAATATCGTTTACAGAGTTGCATAATGAACAGTTTCAAAGCTTAGTGATGATATATGGGAATATTGGTAGCTGAACAAAATGTGTGATTATAACTAGACCAAGGCTAGTATAATGCAGTATTACATGGTAAAAGGATTTAGGGTCGACCTCTTACTCTCTCTCAAAGTTTACCGCTGTGAGAAGGAACAGAGGGAAGCAACACCTTCCGAGTAATGTTCTTGCTTGGTTTCAAGGGGAATTACTGTGAAGGCTTATAAAAATTAACAGCACAGATGTCTGAATGGTGGTATTTAACTTATTAGCTATTCTGGTATGGTACATAAGTGGTGCTGACTCTGATCATCTTTTATGTTATTTTTCTTATCATTTATATCTTGGCTTACAGAGTCATTTTATTTTAGGTACCCTATACTAAGGAGCAAGTAGATAGCACTGAGAAATATGCTGCTATTTGTGATTTAATGACATGATCTAAATAAATATTTCCACTGTTCCGAAATTGGCTTTGAAACCTTAGAGGAAGAAGATTGCAGATCTTGACTGCCATTTTACTAGGGGAGTGTATTTGTCAGGAAGATTAAAAATATAGATAGACCAAGAGGTCATACTGGGCTATCTTCTCGTTAATCAGTTTATAGAAAAGAGTAACTTCAGAGTGCTTGCTAATCAAGTCTACATTTGTGGTGCTTGGTCTACTTTTCGATATATGACAGTGTGATTGATATCCAAGCTGCATTGATGTAATTTTGAGTACAAAATGACAACAATTTCTACTAAAGTATTGCATTACTAGTATCAAATACTTAAAATGAGTAACGGTGGTCTTCAGAGTAAAGAGCTAGATACAAACCTAAGCTATACAAGAATAGAGAAACTTTAGGATGAGAATTTCATTGCTTAATATTAAGAAAGAGTAAGAGTATTTTCAGGTTATAAAAGAACAGAGAACCGGTAGAGGTGAAATTTCCGAAACCAGTTTCTGGTCTTGAAAAAAAAAAAAAAGCCTAAGACGTTCTTAAAACTGACTTTGCCCTTTTGACTAAAGTTTAGAAATGTGCTTAGCAGAATCTCCAAGAGCACTTAGGAGCTACCTCCCATTTAAATCACTGAGAATTTTAAAAGTACCTGCCTGCATCTGTAGTTCAACAGACATCTTTAAGATTTGGCCTCAAGCTCTCATTGATTTCAAACTGTTTACACAATCCTATTACATCCTTCTAGCTCTACTTTAACGACCCAAACTTCTTCTTTAAATGTGGTTATTAGTCACCCAAATCTCATTGGTATGCTGCTTTACTTACTGGACCTTCTGGCACAGATTCTTTAAGTCATTTATTCAATGTAAATCTACCATAAAATAGCTGTACAAGATTAAAAATAAGTAAATAAATAATAGATTCCAACATTCTCTTCACTTACATTTGTAATTGAACAGTCAAAACTCTTTGTCATGAGAAAAAGTTTCCTCGTGGCCCATTCTGCCAGATCTAAACCAGTTGAAAAATTGTCACCTGGCTTGTGCCCAGTAGTTGTAGATCCTACCCAACGAATGGGAGCACATTTGGAAAAGAAAGAGAAGAGTTGAGGAGGACGGTGGTTTCATTAATGGAATCATACAGTGACCTCGCTAAGTATTTTTAGATTTTATTGCAAGGCGTTTTCTTTTTATATGCTGCCTATGTATTATCTATATGAAGTTGTCCAGTATATAGAAATTGAGGTATATTACGCATAGGTGCAGTATTTTCTATACAACAAATTTTAATCAAGCTACATATTTTCTGGATCTCACCTATCATTAAAACTTACAAATCAATTATCTGCTCATTTAGCAGTATGATCAAATCTGTCTTCAGTGATTTATAGATGATACATCATTATTAATATTTAGAGATAAAAATATACTCCTGTAGGAAGTGGAGGCAGGATAAAATCTGTCACTGTTTTTCATTTGGTTTTAACCTTTGGTTGTGAATTTTCTCTCCGGAATGGCATTATTTGTGGCCATCTCAAAACGAAACTCCGCTCGCAACAGGCATGTTCAGCATAACTGTAGCTGCTCCATAACTGTCCGTGCTGAGGTTGCCATGGGAACTCCCAACAGTCCCAGGAGCTCCGTGGACCCCAACGAGCAAGTCTCTTAACAAATAGGAGATATGGCAGTTAGATACTTATTTTCCTGTTACAGTATTTTGCTAGTCAAAGAAAAAAGCAGAATATCGAAATAATGCAACCTTACTGTATTTTTCCTCCCTGGTTATGATTTGAGCAGTAATATGTTTTTGCCATTTAGGGCATTGTTCTGGTTTTTTATTTGGGGAAAAGAAATGTGCAAATTCTAAAACTTCTATTGTGGGAAGTTATTTCAGTTTTGTCAAGCCCTGTTTCCTGTAATTTGCTGCTTAGTAAAGCACTTCTTGATACTTAAATATCACCTTAGAATAATAATAGAACAATACTGGTTTAAAAGTAGGCTAATTAGTTATTCTGTCTGTCCCCTTCTTTCCGCATCACCATCACGGAAAATGTTATTAAAAATAAAGCAGCCGTTATGGTCCATATCAAGGATTTTTTTTTAATTAAAAAAAGAACAGAGTAGCCGTAATCCTTACATGTGGGTACATTTACCAAGTGCAAAGTATATTAAGTGATGGGAGCAATCTGAGGCACTACAGTCAGCTTTGGTAATTGAAGTAATCCAAGCAAGTTGTTACGAGGGAATAGGTTACTGCTCATATAATCTTCATTTTAAGGCATCTGTGGGAAGATATGTAACGGTCCTCCTGGTACATACTCTTAAGATGTCAGACGTTTTCTTTTGTTCTCATTATTTCCTTTAGCGTAGCTCTCTCTGTGGGTTTCAGCAGAACAAAATCCTTCCCTTAGTTTCCGAGAGAGAGCTCCGACTACTGCCCCTGCCGTGGGGATCCATGCGGGACCACTCCGGTGGGCCCTGGGAGGTGCTTCCTTGGGGACATACATCCACATCTACTGCTCTGGCCGCTAGCTTCGACTTGTGGTTGTGTTAGAGATTTCGGCGGAGACATCAGGTGCGAGTGGCTTTTCATGGCTGTTAGTTTTGTACCATTCCATTTAATGAAGTCCGTAACAGGAAAATCACTCCACAATAAGATTCCCTTATTCTGATAAGTACTTTTTCTGCAAAATAATTACCAGTCAGTGTTAGTAAAAGCAGGTACCATTTTCATCTATTAGTCGACATTGTGGGCCAGATCCATAAATCTGTGTGTAGCCGGGAGGCCAGGCAGCGTACCTGGGGAAAGTGGCCATACCGGCTGTATGCTCTATTTCCAGTCTCCCCTTTCTGGGATTGCTCCAGGTACTAGGTAAACCATCGAGGAGCAGCTCTCATTTATTCCTGTCCAGTTGCCTGATGGGCTCTTTTTGCTGCCAGGGAGTGACGTGACCCGGCTCTGCAGTTTTCCCAAGGACTGTCGCTGGCGGGGCTGGGCACGCCGTGCTGCTGCCTCGGCTGTTCTCACATCACCATTACAGGAGCGACGTTTTCAGCTGCGTTGTGCCAGTGGAATCGCTGATGAAGGCTGTACAGAAGCTAGACCTGTGCTTTCCTTTTGCAGACGAAACAGATCGAAACATAAGGAGAGAGGGAACAGAGTTCAGAACAGGGTAGATACTGCATCTGAAGATTGGAAGTGTACAGTCAGTGGTGATATTTTGGTGACATCTCAGTGCTTCTAAACATAACTATTATTATGATCCTAAAGAAAATGTTGTTTAAAATGCCGTACCATTTTAAATATCGGAACAGGGACAATGTGGTGCTTGGCCATCAGGCTTGGTTATAAATACCTAGAACCTCTCCAGTGACGCAGAGCTGTAGATATTTCTGTTTGTGTTGCGCTACTGAACTCCTCCAGCATGCAGGGCAGCATTTTGTTTGACCAAACTTGGGTGTTAATCCTTGTGCAGACGTGAATTTACGAGCAAGTAGCCTATCTCAGTCTGGCTATGTATCTGTTGCGTACAGAGCTAACGCATATTTACAGCCCCAGGCCTCCCTCTGTGGCAGTGCAGCTGGTGCTCAGCGGTAGTTGAAAATGTCCGCAGATGTCAAGGCACAATTAAAGCTTTCTGATGAGTTTCGATGTTGTTACGGTCTAACGCTAAAGAAACCCCTTTCATTTATTTATCCTTCCCTTTCTGAACATCAGTAAATCATTTCAGTTTGTTGCACTGCAGGTACTGCATTTCTTAGATCTTTAACGCTCCCTTTAGTTTTGTGTTTTTTAAAGCAGTTTCTGGCAGCTTTATTAGAAAGGAGAAGGACAGTACTTTCTGCATTAATCTGGCATTTTTCTGATATTCACAACAGTTTTAGGTCAAAAGGACATTTTCTTTCTTTCCTTTAATCAATGGCCAGGACATCCTAGAGCAGTTTTAATTCTGAGCTGGAGGCTGGGTAAAGATGCTGCAATTGCATAGCCAGGGCCTTAGCAGAAGACTCCAGGGACTGTTTCAGTAGCTACTTAAGAACCCAGTGAGTTTTGTAATTAATTATATTTTAATTCGAAAAATACTGTAGAGGAGCTTCTGATTTTGTTAAGTTGCGAGTTAAGTTCTTCTGGTCTCTGTGTAAAGTCCTGTAAGGGCTGTGAAGGAGACATTTCTTTTTAGTCTTTGAAGGATGGCGATGTTTTTGCCCCAGAGCTGTTATACTGCGGTTACTTTACTCCTTTTTTTTTATTTTTAATAAATAAAAGATATGATCTCTGCCATATCTGTATCTAACCAGTATGCATTTCCATTTTGAAGCAATAACTGTAACTTCAGGCAGTTCAGCGAAGGTGACATGGAAAAGAGAAGTAAGGTTGCTGACGCTTCAAGTTGTAAATGAAAAGATTAAATTTACTTTTCAGGAAACAGGCATTAAGCTACACTGAAATCATGACCAGCCAAAATATCACTGGCACATCAATCCACACTCGTTATGTATATAGAGATATAAAAAGAAGAGCTGCTTTTTTTGGCCGTGGCACTCATTCCTATTTTTAAATTGTGCGTATTTAATCATTAGAGAATAGTTTGCAGCATTATAGAGATGCTGTTAGATGACTCCATCTGTTCTATACTATAGTTTGGCATGGGGAATTCCCATATGCACTTATCTGGAGGTTTCCCATCCACTCACCATATCTGAAACTAGAGAACTTGAAATTTCCTAACCAGATGACATACATCTCTGGTTTCAGTTCGTATCAGCTTGTGATTTCTGTAAGGCTTTTCGCAGTCTGTGTGTTGTGATTTAAGGTGAAGAATGTACGTAGAAAATCATACTGATAGCAGGGATTTCTTTATCCCTTATGTAGACTAAATGTGTGTCTTGAAACAAGGCCAAAAAAAATCAAAAATCACTTTTGTGCTGTCGCCCCTCTACAGCGCTCACTAGCTGTTCAGAGCCCAGGCTACACCCATCTATACATACATTTAGCTTTATGCATTGCAGTGGTTTAACAACACGAGGAATGTTTCATGCATGAAGCACATGTACATACAAGACTGAGGGTAACGTTGAAGAGCAGTTGCGTGAAGACCTGTACTTCATTGTGCTATGCTGTACTGTGCTCCTCGCTGTGAGGGTGATTAACACCGCGATTTCTTTTTCGTGATTTTTCTGTGCATAACAGATGTGTCCATTTCTGTATTCTCGCTGCTGTGTCTTTTTTTTTGTTTACTTCTGCTACTAATTGTTGTTGCTTTGCTTTCCAAGCCCTGTACTAACGAAGCAGTGTTTCTCCCTTTCCTGTCTCTTCCAGGACTGTCATGTAAATATCCACTTCTTCAAGGTAGTTTTTTCCTTGGTGTTCTCCTACACCTTTTCTTCACACAACCCTCTTTACCACTGTTTGAAGTTTATTAAATTCAATTTCATTGTCACCGTGTTTTAAGGATGCACTTGTTTTTTCCCCAGTTTAAGCTTTTCAATGGATAAAAATAATATTGAAGTATGAATCTTCCATAATTTGTCACAAAGTATTTGTCCCCAGATTAGAAGTGTACTTACAAAAAAGGGGTCATCAAACCTCAGCAGATGCAGCGTGCCTTTCCTTTTGAAGGAATTAGTTAAATGAATGCTCATGGAAAATGGTGCATCTTTAATTTGAAAGACACTCATGGAACTTTAAATAACTTCCACAGATCAAACAATGCTCATGTTCACTGTATATTTAAATAGATACATTTACATGATACAGCATGCGTGTTTTATGATATAATATACAACATATATTGCTATATGTTAGTTGGAGTATACTATATCATAAGAGATATTACCCATATGCACAGATGCTCTGATGCCTGAAATACCAATTCACCTGGTAACTTCCCATTTTACTTCTGTCACTAATCACCACCTCACAGAATTATTGCCATAAAAGAAACATATCAGCATCGAGAACATACATGTGTGGACTTTTTATTTGCATGTATCTCTGACAAATTATCTTGCTTTATTAGGGCAAAGGTTACTGACACATATCACACTTCCAGTTTCATACATTGGTTAAGTTACAATTGAAATTAAAATTTGAGCCTCCTGTGCTGTAAACTGTTTTAAGAATCTATCTAAGGTTATTGAAGCCATTATCATCTTCAAATCGTATTTTTACAATTTAAGTTGACCTAGAGCAGTTTGCATGTTACAGCTCAAAGCTTAAAATACTCGATTTTAAAATAAAATTTTAGTTTTGAAGAGTTGTTTATATTATTAATGCATGATTTTACCAAATGTTTTAATACTGAACCAGAAAAACAAAGAATAAGACCTTTTGTCATTGCCAAATATCTCCTAATGCAGTAATCATTTGTCACGCAATCAGTAACTTATTTTTTCTTAACCTTGATTCTTTATCTGGTATCTTTATCTCAGAAAAGCCTGTGCAGAAGAGGACTACCCTTCCTCAATCTTTTACACCTCTTCTTATTTGAAAATAAAATCACATGGTGGTTTCACTGATGAAACTTGTTTAATGCAGGGAAGTTGCAAGTTTCTCCGTTTACATGTATTTTAAACCAGAGCAAAAGCTACGCTGAAAAAATGCATCTGGGATAAACACGAAGTTATGTCTAACATCGTGTTGTCACTTCATTGTAAAATCCAGACCTTGAAATGCACTGATATAAACTGACAAAAGTCCTTGGTCAATTCGTGTTTTCATCATAGGGGTGCACCTAAAAAAAAAAGAGCTGAACAGTTTCCTACAGCTGCTGCTTCATAGGCAAAATTCATGCTTAGTCCTTGTGAATTATAAACATGAATTCCAGCAAATAAAGTTGGCACACTGTTCTGATGTGAAGAGGAGACTCAAGAATTCCATTTTTTCATGGCAAAAAAAATGCTTCCTTGTTTATTGTCTTTTCTCTCTAAATTATTGCAAATCCCTGTTCTGCTTGCTGCTGACAGTGACTTAGCATCACTAACCTAAGCTCAGAAGCGTCACTGCACACTGCATTCTGCAAGTTAATCACCACTGACGTTAGCGTGTCTTTGGAAATAATTTTGTAAGTAATCAGTTTATGTGGGACTGCTGGGGAGGTTACATTCCCAAGTTTACAAGATTGGAATTGAAAGGAAACAGCAGGAGCAGATGAAGAAGAAAGGCTGTGTTCCTGAGGATAAAGTAACACTTCTGAGCTAGAAACCAGTAAAATGTACAAAAATTATTTTATAACATCAGAGCAAATTTGAGAATGCTGTGAGCAAGGTCAAACAGCATAAATACTTGTTTATGAAATTATCAGGTACTGGGAAGGATCACGCATTTATGCTGCTTTTGTTCCGCCAGCAAAGGGTATATTTCAAGAGATTATTTTCACAACATCATGCAGAAAACACCTTCATCTTTGTGTATGTGTGTTTGTGTGTGTTAAATAATTCCATAGCATGTTAAGACTTGGATACAGAATCCCAAGGTTTTAAAATCAGTCCTAGTCTGCAGCTTTTCATGGCTGTTGCATTTGATCACGGGGATTTGTGCTAAGATCAGGTAGAACTGAAGTCTTTAAAGATTATTTTAGAACAGAATTTTTTGTCCATATCGTAATGAGTTTTATGCTTGAAAGCAAATTCTACACTCTAGGTTTTTTTATTATTGAAAATTAGCAGTAATTTGCATAATTAAAAAATGAAGGAGCATACATAAAAGCAGTTCTTTTTTTGACACTTAGGGATTTGCTGTTCTAGCATTGTATTTGTTGTTTGGGTTTTTTATTACTGCTATCACAGGATATTTCTGCAAGAATTCTTGAATATTATTCCTAGGCAGCCTCTTTAATTACATTTCATCTAGTTAGACGCTGCTCTGTTGCAGGGGATAGCATGTTTGGCAATAAAGGCAGAACACAAAGTAGACTCAGGTGGCCACAGGATTATTAAACAGATTAAACATGTTGACAGTGCCAAATGGGTAACTGGAAACTCCTCCCTCTCTGGATCTCACTGCTCACAGCCAGACATCCGTTGTCCAGGGCAATATCCCCTGAAACTCCTGTTCTTAGGATAAGCATATCCCTTTCAAACGACTGTCTTCCATAGTCAATTGACTTCATTGTCTACATTTTCTAGGGGATATGGTTACCTTAACCTTGTGCCTGGCAAATTTGGGGATTTTTTAGCAATCATGTATTCGAGTACTTCATATGGTTTAACTTCTGTACAGCAACACAAAAAAGTAAAATAAAAATTTGAATAGGGAATGTGATTATAAACCCCCCAAAACAAGCAGCTCTGTTGAGATGGTGTATGGTATATTAAACTGTTGTATTGTCTTTTAGGATTCTCTTATTGCCTTTATCCTAAGTAAACATCCGTTTAACGGAATGATGAGCTTGAGAAAATAATTTCTCCTTGGAGTTAGAAACCACAAGGGGTCAGTGAAGAACACAGAATGGCTCCCAAAGCAAAAAGCTGTGTCTAGCAAAAGTCCTGAAAGAAACGCAGTAATGCAAAATGTTTGTATGTATATATTTAGAAAGATACCAACCCATTAAATTGAACTGCTATTTCGATAAAATTCAGTATAATGTTTTTCATACAGCCCTTTAGTCAAGATTTTTAAGTGGCACTGATGATAATTTTTTCCCTCATCAAAATATTTAATAATTCACAGCTGTAAAAGCGAGTACTGCCTCTGCTCACCCATATATTGCTCAGTTCACCTCTACCTTCGGGTGCCTCATGGCTTCTGTAATTACCTGCCTCCGTCGTGCTCGACTTTATATGCTAGGTGAGAGAAATGGACCTCCATGGAAATCTCTGAGTCACTAAGTAAAATTATCTCATGAATTTTGTGAACCTGCAAGGCGTTAGAAGAGGCATGGGCTCCAAACGCATAGCTCGTGCTAGGGTTAGGCAAAATAGCTCAGTTTTACTAATCATCCAGAATTCTTTGTGGGACACACTGCTTTCTCTTCTTTTATTCGTAACCCAAATTAATTCATGTCCACTCTGATATCACCGTTCCTACGTGATGAGCAAAGCAGTACAGCATGTGGGTGTGCTTCAGGAGTGGGTTTCCTGTGTTCTTGGACATGCTTTCTGCAAAAAGGCTTTTTTAATCCTTTTCACATATGGCACAAATTTTTTTTCAGGCAAATCCTCTAAATAAATTCACTATTACTAACCAAAAGGGTAAATATGACACAAGTTTAAGGGGAGGAGGAGAGGAAATGAGGGGAAAAGTAAACTAAAGCCATAAAATAGTCCATATTTAACTCCCAGGTAGAGTTTTTTCAAGCTCCCCATTTATATTTTTATGAAACATCTTGTTTGCCTTCATGCCTTTTTACTAGCAATGGGAATTATAAGAATATTTTTCTAGCTATTTTTTCAATAACTATTTTAGCTATTGAAGTAAAAATACATTTTACTTCATTTTTATATATTGCATTTTTTACTAATTACATCGTAGTTCACCATAGTGACATCACCATCATGAAAATAAATATGAGTGCAGCTTTCTGCTTATTTGCGTATTTTCAGTGTTCTCCTGGCTGCACAGAAGTTTTGCTAGAATGTATTTTCACCAAGGAATACGTGGATGAAAAATGATCTGTGTAAACCTCGCGAATCCTTGACAATGCCCGTGGTACGGGTGCGTCTTGCTGTATTGCGGTGTCTCGTGTAGGCATCTTCAGCCTGCTGCAGTCTAATCCAAGCATGCTCCTTTCTATATGCATAAATATGTGCGTCTCCATTCATTAGTGCAATACATTTCTGTAGTTTAGTTCATTAGTTATTTGTTCTTGAAAGGAACAAACAAGAATCAGTGAGAACGCACAGCAAGATGGGGAAAAGCCACGCGTTGCCGCCTTCTTCATAAGCATTTGTTGAGCCAAGGAAAGAAGCACAAGAGCCAGAGAGTGTGGTTTTTGTTCTGTTTCACAGGAAATTTAATGCAAAAGCATGTCCTCAGATTGCTCAGCGCATGTTTTGTAGGGAAACAGGTAAAATGGCCAAGGAAGTTCCTTCCCTCCGTTGACTTGCAACAGCAAGAACGTGAGCTCAGGCTGGGCCAAGATGTAACGCTCGTGCCGTCCCCTCTCTGGTTGGAGCTGCTGGGCTGCTAAATCATCCCGAGCTTAGGCTCTAACTTTCTCTCTTTATGTTGTTTCCATGGCTACAAAACTCTCCACTAATGAATTATAAGCTTGCATTAGGTTATGGTATTAAGCTTAAAACTCGGTCTGGTGAAGTATTAGGTCTTGCTGGGGCTTAGAAGTGGACTCTTCTCATTTCAAATTCTCAGCATCCTGATAATTAAGTTGTATAAACTAGGAAATTGATAGTCCTTCCTAGCATCTATAATCGCAGGGAATTGGAAATGCAGTAATGTAAGAAACAAGCTGCCACAATGATGGAGAACATTTCAGTGAATGGGAGGGTTTTTTCCTCTAGCTTTTGACTTGAAATTTATTGGATTTATTTACTTTATTAAAGGCTTGCTAATAGCTCACCCTATTGATCAAAATCCCCACTGAGCTTTCATAACTGGGAACCTGAGTAGGGCTTTTTGTCCTTCCTTGAGACTCAGATAAATTATTTTGGTTTCTCCTTTTTGCATCCTTAGTATGAGTTTTGCCAGCTCTGTCAGTGACATCTTCTACGGTTTGTCTGAGATCTGAGCTGCAATGATGCTTCTTGTGTAGAGTCCAGGTAGCGACAGGCATAGCTGAGCATTAATTTCACACTTGCAGCCAAGGCCTCCTGGCTACAAGTCTAACAAAGCCAGCCTAACAGTGAAACTCAAACGTTATTATTAAGACTGTTCCTTTCCTCGCTTCTCACCACCTATTTTGCCATTTCTTCAAGTGATGCAGAGCATCACCTGCAACTCTGCTATGGCTTTGGGTTAACTTCGGAATTAGGAACAGAAACATTGGGAGCAAGGCAGGCTAGCATGAGATGGCTTGTTCCATCACCCGGTGACATTTGTAGAGCATGTTGGGGTCTAGCAAAGAACTGGTGAAAACTTGTGGCAGTGTGAGAAGCAGAGATTTTGTTAGCGTTTTGCAGAGGGATTGAATCCTGGCAAGAGGACATTCCTGCTCCATGGATCTCAAGAAAGTCTTCAGACCCGAGATAAAGCCTGCAGCAAGCCTGCTCAGTCAGTCCTTCGACTGCTGACCCTCATGCTATCAAAATTGTGATTTTTTGCAATGGCGACTGAAGCCAGTGCTGCTCTCTGTTGTCACATCGTTCGTTTGCTATTTACAGCTAAACGTGACTGCATGGGCAAAGCAGTCGGTGCTAGGTGGAATCTGCTGTAGAGGAGGGGAGAGGGTGCTGGTGTGTAACGCGAAGCAGGGCTGTGAGTCCCGAGGAGGCTCCGCTGCCGGGAGCAAAGCTCTAGATTTCTTTTCCCGGTAGGTGTCAGTGGAGCCAATAAGTAACAGATGAAAAGTGGCGATAAGCATGCTGTTTCCAAAGAGAAGTTCTGTGTGCTGTATGTGTATATACCTCCGCACATGCGATGGGAATTCAGCGTTGCTGTTAAATACTTTTTCATTTATCACTTTCTCCTCTTGAAAATTTGTTACCAATAGATCTCCCCGCTGGGCATCTGTGAATTTGCTAAGAGCGAGTTGCCTTGACAACCGAGAAATACATCCTCTAGCGAACTGCACGTCACAAGGCCCTTTGTTGGCTTGAATATTTTTTCGTGGGAAATTATGTGGGTTTCTCCTTTCTGAAGCTGTGCTTGGAGGGTGGGGGGGTGTGGCAGCAAGTTTGGGCAGTTTTGGAACCCAGTGTTCATTTTCCCTTTGGGAACACACCCAGTCTTACTGAGCTCAATGTTGCAAGCAGCAGCAGAAGAGAGTTAATGAAGGTGAGCGATACAAGGTGTTAAAGCACCAACATAATGATACGTCGCTCATTGCTCTAAAGAAATTGAGGGTAGGAAAGTGAATTGTGTAGATTTTTGTATTAATTCTTCACAAATTTTCTTTATTTATTGGCTAATGGGAAAAATGACTGATTCAGTCTTTTCGCTCTGTAATTCTTAAGTTTCTGAACTATAGTTAATAACTAGAAGGCAGAAACACCAATGTTCAGATTTAGTGTTTTGTCCTATTAGATCATCTTCACAGTAAAAAACCAGAAAGTTCCGAAAAGACTCAATGAGAACATTTACTGTGATTGAAAATTGAGTGCAATGATGGATTACTGTTCCCTAAGTCACTTCTTTTTCTTCTTTGCATCACACTTCTCATTAGGTTTTGGAGAAGACTTTTTTTTCCATATCTAATTAAAAGAACAATTGTTACACTTACATTACAAATAAATTGAAAGCATTTTTACTACAAAACCTGAGATATCTTTTACAAAAAGCACATACCAAATTCCAAGAGACTCTCCGGTGTAACACACTGTAACTTCTGTAACGCTCCATGAAGCACTGCATTTGGGCTGAATATATAAAGTATGTCTCACCTGTGGTTTCAGGGTAAAAGAACTGGCCGAGATAAGGTGCGTCCAAACCAGAGGAAGTAAGATGATGTGCATGTCTTGTTTTCTTTTAAGATTAACTCTTCTGCTACCAGTGCAGACTAATTTATCTTTAACATACTTTTTCCTGGTTTGTTTGCTGCAAGCTGGCTTTGCTGTAACAATAAGGTGTTTTTATCAAAGAAATTAAGCCAAGCAGTCTGCATGTAAATTGAAAATGAATCCAGTGCCTGGAATGCCGTCTTCAACTTCAGCAAGTTTTAACGTCCATAAAAAATAAAGGTAGATTCAAGTAGGATTCTGCTATTTTCAACTTTAGTCATGGTAGGAAGAGACAAAATATCATTGCTCTTTTTCAATAAACTTTTATGAACCATTTGAATTTATGTCCCTTCTGTAGTTGCAAAACTGTTTTTGCTCCAGGAATCTGGAAGAGTATGTTGGCTGCATGACATTTTCTCTCTGCGGTATTCAAGGCGTATAAGATAAAAAACTCATGGTGGAGCTCAGTGAGAGCATGTTAAAACATTTCCTGTTCTTGACCTTATGAGAATACACTGACATACGCTGGCTGTGGATACACAGAAATTAGAATACCCATTTTTGTGCTCTGCCTCTACAACTGGTAAAAGATTTACAAGCATTACTAGTCATTGGACCCTACATTAGACTAATGTGAATAAAAGTAGTTCATTGTAAGAGTTCGGGGACGATTTTAAGCAAGCTAAGGCATTCCTGCTGTTGAAAAAAAAAAACCCTAATGTGTAAAATCAATAAAATGATTTGAACTGTGATATTTGTAATGCAGTAAGGATGAGTAGGTCCCAAAATAATACAGAACATTTTAAATAAATCTATTAGAACTGCTTTTTATGAAATATTCTTTCCTCTAAGCCAGCAACCAGTAGGCTGTGATTCTGGTTAGCTCTTCCTCCTTTCAGTTCTACCTCTCTGTCTAGTCCAGATGTTTTCCATATTGTTCCTTTTTTCTAGCCATATCCAAGTGTAAGAAAACCTGCTTCTCTTCAAGAAACTGAGTGTGTTTAGACAAACACCTGAGAAAATACATTTCTTGGGATATTTATAAGGCCAGAGCTTGAAGGAAAAAATGATGGGCCTGTGCAAGATCCAGAAAGATCTGGACACCATTTAACAGTGTCAGCTTTAGGGAACAAGACATCTGTCTGTGGTATCACATCTGGGTGCCTTGTTCTGTTTGTGTGTCTCAGGTCCAAAGCCCTGCTCTTCGGTTTTGTGTGCGTAAAGCTCTACATCACAAATTGCTCTCCTTACACACAGTTTCTATCCAAGAGAGCCCTGGGTCTATTCCTCTGTGGTTAGTCCTGTTGTTGAAACAGCATTCCCAGGAGCTCTGGAAATCACTTCTATCCAATATCTGTCCTATTTTTAGTGCTTAAGTTGGCCTTAACAGAGCATAGGCCTCAAACAGATTCTCTTCCCTTCTAATAAACAGTAAAGCTAGTCATCATGGGCAATCCTGGATGCAGAGGTGACGGTGAAAGTAGTGGTGTGTGCTTTTACATTTCATTTATGCAAATTAAAATGCATCAGTAATATAATGTTTTCTCTAGTATATTTATTTTTATTGTGCTCCTCTCCTTGACTGTATTTTAACGGTAGTTTTAGTTTGTAATTCCCTATCTGAAGTATTTGAAATATATAAATTGTTCTTTATGTGAAAAAACAATGGCCCACATGTTGAGGTATTCAAAAAGCTGAGGAAAAGTGTTTTTCTAGCAAAATATCTGTTCAGCAAGTTATTTCCCATGTGGGTCATAACAAGGAATTAACATTGCTGTGTGTGAAGAAAGTTTGCAAGTCATCGCATTGTACATAACGTCATTAAACAACTCCGATGGGCACAGCCAACTAAATATTCAACCAGAGGGTGAGATGAAGGCCCACTCAGATGCCAGAAACCCTGTGGAAATGGCCACAGCATATGGGTGGATGAGGTCTTCTCCACATGCACACTGAGCCCAGCATGTTTCGGATGTGTTTTCTCCAAATCTTTACTAAATCTTATAATCAAATGGTTGTTTCCCTGCATCTTCACCCATTGATTGCAATAAGGCACAACATTTGCTCACTTTGTAGATTTTCTGTAGTTTAATGTAAAGCAATTTTGATATTTGGAGACATTTTCCTAATCCTTTAGTCATAACCAGAAATCATTAGTTGAGTTTCTGAAATAGTTTTGTCTTGCCCCATATTCTGGGTTAAGTTCTGTAATAAAAGGGCAAGGTTAAAGGCTTTCCTTGAATCCGTCAACATAAATTATTAGTGATGAGTTGTGACGTTTCTGCTGGGTGTAGAAACTTCCGTGAAGCTTATAAGAGGTGTTTTGGTTTAGGTTTGTACTTCAGGATTAATTGAACAACAAGGAATATACATAGCAGCTAATTCTCGAAGACAGGTAGTAAGTACTAGATCGTTCAGGGTTTATTTCATAAAGATGTCTTACTGTCCCATCAAAAACTTGGTGGCACAGGTAGCATCTGTAATGGCTTGACCGTGTTTATCTAATTTTATTTCCATGCCCATAGCCTAATTTTGTTCCAGTAGCTCTGGAAATTTTTTTAAATAGTACTAAGAAGAAGACAAAATGATATGCCTGAGGCAAAGTCATAATTGAAACATGGTGCAGTAGTATTTTGGGAAGCTCTTAATGGATCATCTGTGAAATGTTTTGGTTTGGATTATTATTGTTTTCTTTTTTTTTTCCCTCCCAGTACATGTTTGCCAGCTTTGAAATTCCCACTATATTTTCAATAGGACCTTAAGCCAAAAGGCAGTAAAAGGAATTCACATGCTAAATGTGAAAAACCTTTTTCGTCATGCTCATGAACAAATGGTCAGTGGCCTAGCTGAAGGGAAATACGAACCTTTGATAAGGTTATGATTATTTAATAAGGTCATTAGGCCATTCCACTTGGGTCCACGTGCTTGCCTTGAGTCAGCCTGGTCATTCTCGAGCATTTAAAGGATGCCATTTTCTTACATTTTCTTACATATGGTTTGCAACAGGGTTCTCTCTTTACGCGTACCAGCGTCCAGGCTAATGCACCGAGACAGCTCAGCACAAGTGATGAGATAGCCAGGATTGTCACCTTCCCACCAGCACGGTCGCTCACAGCCAAGGTACAGCCCGATGCGCTCCTGCCTGCCGTAGCCGTCTCCCTGGCGCAGATGGCACAGAAGCCCACCCGAGCAAACAGGAGGCACCTGCTCTTCTCCTTAAAAATCTGCCATATGAAAAAAGAAGTTATCAAGTTGAGAGCGACATCTAATTTTAAAAAGATGAAAAATGGAAGTAGAGGAGCACGTCTCTAGCTCATTGAGTGTAAGCGTTTTCTTGCGAGAGTGCAGAGAGGCCTTGGTTTGGTTCCCTTATATTATTTTAAGATGCCGCCTTCAGATCCTGACAATTTGATCTCGCGTGCATTTGATCCGAGCGAGCGCGGTGCTTTCAGCTCTGGGAGCGGCAGAGGGCACAGGAGCCTGCTGATGAATCTGCCGCTTGGGGGTTTTTTTGGAAAAAGTGCTGTTCACCCCCCCAGCCTGGGATTGCAGCACTGCAGAAAGCACTCCCTGTCTGAACAGCAGGTTGGTACCCAAAGAAACAAACCGCCTGGGAACAAAGTCTGATTTGTGGTTTCGAATGATACATTTTTCAAACAGACTGCCGACAACCTACCCAGTGGGTTTAAAATATAAGAAATAAAGCTAGGGTTTTCCATTTAGCATTCAGTGCCTGATTTGGATCTCCCTTACTTGGGGAAAAGGCAGATACTGAAATTGCTTCTTGTATCACAAGAGCAGGATCCAGGATCTCTTATCTGGGATCCCACGTGCGAGGGAATCACAAAGACACGGCCAGCAAAGCTGCTCCTTGAAACCATTTCTTCATCTTGTACAAATAAAGGTTATTAGGAGTTTTCTTTTTTTACTTGTTTTGCTTGTGGCTCAGCGTTGCATTGTGGCCTTGAAAGGAGCTTTGTCCCGACAAAGAGCTCCATTACAGGCACTGGATTTGTCCCAGCAGCCAGATCTGCCGAGGGGCCATCCTTTGCAGAATCAGGGACTTAGGCTGACGCCCAGGACTGGCTTTTCCTAAACGTTTGCACAGCACATGGTCCTGATGAGCATCTGCGAGTGCTGCTTTCATGCAAGCAAGTAATAATAGTGGTGGAAGAAATGGCATGTTTTAAGCCGTATTACAATTAAAAAAAAAAAAAGAGAGATCAAAACTGCCAAAGTTCATATCCCTGGGGCAGGGTATAAGACTTTCTGCATGTATAAATTTGCAGGAAGAGTCATCCAATCTGAATATGCTTTTCAAGTGACGTGTGGCTATTTTATCAGAGGATTACTTGACATTACTGCCTGCAGTAGTACAGGGCTGGAGTCTATGAATCGAGTTGTCCCTTTCAGTCTTACGGTTTTAAACTTGTCTGGGGAGGGGAAAGTTTCTATCTTCCAGTTTCCAGTGAGGCTGCCAAAGGTATATGTCAGGCCAGGATTTTAAGGTGATCTATTGTGTGACTTTGAATAAACTTTAATTTCTATAATTTTCTTTAGCTGTAAAACAGTGATAATATGCAAATACTGTCCTTTTGCAGTGCAGTGAGAAAAGTAGTTATCCTTAAATGTCAAGCAGATGTCAGTGGCACAACGTAAATTAACCATATTAGAGGTTATTTACCAGACCAACGCACTAGATAGATGGGGGGAAAGCACTTATATCCCAAAGTATTATTAAACCTTCTTGGCTTTGCTTCTGCTGGTATACGGGATTATTTTGAGAAAAAGAGGGATATTATGTTGTAGCCTGTGTTATCTTTTGGTGAGTCTTACTTTTTTGTCTTCTGTTAACTTTGAGATTTGAAATGCAACTTACTTGAGCAATTACATGGTGTCTCATGAAATACTGAGACCGTTGCAACCTTCTGCAAACCAGACTGTCTTGCCAAGGCAGAGCCTTTGTATGTAACATTTCCCTTCCTCCCTTTTCCAGATCAACACTTGATTGAAAATCAAAGTTGATTGTATGGCTAGTTTGAAAGTGGCCATGTTCATCTGCATTAATTCTCATGTGTTGTGGGGTTTCTTTAAATGTAGGTTATTTTTCTTAATGCATGTCAAAGATTTCCTAACTCTTGCTATGCAGTGGCTTTAAGAATTACATTTTAAAAGAGAATGTATGGAAGAGACTGTTTATATCCTAAAATATCCTATGTAGATTATAGCATGATATTTTTGAAAAGCATTTTGGTGGTATTTCAAAACAAAAACACCAGATAAGCCTGCTTTTGGCATGAAAATAAGTGATTTTTTTCCTTTGGCTTTGGTTTTTGCTTTGGTTTTGCTCTTCTAACCAGATAAGTACATCTGCTTTTATCTGGTTATACATGAACACATTTTTCCACTTTAATTCACTCAATAATGTCAAAAGTATTGTTGGAATGAGTCTTTGAAGTTGTGTCTGCGCATATTTTGTTATGCAGCCTTTCTCCTGGGAATGCCACCTCAGATATGGTCATCTCCAGTTCTAACCTTCACCCAGTGATCCGTTCTGCCAAGAAAACGGGCTACTCTTCTTACTTTCCTATTTTGTGTGTGTGTGTGTGTGTATGTTCTTCAGAAAGCCAAACTTGGGCCAGCTGGTAACAAAGTCATTACTCCAACAGAAGACAAGAACTCAAGTGTGCCGTCCAACAATCTGGACAGGGTGAAGCTGACAGACTTCAACTTTCTCATGGTTCTTGGAAAGGGGAGCTTTGGGAAGGTAGGAATTCTTGATAACTATTCCACTCGCATTTTTTTTTTCTTTTTGTTTTTTTCTTGGGGAAGAATGAATGAATAATTCTCTAAGAAGCAAAATCCAGAGTCAAAAGGATGTGCATTTTTGAGGGAGGATTTCTTAACATGGAGTAGGGTGATTCCCTAAGGACTAGCAGGCTTCAGTCATGATTGGCAGTTTTCTTGAAAAAATAAAAATTAAAAAAAAACTCAGACTGTTGGGCAGGATATAAGAAACAGTTGCTGACTTTTAGATCCTCATTTCTTGGCACTTTCAAGGAAACTAAGTCTGCTTTTCTGGCTTTACTACCTAGGTCACTCTGCCAGTTCTGGAAGTCACCAACATTAGTAAGGCTGAATATTGGGCAAAAAACAGGAATAGTATATGTATATTTGAAATCTGTTAGTCAAAAGAAAGGACTGCTATTTTTCTGTCTGTTTGAACAACCACTTATGTGATAAAGTGCCCTTTACTGAAGAAGTCCCCTGGGACTTAACATTTTATCAGCCCTTCGGCAATGTGCCTGCGATTAACCAGAGGGTTTTGGCACAGGCTTTGTCTGAAATGACTGGTACAGCTCATTGCAGTGGGTGAGTAATGATGATATTTTTGGAGTTTTGATCAAGTTAGTCTACACCAATAAAAGGAAAAGCTGGATCGCCATCTATACAAATCTTTGGGCCTATGAGTCACCTTCCCTCCTTGGCAGGTAGGAAGATTTTCACCCTGTTGTTTCTCTTTGTGCAGGTGATGCTGGCAGACAGGAAGGGGACAGAGGAGCTCTATGCAATCAAAATACTGAAAAAAGATGTGGTGATTCAGGATGATGATGTTGAATGTACAATGGTTGAAAAACGAGTCCTGGCATTGCAAGATAAACCACCGTTCCTGACACAGCTTCACTCTTGTTTCCAAACAGTTGTACGTGAGCTCTGTCTTTCTTGCCACCCTGATGTTTTCCATACTATATGATCGTGGATTTCATTGGTTCAATAACATTTATTATCTTCCAACCTATATATCATAGCTTCTGCGCAGAGAAAATGGTGACGTAAGAGATACCCGATGTAATTACCCCTTGTATTTTAAACATAAAAGCTAGGTTTAAAGATTTTTCTTCGTACAGTAATTCAAGCAGGCCAGTGTGACAATTCATAAATGTAATAATGTTTGCTTTGCTAAGTTAGAGCCTTAAGCCCAGATTCCCAAAGGTTCCTAAATACTTAAGAGGATCTGAGGATAGTACTTGAAAAGTCTTAATGGCTGTCGTTATATCGTGAGGTGATTAGTCATGAATCAATGGTGATGGATTTGATTTCGTTTTCTGGCCCTCCTGGCTCAGAGGAAAGCATTGGGGTTTTTCCTTCCTTCCCTATAAATACGTGAAGCGGACATTTCCCCATTACATTGCAAAACATCTCCCAGAGACAGGCCGCAGGATCTGACAACCCAGTGGCACCGTACCAGTCTGTTGAATGTCTGGAAAGCCGCTGGTAGACAGTCGGTGCTCAGTGTGCTTTGGTTTTTGGAGTGGGCATGGATACACTCTGACACCAGTGAACCGGCTCCAAATGTTCCCAGCTGGGTAGAGGTCTTTATTCACAAGAAATTAAGGCGGCTCTTGTCTCACCTTGTAGCCATCTTATGACAATGGCCTTGAACTAGTGCCCCAGGGGTGGGTTGTAGCTTAATGGGGTGATGAAGGACATACGTTGTCATTTTTCCACTTGACTATTCCATATATTTTACCTTTTACCTCTTACATTGCTGATGGATTTTAATCTAAAAACAAACAAACAAACAAACAACAGGCGCTTAGTTGGAAGTAATAACATTGTAATATTCCATAAACAAGCCACGTCATCCTGCCACCATTTCACAGCATAATTGTCTGTGTTGTTAGAGGCATTTTCAAACTCTGTTTAATGTCTACAAATCTCTGAGCAGAAAATGGCCTGAATGCAACAGATTTGCGGACGTAATTAATCACAATAAAACGTGAATCTGGAAACTATTGCACTTGGCAATTCTTGCTTTCTAAAATATTTTTTCTGCCTCTACTTATAATATGAAGATTATTGTAAAAAGATAAGAGAGGTACTAGTGAGAAATAGACTTCTATCTCCCTCTAATTCTTTATCTTTATATGACTTCGTTAGGAACCAAAAAGCTTAGTGTCATCAGTAAGTGAAAAACCACTTTGTTTAATCTTATCTTTCTTTTGGGCAACTACATTTTAAATGTAAAATCTTAAAAGTACAAATGTCTAGTGTTTTCTGGCTAAGGGGTATGGAGGAAAAACGTTGGAGTTTTTAGTATTTACAGTATAATTTTTTTGGTTTATCATGTACAAGAGTAATGGAGCTACATAAAGGCCTAGGAAAATCATTAATGCCTTTGCTTAATTTACTTAATGTTTTCCTAAGAGTTGAGTGGTTTGCACTTGGTGGTATGAAATATTCTAAAGGATTAATATTAGCTACAAAAATGAAAAATTGTATATGAAGGAGAAGAAAAGGCATAAACCGTGTGACTGTAGGAAAAAACTGATTTTTTTTTTTGTTAGTGCTTTTAGCTGCAGGCTTCTGTTGCCATGGATTTTACAATAAGAAAATTCATACAAAAATCTAAATTTTATAAATCCAATCTGGCCAGTTAAACATTTTGCCCATGGCTTGTCTGTTGGACCCAGCTTAGGAAATCACAGCTTTTAAATGTATGTTAAGGTTCTGAAATCTTAGTTACTGGACGATTAGAGACTTTCTTTTTCAGTCAGTGCTCCTGAAGGAAAGAGAGGAAGTAGAGATTGAAGCAGAGCATCTTAGTAATGAGTCTCTTCCCATCAGAATATTGGATCAGAACTTTTCTACAAATACTTCAGGATAATGATTCTGTCCAAAATAACTAAAGGAAAATTGGTCTTCCATAATTGGGAGGAAGACTATTGATGCATCTTACATGCTGTCTGGATCATGTTATAACTGCAGAAAGTAAGCTTGCCATAGTGTTGTCCACCAGAATTTTCAATGTGAGGTGGCCAAAATCATCCATCCTAAATCAAAGATCTTTGTAGAGTGTAAACAGTGTGTTCTTAGTGAAGTCACTTGGAAGAGCTCAGTTTTAGTCTCTGAAAACTGGGGGGCAGACCTACTGTTTTAAGTCTTAGTGTCTGAAGGTCACTAGGTGGGAAAATACTACTGAAGTGCACTCAGATATGTTATGGTCATGTTTGATTTGAGATACCTGGATATGGTCTTTAAAAGTCCTCACTGTGCAAGAAAAGTCTCCCTCCAAAATACCTTATTGCCATCTTCCTCTAGCTGAAATATGTGTCTGTGAGAAAGTAATTTAGTGCCAGTTGTAAAGGTTCCAGATACTTTTGTAAACCCTTCTTGCCTCTTTTTAATAATTAAGATTATATATTTTTAATACCTCCCATCTTCCAAAGGAAAACTTATTAGGAAGGATTAGAAATGGCCTCAAAGCAAGAATTTTCAACCATCTTTAATTTTTTTTTTTTTACATTTATTTTTAGAGAGACAGATTTTTTTAGACAGAACTGTATGTGAATAATTATGGGAACCATTGTAGACAAATAATATATAAAAATGCGTCACTAAAATTGGCAAATCTAGACAGATCTCATCAGTCATTTACTCTTGCAGGTTTTATGAAACATTCCACTTCCATTTCCTGATCTGTCAATTTTGCCAGAGTGTGCAACCAGTCCCAATAATCTTAAAAACTTTATAATAACGTATTAGTGACTTTTTTGCTGATCAATGCATATCTAATATTTTCTCTGATCTATTTATGTGCGTCTTTAATACTTTCTCCTAGGACCGTCTGTATTTTGTTATGGAGTACGTGAATGGTGGTGATCTCATGTACCACATTCAGCAAGTAGGAAAATTTAAGGAGCCACAAGCAGTGTGAGTGTTCATGTTTATACACTTAAATCATGTCATCACCTTAATTTTATAGTGTAAGAGGATTAGGTTTTTTTCTCGCACTATCTGGTAGCATCTTCCCAGGTTCAGTACAAAGTCTAGGCTGGCCCCTTTTGATTGTGTTTTTTAAGGCCCAAAAGCTGAAGTTTATTTTTAAAATGTTGTTTGCACACATAGACCAAAGGTAGCTGTGCCTTTTTGTTCAAAAATACAGCACGAACAAAGGCATGCAATGCCTGCTTTAAAAGTGACAAGAATTTAAACACGGCAAAGGAAATTAAAAATGTTACTTGGTATTCTGGTGTTGTATTTAAAAGCGAATTAAAAAAACAAGTGAGTAGAACGTTTCAGTCTGAATGCTATAGGGAACAGCAGTACAAATAGCCTCAGGATTACAATATAAATAATAGTTTATAAAAAATAAATTCAATGTATAGCTTATAAGAAGTTCTGTGATCCTACTTTTTTATAGAAGTTTTACTTGTGAGGAGTTAATAAATGATTAGAAGTTGTTTATATACATGAGCCCTTTTAGGTAGTTGTACATCTGGCATATCAGTGAGCAACTGATAATGATCTGTAGCATATTCAAATGTGACTAGATCCATCAGTACCATTTTAGTCATGCTTCTATAACATCTCATCATCATTTATTAGTGTCTCATAAATCATTTACCAATGAAACTTAAAAAACAAGTGTGACCAACTGTTTTAAGAATTCAGCTAAAATAATTTCTCTTTTTGATTTAAATAATAAGGGCTTGTTTAAATGAACGGCCTTCTTAACATAAGTATTTGAGATATAAAACAAAATTTCAGCAACTTGCTGAATAAAAGCTAGATGGTGTCAGCTCATCCTTGACTCCCAGCTAATGGAACTTGCCAACACCCGTTGAAAACTGTGGTGCTTTATGACAGCTTACGCCTGGGGAGCATCTTCCAGCACAGGCGTTCGCAAACACCTCTGATCAAGTGTTTCAGAGCTAAGCTTTCCTTTCCCTTACACTAGCCTAAAAATTAATCTCATCTTTAAATAATCCTCTTGCATATAATTTGCACAGTTCCACAGCAACTGGCTTCAAACATCCATCAATATTGTATATCCTTTAAGTACATTCAGCAATTGTATTTTATATGGTAATAATTTTAATTAGCTTTATGTAATTAATCCATTAACAGCCTGTATAGAGGAATGCTATTTCTGCAAATTATTTCATGCCATATGAATTGCAATGTAAATTGAGCTGCATCCTGAATTCAGCATTCATATGTGATTAGAGAGAATGACCTTTGCAGGCAGAGTCAGATCGGTGCAGTAAAATGCTCAGCTCCAGCTGTACCATTTTTTTGTGGTCTAGGGAGATATTTTCAAATTTTTTTAAAATTCTGCATTATTTTATCATCAAATACTCAAAATGTATCTGTTAAAGTCAAATTGAAGTGAGGTGTCTTATGTCATCTGCCTGTAATGTATATTTTTATACTTTAGTATATATATGTACACACTATATATATTATATACTTTATATAATGTTATACTATCATTCTTTACCATGATGCATTTCCCAAATATGTTGTCAGAAAGAAATCATGAGGCAATAAGAAATCTGTTGGGTTTTTTTTTCATACAGGTTCTATGCAGCAGAGATCTCAGTTGGGTTATTTTTTCTCCATAACAGAGGGATTATTTATAGGTAAGTATAATCTGATGTAATTCCTGAACTGTTTTTAAAATCCTGAAAGGATCAATTTCTTTAACTTTTCAGTGCATTTTTAAAACAATTTATAAAAAGCAATCACTGTAGTATTCTTTTTTTGTTGTGTTGCTGTGCTGTAAACCACAGCCACTGCTTTACCCGAGCTTTTCTGATGTCTGTGCTCTGCCTAACTCAACTGAAAACTCTTGGAAACATAAAACATGATCTTCTGCATTCCTGTGTGGTGTTTAATAGTTTTACACGTTCAGAAGCCCCAGAGTGAGTGTGCTCATGGCCATATACATCTGTCTCTTCATTAACTGCCCAGTTGCAGGGCTTATGGTCATTCTTATGTGTCCGCAGCGAGGTGCCCGGCTCCGTCCGGACTGTCGACTGCCATCCACGTGCAGCCCTGCCCCCTCCGCCCCCCAGATAGCTACACATAGTCCTCACCTAGACTCAGAAGTAGATAAGTTGGCCCCAGTTGATCCTAAACATTAACATTTAATTACTGTGATTCTTCACAGAGATCTGAAATTAGATAATGTGATGTTGGATTCAGAAGGACACATTAAAATTGCTGATTTTGGAATGTGCAAAGAGCATATGTTGGATGGAGTAACAACCAGGACCTTCTGTGGCACTCCAGACTACATTGCACCAGAGGTAAGTATTTACCATTTCAAGCACCTTTTAGTCTCTGAAATGAAAACTGTTACTGCACACGTCTCACACCACCAAGTTTTGATAGCTGTAACTCTGGGTACTCTGCGGATGGGACCATTTATACTTCTGCAGGTATATTGAATAACTTTGTGAATTAGTACGATATTATCAATAAGACTTCGCTATTTAAAAAAAATATCTAGTTGATTGAAAACCTAACTTTTTATGAGATCAGTGCATCAGGTTTTGTTCGTACTAGCAAAAGGCTAAAAAAGCTGGATCACCACCTTGTGATTTCAAATTTGTAGCCTGGAAATGTTATTATACTAAACTTTGTGCTGCAATTTGTGAAGTCATAGAGAGTTCATGGGCATTGTTCAGGTTGTTGATGAGGTCAGCAAACATTTTATTGGCAGCAAACATAGCTTCTTTAATGTATTTCTCCGTAAGTTCACACAGCTGACAAAATACATATATTTAAAGGCTTGTTTGGCGTTTTCAGGAAATCACAAACCGCTCACTGATTTTTGGGGAGGGACTCATGAGGTCTTGAAGCCTTTTGCTGACCTCCTTGCAAAACTACGGTGGTCTTTTCCAGGCCATGTCTTACAAATGGTACAGGTGTCATGAGTTGCTGCTCTTGATCTCAGGAAAGCACCAGTCAGTGCAAGCCTCAACAAAGCTGTAAGATCAGGGCTTGAATGGAGCTGACATAATAAAGCCATAATTTGCCTTGAGTTTTCTGTGACTTGGCGTTACCTGAGCGGCATTCAAGCCACTGAAAATCACATTCAAACATGAACCTAACTGCAGTGTGTCTAAAACGAAAACTTGATCATGAGAAACACAGTTCTACTTTAAAGCACTGTGAGAAATACAAGCTTAGAGTTAAGATTTTTAGTCTGGATATGATTTGTATTCAATAGTTTAGGTATGAAACATTAAAAACAAGCACATGTAGTGATTTGGAAATGATTCCAATATATGAATATTAAAATCTGGTATTTGTGCATACTGAGCTTTCAAGAGTCTTGATTTGTTTGGCTGCAAATTGAATGCAAGGGGCTGTATCCTGATCCAAGATACTCAGTGTTTCGCCCAGCGCTGGGCAAGAGGCAGCTCTGGCTGGAACATTTCTGGCTGTAATTGAATGTTTGTTGGAATATGGGAGATTTATACATGGACAAGTAAATTAGTGTCTAAGGTGAATGTTGTCATCTCTGTGAAATTGGAATGAAAAATAGTTTGTTTTTTTTTTCCAGTTGCTAATTCATGCTTCTCAGAGTGAAATATTGTGTATTATAAAACCTTGTTTTTTCACAAATTGCTGTTGCTTGCAGCAGGATATCAGAACAACCAGAGCAGTATTTCATTTGCTCCTGTCAAAACATAAATGAAGCCAATATTACAAATTAAAAAGTGTCCTTTCTGTGGCAATAGTCTTGTGCCAGTTAATACCAAAGAATGTGTTGTCAGTGCCAAAATGCTCAATATGGGTCAGTGTTGGAATGATTTATTTTACTTTATTTTGAAATTTCATATAAAGAAATAAACCTTTTACCAAAACATTCAGTAACTTGGAGGAAATTAGTCTTTCCATTATCTTACAAACAGGTTTGGTTTTTTTTTAGTTGGCTGATTTTCTTTCATTTCTGAAGACATTATTGTGACTGACAAATTTCTAACTAGGTCTGTGGTAAACTTCAAAGTAAGGTTCATCTTTTGCTTGCAGGAGCATTTCAGCATGTTTCCATGGGCTAAAATTTATAAATGTCTAATAGATTATAATGAGGATGCATTTGCATGGTACCATTCCCTGCTGGGTGGAGATAAATGAGCTAAATCTAGATAAACTGTTGAAGGCATCTAGAGCAGAGTAGTCCTGTGAGTGCGTTGCACTCAAACATGGAGAATTAGCTCTTTTCATCGGTATTTGGGAAATAATGTTGTGACTGTAGTGGGGTCTGAAGGAGCCCACGCTGCCTCTACATCATCTACCCACATTCTACATGAACGTACCCACTACCCAGTTCAGAGATGGCACATCTGGAAGGACCAGGCAGGGACATCTCAGCTGGCTTCACACGTATGATCTCCGGACAGAAAAGCGGGAGAATATGGTGCTGCATTCAGCAAAGTGGACTTGCACACTTTGGTGTACTGTAAAATAATGCTTTCCTTCTTTAATGATTGGGAAAGTTAGCATTTGTTATTCCTGAGGTGTATAACGCATTGGAATTAATATTCATTTTCTTATCATATGCAATTTGAGAAATGTGCAGAGGTTAAACTGGTAGAATCCCAGGTTTGGCCACTTCTGTCAGGCAGAAAGAGGTTATCTAGCAAAGAATATTTATTGATGTGCTGAACTTACATATTTATGGTCAGAGTGGTAAACTAGCTGTGAAATCAATTAATATTTTGTATTTCCTTGACCAGTCAAGAGAGACAGAAGGAGATGGATGTTCAGAGGATTAGCGGGAAGGGATTCTGCCAGCACAGCCCGCTGCCTGTGGTGCAGTACTGAACCCCACCATCAGCATCCCTGCAGCAGCTAGAGCACTGATTTTGAATTTCAGAAGAATTTAAGTTAGAAACGCCGTTTCCCTTCTCCTCCATCAATAGCCTCAAAACCTTAAGTTCTAACCTTGCATTTGCCAGGGTTATGGGAGGCTAATAGGTATTGCAAAGGTTTGGAAAGTATACATTTGACCGTTTCATGTGCTAGTAATATTTATTTCTTTTAATAACTGAGTTTTGACTTTTCCAGTAGGCATAAGATACACAAAATACTTTCTCTCTTGCCTCTGGGATATAATCTTTTCATCCCAACTGGCTACCAGCTGCAAGCTGCAATGTTCTAAACATTCTACAAATTGCTGGTATTAATCTGTGTCCTGCTCTTAACTGTGCCTTCCTTGGAGGCAAAAAGGAAAAAAAAAAAGAAAAAAAGCAATCAACATTCCTCTGCCAGTTTGGCTTGATGAGAGAAATTCCTCCTGAGCTTTTCGTGAGCTCTCAAATCCACAGCACCTGAAAAGGCAGAGCTCTTAAAATACAGTAATAGGTAAGGAAAATGGGACATTTGAAATGCAAAAGGAGATGAAAAAGGCAATCATTTAAATTAATGATGAGAAGGAGGGGAAGGGAAGGGTCCTATCAACTTTCCACTCCTCCCTGGCCAGTAGAAAGCAGAGGTCATAGCTGGAGGAGGGTACAGGTCTTCATTTCTGGACACATGAAGTCCCTCCCTGCTCTGTGGGTCTGCTCCGCACACTGCGGTGAGACAGGAGGTCATGTTAACATACCCCTGCTTATTCTAAAAGATACCAAAATTTGTACATGCAGATGGGATTATTTTGGCAGCTGCTGCAAGGCAGCCGGTGATGGCTTTGAGTGCAGCAGCTGGTGGGCAATACATGATGATTTCTGGATGAGGAGGAGGGAACTACTGAAAATACGACATTTAGAACTTGCTGACTTTGTCCCAATGCATGTTTGACTGTATATTGAAAACTCATCCGCTTCCTCCCGTATGTAATTCCTTCCCTGAAGTGAGCGTTCTTTCCTCTCGTTTACATTGTCCAATTAATGCTTTGAATAGCTCCCAACATTATGAGTGTAACCGCCGGTTTCCATGCGTGACACGCAGATTGGTGAATTAACATGGCAGATGATTGCTTTTCTGTGTTTCACTTGTATCATATCCTTACCAGGATTAAGCTGGTGATTCAAATTGGTTGTATTTAATTAGGATTAAAGGAAAAAAACTTCCGTGTCCAGCAGCAGACATCAGCAGTACCACCTTTTCCTACACTGGGATAGGTTCAACAAAAAAAGTGTTTTCATTGCATTTGCAGCCTTTATAAATTAATGACCACCTTATTTATTATTTTTAATAAAATACTCTTTTCCATAAGGCAAGGAGAGATTGTCGGAGAAGGGTTGAGGATGAAATGTTTTATCATTTTCTGTGTGTAAAGGCCATTTTTGTTTTTTCCGGATAAAATTTTGAAAGTGTTTGGTCTTTCAAGAAGCAACATTGATTCCAGCGGACCTCTGGGAACTCACTGGTGATAGAAATTAAAGGGAGAGTAATCAAGTAGGTCAACCACTATAATATGAAATGAATGTCCCAAATATATATTTTAAAGCCCATATTACTGCTAAAAGACAACTACTAAAGATTGCCTTTATATAGGACCTTCCAGCTGAGAACCTTGTTATTACCTCTGGTTGTGCAATATATTTCAAAGTACGATTGATTTTGAAATCCTTTGCTTAGAAACATTACAGTAATTTTTAATTCATCTGCTGCTGTTATCCCAGTGAAAAACATATATTCACACAGAGACTATAATTTTATTTAGTCGCCAGGCAGTCCTGCTTTATTGAACTGGTGACTCACTCTTTTCCTGAGAAAGTACAAAACTTGCTGGTTCAAACTTCTCTTTCAGACAACTAAAAAAATCTAGGATATGTGATGTGTACTTGCCTTAGCAACTTGTTTCACAAAGAATAAAAACACGTGCAAACAGGAAAATAAATGCAAGCCCATCTGGAGTAATGACTGCGTCAGTCCTCTGCTTATTCTAGTGGAGCGGTGGCACTGGGGCTGGAGGCTCTGGTACTGCCTTCCCCGGTGCGGATGGACGGTGGCTGGGACATCCTGCGTCCCTTCACAATATCCCTTCACAGTTATTTCGAAGGAGATCTGAGAGAACGTCTGCACCTCAGAACTCCTCTATAGCATACCCAAATGCATCTCTTAAATAAATTAACACTGATCTCTGAAGAGGCCTCGATTAAAGAAAATGACGCACGAGGGGACCTGCCTGCTGTTGGCACTTGCAGCCTGTCGTCGTGTCAGAACTCAATTTGTGCTTCTGCGTGAGTCAGATGTGAACCCAGAGGATGCAAAATACTTGACATTTCCATTAGGCTGAACAGCAGAAACCCCTTTCTTTTGGGTGTAGCTGGTATCTAGCTTCATGCTAAGAGTATCTTAATCATGCAGCTGGGGAAAATGTAACTGAGCTTTTCAGGGTTTTGCTCTTTTCTTAAATTTTGATTCCTTTTACAGCAGAACAAAAATATAAATATTGAAAAGAAAAGAAAGGCTTAATTATTGATAATCTGTAAGTTAAGTGAGTCTCATGATTTCAAGCTTTGACAAAAATGGATGGATAACATTTTTGCCTTGTATCCTTTGCCTTTGCGTTGTGCTGCTGTACTTCCTTCTTTGCCTTCAAATGCACATCCCAAGGTCTCCTAAGAGCCACATTTCTCAAGACATCAGAATACCAAAAAGGTGCAGGCGGGTTTAGACTAACATTTGCAAAACAGTCCAACTCCCACTGAAACCAATGGTTAGCTGGAGTGAGGATTACAGGATTGGCTTTCTGAGCTTTTTCAAGGAAATATGTTCATCTCTCTATGTCACTATTTATCTAATGTGTCACGAGACTGGGTGTTAGTTAACACAGGGGTTTTTTCTTTGGTTTTTTTTGCGATTATACAGATTATTGCTTACCAGCCCTATGGGAAGTCTGTGGATTGGTGGGCGTACGGAGTGCTGCTCTATGAGATGTTAGCTGGCCAGGTAAGAGTTACCCTCCTGTGCTGGCTGTGACCTCCTCCTGCCTCTCCAACGCTGCTCTGTTTCAAGGCTCCCTAAAGAGTTAGACCCTTAGGGGGCAAGGCTGGAGCCTTTCATATTGATATTATCTCGTTGTACTCTTGACTGACTCCACTGAGAATGTATTTAGGCTTTAAGCTCTTTATATTGCACCCACATAATCAAGCGCTGCCTTTGAATACGGCTTCTTTGTACTGTAATAATGTTATAAATGGCCGTCTTCAAAATTGAATGGGAGACACTTGAGCAGGAAAATGCATGTCAAATGGAAGAAATATCATTTCATAGTTTGAAACCACAGGGAAACATAATAAGAGCGTGTATATGCTCTGCATTGTAGTTAAGTCACAAGAACACAGTTTTTGTATTGCATGTCCTAGGGGTAAAGTATGGGTCTCGCCACTTGAAATATGCTCAATTACAGACCCCTTATTCCGCACAGTTAATGAGATGCTGCTCTCTGAGTCACTGAAGTAGAAAAGCAACACTGTACTGCAGTAAATGGCAGATAACTACCAACTTTAAGGAATTCTGTTAGTCTTGAGTTGGGAAAGATTTCTGCAATTGGCTTTCAATGAGCGTTAGCTAAAGGTATGCATTTCCTAAGCTTAAAACATACATTTTTAACAAATGCCTTTAATAGTTTCCCTACTAAATTCCAGTCGACGTTTTAAAAGTTTTTAAAGTGTAGCAATTGCAGTTGGTAGCATTTACAGTCTGCACTGCAAATACTAGGCATCTGAATGCTTTGGAGAAAGTGAGATTTTCCATTAGCTGAGCCTTCCACAGTGCCCGTATCCTGGGGACTCACCCGCGGGCACTTTCCTCATCACCCATATTTAAAAATAAAATGCAGCCCTTTCTTATGGTATAGCCTCCCCTTCACAGAAGCAGAATCTACAGCTATGTCTTATAAAACAAAGTGGAGTTTAAGTGGAATTAAGTGAGGAATAGATATACCTTAACACAAGGTAATTGAAAGTTACAGTCTCCAAACTTCACCCTTTAAAGTATTTTGGCTGTCTGGTGCACAGTAGCTTTAAAAGCTGATTAAAGATGATCACGAAGGTAATCCTGCACACATTTCATTAACCTGGCTGCCATGCTGGGGGCAGAAATGAACTTTTCTCCTCGATTTCTACCTAAGACTGATGAACACGAAACTTCTGGGTCGGAAGATCCCAAGCTGCACTTGGCTGGAAGTTTGGTTCATACTCCTGGGCAACGACCACTGCTGCATCCTGATCTCTTTGGGCATCTATGGTTGACTGGAGGCAGGTTGCTGGGCTGGGTGCACCTTTGACCTGACCCAATGTGGCCATAGTATTGTCATGCCGTTTCATAAAAAGTAAAGAATTAAAAAAAAAAAAACAAAACAAAACCAATAAGTAACCTACCTGTGACTTATTTTCAACAGCCTCCATTTGATGGAGAAGATGAAGATGAACTTTTCCAGTCCATAATGGAGCATAATGTTTCCTATCCAAAATCACTGTCCAAAGAAGCTGTCTCCATCTGCAAGGGGGTGAGATAGATGCTTCTATATCATTAAGTTCCTTTTTGGCAGTCCTTGTGAATAACTAAATTTGTCTGGCTTTGATATGGCACTGTAGTATTTTTAAGTGCAACTTCTGTCAGGCTGTGCTAAGCTATATTGTCATAAAGTGCTCATCGCTTGGTGTCACTGATAAGTATTCAGCTCTTCCCGCTGTGCCTGCTTGTTTTATGGTAAGAACAAATGTCAGAATCAGTAGCTGCCAAATCCAAAGCAGAATTTATAAACAGGACGATGGTGTGAAACATCTCCACCCACCTTGCCTCTCCACCCTTGGCAGCGCAACCCCAGTTTTGCAGGGTGGGGAGATCTCTCAGCTTGGATGGATACCAGATACCCCAGCGAGTCCTCAGCCCAGTGTGCCTAATGACAGCAGCAGCGCAAAAGAGTTAATAAGAATCATTTTGGAATGTAGGTAAAGATGAGCTTATGTGAAAATCTTTAGTGTAAATGCAAGGAAACTGTGGGGAAATCCTGACCCAGTTGTAACCTGTGTGGCCTCAAATTTGTCTTAGATTCTAAGTTAATTTAATTTTTTTTTTTGAGGAAAAGAAATGATTTGACTTCAGGGGATTAGCTCAGGAAAAAAGAATTCATTTGACTTTCCCTTGACTCCATGTGATTCCCTAGACTACTGTCAACCTGCGGCTTTTCCAAGCCGTCTATAAAGCGTTACTTTGATGTCTTTCTTACACCGATAAAATATCACTGCACTTAGTGTCAGTTAATTTGGTATTTACTTTCTTCCTTTCCTTTGCAACCATTTATGAAGTATTGTATGAGCTGGATATTAATCCCTCAAGGAAAAATCATCAAGAAAAAGAAAAGCTGTTTAGAACAAGGTAAAAGGAAAGACCACTCTAATTTTGGAGTCTATCCTGGTGTAGACATGCAGGCCAATAAAACCAAAACATGATATATTTTTGTAAAGTACATGCAGATTGATGCCTTATCATGAAAATCATATATTCAGGCCACACAGTTTGAACTTGATCTAATTACCGTGTTTTCAGCTCTCCTGCTTGCTGCTGTTCTGCTAGGTGCTCATGCAAAGGAAGGTCAGAAAGCTAAAATTGCATTGCACCACTAGGTTTAAGGTCAAGTCTCTGTGATAATAACACGTTCATCGTCTGTATTAAACGAGCAAATTAATGCCAGATTTCAGTGAGCATTATACCTGAGCTAAGAAGTCAATATGAGAAGGCTTCTGAACCTTGTAGTCAGCAGCAGCTCAGCAATCCTGGGACTGTGCACCGCTGGGCAAGGTGAAGGTGCCCGCTGTGCTCTTGAAATTGAATTGTCCGCTTGACATCTGTTCCACTGATTCAGAGTTTGCTGGGTTTGGTAAATGCAGTAACTTTGGAACAGAATTAAAACTGCTAGAATCATTATCCACATTTTCTTATATCACCTACTGTTAAAGCAAGGGGTTTAGAAAAGGTAACAAAAATGGGAAAGTTGCTGTTAAGCTTGAAGAAGGATGTGATTCCTGGCCCAGTGCGCAGCCGACTTCCCAAAGTCTGCTTAGAGTCGCTTTTATTTTAGGTTCAAAATTGGAATCTGATCAACTCAACATTTGGAGGGAGACTAAAGCGGTACAGCTGAGGTTTTGAAAAGATGTATTGGGGTATCACTCCCAGCAGTATATTAATCATATATAATTTGTAAAAGAGCTTTAAAAAGTCCCCACAATACTGGAACTGAGAGTTGAAGGCTACGTTACTCAATTCCTAATGTACATATCAATTGAAAAGATTTTGAGGAGCGTGTTAATTAGGGAGCGTATTACTGTTTCCAAGCATGCAATGCTGGTGGGTTTGGCTTTTTTTTTTTTTCCCCAAGTCTGCTTAATCTATGCAGCTGGGTATAGTATTGACCAAGATGTCATTAAGAATGCAAGGGAGGAAACGCAGATTAGACATTGTCAGCTGGGTGCCAAGAAATTGTGGGCTCTGTAATGAGATGTCTTGAACAAGCCCAGAAAAATGAAGGGGGGGGGGGGGGGTCTACTTCATACAGATTTAGTATATTGGAATTTATTAAGTTTAATTGATTGTTGAGGTAGGGCAGAAGCTGTTCTGGAGATTTATAAGACTGAACTGAAAGACCAAAGGCGAAATTCCGGAGTGAGTTGTGAATGAACAGGACGGCAGCGTGCCCCGGGCTCTGCCTGCCCACCCACACCTCCAGCAGCAACCTCTGCCGAATGCGAAGAAGTTCTCAAGTGTAACCCTTGATTTTGCTGCTGACGTGCTGCCTCCAGTGATCGAACAAGAAAAAGCTAATCCTCAAAAAAATGAATTTTAGCTTTTCAAAACAATTTTATTAGCAACTTGGTTGGCAACAGGAGAGGCAAGAGGCTCCTGGCAACAGGAGAGGAGCAAGAGCATCACAATCTGGGGAAAGTCTGTCTCGCTTTCATTCCAGCGTTAAATTTAATCACTTGTTCTCCTCTTCCTAATAGCTAATGACTAAACATCCCGCAAAACGCCTTGGCTGTGGCCTTGAAGGTGAAAGAGACATCAGGGAACATGCTTTCTTCAGGAGAATTGACTGGGAAAAACTGGAAAACAGAGAGATTCAGCCACCTTTCAAACCCAAAGTGGTGAGTGAGATGCCGAGTACTTCCCTCGCTAAATGCGTCTGCAGTCGTGCTTCCCTGTGGGGTGAGATTAATGCTAGCTTGATGGTGCTGCACATCTGGGGCACTTCTAAAAGAAGGCAATTTGATTATGGCAGACCAGTCTGTGAATCTGCTAATGTTTTGGCACCCTGTAGCATAACCCAGTGTACTTTGTTCCTTGCGAAAAAGTCTCTCAGCGGTTTGAGTCCTGACTGGACTGTCACGCACCGCGTGAGAAGTTGAAAATAAGGAAAATTGGCATATTCACATCAGCCACTTGGGACGTGTAATAAATGTGGTTCCCGACTGTCTCCTCTGAACAACGTCTAAAGTCAGTGATGAAAGGTATCCGAATTACCGGGGTGAATTTCCTCCAGGGTGGGCTACACAGCACGGGGGGGTGTATTCCCCATCCTGGAGTGACAGAACCCACATCTGCTGCGTTTGCAAGAAAAATCCCTGATTTATTTTTCATGTTTATTACTGGTTTACACACACGTACCTGTAGGAATGTTTTGGAAATCCAAACAGGTGAAAGATGTCCTTACTGGGAGTACTGTTTGCATAACATGATTTGAAGAGCTGTATTTGTTGATACAGAATTTCCTTCAACGCCTACAGTGCTTTATTGACAGACAAAGAAAAGTATTTGCACACAAGAATACAAGCTTTCAGGAACAGCTGCAAATTGTTATGGCTTAACATCGAATCTTTCTTCTCTAACACTTTTTTCGTTTCAACTGAGATGCGTAACTGGCTGTAGCACTGCAGGTATAGGATCATGGGTCTGCGCACTGCTTTATGTACCCATACAGACACGCTAGCGTGGTTTCACAAGTTAATGAACAGAGGGAGGCCACTACCCAGTGGCAGAATATATTCCTCTCTTTTTGGGTACAGATGACGTTTTCACATCACCAGGAGGAGAGTTGCGTGCTGAGAAGAGTGTTTTGTGTTAGGGGAAATACCCTTTTCATAAGGTGTGGATTTTGCATGCAGGGAAGGGTGTAAGTAAGTAAAGAACACGGTGGTGCTGCCAACCCGGCCCGGCCCAGCCCCAGAGCTGTCTGCCCGAAGGGGAGCTGCACCTCTTTAAAGCATATTTTATGGAAGATTTTCATGGCATGCTGCTTGAGTCAAATTTAAAGCTGATCGTAAAGCAAATCTACTTCGCATCTGTAAGTTTTATTAGCTCAGGAACTGAGTGCTTAGACTCTCCTTGAAGTTAAAAGTAACACCAGCATGAAGGTCCTAAAAGCTTGAGGTATGGTCTGGTTCCATCACAGCACGTTTCATGGCAGATCCTGGCTCCTGTTTAGAGGAGCTGTGCTCTCCCTCCGTGGTTATCATGACGTGTTTTGTTTATACAGGCTGCTATTAAAATACACCAAGGCATATTCACATGGACACTAACTTTCCCAGGCAAAAATAATTTAAAATCCAAGTCTGATATTTACATACCCTATGTATAACTCATTTATTGTGACTGCTGATTCTATTTATATTGATTCTAGAAAGCAAAAAACGTACGACCCTTAATCTGTTTGAAGATATGGATGTATTTATAGGCTTGCTTTGGGGTGGGTTTTTTCCAGAAAAATTTTGGAATTTTGAAAAAACCTACTTTGTAGGTACATCTTCTCGAGGAAGCGCGTTGCTGCAGGAATAATCCTGCTGCTTTTGCACGCAGGCACGCTTCTCACTCCAACACGGAGCTGCAGATTTTGGGTCAGCAGTTGGTCGGTTTAAATAATGTGTTCCCTTCCAGATTGACATTTCACAGGCTATAGGCATAGACTGATTATTTGGCAAGAAGGACATTTTACTCGTATTTGTAAGTTTAGGAGTTCTAGGAGTCCTGTATTTTCAGTTCCACTTTAATACTGCGTTATCGCTCACAATAGCAATGCCACTCTTTAATGTGAAGACAAATATGTAATTGAAGATTTATCTATTATTATTATTATCTATTATTATTATAATTTCTCAATTATAATTATAATCAAATTATTGAATAATTTATCTATTGAAACATTATTATATTTGCACCCAAAAAATACCTTCCACTTGCTGAAAAAAGAGGAAGAAAAAAAGAAAAATAAAAGAAAAAAGAGCATAATTTTCTGGAATGCTGATGCATATCTGTAGCACATCTTTTTAGCATAAAGTCTTCCCTGTATAAATAGCCTTTTGTTGCTGCTCTGAGTTGACTGGACTGCCTCTAAATAAATCTGACTGTTAATTTGGGGATACATCAACTTTCATTCCAATGATGCAGAGTTTTCCCCTCGTCAAAGTTCAGCTCTGTCCGTTCTTGTTCTCCAGAGATTCTGTACCAAAATGCATTGGCTTCAGTGGGCACCAGGGTATTCGGTGAGTGCAGAACCCCGGGTGAAAAAAGCAGACTACCGATAGCCTTTAACCCGTTGAAGTGTTCCTTTGCTTGTGTTCTTCCAAGGCTGAACAAGTGTCCGTCTGTGAGCACCGCGGTTCAGTACCTGAGCATGCGTTTTTCATCTGAAATATAAACCAACTTGTGCCCGAGGCAGCAAAAGTTCTTTGCAGCTCTGATCAGATGGCGTGTCCCAGTCCAGGACGCGCCAGGTGCTTTGCCAGAAGATTGGAAACTGTGACTGAGCTGGTTTCAAGATAGCCAGACACCTCACCCTCGCATTCCCTTAACGGCCCCCTCTTCAGCTGGTTTCTCCTACAAATGCGCAGCTTTATTCATGTTGCATTAGTTCAGAAAAATCAATGTTTAATATTGGTCTATTGTGTGAGCCATATTCTACCCTTTCCAAGTTATCCTCTAAGTCTGAAGATAATAGGGTAATGTTATCCTCTAAATCCCCATGTAGATATATTGTAGGGATGGATAGAGAGGAGAGGGTCGGGGACAACGGGAAGAAGCGTTCAGTGCCTTTATCGTACAACCACGCTTTGTTCGGAGATCTAGTACAGTAGATAGTTTTGAGATAAGCAGATTTACCAGGTTCCTTTAGATCTCTCCGCAATATTCAATGCCTAGTTTTGCTCAAATATGCATTTTTTCTTGCACCCAAGCTAATTTTGTTCTGGTCCCACCTTCATCCTTTTTAACTTGCCTCTAATCACACTTCCCTGCCTTTCAAGTGTTTTGTGCATTCCTCAAAACTATCCCTTTCGCAGACCTGGTTTTGTTTGTTTTCTGTTCTGAATGAGTTGTGTTCAGCGTGTAGCTATATATAACCCCCCTTCTCGGCTGGGCTTCGCGAGACAACGTGTTCTCTTAGACAGAAAAAGGAGGAAACCTGTGACAGCATGTTTTGTAATGGGGACCTGTTCCCAGGATGCGCTCCCTGCCCCAGCTCCCTCCTGCAGGCCCCAGGACTGAAGCTCTGCTGTCGTTTATGAATTTACAAGAGTTTATAGGCTGTACAATGAAGAATCACAGCATATAAATGAATTACGCTAAGCTTTCTGCAGATCATGAAGGAAACAGAGACTAACACAAAAATTTAATTTTGCATCATAAAAGTTTTAAGAAGAATGAAATTACTTGACAGATAAAGTTTCTCTTGCCAATACATGTCCATAGGAATATTTTCTTTTTCCTTTTTTATCCCAGTAATTCTGAATATTTAAGCCTCTCTACCTTGTCACCTCATACTGATGAATGGGAACTTTTCTGACTCTGTTTTTCATTAGAATTCATCTGTTAAAACTTCTCTGTTTGCCTGGGATTTTTTGTTAAAATATCTGAAAAGAAAATTTTCTCTTAACTTCTCATAAGAAATGAGGGAAAGTCTTGCATGTACCCTGAAAAATCTGCAAAAAGCTGGAACTGCCAATGTATTGCTGATTTTTTCAGCCTTTTTTCTGTTTGTTTTTTTCTTGCAGTGTGGCAAAGGTGCTGAAAACTTCGATAAATTCTTTACACGAGGACAGCCGGTGTTAACACCCCCGGATCAGCTGGTCATTGCTAACATAGACCAAACAGATTTTGAAGGGTTCTCTTATGTCAACCCCCAGTTCGTACACCCCCTTTTACAAAATGTAGCGTGAAACGGCAGAACAGGAACAAATCCCACAGTGGGGAACGGTCCTTAACCCTACAATTTTTAGGCTTTTGCCTTGTCGATTCCATTTGGGCCTGGAAATTGTAGGGTTAGAAAGTGTAAGACGGAGGAAAGGCCACTTATTCAGGATTTTGGCTTTGCAACAGCAATGTTGTCTTAATGGGAGATAAATTAGTATATGGTGCCCACTTACTCTTCTAGAAGTCACCACTGACTCGTCTCAACTTACCCATTTTTTGGTACGTTATATATTTTTGTAACTTCTCACTGTCCTTTTGCCCCCTTTTCCACTCTGATGTGTTAGAAATAATCTAACACATGGTCTGAAAAAAAACAACCTCCAATATTTAGTCCTTCGGTGCGGATGCTGGGAGATAGGAGCGCTCGGCCCCGAGGGACCGCTCTTCCGGTGACTTCGGGGAGATCAGCAGCACAAGAGACTGAAACGGCAGCGGCACCGGGGAGGAGAGGCATTGCAAAAGAAATGTTGGAAGTAGTTGTTTTGAAAATACAACAGAAACAAGTTGGGAGTGGGTGGGAGGGGGGATAAAATCAAATTAGACCCTGAGGCTTCGTGAACCGATCCCGTAAGCAACACCAAGTTTAAACACACTTCAGCGGTGGCCGGATCTCTAAGATCTTTGCTGAGTAGCATGTGATAAACTCAAGGGTGAAATTTTGTCTTTAATAATAATAATAATAATAATAGTAATAATTTTAATAATATTTTTGTGAATTTTAATCTCCATGAGATTATTCTGTGATCCAGGGTGCCATTGTTTGTTCAGTTAATTTAATTTACACCACTCCTCAAGTTTACTGTTAACCGGTTCTAATACCAATATTTTACTATGAAATTTGTTAACCTGGAATGTAAAACAAAACTGTAATCCCTTAAATCTTATTTACATGTGTCTATTTATAGTCTGCGGTATAGGGTAGTAAATCAAAGAAAGCATTATGTATACTAAATTAACAAAAAATGCAGCCCCAAGTGACTTGTGATTTCTCCAGAATAGGTCATGAAAATCAAGTGAGATTTAGTCTTAAAATAATCAGTTTTAATTCAGAAAACTTGGGGCTGCAGAATAATCAAGCCTGGAAGAAGAAGCACCTAAAACTTGTTTTATTGATAGAATGGAATTTAATACATTTTACATATGCTTCATGCAATGAATTTTGCATGTTTAGTAATAACTCTTATTAATAAGGGTTAATAATAAGCAGATCTATGTTATTGACATAATCGTATCAAGCATAAAGAGTATTATAAAAATTTTATAAAACAAATTGTGCTTTATTGTGAAAGTTCTTGTTCTGAATGACATCATTTAGATTTAGCTAAATGTTTTACTGCTATTGTTTTGGTTTTTACTTTAGGTTTTGGATATTGTCAATAGCTTAGGGTATAATCTCTTTTTTTAAAAGTAGATCTACTTTTAAACAATAATTGCTACCTGCAGGTTTTATACGAGGTTCAATTAGGCTTTCATTTCATGTCTGCTTATTACTTACAGAGAAGGAAATAGACTTATTTGCAATGATGAACACTGTAATTAACGCAATCTTCTCCTCTCCTATCACTTAGATAAAAAATTTTGATATTTCCTCTTACGACTTACCAGAAGATATTAATTCAAATATCAGTAAATATTTTAGTGCATTTTTTGGTTCTGTTACAGCATGTAAAATAGTAGTCAGTGCATTTTCCTTTCTTTTTTTCCCTTCTGCCTTGTTAACGTTAGCAGCCATAGGCACTTTTTGTCTGTCAGATGTGCATGACGATGCCAGAAGCATGATGTCTCTGTTGCTGCATGCAGACTGATTACAATTTTTCCAGCATGTAAACATATTCAAAAAGTAAGATATTTGCCATAAAAGACTTAAATTTATACTAGAATATGTAACTGGGGGGGGTGGGAGGGGAATCGACTTTCTAATCATCTTTTATGACAATAAAACATGGAACCTGTGCCAAAGATTCTGTTAGAAAGATCCAGTCCTGCAAACTGGTAGCCAGGCGGATGGGTTTGACTTGCGGGGGTGACCCGTGGCGGAGCGGGACAGGTTTTGAGAGAGACACGGTTGGATCCGGACGGCAACTGTGTCGTGCTTCTGCACCGGCGGTGCCCTCAGAAGCCATACTTTTGGTGCCTAGGACGCGCGATTTGCAGCCCTGCAGGGGTTTGACTTCTGCCCCGTCGAAGCCCTTTTGCAGCCCCAGCTCTGAGCGAGGAGCTTCTCCCCGGGTAAGAGCGAGCAGGCTTAATGAGCGAACCGAAGCGATCTGAGGCACGGGCAAACACACCGCTAACGAGGGGCATTCACCAACTAACCAGAACTCGGATTGTTGCCGAAATAAACAGAACTCAAAAATTTTAAAACATTTTAGGAGTAAAATTTTTAAACCATTCTGTGTCAAATATGTTATCAGCCAAGTCTGGGAGTTCATTTTCTTGTTTGTAGATTATATACTTCAAAAATTATGGTATTCCCCATAAAGCATGTGGACTAGTACAGCATTCATGACTATTTATGGTTTTTTGAATATTATTAGCCTGCCATAGTTTAGGAAAGTCTGGGTATCATGCTGCAGACGATAACAGATTCAACAGATTACTGAGGCTCAGATTTTGAATAAATAAGGGGCTCTCAAGAAGGTAAATCTGCCGAGAGGCAGCACTACATGCGTTTCAAGAATGTGAAGTAAAAAAGGGACTTTTGAAAAAGGAAAATGCAAGGATAAATACCAGCGCAGAGGTTTTTGCAGTAAGAAAAGCAGTACAGGGGCAGAACTAAACCAAGCCAGAAACAGGCAGGACATCCCACGGGTAGACGTCCCAGTGGCTCTGGGTTTCCTGATGAAATACGAGTTGTGCAGGGACGTCCCGTTGCGGGCTGTTGTTGCTGGCACGGCTGTGATGGTCGGTACTCTTCACACCAGGACACGGCACTAAAGAGCTGGTCCGACGCCTGGACAGAGCTGCTCATTTCCTGGCTACTTCTCATAACCAGTTTCTTAGGCACTTGCATTTGCTCCCCAGGTTTTCTGATGCAGAAGCAGAAATTCCTCTTTAATGTTGTTACCTCGAGTCCCTGGGCTTGCGACATCTCGTGTCGTCTTCTGTAGGTGTCTGTAACGCTTACGAAAAGGTACTGTGAACTCCTGGATCCTGCAGGAACAAGACAGGGTTGTATAAAGCAGGGACTGAATACTTGTGTTACTCCTCGCTGCTCTGCCTAATGCGCTCGCACGTGAACGCTCACGCTCGGACCAGCCCTTTAATGACAGCTCCAGGTGGATTGTTTATCATCCAGAAATTTATAATGGCAAGTAAAGCCTTACGTATCCAGCAAACACGTTCGTTTCTTTTTTTGATACAGATGTTATTTCTATAACATTTTTCACAAGATCTGGCTTTCTAGAGAACATGTATCAACAGAGGGAGAGGCATTAGAACGGCTTTTCTTTCGCTTGTGTTCAATAGCAACCGTAATCCAAACACCCACGTTATCACAAAGATTTCTAAAAGTAACATTGAAAATTATAATGCACCGAAGCTGGGCTGGCAGTCTGGGGAGCCGTGTCTCCATCCCTCCTGCGCTCGAGGCCCGAGGGGCTCCGGAGCAGCCCCGTTCCTGCCGGGGGAGGCACAGGTCTGCCACGTAAAACTTCCAAGTTGTTTTCAGGGATTAAACGGGACTTAACTGGCTCCTAGGCAAATTTCTTCATTATTTGGGTGTCTGGGTGTTTTTATCTGCCTTCGAGTCACCTCAGCAGGGCGGTGGGTTTCCAGGACAGCCACTTCGCCCGCCGGCCAGTATCGGTGGTCTTAGCAAGGATTGCACATACGTGAGAAGAAGAGAGCACATTCCCACAATAAAATACTCCCCCTTAATCCAATTTACAGTAGAAATGCAATTTAGCTTTCTGATCCTTCATTCCTTCCAGAAATACAATTGAATTTTGTTTTACAAACTGAAGAAAGTTCTTCTGGAAATCGGCTGTTAGTTTAAAAGGAACTGATCGTATCTAAATGCTGTTGGCCTTTGAAATCCATCCTGTCTTTTGGGGTGAATTCAACTGAATAATGCTGGGCTCTTGTAAAATTAGTAAGGTCAAGTGAGAGCGGAACTTGTCTTCTAGCCGGAAGGATGACGTGTCCAAGGGCCGGGACTGAGTGGTACCACTGGCAAGCCTGTTTCCTTAGCCGGTGCATCCGGGTGCAAGCCCAGATAAATGCCGTAGGAGACGCGTGCAGTTAGCAGAGGGGGAAGATCCTCCTTATGAAGCAAAACACATCATGGGAAATAATAATAATCCAATAATAAAGCTTTGATATGAGTAGAAAGCATATCTACGGTATTGAGTTTACAGTGGGCTTTCTGACCTGCCACGAAACTTCTGGAAACATTTCATGTGATTTTCAGTTCCTTTAGTCATTACCATAAGTTATTGTACATAGGTTTTGTCTCTTTGCAAGCATGAGTGTCGGCTCTAGGCGATGTGGTACCTCTGTGTGCTGTTCGGTAGGGAGGCACCAAGCCGCAAAGTAGTAAAAAAGTAGACAAGCTAAAGCACTTCTTTCCTCGGCTCCACGCTCTTAGACGGGATCTGAAATAAAAGACTAAAAGTTGAAGAATTAAATAAGAATTGACTCCATAAACATGTATGATTTCATACCAACCCGTAACTGTGCCAGTAACGATTGGTAATTAAATAGCCTTATAAGGAATAACCACCATGCACTACAGCCCTCCTGTTCCTAGGAAGACCTTGAGAGACGGAGGGCAAGTTAATAACCTCTTTGCCTCAGTTTCCTCATCTGTAAAATGGGGATAATAATACTTACTTACCTCACAGGAGGACTTCTTAATTAATGTTTCTAATACACTTTTAACCTGAGAAGAGTTGTGTAAGTATTATTATAATTTTTAATATTAAATCAACTTATTCAATTCACATGGTATTGCTGGATATACCATGCTATTTCTACTTTTTTATAGAACTTTAGTAATTCTGCTGAAACCGTTTAAAGAAAAATAAAATCAGATCTGATATGTTTCTTACAGAATCTGGAGTCCAGCTTTTGTTAACTGGAGTCAGGGTGCGGTGGGGAGTGATGCTTGCTGATTGTGTAGGTCAGCTGCACTTACCTCTTTTCCAGTTGCTGAGATTTCTGTGTGCAATTTAAAAATTCTATGAAAATGGAAGTCTTAGCAGAACTGATTATTGTAGGGTGAGAGTCCCTATGGGTAAATAAAGTCAGCACAGCTGTTTTCTAGTAATGTTTGTATTGACTCCTGTTGAAGGAGAAGCGATATTTATGCAGCTGGTCCATCCATGACAGGTTTATTCCGTTGATATTTTATAATGTATTCCTGTGTCGTATATCTTCATGCTTTTCTTTTCCTTGTGTGTGACCCCATAGTTCAAACTTAAAAGAAAACCGCCCTAGAAGCTACGGGTTTTCTTCCATTGATGTCAGTTGGCCAAAATAAAAAAAAAATCAGGAGTCTATTAATAATTTTAAACAGTGACGTGCAGGAAGAGTAGCAACAGCACTGATAACCAGCCCAGCCTGCTTCCATCGAAGCTCATTTCTCGCTACGGGATACGTTGGAAAGTCTGCAGCTGATGTTACATTAGTTTCACAATCGCAAGTTGGTGACAGGAACATTTTAATAGAAGGCAAAATTATGTTTCTGATCTTTATAAGCCTTTTCCTAAGAACTCTTTGAATTGTATTTATTTTCCTTCTGTTTGAACCCTGAGAGGCAATAATGCCGATGGCTCCGGCCCTCCAGAGGTTCATGTGCTCCTGTCTTGGCCTTCCAAGGCATCCAGTGGAACCGCTGCGTGCTTAGAGCTCGCTGCGTGCTTAGTGCTTTATTGGAGCCAAGACTGCGGTATCCAGCATCTGGCGGCACTGAGCATAGAAGCCCCAGTTCAGCAAAAATATTAAAAATGCGCTTGCGCCCGTTGCTGTTCAGCAGAGCACGGACATTTGGGCTTACCTTTGAGCAGCGCAGCTTCACGTTCCGAAGAAGTCAGTAGAGCTTGCACGCTCGGATGCCTTGCTGACTTGGGGCAAAAAAAAAAATGTTCTTGCAGTGATAATACAAATTTAATCTGTGGCTTGTTCCCCACAAAGCCTTTCATTTATTCTCTCATGTGCTATTAAAATGAATGTAAGAAAAATAATTTCAACGAAATGAAGCTCGTTGCCTCTTTTAAAAATGTGCATTTCCCAACACGTGTGATTTTGCGCGACGATACAGAGCACACCTGAGACTTTTCAAATGATTGCATGTTATTTTAATGTTATCTTTTTTTAAACAAGGAGTAATACCACCTTGAACTCATTCATATTTTTTAATATTATTTTAAGACCCAAATTTTGTATTTATAAAGAGGATAACATTATTTATTTTCTTATCGTTTATCTGCAAGATGCTACCAGGAAATTTGGAAAGGCCATTCATTTTTCAAAAAATAAAAAATCATTGGAACTATAGTGGGCAAGACTGATGTATAAATTACAGCATCTTTTTTTTTCTTAATACTCAATATCTTCAATCTTTGTTTGCATGAAATGCTTTTGTTAAATATTAATTGTAGTTTCAAAGCAAGTGTGTATGAATAAAAATACTAATCATTACTTTTGTGAGAGTTTGGTCTGCCTTTATGAAATTTCATTTCAAAATTGACAAAATTCACAAAGCCCGGAGGCTGCGGAGATGGCGGCGTGACCAGCCGCAGAGCTCGCCCAGATCCAGACCTCGATTCTCTGTTCATACACAGAATTTTAACCTGGGCCCTTTTTTAATTCCTGTTAATAAATCAAGAGAAAGAGAGGCTTAGGTGGGGAAAAGATATGTCTGGAAGAGGATTTCTGCATGCGGAGAGGTGAGCAGGCGGCTCTTTGAGCCAGCAGGTCCCTGGCTGACCTGCTCGCTGGGCTCGGCATCTCTGAGCCACTGCAGATGTGGATGCCACACGGAAAAGCGGCCCAGGAGTGAAGCGAGGTCTCAGGTTGGAGGGGCTGATTCCAAGCTTGATGTGTGACTTGCTGGTGGAGGGATGTGCCCTCCTTCGTAGCAGTTAGACCCCAAGAAAACTCAGAATTCCCTTTCTCGCATCCGTGTGTGCGTGAGCCCCGGGTGGTTCATTCCACCCTCTGCCACTTCTTCCTGGGAAGAGGGTTCGTTTCATGGTGGTTAATGACAACCAGGGGCCCACCTTTGCCATGAAAAACTTGGTTTAGCACTCCTGGAAAGGAGGATACGACCTCCCAGTCCCACCGGCCGTACTCACCCCGAGTCCAAGCACTTGCCTCGTTTAGGCTGACGTCATTTTATTTTCAAAATTTGAAAGCAATGTACAAATATTGTGACAACTTGACAGACAACTTCTTTTTCTGCTTGCTCTCAAATGTATTGAATCTCATGCTAATTCAACAATTGGGTTAGTTTAATTTGCAGAAAAGTCTGGCTGAGTTTGCCCAAAGGAATGGTTGAAATTCATTTTTTTTTCATAGCGACATTGTTTCCAGGCTGCTACACGCTACTCAGCCTGCATCTAATGTGCTCGGCTTCTCCTGAAGCCCATGAACGCATCTCTTCTCGGGCCTTGAGAGCTTTCTGCAGAGCAGAAGAGGGAGTTAGCGGAGACATCATTGCCCTGAGCTGCTGTACGTGCAGAGTCGGTGCAGCCAGGGCAAGAGGAAAGGTTGGACTTGATGATCTTAAGGGTCTTTTCCAAGCTAAATGATTCTGTGATTCTGTGGAAGGGGTCCTCAGAGCTCAGTACTGCCAGACCTGCATCTCCCGTCACCTTGGCTGTTTAGACAGGGGCTGGGTGGGATTTCATTCTCAGCCGTGGCCTTCGGGGTGGCCTCAGGAGCTGGCCCTGCTGCGAGGGGAGCACTCAGCTCCCCGGGAAGGAGAAGCTGGAATTTGGGGTGTTTGGACCTGCCAAGGCTCCTAATACCCCAAATGATCGTTATGTACAACGCAGTATGTACAACGCAGCCTTTAAACCTCCTGGAAATATTGTTCCAAATGTAAACAAACTCTTTGCAGTCTCAAAACCAGGCTATTAAGGAAAAAAAATCCCCTTTTGTAGCTCATCTCTGCTCCCCTGGCCAGCGAAGAGCCCAGGTGGCGGGCACACAGGCGTCACCCTCTCCGGCCATGGCTTCACCAAACCACCGGCGGTACGGCAGCCGTCCACAGCATCGGTGGGTTTCTGGGTGAGACAGAGCTCGTTAGACGAGAGTCTCTAAACAGCCTCCAGACTTGTCCCTGGGGAAAGGCAAGTCTGGCGGAGGGGTGCGTGGGCGGGAGATTACTCCAGCCTGACATGAGGATCGAGTATTGGTAACAGGCATCTGAGGAGCTGATGCCTTCAGAGCAAACTGGCTGCAGGTGGTCCTGCTCCTTTGCTGCCCCGGCCAGGGGTGGAGATGGACTCCTGGGTGGAAGGGAGGGAATTTCTACAAACTGTGCATTTTTGTTTGACTTTTTCTAAGCGGGCAAGATTAGGCTGGTGGTCCTTGGGAGAATTAAGAGTTAAAGGCTTCTGCAGGAGAGGCTGAATCTCTCCATGCCGGCTGCATCCCGTACATGAGAGCGTCTCCGTCGGGAACCCTTCCAGCACCCAGCGCTCAATAAATCACAGCAATTACTGGTGGCCACCACCCACAGCTGAAGGCACGTCCTCGCTCTCCTAGCCCCAACTTCTCTTAAGAGATTTGGGTATGTGACTTAGAAATCTCAGAATATTTTTACAGACCTGGTATGTGAGTTGCAAATATAACCATTTCCTCTGAGAGCTGCTAGGGTAGCTAAAATGGTGACTGCATTAATTACTACAAGGTAATTATAATCCCACCTGCTTCAGCAGAGGCAACCCTTGCTGCTTGGCCTAAAAAATACCTGAGTAAGCCCTGGGGAGCCATGGTAAAGCAGAGACAAATCAATGAGGGGCCCAAATCAGGAAAACTCTTGCCACGTGTGGATGGGTTGTCTTCAAAGGGATGTTTTCCCCAACTGCATCAGTCACTTGTTACCTTCCCAAAGAGCTGCTAAACCCAAAGAAATGGGGATCTGACCGGGAGAACCGCTGGTGGCAAGCCTGGACCCACCAAGTTACCTGCAAGGGTTTCTTTTTTTCTTTTTTTTCTGCTTTTCCCAAAGAAGGAGGGTGAAATAAGGCAGATCTCCTGGGAAATGAGTCAATGCTGTCTCCTTCTCAAGGGACTTGCCGCATTCGCTGCCAGGGTGACGGTGTCAGACACCAGCTGCCACTTCCAGCGTTCATTACTGGTCCCTGAGTCAGCACCCGACATCCCACCTCAGGAGATGTTGTTGCACAATCTGATGAAGGGGGGGGGGAAATTCCGAAACCAATTTAAAGTGCAATACCTGAGTGAGAAAAAAAACCAACCCCGCAATGGAAGTTTGCTTAGAAGTGTTTTAAATCTTATTCTCGCCCAACAAGGCTGGCAAAACCTCCCATCTCTTTCTCTGCCACAGCAGAGCCTGTGATTCACATGCTAGGAATGAATTTCCCTTTCCTCGGAGGGCTCAGGCTCCTCGCCATCAGCTGGGAGCAAAAGAAATTCAGCTGCCCCCCAAAGGCAGTGGCAGCATGGCCGTTCGCTGGGCTGGTGGAAGGCTTTTAATGTCATGTCGAGTGTTTGACGCGTGTGGCTGGGTGGTGCGGTAGTTTCAATGGGGGGACCTGACTCTGCCTCTCAGGAGCACAGGATGCACGCGCTGTAATTACTGGTGACTATATGGGTTACTGCAAATTTCCCATTAAAACTACTTTTGAAAGGAGCTGGGTTTTGGAAAGCCATGTACACATACTGATGTTTCCTGCATTGGTTTAATGAAAACTAATTCACTGCTGCTGCCCCACAGTGAGGCAGAGCCAGAGCTGCTCAGAGGGGTTTGCAATGCCCAGGGGGGTTTGCAATGCTCCTCATTTCTACAAGATGGATGGCTTTGTCCTCGTTCGTGTTAGCTTTTTCCCACCCCTGCCATCCCGCTCGTACGAGCTCCAGGTGTACGTGTGGGTTTCAAAGCTGCCCCCAGACCCAGGTGAGTGGGGATGCTCAGGACACTCAGATGGTCGTAGCAGCATTTCGGCTGCTGGGTTTGCCCAGTAAAATCTGGTTTTCAGGATCTGGCCTTTTAGTAAACCTGTGCTTATTCCCTACTTGCCACTTGCGTGCGGCTCCAGGAAGCCTGCACACAAACCAGTTGTTTCTCGGGTTACAAACCAGTGTTTGGTCCACAGCTGTGTTATTTTTCTTTCAGCCTTAGGGACTTGATCCGTACCCCCTTATCCTGCTCCTCTACTCAGACCAGTTAATAAAACTCAGTGCCTGTAACAGGGAGACTTCCAAATCCATATAAAACACTCTGCAACAATCCCTATAAAACTTCATTAGAGCTTCAACATTTTCAGTGACTCCAGAAACACTCTTCTTTTAACAGGATTCATTTGCTTCTCCTACAACTGTAACCATGTCTGAGACACTGATTAGGTGTGATTTCAGGAAAAATCCATCTGAAATTGTTATAAAAACAACCAGCAATGAGTGCAAGGGCAGAAGGAGGGAAAGAGCACAGGCCAGCGATGAGAGCATCCCAGAACTCGTTGGATCAGTTCCTGGTCCTTTTGGGATAAGTCATTTAGCATTCTTGTGCCTGATTGACCATCATTAAAAGGTTGGTAATGAATTTCAGTGCTATATAAATCACATGGAAAACTATTACCGTTAATACAAGCGTTACGAGGCTTTAATAATTAATGTCATCTAAACTGCTTTCCAAAACATGACCTTTTAAATCTGATTGCTGTGGCCAGAGCCATCCCTCATCCTGCAAGCAGCCTGTTTTCCAGCCAGCCTGGATGGCTCCAATAGGGCTTGTTGGGGAACCTCGACGGGTCCCAGCCCCGGAGACTGGACACGAAAGGGGGTGTATTGCTGGTACCTCCGCTCCTTTTGCAGAGGGTTAACAGGAAACGCCAATAGTGAGAGCAAACCTACTGCCAGCATCTCTTCTAGCTTTTGTCATCGAAGGGCACTGACCACTCGCACGGTGAAGCGGTGGGACACCGGCACTTCATGCCCTTTGAAACCTCTTTCCCTCCGGCATGGGGACACACGAGCCGTGCAGGCTGGGGCGATGGTGCCTGCTGGCCCGGGCCACCGCGGGGGCTAAAGGATGCAACTGGCCAAGCTGCTGGAGCAAAAGTCCTGAACTGGCACATCCTTGGCTTTTATTAGCTCAACTTAGACCCACATGATTACAGAGGGTGTTTTATTTTAAGTAAAGTATATAACTTCCGTTCACACGTGCACCTTTGTTATTCCGTGAGTCAGAGCCTCTCGGGGAGGCTGGCTGCGAAAGGCTCTGCGCTTTTTTTTTAAGCTTTCACACAGCATGTGGGTGTAGAGATAAAAATAATGTTGCACCTCTCCTTGCGCTTCTTCCCGAGCAGCGGCTCCAGGAGGAGGGATGTGCAGGAGAAACAGCAAACGGAGCTTCAGCTCCAACAGCCCACAGGAGTTAATTCCTCTAATTTAGTCATGGTGCAAGCGGGATGTGAAAACCCTCCCTGGAAAGGGGAGACCAGCTGGTGTTCTTTGGTGCCATGAGTTTTCCCTCTTTTCCTACTTTCAGCATTTGAAAGCTAAAAAAATAATAATGTTGCTGCTGGGATAAGGAGCAGACGTTGTACAAGCGTGTGCTGACTCCTGCCACGTAACAGGACCTGGTTGGAGCAGTCTGTTCCAAGGTCGCATCCCACTTGCACAGGAGCCGTGGATGCTGCAGCTGTGGATCCCAAACCCAGGCTGCTGAGGCCAGTTTTGCTATCCAGTGCCAAATCTTTCCTGCAAACACCCTCTCGTGGAAAGAGAAAATCTCAAAAAGTCTCTCTAGCAAGTGGTTCCCAACCTTTGGAAGCTGCACAGGGGCAGCAGTGGGTTCCCCCGGGTTGTGCTGGGGCTGCTGCGCATCTCTGCCGTGCTCCGGCATCTTCCCAAGCCTCCCGCAGCCATGCTGCCCACGAAACAACAAAAAATAGCAAGCACCGAGGCAGCTGGCATGGAGCAGCCATCACCTCCCACACAAGTCACAGCAGCTTTGGCATCGCGTTGCCAGTTTGTTGCATCTACCTGCTCTCTCTCCTCTTTCCCTGGGCAAATGCTGCAATTTCTGCCTGGTGCAGACTTTCCCTTCCTGTGGCCAAAACACTTCTTACAGCCTGGTATACAATTAAAGTTGGTCTGTAGCTGCTGTCCGACACTGGACCAGAGCCATGCGTGGGCTCGAGGGGTGGCTGCCCGCGGGGCGGCTCGTCCCAGCCGGTTTGCTGGGCAGATTTGCTGTCTGAATAATTCAGCGTAGAGCAAATTAGAGGGAGCGGGAGGGGAGGCAAACCTGAGGCTATCAGTTCGTGGGCCAGGTTGACAGGACCAGGGCTTTTATTGTTTAATGTCTTGAGTGCCTTCCAGGTGACTTCTGCAAGAAGGGAAAAGACCAAGGAAAAGGTTCCCCGCAGATGCCACCTGCAGGAATTAAACCCTTGTAGCTAAAAGGAGACGGGACCTCAGCACCCTGCTGCATCGCTGACAGCCCAGGGAGAGCTGCTGTAAAGACTTGCTTCTGGTCTGGGCTATTAAGGAAGCTTAAATCCCTCCTCACTAATAAGATTTGACCTTGGGTGGATCCTAAAAGCTGGCAGCTCAGGTGTCCGTGGAGCCTCATGCTTCCAGACTGGTTTTGAATGTGGTATGAAAGGCTGCTCCACCAGCAGGAGGGTTGGCAGAGCTGCTCCGGTGGGTCAAGCTCCAGCCCCACAAAGACCGGCACCGCTGAATAACATCCTGTGATGTGCAAAATCCCACCCGGCTTCACTCATCCCACATGTGGCTGTGGTGGAAGATCCTCCCTCTCGGGGGGAGAGAGCTCAGCAGGAAATAGTGAAAAGTGGGCAGGTCAAAGTGATGCTGCTCTGGAAATGCTGAGATGGCACTGGATGGTGTTACATCAAACAAGAAAGCCAAAAACCCACTGTTGCAGGATTTGCCCCAGATTTTGGAGGATGCTGAGAGGATGCAAAGTGCTAATTGTCCCGCCTGGGACTGCCACGCCAAGCTCCTGGCCAGGAGAAGGGCTTCCACTTCGTCTTCACCATCTTTTACCAGCAGCAGGGAGACAGGTGTTATGGGGAAGGAATTACGGAGAGCTGCTAATGAGGTGGGAGAGCCTAGCCGTGCTTCTGGGGCTGCACGGGGCTCTTGGGCGGCATCGCTGGTGCCCTCTCGCAGCCTGGCCCTGGCATGCCGGTGGGAAATGCTCCTGGTGTGAGTGCTGGCATCGTGCACGCGCTTCGCCACAGCAGAAGTTGCTGTATGAGACAAGCAGCAATGGAAAATCCATCCAAGTGTTTTAGCCTAAGTACATTTGCATTGAAGCAGGGGCGGGGGGAAGAGACTGAAGCCCAAAATGTGTATTTCTAATTGATTATATGCATGGCTGCTGGGGGCCTCTTACACTGTAATGGTTAATTATGTCACTGGCTGTACGTGCTGCAGCCTTTATTCATGTTGTATTCAAATAATCCTGCACAGTGCCCAGGCAGCTAATACAGCAGATTGCCTGTCTGGAGAAAAATGAAGGTCTGCTTTGGGTTTTTTGTTGGTTGGGTTTCTTTTTTTTTTTGGGGGGGGGGTTAACAATATAGAGAAAAGAAAAATGATGAACAGCCAATTACTGTATTAAAATAATGTGCCCTGACAGAACATGATGAACACCCAGGTCTAACCTGCCTCTTGTAGCTTTTTGACTTTATTGGTAATTCCCTGCTGATTAGCTCCATCCCAGGGAAGCCTCCTCCTCCCTGGGGCTGCGTGGGGCCTGGAGTCCCGGGGGGCATCACCTCTTCGACTGCCTTTTTCCAGTGCAGAATCCATTCTGCCGACCGAATCCCTGCTCTCTCCTTACTATCCATCCCCCAAAGGATTTGCTGCCTTCAATTCTTCCTCATGAAAGGTGTTTGAGAGGTACTAAATACCATTGGGGGTTGTTTTGAGAGCTCCAGCTACAAGGAAGGATACGCTGAAAGACGTATCTTTGCAACTCCAGCCAATTCTTCCTTAGGGGGCTGAGAGATGAGCCCAGGAAAACATGCTGAATTCACTATAATTTAAGTATCACTGTAATTTTGTGCGAAAGAACGTATGCAGAGGTGCAGTCCCGCAAAGACAAATAACCAGTATGCTCTGGCTGCCAGCTGGGGACCTACTGGGAGGCAGGTTTCCACCAGCCTGGGTCTCACTGGGGCTTTGCTGTATTAGGCTCCACCATGTTCTGGTTGGAGAAATCAAAACTTACACATCTGCATCGGCTTCTATCATTTCTACAAATCACAACAGAGCTCAACAAGCCAGCGCACATGGCTCCACTGACTTCAAACAAGCCATCTAACCAACACCTCCTCCGCATCTCATATCTCACTTTATTTTGAATTATTCTATTTAAGATATTCCTTTTTTGCTAACTGAGGATGTCTCGGGCAGAGATGCGGCACGTTTTAGCCAGAGTACCGGGAATCGGTGAAGTATTGTTGCGGTAAGCACAATGCATGGGTGACCCAGTACTTATTAGAGACTGAATTTATTAGACTTGTAATTAATGAATTGCTTTTGTTGTTTTCCTGCTGGGACACCTCAGCAGTGCCTTCCCTGGGAGCCACCCTGCTGCCCTGCACCTGCTGCAGGGACCCGGCTGGAGGAGCGACCCTCCCACCTGCAAAGCCCTTGCACAGAATAAGCTCTCGCTGCAGAAATTGCCATACACATCCGAGCTTCAGGCGCTGCGATGTCGGCCGTGAGCTGCCCTCGGCCCTGCTGCCTGGGCTGGCAGCTCACGTAGCAGGAGTCACCTGCATGGTGTGTGACCCTTTTCTCGTCCTTCCGGCTGTATCCACGGAAGTGTCCCATTGCTGGACGCCCTGATGGAGCTGCAGCCTTATTCTTGGCTCTGCTGCTAATTTTCTATGTGTTTTGGCTGAATCACTCAGTCTGGCGGTGGTTTCCAGAGCCCACAGCATCTGCCCCTCTCCTTTAGCCCTGGCTTTCTCCCTGCCCTGGTCCCAGCCCTGCCAAGTTGGCTTTCTCCAGCACACTGGCTTGCTGCCCTCCAATCCTCCCCGTTGTCTGCTGTGTCCTTAGATGTGGCTTTGTTTGACACGGGTGTCCGGAGCCAGTTTTCCCTTCCCTAGCTCCCAAATGAGTCGTGCCCCGGGGAGCACAGCCCACCCAGCGCTGCCGGCCCCGGCCAGGTCCCACCCCAGAGGGGGCCGTGTTTCCAGGTGGGGGGCGCGGAGGGGCTGGGGGTGCGTGGAAGGGAGGATGCACAGAGGGGCAAGGGCAATGCTGGCTCCCACCCCTGCCCCGATGGTGAACTGGAGCCACCAGCCACAGCTGAGGGACTGGGGACAGATGGAGGGAAGCAGGAGAAGGGACGGATGGAGGGAAAGGAGGGGACCGGGGGAAAACGGGGGAGGCAGAGCGAACGTGGGGGAATAAAGGGAAAGGTTGAAAGGGAAGGGAGGAATGGGGAAAGGAGGGATAGAGGGAAGTGAGGGGGCAGGGAGGAAGGAGGGGTGGATGGAGAAAGGGAGGGAAGGGGGAGGGAAGGAGGGGAGGATGGAGAAAGGGAAGGAGGGAGGGAGGGAGGGAAGGGGGTATGGAGGGAGGGGGCGGTGGGCTGTCCCCACCGGCGCAATGTGCTGCCCTCTCCTCCCGGGCTCTCCCGGCGCGGCGCGGAGCATCCCCGAGGCCGGCGGCCGCGTCCCGCCGCCGGAGCAGCGCCCGCGGGGCCGGTGAGAGCCGGGGCCGGGGAGAGCCGGGGCCGGGGGGCAGCGGGCGGGGGCTGGGGCCCTTCCCGTGTCCGGGCCAGGCTGGCCCCGGGGAGGCGGGGGGACGCAGTCCTGGAAGCGGCTTCGTGGGGGGGGGGTCCCCGTTTGGGTGTCAAAACCGGAAAGTTTCGAGCCCGCGGGGGCGGGCGGGGCGGTGCCGCCTGGCTGCGGAGCGGCAGGGCGCCGGGCAAGTCTTCCTCTGTTTTCCGTATCCCCGTTGGAGTCGGGGCCGGCCGTGCCCCCCGTGGCTGCCGGGGGGGCGGTGTGTGGGGCGGGGGGCACCGGCCCCGGGGGCCCCGGCCCCGGCCCCGGCCGCTCGGGCTGCGCCGGGGGTACCGGTGCGCGGAGCCGCATCCCGAGCGTGGCCCCGGCTGCCCGCAGCGCAGCCAAGCGCCCTGCAGGGCCGGCCGGCCCCGGGAACGGGGCCCCTGCCGCCGAGCCGAAGCGGTTTGCGTTACCGGCCCGGCTGCACCGTCTCCGCTCCACCGGCACCGCTCCAGCGACGGGAGCTTGGGTTTGCCGGAGCCCCGACTGACAGCCCGGGGTGGACCTTAGCAGGCGGGGAGCTAAGCCTGGCTCTTCTTCCAGGGCTTTTTCTCCACCAGGCTGATCAGAGACACAGAGGCCATCTCTCGGGCATTGTGAGCATCCCTGTCTTCACCGGTGACTTTGGAACATTGTGCTGAGGAAAAGAAGCGTATTTTTCACAGGGAATATAAAACGTGCTGGAAGCCCGGGGCTGCCAGTGTTCGTCAGTGTAGTAAACCCCTTAGAGAGGGGAGCGTGAATTCAAGAGAGGCTATATGAGAAAAACCTGATCTGGTTGTTAAATGAAGTAAAGTAGAGAGAGGGGGAAAAAAAAAGCTGGATCATGTGTTACCATATGAACAGGCGAATGGGGACGTGGAGCCTGTCTTCACTTCTCCGCACGCTACTTCTTCATACCCTACGCAAGGTGGTGAAATGTGAAATGTGGTATTTCAGCCACCAGAGCAGCGAGCAGGGCAGGTTTCTGACACGCCACTCGGCTACTGGTTAATTGCTTGGCATTTCGTAAAACTTCATCAGCCCCTGATGATGCTTTTTGCAGCTTTTAGGGTTGGGTCTTCCAGGCACGAAGCAGCGGGAGGCTCCTCGGTGGTGTCCGGAGGGCAGGTCTGACCTGCAGCACCGCTGTCCCCACTGCTGTCCCCACCGTGTCCCTCGCACCCCCCGAAAATCCGCGGGGGAGAGGGCAACGAAGAGGAGGCTTCGTCGGAGCTGGTAGGTGGCCTGCATGGTGCAGGTGAACCTTTGGGAAGGGCAGCAAGGACGTTGCATTCACTGAAAATAGCACTACTTTAGCAAGAACACTGAAAAGGAGTATTTCAGCTAAAAAAGGAGTATTTCCACTGAGTTTTGTGCAGTAGCAGCGGGTGCTGGTGGTGTGACCCAGGCAGGCAGCTTGGCCGGAGGAGCGTTCCCACGTTTCCATCACTGCTGCCCTTCGGTTTCGCAAGTGCCGTGTGTTCGGGCTCCCTTCAGAGGCTCAGCTGCTGCTGGATTTTAGGGGCACCGTTTCAGCCTGTCACATCGTGACCCACATAAAAAGCCAAAGGGCAGGAAACTGGCTCTCAGCAGCCCGTCCCACTGCCATCATGCCTTCCCCTTGGCCGCCGTGTGGCTGCTCCACGTGGCGTCCAGGGGACAGAAATGCTTCTGTGTGTTTATTTCTCCAATCCCTTGCTGTATTATTGTAGCTGTTGAATATATTCATTGAGCTGAATGAATCCCCACCTGGCAGCATCCATACCGCAGCATTTGCAGCTTCAGCTTCCTTTATGGAGAGGGAAGGGAATATAAAATACGAAAGGGAAATAATGCACAAGCCCGAAGAGGCTTCAACGGTATCAGCAAGCTGTGAGCTGTGCAAGTGGAAAGCTGGAGCGAGCGCCAGGAGCTTTTCATAAGTCAGCTGGGAAGATTTACAGCCCTGGTTTTAAGGTGTCATTTTTAAAATAACTAGATGATGGAGTCTGGGACAAAAGTTATCTGGGAGTCTTAATCTCATTGAAATTAAAGGGGGTTTGGGTTCTAGGTGTGCTCTAGAAAGAGGATTTGGAATCAAAGTCACACTGATTTTATCGCTGTATAGCCACAAGCTTCTGACATTTATAGTAAAATATTTACTGGGAAGATGGAATTTATCGAAGGACCACACTGATGCATTGTCAGGCTCAGAAAATGGGCTGTTACAGATGAGTGGGGTTTGTGTCTGGTCCCTTTGGAAGACAGGACTTGCAGCTTTTCCTTTATTAGGAGGGAGGTATCATTGCTCTTCAGTGAAAAACCTCGTTAGAGCGGTGCTCAGGGCTGCGCTGAGGGGGGATTATTGGAGCAGCACAGCAGAGGGCATCCACTGACCCAAGGCAACTTGCGGATAATTCATTTTCCCCACTCAGTGCCCATCCAGTGCTGCTGGGTGACGTCCCTGTCTGCAGGGAGCAGAGGCTCAGGTCTACCAGGACAGGACCTCGCTTACCCTCGAAGCCCTACAAGTGGGCAGCCCCATGGCCCTGGCCTCTTCCTGGGAGACATGAAACGCTTGGTTACAATAGATGTCCCTTTTCTCTGTGGCAGCTCTGGCTGGGAATTGCTCTGCTCACTCAGAGAGGTGTGGTGGGCTATGTTTGGTAGAGGTGGCCCGAGCATGGGATTGCAGCAGGGTCCCAGACAGGCATCTGGGTCCCTCCCTTTCCCAGCCATCAGGACAGCGGGGACAGCAGAGCTGTGAGCATGGTGGGTAGAAACCTGCCCTTTTGCAGCAGTCAGAAAGTTGGGTGTAGATGGGAGGACAGTCTCTGTATTGGTTTGGTTATTAAAAATTCAGCAACAGAGGTTGATACCGTAATGCCAAGCCTAAGTGAAACGTTCCAACCGTTGCTTAGACACATGCAGATAGGAAGAGTTTTCCAGTCCTCCTTTTCCCAGGACAAAGTCACTCCGAGTGCCATATCCCAAGCACAAGCTGAGCTCTCTGTTTGTAAGGATTAGCACTTCAGAGACTGAGATACAATACATCACAGGAGAAACATTTTTTTAACTATTTGGGTAATACTTAACCAAGGCAATGCTCAAGTCGGACACCGCAGACTGGACCAGAGCCAGATGAGAGGCAGCGATGTGGGGGCTCACGGCAAGTGCTGGCACAAGGTGGGACGGGAAATCCTGGAGCATCCTCCATCAGTTCTCATGGAGTGACAGACCGTGAACACCCTGCTTGTCTCACAGCTAAAAGTATGACTCAAAGCCTGTTGTCTGAGAGACCTTCCCAGGACTGCGGCAAGGTCTGGGTGAAGCCGTGGTGGGACTGGCTACCGCTCTGTCTTCATCTTCTGCCACCATGCCTTTTACCTGAGTGAGGGTGGATGCCATCGCTTCCTACAGGAACAGAAAGCTTTGACTTTGGCATTGCCAAAATACCTGACCTGAGCTGGGGCTCTGCTTTCGTTTCTTGCCATCCCCAGCTTCCCTCGTGTCAGATTTCCCCCGGCTCCTGCTGCCGTGGCGGCTGAGCAGTGGTGGCTCTTGACTCTTGGGGCTGAGGTGTGGGGGCTCTTCTACTGAACATAAAGCCAATGCTCAGAGCTGCACTGGCTTTATATTCAATGGAAAATGGTTCTCTCGTGGGTGCTGTTGGGAGACCCTGGAAGGTGCAGATGGCCAGAAGCACCCCAGCAAACCCAACCTAGAAAACTGGGTGATTTGGAAAGTCATGTTAAATCCTTTCAATGCTGGAGTTGCTGCTTGGGAAGCAGCACATCTCTTCTGAAGCACAGAAAAGATGAGCTACAGGCAGGAAAGAAATTGGGACAAAACTGCCCTTTTCTGTACAACAACTGAAGGAGGGTGGGGATGGCTGAAGAGGAAAGCAATGTCAGCATCATGTGTGTCAACTGTTTTACAGTTCTTATTGTCAAATATCTTACAGCCCACATGGAGAAGAAAACATCAGGTTATTATATAGGTGGTAGGAGAGGTACTGCTGGGTGGGTGCTGCAGGGACAAGTGCATGATAATACAAAGACTCGGTGTGAATAGGAGAGGGGTGTAGGTAAAGACCAGCTACACAGTCAGACCACGTTTCACCTGATAATGGGTGCTGGCCTGGGGGAAGGATGGAGAAAGAGTGAGACTGAGTCTATTCCCTGCCTGTTCCCGCAGACTTTCCCAGGACGTGGCTGTGCTTCCCCATGCTGAGCAGGGCCAGCAGCCGATGTCCACCCGAGGCCACGCCGGGCTTGGTACCGAGCTGTGCTCCTCCAGCTGGGTCCTGCTGCCTGTGCCTGGTCTCAGGCTGCTCCATGCCCTGCATGGTTTTTCCTACCCTGACTGCTGGGACATTTACAGTTAAATCCTGGAAACGGCAATGAATCTTCCTAAAATCAGGGCAGTAGAAAGTTGAATATCTCCAATGATGTGTAGATGCTTGTTATGTACTTTAAGATCACATAACCTGACTATTAAATCCAACAAGCTACACAAAGCAAAGACTTTCCTATGTGAAGATGGGACCAAACTTCTGCAGCTGCTCAGCATCAGGCCTGGAGAGCTTGTGCACGAAGACACCACCATCAGCACCTGAGGAGCTGTGTCCCAGATCGCTTAAGCAAAGCCGGATGGAGCAGCCATTGCGTTTGGTAACTGGGTTTAATGGCAGCCATGAATGGCACTTGGGTTGTTAAGATGTTTGCCTGAGCTGTGGATGATACAGCCCTTCTCCGCTTTCTTTATGCCATCGTTTCGGTACTCGGAGGCTTTGTGGTAAAGCTGGTTTCTAAGTGGGGAAGGAGGAAGGCAATCTCCTGGCTAACAAGGTGTCTGTTTCGTGCTAGCAATAATGTTTAATCACGCTGAGGGGACGGAGGTCTTGGCGGCCGTGGCCAGCGCGTGCAGCCTGCCCAACGTGCTACTTGTCTGCAGCCTTTAGCGCTCAGAGACACTAATGGCGCTCGGGGGATTTCTTGCTTTCTCTCATTTATCACACTGAAAGTGTTCATAAAAACACTCCAGCTGCCAGCGCTGGCGAGAAGAGCTGCAGCGGCGGGGGAAGAGCTGCCGCTGGCCGCCCTGCCTCCACTGCACAGGTACTCGGGGCTCACCTCTCCCCGCCACCAACACAGGGGAGGCAGAAGAGTTTTAATTAGCTCTTGATGCTATTTTTTACCTCCCAGCGCTGCTGAATTTAGCTCAAGCTGTCATGTACTGATCATTAAGGGGAAAAGAAGAAAACGGGGGTGTGGGCCCCTCTCTGCTGAGCGGTCTGGCGGGAGCAGCCTCATCTCCTGAAAGCTGGGCTTTAACTGGGGCTTGCTCCTAGACCTTCTGTAGCAGTAGAAGTTTATAGCCCAGAGAATTTTCATGCGCTGGCATTCATAATTCATGGCTCCTGCAGGACTGAGGGAAAGGCTTACACTGCATTTGCGGGTTCTGTTCATAACCTCTTCGGTTTAAAACGACATAAATATCTTATGGAAAAGGTGCCTGAGATCTTCAATCATGCTGTGACCTGCCTTCCTGCTGGAAGGACACAGAGACCTTGAAAAGTTGTCATTGTACAAGGAAGAGGCTTATTGTCCTCTTTTTAATATACAAGGCCATTGCAGGACTTTGTGCCATCTTAAATGACACATGGAAGTGAACAAGAACCAACTGTTAAAGATTTAATATTCCCCTAGACCAGACCAGCCTTGGTCCTGGTGTGAAGTGGATGCCGGCAGCTGAGCCAGCTGCTCCTCTCCAGCCATTGCACACGCAGTGCGATCACGTTGCCTTCACTTATCCCTGCTGCTGGCTTTGCTCAGGCTCCCTCTGCGCCAGCCAAGGTGAGCAGAGGGAAGCACTACGCCAAAGCCAGAAGAGGGTCACTGGATCGTCGGGTTACTGGAGTTTATGTATGTAGGATATAAAGTACAACCTGTAACGTACGGCACGCGGAGGTTAATGGGCAAGCACCGCTCCGCACAGCCCACAGCAACAAGATTTCTGCAGGTCTTATAGCAAAGTCCCCAGCTGGTTTGCTTTGCAGCACTAGATATTCCCCCTTTTATTCTGCCTTTGTAGCTCTTTGTAGGGTGTTGAAACCAGCAGTTTGACTCACGTCCCTGACTGCGAGCACTCTGACACACTGCAAGTAAGTGAATATTGTATGTCAGCTTTGATATGCAGAGGGTGAGAGGGCGTTGGGAAGGGCTCTGCAAAGGAAAGGGCTCAGCTATTGTTAGTGATGTAAACTTTGAATATATATATATATGTATATATAGTTTAGACCTGGAGAACTGGACTTGGGTGCATGGGCAATATTGCAAGCTCAGAGCTTTAGCTCCTACTGCCTTCTTGAGAAATGCACTTTGTGTAACACTTCTCTACAAAATCACAGGGTAGGAGCTGCCGGCACGTGGATGCAGAGACCTGCCGGCCATCCGCCTGTCCCTGTGTCCCGGCCTCGTGCATCCCTCGCGTGAGTCGGTCGGAGGCAGAGAGCTGAGGCTGTGCCCTCTCCTGCAGTCCAGGACCTCTCCCCTGCCCGCTGCCAAAGCCACCCTATTCCCAGCTCCTCCCAGAGCCACCCAGCAGCCGAAGCAACCGTCGAGGACCCTCCTCGCTGTGACGCTTGCCTTGTGGTCGGTCTGCCAGAACCTGAGCTTCCCACCTTCACAGCCAACATCGCAGGTTTTCTGCTTGCCAAAGCGTTGCTTCAGCCGGGGTTAAAAGAGGTAAGAGCCTTAAACACCAAGGAGAAAGGAGACACGCGGGCGGGATGTGCTCTACATGAGGTTTGGGGGGGATATCTGTGGATCCAGAAAGGCCATGTGAATGAGCACTAGCTGTACATACACGGGCTGTGCCAGCAGCGTGTGAGCCGGGACCAGGGGGGCTGTTCGGTCGATGATTTTATTTGTTGAAAGTTGCTGGCATCATCCAAAGCCATTAGTGTGAACGAGCTGGAGCGGAGCCATCGCCCCGGCGAGCGCGGTGGTGCGGGCACGGCAGAGGCGGCCGGTTCAGGAAAGCGGCTTGTTAGAGGGCTGGGGTGGGGAAACAAATCTCAGTTGAGCTCCTTTGACCTCAGGAATATAATTTGATCACCTTGTGTTTGGTGCTGGAGCTGAAGGTGGGCTCAGTTAATCAGTAACAACCATCCTTGCAAACCTGGCCCAGGCAAACAGGGCAGGTTTTGAGGAGTCCACAGCAAAAAGACCAGTGCATGGTAAAGAAGGATAGGGAAGAGTAGCCGTGGGTCAGCCCTGGGGGTCCGCTAAGCAGGCTGTGGGTTCAGCAGGATAATATGGTATTTTCCATACATCATTTTCTTTATGCTTGCACTGCCATGAAAGGCTTTTTGATCAAGCTTAAAAAAATAACTTGGATAAAAAACGAAGCATGGGAAGTGCCAGGGAAAAGGGAAATTTCTCAGAAAAATTATGGAAGTCAAGTTTAAGAGAAAAATCCCAAGTAATCCCACTCATAAAATTAGTTAGTGGTGAGCATTACAGTGTGTGGAGGTCACACACGGTTTCTTCTGATTATTTTTCAGGTGTTCCTTGTGTCTGTGACAAGCAAAACTAATAGGATTATGATTGCTGTGGCTCAATCTAGGTTTAAATAACTCATAACCAGCCTTCTTTTAATTTTTTTCTTTTTAAAGAAAAAAAACCTCTCTGGAGAGCCCAGTGCGCTCGATTGGTTCAATGCTGCTGTTTCTATCTGGCTGTAATGGCAGTGCTGCGTGCGGGGCTGGCCGAGCAGCACCGCTGTTAGCAGCCGAGGGGAAGCTTTCAAGTCCAATATTGATCCTTTCAAAGTTTATGGCTACTGGTAGTCGCAGTTACTACTGCTTGTTCAAACTGCCATGAGATGGACTGCTTCATTTCTTAATATCAGGCTAAACCTCCTCCACATCAAAAAGATTTATTTCTGGACTTAATTTTTCCAATACATAATTTCTCTCTCAGAAACTGAGCTGACACTTCTTTATGACACTAATGCAGCTCTGTCAAGCTGCCTTATATATTTCTGTCTTCCCATGGACAACGTGAGGTGGCGGGTGCCGGCAGCCCAGGACAGGGCTCCTGGGAACCCTAGGGACCAGCCCCAACCCACGTCCCCTTCGGCTATTTCCCTCTCAGAGTACCAGCCCAGAAGATGTTGCTTTTCTCTTCAGCCATCCCTGCTCTCCTTCAGCTGCAATATGGAAGCAGAGCAGCCTTGTGTTTCTCTCCTGCCTGCAGTACACCTTCTCCAAGCTTCGGGAGGGACTGTTGCTTCCCAGGCAGTAATTCCCAAACCAAACCTATCTTTCCCAATCACCCAGTTTTCCAGGTCAGGTTTGTGGAGCTGCTTCTCCTGGGTCCCAGATGGAGCAGTGGGCACTGCCCACACCATCTCTTCCTCTTCCTCTCCTCTGCTGAGCTGCATACACCCAGCTGTGGCTGAAGTCATCTCACCGTGTGCTCCTCACACCAGCAAAACCCTCTGTGCAAACGGACAGAGCGTCAGTTCGAGTCAGCTGAATGCAGGCGCGTCTTGCACACGCTGTTTTAGGACCGAAGCATTTGCTCCCCTTGGGTGCTCCATAAGCTCAGTGGGAACCGCTATGCTTTTCTGTGATTGCCTTTCTATTCCGTTGTGGTTATTAATGACCAAATTAGGCCTTTCTGGATTTGCCCATGAGGGAGCCAGGGTGATGTTGCGCTGCCCAAAGGAGGGTGACGATGCGGCGTGGCCTCGGCCAGCCCCCCGGCACGCTCCTGCCTGCCCGAGCGCTGCCGGCTTTGAAAAGTTTAGTTCTGAAAGAGCCACTCTCCTTGACCTATTTATTTTTGCCCGCGTTCGTGGCCTACGTTGTGTCCTGATGAAGACATCGTGCTGCTTGAAGGCCTTTTATTTTTAGCCAGCCCAATTTTCTTGTCGCAGCTTAGTGGGAGCTGGTCCTTTCAGTTCGGCTCCATCACAGCTCATGCTCTCCTGCATTTGCCAGCTCTTACCCAGGTCCCTGATGTTCTTTGTGCATCGATCACTCACTCAGTGGGTTTCCTACCCCGCTTCCACCAGGCTTCGTTCCTCCTCCTTTATGTTCTGCTTAGCCTCTCCACCGCCCCGGGTCCATGGCTTAACTTCTGATTTCCCTCTGCCCTTGGCTTGCAGCAGGGACCAGGCTTTCACAACCGCAGAGGCAGGTCGCCAGGCTTGTCCTGGATCCCAGCACCCCTCCACAAAAAAACCCTTCCCTCCCGTCTGCTCCGATAACCTTGGCTGTGCTTCCCCTCCTCACGAATGTCAGGAAATTGGAAATGATGCTCTAGCCACATAAAAATCAATAGCTGCCTCCTTGGCCTGGCTTGGTCCTGCTCTTTCTACCTTTACCCAGGGCAGGAGGGAGTGTTGTTTTCCACTGACCTTGGAGCAGTGATTTATTGATACGACCCAGCCTGTCCAGGCAGTTGACCAGCAATATATTTTTTTTTCCCAACCCATCCACGTAGCCCAGAGCGGTGGCTTGTGCTCGCCGTTAGGTCACAGAGGGGCGGGCTCAGAAATCTGGACCAAGATAATATTTTCTGCCTGTGACCGTGGAGCAACAGGTAAGGACTTCAACTGACTCCTAGATCCGGGTGATCTGTGTTAGGAACAACGCCAATATTCATTTCACTTTCTAAAGGGGTCAGTCCCAGCAAGGGCCATATGCAGTTTCCATCAGAAGCTATGGCTGCAGGGCAAAAAGGAATTCTCTGTGAGGACTGCAGATTACATTGCAGACTGCCTTTATTATTCCCTGGACTACTACCAGAAGGCACAGTGTGATCGAAGGAGCAGGAACAGTTCTAAGGTCCTATTTCTTGGAAATCTTTGGAGCTATATTCATTTAATTTAAAATACAGCTCCTGTTGGAAACCAAACAGCATCACCTTTTCAGCTGTAGGAAGCATAACACAACTGCTAAAGGTTACTGGGGACTAAATCCTTGCTGAAAATCAAGCCAGCTCCTGTTTGTGTCCTTGAAAAATCTTTCTCTTGGGAGCCCTGCTAATTCTCCAGGCGCTGGACATGGGGGGAGGTTTGTTCCGAGCAGCTGCACTGCACCATCCCTGCCTCCTGTCCCCCCCCGCATCGGGCTCACTTTGATGTGCCAGCGAGGCAGTAATAGGGATCACTCGCTAATGCAACCGTGATTATATGGAAATTGAAGTGTGAGAGAGAAAAGAAATGAGGCAATTGAGAGGCGCGACTCTGACGCCCGACCCCTCTCCCTGCTGCTAGCGTCACCCCAATGACCAATATAAATGATGTCAAATGGGTATATTTTCCAGTGCCTGGTGTTGATGAACAACAAATCACAGGAAAGACTTGGCTATTTCCCTCTGAATGGCTTTATCTGGACTTTCACATACTCCCTACTTTGATTTTTGGCTCCTTATTAACAAAAAGTGTGCAGGGAGGATGTTTGTTGATGATACATGAGCCAAGATAGATTCCAGCTCCTTTTACCATTTTGGCACCAAACTGCCAAGAGGGATGAGACACCCTGTAGTAAACACTGCTCATTTTGCATCGGCAACTAGAAAATATGGCTCTGAGTTAGGGAGAAGAATGGATGAGCCAGAGGATCTGTGCTTGACCTGGTCGTATTGCTGGATCAAACGGGATCTATAAAGAGCTGGGAAATGGCATATTCCCATCCAGTGAAGGGGTAAAGCGGTGTCCTAACATCTACAGCTTTGTGCTGGTCTCTGCCCTTGGCAGTAAGGTTGTCCTCAGGCTATCAAGGTGCAGGGCTACCTTTGCAGGACGTGCTTCTCTGCCCCATAGCTACCAGTTCTTTTTTAGCTGCTGCCTCCTAATTCCTCAGGAAAAAAAAATCTGGGCATCTCCTCTGCACATCTCGCTCCTCATGCTCCTAGCAGGGAGGTGTCCCTCCTGGGAACACATCCTGCTTTTCTTGAGCTGAGGGAAATATTAAATAAGAACACTAAAAACGAGGCTCATTAGCAAAGCCAAAGGTGGAAAGCTTGCAGTAGCATCAGCTGGAGCATTTGCTTGGGCTGTCTGTAAGCGACAGCACTCCCCTTCCCGTAGGTCGATACCTTCTGGGAAGTGGCTCAGTGTGAATGTAGGAAGAGCCAAATCCTTAATTTCATATGGGAGAGAATTGTCAGAACTGTTGCAGCGCTTGAGGGTGCAAGTACATCTGCTTCCTACCAAGATGTACTTGTCTGCTTTGGACTCAGGGTAGGATGCAATAATAAAAGTCTCTCTCTCCCTTTCTCTTTCACTCAAGAATTTGCAACTCTTCCAGCAGCATTCCCTGCTTTTCTTTCTTATTGCTGCCCAGAGCAGCGAGCTAGAGGTGCAGACAGGCCTTGGGTGTCAGGTGTTCGGTAAATGCAGTTATTTGGACTCCACAGTAACTACAAGTTTCCTTCACATCAGTCTTGTATGAAACTTGCTGCAAGATCAGCACAGGACCAGGCTGGCGGGGAGCTTGGTGCTGTGCATTTGTGCCCTAGATGTGCTGGGGACGGGCACTGCAAGAGCACAGAGCTGCCCGAGAGAGCTCGGCTTGCAGGCGGTTCAGCGGCAAGAAATAACTATCATCAGCATCGTCTGCTTGTATTAATCATGAGGGAACTACGGCAGAACATTATCTTTGGAGGCTTTCGAGTGTAAAAGTGCAAGCTGTGAGGACTTCTAGCATCTCTGAGAGTCACTGTAAGCAAGTATTAATATATTTACATCAGAGGTGCAAGAAATAAAGCCCTCCTCCAGTCTGCTTGCCCGCCCGGACGTGTCAGAACAGCAAGCCATCGTCCCCCAGCCCAGGCAGGAGCTGCGTCTCCTGATTTAATCACTAAATCCCACCACCTTTGCTGCAGTGATAACAGCAACAAGACCTCTCTTCCAAAGAGCCCGTTCACCAGCGCGTGCCGCGATAGCGAACACCGGCTGTGAGTACAGCCATGGTGGAGCTAGTCCTGCGGAGGTTCAAAAGCTGACACCCAGGAAGACGTAGGACATACGTGCCCCGGCTCTGCTGTTTATCCGTCGTTATTTTGGGAATAGGTGTTTCAAATGAAATGTGTGTTTAGGAGGATTCTGCCCTCCTTCCCAGGCAGCGGGACGCAGCGAGGAATGCTGTGCTCTTCCCCCAGCCTTCTCCCATTTGTTGTCCCTTGAAACTTCACGCGGCGTGAACAAGGCTCGTGCAATTTTAAAGGAAGCCCAAGGAAGACATGTCCCGCTGCTATTGTGTTAAATTTGGTAGCTTTTGTTGTCTAGCTGGATTTATTTTTTTTTCCCCTTATTGCCTGCAGTGCTGAACAACAGCAAAATGTGCCTTGGAAAATATACATGACACGGCACTTATCTGTGATTCACACTGCCTTTATAAAAGCAGTCAATAGTGCTATCATCTGCCTCGTTCCCACTCCCCAGAAGACCATCTCTCTCGCCCGTATCTTTTCCTTCTTGCTCTTATTCCTCTAATCTTTAATTTCTGTGGCCTTTTTCCCCCCATATTAATTGCACTTTTTCTCTGCTGCACCAAGAACTCTGATTTCTGGTGACATTTTATCAGTCTGCAGGGCACTGTGAGAACTGCTAAATTCCACAAATTAGCGAAAAAAAAGAAAAAAAAAAATCTATCCATAAGTGACATAGAGGATGAAGGAAGTTTTTTTCGCCTCCTTTTGTAATGTTTTCCCAGGGCCTGACTGCAGCTCTCTGGCCCCATTTCCCTGCCTCCCCCTGAAGCACAAGCCCAGTTTGGACCAGTTCAGTCTCTGTGTTCAGCCGACACCGGTGCTTGCGGCTCCGACCCAGCAAGCACAATAAAAAGCAAAAAAGGCAGGCTATTGCGTCATACTTCTCTGCTTTGAGGCATTTGATGATGTCATTCAGCAGGCATAAATGTAGCCTGGTTTTTGCAAAATGGGGATCTTGATACTCTCATGGGTAAATCTACCCTGGAAAAGGAAAAATGGAAGCACTGGGGGGAGCGGGGTGGTGACGGGAGCTGCTCGGGAGGGGGTTTCTGTCTGGCAGCTAAAAGTATTTTTGTTGATCTGTTAACGCGGTGTCCGTGAGCCTCAACAGGCTCCTGTGCCGAGGAGATACGGCTGGTGCTGCTGCCCTTCGTGGGAGCATTAGGTAAGGCTCTGAGGATGGCAGATGCTGTGGTTCGGCTACATCCCTGGGTAGACGAGCGCCGGGTTTGGCTGGAGCAGCAGGAATTCACCTGCAGCAAATAAACCGGGAGCCGATGAGCTGCTCTCGGCCAGCCCATCCCATCCCACGCCGCGCCCTGCCCGGCGCCAGCACCCGGCGCTCAGCACGTCCACGAGCCCTGGGCCGGTGCGGGGCAGCGGTCGGGTGGGATTTGGTTCAAACTCTCCATCTGTCAGGGCCCGCTGTGATCGTTTTAATGGCTTCTAAATAAGCAATTAAGGGCAGAGGGCAAAGCTTTGACACATCCATTCCCCCAAAAAGCGGTGGATGGCTCCGTGCTGATGGCCGCGTCCCCTCTCCCGGCAGCTGTCCCCGCCGCCGCCTCGGCCCCCCATGCTGTTGGGAATGAGCGCCTGTGGCAGGAAGGCGCTGACCCTGCTTAGCAGCGTGTTCGCCGTCTGCGGCCTCGGCCTCCTGGGCATCTCCGTCAGCACTGACTACTGGCTCTACCTGGAGGAGGGCATCGTCCAGCCCCAAAACCAGACGGCGGAAATCAAACTGTCGCTGCACTCGGGGCTCTGGAGGGTCTGCTTTCTGGCAGGTATGGCCTCCCTCCCAAAAATGTCCCCTGTAAGGTGATGTTTGCTGCGTGTCAGCATCATACCATGGGAACGGGCTGGGGAAAATAGGATTTTTAGAGGCTGTGCCCATCTTTGCTTCCAAACTTAGGCACAACCTGAGTAACACCATCACTTCATGCCCAGCTTTAATAGTCAGATAGATAAACGTGCCTTTCCACGCAGGCTTTGAGTGAGTTTGCTGCTGCCGTGCCAGACCCCGCTGCCCCCTGTCCCTCTCTGTCTCAGCGCCACGGCCACGGCACCTCGGGCAGCAGATCAAAACTTTCCATTTTGTCCCTGCAACATTTAGATTCAGGTCAGCTGGACCGTTCCCTCTGTCCGCGCCAAGTTTGATGAAGCAACTTGGCTGCGGGGACGGAGTTGAATAAAACCCAAGGGAATGGGAATCTCAAAGTGACCGATCTGAAATGTCACGAAGTTTCAACTGCTGCTTTGAAAAAGTCGGGGGAGTGAGGAGCTCTGATACCAACCCTGGGGTGACCTTAAACCCTCTGGCTTCAGGGTTCACGTTTTTGTGTACAAGGGAATCCTTTTGCGCAAGAGAGATGGTAGTTAAGAGATGTCTTTCTTCAGCCCCAAACACAGACACCCAAGATGGAAGCAGCACTAAAAAGCAAAACTGTTTTTATGCATGCACTGAAATGAATTTTAAAGCCACTCTCTCCCCCACCAAAAATAAACAGACAAACACCCTGCAGGTGTGACTCTCTCTGTGTCTGCTGCAGGTGAAGAGCGTGGCCGGTGCTTCACTATCGAATACGTCATGCCCATGAACATCCAGCTGACGTCTGAATCCACAGTCAACGTCCTGAGTAAGTGGTTCGGTGGGGTTTTATTCTTTGCGTCCTGCAAAGCACCAAAGGGTCACTAGGGATCCCCCCAAGAAATCCTCTTTGTGTCCTTGCTGAAGAAGCTCCTAGTTCCTTGACAGTGCTACCGTGCAAGGATGCGACCGACTACATTTTTTACTATGTGGATTACCCAGTATGCTCCTGAGCTTTCGGGGACATCCCTTTCTAATGGCAGGATGCTGACAGGTGTACAATTTCCTGTCACTGGCTATTCAGCGCTGGTGTTCATGGAAGTGTTTGGCTTTATAGCCTCCTCCCTGTAATTTGCAGCTGTATTTGTTCTGTAGCAGTCAATTTTATGCATTACATAGGGGGATGAATTAAGGATGGAGTGTCGCAGCTCTCACGATGAATTTTGCAGTCATTTCTGATTTAATAAATAGAAGTGTTCAGCAAACAGTTTTGCAGCGAAGCTAGAGAAAAATGCAGGTTCCAATGGTTGTTTCCTATATAACACTTCACATAGAAACCCTCAGAAATGCAAACATTAGCAGACGGAGCCAGCCAGCCAGCCAGAGTCACCTCTTTACTCAGCTCATTAGCAAAGAGGGGAACCCCTGCCAGGGGCTGGGGAGCAGCACAGCAGCAGCCACATTAACCAGGAGCGCGGAAGGACACAACGTGGTCAGAGAGCAGCAGGGCTGCAGCCATCCCACCCAGCCAAGCCCATTTTTCGCGCTGTGTGTGGAGGATTGACCTGTTCTCACTTTCCTCTGCTCCTCTCCTGCCAGAGATGATCCGCTCTGCCACCCCCTTCCCTCTGGTCAGCCTCTTCTTCATGTTCATCGGCTTCATCCTGAGCAACATTGGCCACATTCGGCCTCACAGGACCATCCTCGCCTTCGTCTCAGGGATATTCTTCATCCTGTCGGGTGAGTTTTGCTAGCCAGGTTTTCTCCTGAAAATCCTTGAGCATGGAGCACGTTTGCTTTTGTAGCTGCTGGTGCTCTCCTAACCCACTGTGGTGGCTCCTCGTTGGAGTCATCACCCACGGGAGCTCCCAGCTCGGCCCCGCAGCCTGCTCGGGCTTTGCAGGATGGAAAATCACCCAGTGCAAAACTCGTTTGTGGCACTGGCGAGGAGATGTGGGGAAAAGCACCCACCGCCCGTGCAGGAGCAGGTGCTGGGGGAGAGGACACCTCTCACGGCACGTCGGTTGCAGGAGAGATCTGAAACTTCAGACTGCTCAGCCGGGATGCTTCTACATGAGACAAGCGAATGTTTTATTCATGGTGTTGTGCTAGCGTTAAACAAATAGCTGTGACAGCTGAGCTTTGAAGCCAGCTCCTACCCGGTGCACATGGACTTGCTTGAGCAGGTCACGGTTTGAGTGAAATGAGAGGAGTGCCCTGGGTTAGCTCAGCAGGAAAGCAGCTTCTTTCCCCAGTTATTTCAATCACCCTTCCACAGTTTTACACTTTCACCCACAAGTCAGGTCTTAAAGGAAGGTGCTTCTCTAGCAGCTTCATCCCTGAAGCACTTCCCACTGTCCTTCTCCTTGGTTTCTCCCCAGGTCTGTCCCTGGTGGTGGGGCTGGTCCTCTACATATCCAGCATTAACGACGAGATGCTGAACAGGACCAAGGACTCAGAAACATTCTTCAATTACAAATACGGATGGTCGTTTGCCTTCTCTGCCATCTCATTCCTTCTCACGGAGGTACCCAGCAGCTCTCACATCCCTGTAACGAGTGTATCCCATTCGAGGGGGGGGCATGGAGGCTGTGAGCAAAAAGAGGACTCAGATGGGGTTTAAGGGTAGGCTATGAGGGCAGATGGGTAACATATAGTATGGCGGGAGACATACAGTGGGGACAGTCCCCAAGCCTGGAGCACTGATGGGGCATTTGATCACAATTTGATGCTGAGCATGAAATGCAGAGGAGAAAGAGACGTGGTTGTGGCACATTATTTACTGCACGGATCCGAGGCACAGAGCAGTGAAGTGACTGTCCTCGGGAGCCCTTATGCATCGTCAGCAGAGCAAAAAAAGCGATTTATATTTTTGTGCTGTTTTGTTGGTGGTGGAGAAGGCAGCCGTTAGCAGGGTGAGCGTCAGGCCGTGTCTCTCTCCCCTGCAGAGTGCCGGGGTGATGTCCGTTTACCTGTTCATGAAGCGATACACAGCCGAGGACATCTACCGACCTCACCCCGGCTTCTACCGTCCCCGTCTGAGCAACTGCTCCGACTACTCGGGGCAGTTCTTGCACCCAGACGCGTGGGCGCGGGGACGCAGCCCTTCGGATATCTCCAGCGAGGCATCCCTGCAGATGAACAGTAACTACCCGGCTCTGCTCAAGTGCCCCGACTACGACCAGATGTCCTCGTCCCCGTGCTGAGCCCCGCCACCCCAGCGCCCGCTCCCACCCAAGCGCCGATGGTCGCCACGTCCTGACTCCATTTGTCTTTTTTTTTTTTTAGGCCACTCTTTCAGGGCAATTCTCTATTTATAGGAGTGTAAATATAACCAGAGAGATTGGTTATATAACCAGTAATGTAACCTAGAGAATTGGGATATTTTCCTTTCTTTGTTTTTTTTTTTTCCTGATTCTTCCCTGCATAACTAAAAATCTCTCCAAAGTCCTCTTCCTTCAGCTTATCCCGCTGAGCAAACAGCAGTTCTGCCTAGGGGATAAATCCAGGGCTGAACTCGAGAGCAGAAAAAGAAAATAGAGTAGAACTAAGGAAAAAAAAAAGTGTATTTTTGGTTTAGGTAGGCTGCAAAAGTTTGTGCATTTGACTGTATCATTTAGTTATAGATTTACTGGCCTAAGCGCCAGCAGGCGTAAAAGTTCTGTGTAAATTTCCAAGAAATAGCCATCATTAGAAAAATATAAATTTTGTCTTGATTCAATATTTACTGATTGATACCACTCGTTGCTGGAGATCACTTTTAACCAGTCTGTAATGGGAAATAGCCATCTTTCTCGACTATACCTCAGCAGGCTTAGACACAAGCAGGTGGTTGTTTCTCTACGGCCACTTGCAAACTGTTGCTTAAATACCCCATGTTGGACTGGAGGCACGACAGCCCTGGCGTGTCTGGGTTGTTGGGGTGGCTCAGCTCCCAAATTTCCTCTGCCATCCCATAAACTGGGGGTCTGAAGAGTGACTGGAAGAATTTCGGTGCAGTATTGAGTGGAAAACTACTGAAAACTTTCCCACAGGAAACATTAGGCGCTAGATTTAGAGGAAATTATGGCCAGAAATCCAAGATATTTCAGTGAAAGGCGAGGTCGCAAACCAGTGTAAAGTAATGTAGCTTAAGTTAATGGCACTAGTCCACCGTAGCAAAGTAGTTGGCTTGTATTTCATTTTGGCAAGAAAATGGTATTTCAGCTGCTTTTTTTGTGTGTGTATGAACCTTATTTTGAGGTTTTCAGTTTTAAAATTTCATATGATGCTTTGGCATTTTGGTCTTAGAAGACTTGACAGCTGCCAGGGTGAGAGCATCACTCTGATTGAAAACGAAGGGCAGGGAAGGGAGAGGCTGTGCTCCCCTGTGTCCTCCTGTGCAAGCCACGAGCTTGTCCCCTCAAAGGAGAAAGAGCTTTATCCAAATTTTATTTCTGTTCTTGTTATTTTAAACCTTGCTGAAAATTTCCTTTCTGAAAAAAAGGAACCCTCCAGGGATTCTTGGTATATTGGAGCTTGTTTTGTCTTACTGTAATTAAAACAAATAGAATATACGCACTTTTAACCTCATTTGTAGCATACTGTGTAATGAATGTTGCACCTCTTTGTTATTATTTGTTATTTATAAACTACTCCAAAGTAGGGTCCAAGTCCTGGTGCAGCACCACTGTTTGCATCGACTCTGACGCCCGTCCCATGGGACCTCACTGCAGGCGTATATCCAGCCAGCTCTCGAACAGGATTATTTCCTCTCCAGTTCCTGCAGATAAGCAAGTAACGTATATCTAGTGTATATCTAGTGTCACTGACTCCTAATTTGCTAAGTTTTAAAACCAGAGCATCTTTTTGTAGACATGGCTGTATTTACCCTTGGTTTTTATATTACCCTCAAGCATCTGTTTTCTCATTTTAAAACCCAGTTTGTAAGTGCTACATGACAGGTTTGCTGCTGGGAAGGTTCAAGCATTAAAGCACAAGCCAGCCCCCCCATCCAGCGACAAAGCTTGCTGGTCCTCATCTGTTTGCCCCACCCAGATAAACCGTCAGTTTTCCTCTGGGATCTCTATGTTTGGTGTGAATTAGGCTCCAAGAAAGTGCTGGAGTTCACAAGCGATGATCTTGCATTTCCCAGAGCCCGATCTAGTTTGCTGGGCTTGATGTTAGTGGTTTCTGGTGGCTCAAAGACAGTTGCCTTTGCATCTTCCCCTTGATGGATCCTTTATATTCTCAGTCCTTCTTGGAAAGGAGACCTTTGGGATCACCAAAATCACTGATGCTCAGAGGTGCGAGGGCTGTCCCACATGGCTATGTTCCTCCACACTGGGGAGTTGTTTAGTGCGGTTAATTCTCTGCAGCATCGTCAGACGTCCCTGTCCCCGAGTGGAATTTTCCTTTGTACTGCTTAAATACAGAATTCATTTTATAAATTAAAATGTCTGCCTACATAAGCAGAAGACGTGAAAAAAACTTCACGCCTTGCTCAAGGCCCCAGAAGGTTTAGCAGAGTCTAGGGGCAAATTAGAAAAGTAATTATTTTAATTCATTGGAGAGATTGTCATCATGTGGCTGCATTTGTGAGCCCGGGAGTTGGCACATTCACCCAGTGAGCACAAGTGCTTCGTAAGTGCAGCACTGGCGAAAGAAATCTGTCAAAATAAGTGTTTGCTGATGGTTCAGTAAATGCTGGTTTGGGGCAGGAAAATGTGGTGCTTGGTAAAGCACGGGCAACAGTGGTTGTGCCGCTGGGTGGTATTGCTGTCCCTCTAACAGTGCTCGTCATGGTAGCAGCTCTTGGTGTGGATGGCTATGGGCCTCTAAATGCAAGTATCACACCTTCACTGACTGTGGAGAAACTTCTCCAGAGCCTCTGAGGCACGGAGACACGAGTGTGGCATGGGCAAGGTGGTGGGGCAAGCTGCGGAGCCCAGCCACCCTGCGAGGTCCTTCTCCCCTGAGCATCACCCCGTGGCTGATGGTCTCCACAGCAATAAATGCTCAGTAAAAAACTGTAGTACCTGCTTAGGACACCTACTCATTTAAACACCTCTCCTAGTCCTCTGGCATGGTTTCACCCCACCTTAATCTCTGTTACGCCACATCCTTCGCTCCCTGAATAACACCGCTTGGTTGCCTCCTTTGGTCTCTCTCCCACCCCTGTTTCAGTGCCAACCTCATGCTGTGTCCTTTCTGCGTCTGTCACTTGGATTGCAATGAATGAAAAGTGGAGTTTGAGGATAAACTGAATTTTAGTTTAAACTAAAACAATTAAATTAGAGGTTTAACCCCTACAAAACTGAAGTCCTTAAACTTGCCACCTCTGTGATGGGACAAGTCAAGCCGCTCACGGGCCCATAGGAAGGTAATTGCTCATCTGACACTTCGCAGAAAATTGTTTGCACTTATAAGCAAAAAAAATCTCGTTTGCATGAATGACTGATTGGTGTCAGACCCTTTGTGCATGCGGCTGTGTCTGCTTGAACTATAGCATTAGAGCAAATTACTGGGATTAAGGGTTAAATAAAAACCTGGTGCTGCCTGATCCACGCACAGTTCGCTGCTCCCTGGTGCTGCTCAGGATTGCAGCAGGCTGAAGCTTTTTCTTTCCCTGCCATCAGCCTCCCACACGGCACACACATCCATCCCGCAGCCTGGGTGCCATATGGAGTTCACGGCACTGGGAGGGATGGATGGCTACTGAAGAAACTGCATGTGGGAGGCGAGCAAGGCCCCAGCCCGCACAGCTCAGGGGAGGCGGATCGGGGAGATGGGCGCTCTGAAACCTTCTCGGGGAACTCCTGGGAACCACCCTCCCCCTGTGTGTTTAGGGTTTTTTAATTAAATGCCCCTTCTGTAAGCCCAGGGAAGCATTTTGTGGCCTGTATCTCCAGGGACATGAGAGCTCCTCTCTGCCAGCATCTCCCCTCCCACCCCAGGACATGCTCTCCTTGTTGCACTCTTCCATCAGATCATTCCCATGTCCCCAGGTGTGATGGGGCCTTGGTGGGAACGGGCTCCATTTGCCCGTTAGTAAGGAGTGTCCTAAAAACCCTTAGTGAATCACAAGGTATGGATGCAAGAGGTTTATTAGAAACCAATTGTGAGCAGTAATTAAGTAGCCAGGAATAATGAGGCTATGCTGGGTCGTGTTCTCCTTCAGTTGTTGCTGGAGCAGCTCATGGCTCCAGAGCTCTTTCTTGCACAGTGGAAAAAAATATCTCTCTATATATAAATCTACCTATAGGTATAGCTGAAATGCCCTCCAGTGCTGCTCCCCTTGCACCGATGTTGCTAGTGGACACGAGGAGCCACCGGGAAGGTTAAGGTGAGGCAAGAGCCCCCGCCGGGCAGTAACCCCCTCCCAGCAGGGATGCAGACCAAGAGCACTGCTGAGCTGTTTTGGCTGCTGGTGAAGCTGCTGCTGTGGTGAGGTGAGGTTTGGGCAGGTGTTTTAGGGCAGCCTGGTCCTGCTCTTGCCCAGGAGGATGGCATGGAGCTGCATGGGAGAGCAAATTCCTACAGCTGGGAAAGCCCCAGATGAACCTTGCTGTTGCCTCCTCTGGACACAGAACTGAAGACCTGTGCCCTTTCATCAGCTTTGAGCAGACAAAGCCCAAAGATACTTTATTAGGGTGGGTTTCAGCCACGTATCACTGTGGCAGGGTAAAAAGCTGACTCGGGCATGGTGAAGGCAGTTGGGGGGTTTCTAGTACACAGTGCTCTGCTCACAAGTCCTCGTGTTGCATTATTACTACTATTTGTCAGGGTTGTGTATTCATTTTCCCAAATGTGAGTTAGCTCCATGGGCTATTCAAGGTGTGCTAAGAAATTAAATAGTCTTATTCCTTCCTGCTGATGGCTTGTTAGCTGTGCAGAACTGGTGTGTCCATGGTGGGGATGCTGTGTGAACAGGCAAAGTATTCACCCAAGTAAATACTCCTCCACTAATGAGAAGTAGCTGAGAGAGATTCATTTTCTTCTTCTTTCTTCCTTATGAGATTATTTATTCACTTCCAATTTTTTTCCCCACCACAAAAGATTGACATTCAAACCTAACTAGAAAAAACAGCATTTTCCCTCCTTGCTTTTCTTGTCCAGTTTTGGGCCTCCTGGTGAGGTCTTCTTCACCTTGCTGCAGCACCCCTTGCTGCGCTGGTCGGGTTGCTCCGCCATCTCTCCCTCCCCAAGAACCACGTCAGCTCTTTGACTTCTATTTCTGCAAATTGGCTGCACCACAGCTGTCCTGTACATGTTAAAGCTGTGACTCCTGGGGCACGGAGCAGGGTGTCCCCAGCACCCCAGCTGCTCAGTGGGTGCCACCCCACATGCCCTGCCATGGCCGGGGTGCTCAGCTGACCTTTTCTCCATGCACCGCAGGGTTTCTGTCTATTGCTAGTGTGTAGATATCAAATTGTAACCTGTTCCCATGGATACAGTAGATTATAGAAAGGGAAGAGCTGCCTCTTTGCTTTATCTTCATGTACAGTTTTGTATACCTTAGATTTTGGATTATGGTGACCTCAGCGGGCAGTGGTTATAATGGGCAGGCGATGGCTGCAGTGATTACCCTGTGTATCTTTAATTGCAAACCAGCCCCCTGGATGTAACCCTTGAAAGGAAAGGAGAGGTGGCTCTGGACGGCATGGGACTGCCCATCGTCTGGCCCTCCCCGCAGCTGCAAAATAGCAAAATATGTGCCCAGGTCACATTGATTTCGGTGACGGGCAGTGCAGTGCTGAGCACTCTGATAAGCTGTGCCCACCATGTCCCTACAGGTGACACAAGGAAGGGCCTTTAGCCAGTCAGTCACACTGGCTTGTGTCACGAATCCAGTGAAACAAGGGATGAAGAGGAGACGATGCTCTCAGCATTGCTGTCCTGTAGCCTGGTGCCCATCACTGCAGCAGCTGCGGTCGGTGTGTAGCATCACTGTGCCAACATCCTTCTTGATTTCACACCGCTTCATCTTTGAGTCTCTGGCCAATTCAGTCTTCAGTAGGGGAAAGATTTTGTTTTTTATATTATTACAATTTGCAACACAGGAAAGCAGTATTTCAACCAAAAGATTAGCCCCACTCGACTGTGTTGCCAGACTCCTGTCCCAAGGGCTGTATTTGAGGAATACATTGGCTCTAACTGGATGTTTTCAAGCCCTGAGCAGTCTGTACCACTGTGTTCTGCAGGCTCTGTCCAGCATTTTTAATCAAACCATCTCAGAAATCCCCAAGCCTCGCCCCTCTCTCCATCTCCAGTGAAAGGAGAAGCATTCACACACAAATTGTGATTAATACGCCTTGAAAATATGCAGGGCCAGCATCCAAGGTTATTCCCCAATAAGCCATCATTTTTGTCATCAACTCCCGATAAATCTTCTGGCTGTGATGAGATGCAGCTGCTTTTAATCTTTAATGTTAGGGCAGTGTGAATTCATTTTTTTAAGAGGAAGAACCCCATATGAGTGGGGTGCAGAGAAGGTGTTTGATGACCTGGGCCCATTCAGGTTTGCAGCTGCTTAAGCAGAGGCTGAAGCAGCTCAGGCTGCTCCAACGGCTGCGTGAGCCAGCGTGTTTGGGTTCTGTTTAAATTGCTCATTTTGGAACAAAGTCCATATTATCTGAATCAGTCCCAGCTACCATCAAGCACCTGTAAATCTGCATGTAGACAAATCCCCAGGCCTGAGCTTCAGCTCTCTGTTGCTAATCAACAAAAGTGCGTAGGCACATGTTGAAATCCCTTGGACTCCAGCAGGATCCATAACAGAGCCCAAATTAAGCCCAAGCGAAGCTCTGCTGAACAAGAGCTGTCTTCGTGGGCATGTCGAAAAGCACCTGGTAGCGGGCTTCTGTGATAGAGGAGCTGCAAGGCACAAACGAGGAGATAGTAAAGAGACATGACCATAAATTTCTTATTTTCCCATAGCAATAACATCTTTAATGAGGTGCATGTTCACGAAAATATAACCCTGAGGTTTTCGCATCTGCCTGGCATCTTGACACACACCAGCTTCCCGCTGCAACTTCAGGGGGAAAATCTGCCGAGAAAGCTGAAAGGTGTTATTTAATTAACAACAGCTAATTTGAATAAGTACCGAGATGTCACTCAGCTCCTCTGGAGGTGAGCTTGGTGACTTCACCTCCATGGGGAAATGGGACGTTTCTGAAGCCAGGGGACACTATCAGTGTCATGCACACGACAGTGTCTTAAGTCTCAGCGTGCTGTCATGTCAGCACAGGTCAGATCCTGCTCATTTCTTTATATTTAATGAGTAAATCTATGGTATTTAGATTTGGCATAACTGAGTGCTGTGTGGGCCTTAATGCTGGTTTAATCTGTCTCCAGCTCGGCTCATCAGAGGCTGCTGTAAGTGAGCGGATAAATGAGGCATCCCATGGCACTTGCCGAGGCTGCACAGTGCCCAGCCAACATCTTACGTTGAAATAATACGGCTTTTAAAGCTGCTTTGCTTCAGTACTAGACAAGTTCAAATATCTGAGTGAAAGCTCTTATTTACCCTTGAAAAGCAAATTGTGTTTTATTTTAGCAGGAATTACAGGGTCTGTTTCTTGAGAGAGCATCCCCAGTTCCTGCTGTGCTTAACGAACTTTAGAATGACCTGTGTTTGTCCAGGACAATAGGATTATATATTATTTAGTATTATTATTCATAATTTAGATAAACAGAGAAGGTCTCTCTAGCAGTGCAGAACACATACATATAAAATCCCCGTCAAATTATTTATTTCCATATAAATTATGTACTGTCAAAACTGCTCTACTGATCTGAAGGTTAAAGCCTTCATCACAGAAATGTAGCAGCTCCCCGTCATTTCAATCAGAATGTGATTATTTACAGAAAAAAGCATCCTGGTGGTTGTGGATTTCCTATTGATCTGCTTCAGCAGCTCTGTCTGACTTAGAACAGCTGAAATAAATGAAATAAAAATACAAACCTACGGTTGTTTTATCTTCCCATAAAAAGTAGGTCATATCCCCAACTGTGTTGTATTTTATTCATGTAAATACATTTCTACAATTAAAAATGCAACAAAAACTACGTTCATGTCCACAGAGCTGAGCCTGGTGAAACTGGGTTAGGGCTGATGCCTGGGCTTCCTTGGGGCAAAGCCTTGCAGCCGCACGGGCAGGTCCCTCGCTCCTCTGCCATGGGCACGGGGCCCCGGACCACCAGTCTGGGAGCAGGAAAGCAGGGAGAAGCAGGAGAGGAGTGAAAGCGTTTAAAGCTCTCCAGATTGAGCTCCATATAGGAATAATTATGGCTGCTATTTTAAGAAGTTGTTTAATAATGTTAAACCCATGACAGCCTGAGATTGTAACACTGCCACCTCCGCACTCCTGGGGGCTTTTTCTTTTCTCCCCCCTGCCCCAGCTCTGATATATTTGCATTTTTCCAAGCCTGTGTTACCAATTATCGTTCTCCAAAGGCTCTTGAGCAAGCTGGGAATCGCTTTGCACGAGGGGGAGAAGACGAGGCACTAAAGTACAACAGCAAAGCCGTTAGCCCCTAGCCTGGTGTGTACCTCGAGTGTGTGTGAGTGCGTTCAGCAGCAACATCCACATTTTCATCTGGCCCAATAAAATATTTTGGGGCAAATCAGAGCTGCTTCTGATGGGGCTGAGAGGCCACCCCACAGGTACCACCCTGTGCAGTGACCCACGGCGTGCATGGGGCTGCAGCCCACAGGAAAGCACACCTCTGCCGTAAACCGGGGTTTGGCTGTCTCAGTTTCCCTATTTATAAAGCAGGAACTATATACTTGATTGGCATGTTGGTACTTCAGGAACTTTGGATGAAACGTGTTGCCCTTAGTATGAATACAGATAATTAATAACATTTTTTCTGGAGGTTTAATTTTTCATTTGCGCTGCATGGTGATTAGCACTGAGCTCTTCTTGGCAGGATGCTCCCTCCCTGGTGCGGGGCTGTGTGTTACCACTGCAACAGAAATTGGAGCTGCTTATAGAAACTGCCATAAGAGGGATGTCAGGGCTGTCTTAGGGACCTGCACCGCCAAAAATGAGGAGCCTGAAACAGAGACAGAAGGAAAAAGCGAGCTAGAAAGAATGGGGCTTTCTACCACATTTTCCTATTTTTCTGGGGCTTCATTTGTCATAAGAGGAAAAAAAATGGGGTTAGGTCCAGCTGGCCTTTGTTTGAGAAGGAAGGTGGGAAGGTGATGCCCTGAAGCTCCCGAAGAGGGGTGTGCGAGGAGGGTTTCACAGTGCCAAACCCAGCCTGAGCTGCACCAAGGCTGGGCTCTGGCTGGCGCTTCCTCTGCAGACATCTGTGGGTCATTAATGGGGGGGAAAGAAATTCTTTATTTCCTCTTTTTGACCAGGTCTGTCCTTGTCCCAGATGATGCCATTCAGCTGGGTTTTTTGTTTGGTTGGTTGTTTCTCGTTGTTGTGTGGGGGTAGGATCGTCCTCACCATGTACCACATCCTTTTCCAGCTGGCAAGGGACAGCTGTCTTTCCTGTCTGTGCTGGAGCTGCACAAGAAATAAGAGGTTAGGAAGATTAAAATGCAATTTAAAGTACTGTGAAAATAGATCTGTCAACCTGACCCATTTGCTTGAGGGTCTTTGGGTTTTGTTTGGTTGGGGTTTTTAAGATGTCAGGAAAGATGCTTGAAAATAAATTAGGTTTCATTTAGCTCACAGTAACAATTAAAACTTGGAATGGACAGGGCCTGTTAGGCAAATCAATTAAAAGATTGGCACATAAATGATGTGTACCTTTGTCTTTCACTGTCCTAGTCAGGCTGGGAGACCTTCAGACTGGGATGTTCGAAGGCAAGGCCATTAATCCAACACGTATTTCCATCGGCCGACCCTATAACTGTCCTTTATGACCTTCTGGCTGGTCTTTAACCTGCAACATTGTGGGCTTCTCCCTGAGGAGGTTTTCTCCATCACCACCCCTTCCAGCCTATTTCATTTAAAGCAATTTCATTCTGCATCTCCAAATTAATCCCCAGGAGTTTGAATGAGCAGGCACATCTTTCCACCCACCGGTAGCGCTTGAAGGCATCTGCACGTCCCACCCCAGGGGTGATGACTTTCTGTCAGTGGGGTAATCCATGGGATGGGTGCGAGGGTAATTTCAGTGAAGCAGAGGGGATTGAGAAACCCTTAGGAAGTATGGTGCCTATTTCATACTCCCTCAGTGGTGGAGTTAACATTTTTCACAATTTACAATGAAATTGAGACAAAGCACCAGCCATTTAAAACATCAGAGAGAAGCTAGGGAGACCACAGGTCACAGCACAGAAGACATCAGACACAAAAGGACCCTTCAGTCTAGTGGAGGAAGACACTGCTGGGCTGAAGGAGGCTGGAATGGGACAAAATTCAACCAAAACTTGCACCGGCTAAAGCGAAGCTCCTGGTCTCAGCTTCAGCCCTGCAGCAGTGCTGGCGTTAAGGCTCTAGGGCTGCTCACCATGCCCTGGGCGTGCAGCGAGGCTCGGCAGCAGGCGCAGGAAGACTAGCGGCTTCTGCGGCATCCCAGCTGCAGCGCTCAGCACATCAAATATTCATGATCCAAATGGATGCAGAGAGCTCCCCCCGCCTGCAGTCCGCCTCGCCGGGAGGCTGCACTCCTGACAGCCAGCAGCAGATCTGTACCGGCCGCGAGTGCTCATCCCGAGGGACTTGAGGGACCTTCACTAACAAGGCTGAGGGAAGCCCCACGGATTGAAATATTTAAGAGTAGCCAGGACGGTTCCCTAGTAACTACCCCAAGGAGACCAGTCCTGCACTGGCACATCTATACGTGCTCGCAACCGCGGTGCAGGAGAGCAGCCTCCTAAAAGCAGCTCAGCAGCTCCAAATGGCGATGGGCAACACTCGTTGAACCATTTGCAGTGCGGGTATGAGACAGGGCTGTGTGACAGCACCCGGCATCACGGAACTACCACTGGGACCTTCCTCCCCTAGCACCCCAAAGGATTGCTTGCTCCAGACAGGTTCTGTGCAGGGAGCTACAGCAAAAGCTGGGATAAAACCCGCTTCTCCTCCGGTTTCAGGGCACAGGGTCTCCTGTCTGCCCCTGTCCGATGTATCTCGCTGCCCATGGACTCACCCGTGGCTGGGTTCCATGGACAAAACAGGGTCTCAGCATGATCCCTGTGCTCCCTGCCCCGGTTATGCTGCTTTTCAGTGCTGAAAATTCGCAACATTTGGTTTTTCGCTTGCAAACTGCACCAGGGCACCTGGGTGCCAAGTGCCCAGCTGAGAGGTGCTGTCACTGCTGGGATCAGGGGAAAGTCACGTCCATCACCAGGCAGCAGCCTGCCGGGGCCCTTCTGCCTGGCACGGGTGCGAATAACACTTTTGCCAGCTCCAGCACTTGCGTTTGGCCCAGGCAGGGATTGATAACTAAATAACAGCCACAGGAGAATCCCACCCATTCTTCCTTCATGAAAGACACAACAGGTTGTAAAGTCCATCGTTAATCCCAGAGACAGAAAAGGTGAAAAACAGAGGATTTAATATGTGGTTTTACTAACACTTTCATGTTCTTTCTCTTTTTGGGGGTTTTGTTTTTTTGGTTTTTTGGGTTTTTTGAGTTAAAAACATTGCAGAATGAGCGTGTGGAGCAGTTTCCACTCTGAACGGCTCATCATTGGGGTGGTGAAACACTGTGTTACAGACACTTTTTAACCTTCCCCCCTCCCTTAGGAGAAAACTGCTCTTGGGGGGCTGCCCTGGGACCGGGCCCACTCCTGCAGCAGCAGCAGCAGCAGCAGCAGCAGCAGCAGCAGCAGCAGCAGCAGCAGCAGCAGCAGCAGCAGCAGCAGCAGCAGCAGCAGCAGCGCCCGCCGCTTGTTCCGCAGCACCCTCTCCTGCTCCTACGGCGAAACAGCAGCCCGGGAAGGCGGGGAGTACAGCCCAGAACTTGCTTTTTCCACCTCCAGTGATCCTGTAAAGGCTCCGCAGTCACACTAAGCCCCACTGTTAATTTCTGGGAACACAAGCTATTGAAAAAGCAGCTGAAACTCCTGGAGAGGCAACGGTGGTGCTGTCCTCTAGAAACTATGCTCCTCCTGCAGGAAGTATTTTTTTCAAATAGTAAAAGCAGAGCCCCAAGTCCTCACTCAGGTGTAACTCCATAGACTATTGGGATTTTGCCAGAGAAAAAATAATTTTAAAAAAATCCCAAAGACCAGGGTAGGATCAGCTAAAAAATATGTATATATTGTATAAGTATATATATGTATGTATATAATATGTATATATATGTATATTGTTTAAGAGCAGAAAGGAATTAACCCATTTAACATCAGAGAAACCTGGTCCCATAGTGGCACACGAGTGTGCAGCTGGAGCAATTAATATGGGTAAAGAAGTGTAAAGTCACTCGGCCGGTGACAAAAAGTGTTGCTCTGAAGCAGTGACTGAAGAGGTAGTAACACCGTCACCATCCTTGCGGTGCATGTGCTTTGGTCCTGTGCTGTCACAGCCACGGTGCAATCTCCCGCAGATGCTCTCGCTCTGATCTAAACCAGCCACATTGCTGAATCAGCAGAAAACCTGGGGCTACTGGCAGGATGTGAAAAATTTTGTTAGGGAAACTGATACTTTCACAAGCAGTGAAATAACAACCAGAGCCTGGTTTCTGATGGACCTGTGACTTGTGGGTGGATTCTCTGATGTCTGGTGGAGATGCATTCCCACAGCAATCCTTCCCCCAGGAGGGGCATTAGCATCCTCATCTTTCATCCAGCTATTTGCAGTGACTTCGTAGCACTCTGATATTGTTCCAGCTTCTATCCTACATCGAACTGAAACAGCTCAAAGGTTCAAAAGGTGTGGAGAGAGACTGACAGGTCAACGGTCATGTAAAGTTACGGATACACAAACATGCACAGAGTCAGCATTGTGGACTGACCACATAAACCACATTTTCTTAGGAAGGAAGGGTTAAAAAAAAAAAGCTGAAAGCTTTATGAATTCTTAGCAGACAGGGAAAATGCTGTGAATGGGAATACAATATGAAAGGGCTTTAGGGCAGAGTGAAGGACCTCTAAAGTGCCACTTAAGTAGTACCATGACAGGGGAAATACAGCACCTTCTAGCAGACAAAGCCAAACAAGAGTGTGGGTTTGGAAAAAGGAAGCAGAAAGCACAGAAGCAAAGGAGCCACTTAAACCAGCATGGAGGAGCAGGAGGGAATGGGGAGAGCACCCACTCCTGTGCTGGGGGTGGCAGAAAAGAGGAATCAGAAACTTTCTGGAAAAGAGAGGAAAAAACGTCGCAGCAAATATCCAGGTAAAAGCATTCCTGCAAGCCTGAGAACCCACTGCATGGGTGGTCTCACCACCTCCAGTGCGTCTTCCCAGCCCTCCTGCCCGACACACCATGGAGGGCATCTTGGAGCTGCATAATTGATTTTGTTCTGTATTTTCCACTCGTCGGTGGCTCTGAGTACCGGGTCTGGCAGGAAACCCTGGCTGACATGCTGACTGCAGGTGTCAGGCTCCAGTTGCCAGATGCTGTCACATGCAATTACTGAAGACTTCAGTGTACCTGGATTTTCTGCTCTGCAGAAATGCTGCTTTTCTGACATTCAAGAAAAAGGTACCACACTCCTGCCTTTGCTTGGACATTGAGGACACTCAGTGTTTACATTGTTGGATATGGGAGAGCAGAATGGGAGCAAATGCCCCAAAGGAGAAAGAGCCTGCCACGGGGAATATCCTGCCCTTCTCTGGGTCCATAGCTCCAGGATAAGAGCTTTATCACATAATAATGGAGTGGGTTTTATTCTGGCAAAAGAGACGTGTCAATAAACACCTCTTTGGTGCAATTTCTGGCAGCTGAACTTTGATTTGCATGGCCGCTGCACCTACCTCGGGGATACAGCTACACATAACACATGGATTTTTGCTGATAAGAATTGAATGCCTCAGTGGACAGAATTGACCCCTTAGTAAATATGGCCCTAATAAAAGCTGCCTTGCATCAGCCGGGCTGCAACACTGGGCAGCTAAAGGTGGGCTGCTCCTGCTTAAACGTGGACAGCCTGGGACAGGGGGCTCAAGGGAAACAACCTGGGCAAGTTATCTGACAAAGGTTGGAGGAGGGAAGATGGGACAGAAAATACCCATCATGTACAAGGGCTGGGTGAGTGCATCCTCCCACATCCCACAGCAGCTTGCTGAGGACCAGAGCCCAGCACGAGGAGAGAGCTCAAAAAATTCCCTATAAACTAAGGATGTGCCAAGATCAAGAATCCCCTCGAGTCTTCCTGTTATTATTTTGAAAAGAAAACAAATGAAAATGTTTTTTATTATTAAAAGAGCCTATCTCAGGAAGGTGAAGACCTCCTCAATATCTGCTTGCATTATTAAAGGGAATGAATCATTAAATGCACCTTGAGATGCAGTCATAGGTGTCAGGATAAATCAATCCCCAGAAAAGAGAAGCATCAGCTGAGGGCCTTATTTGCAACTCCTCTTCAGAGCAATTTCGAGGGATGCAGGCCCCTGCTCCAGGAGGGCACCTGGTTCCTTTTACATTAATAACCCCCACGCAACGCTTAGCAGCACACAGATCTCAGGCTGCGGGGAAAGCTGCTGTTTTCTGTACAGAAACCATCGTCCACGGAGGGGCCCAGGGCTGGGTTTGGGAGAAACACAGCGTGCTCTCTTTGTAATGGTGCTAAAGGAAAAAAACAAGCATCAACTCTTAGCAATAAGATACATTAGCATGACAGATGGCTTGCAGAAAAAGAAAAACTATCTCGGGTTTTGAGATTTGTGCTGACTGCGCCACAGAAAGGAACTATTCCAATTAGCATCTGTACAGACTAATTGAGGAGCATTGAGATTATCAACCCAATTTGCCGCCATTGTCGAGCAGTCATTGTTCTTGATTATTTTCCTCAATTATCCCTTCAGTCACAAGTCTGGGGACAGAGAAGATGCCACTTTGGTTTTTGCCTTCCTGTGCCTGTATCCACTCTCCCCGCTCCCTTCCCGGGAGGGCACACGGAGCCGTGCCGAGCAGCTTTCCAGGCTGCGGCTCACATCCCATCAGCAAAGGTAACGCAGCTTTCCTGGGTACCCGAGGTTATTCCTGCCTGGTTAAGCAAGTCCATCACGAAGCAAACATTGTGATTCATCAATATGGCTAAAGGCAACCGAGTTTTTAGCCACACGGCCATGGGCAGCTGTCATTTTGCATTGCTGTAACGCAAAACCAGCCCGGGCTTTCTCTGAAAGGAAATTCCTATCACCATCAAATGTACCTGGGGGAAATGCCTCTCGGCACGCGTGCTGGAAGCCACAGCCCCGGCACCCATCATTTATCTGTCTCCTCCTGTTTGTAAATTAGCCCTGAAACGCAAGTGCTTTTTCTGCTTACCATGTTGATGTGCTGTGGGTGCACCCCGGGCTCCGGCGCAGGGTGTGCGGGAGCCAGAAGTCAGCACCTAACTGCAAAAACTTCTCTCACTGGTCCCTACCTACCAGACCTGCCCAAAGAAAAATGGACAAATACTCTTCCATGGGAGTTATATCCTTTCAGGAACAGAAGGTGGCAGACGAGTTTGCTCTGAGTGCCTGGCACAAGTAGCTGTGATATTACTCAAAAGTTTAAAAGCATTAAATTTCTGGGTGCAGAGCGTGGCGGCGGCACACCCGCCCCGAGCCCAGGGCAGCAGCCCCGCAGCGAGCGATGAGCTCGGGTTTATGGGTGCTCGGTACGGGGCCTGTCTGGCAATGCTGGAAAGACAGCACCTTCCCCATGGATGTGATCGCCTTGGAAACAGGCCTGGGTTTGTTAAACTCTGTGAATTTCTATGGTAAAAAAAAATACATTTGCTATTTGTTAGCTTTTAGTGATTAAGCTACAGGCACAGCAAAGAACTGTGCAAATCAGGACATAGTAAAACCTTTCAATTCATGTCATTTTTCTCAGTCATTGCTTTTTTTTGTAAGGTGCTCATGTAGAGAACACCTAGTACACATCTGAGAAGAGAGCGATGGGACTAATCCTGACACGGTCCATGCCAGAGGCAGCGCTCCAACGCAGGCAGAAGGAAACTGCCTTTTTTTTTTTTTTTTTCCGTTTTCCATGCATCAGTGCAGGACAGTAATTTTTCCCAGCGCAGACAAGGAGACGACACCACTTCCTGGCAGGCTGCGTACGGACAGCTTCGCCCCACGGGCCTGCGCTGAGGGCTGCACCGGCCGGGCGCTGCCCCAGCAGTGGGGCTCATGAGCGGGACAGGGCAAAGCCAAGGCGGCACGGCGGGTGCCCCGGCCTGCTGTGTCCCCCGAGCCCCGCTCAAAGCCCTGAGCTCGTCCGCGCTGAGGGCTGGCAGCCTCGCCTCCTGTGGGCCCCTGGGTGGGCTGCTGCTTGCCAGCCGCGGGCAGCCGGGTTTGCTTCCAGGCTCCAGTGGGGTTTGGCCCCTTTAATTTGTGCTGACGAGGTGGGAGGCAGTGGGGCTATAAAAGCTCTGCAGCGCTCGGGGGGCACCTCCGAAGGGTTTCTGCTCTGGCCGGGCAGAGCTGCTGCAGTCCTGCCTTGCTGGGTAGAGGAGGGCAATGGCTCAGGCAAGAGTCTCCTCTCCGCTCTAGCGTTGCTGCTTTCCAGCTGAAATTCATCTCATCTTGTTCTGAAACCTGATTTTCTCAGGAGCCTCCGCAGGCATCGGCAGAGGTCTCTTGCTCTACTCAGTATGCTGGAGAACCTGCTGGGGCTGCAGTTTGCTCCTCTGCAGGTGAGCTTCTCGTCTAGAAAAATAAAGGTTAAACTGGGGCCAGCAAACCCTGGGTCTCGGTCTCAGCTGCTGCAAGGTCCGGGCTTGTTTGGGCAGCTGGGGACCTCTCTGTGCTGGACTGCATCACGGGCCCCATGGCAGGGAAGAGGGTTTGTCGATGTGAAGGGCTTTCAGTGAAGTGAAAACTGCTTTCTCTTAGCTTTAAAAGCTGTATTTTTATGTTCCTGTCTTCACAAAAAATAGCTCTCCTGTATATATAGACCATGTGCGGAAGAAAATGAGAGATGTTGCCCCCTAAGCAGGAGCAGGGTGGGGGAGATGGGCCAGAGAAAATAATTATGGTCCTGGTGAGGAATACTTTGATTAAAAATATTAATGAGTTCCTCCAACTCTTAGCCAGAGAATACTGTAATCAGGTGGTAAACCCCTGAGTGGATAAACCACACTGCTAATTCCTCTATCCATCTCCCACTGCAGCAAAGCCTGTGTTACAGCTGGGATTTCCAGCTTTCACCTCATCATCAGGCTGCAGCTTGATGTTGCTCATCGCCCATTAACGGTAGCTTTAACAAGACAAGATGGTAAAAAATTGATGTCCCAAAGAAACTAATTCCCTAGCTTCAGAAAAGTCTCTTTGGAGTTTACATGTGGAGGGAGCTCTTTCTTCACCTCCGCTCTGTGACAGGGCTAAACTGTTGGTCATTTGCTGAAAAATCATATCTGGGGGAAAAGCCAATTTTCAGGAAGGTTTGGCTCCAGCTGCCATCTCCCAGAACAGGGAATTTCATGCTTCCAGATGATGGTGGCAAACATGGTTTGTGCTTTCTCTCCATACCCGGATACTTTTTTTAAAATCTTATTTATCTATGACTCTGTCCAAATTCAAATGAAAGCCTTGAGCCTAGCATAGAGCTGGATCCTTGGAGATCCCTGGTGGAGGTTTTTGACCAAAACCCTTATTTCTTCAACACTTGGTCTTTATAACACGCATTGACATTATGAATAAAGGTAAATAACAAGGCTTCCGTACCCAAGTTAAACTAATTCTTGGTAGTTCAAAGCTTTACAATGAAAGATAAATTTCCTACTCTGTATCTTGGGAAAATTGGTAGGCCATGCTCCATCTAGAGACAAACAGGACAGCAGTAGGGGTGTATCTTCTACTCAGTTCCCTGCTAATAGCCAATTTATAAGGAACACCTTTAGCTGTGAATTGTTTTTAACTAAGGTGTGTGGGTACTGGCAAAATGAGCTGTATTGCATTAATGTTCTCTTAAAGATTAAAAAATGTTATGCAACAAAAAATTGTCAATTCACGCCACTTCTTTAATAGACTTTCTAATGTATACTTTAAAAAAAAAAAGCCTGGATTGCAGAGTTTTCTTCTCGAGCTGTCTAGGCTTGCTATCAGGAGCAGCTTCAAAGCCATTTTTCTTTTCATGTGCTTGTCTGGTGTGTCTAACTGAGCATGATTACTTTTTCCTAAATGAATAGATAACTTTGCCTTATAAATAAGTAGAACACCAGGATTTCTTGTCTTTGACACTATTGGGCTGAATCTCAGGATGGCTTAGTGTAGCGTGTGTTCATTATTTAATGAAGTTTTGTGGGGTTTTTTCCTTATACCTGAATTTGTTTCCAAGTAATATATTTTTGTGATAGTGCATTCAAACACACTTGAAATATTAATGAGGCAAGTAATGGTCCATTTCAATTGAAGTTTGCCATAATATGCAAGTAATCCTTCCCAGGTCTCTGTTTTAGTAACGATGACGATGGAAACTTCTAATTTTCTCCCCAGCCAAGTATTCCGGTTGGGTTTCGGTGTGTGACAGTCATTAGCTACACGGTGGCTGAACTCATTATGACAACTGCCGGGAAAAGGGCTCTCGCTGGTGCGTGAGTTCTTGATGCAGAATTGCTTTTCAGGCCATGCACTTGCTTTTGGTCAAATTTCCACGGCCCTCGTTAAACAGGTTGGCTGCCAGAAAAACCAGACCAACCCTTAGGATGGTGAAATGCTTTTATGGCCATAATGACTTTTGGTCCAAAGCTTGAGGTTTTGCCCAGCTTGGGCAGATCTCTGAGCTTTTCCTGGGGCCAGCAGGGAGCCAGGGGTTGGATGAAAGATGAGACTTTGACTTCACGAGCCAAAGGGGTGGTGGAGGGACATGCCAGCCTCCCCGTCTCATCATGCATTGCTTAGTCCAGCTGCTGCCAGCTTGACAGTATTAGTAGAAGGCCCCTGAGAAGAAGTTGCCTTTGAAGAACTTGCCTGAAGAGTCAAGATGGAAAAAACAGAGCACAAAAGCTGCCCATGGAGTTCAGCATCACTGGTGGGGATGGCTCCTCACTGCAGTGGCCAGCTCAGAAATGAGGGCAAGTGCCTGAAAGGAGGATGAATGCACTACAGAGAGCTCAGTCTCCTGGTTTTACAAGCGGTTGTGGCCGGACCTTTGCTAATGTCATGGTTGTCCTGGAGTTTCAAACATCTCAAAGCCACCTTCCAGGAAACGCAGCCTCCTTTGTGACCCCAGAGGAGAAAATAGGTTTTGAAGACGTTAAGAGGCTCAGTAGCTTCAGAGTGAATCTGCGAGAGCTTTGCATCACCTACAAACCCATTTTCCTTAGATTGCTGACTTCTTTCAGGACTGTCAGGCTGTTTTGTGCTTAAGCTTTATTCAGACCTTGCAATGAGAGATCCTTGTGTCTGGCTGTGTTGCTGTGAACTTGGAGCAAAAGCTGTTTGCACTGGGCTGGGATGGCAGTGCATACGCGAGCCCTTTTCTGCAGCCCTGCCCATGGGTTTGGTCTGGCAAGGCCTACAGTGAGCGGTGTCCCAGCCAATGCTGGGTTATCCATTGGCGCAACTGAACGAGAAGTCAGACAAATTGACCGTAGGCTGCAAATAAAGATGCCAACAGCCTGAGCTGTTTGGGCTGCTTGAATTATATACCAGTCCAGAGCTGTTCTGTGTTTTCTGCATGTTTTGTGAAGGCAGTAACCCCTCCGGGATCAAGGTGTGCAGCTGGGGGAGCGCTGCTCTTCTCTACATAACACCCAGTCCCTTCCCCTGCTTTCTGTGCAGGGATGGAAAGTAAAAGGAAAGAAAAGCTAGATGTGGATATCCCTGCTCCATCAGGGAAATTGGCTCTGAAAATAAACAGCTACCCCAGGGAGGCAGGAACATGTCCAAATCCTGGAAACATAAATCGCTCTGCAGCAAGTGCTTATCTGTAAGCCCTGTTGGGGAGAGCCAGGCACCTCTTCTAACTCCAGCTCCACTGTGGGTTTGCAATGAAAACGTGAGCCTCAAGAAGGTACCCAGAGAGGCATGTTCAGGGAAGAGGGCCTGGAGCTGTGGGGTCTGTGGGGGAACTTGGAAACCTCATACTCTTACACCAGAGATCAGCTACCATCCTTTCTTCTTCCCAGAGCCACCAGCCTCAGGGTCAAGTGAGCTGCCATATTTCATATTTTTACCATATATCTTGTTTCTGTTCTCTTTTTTGTCTTCCATTTGTCACTGCTGGCTGACTATTATGGAAATTATCATGGTCCCGTTAGTGCTGGGGATGCATGGTACATGCATCGCTGGGTTTGCAGAATTACCATGGGGATGAGCTGGTGAGTCACTAGGGTGTTTGTCGGCTGGTAACTTGGCTCCAAAATTGTCATTTCTTAAGCTGCCATATAACAGAGGGTCTGAAAGTACTCATGGCAGAGATGCAAACACTCCACCTCCTTTCTCAGAATACCCTACACATGGACCTGGTTAAGGGATGTTTCTATATTTTCTTATACAAAGCCAGCTTTGTCCTTCTGCTAGTGGGCATGGGTCTTATTCTGGTCTCGTTTACACTGCTGTCAACTGGAAGTAACCCCTCTGAAGCCAGAATATAAAATGAAGCTCCTTGCCACGTTTACATATTCTGCTCCTTACAGCATAATTTGTCCTAGTTTTTAAGTACCAAATGCCTTCGTAGGAATTTCATTAGAGCGCACGTTTTGTCAAGTGCATTCTGCTAGTTTTGCTGGAGGTTGCTAAGCATAGTCTATTTTTTCTGAATCTTTTGTACTGATAAGTATATTTGCCCAAGCCACAAAACAAATTAAAAATACAGCATGCAAGAAAATACAGCTTTGTGTCATATTCCTGGAAAAAAGACAGGTTGTTCTTGTAGGGGAAGGGCTTTCTGTACCAGGAAAACTCTCTCAAGTGGCTCTTTGGGATGCAAATACAGAAAATCTGAGGGTAATTTGGAGGATCTCAGCCGCCTTGCCCAATGGTACAGCAGTCAGTGCTGATAATTGATTTCAACCCATCTGCGAGATGAACACCTGCTGTGCAATATGGCTCTGCTAGGATTATTTCTCCCTGCATAGCTGGAGTAAAATCTCCCATCGTTGACCACAAGGCTGGGGGCATGTTTGCTAAAATCTGAACCACATCCTCGTGCAATGTTAGCCGTTCTGTTGCAGCATGTTTTAAATACATTGCCTTGACACTTGTGCATTTTCGTGCATTTTAATAGGCTTCTTTCTTTCTAAGTAAATTTAATTCCATTACTAAGTAATGCATTTGGCCTCCAACCTGACTTGTGCTAATTACTCACGTGCTGAATGGGTTTTAAATCTTGTTTGGAAGCACTATAGAGTTTATTGTCTTATTAAAAGCACCTAATGTGAGCTTTTCTTTTTTTAAGACTGCAATTGGTCTCTGGTGAAACCAAAGAGATAATGCAATAATTTTTCACTAAACTAATTATCAGAGCGGAAGATGCTAATGTGTTTTGCCAACTGTGTCTCGTGTCTCCTCGGTTAACACGCAGCATAGTCACGGCTGTTCAGCAAGACTTTACATCTCTGGAAGCAGAAAACGGAGGCTGAATTAAGCTCACCTCTTGCTCACTCTCTTTTGCAGCCATGTTAACATGTTCAAGGTGTACTGCCTCTGCCTGCACTTACAGTGTTAATCAAATGTTTTTTTTCCACAGAGGACTTGCAGAGACTAAATCTACCCGGATTCCGAAGGGTATCAGGTTTTTGGGTTTCCTGCTTGCAAAGGTCCCAAGTACCCAATCTTCAAAAATTACACTTCTTCAGCTGTGTTGGAAATTGAGGTACCCAAAGTCGATGACCACTTTTGAAAACATTCATGAAATGTTTCTTCAAACATTGAAATAGGTCTCTGCGCACAAATATGCGTGATTCTGACCATTTGTATAGTGTGCTGGGGCTGACATCTATTACCAAGAATGACTTCTCATTTTCACTTAACTGCAGTATGCAATAAGGGTGGGCTTTAAAAAGTGACGAAACAAATTAAGATTCTGCAGAAATCCTGCCCCTAGAAGCGCAAAGCCTGCAAAAAGCCCTGGGTGCTGAGAAAAACGTCCTTTTCTTGGAAGAAGAAAAAAATTAAGAGTGAAAGAAGAAAAGTGAGGTTTCACCTTGAGCAAATGCAGCGTGTGCTTCTCTAGCTCTCCTTGGAGCAGGCTACATTTGAGAACAGAATTGCAGCTCTGGTAAGGACTGGGATTTGCCTGTCTGATTGCTGTTCACTCCCCAAAACAAATAAACAAAACACAATTATCTTTGAATGCTACCCAGGCTAATGTGTAGAACTGGCACTGGGGAGTAAAGAGAGTAGAGGACACCAGGCTAAAATCATTAATTGGTAATGGAGTTTGTATATTTGTCAACAAGACACTCAGCTTGGAGAGCTGAACAAAAAGAAAGCAAGCTGCAGAAAAACAAATGCATACTAAGCCTTGTCACTCATATTTATTTAACAGCCTGTCACAAGCAGAAAATGTGGATCAAAGGTAGGAAAGGCAAGGAAGGAGCAGCTTCAGTCCAAGGCATCTGTTCTGCATTGCATCAGAGTTCACTTCTGGATCAGGGTACAGTCTGCCACATCATGTTACATCAAGCGAGTTGTGAAATGATGGAGCCTAATGCAGAGTGAGTGTTGGGAATGGGAAGTAAAACAACAACCCGTTGTTTTCTTATTCGTTACTCGCCGTGGCTTTGAGGGTTATCCAGGAACAGAGATGCTGTTTTAAGTGAGGCGGGGAGTTATTTTGCCAGACTGCTTGGTAAGAGAGCACTGCAAATTGCTTATGGGATTTGGCGTTGTCCTATCCTGCCTCCAGGACAAATCACGCTGGTAGGGGTTTGGGGTTGTCCTTTATTAATAATTGGAAAAACCTGTACAAAAGAACCCTTCACTCTAAATCTTTTTTAATAATTGTCTGTTTTCTTCTTTCTACATTCTTTTTCTTAGTCTCAGATCATTTTACTGGGCTGCACCTTCCCCTTAGTCAGCTACAAATGTCGGTCCTGCCCCCTCGGCGTGAACACGCATGGTAAGGCTCACTGATTTTGGTGGTGGAGGTTGTGGCGTATCGCTTCTCCCCCGGGGATGCTGCTGGAGAGATGCACGTTGCCGCTCTGGCTGCTGGAGCAGAGGTGGCTGCTGGCCCCAAAGGACCTGCAAGAGGTAACTGCTCTCAGATGTGTTTTCTGCCAAGCAATCTGAAAATAAAGGTTAACTGGATAAGGAGAAGAGATGGAAAAAGATGGTGGGGGTAAGAACTGAGGGTGTAGAAGGAGACAAAATGCCAGTTGAAAAATAAGCACTGTTCAGTTATCAAAGAACAAAATGAAAACAAAATGAACTTGAAATTCAACTACTAATTTTCAAGTCTTTGCATCAGAAAATAATTTGGGAGGAGAATTGAATTAAATTATTGGAGTTCTTTTCAAAAATTTTAGTGGCAAATGCTCCTCTTCTTTCCTAGCCAACCCCAGTGCTAAGAAGATGAATGATCAGTTACAGAAACTGCAGCAAATAATGGAAGCAACTGATTTATGGTATTTCTTATTGTACTCTGTGAAACAAAAACACTTTGTGTACTGAGCAGCTCCTGAGTAGCGTTCCTTAAATTTAGCTCACCTGCATCCACTGAAGATGACTGTGCAGGTCTGCGTCTGGCAGCAACGAGCTGGCTCGGTGACTTTCCACTTCCATTCGCAGCGCTGGTGGAAGCACCGGCCACCTTAGCCACTGAAGCTGTGGTTATTAATCACATCCCCCAGCTGCAGAACGTGCACCTCCTGGCCATGCTTGTGCACAGGAGACGTCACCCCCAGGATTAATTGGTATTGATGAGCTTGTTTAGCAACCACACACCAACTGGTACTGATCTCTGGGGATGCGCAGCCTCCCCATCCTCGGCCGAAAAGACAACCCTGTGGCGGAATAACGCTGGGGGACAAGAGGCAAATGAGGATGGGCTTGTGCCAGCTCCTCCACGGCTACCGCCACACAGTGGTGGCAGTGCGGGCTGCCTGGGTGTGCGGCATGGTGCCATGTTTTACACTTGAACCCCGTTTGCCCTCTGTCTAAGCCTAGACCGGCAGCTCTAATATCCAGCTGTTGGCTAACCAGAGCCCACACCTTCGGTTTCACAAATGTTTCTCGTATTTCCTTAAACTGATGGCTTTGGACAGGAGTTGCAGCAGTAGTACAATCCACATGCTGACAGTGCCCCTGGAGACTCAGGCTGGGGATAATCGCATCCTTTTTATACTGTTAATAATTAACTATTAAAACAATTTGCTAATGGATGTAGTGGCTTCTTTAAATGATGAATTGATATGATTTAGCACAGCTATGAGATATGGGCTTGATGCAAATATTACTGAGTGCAAAGCCAGCCTGCATTATAGCCTGTTGAGGTCAGAATCTATTAGCCATAATTCCTCTTAGCCTAAATTCTCTTCATCTATGGAATAAGTTTTTCCCTACAGAAGTTATTCTAAAACCTTAAAAAACAGAGCTGCATGTGCTCTATCATACAGCAATGTATGGTCTCATGCACTAAGTGGAGGAGAGGGCTGATTATATATATAAACTCCAGCCAAAGATACAGTAGTATTACCAAACCTAGTAAGTTTATCAGATATTTTAGTTAAAAACTGATGAACTTTGTGTGCATGAATAGATGAAATTATGTTTACTGGCATGAATTGACTGGATCTAATCTAAATCAAAATGGCTGTTGAATGGGTGTAACATCTATTAATTGAATATGGAAACTAGTTTTACCTGCTTCTTTATTTTAATAGGTTTCCAGTATTTACACAATATAACTGTCACAGAAAGTGTAATTAGATATCTGAGATCTCCCAGATCTTGTCAAATTAATTTCTGAACTCTTGACATTTCTGCGACAATACTATCCTAATTCTTCTCATAGCATTTTCTTAAGAAGACTCTAATAACTAACAGTCATGTCTGACAAAATAAATATAAGCTGTTCTTTCTCTCGAAGAGATGACAGTTCCATTTTTCAAAAGAGAAGGAAAGGTTGCTCACCGTTTTACTTCCTGCAGCAGCAAAATTTTCAGGTGTGGGACTGGCAAAACAAAGAGTTACTTGCTGTAGGTAAAGGGTTTTTTTTTTTCTTTGCATCGAACCGTTGCGCTTGGATGGAAAGGTCAGGTGTGTCAGAGATGGTTAAGGCTTTGAAGAAGACAGATGTGTGTATGCAGAAAGAACATAAAGGGGATTGGAATAGCTTGAAAGAATAAGCAGAATTGGAAAGATCTGGGCTTTAAATTTCATTCTGCTATTGAAGTCATTGTTAGCGCTCTCCCCCACTGAGGAAAAAATGTCTTGGGGGGGAAAAAGCAGAAAAAATGAAATATTAAACATTTGGGGTTTTTTTCTGGCTATCTCAACTGCTGGAATTACAACAGTGCAAATTACTCCAAGCTTTTAGCAACTGCGTAGAATCCACTTCACCTGTCTTTCCTTCTATGAAGCAGGATGCTGTTTCTTCTCCAGCCCTGGGCTGGGATTGTGGGGACAAGTGCTGGCTGTGTTACAGAAGTGGGGGGGGGGGGGGAAGGTGCCCTGCAGGCTACAAGCCCAGAGAAGGTAGGAGTACATGTGCATGCAGCCTGGCCCCGGCTGTTCTCTTATTCTCAGCAAGGCAGATTTCTAGACAATAATTAAGCTGGTCTTGCTTAGAAGTTTAGTAACCAAAATCTCCTGTCTTTAGCCTCCTGCCCATCTGAAGACAGAGGGAGCCCCTGTGGTCCCCACAACCTGTCCCCATACACTGTGGCACCGGGATGCTCCTGCAGGATGGCAAGTGGCCGTTAAAGCATCGTCTTGGGAGGATGGCATTGGACCGCTCATTACCAAAACCCCCAAGGTCTGTATGGTATTTGCTACATTTAAGACTCTCTAAGGTGAGCATTGCCCAGCGCTCTCCGGCGTCTCGCAGCACCACGGCTGCCGTCCGGGGAACCTGCGCACCCACTCCCACCTCCACGAGGCTCCAAAGGTGCAAAGAACTGTAAATAAAACAGTACAGTTTGTCTAAACAAGAATAAAATCCCCAACATGTAATTAGTTTATTGCGAATCACAATGGCTTCTGGCACTTTCTTTCGCAAGGCTGCAGTCTGGGGTGTCTGTGGGTGTCTCACATCAGCCAATACTCATTAAATAATCCTTTCCGCCCATGCTGCCCTGTTTGCTTTGTCTGCCTCGATGATGTTCCATGAGGGACCGATTTTGGAGATTAAAAAGCTTCTGCATCTTCTCATTACCCCTGCAATGTCCCCTCTGAGAAGGGATTTGAATTTCTGGTCCCTCACATGTAATCTTTGGCATGCCATATTTGCCACTTCTATTTATTTTCCATTTTAACACTTGTAAGACTGGAATGCTCCTTTTTATAGAGGCATTACAGTTATGGGTAAAAAGTCAACATCTGCCAGCTTTTTCAGTAGAGATGCTGTGGGGTTTTTTTTCCTTGCTACCTAGAAACCGTTGTATTAATAGAGAACTTATTGGAATGCTTTCCTGTGAAAAATGTAAAAATTCTGGTAAAAAGGCAGAAACATTTTTGCTAGAATCATTCACCTAAATAATGCAAAAAAAGGGACCTGAGGAAGGATAGGGTGGGGAAGGGTCAGACATTCATATTTTGGATTTCCAAGTTCCCTGTAAGAACATGTACACATTTCAAGAAAGGCAGGCACTTTCTGCCAAAAAAAAAAAATCCATTGAAAGCATGGTTTTCTTTAAAAAAAAAAAAAAATTTCAACAGGACAGTTTCAATGAGCCTTATCATGAAGTTTGACAGTAGATGTTGACCTTGTGATGGGTCTCTGCTACGAGAAAAGAGGTTATTTACAACCAGAATAGCTGTTGTTATTTTTCATTCTACTAAGTAAATTGTAGTAAAATTACTCACCTGATACTATTGTTGTGTGGAGCTCAGTGGAAAGCTAATTCCTTCCAGGTTTTTTTTGAAACCTCAGCCTCATTCTTTAATGGTTTCCTCATCGATAGATTAAAAAAAAAAAAAAACCAGTTGGATCAACATATGTGTGATGAACCTAAAACAGTCTCTAGAGATTTATCTATTGAATTTCCTAGGCATATATTTACTGGATCCATCACAACATAGCACATTACTTATTTGTTAATTGAATTGAATAATTATTCAATTGAATCTCATATGAGAGGAAAATTTTTTCTCCATTAGCAGAGCTAAAAGCACATGGAAAACCTGTAGGTGTCTTCCAGACCTTCTCTGTGTAGATCATTCAGAAAATAGTGTCTTTTTAATAGTAGTGGCAGTAACCATCTAATAACCTGAATTAGGAAGGCTCTAGCAATTGGCAAGCGTTCTCTTTTTCTCGGTGTTAAATATTTTGTCAAGGCTTTTCACAACTCTGGCTGCTGCAATTTCTCATCTTTCTCCAAAAGCCGTTTTTCTTTCGAGCCGACGAGACTTGAGCTCTCCTGGGCAAAACCTCCTGTTTTTCCTGAACAGCCCTCGAGAGCAGCGTTGTGCCAGCGCAGCACCAGCCCGGTGCCCTGAGCTTTGGTGGGTACAGCCTGGCATCGCCCTTGCACGTACCCGGGAAGGGGAAACTAAAGCAGGAGCTCAGGAGCTGGAAGCACGTGGTTTTGCTCACTCCACCATGGGGATGGGTCTCTGCTGTCCTCTGGGTTCTCAGATAACCCCTAGCTATTCCTGCACTTCCCAAACTGATGACAAGTCGTCAGCCCCTGGGATAAGGGAAGCATTTGGCTGGGTTCCTCCCAGCCTCGGCACACCCCATCCACCATGGCAGGGATGCTGGTGGCACCGGTGCTGCCCACCTCGGCATGAGGACCACTGAAGGACTGCAAAGTCGCACCAGGCTATCCAGAACCTTGCTAATCTCTTCCACGTTCTTCTAATCATCCTTCTGAGAAGAGTTTCACGGTGGGTGAACAGAGAAGGTTGCGTTGGTTTGCGATCTTATTTTTTCAAGATGTTTCTGACTTATTTTTTGACAATTTCAAGTACAAGGGGTTTGAGGTTTTTCTTTTGCATTGCTTTTGATTTGGTTCATATTTGCCGTAGATCAGCTGCTCTACCAAAAGCCCTCTTAGGAAATTGTCTGCATTTACAGTTTACTGCTAAATGTCTATTGTAGAGCTGTTTGCCCCCCCCAAAAAAAATCCACACTGCCTTGGGAGAAGCATTTAAACATAACCTGCAAGTGTTACCAGCTAGATGTACTTAATCATCGTGTTGAGTGTAGAAAGTTCAGCTTAAACTGTACCAAGTTCAAATAATTTTATACATGGCATTAATAGGATGTAAAGCCTTACTGGTCCTACCAGCTTTTCCTCCAGAGCTTTGTGTTACATCAGGGTCACCACTGGGTCTCTTTGGAAAAAGAAACGGGAAAGGGGAAACCCTTGTGACCTTATGATGATTAAACATACTGTCCTTATCACAAAGGGTTTATGGTTTTGCCATGGAATAGGTGTTTGCTGAATAAGTAAGTGTGCTGTGACCTGGCCTTGAGCAGACAGGCAGCATTTGAGGTGTGAAGAGAGATAAAAATCAATAAATACACCATTTGCCATTTACTCAGCCCAAACAAAATACTTTATCCAGACACTGGTGTAGCTTTAAAAAGTCATAGCACAAATTACAGTTCCACTGCAAGGTGTATGGCAAGGTTTTATGGCATTCTGCTGGCCATATTTACAGCTCATTTAAAACACAATGTCAGGGTGTTTTGTTATTATTGCTACTGCTTTTCTTCCTCTCCTTCTCACTGCTGCTATCACATAATAGTTTGTGGAAAGGGGTTTCTGCCACTCCGCGTACACTGTTGCTAAATGGGAAGAAGGGCATGGACTCTTCCAGCATCTCGTCCACCTCAATCAGCTCGTGAATTGGGAGTGGGTTTGAAGTTCTGCTCTTCTTGTTGAGACAATGGCAAATCTTCCCCTTGGGTTTCCCTGTTTCTCACCTGCCCTTTCCCCCTCACTTGTTGGTGTCTCTATCTGAAAAACAAATTGCATTGACTGTAGAGAAGAGCAATGAAATGAGAAATCCTTGACAGAGACAGGCTTAAAGCCTCTCAGTTTAGATAATCTCAGTCCAGTGGAGTTAGGAGTCTCACAGTAAAGCTTTGATTATCTGGTTCAATATCCATCTCTTGGGTGCGATTCTATGGAAAAACAGCTCTTTAGACCCGTAAGTGTCACAAGCATCTGATCAAGAGCATGGTTTTGGTAACTCGTGCTCAGCACCAGAGACTGCAGTTCCAGCTATTGCAGCAGGCTGATCGAAAAGGATTTCCTGGTCTCTTGTGTAGAAATAAAAGAGCTGGAGCACAGGGAAGATCAGATAAACCTTGTTTTGGATGCTTGTTCTATCACTGACCTCTCAGAAGTAACGGCTAGCTTTAATTTTACCTTCTAATTTCCTTTCTTAGTAGACTGAGCATTTATAAAACTTTTCCAAGTGAGCTGCCAGGGTGTGCTCCGGAAAGACCATCTCTCTGGTGAATAATCAGCTGAAATTCGACTGAGGAAATCCTTTCACTGGGGAACAGCCTTCCTACTCGAATGCTGTATTATCAGCTCAAAATTATTCAGACAGATCTGAGGAATTTGCTTTAGGCAGCTTAGGAGATAAATTCAGTGCAGCAAGTTATCGTGATTGATTTAAGTATTTAAGACTTATCCTAAAAACCTGTTTCACTCAATCCACCTCCTAACACGTTCCCATTGAAGCCCTTCTTTTCAGGTTAAAATGCAATCTGAGTGCAGCAAGCAATTTCCCTTTCGCTGGCCAGGGGTAATTCTCTTCCATCCTCTGGGTGCGCGGGTGATGCAGTGTTTCAGCGGCAATAACCTTCCCGACAGATTGCCTCATTTTACACTTCATGTGACTTCAGCGAGCCTCGCCGTGCCGCTCTGCTACAGCACCTTCTCCCTTAGGTCTGCGAAGGAGCGCTTGTCTGAAACAGGAATTCTCTTTTTTTTTTTTTTTTTTAAAAGGACATTAAAGAGACTAATGTTTCTTTGTGGAGTGATTAGGAATTGGTGCTCAGGAGTCCTGGCAGTGATCAGCAAGATGCGCGCACGCGTGCGTGGGCTTGGAGAGAGCCCTCAGAAGTGCAATCCATCACGGTGACATCCGACTCCCTGTTTCATCTTTTAGTCTGTCTGAAGTTTGTGTACGGTTGTGTGGAGTAGCTGTGTGTGTGTTTGCTTGTATAGCATAAATAGCCTGTTGCTGGGCTGTTTACAGGTGCATAATTATTCCTTAGAACTGACTGATAATGGGTGGAATGAGAAAACCTCACAGGCTTTTTTTTTTTTTTCCTTCCCACCCCTCTGCCCTTGCACCATATTCCCCACTGTATTCCCAAAGAGAATTTGTATTTCCCTCTGGATGCTGCCCCGAGAACAAACGCAGCTCATTCCAGTAGTGCCTTGTGTGGATAAACCCGCGGTCAGCACATCTGTTTCTCCACCATCAAAAAGATAACGTGTTTTTTCACTGCACTTCAAGGAGGTCTCTTGTGCTAGAAACTCCCTGTAGCTTCTCATCAGGATACTGCCTCTCTAAATCCTTTGAAATGTGATGCAAAATCCAGGCTCTAGTCCTATTAACCCCTTGTTCCTTCTCCCACTCCCTTTTTAACACTTTAAATTCATGAGTAACCCCCACTCACAGTTGTAACTCGTACTCCAGTTAATCTTTAAGGTGGCATTTAACACTGCAATGAATTTCCCAGTTATTAGAGCATGGACAAGAGGTAGGACTTGAGAGTTGAAGTCGCATGACAGGTAACGGGCGCAGTGAACTTTAGATCTGTGAGATGTGTGCAATATTAGTTCATTCTGTAGCTGAATGTGAATGCTATTGATATTAAATATCTTACCAGGAGGGATGAGTATTTGAAGGACAAGCATTCATAATTTGCTTTGACATTTGACATGATCAAGCAAGTAAAGGAATAATATTCCGTTTCTCCATTGTCAAAAAGATAATGAGTTTCATAACTATTGGTATTATGGGAAAAATACAGCCTATGTACTGTAAAATGTACAAGAGCTGCTATATATTCTTCTATAAATTGTGTATATCGTGTTCTTTTGATGGCCCTATTCAAACACAGCATGCCTATCCTTTTTAATTTTCTGGTTTGCTGTGCAAGTCTCTAGCAAAAGAGAATTTTTTTTAAAATGAAAAAATGTTTTCTTCGAATTATTTATAGAAAGAGCAGTGCTATCATCGAGTCTGTCTCATCATATCATTCTTGGGGATCAATTTCTAGGCTCAGATGACAAACCATAGCAGCTACTTTTCCAATAGCAGCATCTGGCTTCCTGGCAAACTCAAAATGCAGTTATCTGGAAAGCTTCAGAGTTGCTTCTGAGCACATTTTATTTATTAGAAAGCAGTTGTGTTGCTTTGCTTCCCATGACTAAGCCAAAGAATATTTAATATATTAAAAGGAATAATAGAATCGAGGCCAAGCTGTTGTCCCTCAAGTGGCAAGAAATGACAATATTTTTCCTTTAAGATGACCGTTTCTTCAGCTCTGAAGGACAGTCTGAAACCATTCATGCTGGCTTCAGATGATCTTTTACAGGACTAAAAAAGAAATTCAGCCTTATAACTCCTCAAACAAAATTCAAGTTCACCTTTCTCTAGGCTCATCTCTCTGAAATGTGATGGTGACTTCTCTGCCAACCTTCCCTTGCTGGAGGAAGCGGACCCTCCGCACAGGGGGGTCCTCAGAGGCAAAAGACCTATGTCCTTGCAATATATGATGAATGATAATAGAAGGAATAGGTGGGTCGGTGGATCAGGTAATGTACCAGCCCTCAGAAGAAGTGAATTCAGCCTTTGTTTTGCCACAGAATTCATGAGCTTGGCAAGTCATTTGGATCCAGCTCTGCAAAAGTCTCCTAATGTAGTTCAGTAGGTATCACACTAACCTGCAAGATCTGATCCAAGGTATATGCAAATATAGTTCCATGAACAACTTTAATATTACTCCTTAGCTGTACCTGTGACACAACTGATACCTTCTGCCACATCCTGTATTCTTGCAAGGTTCTTTGCTTGGGCTGGAGATCTTTGCACTTGCGTAGCTCTGCTGCTGATCTGGTGAGTTGAATCGAATCCCACCACTGCCCTGTGTATAAAAGGAGATTATCTGACACTGTACACAATGTATGAAACATTTCTCCAGTTCTTCATACGTACCATAATCTGAAGGAAATGATTAAGGATTTTTTTTTCCTAATGTCAGCATTGAATTAGATAGGAAAGATATCAAGACCCATAGGAGATGACAACAGTCAATTATATAGATGTCCTTATAGCTTTAGGACATTCCTAGATGCTAAAATTCATTCTCACAAGCATAGAGCTAAAAGCTAAGAAAGGACAAGGGAGGATGAAATATCTGTTCCAGGCTTTGATGACGGTTAGTCTAGATCTACATCAAAAGCTCTATTTAACTGCAGTGATTGTTTTCATTCTGAGAAAGAACTCTCTTGAGTTTTTCTTGAGCAATTTCCAAAAGTTTCTTTTAGTGAAATTCTAGTATTATTTTTCTAGATGATAGATTAAAAACAAAAAGAGCCCAATCTATTAAAGTCAATGTGTTTGACACTTTGCAGCAGAAGCAGTAATGCTAAATGGTAACATCTTGCAGTTTCCTTCTGATACCAGTGGTGTCTCTGGGGCAGGATTTTATTAGTGACAGCTCTCACTGAATTCAGTTAAAGCCAAAGTTTCATCTCCAAAGTAACTGTTATTCAGTTCAGAAATAAAATGATCAGGCGCAGGATTTCATTTAAAGCTTTGACCATCAACATCAAGGAATCAAAACAATGCTGTTTCAAGTTCCTGTTTCGCCAGTGTAAAAAATATTTCTGGGTTTGGACACTCGCCCTTGCACAGTGTCGTCTGGGGGGGCTAAATTACAGGGAGAAGCTGCAGGGCTTTCTCTGCTCATTGTTGTGAGCTTCTGTCTCTGGTCTGAGCTTGGAACAATTGGGTCCTAATTCTGATTGAGGACGGAGGATGCTACTGCAGTGCAAAACACCCTGCCAAGCTGCTTCACTGCTACATTCAATGGCAGTATTATAAGGCTGTATTACAAGCAAAGTCTGCAAATCAAAGGTTACGTGATGGGCAACCTTTGCTACATACAGCGGGTCAGATAGCTTTCGCATTTAAGAAAAGACTACACGCTTTTTTGCTATTGAGGAGCATAAGCACTTTTGCCTTCCTTCCGCCACAAATGGAGATTATTCAATGGTTGGATTTAATGAATTCAAAATCCTTAGAAAATCACTAGAGCCAGACATCAATGTAAAATACTCCACCAGCTTTCAGTAGTGGAATATAATATTAGCTCTCCCACAATCTACTTCATGCATTTCAAAAGAATGGAGAACATTTTTAAACTAAAGAAGATAGCTTGGGCAGAAAATGATTGTCTGCCTTGGATGCTTCTCTGTAACCCTTTAGGAGCCTGAGTTATTTCTCACAGGGCAGTAGAAACAGAAACAGACATTTTCTTTGCAAAAGGCAGGGGGAGGAAGAGGAGCAAGAGATTTTACTAATAAATTCCGTTAATGTACTGTTACCTTGCACAATCAATAGGACTGCGCGGAAGGGTTGCCGCAGGGCCGTGGCTCCCAGCCCATGGAAAACCCTGCGGTTGCGTGTCTCCTTTCTGCTGGCGGAGGCTGCTGAGAACCCACCAGACCAACCGCCGTTCATCCCGTCTCTTGTTGCACGTCTGGACCGGGAGCACTTGAGGAGGATATTTCTGTGCTGAGTGGGAACCCTGCCCTGGTTACAGCCCACCCAGCCCTTCCCCTGCCCCTTGCTATGGAGAGCCAGCCATAAGCAGCTCTCAGGCAATACAGTAATACAAATAAATAATATTAATTAAGGCTTGATAGGTTTAAAAAGCTATGGAAATAGCTCCTCTCCTGCTGTTTCAGTATCTCATTTTCCCACTCTGTCCAAGCCCCCAAAGCCCAGAGGTACAAACATATATTTTAAATAAGAAGTTTGTTGAACCTCATTAAACTTAAATGCTCGATCCAGTTTTTCTGAACGAGGCTTCGCTCTGCTTTTGAGTTTACCTGACTTCATTCTTCCATCCCTAATGGAGACATTCATTTAGAAGGTGATTTTGCAAAGGCACTGATAGACCTCCAAACTACAACTGCAAAGAAAAGCATAATTTACATGCTTAAACCAAGCATCTAACTGTGGAGCTCTTCCATGTTTATAGGCTTCAGTCTGAGCAATTTGCGAGGTCTGTGTGAAATGAAGACCAGCTTTTAATTTGTATTTGCTTTTTGCCTTCCCAGTTTTTATGAAAAGGACGAGCAGCTGAAAGCGTCTCTGCGGTGGTATGCTGAGCAGTGGAGGCACACAAGCACCTGCAGCCATCCACGCACTGCTCGGGAAGAGCGCTGTATTTCTCGAGGTTTGTAGCTCTTGTCCTCCCACTCCCTAATTCATATACATAAAACTGGTGTGCTGCCACGTTCCCTCCACACAAATGCATTAGCTGATCAGGAAGGCTTCCCATTCATCTGGCTTGTCACTTGGATGAGGTGGAGGCAGGACCGACTTGTCAGCTCGCAGTGATGAGAGTCAGGGGTGGAAGGCAAGATTACACGATAAAAAATGGTGTCGATATTTTTCCCCTTGGTTTTCCAAAGGAAAATATTTTCAGGTGCTGGATTCTCTCCATCCCCTTCCAAACAGGAGAAAACCAGCAACCCAAACACTTGCCTACAACCTCCTTGCGTAACTAATTGCAGAGTGAGGCTGCAGGAGGAAACCATGGCCAACCCCCCGCGTTCGCTCTGCCGGAGCTCCCCAACCTGTGGGCCCTCTCCTTGGGGCTGCCACACTTTTTCCCCGCTGCGTTTGGCACCATCCCCGGGGTGATTTCCAGGGCAGCCTGTGCAGCAGCAGCAGGTGTGCCTGACCCACCCCCGAGGTAGCCGTGAGGGTGCAGAGCTCTGCACCCGTCGGGTGGGCCACACCTTCCTGATCTCCAGCCAAATTCTGGCCGGGCTCTGGCGCGTTGCGGGGTCGGGAGCGGGACCCGCACACGCTCACACCTTCACCCCCCGTGAAGCTGCCACTTCAGACGTGGCATCGCGCTCCTGTCGCCGGCGGAGCCCCCCGAGAGCCAGCGAACGAAGCGATGCTGGAGCCCCGCTTCGGGGCCGGGGCCGCGGGCCGGGCTCTCCCGGGCGGGGCAGCAGCCCCTCGGGGGCCGGGCGGCTCTGCCCGGGGGTCCGCCGCCGGGCGGCCCCTCCCTGCCTCCTGCCCTGCCTGCCTCCCTGCCTCCTTCTTCCCTCCCTGCCTGCCTCCCTGCCTCCTGCCTTCCCTGCCTCCTGCCTTCCCTGCCTCCTGCCCTCCCTGCCTGTCTCCCTGCCTCCCTGCCTGCCGCCCTGCCTCCTGCCCTCCCTGCCTCCTGCCCTCCCTGCCTGCCTCCCTGCCTGCCTCCTCCTTGCCTCCCTGCCTGCCTCCTCCTTGCCTCCCTCCCTGCCTCCCGCGGCCGGCGCCGCAGCCCGGCCCCGCGGCGGCGGCGGGCGGCTCCCCCCGCCCCCCGCCGCGCCCCCGCCGCCGCCTCCGCCCCCCGCCCCGTGACTCGGCTGCCTCCCGCGGGCGGCGGCGGCGGCGGCTGCCGGGCGGTGTCGTGCGGCCCCCCGCGCCCGTGCGGGGACTATGAAGCACCATGGTGTGGTGTGACCGTGGCGTCCAGATGCTGCTGACCACGGTGGGCGCCTTCGCCGCCTTCAGCCTCATGGCCATCGCCATCGGCACCGACTACTGGCTCTACTCCAGCGCCCACATCTGCAACGGCACCAACATCACGGCGGACGAGGCGCAGGGGCCGCCGCGGCGGGCGCGGGGCGATCTCACGCACTCGGGGCTCTGGAGGATCTGCTGCCTCGAAGGTACCGGGGGCCGCGCCGCGCCGGGCGGGGGGAAGCAACTTCCCGGGGGGACCGGCTGCGCGCCCGGAGGCGCCGGGCTGAGCCCAGCCGGAGCCGGAGCCGGAGCCGCGCCGCTGCCTCGGACACGGCCGAGGAGGAGGATGGCGTTACCGTGGCAACCGGCATCTCCGAGATTGCCATGGGAACCGGGCGGCGGGATGCGGAGCTCTGCCCGGGGGAGCTCTGCCCAGGGGGGCCACCTCGCTCCGCGGCCCCCCCCGAGGCTGGGGGCCCCGGGGCTTCAGGGCTTTGGGGGGCTCCTGGCGGGTTCGGGGCTTTGTGGGGCGCATCCGAGCCCTCCAGGCTGGGGCCTGGGGACCCCCGGGGCTGTGGCCGCAGGGGCTTTGGGGCTCAGCCTCAGCGCTCGGGCAGGACAGCAGCAACCCAAGTTCCTCCCCATCTACCCTCACACAGACACCGGGAGCCTGGTTGAAGATGTTGTTGCTACTGTGCAAGTGCTTCACTGTGGACTCGGGGTTACTTAATACAGCTCAAGGGTCAGGCTGAATAATATTAACAAATAAAAAGCTACGTGTTTGAGTGGCTGGGATGGGTAGCAGGACACCCCCTTTCCCGCAGAGGCCAAACATGTGGCTCCCTCTCTGAAAATGGAGTTGTAGAGAAGGCGCGGCGGGTAACTACCAGGACAAAGAAACACATGGGTGTTTAGAGGATTTGGCATAGCAGATCGGAAAGCCCAGATGGGAAACAACATCTGTCAGCCGAGCGCGTGGAGCTCTGACCGTGGGAAATCAGCACATCCCCAGGAGAGGGACACACGCTGCGGGCAGGCGCTGGCAGCGGGGGCCAGGGCCGCGGTGGCTCTGAACCCCCTCACCTGCCGGGTCCATTCCCACCGCGCGAACAGCCAACAGAGCCTCAGTGATGCTGGATAAAAGGGAGAGCGTAGAGGAACACTGTTGACTTTTGCTGAGCTGCTCTGTGGCTCGTGGGGGTGGGGGTACGCCGGGGTCTTTCTCCCCACAGTAATGCGCTTGGGATATCGGCTGCAGTGCACCTGATTCCATCAGCACAGCTTAACACACGTGAACTTTACAAACCTGGTTTCCTGGTTTATTCTAACTGACAGACAGCTCAGCCCAGACGAGCCCAGCTATAGTTCAGAGTCTAGCAGCTGTATTCGGAGGGTTTTTTCTCCCCAGAAAAGGCGGTGGCATGGTAGAAGCACCTCATCCTCACGTCTGTTCTCATCTTCTCCTTTTGCTAACAATTCAAGGCTGCAGTGTAAAATCATTTTTCTCTTAAAGTATCAGATTTGCTACCTAGTCATAGTATACGCACAAAGAATAGCTGTAGGACAAGAAAATATTTTTAGACAATAAAGAGAGAAAGAATTACTGAAATGTGAAGGTTTACGGGTAGTAATAATAATGCTTGGCTTTATAACTCCTAAAGGAAATCTAACTCTCGGTATGGGCTTTTATGACACCTGGAAAATGAGGGCTTGCATCTGAGAGCTCCTGAGTTTGCCTGAGAGATGCTGAGCATCCTCCACTTGAACCGAATCTTGTGATCTTTGCTGAGCTTTTTCTAGTGTCTTCAGTCTCCGTTTTCTGTGGAAAATAAGTTTGTTTGCATCTTGCGGGAGTTGCTAGCATGCTCTGCTAGACTGGGCCTGCCGTCTCCGGGAGAAATCCCTGAGTTTCCCGAAGTCAGGATTTCTGCATGGTCTTCCAGGAATCTCATTCTTAGAAATGAAGTGCAGCTTTGACTGAAACTGGTGGAATTTTTCCCTTGATTTAAACTCAGCTTAAGTAAGAACTTTGCTAAAAAAAAGAAGTCAGTGAAGTCGTGAGAGATGGGCAGCGTTGCAGACAGTGCCCAGGAATGCTGGCTGAGCGCCGGTCTCATTGCATCACTGGGGCAGCGCCTGTGCCTTCCTGAGCACATTTTATTTGCAAGGGTGTTTGCTGAAAAATTGCACCCAGCAGTTGTGTACAAGTGAACCTTGAATCCTCATCAATTCAGGGGACAAAAAAAGCATTTCATGTGACCCATCTACCCAAACGGCAATTGAGCTTTTCTGCTCAAAATTCAAACGCTCATAATCAAATTACAAAGTTACAAAATTTAAAGTTGTCAAATATGTGCTAAGAATGGACAGTTTGAGAAAACTGTCATCTGTTCACAGATAGGAGGAACAGAGACTACATTCTCTCCTACATTTTCCGTATGTTCTGTCTTTGTAAGATAAAATCTATAGATACATTAAATTATTCATGTTTTAAACCATATCGTGGGACTTTGATTTCGACATGGAAAGGTTCCTTTGTTTCATAAAATAATAAAACCATTTCTAGAAGCTGATTTAAAACAACACCCCTTGATTGTTTCAGAGCATCACTCATTTGGTGTGGATGGGTCTTTTAGTAAAATCAACATAATAGTTGCAACTCTGAGGAGATACCCAGCAAGAAAATAATTTCAGTTATAGATTTTTATATGTGATTAAATGGTCTGGCTTCAAACCTATTTTTAAACCTCTTTTTGTGTTTTGGAGTAATAATTATAAAAACCTACTTAATATACTTTAATGGTCTTAAGCACCATTTCACTCATCTCAAAAAGACAAATCTAAGACGCAGATGTGCAAAAGCTGAAAATTCCTTGAACAGCCTCTCAGATTGCTTTTGACATGAATAAAGCATTTTGCGGAGTAAATTTTGGGTCAACTGAAATTTCCATTAAAATGTTTCTCAACTGCTGGATTTTGAGCAGTCACCTGTTCAGTATCCCAAATTCCAAGATTTCAGACAAAATTGCTGAAACAGAATGGAAACGAATAACCTTCTAACCCAATGATTAGGTGTTCCTCAATGTTTTCCTGTTTTTCTTCTTCAGGACAACATTTTACAACAAATTAACATCGTAATGATAACTGGAGTGATGCAGTTTAGGGATCCAGCATATTATCTTTGTTTGGAGCTGCAGTTGTCTTGGGGATGAAATCATGTTTCAGTACTAGTAGTCAATACTACTATGGAGCTTAGTCACTCAAGTAGCGTTAATGATACATCAATCAAACTCTTGCCTGTATAATCCCAATTTCGTTCTTTTAGCGTGTTTGTCAAAGGTGGAGGTAGGAGGCTCATTGAGTGGATTTTAAACAATAGCAGTATTTCTGCATGGATTTTTAAAACTTCTATCCAAGGTAATTGCCGTAGGTAGGAAACTGTTTAAAATAGTTCTTGGTATGAATGTGTGCATAGCAGAAGTGGATGTTATTTGACTGAGCCTCTGCAGTACAATGGCCCACAGGCTCCCTGGCAAAGCTGGTTTTTGGTTTTCCAGGGCCATGGCATCTACAATAACTGCAGTTTTGACAGCTAAAGTTAAGGTATCACTGGAGTAAGAAGTTTCTGATGAAGCCCCCATGCAGCCATTCTGGCCACACCTGAAATCTGCACCCCAACCCACAAATTAATAAGAAGAGCAAATCAGCCCCATTTCAAGGGACTGTTGTTATGTCCCATGTCCACACTCGAGCTACAGTAGCTGTCACAAGCTGTGGGTCTCTGTCAAGATGGTGAAGACCAGAGTCTTGCAAACACAGCAAATAATCCTTTCGTGGTCAAGCTAATCTGAGAAAGAGAGATTAAACCACCGTAATTTTCCAGCAGCCCCTGTTCCTATGGTAAATGTGCAGCACAACTATGTAAGCCTTGCACAGTCTTAGTCACAAGGAGGATCTGCTATTAAAATATTTGCCTAGAAGAAAAAAAAAGATATTTTAAAAACACCACTTTATCCACTGAAACTGCTTATCTTGGTGAACAATCATGCTGAAGTTAATAGGACGGCTCACAATAGAGAGCTCTACAGGCCCTGTGACATCAAGATACGAAATCAAGTAATGTACTTGTAATTTAAATTTATTCAAAGAGTATTTTATTAAACACTTCAGCATATGAATGTTTTTGAACCCATTGTGTCTACTGCTTTCAGTATTCCCTGTTTGCCATTTACTTTTCAAGTGATGCAATTGGTTATTTAATTCAGGTGGAACCATGTGTCCTTCCTGACTGGGTGGCTGGAACATTTCTAATCGGGAGGAAGGATCGAGTAAATCATTTATGACTCAAAAACTTGCACAAATGCACATTTGCACAATTATTTGCAAGTCTTCCGGCTTGGATGAGTGCACACAAACATGGGAACTGCAGCACGCCTATGCGCTGCTTCCATGGATACTCTTGAAAACAAAATTAAAATGCTTGTACAAGTGTTTGAGGCAAGCAAATAAAGGAAGGCTGCCATCCATCAATACTGCAAATTCATGGCTCATCCAAAAAGAATGAATATTCTTTAGTATTCTCAAAGCAATGCTATGAAGTCCTAGCACACCACTATTTGTAATAAACTAAATACAATGCACACTTTATATTCAAATGCTATTGCCAAAGTTTTATTTGTCAAAGAGCAAATGTTACATCACTTTAATGTCCAACGTGACCTGCCTTGGAGGTTATATCCACAGGCACGTTAAGAGATGGTTGGTCTTCTCAGTTTTTACAGGCATGTGAGCCTATATCCACACTATGAAAGAAGGTAGCTGCAAATGGAGAATACACAAATGGGTGTCTCTGCTATGAAAAACTCACTCTGTGCATGCTATTTCTTGGACAATATATACGTATTTTGTACATGCCTTATAGGTCCTGAAGAGTGAACTTTCATCCACACATCTTTCAAAACGAATGTAAACACATTAGAGGAGGACTTTTCTGAGATTCAGCCCATGTTTTCTTTCTTTCTTTCCATACATCCTGCTCATACCATCTCTGTTTCCTTGGTAAAACACGTGCTGTTGAGAAAGTGCCTGTGCTGCACTCATTGTGTTTAAAAGCAATTCTCAGAGCTCCAACGTCATCTTTGCAACAGTGTTTGAAGCAGTGCAGTTTTGTCAGCAATTGATGGAGTGATTTTTGACAGCCTTTTTAGGTTAATTTTTTTCAAGAGCATTCCATTTGCTAGAGAGAGTTTTTGAATTTGGAGCAATTTTTACAGATGCAGAGTTCAATCTCTTCGTAATATTGTCCATAGTTTAACGTATTTTAAAATACTGAGAAATTTTGTGCTGGAGGAACTGTCAGCAGAAGATGGGTTAAGGCATTATGTATTCTCTTCTCAAATAAAAAAAGCAGGGGTCTCCTAAGTACACCTCTCTGAACATTTGTAACAGAAGTTCTCAAATGACCGTATTGATGTAACAGAACAGCCATTCTTCCTGAGACACTCTGTGAAACAGGGATCTGAAGCTAATTGACTGAATATATGTCACTTTAATGAATTAATTTGCGTTCTTGAACTCGATCTACTATATAGCCAGTAGGGAGCTATCAGGCTACACGAGGGTTTTGGTTTTTTCTCCATGGCTCTCAGCATGTCAGATATCCCAATGCAAAGCTTAGAACCCAAAGACTTTCTGTGCATTAGAGAGACTCCCCGAAGGCTGTAAACCAATGAAAGCACATTTGTAATCCAGCTGTACAGCTTCTTCATCTGTACAAGATGTAATGTGGATAATATTAATCTTACCTAGGTTTCAGAATTGTTATGTGAAAAGAGTCAAGGATGCATTGGTTTATATAAATAGGAAACCTGTGGCTGTGTTGTGCTATAGTTGCTTTTTTATTCTGCATATAATTATACTGCATATTGTAGGTGGTTGACAGATGGCATTTGTGGTAGTATCTGTCAGAGCCATAGTAAGTCATTTTGGGGTTCTCAGGGACCTTTGCAGTGTAATCTTTGGGCTTCTTCCAGCTGCCATTACTTTTAACTGACCTTCTGCCATGGGCTTTTATTACTGTTTTTAGATACTGGCAGGAGCTCGTAGCCGTTGCACCTCATCAGGGCTTGCCCTGCCTTCTGGCAGCTCTACTAACCCTCGCCAGTGTGAACTGGTAAAACAGGCAAATATAACAATGTATTTGTTTGTTCCTGTAAAATTTCAACACAGTAATTATTTTACCGGTGGATCCTGTCCCATTCGCTGGGTCACTCCGCGTTACTTCTGCCCAGATCGTGCTGTCCAAGCTGTAGTTTTGGTCGGAGTCTTGCCTGGTGCAAACCACATGAACCTCCTTAAGAAGCTGGGCGAGAAGGAGTGTGTATCTGATATCTCCGTTCTGTAGCCTTGCGTATCTTTACAGAAACAGAATTAAAAAAGAGAAAAAAATATTAGGAGGAGTGGCTAGTGCTTTCATCTCATTTTTAATTCTTTTGAGGCAGTGGGAGTACTTAGGTACTGAGTGTAACTCGAAGTCTGTTATTAATACCTCTCAGCACCCAGATATTTAGCTGGTGTCTGTGTGGTTTGTGTGTCAAAGAGCTGAGCAGTAATTTCTGCATCCCCAAACTGGAAATGGAGAGGGAGGAGGAGGAGGAGGATGGGCTTCTCGGTCTGGGCTTTGCTAGGTTTCCTGCCTGATTTGGGGCCAGTTACTTTATCTTTCTGCCCCTGACTAGGAGGGGTAACTGTGCTTCCTTCCCACCCACTTTCCTCTCGTACTAATAATAAAAGGGAAAAGAAGATGTGGAGAAACTGGGACATGGCAATAGGGCTGCCCAGCTCAGAGAAAGTGTATGAGCACTGCTTCAACTGGGTGTGAAGCATTTTGCTTGCAACTTATGTTTTATACGTGGAATATTTGGTGTTTAAGCATGTCTTCCTGAGGGACAGGATTAAATCTGATTCTCCACCTACGTAAATTTAAACTGCTTTCTAGGAAGGCGGTGGAATTATGCCAATATGAAACCAATATAAGAGAAGGGATCATAGATCTGTCCCTTCAATTGGACCTTTTCCTACTGGTCGCTCTTTTCTGAGCCAAGACTCATCTCAGGAAATAAATCATACTATTGAACTGAAAAACTGGTCCTGCTTCCAAACATTACTTTGTGCTTATCTTCATTTTAGATTTCTGTTTACTGGTATTTATTATGTCGCAGACTTATGGTTCAGCATCCAAATTCTTACTAACAGATGGCAAGGCAGGATGCACAGGAGTAGTAAAATAAACAGGATAAATGCACAACTGCCCATATGTCTGAGAGGCTGATACACATTTCTGACTTACGAACAAAAGGATGTTTTCAGTAGACAGCTCCAGTGCTGTGCAGGGCTTCTCGCTATTTTCTGCCTTGCCCTGAAGTCTCTCACTTCTTCAGCATATTTTGATCAGTTAAATTACAATATATTTTGTCCTCTCTCTTCTATTCACAGATAGTTGTTTCCTTTAGTTATTTGTCTCCACTCCCAAGGTACATCAGTTCATTTTATCTTCAAAATTTTAGAGTGGAAGGTGGCTCTTTCCTGGGCTTCGGCTCGTATTTTTTCTTTCAGAGTGGTTGTTTTGGCTATTTTGAGGGGCACACAGAGGTGCTGGCGACCACAGCGATGTTTGAGATGGTGACTTTCTCTCTATTGGGATTTATTATAATATTAATGATATGTGGCCTCTCTAATCTCTCAAAATAGCAAGCCCCAGGGCAAGCTGCCTGCAGGATGGATGGCCCAGCCTAGACAGACTTTAGCTAGATTTCCCTTCAAATCTGGGGGCATTTTTGCCAGTTGTTGCATGCTGTGGGTCAATGCAGTGAAAGCGTTGAAGCAGCTCTTGATTTAGCCTGGCAGATAGTCCAGCCCCCCTTTCTCCTCCTTCTTTTGGCATCCTGTTGTCTGAACATCTTTGTTCTCATTCTCTTTTTGCCTCTCCTTGCTGAACTGTTATAACTTTCCTTCTGCTAAAAAGGTACCTTCTAAATTAGCTTTTCAATGACAGTGCAGGAGTCTTTCTTTTGAAAACTGGTAGCTACTGCCCCAGGTAGAAATTTAGGATTTTTAATTTCTCTTCTTAACTCTTGAGCATCTCTGTGCCCTCCTGCCAAGGAAAAATGTATAATCATATACTTGTCAAAAGGTACGAGGTTTGGGTTCTCTTTTCTCTACCTGTTTTCGTTTGTTTCCCATGTGTTTATCCAGGCTCCTGCTTACTGTACAAATAGCACTGTAAGTTCTTCTTCAATAGAATTGAGTCATTCTTTGTCAAATGTTGTATGTGAGGGAATGCTAGATTATAAACATGCAGTCCCGATACAGAGAGACAGATGAAGGGAGAGTGCATTATGGAATTACAGTATTTCCTGTGCAGATTACCAGACCCTGATACAAATTAACCTCTTTTATTGTTCTTTTTCAAGCATTCCGCCTTTTAATTGCTGTTTTGGAATTGTGCCACTTAGTTATGCCCTTTGAATGCTTCTCACTTAGCCAGTCCCGTTAGCTTGATAATGCCAAATATTTCAAAGATATTCAGAAGCGACAAGCATCTCCTGTTCAAGTGGGAGAGGTACCCTGTTCAGTGAGGAATTACCACCCTCCTTCAGCTGCCAGGTTTTTTTTCAGATTTAGTTAATAACCATTTTGAAGTCACTGCCAATTCTCTACTGAAGGATTCAGATCAGTTTTCTCCCATTTATATATTTTAAATAATGCAGTTTTGTGTAGAATATGGATGACTGAATATTTTTCTCCTGTCCAAATATATAGCACTCAATAATGTTAGGATTGTTATTGTGTCTTACTTGCATCTCAGAGGCAGTTTATCTATTGTTGCTGCTAGGCATTAAAAAGGAACCATGACATGTCGCAATTATGACTTGGAATAGGATCTTGCCAGAGGTACATTGCCTAAATATTATCAAATCTAAAATACAATTTATTGCACATACCTATCTTAGAGCTGTGCATACCTATCTCATGGCTCACTGAATATCAGTGATGGCTGTTAGCAAGCCACTGGATGATTTTGTTGTAAGAATTTCCATGCTGTTGTTTTTTTTTTAAAGCTCAGCCCCCAGCATCCAGCTGCCCACAAGCGAATGAAATAGCAAACTCTTAAGGCTGGAAGACCACGTGGCTATTTAGACTGAGTTTTCAAAGGTAGCCAGATGTGAAAGTTAGTAATATTCCTCTGTATATGACTCATTAATAGCAATAGTGGGCTTTAATCATCTTAGTCCAGTGGAGCTTCTAGACTCAGGTAAACCATAGCAATGCTCCTTTACATACTTGCATACATTTTAGTGCAAAATTGGATGAAGTTGGTTTCTTTGTGTGTTGGTTGCTTTTTAGCAAACTGATAAAACAGCAAGTTGCATGGTGTCCCATCACATTTTTGTCCACGTGGATCATGAACAAGGTCGAAGCCCTCACATTCACTGAACAGAGCTGTTACTTGAGCCAGTGGACTAAATAGCCCAAAATACATTGTTATTCTCCAGATATGCCTCTGCTGATGGTGGGTAGGTTATTTGTTGGCAATTGTGAACTGCCAAAGCTTCAGGACCTTGGTTTCTAGTGCAGGGTGCAGAGGGAGAGCCCCAGACTCTTCATATATTTCCTCCCAAATTTAACCTCCCCCGGTCCCACCCTGCCACCTGACATACACCCGGCTGACAGCGGTTTATTCTGTACAATTAGAGCTCGGCAACATTAATGATTCCAATTGGGTTTTATTAGGGGAACTGTTGGAAAACATCAGTATCAAGCAGAGCTATCCTAGACATGATAAAATATCGATTAATAAATCAGGGAGCTAAGTAACAGTTTGGAAATGGCTTCTTAAAACTAAAGTTTCTAATCCCAATCAGTTGGGTGCTTATTCTCATCCTCCTGCCAGCAGGCAGCAGAGCATCAGTTATTTGCCATTACAGCAGTTTTGGGTTCACCAGCGTGCTCTTTGCAGACAGACCAACCTCTTCCAGACGGACCGGTAGGACGCAGACAGCCCCGATCCAAAAGCCCCTCTACATTTATGCACGTGCTGAACCCAAGCCAACAAACCTGGCAAAGGCTGAGTTTCTTGGCTCAGGCTTTGTGCTGCTTGGATCTGCCCCCCCTGCATTTGGATCAGAGCTGGTCCACGTCCCCCCAGCTCTGCCCGCTGCGAAAACACATTTTTGTCTGTCGACAAAAGATCCTCCGAGATGATGAGTAATCTTCTCAAAGAATGTGGCTTATGAACTCTAACCATATTTCCAGTAAAGGTTTATGTCTTTGAAGCTTACGTTGCATCGAGAGTCAACAGGATTTTGGTTTTTTAAGTCACTTAGGTGTTTCCAAAAATATTTATCCAAGACTATGCCGCTATCTGCTAATCATGAGATTAAACATCCTGTGGTTCTCCTCAGTAGACTGAAGGTTTGCTTCAGAGGTTGGTAAATGTTTCTCCTTTGCTTTGCACATTTTGCTATACTCTTGTCTTTGTCTTTAGTGCTGGCAAATGCAGATGGTTTTGGAGATGCTTTGGGATCCTTAAAGATGCAAGACCTGAAATAAAGCGCGTAGTATTTAGGAATGATGCTAGGGCTGTATTCACAGTGTCACGTCTAATTATAGCCATTTGAGCAATTCATTTGCAATGTCCCGCTACGGTAGTGCTTATTAAAATAGAATCCTCTTTATAGTTTGGTAGCAGATTAAGAGGGGAAAAAATAGCTATCCCATTCCATCCGATGTCTTTGAAAGAGGTTTACTCTCATAACTTGCTTTCTAGGGATATTCCCCTTGTTTTCACTTGTAATCCTGGTCTGATTTTTAATGACTGACTTTGTGTCTCTCGGTAGCCAATTCCCAGTCACCTTTTCCTAATTTTATTTTAATTTATGTATATAAATGGCAGCGTTCTAGCTGGAGACAGTCTTTGGACACAGCAGCAAAACCCCATAGAGAAGGAAAAACAGGCCAGAAATTTTCCACCTGAATTCTAAGACTTACGCAGGGCTTCGGCCGCACAAAGAGCCAACACGCTTGACTTTGCAGCATCAGAGGAGCGCTCAGACACAGAAGCTGGATGAAGGGCAAGTGGTTCAGGATCAGGGCCAGACCTGGTCTGCCAGGACCTCGCCGTTGGCATCTCCAGGCGACAGCGCTGAATGCAGCTACTCCCACAGGTTATCCCTTTTTCTGGCATGCCTGCTCTGCCCCGGGAGGGCTGAGCAAGTGGTTGCAGCTGGCCAGAATATGGGTACGCAGTTCCTAATGCTGATTTTATAGCATTAATGTGCACCTGTTTTGGTGGCCAACTGGCACCATGTTCAGCCTAAAACGTGTGTGTAAGCCTGGTATTAAAAGAGGCATAAGAATTAGCGTGTATCAAACATGTCATTAGACACGTGCCTGGTAGACATAATGTAGGATAATGAATATGATCACAAGAATAAATTAATAACTGAAAATATTTTTTATACGTATGCACACTTAAAACAGGATAAGAACTAAGTGACACTTGTGTCACCAGTTTATAATTAAAATGCAGTGCTTGAATGAAAATGTAAGCTTCAATTAGCCAGCACGACCCTGCTTCCGGCTTTACTTCCCACTGAAAAGCAACGATAACAAGCTCACATTTATTATCAGAGTTTTTCCTGGAGCTGTGCACTGAAACATGCTCACATCTGAGCCCTTTCACTGAAGACATTTTTTCGCTTCAGCAGTTTGGCATGCCATACAAAGGCTCTCTGATTTTTAGTGATGTTCACCTCCTCTTACATAAAAATGTTTTCTGTGCATATTATTTGGTTTTAGTTAAAGTCCAGGTGCACGGGTTACTGAAGAACCAAAAGGATGGCTCATCACATAGCACAATGGGTAATTATTGCTGAGCTTCACTGTATTGCACAGACAAATCCTTTCTTGGAGCTCAGCATTGTAGCTGTGAGAGAGAGAAAATACCTACGATCTAGTCCAAAGTCCTACGAGGGTAAGAATAGATCCTCTGGTGTCTGCTTTGCCTATTTATTTTTTAACTATCTCAAGGGATAGAGCATCACAATTTTGTTTAGAGATACTATTTTGCATTTTAATTTCACCACTGGGAAGTTAATACATATGTAAATTATGAGGTCTCATGTGTTCCCATTTTCATCCCAAGAGTCTTTCTAGTTAGGCTTTTTGTAAAATGGTTCAATAATTCTCTGGGTTTGGCCTCCGTTTAAGCCAAGATTTATCTTGATTTATGCACGATCCAGGCAAAGTTCAGTGCTGCATAGCCTAAGAATTGAGCTTCTGATTTCTGCAAGACAGGGCAGGGTCTGTGGCTAGACAGCTGAGCTGCCTCTGTAGGCAGAAAGAAAACCCAGGTGCCTCAAAAGAGCAATTCTGGAAATGCGTGTGCTGGGTGGGGACCTGCCTATGTCAACTTGCAGGAAGGTTAATGCTGTGCCACATCTTGGCTCCTGCCCCTCTATGCAATTTGGGTACCTGGCTCAGCGCTCCAGCGAGGGGCCATGCCATCCACTTGAGATCCAGATCCTTGAGGTGCCTTTTGAGAGCTACTGACAGCAATGGTATCTTCACAGACACTAATCATGCCAATACCAAAAAAATAGGAACCTTTTAGTCTAGGACTTATTCAGCCTGAAGATGTCTTTCATGTCTTGAGGACATGCAGTAGGTGCTCAGTTGGGCATTATTGCACCCTTCAAATTGGTCCATGTGCAGACAAGGCTACAGAAATCAGAGTCCAAAATAAGGAGGCTAGGGAATGCCCTTCTCAACCAGTGCTTAGGACAGCTGGTGAAAGGGATACAAACCCTAACCAGCCCCAAAACGTCAACATAGAGCAGCTGAGCCTCGGAAAGTGTACTTAAGGAATATGTCCTCTCTGACAGAGATGGGACCAAATGTCCACATGGATTTCTTTTGCAATGCCCCTCCAATATTTTAAGCAATTTCTACAGGCAGAATTCTTTTAATGTAGGAGTGGATGTCAAGCAAGGATATCTCAACTCAGAATACATATATGCTCTTAGCTTTGGGTCAGGCAGTGATGTGTGGTGTGGTTAGAGCCCTCAGGGACTCTTCAAGCTGTAAAAACTACAAACCTTCTGGTTTTTCACTGGTGCTATTCACATGGGACAGAGTGACCTCTCCAGAAAGCCTTTCCAACAGCAGCAGCAATCTCTTTCAATAGTGTTTAATAACTACCCATGGAGAAAATTACACTGTATTTAAAAGGGCAGAAAAATCATCTTCAGTTTAACTCTGCTGACTTTGGTAGAATTACACCAAAAATGACTTTTGTCTGATATCCTTTCCTAGACTAATGTTCAGTAGCTGGGCTGAAAAAGCCTTTCAAAGGCAGATTAAACAAGTCCAAATGGTGAAATATTCTTTTAATTTTCCTTCACACACATTATTTTAGGTGTAGCTTGGAACGCTGCCCTTACAAGAGGCATCCCTTTAAATATTTATACAGCATCAGTATGTAGCCACCTTCATACGTTTTTAATGATATGTTCCTTTCTCAATTAACCATTAGGTAACCCTGTTCTATAGTGTTCCATATTTTGCACTGCCTTTACACTACCCTTGGATTTTTATTTATTTATTTTGCTGCGGAACAATGAAGATGTCAAGGCAAGGCCCAGGGGCACCGTGGAAATCGAATTCTTGGAGCGCCACTGCTGTTGCCATGGTGGACACGCACTCAATAGCACACTGTGCTGCTCTGCAAGCCAAGGGGATTAAAACCCCGGCTCCGCTGCTGGGCCATGTCGGTTCACCGCTGTTACAATGGCAGCTCTTCGTTTCCATAATTGTAGTTCCCAGGATCGGGGGGGAAAAATATTGAAGCAAACCCAAGCAAAGAGGTGAAGGCACTACGAAGGGGCAGGAAGCATATCTCCATTCTGAGGTTCTCCCTGGGAACCGCAGTTGTGTCTGACAGGTTTCTGGATTTTCCAGAGGCTTTTCTCTTGTGTCTTCTCATTTTGTGTTAGTTAGTAAGATGCTACGGTATGCCAAGGTGAATAGGTCAAAGCCCAGTGCTGTCAACTGAGTCAAAGATCTTTACTATTTCCTCAGCCCTGATTCAGGCTGAAAACCCACAGATGTGTAAAAGTGTTGGCACAAGCCATGGGTTTTTATAAAGGTGGGATGTTTGAGTCTTGTTTAATTATACCACATTATCGTAGCAAAATGATTTCTGCAGAAGCTGCTTATGGCTTGTTTCCATCCTGATTTCCCTCTCTCCCAAGAGGACCACAGGAGATGGCAGCGTCCAGACATCATGACTGTATAACCAAAAACTTAGCAAAGCCTCAGCAGATTGACAGAGGGCACACGCATCCCAGGTTTGGTAGGGAGATTATTCCCCTGACAAAAAAAAGATACATCAGAGCTTGTTCTAAGCCCTGTTATACTGAAAGCAAGAGCAAAATATTCCTGCATGCTGCTTCCTAAAGACAAGTTGCACCCTTTAGAGCTGAAACCCAGCCTCTCCTTCTCTTGCCTGCTGAAGGGGCCTTATCCTGTACTTGTTTTATAAGTAAGAGCTTCAGTTAAGTCAGTAAAGATTTTGTCTGAGGATAATGGGCTCAACGAAATACTGAAATGCAATTTCCCTGAGTTGCAGTGCATTGAAGAAAGAGATTGAGTCACAAGCAATCCCCTTCCAGCGACGGAGCTCGGTTTCTGCTGTACACATTGCTGAATCAGTCCGAGTAAGGATGTCACCATCTCTTATGCTGGCAGATACGATAATTCATAAAAAGCACAGGGGTATTTTCATATCTTCCCTCCTATGAACCAAATCTGGTATGATTTGGCTCCATCAGTGACTTGGTTTGCAGGGTTTTTAAATGTACTGGTAAAGGGACATTGTTTGCTCCAAACAAAAGCCGTCTGGGCTTCGCATTCCCAACATGTGTCTCAGTAAAAGAAGCCAGGCAGCAGCTGAAATACAAAGAACTGCTCTCTTCCACCAAGGGAAAGGAAAGGTATGGCCAAGCTTAAATCGTGCCCGTATTTGAGGCTCTTCTTTGAGTTGCAGAGGCAATTTTTTCTCAGTGTTTGCTGCAAATATGTTTAAATTCGCTCTGTTTTGGAGGCAAGTAGTCAATGCATCTGAAGTACATACTTGACATATGTTTCTTTTCACATGCTGTCCTCCATTCGTTTCATGTAGCAGATGCTCAGTTTATCGCTTTAAATGTATTCTTATTTACTAGACATTATTTTAGAAAATAGCTGTTTGGAACTAAACATTTCCAGCCCTTCTTTGGGTGCTGGGAGCTCCTTTCTGCAGCTGTCCTGGGTGGCTGCATGCAGATGTTGACAGGTCAATTTGCATTTGAAGAGCTGGATGCAGTGAGCTAAGCAAGGGATTTTCTTCCCTGCCTCTGAAGGCAGTCACTTAAGCACTCCTTGCCAAATTTAGCCCTGATGCTACTCTTCTTAATTAACTAAAGCAACATCCAAGCTGAGTTTGGCTCATTGTTAGCTGCCCATTTGTTCCAGGGTTGAATTAAGCCCCCTAACCACGTAAAATAAAGGATCTTATTCTGAAAATTGATTGTACAACAGTGAAACGCAAAGACAGTCCTAATTCACAGCAAGGTGGTATGTACAAGCTGGTTTATCTGATTTCCACTATATTGTCCTGTTGCCAGAAACGGCAGGTCCAAACCTTCCAGCTGAGGTCTCTGGTTTACCTGGCTGCTGCATACTACTGGAGTCAGAAATGTTTTAGTAAAAAGCAAGTCCTGCTATCAAGAAAGAAGTGTAGCTTGCACTGCTTGATCCCCCTTCCTGGAGAGTACTCTTTTTTTTTTTGTTGTGTGGGGGTCTTTCATGTACGTGATCCATCCACATTGACTCAAAGCACAATTTAGCAGAGACCAAAAACTTTCATGCTGTAGCAGGGAGAAAAGCTAACATTCAAAGAGCTGTAGCCCTGTCATGATCAAGGCCCATACACTTTGCTTCCTCTTCATTTTCTTTTCTTTCCTTTAGATGTTACAAAACTGTCAAGGAAAGCTACATCCAGCAGGTATTAGAGCACTGAACTGAACCTGCAGAAACATGGGAAGGCATAATTAAGGCTGTCTTTTTTTTTTTTCACCTTCATTTCACCGCAGTTCTGTGCTTCCCTGCCATGTCCCTGCCATGATCAGCTGTGGGCAGCTGCTGGTCTCGCTTCTCCCCCATAATCTGGATTTCAGCAATTTTCCAGTTTCTTCGTGCTGGTCTAACACAAGTTACAGCTGCAGCTGAGTTTGCTGCACATCCCCCCAGTCAAGGCTGCCATGGGGACAAAGTTACCCCTCTGAACTTTGGCAGTTTTGATGTCTACACATAGGCATTACAACGAACACTAACAGCACGTTGGACTCAGTCTGCGTTTTGGAGCATTCGTGGCAAAATTCTTCCTGGTCACAGTCAAGTACCAACTCATTCATCACCCCAGCTGTGCATGGGTGCAGTATGAGAGACTGCTGGCACAGTGCGCTTTCTTAAAGAAACGTGTTTCCTCCAGTCCATCCTTTGCAACACGCATGAAGCTTTTCTTGTAGATATCTTTTTTTATTTCCTATGTAAGAACTTAAGGGGAGGGGATAGGAATGGAGAATGTCACTGTTAGACAGGCGTGATTCAGGTACCCATGGTGACATGAGATCACCTCCGCATTGTCACCAACACAAGAAGATTACCTTATACAAGAATAACTAAGAAAAGAATTTTTGACCTTCAAGATTTTCTTATCTGTAAACATTATAACTGGATAGCAATGCAACCCAACTTGTCAACAACAAGAAATAAAAGAATAATAAAACTAATTTAAAACCCCACAGTGGCAGTGGAATAAATTTGTACATTTATCATTTCAGAGGTTCCCAACGCTCCTGCCTCTTTTCCTGCAAGGTTTAAATTATTAGATTTTTTTTTTTTTACATTATGTTTACTCTCCTAAGAATAGAATACAATTTACAGAAACTCATACGGATGAAAAAGCATTTTCCTTTTGTGCTGTTGCTCACACAGTTAACACGCACAAACCTGCACCTTCCAGCTTTCCAAAACCTCGGTTCATACCACCAGACAAATTAATTCAATATTCAGAAATTTACTTTGAAATCCTTAAAAGAAGAAGGTTTATTACTTGAACTTTCACTTAAGAAATATCATACATCTCAGTGTTTGGTGCAAGACTTTATCTGGTCCAGTTAAAGGGGCAGATTCTTCCCAACACTTACATGTGTGGCTGGTCCCCAGCTCTAGTGTTGGAGATATTTGCATGAGAAAAGATCCTTAAAGTGAAGAAATGCAGGATAAGGATCTAAGCTTACCGTAACAGCTGGAAAGAACCTAGTAAAATGAAATTCAATATCTGCTACTGTAGATCTCCCAGGTTTTAAGCTTCCGAGGCAGAGGGTGATTTTTAAGCAGAATTTTAACTTGCACGTACATGAATTATTTCTATGACTTGCTCAAAAATAGCAATTTGAGCCTGACTCGCAATGTACTTACACAGGGCTGAAGTGTGGCCAGGCAGCCTGCCCGTGCCTGGGAACGCGAAACTTTCTGCACACACCTGAACCAAATACCCCACTTGGGTCTGGCACTGCAGGCTGGGGACACGCTCTCGGTGTCCCTTGTCCCTCCCCTGACATGGGGCAGCAGGGGACGGCCAGAGTTCAGGGTCCAGACTTCTCGCTAAGGTCTGAGCCAGCGAGGGAGAGCCGTAGTTCGTTGCCGACAGAGGCTAACGGCAAAGTGCTGTCCCCTGAGAGCAGGGGAGCATCATGCTGCATGACTCAGAGGCACAGCTGAGTCACAGCCTCCCGTGGCTTCTCCTGTGATGGGAAGGGGTTAGACACCGTATTCAAGATAGTGCTTGAAGTCACGATCCAAATCATTGTGTTCAGGCTCCTCATTTGCTTCACAGGGAGAAGGTATGTTGTGCTTCTTGGAGTCTTGGAAAAAGCAGTCTGTGGTGCAGGAAGATCAGCTTCTTGATTCCCACTCCTAAGAGTGCTGTTAGGGAAGAAAAAAAAAAATCGAACAAAAAACACCTTTAAAGCACAAGGGGATGACAGTATCTCTGCTGGAGCCCCTCAGAAGTCAATGAAGGTACACCTGGCATATCGAGTATTTGCCGGTTAGCAGGACGCATCAGCTAAGATCACCTGAGGCATGCAGAGCTGCTGCAGAAAAGCATTGACTTCTCATGAGGGTATGTCTCTCCTACTCGAAAGCACTTAAGAGCAGATCCATGGAGGGGTTCAGGTGTTGCCATGCCTAAAAAAGCAGAAACTTGGCTTACAAGCCCCAGCACCCTGGACAATCAATGAACACCGAAGAGCAGACCCCAGGAGCTGGACCCTAATGGTGAGCAGCATGGCATCAGGCCTCAGCTTGGCAAACCCACAGGGCTGGCGTTTCGGGCTGTGCTCATCCTGAGGGATGGACATCACATTTAGGAGTCCTCTGGATGGAGTCACAGCAGAGCGGGCATGCGTCGGTGCATCCCCCCTCGGATGCTGGCGCTTCCCTCGCAGCACTGTTAGGGTTAAATGACACCGGCAGACCCTCGCTCTCCAGTAGGTATTTGCTGGCACATAACCCAGTGAATCCAGTCTCTAGCGCATGAATGATCTAGAGTCACTAGGAAAACTTTCTCAAGAGCTTATTTAGGAGAGGAAGCCCTGATGCATCAGTAGTGCTGTGTGCAGGAGAGCTGCTGGAGCCCGTTGATATTTCAACACGACCAAGTATTTTTAGAGCCATCCTATGGTGCAGGAATTTAACTTCCATTTCACAGCCCTTGAAGCCTGGCAAACTTTCATTAACATTTGATGCCTTGAAGTCATGTGAGGTCTGGGGGAAAAGAGAGCAGAAGGAGGAAAAAGAAATACACCTTTTTGGAGCGTGTAGTTTGCAAAGTTGCTGTGAAGCTTAGAAAAAGCCTCCAATCCCTCCTCTTTGTACCAAGTGCTTTTAAAGTACCCAAACCATTCAGAGAGCGTAGCTTGAATCCCAAACCATGGCTGTGTGGGAGAGTCTTGCTTAATTAAAAGATAACTTAAGTTAACATGTTAAATACCTGGAGTCTCTCCGACCCTTGGGGAGATTCAAGCACTTTTTAAACAGAGAGCTCCCCACCTTAGAAGGATTATGCCTCTCTTCTTTGTCCATTATTAGGCAACTTTGCTAATATAGGGCTTTTTGACCCATAAATCCCCACATTATTTATAAGCCATTATGCCTCCCTCCTACAGAGGAGAACCTGGGACACGGAGCAGTTACAGGATTTGCTCCCAATTCCCACTGCACGCACTGCCATTTCTGCTCAGCACAAAGTAAGGCTTTTCTACCCAAATTTATACACAGTTGTCCTGGTTTCGGCTGGGATAGAGTTAATTTTCTTCCTAGTAGCTGGTATAGTGCTGTGCTTTGGATTTTAGTATGAGAATAATATCGATAACACGCTGATGTTTGGGCTGTCGCTAAGCAGTGTTTACATTGGTCAAGGACTTTTTTTTTTTTCTTCAGCTCCCCATGCTCTGCCAGGTGCCCAAGAAATGGGAGGGGGCACAGCCAGGATAGTTGATCCAAACTGACCAAAGGGCTATTCCATACCATATGATGTCATGCCCAGTATATGGTATTCCATACCATATATGTCATGCCAGCATGTTGGGGACTGGCTGGGCATCGGTCGGCAGGTGGTGAGCGGTTGTATCATCCCCCCCCCTTTTTTCCCTCCCTTGGGTTTTGTTCTTCTCTCTCTCTCTCGTTGTTTTCCTTCTCATTACAATTAATTATTATTATTACTATTATTTTGTTCCAATTATTAAACTGTTCTTATCTCAACCCACGAGTTTTCTTACTTTTGCTCTTCCGATTCTCTCCCCCACCCCACCAGGGGGGAGTGAGCGAGCGGCTGCGTGGTGCGTAGCTGCCGGCTGGGGCTAAACCACGACAACAGTGAAAACAGTGCTTCCCTGGCTACAAGGCAGACTTTCAACTGGAAAATAAATTAACAGAAACTCTACTTCCCCCCTGCCCCCCCCGCAAATACACACACATATACAGACACACACAGGGTCTCTTTGCACACAACGGAGATTTTTCATAGGCTGAGGGAGTAGGAAGAAGAGACGTATTTTTGTCTCCTTGGCAAAGATATATTGGCAGCATATCACTGAGTTGTAAAGATTGAGTAAGTACCAGAGCGTGGCCCCGTTAAGAGAAGCGGGTTTTGGAAAGCTGCCCTTTGGCTGCCTGCGCCCGTCTGCCAGGACCATTGCAGGGATGCTGCCCTGGGGGGGGTTCAGCGTGTGGGACCCCAGACAGCCTGTACAGCCTCCTGTGGAGGAAGAGGAATTTGTAATACCTGGAAATGAGGAGCTGTCAGCTCTGCATCGCACCAGATGAAGTGTCTGAAGGGGAGAGGAGCTGTAAATCTCCCCTCGTGCACGGCACCGTTCCCGGGTGGTCGGAGGTGCTGCCTGCCTCCCGAGCCAGGTACCTCTCGGGAGGTCTCGCCAAGGTGGTGACAAACTGGTCCTCTCCTGCTTTCAAAACTGGAGAGGAAATATGGTCCCCGAGATGCTGTTACACAAGGTCGGGGAGAGAGATGAAGGACTGAAGAGGGAGGGCTGTGAGGGAGTCCAAGGCACTAAGCCTGTGCAGCCGGGCACGAGGGCACCTGCCTTTTGACCAGTCTTCCCGGCAAAAGGAACATTTCTTGGCTTTTCTCCTCCCAGCTGTAAACCTTGCCAGTCACTTCCATGCCATCCTAGGACAGCAAAAAGCAATAAGCATTTCTGGTTACAATGGAAGATGTGCCTGATGCTGCTAAGGGCTCTCAGATACATTATTTAAATCCAAGTATGAGATCCCAGACTGGTTTGCCCAAAGCTACCACCACCATTATCCTTCCCTGATGCAGGTAGAGACATTTCTTAGTAAAATGCAATTCTGAAATGCTGAAAAGAGAGATGAAAGTAAACTCAGAAATCTCGACAATAAAATATTTATGCATCTGTGCTTTAGTGCATTGTAATTTTGCATGATATGCTTTGCTTTTCAGGACTGACTAGATTAAGGCACTTCTGATTCATTAAACACATTTTCCCAAATGTTGTTTCTACAAATATTGTTGGGCCATTGTGCTTAGTTGTATTTATTAACTGGTGTAACAAGGAAGTTACATCTTCCATAAACCTGAAACCTGAGAGGAACCCGCTTAAATGTGTCGCTCTGAATCTCAGCAGAGAAGAAAACAGTTCAAATGAATAATTAAAGCTTAAAGAGGTCATGCTGCTTTTGCAGTCTCATTTTTATTTGTCACTGCTTAGTTCGCATTAGGAAATAGAAAGTTTCAGGTGCAGGAGCCAAATGAAATCTCTTCTGCACGTGTTCATTTAAACAGATCTTTTTGGTAGCCGTCTCTATTTTTATGTATTAGGTCATTTGTTAAATGTAATAATTTAAATCAGTCCTGGGCATTATAAGTTTCAGGCTCTTAATTTTCATCAGGCAGTGGCTTTGTGCATCCCCTCGCCTTCTGTCAGCAGTACGAGCACCGACCCTTCGGCCGGGCAGGGCTGTGGATGCAGGCAGAGCTGCTCGGGGAGGACCCAGGTCGCCATCTGGTCCCCGTCTCCACAGGCACCACCAATCTGCCAAGCTCCTGCTCTCCTCCTAGGCCCTCTGCTCGCCTCCGGCCACCCACCGCCCACCCTTCCCGTCTCCTCCTCCTCCTCCTCAGCTCTCTCTCCCTCCCACTTTCTTCCAAGCTTCCTTTCCTCCTCCCCTGCGAACCACCTCCCGTTCCTCCCCGCTCTGCCCCAAAGCGCTCCTTTTCCTCCTTTTTTACATAGCTCTCTGCCTTCCTCCCCCAGGCCCTTATTCCCCCAGAGCTGCTCATCATTTTCCTCCCCCTCTCAAGGTGCCCCAGTGAGACCAGCCTGCCCCATCTCCTGCACGAGGCTGGCCGCAGCCAGGGACACACCGTCCTGCTGCCAAGGCACCCTCTACCACCAAATGCCTGAGACACCCGAGCCTGCCAGCACCTACCCGCCGCGAGGGTATGGCACCTTTCGGGTTGCACGTACTGCTGGGAATCAGGAATAACCAAATCAGTAATAACTCTAATTCAAGCTAAAGTCCTTCATATTTCCTTTATATTTTCTTCCAGGATATATTACAGTTGCAAAATATTTTTGCTCCTTTTATTTTTTCACACTGGAACTTAGTCTTTCTAACCAGCAGCTCTGTTATTTTTTCCCAAGGTTAGGCATTAGCCCTGGGTATTCAACTGGACAACACAGTCTCTTGGATGCACTGCACTAATCTCTCCTAGCGGAGTGTCTTTTCCACTAATACATCACGCAGATGATTTTTGAAACCTTTGCCTTGCATTTCCCAAATCCAGCCATCAGTAGGGTTTGGCAGTTACACCCCTTTCTCCTAACCTTTAGATTCCCCATTGTCATCTGCCTTGTTTCAGTCCCGCATCACTGATTGTGCATGATCAATCTCTAGAGGTTTAGCTTCTATGTATAACTCAACAAGCTGGCATAGAAATGAGGAAGACATGCTCCAAAATGAATGCAGATCCAACTCAAGGTCACTGCATTATGAAGACAGACATATTGCAAGCATTCCCTTCAATTAAGTTGATTTATGGAGCGAAATTTCCCTATTGCTTCTTCAATATCCAACTGTTTTTCTAAACGCCATCATCTTATGATGAATCACCATGGATTGAAGAGACATGGAAACATTAGAAGATTGCAGGAGTGTCCAAATATTCTGCATATTCCTGATCAATTAACTAGTGAGCTCCTATATCACTACTTTCCAATCTAACCCTCACTTTTTTTTCATGAAAAAACTTTGTGGTGAGCCACAAATGAGCCAAAAGAAAGTTTTTTAAAGAAAGAGTTCAGTTCTAGATGTCAGGTTAGAGACATTCCCTGCTATTAGAGCAGACAATAATTCATTTTATGCAGAGAGGTAATTACGTGGTGCCTTGTAAGCTCCTGCTACACCAAGAGATCTCACAAGGTGTATCAATTACATGAACCATTTTTCCACTGACTAGATCTGGAGGGGTTTTCCATTACAGAAGCATTCTGTGCATGCTACTCCAAACATCCCCAGGAATTACCCGGGTCCTCATTCTGGAGAGCTGTATCTTAAATTTTAGACTGCTTTATGACAACTGCAAACCTTGCCTGTTGTGAAACGAAGATGTTTCAGGAGCCTGAGAAAAAGGCAGTTTAGGACGGTCTAAAAGTAGAAATTAAGGTGGCAATAGCTCAAGTCTGCACATGTATGAAAGTTGAGGTGGCAGAAGATGCAGGGGATAAAGCATCACACATTGTACTGGGTATATGTTTCATCTAGTTCAAGAACAGTATTCATTCCCCAGACATGACCATGACTACGTCTCAAATTATAAACTCAGTAGGGACTTTGAAGAGACGTGAATGTCCATTTCCTTAAATTTCCTCCCCCGGGTAGTGACGAGCCATGATACAGGCTTTATAGACATGCTGTGATCATAAGAATTGAAACCATCAAGCCCTGGTTGATCACCATGTTAATGAGGGAGAACTGATGAGTTACTGAAGTAAGGGAAACCAGATGGATAAAAACCAAACTATCCCTTAAGGGAAACTTGATTCCAATTGTGCCAACACAGGAAAAAAGCACAGTTTGACAATGTGAAAATAAACACAATTTGTCATTTTGTAGCATATGAACGCTTCATCAGACAAAATGACTATCTGTTCTCAAAATTGCATCCGGTACAATTCGGCATTTCAGCCCTCTCATAGTGATTGATGGACTGGCAGCAATCTGCCTGAATGATCAGTCTTTGTACTGGTGAATGTATGTCAGGGTCAAGAATATTTATTTCTGTTTAGTAGGCATGGAGGTGTTGGGTTGACGGTTGGACTAGATGATCCTAGAGGTCTTTTCCAACCTTAATGATTCTATGATTCTAATATTGGGGGGGAAAAAAGTGGATTTTCATCCAAATCAAGATATATCTGAGTCCTAGCTGGCATTCAGGCCACCACAGCTTATTTCCCACTGCTCTCTGAGGTGTTGGAGCTATGGTGGCCACTGTGTAGTTACAGTTGTGAATAACCAGTCAGTCTCTGACACATTGTGCCAAAAGCACTGCTGGTTACTAAAGTACCTCTTTAAATTAAAGCATTTTGGACCAGAATGTAAGAAAGAGGCTGGAAACTCATTGGAGAATGACTTTCAGTTTGAAGCTGTGATGGGTGAAGATGCTCACCTAAGAAGCCAACACCAGCTCCTCAAGTGTTAGACCAATTTTATATAAGGTAGAAAAGCCAACTGCAAAACTAATGGAGGTTTCTATCCAAGCTCCAAATTCACTTTAAAAGGGAGAGAATGATTATATCAGCCACCCAGAAACAGCTTTGGCAAAGCAGCAGTGGAGCAAAGTATGGAAATGAGCGGTGAGACAAACTTCTGGGCTGCCGGGATAAAGGACTGCGGCATGAGATGCAGGACGAGACGAGGTGTGAAGGCAGAACACAGCAAGCGTGGGCCATGGTGGTAGATAGAAAAGCAGACACAGAAAAGTGAGTTAACAACCCCATGACAACTGGAAATGTTGACAGTCTCTTGGGAATGAGCCAGGCATGGGAACGCTCGCTGTGGCAGGGCTAACTTAGCTCTGACTTGAAAATGTTCCTCAAGCAGCATCACCAGCATTGCCCAAAAAAAATCGTCATACCCAGGTTGAGGAATTGCCCCTATTTCCCTGTGCAGATGATTTCCAAAATGCAAACTGAACATCAGGGTTGGAAGTATGTCAGTGCTTCTTCCTAGAAAACACAGTCATTCCCCCAGTAAGCTCCAGAAAAAGGAGCAACAAAAAAGTCTAAAATAAGCCACAGACCCCCCGGAAATTTCCCCCACTTTGCCATCCAAGCAGCAGCACAAGAGGGCATGGTTAATAAGGAGCAAATTGCAAGTGGTGGTAGGAAGACTGTCAGCAATGCACGGGGGGGCTGCTGGGGATGCCTGAGCAGTGGTGGTGGAATAACGCAGCACGCGATTTTAGCTGCTGCTTGGCTAAGGAAAGGCAGCTGGGAAGGGGATAGGAGCATTGCCAAATAACCTCAATCATGACTTCTGTGGCCAAAATGCTGGTTTATGAGAGGAACATTCGAAGAAAATGGAAATTAAGTAGCTCAAAACAACATGTAACGTACAATCAACTGTTATCTACTTCACTGCTGTCCTACATTTCCCTGATACTATTGGTATTCACTGTGGTAGCACAAGGACACTTAGTACTTCTGGCAGCAGTTTTGTAATGACTGAAGAGAATTCAAAGGACAGCAGCCAGACACTGTGATGTGTTTTATTAGCTCCCAGATGTGCAGGTGAGGTGAATCTTCGGGAAATGAGTTTCGCTGCCACGGATTTTCTAACATCACTCAAGGTCTCAAATAAAATCTTATAATGGAACAAAAGGCTGTCAGAATTTTAAAGTCATCTTTGACAAAGCATCTTTTCTGCATCTGTTCATTTCTTAGAAATACAAATGCACAACATCTTTGATGATATTTGCCCAGCTGAAAACAGAAGGTCGGATGCTGAGCCTGTGTATACCCACATGAATTAAAACCAACTGAGCTTCTGCAGGCATTTCCCTGGATGCCTTCTGGTGTAGGTGATCAGAATCTGGAGATGCTTTACCAGGCTGTACAAAATAGCGTTCAGGTGTTACGTCCTGGATTGCAGCGTGCCAAAATAATATTGCTCAAAGAGTAAAATTGCTCAAGCCAGAACTAGAAGTCACCACCCAACAGCAGACTTCTTCACCACCCAAGTGAGATACATCTTCTCCTGTGTGGCTAACTTCTTTGGGCAACGGTGAGCATCCACTGGTATCTGGAGGACATCATCAGCTAAGGCACCACATCTAGGCCACAGGAAAAATCCGGAGTGTTCGAAGAGAAAAGGGTGGGTCATGACATGAAGGTCAAACTGCCCAAGCAGGAACCTCACCAGTCGCTACTTATGGCTGTGAAATTGGCAGTCGGATCAGCGGAGATGGCTATTCTGCAATGTGGAGCATGAGCTCCACTACAGTTTGAGACCACTGTAGAAAAAAGCAATGCAAGGAATAGAGCAACACAACCTTCGTTCTGCGGGGATATGGTGAAAGGAGAAGCTGTGAGCGAGGCAGCTTCCAACTGAGAGAGCTTTGTAGAGGAGCAACAAGGAGAGGCTGCAGATGGCAAAAGGCAATCAGGTCGGACACTGCCACAGTGCAGGCAAGTTGGGGAAAGCAGATTATCATATCCTAGAGTAAATACTTGAGAGTGGTGGCATAAGACAGTCTCTTCTCTCATAGACAGTCTATGATAAATACAGGAGGGAGCATTAGCTACTATACGAAGCTAAGAGAAGTGGAGCAAGGTTAATGGTGGGACTGAGTATGTCAAATGACAAGATAAACTGAGACCTGTTCCTAGAGAAAATGTGCTTTTGCCAGACTTGAGGGGAATGGCGAGCACTAACAATAAAGGCTGGGGTGAGAGCGGAGCGCGATCCCCTGCCAACACCAGCTACCAGCTCATTTGCAAGTGCGTGGGCAGAAGCAGCTGCGAGCTGCTCAGTGCGCGTCTCCTCCAGCACCGCTGCCGCCAGGATGGTCTGAGCCCTCGCGAGGTGTTAAACACACCGGGAAGGTGTTTTGTGTTTGAAATCGTTAAAGAGGAGCAAGATGGAGCCAGCAGCAAAAGCAACCCGTAGTTATTCACATGGCACTGAGGGGACCGATGGAAAGCTCTAAGCAGCGGAGGGTCTGTAGGCAGCGGAGGTGGAGGACTGGAAAAGGGGGAAATTCACGTCACAGCAGAAGATAAGAAAATAAGAGACTCAAGGAGGAGTTTTGCTTTGCCCACCAGACAATTGAAAATAGATCAAAAGAAGAACCCAAAGGGTTTGTTAGAGCTAACAGCTCCTAAGGAAGAAAGTGGGGCAAATTTCAGACGTGTGAACATTTTAAAATCATTTTCTTTTTGCCCGGGAAGTAGAGGGGGAGCAAACAAAGGGAGAAGACCAGATTCTAATATCGCTGTTACTGGGTGAGGCAGATTTGAATCCACTGCACTGAAATCAGAATCTGGCCCTTAAGTAGGCAGTTCAGCCCCCCGCAATGAGAAACAAGTGAATTCTGAGTTGTGGGATGAGAGATAGAGAAAGAAGGAAAGGACTTTTATGAGGAAAAATAGAAGGTTATTATTTCACTGTCTCAACACCTGTAGAGTAACATGGTTAAGATTCAGGATAATTTCCTTTTAAAGACTCAGCTGAGCTGAATTTGCTTTAGCCTGACCATGACGCGCACAGACAGCTAGTGATGGTCAGCTGGTTTATGGTACCATGCTAGCCCACAGTTATGGGAATGGACTTCTAATCTTTTTAGATCCTAAACATTTTCTGAAAACAAGACCTACCCTGACAAAAGCATGACAATAACCCCAGGTACTAGCTGTGCTCTTCTCCAAATTCACCTTCAGGATGAAACAAAAACACAAACTGTCATATGGACAAATATTTCCCGGACTGGCAGGACTCAGAGGGTGTCAGACAGCATCTGTCTCAAAAACAACCTATGCTTTGAAGTTTCCAGCTTCGCAAGGCTCTCACAACAGCCAAACTTTTCTCAAAGGCAGATACCAAATAAATGTGTATTTAACCTCCCGAGGCTTCTTTCTCTGCTGGCTCCATCCTCCGTGGCGATGAAGGCGGCGTTACAGCAGCAATGTGTAGCAAATTCACATGGGGTGTGTTTTGCACATGACCTGCATCAATACTTCATGATTTCTTTTATAATGACAGCATTAAACATCCTCTGACAGAGACTCACAGGATCTGTGCTTGTTCAAGTAACTTAAGGACAGGCCTGCGAAATTCTCAGCAAACAGCAGGAGACAAATAATCAAACTCGGAACAATTTAACATAGAAAGCACCAAGTTACAAAAAAAATATCTAATGCTGTTCCTTGTGGCCTGAGTGGAGAGCTCAGGACCATAACAGTCCCTGTTCGACCATCAGCACCACAAAGCAGGTTTTGAAGGTAAAAGGAGGGGCACCACCCGTTCCTCTTTTCAAGGGTTATTTTATGATGAGAGGAATGAAGAGAAAAGAAAGTTAACTTGGTGGCTGCATTTGCCATTGTGTGTCAATCCAGTGAGACAGGGGAGTTGTACTGGTGGAAAATCAAAGAAATGAACACAGTGCACAGATAGACTCCACGCTGTAAACTTTGCGGAGAGGAACATTTTTTGGCATGTCTGATCTCCTTTGCTCACTATTGCTCAAATCACACTGCAAAGGATTTCAGAACCTGTCAGCAGAGAAATCTTCCTAAGGAAAAAAAAACCAAACTGTTTCTCTTCTCCCCTGGCAGAGTCCAGCGCTGACACACTCTCACTCACTATTAATGGAGGTTCTCCGCTGTTGTCCAAGGGAAGTGCAAAGCCATGCCATTAGGGAACCCAGTCCCACACGGCATGCTCAGATGGACACTGTGTTCAGGCAACTGCTGGTACAGCAGCCCCACTCTGCATGTCACGCCTTTCTTGTTGTCTGTGATGTTATCTGTCAGCCAGCCTTCTCTGTGCTGATATATGCAGAAAACTTGTCATTTAAACATTCAGATATTCAAGCGTTGCAGTAAGTCGGCTAACGGTTGTCTCTGGAACTGAAGCACAGCATTTAATCACAGAATAGATGCAACAAGCAGAACCACCGGGCCAAATTTCCCATGGTTCCTTACTAATTGCCTTATTTTTAATATACAGTCAGCTCCTTGCAACTTGTATTCCCCGTATCTGGAAGCACTTGTTGTCAAATGATCTTGAAAATCATTTCCTTCCACATCTTCAGAGCACCCCAGAAGACCCACATTTGCCAGAACGAAACCAGCTGGTTAGTGGGATTTTAGGCTGGACAATTATGGGGTGTATTTACCTGCCCACAGGTAATTGCTGTAGCCATGCGACCACTTCTGCAGCTGACATTCATAGCACTCATTCCATCAGCCTAACCCCCCTCAGGAGAAAATTCTGCTTAACTCTATTAATAGTGTGCACATGTGTGACTGAGTATCTGTAGCTGCTCAAGAGCTACAAGAATGTGGCGTGTTGGCAGGGGAGAGTTTGATCCAAGGAGGTCGCAAATGTCTGGTGTCCCATGAGAAAACCAGAAAGGCTTCTCAACCAAGTCCCAAAACTGATGTTTTACTGCATAGTCTCACCAACAAGGGCGGGCGAGAGGGCTGGAAGATGAAATAGTTAATCGAGCAATAGCTCTGCAGAAGCTGTTGATGGAGAATGAGGCAGCAGCTCAACCCATCTATCCTCATGTGTCTCCCACTGCTATCAGATATCGCCTCCCGTAAGCTCGTGCTCAGAGCAAGGAGACAAAAATTGCTATTGACAGAAGCACCCTGCAGACAAGGTCCTCTACTGCAAAGCTGCTAGCGTCTTGCATGGTGGAAACCTATTTTAAATGACAACAGAACGCTAATGTTATGGAAAGATCTTGTTGTATATAGTTTTCAGGATTAGGGGGGAGGAGAAAACAAAGGTACAGCCTGCCTTGACATATATTGTCAGATATTTAAGTGCTCTATCTTCCAGTGCTGATTTGTGCAAACACTTCCAGGGCATCAGGGAATGTTGTCATTGATAAATACTAACCACGGGAAATGGCTGATGATATGGCCAACAATGACGTGATCATGTAACGCGTGGCCACAAACAAAGTTAATAAGCATTTGCATCCTACAGCATTAGCCGTCGCGCTCAGTCATCAAAAAGTAAACCCCCAGTGAACAATTCTGCAATGGTACAGGCAGGATTATTAGAGGATTATTTGAGAAAGAGCAAGGAGAAGGTAGTATGTCATCAGAATTTGGGATCACTACTTTGATTTAGTGTTGAAAACTCTATGTACTTTGAGATCTCAAACCCCAAAACAAAGCTTAATCTTCACTTAGGCGCTACAATTCCCTCCCTTATCACATTATCTGAGTACATCACACTCTAATTATAGTTATCTGAACAACACTTAGTGAGATTGGGAAGTACTAACCTTGTCAGAGAAGCCCTTGAACGCAGAGTAAAACCGAGTCAGAAACAATTTTTAGTTTTTAAATGCCAGCTAAGTACGCTGCAGCCAGTGGAAAAAAATGTTCTTACACTATCAGCAACACTTCAGAAAATTTGTGTCTTCATTATCATTAACCCAGATCCTGAAGTCCTGGCTCAAAATTCAGAACAAAGTTATTATTATGAGGAAAAAAATGCATTATAATATTAGTATTTCTAAAAGCGTCATTTAAAACATATCAGTAATCATTCAAAGAAAGGAGTAATACTTATAGCATCTCAGTGGGATATTATTCTTACTCTCAAGAGGTATCCAGAAGTGCTTCTCAATATTTTAGTATCTGTTAGGCAGTGATTGCAGTTTATTTATCTCTCTCTAGTGGGCACAGAAGTAGAAGTTAAATATTCCGTCTTCCTCTCCAAAGTATATAAGGGACTGTATCCTCAGACTCAAGCAAACTAAAAAAATCTCTTTTCCACGTCACATCCTGATGTGGAAAACGGCCCATGCGTGCCTTACTGAGCATGGCCCAGTGACCACGTTTGTCTACACTTTTCTTCACCGCATCCTCTGTTGAAGCCTTTGAGAAGAGCTTCAAGGCGTTCAGGCCTTGTGCAGATGCTGTAGCATAGCTGCTACTGAATTTAGTTGAGGTTTTTCCTGCCACCTCACCTGTTTCATGTCTTTTATTCTTTTGCATTGCTTTGCATGCTAGGGCATGGAGCCAGGTATTTCACCAAATCTCAGTTTTGGTTTGGTTTGGTTTTTTTGTGTTTAAGTACAAGTCAGACTCTGCTGTTGTGCTTTTAAAGATGACTACTGCTTCAGTAGCTTCCACCCAGCTAGTTTTAATTTTTCCCAAATCTGAGTTTCTAAGTCCATCATTATGAAAAAAAGGTATTGTTACATTTCCTAGCAAAACTTTGTTTCTGGTACTTTGTGGATTGAAAGAGCCCTCAATACCCTGTAGATCACCAGAGTTCTTGATAGCGACTTCAAGCCTCACTGAGAGTTTAATAAGCTGCTGCTGAGTTATATGACACCTATTAAGTTTATGGAAAAAATTTATCCAGTCTGTTGCTGTTATTAGCTATCAAATACCATAGACACTAGAGAGGACCCTGAACCAATATCTGTGATCTGAACTACAGCAAAAATATTGGGAAGAATATCTTGGATTCCCAGGCTTTGATACAGGCCCAAATTGCACAGCCATTTGCTATTTCTATAAGAAGTTGGCCAGAATGACCAATCTCAGTATCCCTAAGAACTGGAAATAGAAAGGAACTCCCAAGCTCATCTAGAATTTTCTGTTTGGGGCTAATTATCCTCTTTTTTCACCTCTGCTAGACTTGATTGATAATACTCTTTCATGTGACAGGCTCCAGATATAAGGACAAGGAAATGAGGGTTTCCAACCATAAAAGAGGAAAAGCCCAGACACTGCTAATACCAACCCATCCTGTCTTGCTGATGCGTTTCAGTCCTGCGATGGAAGGGATGGCTTCATGGCCTCTGTGTAAGAGAAAGTTCTGCTAAGGGGCCCATTGCATTCAGAAGTTTAATAACGTGAGGCCATTTTACAGAGGCCAAAACTCTCCATCAATCCATCAATGCTGCGAACACAAGAGGCTTGAGGAACATTTCAGTCTTGCAGACTTCTTGTCTCTTAATTGAGTTTCTGGAAGTGGGACGTTTATTTGGGCTGTCGCCCATGTCCATGCCCTGTGAATGTGCAAGTTCACAAAGCAGCCTTTCGTGGACAGAGCTCTCTCCTTCGTGCATCTACCTGTTTGCACAGGAGTTTGGGAGCTCAGTTACCTGTGATACTTCTACTTGTCTATCAGCTCTGGATAAATTCAACCAACTACCTTAAAAGTTATTGGAGGAGTACATACAGACTGAGAGACAACCCACCTATACACACACAAGCACAGAGTCATTGAAAAGCCTATTTCCATAGGAAATTACAGTGAGAAGATTATTTAGATTTTTTCCTTAATGAATAGGAGAGAGAAAAAATAATACTCTGAATGTATTCCCTCTAAATTGGCACACCATAATGAAGAGACTCAAAGAAATGACCATCCACTCTCAGAGGCCCTGTTATGCTGGGAGGGATTTGGTTTGATTGCGTGAACTGCCATAAAAATAAGCACCGGCATCTTTAAAATCTGAATTTTGGATTGCCTTGCTGGAGAGCCATCAGGAGCAACAGACCAGCTGATGGCAAACAGAGGGATGCATGGGCAAACATGCTTAGCCGGAGCAGTCCCAGCTGAAGTGCTCTCGTCCGCCTGCCAGACAGGACAGGTGTGTCACTTCCAGATGTGACGTGAGCCATTTATTTCTTGTTCACAGCCTTTGAAGTGCTGTGCAGAGAAAGCCTGAGCCGTTACCGCAATTAGAGTAGATACATCATTTACTGGAAGAATGAAATGCACTCTAGTAGCAAACCTGCAGTTGACACTCACAGGGTGCAATTGAAATCCTCTGGATTAGTAATTCTTTTGAGATCTTTGTACTCATTGGTAATAGGTAGTGAAATAAATCCATATTTATATCCTACAGACTGCAGCTGTGCTTCTGTTAAAGTCGTATTAACTGATGGTTTTTAAATCCTTCTGCTAGCTCGAGCTGTAAGCACCGAAACTCCTGTGCAGAGGATAACTCATCCTGGGTGATGTATGTTCCTGAGCACGAAAGCGCTGGTTAATGAATAATGAAAGCACCAAGGCAGAATCACACCTCGGGGCTTCACTCCTGCAGTAAGCTCTCTGGGGAGAGGTCCCCGTGCAGCTCGCTGTGCGACAGCAGTCTCAGCTACCCAACTGCAGCTAAGAGTGGATGTGGCTATGGATAACCGTGATAGAAAATAATACAAAATACTAATGGAAAGCTTTACCCAGATGGACAAAGTGCTGAACCTCATCTTGTTCAGTCGAGTGAGGGGTTCATCTGGCCAGTTCTGGCGTTGTTCCTTCAGGTATCAGGAGTGCACACTCGTGCCCTGACTTACTGCACAGGCTCCTGGTTAACTAAACAAATATGCCATTAAAAGCTGAGCCAACCTTGAGGGAGACATATGGGTTTAAATTGCAGCAGAAAGAGATTTATGGACTTGTTTTCCAAGCCTAGAGAGTAATTGAAGAGGCCTCAGACAGTTCAACATTTACCAGCTCTGATAAGGGAAACCAGCACTTCACTGGGGACAAGACAGGAGGGGTGATGGGTGCTAGATTGGCACTCAGCTTTGCTGTGGAGCCCCAGGCATGGATCAGGGACCCAGAGTGACAGTCACTCTAGGAAGAAGAAGAAGCTTTGCAAACTCAGTACGCTTGTAAGATAAGCACGGCGCTGATAAAGCAAAACACAGAGAGATTAAAAAACTCAAGAGAACGATATTAGTGGCAGACTGAAGAAAAGAGCCCAGGAATCCTGGCGCTCTCTTCCTCAGCTAGGCTTCAGCCCAATCTGCCCAAAATTCCTGACCTTAGAGATGGTTTCTTGATCGCATAAAAAAAATCAGTGACCAACCCTACAGGAGAATAATTTACTTATACAACCTGGGAGGAAAAGGAAATAAAGCAGAGCTGGCAAAAGTGCATTTACCTGGTTCTATTCCTTATGTGTTATGTTTGGTTTGTTTTCATTTAGGAATCTACAAAGGACATTGCTTCCGAATCAACCACTTCCCTGAAGACAATGACTATGACCATGACAGCTCAGAATACCTTCTCCGTAAGTGAAAAGTAATACCTAAAACACAGGATTAACAGACATGGCCAGAGAGACTTTCCTGGGTTTCTCTTCTGTAGAGTGCAACCCAAGTCTTATTCATTGCAAGAGACTGGCCCAAACTGGGTGGCACAGAGCAGTGGTGACGTACGTCCAGTTCACGCTGCAGCTGACACAACCATGACCCTTGGGGACCCCTATTTCAGGGATTTCCTTCAGCCAGGGGAAGGCTCATGATTGTGGTGCCCGTTCTCTAAACATTAGATGGAAAATTTTCAAATGAAAAGTACAGCTATCATTCCCAGATCGGTGTGGGTATTTTACAGAGGGAGTATTTATCAGATTAGTGTATCAAAACAGGTTTGAGGAGTGGGTTCCAGCCCAATAGGAAGGTTTTCCTAATGCTTAAATCCAACCCTTATGCAAGCCTCATCCTTTGCAGCTGCTGAGCCACCTCCCCCTTCAATGAAATTACTGCATTGTAGGAAGGAAGCTGAAATTTCTGCAGCTAAGAGCAAAACCTCAGCATGAACATGGGCTGTGGTTTCCCTGCATGGACAGCCAGCCATTGCTGCTCCGTGCTGGTGTGTAATCCCCCACAGCAGTAATTTCATCCACCAACCTGGTGCTTGAAATAAGGACAATCATTTCATCTCCTCCAGACGACCATTCACTCAGGTGATAGGAAATCTTGGAACCTGAGTGTGAAACTTCACGATCCTGCAAAATTTGAGTTCGATTTCCCCTTGCCCGGAGGACACCTTGCCTAGTTGTTCCTTTTGAACAAGAGAGCTGACCAGCCAAGCTGAAAGCAATATCCTTTACCAGAGAAAGGAACTGCAGTTCACAAGGTGTTGGGAAAGCTTCAGGGAGCAATGAGTGATGCTGGTAGCTGATACACCCGGCAAGGCAAAACACTCCTCAATTACACTGCCATTAATTACCTGAAACACCGCTTAGAGAACCACTCTGCCCTTCTGCTCACTTCTGGGAAACAACTTCTGGTTGCTAAGACAAGAAGAAAGAATAAAAATCTCTGAAAAGTGTGCTTTACCAGAGAACCCAGATTTTTTTTCATCTTTACTCTTGTCAATTTAGATCAGTCATAGTGCTTGGGTGACATGATTTCAGTGCTCAGGCGAAGGCAGACTAGCAGAGTGTGAGCACAGCTGCATTTATCTTTCATACAAAGCCTTGGAACCAATATTAAATTGATGCCAGGTCAGCTTTAGGAAAGAAATATCATTAGTAAAAGGACTGTTAAGGAAAATGGAATTAAGAAGCATCTTGATAAAAGTGTGTCATGCCTTCTTTATTTGGAGAAAAGGGAGAACTGGGAAAAACAGGCTACAGCTCCGCACTGAGACATGAGATTGGCAAATTGTAAGTGTAGTTGTGACGGGTGTTCCTAAAAGCTGTTTTCCAAAGTGACTAAGTACAGACCTTAAAAACAAGTTGGTTCAACCCTTTATGTCTTCTGCAAAATCAGGCTCCAGCTGCTCCCCCCGCAGAGGAGAGCTCATCCTCACGTAGTCTGCACGGGTAACAGGACTCCTCTGCTTTAACTTCTGTGAGAAAAACTGCAGCTCCACTTAAAATGCGTATGGTGATTTAGAGATTACTGAAAGGTTACGTATCTAAATCCAGAAGAGATAAGCTCATACGTATATGTAATAGGAACCAAATCATTCTCTAACTAGACACAGACAAGAGAATATTTGCATCCTGTTTCAAAGGAGACGTGACACCTTCCATCCCATTTGTGCCCTCTGTGCAACACCTTTGCAATCTGCTGTCTCTGTATCATTCACCGTGCTTTTTAGCCATTTCTTGGCACAAGTCTCCTGGAGGGTTATGTTGGGGGTAACCCTTATTTTTCCTGTCTTGCTTAGACAAAGGCACCAACACCATGCATCCTGTGCTCCTGAACGAGCAGCATGAGGGGTCTCAGCCTGCTCCACACTTACCAATCTAATATAGGCTTCAGATAAATGTAAATATTATGGTGCTAGCAGAATTGAGCCCTGGTTCAAAACCCTATTGAAATCAGTGAAATGACTGATTTTAGGGGACTGTGGTCCGGGGAGTGGGTAGGAGCAGGAATTTGGATTTTGCCCTTCAACATTCAGGCTGCTCCCTGCAAAACCAAGCAAACGGCAGCCACGGTGAGAACTAACACGTGCAAAGGAGCTCAGAAAAGACCCCTCCTATTGAACCTTCCCTGTGACAACACACGCCAATCTGTGTGTCTAAAAAACATCCCCTTCACATGTCTGTGCAGAGCCCCAGCAAGTGCCAGAGGTATCGCTGCTGCGCACAGAAAGCCCATGCAGCCCCCGGGGCTGCTGCCTGCGTCGCCCAACCGCACACATGTGCTCCAGCTTCCCTCCTCTCCTGCATTTCTGCAGGCACATAGAAACCAAGCTGCTCCGATCCAGCACTGCACGAAGCACATGCACCTCTCCCTTTGCAGAAGAGGGCATTTCAGCCATACTCATCCTCACCGCTCGTGTGAGGACGTCAGGGCTCTGCTGCGGTGCAAAAGTGCAACCATGAGGAGGGGTACTGGGGACCCCGTTTCAGGGGCATGTCTACACTTTCATGCACTTCTTCCCCACATGCTATAGCATCCCCTTTTTAAAGCTATTTGCTTGGCTCCTGCCTTTCGGAGGAGAATAAAAGCACGAGCGGAGTGCCAGGGCTCGCAGCCCCGTGGGGAGGAGCAGCACGGCACGCTGCGGCGCTTCACCGAAGGAGGTGTCACAACGCATAGCGGTGCAGAACAGCCGATGCAAACAGACAGGACGGTAAACAAGAAAAAAAAAAGCAGGGGAGAAAGCAAAAACCAGATTGCCTTAATGTTTTTTGATGTGCTGTCATTTTATTACCAGTATCAGGAGACATATGTAAAAAAATGAGCTTCCTTTTAAATTTCAGAGCTAAAAGTACACATTGTAGGAAAAAAATAGACTGTGGAGTTTTACAGGAAGAGAACACTGTGTGTTTTGTTTCTCTTCACATTAATTACCTACTATAGAAAAATTATGTCTGGAGATTATTGCTACAAGTAGAACACACACCCCCCCCCTATATTTGGCATATCTGGCAAGTTCCTTCTGATTATATCACTGAAGCATTTTAGGAAAGCTCTTTTGTTTAATTGAACTCATTATAAACAGCATGAACATAAACTATAGAAAACAACGACCAGAAAGGGCCACAGTAGATTTTAAGCCTAGGCTGCCTTTTGTCAGGACAGTAGCAGACAGACAGTGATTTGGGGTGCCTTCATGTCCAGCAGCACAAAGCCCGATATCATTGAATATTTTTCTAATAACAGACTCTAAAAACTGACCGAAAAGTCAGAGCCCTGTTACCTCACACCAGACACGTGGGGATACACCCAGGACAAGAGAGTGGGCTCTCAGCACTCCACGGGCTTTGATTAGAGACCTTACACCCTCATTACTCGGGTTTGCCAATTATTGCAAGACACTGTCAGAACAGTAATGCATCCGACTGAATTGGGTTTAGATCTGGTTAGAAAATGCCCCATCTGTAAAGGACACGTGCAGCAGCATTGCCAGTTTTGGAAGGAGATGGACTTTTCTCACTGTTGCAGATTGATACAGACATAAGCTTCCCAGGCAGGGATTGTCTTTTTTGTTTTATGTTTGCACCATCCTGATGCGGGCTGGGCCCATAACTGGGGCTCCCGGGGGCTTTGCAACGCGCACAAAAGCAATGCTGTTATTAAATGCCCAGCCCTGTCCCTCTTGCAGTCAGTGGGAGTTTTGCCACCAGTTATCAGGGGAATCATTAGGAGGCAATTCACGGAATTGGGAACGCCACGGCCATCAAAAGTAAAATGAGAAAGCATCAGCTGTAACATCTGGCCGTTTCTCCTCGGGAAACGGGCGCCGCTCGCTGTGCGTGTCAGCCAGGAAGATAGCACCCGGGAGAGACCGTGTGGCTAATGGCTCCGCATCAGCAGATTGGTCCAGATGGCGGTTTGCTCCTCTGCGTGCACTCAGCCCTGGGGGTCCCCATGTCCTCCCGGCGTGCTGTGGGGTTTCCACCCCTCTGTGACAGCAGCCTCTGACCCCCACCCACCTTGAGCATCCCCACGCCCCGGCACCCGCTCACCCTGCCGGGACTCCCCTTTGCCTTTGCCTTTCCATGGCCCCCAGCTTTGGGACAATCCTGTTTTCCACAGCAGCATTCAGCACCTTATCTCCCCTTCTTCAAAAAAATCCTCTGTCTATAACAATATAACTTGCTCTGCCTTTCAGGAACGCCTACCGGGTTTTACCCCTTTGGTTTTTACAATACGGACTTCCTCTTCTTGCGCCTGTTTATTTTTTCTCAGTCCTTTTGTTCCCTCCCTGCCACTTCCCTTTCGATTATTGCTTGGTCTTGTAGTGACCTGACTTTGAAAGCTGGCTTAAAGTGGTGTTTTAAATTTTTTTTCAGGGATTTTATAGCCCGTGCTGGTGAATGGACTGAGGCATACAGAATTTGAAATGGCTCTACTTAGCTGTCAGGAAACTAAACACAAACATCTGAGACACACTTGTTAAAATTTCTTCCTTAGAAATCTGAAAGGTTTCAATGTCCTTAACATTCAACGAAAGAAAAAGGGGTTATTAGCTGTGCTCACTGGCAACACGAATGCTGCAGACTCGAGCTGTAATTTGCTCGCCTTGTGCATGTACCAAGGAACAGACCCGTCTGCTCAAGCCATCCCCAAACGTTGTAGGGTTCATAGCCAGCTCATGAATTTTTGACTGCTGCTCCCTGCGTTGATGTCGGGTCTTACTGTCACTTACCTCATGCTTTGCTAGAAACGGTGCTAGAAACGGTACACGGTGGCATCAAATAATGGTGATAACGCTGGACTTTCTAGGAGAAAGCTCAAAAGATTTAAGCTACTCAGCTGAGAGTGTCTGTGCCCCACTGGCCACCTATCCATGGCCTCAGCTCCCAAAAACGTGCACAGAAATGCAGAATCAGTGATAATTCCAGCAAAAGCCAGGGGTTTTGAGACTTTGTAATCTCCACACTTGCGCCTGAGAAGGCATCTGAAATGATTACTGTCTGTCCTGGTTTTCTGCCTATCTCCCCTCCAGGGATTGTCCGTGCCTCCAGTGTGTTCCCCATCCTAAGCACAATATTGCTGCTGCTCGGAGGACTCTGTGTCGGAGCAGGAAGGATTTACAACAGCAAAAACAACATTATTCTCAGCGCTGGGATTCTCTTTGTTGCAGCAGGTATGTTCTCCTTAAATGGAGTTCTTAAGAAGCGCTGCCTTTTTAAACTGAAAAGGACTGTGGAAAAGCTTGTTGGCAGTTCTCTCCCTGTACCCCTTTCCTGGATCGAGGGCACTAGCAACATCACGCTAGGCAAATTTCTTAAGACAAAAATATGTTTTTGAAGCTCTACAATAAGTATATTCTAGAAAAGCTTTTAGTTTTCCTGAAAAAGGAAGCTAAAGTCAGTAACAAGCAGGTTTTACACTATTTAAAATGTATTAAACATTAGATGAATCAGGCATCTCTTACATCCAGGGACTTTTTCTTTTCTTCTATATGATGGCAGAAAAAATTCACCTATCATAGGTGAGCCCATTTTTTTTACACTAGAAACATCTGAGAGAGTCAGCCACATTGGTAATAGCTTTCCCTGAAGCTCGGATTAAGCATGCTGCATTTAGATGAAAATTCAGCAAGGTGGAACTTATCTTGATCAAGGTGAACAGCCATAGCCCTGAGCTCAAAATGTATTTTTATTATTATTCTGAATGTTAGAACCCCACTAACAATATTAGCGAGCTCCCATATGTGAATTCTTTTCCACCATGGCAATGAAGAGATGGGAACAAATCCTGCTGAATATTTTGGGATCCATGTGAGCATATGTGACCCAGATGTGGATCTATTGTTTGTTTTTCAAGAATAAATGAAATTTTGAGATAAATGGAAGAGTAAATAAGTGTAATAAAATTTCCTGGTCATAATCTTTGAACCATTCAGGTCCAGAAAGTAATGTGGCTTGAATTTTATCTTCCCAGCCACATAACCACTGATTTATGCTTTTCTCTCTCTAGGACTAAGTAATATCATTGGGATCATTGTCTACATATCAAGCAATGCAGGTGACCCAAGTGACAAGCGAGATGAGGACAAAAAGAACCATTACAACTATGGTTGGTCTTTTTATTTTGGAGCCTTGTCTTTTATTGTGGCCGAAACCATAGGTGTTCTGGCTGTGAACATTTATATTGAGAAGAACAAAGAGCTGAGGTTTAAGACCAAGAGGGAATTCCTTAAGACTTCCTCCAGTTCTCCTTATGCCAGGATGCCAAGCTATAGGTACAGGAGGCGGAGGTCCAGATCCAGTTCTCGATCTACAGAGCCTTCTCCATCTAGAGACATTTCTCCAGTTGGCATGAAGATAGCAAGCACCATTCCTATGAACGAAATTTCCATGTACACTCTTTCCAGAGAGCCTTTGAAGGTTACAACGGCTGCCAGCTACAACGCAGACCAAGAAGCCAGTTTTCTGCAGGTTCACAACTTCCTTCAGAAGGAATTTAAGGAGGGACTCCACGTCAACATGGTCAACAGGAGAACGACGCCTGTTTGAAGTACCTTCCTTCCTCGCGCTTTTTGAAGAAATATCGAAACAGAATGGATCTGTCATGAAAGAGAAGGAGCGATGTTAAAATACCCTCTCACCTCTTTAATTGTGGCATGTGTTGAGGTAGAAAGTGGAGATCCTCTGGACCAACATAAAGATATTACATGCTCGTAGCTTTTTTTGAAGCTATTCGGAGTTTGTTTCTTTCAGTTCTTGGTGTCACGAGATGAAGGCAGTTCATGTTCCTGCACTTTTGTAGCGTGTACAAAGTCTCGGAGAAACTGCAAAGGACTTGCCACCAGTGTGTTTTAAAGGATTACAGAAAAATTGTTGTACGACTTTTTTTTTTCTAATATTGAGATCCCTTAATACAAACTTGCAAATATGATTTATAACCAAGTCCAAGGATGAATACGAACTACTCATCAAGTGAGCCACTTCCCTTTGACACAGCATAAGCTTTGCCTCTTTCAAAAAAAAAAAAAAAAGAAAAAAGAAAATATATTTTTGAAGGCAACACTTTCTAAAACTGACCTGTGCTATGGAAACCGTAGAGCACCCACATACTGAGCGTTACAGACTCCCTGATGGGGTGGTAAGGGGGTCTCCCATTTCTGGGTGTAAGGCGTCCCTCGGGGCAATGCAGGTGGGGGAGAAGAGGGTGAGTGCATCTTGAAACACCTAGAAAGGGACGGATTAAAGTAGGTGGGACTTGAGCATATTTGCAAATATCATTTATTGCCTAACATTTAGAAAACTTGAATTCTTATTTTGACTAGCCCTAGTGCCTGATCCGGCAAGGTGCTGAGTGCTGTCTGTCAGGAGCCCCTATAGACTACTTATAGCAAGAGCGAGAAGCAGAGCTGAGCCGGGGTGGCCCGCGCAGGTGAAGCCACCGGTTCCCTGCGACTGCATTCCTGTTTTCCTTACTGCTTCACAAGTGCAACACTAACGCTACTGGAGACTAAGATATCTAAGCAATGTGCGTAAGAAAATGAGAAGCTAATATGTTCGGACTAGCAAAACTTCCTGCAGCAATGGGAACTGAGTGTTAACAGAATGGATGACAACTTTGTATTTTTTAAAATAGAACAAAAATAATCACCATTTATGAGATATTTATTAAACTCTTTTTATTATGAATAAGTGCCGCATGGTGCAAGGTATAGTTGCTTTTAGATGGAAATGATGGTTCGACCTAATTTAATTTATTTTGTAATGATGAATCTACTTATGTGCAGAGAGCCCACAGAAAACTCTATGCATCACCTAAGGGGGAACTAATTTGTACCCTTTGCTTCTGTATATTTCTAAAAAAGTCGGAAATATTTTTTTCTTTTAAATTCCTGCTTTTATTTTTTACACTTCGGCTTGGAATCTCAAAGATCAAGGGCCTGACTCAAAGGTCATTTAATTTAATAGTACTCATGTTGATTTTAGTGACCACTCGACCAAGCCATATGAGAATGAGGTGCCCAATTCTCCTTGGATGAATTAGGTGCAGTGAGAGAGGAGCATCTAATTCCTGTAGACTCCTTTGAATATTCGCGTCATCTTTGCCCAGAAAATCTTTGCTACCAGAAGACTAGAGAAGTGGTGACAAGAAAAAAAACATGATTTGGAAAGCTTGGCTCACTGATGGTGGAAGATCTCAGCCAAACTGTTAAAACCTCTTTAGTCTTAATTTATCTTGTGATGGCCGCAGCATCAGTGACTCGGTGGTGTTTTGGATACGAGGCTTTCAGCTAGTAGAACCAAGTCCTCCAGGGAAATCCTGGAGGAGCTGCCTTAACATCCCAAAAAGCAAGTCGAACCCACTCTCTCCCCCAGGTAAACCCTGCTTAAGCCTCTCTCCTTGCAAGAACCAAGACACAATTCTCAATTTTAAGCGAAAGTCTTCCCCTAGTTGCTGTTAAGCTCTGCCTAGCCCTCAGCCTGGCAGAGCGACATCGTTATTTTGGCAGAGGTGGGTTGGAGCCTTCATCCCTGCTTATTAAGAGTTTCCATTCAGGTTAAAACTCTGCTGGGATCCTTTTTCAAACCTCTGAACTCTGAGAGCTAAAGCGAATGGAGCGATGGGAACGATTTAAAAGTAGAAAATGCTGTGCTACTTTCTGTATCAACACACTATGGAGAAAGATGTTACACAAGCTTTTTAAAAAAAATTCAAACAGAGGCAGACAAGAAAACTTTTTTACCTACTTTTCGGCTAGGACAACGTAAAAGAGTTCTAAAATTATTAAAGTTCTTGATGAAAGGTTTTTTTTACAAGAATCTTTATGCTTTCAAACAATAAATTATTTCCTACTTTTTGAGACTTCGTAATATTAAAATACTTTGATTAGCTATGATAGAAGTAGAAGTTTGCAATGAAAAAAAAACCTTCTGTCTCATTAGTGTGTCATACTAAGTGCTAATTAATTTACATCTAATTATAGTTGATGTATTTTTCAAGTGCAATTTCCCAGAACTATTTGTTTCCCACTGTGTTAATAAACTAATAGTTAGAAATAAGTCCTCATCCGTGTTTACTGTAATTAAGAATAAAATCATTCCCTTTAAAACCAGGAGTTAGATATAGGCTGTTTTTCTAAACTCATGTACATTGAACTGGAAGTTGACAGTGTGAGGTTTGCTTTGCGCGTTGGTTTTGTTCCTTTAATCGCCATTCTCCAGTGAATGTGTTTAAAACCAACCATCCACTTCCAGCCAAAGTCTAAGGCTTTTCTAGAGCCCAGGTCAGACCTGCAGAGGCACGTGCAGTATTTTTACACCACGTTGGCAAAAAAAGCCTTGCCGAGCATTTCGGGAAGTTCCTCTCTGCCAGAGCCTCCTCGCCCAGAGCAGGGCTGCTTTCAGCAGCTCTCCGAGCACGATGCCCTGCTTCGGTCCGAGCCAGAGCATCCGCTCCTTCTCCAGCAAGCACCCTTGAAAAATGGAGCTGGAGCAGGGAAGTATTCATGGGATGCTCATGGAATACGGGGTCTGGACAGGGAACAAAGGCATGGGGAGATCACAGGGACCAGAGCTTTCGTCCTGTGGGAGAATGGGGGCTGCAACGTAAAACTCATGGTCTGTGTCAAATTGCAGCGCAGTAATGTGTTCAACCAAAGCGAAAAAACTGTTGTTTCATTTGACAATTCCGGTTAAAAAAAAAATCCTCCAAAAATCAGTCTTTTCCTGTGGAAAACTTTGATTCTGACAAAACTGAAAAATCTGCAGCATTGCTACCCATGAACAGTGTCTTGCTCCATGGCTGATCTATCTGAACAGAATTAGATTGTGCTCGGACTTTGCAACCACTCAGTGATAGTTTAAAAAAAAATAAAAATCATCTGCTCTTCCACATCTCTCTGGTTTCCCTGGACAGCATTAAACACAAATTAGCCCCCATTTCTCAACAAGGCCTGCAGATATCATCATCATATCATTAACAATAATCGGTCTTTTGGTATTATCCTATAACATACTGTAACAGCAGACCTAAAAAAAAATGCTATTGGATCAGATTCAATTTGCTGAGAAATAAAGTTTCAGGTATATCGTCAGGTCTCTCTTCCTAGTTTCTCATACACAATAGGAGTAAAAGGAGAAATCACTTCATATGCCCGTACAGCTAACAATAAACTATTTTTATATTTCCTTTTCTTTCTGTATGGATCACATATCCACAAGGGCTAATATATCATGTCCCTTGAGGCTACTTTTCTGTCTGCAGTTCTAAAGTGTTATTTCCACTGTGCTTCAGTTCTGCTGGTATAATCACAACCATGTATAATGTACTTAATCCTTACTTTTTAAATAAACCATTTTAAATGTATCCATTTTTGTGTGGAGAAAGGTATATAGATTTTTAACTTCCACATTCTCTGAGCTGAGATTTCTGTGTTTATTTTTTCACATTTCTACCTATTTTGATTGCAGCTGGGGATGTTACCGGAAGCCAATATATCAGAGAAAAAAATATTCTTGTGGTCCCACAGACAAAGAATTCTCCAAGATAAGCTATCTTCACATTTCCAGGCATTTGGGTAAGAAACTAAGAAAAACCTTCTAGTTTCCAGCTTAAACTTGGCCCATGAGAGACACACTCTGGTTTGGGTGCCCAGTTTGAGACTGGTATAGCGGCCAGGGGCACTGCAAATCACCGTCAACAAAAATAAGCCAGTGTCTTCTGAAGTCCTAGCCCCGAGCTTGTGCTTTGCCTCCACCTTTTGAGGTTTCATGTGAATTTGCTTCCGAGCATCCTCCTCTCCCAGCTCTTGTCTGTTTTGCCTGAAGAAAGCTCGACCCCGTGTGCTGAAGCTCCACAAAAGCCTTGCTCTGATCACCACCATAAAATCCCAGAGGTGCGAGCGGCACCGAACACGGGTCGGCAGTTCAGCAGCCTCTCGCTGCTCCCAAACATCCCGAACCATCCCTGTATCAGAGACAATATTTCTTCTTCAAATACCGCTTTTAACTTTACCCTCCCGGTTCCTAAGCCTCCAGATTGTCTTTAAAGATGAAGACCGCCTGCGTATCTCTATCTGCCTGCCTCTCCCCATACGTATGATCAATTGGCATGTCTGGAGGGAGGCAGGGGATTCATCTTTTCAAATGCCTCCGACACCCGGTAGTGAAGCCATTTAAAGCTCAAGCCCAAAGCTGCTTCCCTTGAACTAAAATAAATGAAGGCTCTTCCCACATTGCTGAGCAAGTCTGTGGGTAAATAGTGACCCCAAGAGCGGTGGCTGCCCCGCTGCCAACAGGGACGTATCAAAACGCGATGTCGTTTGAGGGGGAAGCAAAGACAGAGTCCTTAAGGCTTTGGAAAGTGGAGAAAGAGTCCAGCGAGGAGGATGTGGCATTTCCTTGGAATGAGAAAACTAACAAACATGGGAGGTACCGAAAATAAAAGGGAATGAGGAGTGCTCTGCACCTGTCTGCAAAACGGCTCGTCTTACAGCCACCGCCTCGCTTCACCAGAGCTGAAGGGATCGCTTACCGAAACAGCACACCCGGCACGGCGGTCGGTATTTTAAGAGAACGAAGCTGCGGATCAGAGGTGCGGGCAGCGGCAGGGATGGCCAGCCCTGCCTGCGCTCCGTGGGGCTGCGGGGCTGGTGCCGCGAAGAGGCTGGGCTGTGTCTGGCAGTGCGGGGCCGTATCTCCTTCTTCATGCCAATGGGAGTCTATTAAAAAAAATAAAAAAACAAGCAAAACACGCACACGCATTTTGCTCTTGCCTTCAGTGATGGCAGGATTTCAGCCCCAGAATTAGGGAGTTTTTGGAGGGTGCCACTGGCGGTACTCCTGGGTATCAGCTATGCAGAGCCAACCGTGCCCAGGGTGGTCTCACCGCGCCAGGGCAATGCAGGCTCAGGAGCTCAAATATTGCTAAGCAGCTCCCATTTGAGGAAAGCTGTTCGCTGAAAATGTGCTTGAGCTGAGAGCGGACCAGGCGCCATCTCCTCCGCTCTGGGTTATTCTCACCTAGGAAGGATCGTTCTGCAAGAAGGGAACATCAGAACATCTTGCAGAACATCGTTCTGCCAGAAGGGAACCACAGAATTTGGTTAATCTGGGTTGTGGTAAATACAGAGGCTGGTCTGGAAGAAATATAGAAAAGTGCAAGTTCTGGGGAGCAGAGCCAAGCCAAGGCCTCTGCTAGGGACAAAATAATGCAATAGTTGGTCTTGAGACACCTCCTTTAGCATTTTCTCTAGTAGAGAAACACAACTGTCTGTCTGTCTGTCTCTCTCTCTCGCACTCACTGCTGCTAAAGTGCAACTAATGACAACTCTCCCTGCTTCCCACCAGGTCCTCATTAATAGTCTGTTTCTATTTCATGTGATACTGGTTTTTAAGTGTGAATACTGGCCAGCTGATGCAGGGAGACTGCAGGAACTGTTCCTAGAGGATTATGCACCAGTCTTCTGGATGTGCAGGCAACCTTTGCGGTTTCCTTTAGTCCTTTGCTCCTCCAGAAATGGGGTTTGCTTCCACATTTGTCAGATGCCCGCCCAGCCCACCAGCCCTGCCGGGGAGGGCAGCTTCACCTCCACACTGCGACAGAAATTCCCAGGCTGGGGACAGAGGCTCAGGCCACGGGCAGAGGAGCCTTTTGGCTCTCACCACGGTGGTTGCAGGGGCCACAAGCCGTGATCACTGAATACCTGCTGCCGGTCCCCAAAACCACACCAAGCCTATGCCAGGAGAGGCAGGCAGCAGTGCCTCTGCAATACAGCCACATCAGCTCATGTAGCAAACCCACAGAGCCCACGGGGAGCAATAACCCCACAAGATAGTTTCTTTCCCAGGGACTGGTGGCTCTAGGTCACTTTTTTGGGGCTGGGGACAATGTTTCACCTCAGCTGCAGTAATGTGAGTTTCCAGTCTCCAGGGAAGCCGCTGCCACTCGTGTTGAACCTCATTGCGTCCCGTTCACACCCCCAGCTCCGCTCTGCAGGGGAGGGGAGCGAAGGATGAATTTTTCCCTTCTGATTTCACTTTAGTTGTTTCCTGGATATTATTAGGAAACTCAAAACAAAACCAAACCCTGAGGAACTTACCCAGATCGGAGTACCTAAATGAGAATAAAAAGCATGATTCTTGCCAACACTGGAAGAGAGACAGAGACCAACAAAAAAATTGAGTTCCCACCCCTGCAGTCCTTGTAGGTTGTAATTAGTCTAAAGCACGACCATTAGCACTTGCTTCCTCAGCAACCAGAACCTTGCTTTGTGCCCACATTTGCAAACACACATTCACCTTCTTACACTCAACTTGCAGAGGACCTGTGCAGTTTGTAGCATCAAGGAAGCAAAGTCAGGATGCGGCTCCTAAGATCGACTGATGTCTAGTGAAATTTAACAAGAGACTACTTCAAAAGAAAAGGCGTTACATTTTTAATGCATTCCTTTTCTGGTTTAAAGTCTGTTCCCCTTAGGATTTTCCACTTTCATGAGAACTCTTGGTTCTGGTTTAAATGTAAGCCTCTAATATTTCTCCTAGCCCCAACCCGGCATATCACAGTCCTACGTGGGGCTGTGAGCATCTTCCTACAGACGTGCCCGTGGTCTCTGGTCCCCGCCCTGCCCCATGTCCCCAGCACCCTCCCCAGTCCCCTTCCCCTCCAGTTTCGCACCGCGTACCTTCGCTCCTTCCCATGACTCCCACCTCCGCGGCAGGCCCAGGGCATCAGATGCCCATACCAGGTTCAGACATGTCACCCTGCTCCCCAGGGGCGTCTAAGCCAGCCCGGTCACACATCAAGCAGAGTAATGTTAACCCCTTTAAGTCATATTTCAATGACAGTTATTTTGGATCAATATTTTTTACCTTACTCTTTATTTTCTCTCCCTTTCCTACACTCCCCTTTCACCTTAACTCATTGCTTCAGGTCGTCCTCATTAATTTGAGAAGACAACTCACCACCTTTATTTTGACATCAAATTGGGGTGTTCATAAAACAGGACTGGCATAGCTTTGACTTTATCTTGACATGGTAACATGATATTTGCAGCTTTCCACTGACTTTTTTTTAACCATTGTTTTGACATTCAGGTACTGTCACCCTCTTCAGTTTGACATCGCAATTGTAATGTCATCTCCACAGTGGCCTCTGCATTGACATTAGCATCAAATTAGCTTTACAATCAATCAGCTGAAATATCAAAGGGAAGGAGAGAGGTTGGCCCCAGCCCAGGCAATCTGGGTTCAGGGCGACAGAAGTCACTTCCGACAGAAGGAAAGGATGTGGACTATACGCATCCAGGAAAACTTGGACAGTAGGAAAGAAAGCGAGCACTCGAGAGGGTTTGCATTAGAAAAAACAGGCAAAAGGCACCAAAAAAACAAACAAAAAAAGACTACTCAGAATACTTCAGGTTAATTAAAAATTAATTATAATTAAAACAAACAATAAAATCGATAAGTCTGCTTATTTTGCCGCTTTCTTTACACCACAGTGCTCGGCTCTGGAGGGACGTCCAGCTCTGAACTCCTTGCAGAGGCTGCTGCGAGCTGAAGGCGTGGGCGTGCAGTTTGTGGGCTCCGGGGCTATTAGACTATTTAGGATCAGACTGAACTCAGGCCTGATGCCATTATAAACACAGATGTTTTTATAACCGAGCTGAAAAGTTAATCATCCTATTAATGCCTATTTCTGGGCATGCCACAAGTCAAGAGATTACAGCTTTTGAACGACGGCTGTAGCAACTCTGAGCCAGCGCCCACCCGGTCGGCTCGTGGGAATCCAAAACACACCCGGCAGGACGGGGTGGAAAGCTGAGCTCTGCCGGGCTCTCCTCTCGTTACGTGCATTAATAGCCTCCTCGCTGCGCCGGCTGACACAGCCCAGCAGCTGTCTGCGGCCGCCCCGCTCTCCCCGGGCAGCGCGGGGCTGACATTTGCAAACGCTCAGATGCGCCAGGATTTTGGGAGACCTCGTGAATCACCCGCTGCGCTCTGCCGGGAGCACCGGTCCGGAGCGGGATGGACGAGAGCAAACCCCTGAAGGTCCGGCTGACGTTCTCCGTGATCCTGGTTGGCGTCTCGCTCCTGTTTGCAGCCGTAGTGACTGACCACTGGGCCGTACTGAGCCCCAAAGTGGAGGAATATAACGCCACCTGCGAAGCGGCTCATTTCGGGCTATGGCGACTCTGTACAAAGCGGATTTTTATGCAGGAGCAAGGTCCCAAAGAGAAGGGCTGTGGGCCGATAAGCCTGCCAGGAGGTAGGTGACCACCCACCAATGCACGAGAGAAAGCACCAGGCAGTCATGCCAGGCTTTGCTTAGGAGGTTGCAGGACATGGCAGACGGAAAATAGGGTCCGTGTTCCTGTGGCACTTAATTTGGCATGGGGCTGCGTGGGGCTGTTTTCCTGTTGGTCTCTAAACACACCTCGGTGTCACCCCTCTTGCTGTAAGTGTGCGCTGTGTTGCCTTGCACGTCTATTTGTGACCATATTTGAGCCTCCTGCACAACAACGACAGTGGTGGGGAGAAAGGGAGGAGGATCGGACACGGTGGAAATCGCAGAGTGAAACTGGGATAGAGGAAATTTTGCTGACATCAGCCAAGGGCCCCGCAGCACCCAGGCACGCTGACTGCAGCAGCCAAGAAAGCGGATTTATGGGTAGCTGGATCTTTAGGATTTCCAGATCCATATAGCTACGAAGGAACAGCCTGTTCATGGCTGGCATTAGCTATTGAGCTATTTCAATAACAACCGTTCCTCAGGGCAGGGAGGAACAGGGACCTGCAGTATGTTTTGCCGACTTCCAAAAAAGAGTCATAAACTGAGTTTGCAGCAATTTCTCAATGACTTACTGAGCCTCCTCACCTCTCGGCAGAGGCAGCCTGGTCCCACACGCGTCTCCATCACGGGTTCCTCCAGTGCAATCGATAGGGAGGGCGGCGGGGGAGTGGGTACAGCTGCTTTCTGGGAAGACGGTTACATTCCCATGGTAAAAGGAGCTCATTATGTTTTTGCTGATCGCAAAGTCAGCAACATTCGCGCCGCATGCACTAATACACTCCCTCCATGACCGAGCTACGCTGCTTTTTTAGAAGGCTCATAGGGTACTGGATGCTTTCCAGAACAGAAATAACAGGATTGCTTTCACGTTAGACTCACTGCTTGAAATGAAATATGTATGTTAACACATATTTGAAAATTTCCTGTGAAAAATCTTACTGCCTGGGCTTACTGTATACTCCCTGTATTACTGCAATTCTTTATCTCTCTGGCCAAATTACACGTTCTGAAGAGAGGAGCTCAGCCTCAGCGTTCAGATCTGCCTCTAACCAAATTTGGGAGTGTATCATCCGTATGCTTAATGTCTCTCGCGAAGGTACTTATGTGCCTAGAAACATATTCCTCACTGTACACCTTTCCTCGTGCATGGAGGAAAACTCCCACAAAAGGAAAAACAATAGAAACGGCTGGATAAACACCAAAATTGCACAACTGTGGGGTAAATATAAAACTCATAAATATCCAGCTGTCTGCAAAAAGCAGATTCACAGGCAGGGCAGCACGAAAGCAGCTACTATCTTTGACAGACACCAGCATGTGCTTGCACGGGCACTGAATCACGTCCCAGCGCTGCCGTTCTGCCGGGCACAGCGGACAACCGGGCAACGATGGAGGGGCTGAGCCACCCGCCCCAGCCCGGAGGTGGTTTTCCAGTTTTTAAAGGTATTTGGGAATTTAGATGACATCCTGTGTCGTAATCAGCATCCAAGGTTTCAAAGGGTGAAATTCACACCTCAATTATAATATAAATATTTTAATCCCTATTTTACTCACACCAGGAACACAGCGTGGGGTGGAGGGGGAGAGAAGAGCCCCTGCGGATTTGGGCTGCTAAACGGTGCTGCGCCCGCACGGCTCGCCTTAGATTGATTTCACACTTCTGGGAAGAGATGTCAGCAGGGAAACACCGGGGTTGTGAAACCTGCAGCAGTCGAGAAAACGTGAATGAACAAACATGCAGTAAACAAGCAGATGTGGGCACTGGTTTTCCTGAAAATCATGAGACATAACCAGACATTACTGCCAGGACTGGAAAAGAAACATAAGAATTTATCACTGCATTAGTAACCATTTACCAGTCACTCCCTGAGGAGGAAATGGATGGCATGATTAACATTATTTATTAGGTTTTGAGCTCAGCACAGTGCAAAATGGGGAGAATGACTTGGCTCACAGTCCACAAAACGGGGCTGTGATTTAGGCAGAGCTTTAAAATTTAACAGCGCTCTTCCGAGGATGTTGACAAATTGGAAAGGGCTCAGCATCCTGCTGTAAGAAATAAAAAGATCAGGGAAATGGCTGTTAAAACTAGGCAAATTCAGATTAATACTGAGACATTTTTAACTGTGGTCAGTGGGCACCGGGGCAGTTTACTACCGGCTGTAAACTGAGTTCCCCTTCACTGCCAGTAACTCCAGTGTAGGTGTTGTCCTACAAACTGGGCTCTTGTGCGCCTGCACGCTGGGCAGCAGCGGCGATGCTCTACAGCCTGCGTGTGCCACCGGCAGGTTAAACAGGTCCTTGTAAATATGGAAACCTGAGTTCAGGCAACTGGAGAGGAAAAGTGCTCGAGCAAATGGGTTATCAGCAGGGCTGTCTTGTTCCCCGTGTCCATATAAGAGACTCAGTCTGCAAGACTGGTATGAAATTAAACTATTTGGAGTTACCATCTACAAAACTCAGTGTGTGTCAAAGGCCTTCCCCTGGCTTGTTGGCCAGGTCAGAGCCCAAGGTCTGGCCCCCTCCACTGCTCAGCCCTCACCTTAACACCTCCTCTAATCACAGCAGCAGGTCCGGTCTCCCAAACGTAACAGAACTGGAAACCTCTCATTAAAATCCAGGTTTTTCTAACCATCCAGCCTGCCACAGAACCCCACAGTGTTCATCTGAGGTTCACTTGCAAGGTGGGCTCCAGCCCCTCCCCAGCCTGTCACTCCAACGCTCATGGGTGACAGCCGCCACCTGAAATTCGGCGTGGTCCAAACGCCTTGTGGCCTCGCTGCCCTTTCTTCCCCCATGAGGTCTCCATACTGCAGACCCCCAAGTTTCAACTATAGCTCAATGCAATCGCAGTTTGACTGCGTTCCACGACTGCGGCAGCTGCCGTCCAGCCCCGTGGCGGTGAGCGGCAGGAGAGGTTGGCTCTGCATGAGTAGAGGAAAGATGAATTGGCCCATTTGCCCCTGCACAGCGGTCATCCAGGAATGGTGGATCTGGAGGGAAGCGGCCAGGAGGGCTGTAAGGGTGGGTGACCTGGAGGGGGGAGGACACCGTGTGATAAACTGCACGTTGCAACCCTAAAGTTCACGCAAGTCTTAATGACCACAGAGCCCCTGGACTGCTCCCGTCAGCACACTGAGGTGACCTCGTGGCAGAGATAATGCAATTAGGGGTGGAGAGAAACCAAGATTGCCACACCGTTTTCATCCATTATAAAACCAATTTTAAATCCTATCCATTATGTAAATGTGGTGTGACACAAATGGGCTCTTCTCCTATTCATGATGGCACCAGAGAGGCATTGAAGTGCCTCAGTTCTCTTGAATAACAGCAAGTTTTGTTGAAACAGATATTCCTGGCTCAGCAGAGCACCGAAGCATCTTTAAACTGAAAACAATATATCACTTTACCAAAAACAATCTAGTTATATTTTCCCAGAATAAATGCATTTTCCAAAACCACCTCCCCTAGAGCTAACCAACTTCTGTGATAACCCCATTTATCGTACCTTGGCAGAGCTTTGCTATAAGCCACAAACGCAGAGGCAGCTCCTTTTCCTGCAGACAAGCCCATCTCCAAAAGAAGGTTTTGTGCGCTCCCCCTCTGCCGAGCCTTCACGGACTGGAGGGTGGACTGGGCTGGTTTGCTTCACCTGCAATGGACACGAAGCTGTGCCGTGTCCCCCATCACACTATGTCTGGATGGCTTCACCTGGGGCTTTGTCCAGTCAGCACGCCCGGGGAGTCCTTTGAGTTTAGCCTTTTTGGAGAATTAATTAAAAGCCAAACCAAACAAGCGAAGATGAGGAGTCCAGTTTCATCCCATCTCCCTCCCCTCCCACAGGAGCCAAAGGATCCCCAAACTGGGATCACCACACTGGATTCTCAGCCTCAGGCACCTCTCAGTCGCTGGCAGAGGCACCCAACCTCCGCTTTGGGGCTCAAAATTTGCAATTTCAGTCATAGAGGTCTGAATGCAAATATGTTTCCTCCAGTCTTTTGCAAGGATAATAAACAGGTCAGGAGATGCCAGAGCTGAACATTAACCTTGTCTCCAGCAAGGAGAAGCTGCAGATGAAATAAGAGTCAGCTTATAAAATTAAGTAGATAAGAGCATCTCGAAGGAATCTTCCGCTAACGGGCCCAAAACCACTGCTTTACAATTGCCTGTCTCCTGGGAGAGAGAAAATAAATCCTCCTTGAATCAGTAACTCCAACATCTGCCATTTGCATGACAGAAAAAAACCACAAGAACCAAGAGATAACATACAGTACTCTGGTATCTTCTTGCCGCTAGAAATTAATACAGTAAATAAACACCGAAATGCAGTCTGTGTCCCCAGGCAGAAACCCTGCATGGTCCTGCACCTGGGACCTGGCTCAGGTGACCTGTGCTGTAGCAGCATGTCCTGGCCCAGACACTGGAGAGGACCATAAAGTCCTCCTAGACTTTCTCCCAGCATCTCCTGGAAATCGGTGCTGTGTTATTTAATGGACAAGAGATGCTGGTGTTAACCAAGTGGCCCCTTGCCGCAGGCAGTGCCTGTATTTCATGCAATCTTGGCGTGATTTCCCGGTCTGATGGGAGTCCAACCTGGGGTGCAGGAGGGGTGCTGGGGCAGGCGCTTAGTGTGTCCTCTACAGCCCAGCTCAGCAGAATAGCGCAATCAGAGCTGGCGCTGCTCAACGTGTCTCTGCAATTGCACCCTTCCAGCCGAATTCCTGGCAAGCAACTGTTCTCCCAGCTCCGCGCCCCTTCAAACCTTCGATTAAATCAGTTATAAATAGCGAGAACACCCTCCACCCTAACCCTGCTGCTGCCAAAGCTTCGAGTCAGCAGGTCCTCACCAGATGCTCCCCCACCCCGCTGAGATGCTGAGGCTGAAAGCCTCCAGTGCATCTACTGACGGCAATGACATCTCTTTGCGGGCTGACTCTCACTAGGCTGAGTATGAAATGATATCGTGGCCATTGAGAGACTCAGCTACCAACTTCCCTCCTCCCAGTATCCCCCTGCCCCACAATCTTGATCCTTGTTCACTTTATAACCCCTCTATAAATATCCCATGTATGTGGCAGCATGCTCACGTAAGGTCCAGATAGAGGAACTTCATAGAGTTCCCACTATCTAACTCTGCTGTCTTACCAAATTAACTTAGTAGACTGCTCTGGTGGGAGTGAACTTTGGTAAAGCCAGGTTGAGTGAGAGCCTCTTCGCCCCTGACTCGGATGGCTTTGATCAGCCTTCCCTTCCCTGGACAACTGTTTGTGGCTTCAGATAGCTTTTGTCTTTTTGGTCTAACAGCCAAAAAAAAGCCCTCGGTGTCCCCGTTGTAGTAAAACACCATGTGCTTTGCTGCATTCAGCAGCCTCATTGCTGGGACCCCCATAGCATGGTGACGTCCCCCCCACGCAGCAAACTCCCCTGGGCTGCTCCGCCCTGCCAGCCGCTGCCACGCGGGGGTCTGTGAGCTGGAGGAGGGGTGAGCTGGGAAGGAGAAGGTGGATGAGGACACTCCAGCCTCCTTTTTTGGAGCCCAAGCTCATCACAGGAGCGGTGACCCTCCTATGGCCGACGGGGTGATGCCACTACGGAGTGGGCTGGCAGTGGCGAGGGGAGGTGAGCCGAGATATCAGCTCAGCTGCGGGCACGACAGGTCTCATCATCAGGAAATACAGCTACACAGAAGCAGGAACGTGTGATGGCCAAAGACAGAATGAGAAAAATTATCTGTTATTCATGTTTTAAATAGATGAGCAATCAGTGTGAAAAGCTCTCGGAGGGAGCAGCCCACAAAAGGTATCAGAGGGGACTTCAGCCTTGCCCATGCTGGAGCCGGTGGCCTGGCATGTGCGTGCCACTCATCTGCTCCCAAACAAAACAGATCCAACTCCAATTTCTCTGTGCTACCAAGGGTAGGGAACCTTAAAAACATTGCAAGTTTGATACATCAATAAAAAGCAAATTCGGTTTTACTACCTTTTATCAGACGTTCCCAAGCACACTAAATTTCCTTTTCTCTTTCAGAACACAACTGCTCCTACTTCAAGCACTTCACACCAGGACAGAGCTCGGAGATATTTGAAGTAACCACCCAGAAAGGTAAGAATGATCCTGAAAAATATTTTCCTAACTAACTGAGGTGCACACAAGATCTAAGTTAAGGGGTCCCCAAAATGAGGATTCAGTCCTGGTTCCACTGAAAGCAGTAGAGGAATTTCTATCAGATACCACAGCTGGGAAAAATGTAAGAAAAAAAAAAAAAGCTCTGAACAACATCAAATGCCAACTTCCTGGGAAGAATAATTTTTATATATGATCACACTCGTAACTGTGATTTTACTCAAAGTTGTCCCACAAATATATAACAATGTCAATACACATGAAAACTGCAAAAAGTCTTTTCAGCATAAAAATGACTTTACAACACTGGCACTATCTGCAACACTCTGAGCCTTTGCCATGGAACGAAGGAGACCTTAATAAAATCTAAATGAATAAACCATACCCCAAGCAGAGTCTTGGCCCTGAAAAGAAGTACAGAGACTCTGTGAAGACCATTAGCAATTTTATGCTTCATATTGATTTTATATGAAAGGCATGTAAAAACCAGAGCTATCAATGGAAGGAAGGAACAGAGATCCTACAAAGACACACACAGTCAGTGTTTACAGAGCATGGATTTTGAAAACAGTCTTTCACAGACAAATTTCACATTTCTCATAAGTCCCTGATAAAGCCAAATATTTTTAGCACTCATCTAATGTGCTCCTCTCTTTTTCTCGCCCTCTCATTAAGGACAAATTCCTTTCTAGTTCCCACACGACATATTTTGCTGTGGAATAAATGAGCTGATGATTACATTACACATATTAAACAATCTGCTTTGCTTCCAGTGGAAATTATAATGGTGGAAAACTCTGCACACAGGCTTCCTAACAAAGCAGTTTCCTATGACAAGGAAGACTGGGAATTTTAAGTGGATACAAGAGCATGTATCTGAGGTACCTGCTTTTGCTCATTTATATACTATCAGTTCCAGCCATCTGATGTTAAAAACCTACGCAATGCCTTCTTAGTCATTTCAGGAAAAAAATCAGGAAGAACTTCTTTTCTTTGAAATAAAAGAAAAAAGCTTAAGCCACAGCAAAAGATTTTACATCGAAACAAACTCTTTCAGGCAGTTCTAGCACATAGTAAAGAGAAACATTAAGGAAATAATAATAAAACAGTGGTATGAAAAGCAATGAGAACAAAGAGTGATCTGCTGTTCCCTTTCGCAGAAATAGGTACGTTTCGATGGGAGCTAATTAGTAACAGGCAAAAAAATTCTTCATGACTTTGCCTGGGAGATATTTTTTTTTAATGGCTTGAAAGGCAAATATCATCAGGCACTGTGATGTTCACGCATGGCTACATGTGTTAAATATTAAACTAATCTGAAAACGAATGCAATATGTAAATGAAGGCCTGAATTATTCAATTAGCAATTCTTCCCCTCCATTCAAGCACTGAACTGTGCTTCGGCTGGGGGAAGTGTCCAGCGCACATCTTAGCCGGCTTAGCAAAAACCAGGACATTTTATGGAGGGCTTAATCCTATGCCCTGAAGAAGCTGGGTTTTCACAGAGCTGGAAATCACTGTCTTAAAGGAAGAAAAAAAAAAGAAAAGATGCTACGCAAACACTTCACCTCTGGCCTCCTGCCTGCTTTGCCTGCTCGGATTTTGAGCCCCACGCAGCATACAGCTGTCTTTCTGCATCGGTACAACATCAGCACCATGCACGGGGGCCTTGTTGGGGCTCTGCAATACAGATCTGGAATAAAAATAGCATAGAGCCGTCTATTTAATCTGAGAGCAGAGTGTGGCGTGAGGGAAGAAAGAAGAGCGTGGAGCCCAGTAAGGCTTCAATAATAACATCTATGCAGCAGAGCTAAAATGACTGCAGCCCAGAGCTTCATCAGACCAATACAGGTGCCATTTGCTCTTTCAGTAAGCGTTCAGAAAGTGTTTCCCCCTCCTGCTCTGTTTTTATACCCTTTGCATTCAAAAGATACATGTCCAGTACTTGCCCCTGCTTTTATTTGAGGAAAATACTCAGTTCACCAGAGCCACCTCTCCGCAGCAGTGGGACGATACGTATTTCTCAGAGTGACCTACTGCAAAGTCGCAACAGCTGAAGGGAGCATGCTCAAAATTTGCAGACTTTTGCATTTTTTGGTGTTTGTTTTGCTTTGGCAGAATACAGCATTTCAGCTGCAGCCATTGCCATCTTCAGCGTTGGCTTTGCAATCATCGGAACAATCTGCGTCCTCTTATCCTTCAGGAAGAAGAGGGACTATCTGCTGAAGCCAGCATCCATGTTCTACACCTTCGCAGGTAGGAGGCTCGGTGCTCACATACTTGCACTCGGTTCATAGGACAACGTAGAGGAACTTAGATAGATCCTGGGAGGACGGAGACACTTCTAAAAATGCCCTAAAAGTGGCATTTTCCTCCTAGCCACAGTCAGACTACAAGTCCCTATGTGGTGCTCCAGCTGAAGAGCTCTGAACGTGTCCAAGCATTACCCAGCAGCTTGTCTGTATTTTCTCCAACTACCTTTAAAAGGGGCATTTCTAACATACTCAGTTCTGGCCCCAGTCTAAACCAGGGATATATACTATTCCAGCTCATTTATTAAGACTCAAACCAAGAAACAGCTGATCCAGGCCCAAAATACACAGCTGTCTCCCAAAAACATGAAGACTGCATTTTTACATGAGCTAGGAATACCTTGAATGCCACAATGACTGAAAGACAGAGGTGCAAATTGTCACCTCAATAAAACTCTTCTTCAGCCTTTGGAAAAGCTGCCTAGGGAACACAATTATTCCTCCACCACTTTGAGTTTCCCATCCAAGCCTGCCAAAAAGATCACACTCAACAAGTCAGCGGCTGAGTCGGATGGCCTGGCTTATAGCAGAGCTCTAAGCAGTTGCGAGCGATGGTTCCTTCAAACAGTCAATGACTCACCTGTGAATCTCACTGCAATTCCTGTATGCAAAAAGACAGATGAGGTGGTTAATTAAGGATGAAAAATTGACAGCTGGTTATTCAACCCACTGCTCCTATCTTCCTTCAGGCCTCTGCATCATCATCTCTGTTGAAGTCATGAGACAATCTGTGAAGAGGATGATCGACAGCAAGGAGACAGTCTGGATGGAGTACAGTTACTCCTGGTCCTTCGCCTGTGCCTGCGCCTCCTTTGTCCTGCTCTTCATCTGCGGCATCACCCTCCTCCTGATCGCGCTGCCTCGCTTCCCCCAGAACCCCTGGGAGACCTGCATGGATGCAGAACCGGAGCACTGATGTTCCCAGCACCCATGAGAAAAAACAGAAAGCATTCTGAAAAGATTTGGTTTTTTTAAAATGTCTGGGTCTCACTATACAATGTGCACTCCATTAGCTAAGTCATTACTGAACCAAGGCATGTTCAGTTGTAATTACTGCTTTGTGTCTTTTTTTTTTCTCCTTTTGTTTTTTTTTTTTTTTTAAGAAAGCAAAAAGATCATTCAGCACCAGTGTGGGTCGTGGGTGAACGGCACTGCTCTGTGCCAGTTTGGGGATGCCCTGTGCTGATGCAGTTGGGGGGAAATCTGTGTGTGAGCCAGCTTGTGCCACAAAGATAGCTTTCTTAGGGAGATGATGTTTGGTGTAGTTGGGTGTAGATCCGTGAGGGATATCGGGCTTTTACACCTCATTTGGTCAGAGAGAGACAGTGAGAAATTCTAGCTCGGCGGGGAATCTGTTTCCCCATTCATGCTGTATTCCTCTACCTCCCTAAGAAGGGTTAGCTCACCACTCTGGAATAAGTTGGAGGTCCTTATGCTATTCTATTAAACTGTTAAAATTTGAAAAACAAACCCAACAAAAAAATAACAAAACCAAAAACTTTGCCTAGCATTGGGATCAAAATTTCTCCTACAAATTTACACCCTGCAGTTCCATTCTTTTGAATTACGCACAAAAAACCTGCAAGATACAGTTTTTGTTCTGCTTAAACTTTGATGGCAAAGCGAAGAAGTACTGAACATTAAAGTGATATTTTCCTTTAATAAAAAGCATAATCTTCCAGTAGCATGATTTTCTGGAAAATTATTTTGATGGATGAATCACTTGGCCCATCAAATTCTGCTAGGTCCAGAATGACAGTGTAATTCTGGATGGTATTTACTGTACAGAGCTCTCATTTGTTCCCTGTGAATGGGCTTTTTCAGAATCCATGCTTTGCTCACTGCATATGTATACAAAACTACATTTTAGGAAAAATCCTTCAAGGTAGCTGCCAAGAAGGAAAGGTCTTAGACTGAACCACCCAGGAGAGTCAGCCCCAAAAATACTACGAAAGTGCCTCGCTGTTTATGCACGCCTGAAGAAATGTTCGCCCCAGGCATCGCTGACGGGGGATGCTGCGGAGGCTGGTTGCGTTGCAGAGCCCCCGCGGTGCTCTGCTGTGGCTGCCTGCAGCGCCGGGGGGGACTGGGGGTCCCCCAGCCTCACACCCTCACCCAGCCCCTCCGGCCGAGCCCTTTGCACCATCATGGTCCCCCAGCACCAAGACGTGGGTGTCCTTTTTCCTTTTTTTTCTTTTTTTACAGTTCAGTTTTCCGAATCTGCTCAGCATTTTCCCATTTTTCCCCCAAGTAGGAAAAAGTATTTGCTTTAAGTTGCAGTTCCTTCACCCAATAATTTACAAAGCAGGAGAAAAGGAAACCAAAGTGTCCTTCCCTTCGTGCTTACCTGTCCACAATTCTAAAGAAAAACAGAATCCAGAACAGAAGTTTTTTGATCATTATGAAGAGATCTGAAATCGTGACACGTTCAAAACATTTCAGCAATTTTGTGCTGGTGCGAGGGGCTGCCCATGGCCCTGCCGTCGGCCAGACCCCGTCCAGGCGTGCTGAGCCCCAGCAGCCCCCAGCCACTCTCAGGCATGTCTCCAGTTTCCCATCAGTAGAGCAGCAGCGAGAACAGAAGCCTTTTGTGAAGTTGCATTAACATTTTTCAAGCTCTTTGAAGTTGAAAAGCACTACAAATAACATGTATATTATCAAGTTTTGGGAGAAAGCATTCATTGGTGCTCAGATCTGAGTATGAGCTGAGGAACTCTGCCTGTCTCTCATCATGAGAGACAACTGCAAGTCTTCAAGTTGTCACTGAACCACTGTGAAATGCTAAATGGTTTTGAAATCTTATTTTTGGGTACAGAGCTGACATTCTTAATTTGCATTTTCATTGTTCAGAAAAACAGAGGCTAGTTTCTAGGGAGGTCCTTTACACGTGACAACAACTGAAAAGAAAGTAGTTGGTGTGACCCCTGCGGTGGCTGACCCCAGGTTGGGAAACCCAAACACACGCAACACAGATTAATCTAAGCAAAGCAGCTGGCAGGCACAAAGGCATTCCCAGCTCAGCCGTCATCATCAAAATGGCCTCACCTTGGACATGCAGTGGGTTGAGATAAGCGAGGCTTGGGGACGTGGGTCTAAGTTCATCACCCCATGCGGACCGGTGGCACGTCCTGTAGCCCTGGGAAGCCCCTTGCCCACACCTTTTCTGAAGCACCATCCCTCTCGTGCAATGCTTCTTCTGTGACAAAGTAATTTCTAGATGGCTTCTCATCCTGATGGGCCAACTTGTTGCCCAGCCAAGGAGCTGCTTAGTCCCCTTCATGACAGTCATGAGCATTGACGGTTGGATTAGATGATCTTAGAGGTCTTTTCCAACCTTAGTGATTCTACAATTCTAGAACATCATACATATTTCAGATAAACAGACCCTGGAAGGTCTCACCCATCCCATGCACGCTCCTGCTTGTGTCAGGGCTGAACCACTTTGTCCAAGCTACAGTGAGGGCAATGGAAAGATTCCCAGTGAGTGCTGGGGTTTGGCCTGGATCCAGAGGTTTTACAGCCTCTCTGTGCTCACTTTACTCCCAGGGCAGAGAAAACACGCAGCTCACAGCAGCGAGACCCTGCACCCACAGACAGCAACTCAGACAGCTGAGCTAGATGCCTCCTAAAGCTCTTAAACTTGCCGAGCTTTATTGTCTGTCTGCTGCAAGTTGAGGCTTTTTCGTAATTCACTACTTCGTATGGTCCCTGCAAGACTGAGAAGCATGTGGATGACTTCATTTTCTTTTTCCAGACATTAAGAAATGCTGAGGAGGAACCCGTCCATTAAATTGGTCATTGGTATTCACAGTGGGAAAGGCACTGCTCTTATAGCAGGTTTGTTCTGCCATATCCAAATCCCTCTGCCAGGGAGCCAATAATGTGTTTTGAGAGAGTTAATAAAAGTAATTCAAAAAGGCCTTCATAAAGTGAAAAGAAGACTATAATGCTGGGGGGGAGCTGTAACCAGTCTGAGTTTTCATTCTCTCAGCTGAGCAAATAGCAGGGAACGGCCACCAAAACTTCAGGAACGTAACATGAAAACGTGAAAGAAACATCCTTGCTGGCAGGGAGTCATCAGAGCAAAACGGGGATGGGAACCCAGCTGCTACGCAAGCCACAGGAGCACACACAGGTTTGGGAGATGGCCTAAGAATTGAGTGGGAAACACGTACCAGGGAGAGGAAGAGGCAAATTAATTCACAGAACAAGTAACTACCACCAGCCACCATGAAATCCCAAACGTTGGTCCTGCCACCACCAGACCCGTGGACACCTTTGGTCACGGGTCCCCTGGGTGACACACCATTTGCCACTCCGTAAACCATCACTGCCCGTCCCGAGGTGCCCCAGGGCATCACACGTGACACGGTATCGTGAGATTTCGGTTGCTAAAGTCTACCCACCACACTGCAAAGCCCAAGTGTTAAATCAGAGTCAGTGCAACACAAGACGTGAAGTTTTTTTGTTTATGTAAGAGTAAGATTTGCTGTTAGGCACCAGGTGCGGAGAGAATCTGCTTCCCTTATTTTTAAATGCTGTGTTGTGTGAATTTAATGTGCAGAAAAGGTGCCAGACTAACAACCCTGAAGAACAAAACTGCCTGTTTAGCAAGCAGCTAGCTGAGCCCTCAGAACAGCATTTATCTGCAGAGAGGGACCGCAGCAGTCAGCCCGGCCCCAGCCAGGCGGCGGAGGAAGAGCTCGCCCAGAGCTCGCAGGGCAGCCAGGCTTATGGCACACACGGGAGCACAGACGGGTGCTTGCAGTGAGGGTTTCATTCAGAAATCTTGGTGCAAACCCCTACTTTTCCCTTAGTCCATGCCTGAAAAGTGCCAGCATATGCACGATGCTCGGGTGTTTGACCAGCCTGACATGTAGTTTATAAAGGCACAGGTATGCTTGCTTACTTCTTTTTTTCCACTGATCCCTTTCCACACTGTCACTTCCTTGTGGCCATCACCTCTTTTTTCTCCTTACTTTGACAGTTGTGGAAATTATTTCCAGAAGGTCTGAAAGATCTGAGAATTTTTGCCCCCGCTGCAATGAGATCCATGGCCCCGCTGCAGAGGGGCACTTTCTCTCCTGGGCTTGGCAGCTCTTGAGGAACGTACCCAATACCAGAGGTCACCAACGTCAAGCGACGGCTGTTTGCAGTGCCACATCCTGCCAGCCCCAGGGAGGGCCCTGGAGATCAACACCGAGCCCCCGGGCTCGATCCAGCGCGCTCCAGTCGGACATCTGCATGCCAGGAACCTGACCAATATGCAGAAACTGTTTATTGCATAAACTGCATTTTAAGCTTCACTTAAAATAAGCTGCTGCACTGGAACAGTGCCCCTTTGAATGTTACATTATTTTTATAACTTAAACACTGGAGTATTAGGCTGCTCGGTACCACAGATTACACCCATAGCAACCATAGGATCTGTTTTTAAAGGCATCTACTCAAATTATTTCCCCTTTCCATTATCACCAAGGGGCAAGAAAAGAGCGTTACGTCTTAGTTTTGACTGAAGTAGAGAATGAGATTGTTCTTGCTTTGTCATATTTGATTGACGTTCTGGCTCCAGTGAAGCTACTGAACATAAATTCAAGCCATACAGACATCACACATGCACACTCTGCATCTAGACACACAGTGAGCCGCTCTTCTGCTTTCTACAAAGAAATGCAGAGAAGGGAGTAAACTCTGATTTCTGGCCTACTCTCCTTTTAATAAAACCAGCAGCACAGGCCTGTTTTGGCAGGGCTGCATCCCAGGGCTCTGGTTCAGTTTTGTGCCCACTACCACCGGTCTCGCCGAGAGCACCGCGATGGCTTTACAGCAGGGCTTGTGAAGGTATTGGCCCCTCAGGAGGGAGCAAGTCTTACGGAAAATGGACTGACATCTTCTAACTCGTCTTGGATAATTCAGATCACAGAGCATTTTGTGTAGTTTATCAGAAGCACTGATTAATCCTTAATGAGGTAAAAACTTTTCAACATTTCTCAACTAAAGTTGCCAAAACCCCCACACCAAACTGATGTTTCCACCACATTTGCTGTAAATCCTTTTACTTTACTTGAATGAAAGAAAAGAACTTAGAATGATTCAATCCTTGTTCCCTGACACAACCAACAAAAAGATACTGGCGCAAGTATTGCTATACCAACAAATAGCCCATATTTCATGTCAAGGAATATGATGTGCCAATTTTTTTGTAGGCACCATAGATCACCACCATCCGTCTTGATGAGTTAATTGTCTGCAATTTTTCTAGGAAAACTAGAAACTTAAAAACTAACAAAACACATTAAATGAGTTGAACGATGAAACAGGCAGAGCATGAGCATCATGGGCTTATTGCTCTGGAAATGTACGGATTCTGATATGCCTGAGTTCACTCTAAAAAGAAAATTTAGAGTGGTCAAACACACTGCTCTCAGTGCTACTTATAGCAGAGATATTATATACATAGCAAAAGAATTGCTTATACGGCATGATCTCTGCAAAAAAACCAGCTGAACTTGACAAATCTGGGAACAAAACATTAATTAATCAAAGCAGGGAACAGTACGCACAGGGTTTGTAAAGTCAATGGAAGCACTCACATATTGCTAAGGGTCAGTAATGCCATAGCCCATACAATTAAGTAAAACAGTACGAACTAAACTAGATTACAACTTTCAGGAGAAAATATGGATGCAGGAGCTTTGGTCCTAACTAGCCAGCTTTTATGCATAACAGCTATTTATTAGTTGTATTGTGGAAACACTTGAGGCTGCCATTTGAATAGCAGCTGAGCATTGTAAAGGGTGAAGATTTCTGCTGGACAGGATGGGGAGGGGCATTGTCCCTATGACATGCTCTTGGTTTCGAGGAGCTTGACACCACTGACGGATCCGAGAACGCACCCCCAGCTGGATCCACTGCACTTAAGTGTCCTACAGAGAAGGGAGACCGGCACACGACAGAAGAGCCCGGCAGCCAGAGAACTAACCAAGCGAGACAGGGACGTACCACGAAAGCTCTGCCCGAGACCTTGGCAGCGGCAGAGCTCCTTTCAGAAACAGGCTGATTTCCAGCAGGCAGGAAAGGCAGGAGCAAACCAGGCAAGCTGTGGACAAGCACAGTCATATCCCACACCACAACAGAGTTTACCCAGGACACCAAAGGAAGGTACTATACCATCAAAAGATGTAAACGTTATTTCATAATCCACCTCCAAGTTACCTCTGTGCTCATGGAAGCGAGCAGCATCTGCTCTGGTTTCTTTTTCTGACTTAGTAAAGACAAGTTTAAAGCTTGCAGTTTTGTAAGAATTCAGTCTTCAAATATACACAGGGAAACCTACCAGCTGCATTCAGTAAGTAGCTTTTTAAAGGGTAGAAGCTCTATTTGAAATGAAAAAAAAGTTTAATTTTTTAGAGTTCAAATAAGTTTTTAAAAAATCTTTCTCTCAATTCTTTTATTAGTTCTTAACACCACAGTGACAACCTCCCATGAGACATCCAGTTTTTTCTCATGAAAAACTGGAATTAAAGAGAATAAAACCAGAACTTATTCTTGATATTAAATACAAGCTTTAAAATTTAGATCGGGATGACCTCATCATTTAAATTTTCCACAGACAACAACGGGGGTTTATTCCTGGACAAGGAGCGTGGGATTTGGCACTAATTGTACTTTTAAGTGTGCCATTTTAGCTATAAAAAAAGTCAAGGAGCCAAACACGCAGTTGGTGTATACGCCCAAGCCTCCATTCATTTCCTCAGAGTTGAGACAATTTACACAAACCAAAAATCTAAACTAATCATTTTGAATTTTCACTGTAATCGCAACAGCTCCATATTTACAGTGCAGCCTGAGCCAGTGCCCACTGGAGTCATCTGTAAGGCTTAATTTGATTTTAATAAGAGTTCGATTAAAGCCCTAGAAGAGTTTACAATACAGTTTCGGGGGTTTTTAAACAGCTATGACTTCAATAAACATTGGATAATTTGCTCTAAAAACAAAAGATCCCACTCAGGGCTATATACATGACATATAATGGCTAGACAAGACATTTCGAAATAAATAATCTTTTGGAAAAAAATTAACTCTAAGAAATGCAACTGATTCATGCTAAACATTTCCAAAGCTGATAGTCAGAAGATCTCTACTATACCATCCTCAAACCCCTGGGTGAGAGTACTTATGAAAATTTAGAACCAAAACCAGCAGGGATTTTCATAAAGTTACAGAATTGAAATTGTAAGTCAGAGAGAAAATGCGCCTCTATGCATAATACTTTCAGTGTAGATAAAATGCCAGTGTAAAACAGAATAAAATGTGGTGAGATGCGACCCTTAACTAATTGACAGATAGCGGTAAATTAACAAGTGATGTTTATTAGTTTAATATTCAAATATGGTGAACAGAATCAAAAGACTGCTCCATATAAATGAGTGATTTTGAAACCCCTGAAATTACAATGCCGACTCGGCGAAGTGAAGTGCATTTGAACCCTACCTCTCCTCTGTCATAGTCTTGCACATCTCATCAAGAACTCTTCACAGACTATAACGTTCAGGCACACAGATTTTTCTTCTCTCAGAGCAGTGCCAGGTGCTCCGTTGAGGAGAACTGGCACAGCTCCACTGAAATAAAAAAGACTGAGGCTAACTTACACTGAGCACACGCCCGGCCCTTGCAAACAAATTTCCCGTGGACCTATTTCTGCAGCTGTCAGCTCGGCAAAAACCCATTTAACAGTAGTTTTGCTTGATTCAAGGTTGCAGAATTTGGCCTCTACTCATTTTTGGGTCCTCTTGATTTGATGCCATATGCTGAAGTGCTAAGCATAACTTGGCAGGGGCTTTCCCCTCTCCCAGCATCTTTTGTTTGGTATAGACATTAGGAAATAAATTAACGAGTTATGCGTGCTTTTCTTTACAGCAAAAAGAAGGAAAAAGTTTTTCAGATTAAGTTTCTGAATCACGAACCAGCAAAGATTTGGAATCAAAAATTTATATGCAAACCTCTGCAGTGTACTGAGTTTAAGATCAACCCCATACATAAAGACCCTTGCCTTAAAACATGAAGTCAAATGCAAAAAAACCTGATTGTAGCCAGAGCAAAAATCTGATTGAATACAGCAGTAGCCACTGCTCATTAGTAAGGTGTCCCATGGACAGCTGTAAAAATCTGAAATCACCCCCACACAGCTCTAAAATTTTAATTCTTGTATCTAAGAAGTAGAGGAATACTGCAAATACACCCAGCTCAGTCCCTGCAAAATATTTCCCAGATTTAAAGTTATTTCTTCAAGTGTAAAAGGAGGGACTGCTTCTCTGGGGAAACTATACAAACACCCCTCTCTATCTCCCCAGCCGCAAAAGTATGAACAGTGTGCAAGACCGGAAATCTTTATGGACAAAGTTTATCTTCTGAGTTTTCATTCACACTTGTTTCTTTAATTTGTAAATATCCCACAATTATTTTTTTTTCAGTTTGTATTCCTAAAGGGCCAGGTTTGTGGAGAACTTCGCAGAACTCGTACAGATAAATAACCTGGTAACCATTCTTATCCCCAAAAGATTTAGATTAATTTGGATACAGCTTTGACAAACATTAAATCTCTTCTTTAATGATGTTCCTCAAACAAAACAGTTAGCAAAATATCTGAATTTCCTTGTATAATGTCACATTTTAATGTAAACATCAAATAATGTACCAAAAGTTTTACCGGAAAAAAAAAAAATTAAAGCGGCACAATTCTTTATACCACTGGAGAAGGGGGGAGGAAAAAGCCAGATTACAAACATTTACACATGCATAGTGGAAAAAAAATTAAACAAACAAACAAAAAAGTATTTTACTAAATTCACGCATTTTTTTTAAAATAGTTATTAAATCTACTAAGCACCAACATACCTAAAAATTTATTTTCAGCTTCATGATTCATTTAAAAAACCTATCAAATTAACTTTTCAAACAAGCTTATATTACTAGCTTGTCCAAAAATAAAATGTAGAGTTTTTTTGTTTTTTGTTGTTTTTTGTTTTTTTGTGGGTTTTTTAATTGTTTATTTTAAAGTATACCAATACTTTTTATCTGAATGTTTCCAAACAATGGCATAGGTGTCTGCAAAGAATGCCTTTACTTTACCCTACAGTGGATGGAAAATACAATACCACATCATACAGAATCTAAAACTATAAAAGTCTGAGAATGCAGCATCCCTTCACAAAAAAGCTGATAAAACTGAAAGTATTTAGAAGATGCTGCACCTTTATTTAAAAAAAAAAAAAATTAAATGAATTTAAGCAGAAATAACATACATTTTTACATTAACTGGCCATTTCTGGTACAGAAACCCAGCATAGTATGCTAATGTTATTGAATAAATGTAAATGCTACTTACAATCTTCTTAAATACAATTTAGACAAACTTTTTTTTTTACTTTTTTCTTTTTTCTTTTTTTTTTTTTTCCTTTTTTTAAAGTTGTACAGGTAACCTCTCAGCTGCTAGTTTAATGCAACCTATCATTAACATTACACAAATTAAAAAATAACATGTGTGTGTTTTCCTACAGAAAAGCTTCCAAAAAACCGACCCACATCAAAAAATGCAAAATAATGGAATATAATAAAAAATTAGTTGCAAGTCTAGCAGCAAAGCAATTAAGTGAGGATATATTTACTAATATAAACAAAGGGAATATTTGCAACTACAGGTGAAGCCCCAACTATCTTAGATCTACTGACACAAATAAAAATTAAATTCTCTCTAAAAAAAATAATCTGATTATTTAAAATAGGAGTAAAAGCCATTGCTACCTGATGAACTACCTAGGCTAAGTTCCTGAAACAAAGACAAAGGGTCGCTATTCTTTTTTGTCTGCTCAGGAGGAGGTTTGGGCTTTGGCGGAGCCCGCAGAGCACTTGCGTAGGACATGACAGGCTTGCTCCCACCAGCGTTCTGCTGGCTGTTGCTGTTCGACTCGACGATCTGCTTGTTGGGCATGAGAGGTGGGAACTGGCCAAGATGTTGTAGCACGCTGTAGTTGAAGGAATTGGATAGCTGTATGTTTTCGGCCTTCAGGTGTTCCTCTGGGGGCTTGACCGTCTTCGGTGGAGCTGTGAAAGGAGTAACCAGAGTTTGTTTAAGTGAGCAGCTCTGACTTAGGAAATCTATCTGTAGTAACCCCAAAGCAAGTACTGAGGGGTACTGAAACTACCTCTTCTGGTAACCTTCACCACCACCAATTTTCTACGTTTAGTGACACTTGGTCCTAGGAAATTGCATAATTAAGTTATCTAGCTTCATTTCCAACGATTGGATCTTGTGTTACCCTTGTCAGCAATGCCGAGAAGACTGATGTTATTAAACATATTCTCCATGTGCATGTACCTATGGAGTTCTTAACACTGAACCTGCAATTCTGCACAGGCGGATTTAGCAGATGCACTGAAGGTAAGCTGCTTCAGAATGGGATATACTCTAATTTAAACACTTTATCCACTGAGACAGCACAAAGACTATTTCATTCTTCTTGCTTTATAGCTTAATAGGCTAAAATTAAAATTTACAGCACCATATATAATTCATTCTCAAACAGCAATTCAGAGTCCTGAATGCCAACCAACTAATTATTGATATTTTAGTCTGAATGCATTCCTGCTAATTAATATGTTCTTGCTCCAGATTTAACAACTCCTGTAACTATCAGAAAAAATGGTGCTTTAAACCATAGGTATAAAACTGCTTTCAAGTGAATTTCCTGAATCCTAATGAGGTATCTTACTTTTGTCTGGAGAATCCTGCTGTCTTACATAGCTAGAGGAACTCTACGCTGAAATGCAGGTATACATTCTATCTAAAATAGCCTAGGAATTAGGCAACAGATATATTCCATAATTATTTCAATCTTTAAATGTAGATGTCATTTTTAGAGTGCACATACAAAAATGTACCATCAAATGAGTACGAAAGTAGAAAAACATAAGTATATAGTAAGTTTCTCACTGCAAGGGTCACACACAGGCTTTTGTTTTTCATAAAGTACTCAAAAAAAAAAAAAAAACAAACCAAAAACCCACCAACCCCAAACCAAAAAAAAAAACCCCAACCCAACCCATAGAAGAATGAATATGGAAAGCACATAAGCAAAAGAGTTTTGCTAGGGTTGCTACGATTCCAAAAAAAAAACCCCAGAACACAAGCAAAAAAACCTCCCCAAAATAACCATAGCACTCAAGAGAAGGCAAGTAATGACAAACACGGCCAGAGGTGAAAGCTGTGTGTGGTACAGGTATCTAACTGAAGAAAAAATATGGAATAAACATATTGAAAAAGAACTCAAATCATTTTCTTTCTATCAACAGAAAAAGCAATGCAAATCATACTCTCAAATTGCAATTTTGGAAAATGCCTGAATATAACAACACTGAGCAATTCACAGCAGCTCTCCTTGCACTCCATAAATCCACGTGGATATAACCGAATACTTGTGCCGCAGCCATTTCTGATGTACAGGAAATAGAAGCCCTTGAACGGTCTGGGGTCGTGACTGCTCACTCTCAGGCAACACACACAGGCACAGGACTAGTTCATAGCATCTCATTCTCATGGATTTTTATTTAATGGATAAAAATCAATAGTAACCAGAAACACTGATGTTATTGGTCATTAACCCTTAGCACTATAAAACACATTTGGGCTTTAAAAATGATCATCATAGCCAGTGAGCTGTAAATGCAGAAAAGCACAGCAGCCATAAAAATGGAGATTTGTTTGCATGAACTATTAGATACAGGGTGATGTTGCACATATATTTATTTACAAAACAGAAACCATGCTTAACTACAATAAAAATATTTTCGTAGCAGATACAGACAGATACTAGTCAAAACTTGCCCCTTTCGCTTAGGATTTATTAGCAAATGTATAGATATGGTACTTTTTACATACGCATATTTCCTCTGAGGATTTTACTCACAAACATGTTCTCAATCTTTACATTAAAGCAAGGAAATGTGGAATCAGCCTATCCCAGCATAATCTTGCTAGGGTTCCTCAGCTCCTATTAGAAAACCACAGAGTCTAGAGAGCAACTTCAGAGATGGATGCCACTCCTGATGACACATAATATCATGCTTTCAGCTCCTTGGTTTTCAGTAAAAATATAAACAGATTGAAGGAGGTGCCTTGAGCTTGAAGCTTTGAACTTAGCACAAGAGACAGCGCTATAAATATGTTTTTGTAAAACAACATTTTCACACTTTGGAAATGAAAATGCACATTAGGAACTTAACTCTTGAGCACTGTCGCTGATATAAACAGCTTTTTTTCATTCAGTCTACACTGCATGTTTCTACTTCACAATTACTACACTATGAAATTACAAGATGTTTTAGGTTTATAAAATTTGACCTAAAGCAATTAGGTCTTTTAAGGGCAATAGAACCAGCTTATAAATATTTTTTCACATTATTAAGTGTTTTTAATGTTCACACTGGAAGATTGTTCATATTTTAATTATTACTGTTCATTATTTAATTATTGTTCATATTTTTTAATTATCATTGGAAATCCTTAAAGTAAAATCATGGAGAAGAAACTGTACTATCCTGGTAATTTTTTTTTCCCCCACAAACATTAAAAATATGCAGAACAGAAGAACAGTTACGCTGCTCCAACTCTCTACTTGCAGCTTTTTTTAATCACTGAAAAGTTAATTTAGTTTCTCTCTGCTAAATCAATCAGCACTGCTCCTACCACCAGGGAAGCCAGGTTCCAGTGCGATTCTTCCATGGTGAGAGTTTAAACTTCATCATTATTTTGATGAAGTACCAGAATTTACTAGGAAATACACTGAGATTACTAATTCAGTTTATGTTGTTTCTCCCCCAGACTGTAATATCAACAAGAAATATCATTGATTCTGGAAACAAATAACCTATCTTGCAAATAAATCCCACCAGTTACCTTAGGTCCTTTTAGCAAAAACTCAGCTGCACTTGAAACCACTGTAAGAGAATACGTGGGTTTACTAGAACTTTTGTGAGCAGACTAAGGAGCAGTATTGCTTTTTGTAGATGAAGAATACTCAACAGTATTCTTCTTAAGACATCAGCAATGTACCAGGATGTTAACAAGGCAGCAAATGAAAATAGGATTACTCTAAGCAAACCTTTAACTACTAAAACAATGAATACTTTAAAAAAATCTTTGTGTAAATTAGTTTCGGGATTTGAAGAGATGGCAGAAAGCATTTTGTGAAAAGAAAAAAAATAACCCCAGCCCTTTCATTTAGACTTGCTCACTCCAGCCTGAATAGTCTACTTAATGGAGCAGAGAGAGAAGCAGAGAAGCCAAGATCAAGTCTGTACCTACCTAACAACTCCCGGGGTGGAACTGCTCTGTTGGCTCCATTGCATGGAATGTTTGGGTATGGGGCAGATGAGGAGGAGTTTACCCACAACTCAGGTGATGAATAGTTGAAAGATGATGGGTTACTGTGGTCCTGAAGCTCTTTACACTGACCAAGACTGTCTTGAGGAGTGCTTAATTCTTCAGAACAAGCCTGGACTGAACTAGAGGAAATTCTTCTTTGGTACAACGGCCTGCCTGGTCCTCTTGGTTCATACTGCAAACAAAAAAACAAAACAAAAAAAGGCCTTTTGCTCCTTTTATTTAACTGCATGCACCAAATACCATTTTCCCATCCAATTTTTTTCCCTGCAATGCCTTACGAAAAAAAAAAAGAAAAAAAAAAGTCCTTTGCATTTAGAAAAAAAAACTAATACATTTCACATTATATTTTGTATATAGCAGTCACTGATAACGTATTTTAATCACACAAAACAGACAAAGATTTTTAAATGAAGTGCAAAGAGAGTCAACTGAGATTCCTTAATTCTTATCAACCTTTCCATCTTACACTCCTACGTGGGAGATGTATCACACAGTGAGGAGGAAGCTACCCAGCATTTACAAAGGAGGCAAAGGAAGCACAGAAAGATACAAGAGCAAAAGAAAATGTTCAATTACAATGTAGAGAGGAAAAAAATGGCTTTTCGTTTCCAAGGGACAAATGAGTGACTTGTATACCAGGATTTGGGGAAGCATGACACATTTGTATACTGGATTTTGTGTATGTACACACAAAACAAATGCTCTGGAGAAGTGTGTGCCCTCCGGAGAAATAATGCAGAGAATTTCATCTGAAACTACAGAAATTACTTGCTTCCATAAACCCTGTAGATCACGTAGATGAAAAAGGCAGGAGCTCCATTAATAAACCTGGTGGCTTCAAGAGTTCAGTTTTAAGGATCCTCTAAACCTTCTCAAGATTCAAAGCAAGCCTGTTGTATTACAGTTTATTTTTAAAAAATAAACACAGTATTTGCTTCCTTCTGCACTGTACTGACTAACAAGAGCACAAATAACAGAAGTCATGCAAGTAAATCTATACTTGGTAAAGGCAAAAAGTAAACATCCTAATGAAATGTCATAAAAAGTTAGCTAAATAAACATCAAATAACTTGCTTGCAATGCCCCAATATTGTTATTCTATCATCCACAAAAAACAGACAGGGAGAAAAAGAGTGCATGAAAAAAACCTGTAATATCTCATTATAGCTGCCACACTGTTATGATCTACCAAGGGAACAGCACTTAAGATATCCTGTCACTCTACTCTCTTGAGGATATTCTTTAACAACAAAAAAACCCAAAATTCAGAAGTTACTGCCTGAATCACACCCAAAAGTATACTTTTTATTGAGTTTAACGGGCAATTTTGGTAAGCAATCAGGAAGTTATCAAAGTTCTGGACACTTGCAAGTACAGGACCAGACAGAATAACTTAAGTATTCCCTTCGATATGCAGTTCAAATCTGGTTTGACCAACCATATGCAAAAGCTTTCAAGTATCAAGTCAATGAACAGTTTTATAAATAGTGATTGAGAAAACAGTTTAGTAAAGATACCAAAAGTCATGACATCTCCCCTGACACCTGCCTTACATGAGGGTTCTCTGTTAAAAATACACCTAAAACTGCATTTTGATTTCTTTGTATATTCAGTCCTACCTACCAGCTGAACTAGCAGTCCTGGAAACGTTACATGCAAGTCTCTGTCTTCTAACACTTTTACTGCATTTGGCATTTCTGTCACATATTTTGAAAGGAAGAAGAAATAAGAACTAAAACAAATTTGCACTAATTACATAAAGGCTCAGTCTATTTGTCTTCAGATAGCAGGAGCTGTCACAAACTCTGTAGGAATATTTATTAGTTTATTACTGCTGAAAAGCCATTGTTCCTATGTCCCGCTGTACTGACGACATTAACTGTTGTCACAAAGTATTAGATTTTATACAAGGTGGTATGGCTTAATGGACCGAGACATAGAATTTTTAAATGTCTATAAAACCAAACCTTACTACAGCTCTAGCTGGGCCTGAGGACTCCATTAACCTCTCTGGATCTGTGTAAGACAGGAATTTGTAAAACGCACTGGAATTCAATTTTAGTTATTTTGCTCAGGCATATAAACTAAGTATTTTCTATTTTCAGAAGTTGAAAGACAATTAAGTATGTATTATGTGGGACCGTGATGAGCAGGGATACCCCCACAGCTTCTGTAAAAACCTTGACAGAAATCCATCACAGAACAAGCCACTTAACTTTATGTACAAATATTGGATTACACACAGTCAGTGCAAGATTATCTGAGAATATTAATTCTGATATTCCTGGAATACAACCTGGCTCCAGCATACTCCAGGTCTACATATCATACACTCCTTAGCACTCCAGATTCCAACAGGGATTAAAAGCTCTTGTTCAAAATGTGACCTGTCCTAGTTGTATGTGCTTGGATAGTCTGCATCCCATAACACACCCCCTTAGAGTCCAGAACAAAAAAAGATCGAGAGGGATAGAGCCAGCTCTGCTGTGGCAGGGTTTGTGCTGGACCCAGATTCATGCAGCACAGCTGGATATCTCTGCACTGATTTCCAACACTCTGAGCCCCAAAAAGACACAAGATAGCTTTACACAGAATTAGCTCAGGCCAGGTGGGATTTATTAAATCAGGTTTTGTACCACACTAAAACAACTGCACTGCTCTGGTCTCAAGTTCGTATGAAAAGTAACTCAACCTGACTTTCCAGAGAGTCATTTCATGAGTTTGCACCTGGGGTGTGGTTAATTTGCACTCCAGGTAAATGACATGCAGATAACAGTGCAATGATTGCAAGAAAACTCTGAGTAACATTCAAAAAGCCCAGACCTCCTGCTTAGTAGAGAAACTGTTATACCTGCACTGATGAGAACCACAGATAAGCACAGGGTGAACAGAGAAGCAGAAATTCCCAGTGTGAGCTTTTAATACGTGAGATATTTTGCATTCATGACCACTTCAGAATATAATTTGATATTAAAATGACACGACAATTGTATACGCAGAGAAAAATGCCTACCTCTTCTAAGCTGTGGAGCGAAGAAGCAGATACTGCTCGAGATGTGAGTGGATGAAATGGCTCCTGACCAACTGCATGCTGATGATTCTGTATTTGTATAAAAGGGTTTTGTTGCGACCTATGGGGCAATGGAGGTATACCATAATGAAAGCCCTGCCCCATAAGGTGATTCTGCTGTAGGTTAGCGTAAGTCCACGATCCATCAGGTTGCAGGTATTTCAAGGGAGATGGGGTTATATGTTCAGATGGCATTGAGAAAGGAGGATTGTATATTTGGGGTAAATGCTGCTGAAATGCTGGGTTACTGGGTATTTCAATGTCTCTGTTGTTTTCAGTGAAGTTAGGAAAGTGACCACTGTGGTTAGAGTTGCAGGAAGGAGAAGGGAGTGCTGGTGGGCTTCTGGGCTGAACTTGTCTGTATTGCAACAGTCTTGACTGAGGGGGTGGCATTTCAGCTAAGTCCCGACTTTCACTTTGATCACGGTGTGACAGTTCTCTGAGCAAATCCTGGAATCTGTATTGACAGAATAAATGTATCAAGAAAAAGAAAAAAAATGTTTTGCTGAAATCCCACTCTTTTTGAGGTTGAGAAAACTCAAAGCACAAAACACTGAATTTAAATATACTCATCTTTGCGCTTATTGACCCTAACTTCAAAGGATATGACTGTGAGCAATCAGAAATTAGGCACAAGAGGATTACTTGGATGAAATACCTACCTGAATCATCTCAAAGTTTTAATAACTCTTGAGATTTCCTTTTCAGTCAGAAGAATCAATTTTTTGTTATCTCTTAAGAGACAACTAAGGTAAGGATTTCCTGCTTTATTATACAAAGTAAAAAATTTCACATAGTTAAAGAAAATTTTAACCCCTTAAAAGGCAAAGACCATAATAATTGGGGATTCCCCTCACTTGCACAATATATTTCCAAACTTCTTCAAAAGGTCAAGAATATTCAATTCAGCACTTCACAGAGTCAGATAAGAGAGCATTTAGAGGCTTTACCATGGCTATAATAAACCAGATGGAAAATAAAGCACAGTGGGAGATGACAGTAAGCAGAGGCAATTTAAAAACCCAGCCTTTACAGTATACATGATTAAAGCTGATGACCACTGGAACCATTTTTCTGCTTATGTTCAACAGCTTCCCTTCTTGCCCCCTAATGCTCCATCTCAAATATAAGCATTTTTTTTAATCTGCCTTTAAAAGCAAAGGCTTTTTCAAAAGGAAGAAAAGTTTAGGTTTTGTTGGGGAGCAGTGTTGGGGAGGGGTTGGTTTGTTTCTTTTCAAGCACATAAATCTGAGACTCCTAATTCAATGTGAAGAATTTACAACTTAAATAGGCCTTAACTACACTCAGATATCTCTTTTATAAACACAAGGTTGTTACTCTCTATCTTTTCCTTATTCCATAAATACAGCACTGAAAAGCTCCATAAAAGTATTTTTTCCACTACAGCTTTACTACCCAATATACTAACAGAATAAAGCATAACACATAATAAAAGCATAGTTGTAAGCAGCCTGCCAACTATTTTAACCTTCATAATACCAGCAGCAAAAAGCAATACCTTTAAGTGCCTTGCACTTGATCACAGTGTTACAGATAGGTGCCCACTGCTCAATTTTATACAAGCTCTGATGACTCAGTAAACAAATACCTTGAATATGTTGCCTCTGTTTCATCTTCTGTATTACTGGCAAGTTTCCAGTTTGCCCTAACTTGCTGCTGTTGATGCAATCCAATTGGTTGCTGAGGAAGATGTGGTAGATGAGGATGGTGATGGTGTTGATATGGAATAGTGCCTTGACTGAGATAGGCATTATGTTCATTCCATTGCTGTAACCTGGCTTGTTGTTGCTGCCTTATTGTTTCCAAAGCTACATTTCCATGCATACGATCTATAAAAATAGTTTTAAAAAAAAAATTTATCTAATGCCCCTTTTTAAAGATCTTTATGTCAGAAAAAAAAGAATACTTTTTATACAGTATATTCCAGGGCTTATTATATACTAACTGCATTGCAGTGTATAACCTGGTTATTTAAATCACATGGAAAATCATATAAACATGAATCTTCTAATAAAGTGCTGAATATTCAAACATGCCTCAAGCAGCAAATTATGCTCAATGACATTACTTATGGAAACTAACCCAACAACAACCCAATTCAAGGCAATATGCCTGAAAAGGTAAATACCTCCTTCATTTTCACTTCAATGTAGTTATAAATGCACACTCCGAATTTAAATAAAGGAAAATCACCTACCTAAAGTGTCCCCTAAGGGCATTCCTGATGGATTCTCTTCAATGAAGTTGTTCAAGTGGGTTGGCAGAACAGGGTTGTGCTGTGTAATGGGCCTCAAAGGATTATTGACTTCTTGTAACATAGGTGGGGGGTGTTGTTCTGAAATCACAGCATCTACAGCAGGAGAATGTGGTCGGTGGGGAATTGGATTATTAAAAAAAGATTGGCTGGGGCCTGCCTGGTAAGCAGGGGAAAGCTGCGAAGGTTGTGGAGGCTGCTGATTCAAATGATTATGCTGCTGAACTACCTGGCTTTGCTGGGGTGGCATTTGGTTTTGTTGTTCAGGCAAATGATTTTGTTGTTGACTTAAAAGGTTTTGCTGCTGTTGCAGAGGATATGGCTGCCTTGGTATCTGTGACACATGCTGGAAGTGGCGGTTGGGAACTGCATACTGTGAGTGGGGTGGGGTGAGATGTAGATTCAGCTGCCTGGGGTTAAGATTATCTTTGCGATGAAATTTAGCATTAGGATAACCAACACTGGAACGTGACTCTGGGCTTCTATTCTGAGAATTTGCTTCTAAGTCAACCTAGAAAAAGAGAATGAAAAAAACTTTGAAAATTTACATTAAAAAACCAAACAAAAAACATGTCAGTAATGAATAAATCCATTAAAAGAGGGAATATTAAAAAAACCAACCAAACAAAAAAAAAACCCCACACAACAAAACCAAACCCAAACAAGACAAACCCACCTGCTTGGATTCCACAGGTTTCTTCTCAGGTGTTCGAATTTTACTGATTTCAGGTCCAGCAGTGTTTTCACTTTTACCTAAATATATTTAAGAAATTAATTAATTTGTTTAAATGAAAAAATTATTATTTTGAGAGTTTTTTTCCAGACACAGGAAAATTTAGACTTAATAGTATAGCATTTACAGCATCATAGATATTTAATATTATTTACCCAAATAACACTTTTCCTTTAATCTCTGTGCTTTGTTCATTAATCATCACTAAGTAGTTCTTCCAACTTAATTGCAAATAACATCAGCAGTAGTTACCACTGGACTGTAGAACAGAGACAGACCAATTATGCCCTCAACAAACACACACCCCAACTTTGATTACTTCCTCCTCTGAATCTCACAATATCTTAGTTATTCTATTTGTAATGGCAAATCACAGGTTATTTCCCCAACTCTGTAGATCCTTCGATTTCACTTAAAAGAAAGAAAGAAAAAAATCCTTTCCACAATACCCTATTTAAAGTACATACTCCCTCATAACAAAACTAATTTGCAATGCAATTTCAACAACTAACCATTTCGACTTTGTTCATGTTGCTCCTTGTCTTGGTGCTGAAGCTGCTGCTGTTGTCCTATGCTAACTGGCGAATGATGTCCCAGGCCATAAGGTATAGGAGACCCACGCCCATGTGCCTGTAACAGGTTCATATTATATGCCATAGCTGCTTGATGAGTAATGATTCGAGGGTCAACTGCAAACCTACCCTGATACCCCGTCCATGGTACCTACATAATTTAAAAAAAAAAAAAAAAAAAGATGCAATCTGTTAAGGTACATTAAAGGAAGTAACGTAATAAGCACACTGATATTACATCAGTAAGAACCAGTTTTCCATGCATCAGATGACCTGACACACTACCACACAACTACAGGTGGTGCTGGAAAGGGAGAGCAACAAGGGCAGGCCTAGCAGCAAGGGGCAAAGAGCAAAGATTTTGGAGGACTACGCTGGGCAAAAAATTTTGTATCAAAACCCATTCTTGTTTCAGTGGTTTCAAAATTCAGAGAGAAAAGACTGATGGACAAATTGTATTTTAATAAACTTTATATTAATCTCTTCTCCAAATAAATAGAAGTGGGTGAAGTTCAAGAAAATAGAAAGCCCTTTCTCCTGGTAGTTAAAAGAGACATTAGGCTGTGTCTCAGGGGGGGAACAGAGAGAGAAGCCTCTAACCTGAGGAATTCTTTATGGTCCTTGTACCACCCAGTGTTGTAACACAGACTGAGTGGCCATAGCATACCTCTGCACCCACAAGACACTTAGTGAAGTTAACAGGACCATTGGTAGAATCAAGAGACTATCCACACGTTAAGAATGGCAGGGCCACTCCAACGTGTCTATGCTACATGACACATGTATTGCAGATCATCTTCCTAAATATTTGAAGTAAAATCCACCTCCTGAAAGCATGTAAAAAAGTCAGGAATTTTTGCAACATTTTAAATTTTATTCCTAAAAGGAATGCAAAGGAAGACAGCTCTGGATCAAATTAGTTCAATCTTGCCCTGTAGGGAATTTATTAAAAGGATGAAAATGTATTAATAAGAGGAGAGTGCAGGGAAAGTAATCATCAACACTCAGGCTGACAAAGCATCCTTTACTGATGACAGTAGACAACCTCCTCATGTTTTTACCTTGCATATGGAAACTGCCTTAAACAAAGCAAAGAGATTACTTTATCTTACATGAACATAAACACATTTTACTTCAGTCCCTACTTGTTTTAAGTGTAACAGCTTTTATGCAATTCTTTTTTTAAATTAGTATTTGCCCTTGAAATGTGCACTTTGAACTTTAGCTTTAGGCTACTATTGCCTGTACAATCTCCAACAAGCTTCTTTTCAAAAGCAGCTGTCTCATTAGTACCTCAGTCTTCCCACTTAATTATTTTAAAAAATCCATCCTCAGGGAAGGTAAGCTCAAAATACTTAGTTTTAATATACTTCTTTTGATTGGAAATACATAAAAATGTTAACCTTGGAACAATAAGACAGAACTTTTTAAATTATCTTGGTTTGATATTAATATAATGTGAGCGAGCATGACAAACAGCTGCTGGCCTTCTCATTGCATTTAAACTTATCCATCAAACACAGATTTCTAGTAAGCTAGGAAAAAGGAAAATTCCTTGACCTAGCACAGAAAACCAATCTGTAGCTTCCAGCTGATCTAACACATACAACTGAAACTAGAGTTTCTACAGCAAGTCCCCTGTGGAGCATCCATAACCTCAATTGTAAGAGAGGACTTATATTATTAAAAAACAAATGAACTGTATGCCAATGTTTAGCATTACGAATGGAGTTAAACACATCTGCATGTGTGGGTTCCACGTCCTTCATGTCTTCAGGAGTTGTGTACACACATACATGTTACTCCACAACATCGCTTCTGCAGCCTTTGTTCTTTCCTCCCCATTCTCTTCCTGGAATATGTGACTGCGGAGGTTAAAAATAAAGCAGAGACTGCTTCTTTAATTTGTGTACGTTTTGGTGAGACAGTTTTATTTGTAATGCAAAATTCCATACATAAATGTTGCCTAAAAGACCTGATTAGGGATCTTCATTGTGTTCTCAAATGTCATTAAGGAAAAGGATTGGAGATGAAACTGGTTTGCTATGAGGTTCTGGAAGGGGAAAACATCCCATTATGCTTATTTTTCTTATCACTTCACTTCAGACACCTTGCACTACAGACATCCAAAGCTGATAATTTAAACTGTATGAAGCCAATAAAGAGAAACAAGCTCTGTCTGAATCACCTATGTCTCTCCAATGATTAAGAACTGGACTAGGTAATTAATTCAGATGCAGGTATCTCAAGTCAGATGAGACAGATCCCACTGGTGTGCCTAAACCTAGAGCTGAGAAAATACACCAAATTACATGAACATGAAATTGCTTTTTAGGCTGCCTGGAGTTATTTGTGGGAGCAATGTTTTTAAGTCCTCATTTTCTGGTGGTCCTCTGCACAGCCACTCCTAGAGCCAGCTAAGCCCACGTATTTGAAGTAAAGTGCTGAAAAAGCTTGCAAAATATTCGCTAACTGATTTTGCCATTCATTTTTGTACATACAATAATTGGGGGGGGGGGGGAACAACAGGAAAATGAATTCTTACAGGCAAAGGCACAGACATGACCATATTTCCTCCATAGACAGCAGGTACATATAGAATACTTGTCCCAGTGTGTGGATCTATCCTTTGAACAGGACTTGGAGATTTCCCCAGATTGGGGTGAGGTCCCAGAGGAGGAGGGGGAGGAGTATATGCTCGGATAGGATTTCCAATTAGAACAGAAGGATTGGGCTGAACTAGAAAGAAAAAAAATATATATATACACACACACACAAAAAAAAAGAAGATATATACACAAAAAGAATATGAAGACTATCTATTTCTTTCTCCATCTTAATAGCATCTATCTTTATAAAGCATGTGTGCAACTCTCTAATAGCATAGGTCTGATACACCGAGAGAAAGCATTAATCAAATCCTGTATCCCATTTCAAAAATTTGAAGAGGCAGAAAATACAAGTTGAGATATAGAGAAACAGGTAGCTGGTAACTGCATTAACGGAAGAATGTCCCAAACCAATTAAATATGCTGACAGTCAGAGTAGCTGTTAAACACTGCATCAAAAACTAGAATCATGCTCCTTTCTTTAGCAGGGAAGACAAGCTTTAAATTAATGCTTTTCCAAATTAATACCAAAATTATTAAGCTGTTGCATGCTACCTTGCAAAAGTATCATTGGTAATATCTGGATATATGACAGCACAATGTAAGTTCAAAGCACAACATAAACCAGTGCATGCAATATAATATCCTAACTCTTATAGTGCAAATTCACTAGTACAGTATTTTACATTATGAATTTCAAACACAGCCATTTTTAAGAGGCCAACGACAATGCTGTGTTAAGGCTCTAAACTCAGTGTCCACAACACCTATAAAGGGATAGCCTCGGAAATACCTAATGTCCACTTAACAGTCTATAATCTGTTTCTCAAATGCACACAAGAAGTAAATGGCTTTCAAATAGAGAACAGACTAGATACTCAATTTATGTCAAATTACTATCAACTTCACTGAAGCCAAATCAGCATGAGCTCAGAGGAATTCCTTCAGTAACAGCACAGATACTTACCAATTCCATCAGGTGGAAAATGGTCATTCTGGTTATGATGATGGACCTTGCCCTTTAAAGGGAAAAACAGTAATAGTAATGCTTTGCATTCTTACGTAAACCAAAGCTTTCTATTTCAAGTGAACTTTATAATTAAATACAAAATAGAGTTTGAACGAAGTTAGCCCAACATTTGATTTTTACACATTCAACTGTCCAGTTCCATCACGTGACTATGAATTCACGAAGTTGGACATTAAATACCACTAATTCAATTAACCAATGCGTCATTACCAGTCCCTCTGGGGATATTCTCTCCCAAGGCCTGTTTTCAGATGCAAGAAGAGTCACAGCAAACTACTTTGAGTTTCTTTTCTCACCATTTTATTTCTCACTGTCTCACTTATTTTAGGAGCAGCACCCAGTACTAACGTAATCCTCAGTATTCCTCTTCCATGGCAGCTCTTAGTGGAAGCATGATCCATTTTCTTCTCCAGGTTTCAACTCAACTTGGAGACAACGTAGCTGCCACCAGTTTTACTCAGTTGCTCACCCAGCCTCGTTAGACATTGCCTCCCTACCACATCTCACATATCTGCTTCTGGACTTTGGCCCCTTAGTGACTGCTTCCCCAAAAGTACAATGTAGTAGAGTTAAGAAACAGAGCACTCTGGGGAAACTGTTTTTCCTTGCTGAACTGTACATTAGTAAAGGAGGGTAACAGAACCGAGTTATCCCTCCTACATGCTCATGAGTTTATAGCATCAACTAACTAGTTAATATTCATAAACTGTGAGCACATATTCAAATGCCAGTATGGTCATAAGTCTTTTGCAGGATAGAAATACTTTACTTAATCTGGACCTAAGTACCTTCACAAATTTAAAATAAATCTAAAAACCCTTTGATGCTGCAAAACTTTTCTTGCCCAGGAAATAAGTCTAGGCAGTTTTCCAGCACTCTGAGCAAATTAGTCAGGGTACAAAGACAGGTTGTTCGACAATGTTGACTCATGCATAAACCAGATTAAAGAACTGGCCTCTGAATTTTTGTCTCGCTTTAAAAATGAATTATTGAAAAATAAAATAATAATTGCTTTTCATTGCAGCACTTAAACAAAAGAAACCTGTTTATTCACTAAAGAGAGCAAGATTCAGTCTAAAAATGTAGAGAGCTACATGCCTTAATCACTCATGGTTAGTACAAGGCATTTCTGTATCCGTTATGCTGTCAGTTAGTATCAAGCTGTATGTGCACAAGTCCAACAAATCTCTGTTCTACCTACCATACTTGTATTTTATAGGTGCCATATTTTAAAAACTGAAATAGCAAATAATTACATAATTTCATAAGAATAGCTGTCTTGTTGAACAGGAGCTTCAGCATGTAATGGTAAATATAAGTCAACAGGGGCCATTTGTAAGTTGGGGAAAGGAGGTGTTGGTTTTCTTTTGTCTTTTTCTTTTAATAGTTTTGATGGGTTAATGACTTTATAATAGTCTATTAAGGACTTAACTGTTATCATTTCTCAAAGATTTCCAGATCAAGGTTCATTTCCCTACCCATCTACAGAACACCTAAATCTACACTTCAACTGATGGCGATTGAGAGCACTGGCGCACGGACACACTCAGTTTCCTCTAAAAACTTGCTCCACCTTCAGAGTATAAAAATCCACATTACATAAAGGCACTTAGAGGAAACTCAGACCAATATTTAGGTGACTTCACACAGTTAACAGCCCTGTCACTCCTAGGATCCCCCTCTAGTCAACAGACAGAAGAAGAGAGTATTCTCCAGAGACTTCATCAGATCTGTGGTCCTCACTGGCTGTATAAAATACCTAGGATGACGACACATCCCAATTTAAGTGCCTGAATCCAGGCCGAAAAGCTGGAGCACAGGCAGTGAGCGGGAGGTAGGCAGAGTTGTAAAATTCAGAGCCTAATTTACTGTACACTAACAACCCTGTGGGAAGCTCCGAGTTCTGAAAACTTTCTGTTTCCACATTATCACCTTTAATAAAGGCTGTGCCTATCCAACTCTGCTGCTCCTTCCGCACTTCCACCATCCCCAGCCAAGCCACACAAACGCAGGTGAAGGCAGATGCCCTCACAGACAGGGCTGCCATGAAGCACAGCAGCCCACAGCCAGCCAGTTCCACATTAGCTGTTTGCTTCTCAGAGAGCCAGGACTGAAACTTTTTTTCTTCTTTAAAAAATAAACAGCAAAGTGGTTTTCAATGTCCTTACATAAATCCAAGAGCAATTCTGCTGAATAAGAAGGTGCCGTATTTACAAAATCACTTTTCAGCGCATGTGAAAAACAAGCCCTGAGCTGCACGGATGTCTGTAAACTCACCACAAAACACTGTATCGGAGGCTGTTCTCATTTTTTCACTACAAAATACACCAGCACTAGGTTTTTAATCTTTCATCTTTTAATGTTAAATATTGTACTTAGGAGGTCTAAGATAAGCAAAGCTAACCATATGCTTTTAAAACTTGAGCAAAGGGAAATGTATCACTTATCACAGCCATTTTCTGTGTGTGTTTGAGAATTACCTGCTCGCTTTACTTCTGTTACTGCACATGCTAGCTGTCGATTGTATTCAGAGGGAAGAGATTTTATTATAATTATGATATAGGTGGTAAAACACTTCAGATCTTAAGCTGAAAATACAGTGCTGGCAGTTTGAAAGTGTCTCTTCTGATTTCTACAGCACAAGTGCTTAGTTTACTAACAAACTGGAAGAAAAATAAACAGAACAGTCTATTCACAAGACTCTCATTTCCCCAAGCCCTGCCCTTTTTTTTTTTTTTTTTTAAATGTACTATACCTGCATTTTCAAATACTCTTCTTTCATTTTAGGAAACAAAAAATATCAATAGTGATGTTCTATTATTAAAGAAAATGCATTCAAGGCTGAAGCACTCATGAAAAATGAGAGTGCAGCAATGACTTTTTAAAGACAATTTTTTCATTTACATTTTTCTGCAAGCCTAGTGTTTTGACACATGACTAGATGCTTTAGAAATCTGGTGTTTGTTTCAGAAAGTAATGCATTTTGATGAAGAAACCAAATGTTCTCACTTACAAACTCTCTTTTGGGAAGGACTGCCAAAGGGAAGACTTTCCTTTTTGTACTGTTAAAGTTAAAAAACCTGTCGTAAAAATTTCGTTTAAATGATACAGCCTGCAACAAAAATGCAAAGCTATGGGAAATACATACGTTTGTTCCTTCTTGTACAACAGAATTCATCACAAAGCTGACAACCTGCATTTTAGTTGCATCTCTAAACACAATTTAATGGAATTATAACTCAAATTATTTTGAAATAAACTACAAAGAACTATTAAACCAGAATTAATTACTAATATATCATTCCCCAAAAAAGCTCCAAAATTTAGTGTTATTCTTTATCATCCTAAGGAAGCTATGTATTTTCATCACTTCTTTACCTGCTTTTACAAAAAGAGCTGATAAAATTACCGCTGAGTGGTAATTTCATCTCTCTGCCCTCTTGATCCTAATGAAATCTGGTCTTCTGAAGGACATTATCAGTGAGCTAATCTAGGTGATATACTGTTTTACAACATACTTTTAATTAAATCAATTATCTTACATAACATAACTCCCTGAATTTTAAATGTGATTTTTAGATCAAACCAAACCACTTTTGGCTATTATTTTGTTGTTTCCTTATACTCCTTGCCACTGTCTATATCAACCTGTTGTTTCTCGGGGTACAGTCAGAGCACAAGCTGCTTGGGATAGGGATTGCCTCTTGTTCAGAGGGTTTAATTTGGCTTATCTAAATACTGAGGCCAAGACCCATGGGTGAAGTTCGTCAGGGTCATTGCAACACAGTCAATGAACATGCCAGAGTGAACCAAGGTATACATTTTAGTAAGGAAACAAGGCTTGGACAACCCCAAGCTATATTGCTAAATACTGTATTATAATACAAGTCTAGAGCTTTCACTTGAAAACGCTGAGGATCCCTCTGGAATTTGCATTCATATCTGATTGCACTGATGCCATTTTAAAACAAACAGCTTGTTCCATAAACCTCTGATATCATCTCTCAAAAGGCATTTCTACATTCACTTTCCCTTTCTGCCAAAATTCATCATCAGTGAAACTTTACCTTTGGTGGTGACTGCTGTTGTTTGGTGGTATTCGCTGAATGTTGATGCCGAAGAGCTCGGGGGATAAACTCAGGAGCCAGTGGGTTCAACACATAAGTTTTCTTTAACTCCAAAGCTTCCAACTGAGCTTTGATCTGTTCAAATGTGATACCGTGGAGGCTTTCATTCTCATGACATAGGGCAATAAACCTTTCCCAAAATTTCCTATGGAAACAATTTTTAGAAACAATAAAACGGAGTAAGACTTGATGAATGTTGTTAAAATTAAAACAGATTTAACATAACTGTGTGGTATTTTTATTTTTCCTGTATGCTCATTTTACAGACCAAGCCATCCATCCTGCAAGCTGATACATGCATCTGAACCCCACAGCATAATGCAAAGCTCCCCAATCATTTACAATGGGCATACGGGTCTGTCCATGCATATCAGATCACAGCACTGGCTGTATATTACATTTAATATTAATGTCATGGACAGGTCTAACTTGGAATTTTTTTCCTAGAAAGCCAAACACAGTGAACACAATGCTTAAAATTCTGGAAAGCATGTGATTTATGGAATTTATTAAATCTCAAAGAGTCACGGGGATTATATAGATTCTCAGTCCCAGAAGATGACAAAAAGATTCTATGAATTTAAGCAGATCGTTCAATTCCAGTGTCACAAATACCAAAGTTGAGATATACCCTCAAAACTACTCTTGTGAAACACTTCAGAGTTGCGTGAAGATTAACATGTCAGGAGTATCTAGAGGGCCTTTGAGATCCTCTGGTGGAAAACAAATAAAACCATAAATTTTATTGCGTGTCAGATATTTCTATAACATACAGAAGAAATGTCAAGCATCCATCAGATGACACGTGACTTTCTCTATGAAAATTCTGTATCCAACTTTTTGGAGGGTGGAGGGGTTATTTAAACCATGTAATAAAAGAACATTCCTACCTGTCTTCTGCTTTCTTATGACATGTCTTTTTATTGCTTATAAAAAAGTCTTTACATTTTTAACGTCCACAGCAGGATCTATACAAAAATTTTACACTTATAATGATGATTTATTTTTTTTTTAACCTCAAAGGAACTTTTTTGGTGAAGTTACTTAAGCTTAAAAGATATTTAAATAAGGTCTGAAGATGTCACTTTAAAAAAAACCAAACTCATTGAGCTGTTCTCTCTCAAAAAATCAAGAGTAATGAAAGTTATTGAAAAAGAGTATTAAAAAGACAATGATCTTAAAGGCGTGCTTGACTAACTCATTCTAGTTGACCCTTCAGTAATAAGGTCTGGCCTATATGCAAACACTGTTATTTCCCAAAACCTGTAAAATGAGAGATTATGGTGCACTAATTTTAACAGCGGTGTCACATTTTGCAAGCATAAATGTCTTTCTTGCAAGAATACTGTAATGTTACTCATGTATTTAAGAATTCAAAATAGTTTTCCCTAAAAGCCCATCTTCTGTTGTGATTTTATAAAGGCAAGAAATGCTCTTTTAAAATTCAGGGTGCAAGATGGCCCTTTTTCTGCATTTCGCTGTAAGGCAAATCGTCTTGCAAGGTTTTAAGTGAGGATTAAAAACCAAAATGAAATACTTGACTGGGATGCTTTAATGATGGAACTCCCTCTGATTAATCAATTCAGTCACCAAACCCACTGCCAAGTACCACAAATCCAGAAACCCATCCACTTTTGCTTAAAATGCCCCCAGCAGTCTCTCTACACATGGAACACTTGTACTGGGGTGTAAGAACAGAGAATAAAATACTGCTGTCTCTGTCTTACAGTGTGCTCTGGAGTTTAAAGGGAGTGTCTGCCAAAACAGCCCTGTCTAGTCCGATCGTAACACACAGAAATGTAATGATTACCCTGGGCATACTTCACAAAGCTCTCCACAACTATCATTACAGAGTCTTGACTCATTTTGACAGGTATTAGAATATTCATAAAATTCAAGTACTCTCTAAACTTTTTTGAGGTCTGTTTTTCCTAACGAAATGTCACTTCTCTCAGACTTCTATACTCCTGTTGTACTAAAAAAGAACCATCTTTCTAGCAGCATGCCTGAGCCCCTCCAGCACTATTTTCAAAGAGTGAATGTTCAATTATTCAGTGAAACAAGACAATGGTGTATTAAAGGGAAAGCTTGAGATACATCTCAATAAAGCTCCAGTGCTCCTTGTTTCTTAATTATCTTTTTGCTTTATAATTTTGAACAGCTATACATATATAAACAGCTGCTGGTCTTCAAAAGGCAAACTCAATTCCTAACTTCCAAGCCTGTAACTTATGTACCATGCTGATAGCCTATACTTTCATTTTAGTAAGTTTCTGCATGCCCTATTTCAGATATTTTGAAGGAGCCATGCTTGGAGAAACTGCTGAGCCCCCACATTTGAAAACTGGCTCCCCTTTGGGTATCTAATTTAAAACCTCAACACTCAGGCTTACGTGAAAATTCAATATATTATCTTCCTCACTGAGATTTAGAGAGAGTAAGACACGTGGTCATTCTCCAACGAAAGCTGTATTTAGACAGATGGTTAGAAAACCAATAATGGTCCTAGGTGCCAGCTAGACTAACTAGGGATTCACTAACTCTCTGACTTAAGTAACACTGCACATCCTGAACCCCAATGTAGGGAAGAGAAGCAAAATTTATCAACTAAGAGTAATTTCTGAACAAGCCATAAGAGAAATCTCAGCACAGCATGGCAACCTCTACAGCTAAGTCATGTATTTCTGCAGCATAAGTTGATGAACTAGAGACTGCACTAGCAGACTGTAATAGACACTCGTCATTTGTAGATCAAGTGCTTGGGAGGCATAGAGCTCTCTCTCATCAGTTAGTTACATAAACCAGATCACGTCTGAAAAAAACAAGCAGGTAATGGGAAAAGTGAAATACAACCACAACCATTATTTCTCTTTTAATAAGATGTGATTAGCAGTTTAGAGCAGATCACGTATTAATGTATGGATACTCTTGATATGTCCCCAGCAGGTAAGTGGTTAAATTCAGGTTATATTTCATAAATGCAGTAAACAAAGGTTTGGTTTCCATTTGGGTTTTTCAATTCTAATCTTTGAAAACCACATGCATTTTCAATACAGTATAAGAATACTGCTCAGGAAAGTAGAATACAACAACTAATACATATTTTTAGCTTTATTTTAATAATGTAGTCAGTGCAGTGTTTCCTCTCTTCGAGAAGTAAGCCTCAGGGTTTATCTCTGATCATCTCAACATTTCAGCTCTTCCATCGAAAAATAAACCTTTGAAGAACGAGAACTTGGTATCCTTAATGTCACTGTTTACATCTCTTAGCATTTTTCACATTTCTTCACATTTAGGTCTATGAAAAGTAAAATTCACTCAAATCTTAATGAATTTTTTCCTAGTGTCATGAAGACATAAAAACATAAATAATGATTTTCAAGTCTTCTACCTTCATACGACTGTAATAATATTCAATTTTAAAATACTACATTACATCACAATTTTTAACTCCAAATTATATATTACTTTTATTTATATATAAAATTGTAACAGGTATACCAAAAAAACCCACCAGAAAATAAAATGAAGCATCTTCAATTGTTACTCTCAAGTAAAAATTAGAGCAACTATAAATACATTAAAAGACAGTTTATCAATGACCAGGTGGTAGATATCTCACACTTTTTCTCTGTAGGCTGTTATACATGGTGACACAGTGACTCTGGATAAGAAGGTAAAACCAGAACAAAAGAAAAACAAAAAACCAACAAAAAAAGCCAGACTTGTCCACCCATAGAGGATATTAAAATGCTCTGCTTCTCACCTGTAGTGGTTTTCTTCACCATGATTAAAAAAAAAAAAAGTCCCCTCTCTTCCCTGTCAGCAAGACTTGCTAATCAGGGGGTAGAGCGGCCCTTGCACTACTGCATGCTTCCAGCTCCAGAGCAGACTTGGTAGATGGCATCGCAGGAATTACTGCAGCAGAGACCGACACTTCAGTCTACGCAGGGCTACAACTGCCTGCTCTGCCTGAGGGGTGAGCTTCAGCAGCACATTTGGACAAGCTGAAATCATGCCTGCAGATTCAAGCCTCTGCAAGAGTTGGGAACACAACTAATGCTTTACCATCTTTATGGTATTACTATGAATATAAATGTGAAGAATTTCAACTTCATTATACAGTTATTTTAAGGGTTTAAATATATTGTGTCTTATTTGGCACCTGAAAGAATATCCATCATTTTACTAAGTCCATCAGTCATAGATAAACACATTTTCTAGTATCCTTAGCCCTGATAAACTAAGGAATATATATAAAGTACCTGCATCTTCCAATGGAACATAAAGCAATAGGATCTCCCACCACAGCTACCAAGGATTGTGCTCTTGTAATGGCAGTGTTGAGAAGTTTGTAATTAGACAGAAAACCATAATCCAAGTCTTCTGTTGAATCCTCCAGTAACTGCTCTTTCCTTTTAATTGGTGTTTGCTTATGTTTGCATGTATGCCGTGTTCGTACTGTGCTGAGAAACAAAACTCTAAACTGTTTTCCTAAAATGAAACAAAAAACAAATGGCTGAGATAATTGTAGCTATTTCTGCTAGTAACACAATCAGATCACTGCACTTGCCAGCCAGATTTCACACCTAGATATTCTGAAGAACTGATAGCTACCCTTCACATGAAGAGCTTTATGCAAGAATAATAAGATTTAAAAATTTTAAAAGATGTACTATAAATAGCATATTCTATTACAAGAATATTTCCTCTTTAAAAAACTTATTTTTCATCTTGATATTAACCACTCCAGAACTTTCTGAAATGCTAATTATCTTTACAACATTGCCAATCAGCCAATAACAAAACTTGGATTTATTTATTCTACCTTAAAAAACAAAGTTCTGGACATTCTTGTTTCATATTTAAAAATTTCTCAAATATACGAATATCTACCATGAAAAAACAGAACACACTACTCACTGTCACTCAGATATTTTATCTTCCTTTGTTTTTTACTGAATAAAAGTGCAACCTAGCAACAGGCTATGCCTACACAAAATTCTTGTTATCAATGTGATTCCAGGAACAAATACCAAATTTGTGGACCCCTTTTTACAGTCTATTCCCCAAATGTAAAAATCAGTAAAATATTTTGAGGCTAAAGCCTTGTTACTTTTTATTTGGAACTCTGTTTTTCCCCCTTATGAAAAAAATCCATCAGTTTTCACATTTTTCACTCAATCAATTTATTTTTTAAGTAAGCTTGAACTTAATTTTGAAAAAAGATAAATCTCACATCCATGAGTTTATTGCTTTGGTGTTCAATGTTGGAACAACATCTAATCAGCATACTTGCCAGTTTCATTTTGATACATCGGTTTTTATGGGCTATATCACAGCTCTCCTTTTGTTCTGATCATTTTAAGATTATTTTAGTAAGTCTTACTTAACTTCAGCAGTCACATTTTTCACTTCCTTAGCATATCTTTGAGACATGTAACTATTACTTACCCTGAACATTTAGCACTCTCTCTACACTGACGTCAGACAGTCTTTTTTTCCGAAGTTCAGCCCGAATTCTGAACACTTGATCAGCATAAGGTGTTACGACACCTATACTACCATCATCCAATTTGCCCCAGGCAACAGGCCATTTTCTTCTTAATTCTTCAACACGCTCTACTACTTCAAACACCTTAAAAGAAAGTCAGAATTCTTAAAAGTATGCTCCACTGAAAATCATTCTTTATATGGAAAGAGAATTTGCATTTTAAAGCTCTAAAACATTTACATGACACAGTATTATGTAGCCCTACTGAACAAGCAATAATACTATTGCATTCTATAGTGATACTCTAAAATATCATGTATTAAAACAATGTATTTACTGTACAGTACCTTTTTTCAATCTTGAAATAAAAGTTTGCCCACAAAAAAGTCACCTTTAAAGTACAAGCTGGGAAATTATATCAGTAACCTTAATTTCCATGCTTATGTTCTTACAAAGATGTCAAGTGCAGTAGGACCTTTCTTATCATACTTTCTTTAATTTCCATAAGTAAATATACTGCCTAAATAGGGATTATTTTATTTTTATTCTGGATTTTATATATGTCACATTATAGTTGGATGACTCTAGAAAGAGAGTATGCATACAAGAGCACAATCGCTTCCCATTCCAAAGGATACCATCAGGAGTTTCCGATTATTCATCAACTGCTAGTTCATCTTTATGAAATACTATTAAAGTTTGCTACCTGAAAAAACTAATGAGTAATAACACTGAAAACCTCCTCCTGTGATGAGACAGGCTTAAAGTAACCTCCTGCCGAAAAGCGCCAGGCATAGTACCTTCTGTTTCAACACACTGAACAGAGATACTGCACTACAGAAGGTATTTCTGAATAACTTCATGGAAGGTTTGTGGGTTTGTTTGGGTTGTTTAACATTGACATTCAATATGTCATTTAATAAGTGTCAATATGTCATTCAATAAATATTTATCCAGCTATTTAAAGCATGATAATTGATGAATGCAGTTTTCCTATAGCATTGCAAACGCAACCACAGCCTCTTAATGGAAGCTAGGCAGATAGTCTTTCCTACAAGAACCTCAAAAGTATTCTTAACTTTCTTCTCTTCCCTATTCATCCAGCTATCTTTGGCTGTGGGAAGGGAGTGTTAAAAATAAATTTAATTCTCCTAGCTTTGATATTATCTCTTCTTCAAATTGGTGAGTGGGAATTCTAGGGACTTTTATGGACATTTCAGGAACATGAAAAGTGATATAAATCACAATGGGTATGTACAATAGTATAAAGCATAGTAGTTCCTAACTGCTAAAAATCTGTGGTTCCATGCTGACTTCTTAGCATCTAAGATCTGATTATATGACACACATTCTCATTTAAGTATATATATTTAAAAAATTAATCTAAACTGGAACAGTTTGTTGAAAAACTCAGGAATTTCAAAAAAATCAGGAGTAAACTAATAAAGAAAAAAAAATCTGTTAATCCTTAAAAAGCCACAAGTAGTTTAGTTTTGATAATTTCAGATTTTCAGAGGGCAGTGAAAATATGTGGCTTTTTTTGAGCAAGTCCTGAATATAGCTTTTTGAAACATAAATTATTGGATTTAAAAGCTAGTTCTACTGACAAAGGATATTAGAATAAACTTTGATATCTATAAAAACTGTAGCACAAATATAATGATCTTTTGCAGGTATTTTGGCAAGCTTTTCTGGAAGCATATAGCTTCTGGATATGTAGTTAGAATTAACACCATATAGGGAAATCTTAGAATTAAGACCAAAAAGGGAAAGCGTATTTTCCCTGATTAATACCTAATATAGGCACCAATGAACCATAAGATGCCCCAATGCAAACGTCCATTAAGGGTCAAACAGAAAAAATCTCCCTCATGATCCAAATTTCACTTTTTCATGTTGGTGTTTAAGCAGCTGTTGTCCTTCATTTCTGCCTGTAGCTATTAATGACTCACAATTTTCAGACAGTTACTTGGCCACTGAAGATATTTTTAGGTTTTTTACAACTTTTTTTAAATGGCAAAGCAATCCAAGTAGATTAATGAAAGTAGTCAGGTGCCTTCAGTTTTTTTCAGTGATGTGTCCAGAAGTCATTGGAGCTTCTTATTTAAGTAGATATTTTAATACATCAAAGAATGCATAACAAGTGCAGCATAACAACAACAAAAAAGGTTGAAAATTGTGCATCAGATTAAATGTACCATGATCAACAAGGGGAAACACAGACAGCTCTGCAGTGCTTCATAACAAACACTGCTGCTAAACTGCAACCTAACTTCGGTTACAATTCCTCATAAATTTAAGAAAATTAGTAATATTTCTTTGTTTTTCTTTAAATGGCAAGGACATTTCTTAAGACATCTTTTTGGTAGGAAAAAAAGGAGTTGGGTCAACCCCTCCCGGACTTGAGGTGACTGGAAAAAGGCATCTTCCACTACAAAAAGTATTACTAAGTCAGGGGGGAGGGTGGAGGAGTGTTTGTTTTCTGTTTGGTTTTGTGGGTTTTGGTTTTTTTTTAACTCACAGGAAGGAATGAGAATGAAAGTAATTTTTGAAGACTACAAATAAATCTATGTGAAACAAATTTATTGAGAATAAGTTCTCACCGAAAAAAAACCTCATCTGCACGTGATCAGTTAGACACTGATCCTAAACATATTAAAGCAAACACGAAATGTTACTCCAGAGGACTCTTATCTGAGTGGGAACATTTCTACAGCAGTCAAAGAGATCTAAGTTTTACTTCAAATTGCAGTTGCTCTCAGTTGCTAAGATACAACCATCAGAATGTCACAAAAATTATCAGGGAAGACATCCTGAAGAATGAGCCTGAGAGAACTATATGCAGCTTGCAATTTCCAAAGAAAAAAAGAAGATAAATTAGTGGAAATGTTTACTACAATTGCAATGTTCACTATTTCATGTTTAGCAAACTCCATGTTCCCCTCTCCTAGTAGAGGACAGTTTATGTCTTCCACCTCCACTGAGCATAAACCAATAAATTTGGGGGGAGGGGAGCTTTAAGAAAACAATCAAGAATAAAGCCAAAGACGAGTTACCTCTGCATTATTGTAAAAAGCGGTACTATTTTTTTCTTGCACATCTTCTCCACGTGCTGTGAAGAAAGTCAAAGGGTAGAAATCTTTGTGTGCTGGCTGCTTTCCACTTGCCATCAATTTGCCTTCATAGAAAAGTTCAGATGTGTAACTGTAACAAGGCAAAACAGAATAAAATGTGGAGTCTACATATGAGCTCACTGATAAAATATGCAAATCTCACTGATAAAATATGCAATCACAAAATACTTCATCAGGAAAACAGAACCACTGATTACTATTCGGCATCTTCAAGTGATTTCTCTGAACTGACATTTCCATACTACAGACAGAGAAGAAGGCACTAAAAATATGCTTTTCCAACACTTTTTCTACAAAGGCAATATTTTCTTCTAATCTAAAGCTTGACAGAGTTACTAACAGTCTCACTCATGTTTCACTCAGATGTTCTGGTGGCTTGGAACTGGGCAAAAGGAACACTTGCTGTCTGGGACTCGTTATTCCGCAGACTTGCTGGACAACAAGCCTGCTTACATCAGTTAAGAGTTGTTGAACTTGGAAGATATATTTACTAAAGATTTCACATGTACTGAGCACAATGCAGGCCAAGCGTTCAGCTTCCAAGCAAGCTTTTCTTCTGTGACTTCTACTCCAGACCAATCTATGTTGCTAGTCATCAGAAACACAACCAGAACATACTTCCTCTGCTGGCAAGCAGGCATTACAGAAGCTGGCTGACTGAAAAAGAAATGAAGCAAGAACTACTTTCATGGTGGAAAGCAGGAGGGAAGAAGGCAAATTGAATGGAACAAGACAAAAAGCCAGCAAGAAGAGACTGCAGATTACTATCGTTAGTACTGTAATACTGTTGCACGCACAGTAGAGCTAAACTAATGCACTGGCTTTCATTAATTAGTGAATTCTGGTATAATCTAACTGTGGAATGCTCAGCCTCCAACCTTAATGTTCTTCGGAGATAGCTCTGTGGATGCAGTAACATGAATGCAGCCTGACATGAAGACAACAAAAGCAGGAGACTGTGCAGTCAGCGGGCCCACTGAGTTCTTCCAGGCTTCCAACTATTGTAGCTTAAGATGTAAATAACTGGTCATGGAAAAGCTAAAGAAACCAGTCTGCTACTGAACCATCATCAAACAACTGCAGCCCACTACTGACCAGAACTGGCTTACACTGGACAATCCTGAAGAATATGCAACTCTTCTGTGGATTGAGTTGCAGCAGTCCACTGCTGCCAATGAGCAAAACTAACAATTTCTTCTGCAAATTAATTCTTAGTAATGAGTTCTCATTAAACAATGAAACACCCTTTCTACAAGGACTGTTTTGTCCAATTACAGCTCCAAAGTCAGGCTGAACTAACGGCTTGTTCTTTCCTTAATTTCTTTTGGTCTCTTTAGTTCAGTTAGGTAGGTATGATTAATGAGCCCACCACAAACCATCTTCCTACACTTACTTCTGTCTTAAGTGCCATGGTCCCATTTGTCAGGGGAAATTCCACATTATAAAAAAAAGTAGACTTGAGACAATCTCCTAAATGGACCACCATCAGAGCATTTAGCAGGTTTCACTTCACACAGTGATACTTTCTAGTGGAATTAGGCACACTGGACTTTCACTAGACAGCCGACTAGCCCCAGTGGTATTTCTGCAACCCTTACCTCGGCATTCAACACAGTGGATCTTTCTAGGAATTCACTGCTGAACTCCAACTGCTGAAGTGAATTTTCATAATCTGAGGCAAATTTCATGGAAGTGATCTCTAACCACGACCTGAAACGATCCCTTCCTTTTCACATTCCCTCTCATTTTGAACTTACAATTTCAAGAAATGTATAAGAAATTTAGCATCACCCAGTCTATAATTACAAAGTCCATAAAATGAAGACAGATCAAGCTGTGTAACAAAATACGTTACACTCTCACTTTTGATTCCCCAGAGCACTTAAATACTTCTGCTTTTGCTTTGAACACAGTGATAACCTAATTAGTATGACTGGATACCAACATAATATTGCTCAGTACATATTTGAGCCAGGATTTAAACTTTAGCATTTTTCCCCATGATTGCACTTTTTCTTTCTAGCACAGCTCATGGATGAGCTCATTACTCTAGCAGCCATTAGTTTATCATAGCATAAAAATGCAAACCCAGTGATTAATGTGTCTTGAAAGAAGTAATAAAAAAAGACAACAGGAAAGAAACATGCCCAAAATTTGACCTATTTTTTTCTGTACGTAGTTGTATACCCATACGTTTCTTACATTGCACATAACTTACTGTTCCAAGATAATCCACCACAGTAATTCTAAAATTCTGAAACAGTTCAAAGAAACACAGACCCTATATAATATACTGCATAACAGTTAAAAAGGGGAAGTTAGCTCTTCTTTCACTTAGTGTGCAAGTCTTGCAGCCAAAGCATCCCCACCTGAACGAGGAGTCTGTAATACAACTAACTGAACCCCTAGCATCTTCTAGGAGACCAAATTTCAACCTAGTAACAAATTACTCTACTAATTAACGTTGAAACAACTAAGATTTCATTACAGAAACATGTAATGCTTCTCTCTTCATTCAGTTGAGCTTGGCTCAGAGTTGTTTTGTTCACTCACAACAGTCAAAGAAAAGCATGATACAGTGAAAAAGTTCACACCTACTTGATGATAGCTTCATGGGAGCGATAGTTCTCACACAGCAAGATCCTGCATGGAAATTCTGCAGGGTAGTGCTCATAGAGCCGATCAAGCAATGAAACATGAAGGTTTCTTTCCCTGGCAAATTCACTGTAGACAAAAGGACTGAGCTGTAATAGACACACACATACAAAGAAAATGTAACTAAATATGTGGACTTGGAATTTCATGCTCCCAACATATGTATTTTGCATCAAAACAAAAAGGAAACCTTACTTTTACTGTACATTCATAGTTGGAAGGCATATACCATGGCTATGCCATAGAAATGCCCATTCCTACTGTAAAAGTGACAAAAGACCAGTATGCTCTTAAAGGAACAATAAAACATTCAGTAACTATGTAAAGAGGAGAGAAGTATCCTTGTATGTAAATTTTTTCTTTGTGGCTTGCACAGATGAATAACTCAAAGCAGAGAGCTGTTTGACACCCCCCCCCAAAAAAAAAACCCCAAAACACCAACAACCACGAACACCCACACCAAAACTGTGTTTTGAGTGACATTACACAATTACTCTGACAAGCACTTTACAGTTAAGTTAATACCACAAATAGTACAGATCAGAAAATACAGAAATTTGTAACACAATTTTAAAAACTTAAATAGAAGGTAATTGGAAAAACTAAAACCCAAGTGGCCTAGTTACTATTACACTAAACTACTACTGGGCTTGTTTAACAATAAAAACATCATCTAGTACAGCAGGAAAAACAGAACCAAAGACAATGAAAAAAGATTTTTAAAATAAAATTTTAAGATGTAGGAATTAAGCCAATCTATTCTGTCATTCTGAATACATACGATTCAGATTCTGAGTTTGAGTTTCACTTCAGATAAGTATTAGTTTTAGAAATTTAAACACTGGATACCTCATAGAGCAGCTTCTGAGAGAACCTGAGGTATAGAACAACTCTTTACGCACGTAGCCTGAGACACACAGGCCAAGTCAAGACTCTAGCCATCCAACCAGGCAGATGTGATCTAGCCTGAAGTGGTAAGAATTCCAGTCTCTTAAAAAGCACTTTTAAGATCTGTATTTAAAAAGCACTATCCCAGTCCTTGGGATTACTATGATCATGACTTGAAATTATCTAGTAGTAGTAAATCATAGGTCGCAACACTACTCTTAAGTTTATTACCATACCAAAGCAAACATTCACTCTATTGCTATTGTGAAACGTCAAGAGAATTAAAGGCAAATCTATAAAAACAAATAAATCTGGCCTAAATCAACAAAGCAAGTACGGTTGACTTTTCCAAGCATGCTTTCTCATGCCTACAGACTGCAAAATGACATGCACAATCAGCATTTTAAACTCTTCTAAACTCTTTAAACCAAGCAATTCCTAGGCACATCGCAGTAACATCAAGGCACTGGTTAACTTCTATTTCCTATTTCTTACCTGTTCAAATCCTTACCGGATTATGATGCTTCTAATAGAAAAAAGTTGTCTAAATCATAGTACACATTCTCCATATTCTTCAATTCTTTCAGAAATCAATAGGGACTATCAGTCATAAAAAGTAGGAGAAACTCCTACCCTGACTGTAATCATAACTATCCCCATATCTTATGCAAATAATATCCCTTGAACTTTCCTTGGCTTCCGCATCTATTATATGCCTGGTAAAATTTATGCATCTCCCTCTTTAAAATGAAATTTTACTTGCATATAGTTCAGTGGTTGAGCAGGCCCAAGTCTGTTCTATCACAGATTTCCTATGTAACCTTGGACAACTCACACGCTTTGTGCCTCAATTCCCTTACTGTAAAATGCAGACAACAGCATATTCTCACTTAGCAGAAATATTGTGAGGCTACATTAGAGATTATGAGGTATTCGCATACCACAGAAATTTGGAGTAGATAAATACCTTAAATATATAAATACAAATTATTATATATATGCACTTTAAATTGAAAAATTCTATAGCTCTTACCTGCATATGGTCTCCAGCCAAGACAATTCTTGTGTTTTTATTAGCTAATGCTAGAGGCATAATAGTTTCGCACTCCATCGCCTGCGCAGCTTCATCTAACAGAATGTGTGTAAAAAAACCTGTAAAACAGAGATATCAGCAAATAAATGAAACTTGAAATATGATAAAATAAACGGTGATAACAATACAAGAAATTGTACTAGAAGTTCTGTATTCTGAGAGTAAGCAAAACTAGAAAAAATTCAGTATGGCTTATACAAATTAATTTCTAGCAACTACTAGAAACCACACAAACAATTTTCAAACCCATCAAATGACCAACAGTGGTCAACTGATTGCCAGTGACATTAGCAGTAGCCCACAGCTCTGCCTCTCTCTTCTGATATACATGAAGTTAAATAAGTGTTTTATCTGAGCTCTCCTTATATCAAGAGGAAAGGTTTCTTGGCAGACCTCCCTCAGTAGGTTTCTCAAATCTGAAAGTCTTTTCATCACCATGAGGCTTGAAGAGCTTTGGACAATGACAATGAAAAGGACTTCCTCATGTACCTGAGTCCTATTAATTATTTTATATACTAAATTTCCCATTAAAATTGCACACATACCTGAGCACTTTGCTGGTTATGGGCTTTAAGGAATGGGGGGAGTGGGGGGATGGGGGAACAGAATTTGAAATTCAATCTTATGATACTACTGGACCAAAAGGTTTCTTGGGGGGCGGGGGGGGGTGGTGTTGGAAGCTATGCACTGGATAAGATGCACTTGAAAAAAACTGGGCCATGGTAGACTTTTATGAAATGTAAATTCAGGATATCTATACAAGAGAAGTGTTTTTATACACTGATATATATTAAGGTTTAAAACAAAGTATTAGAGGACTTGGTGTAACACCCAATTAAGATTATATACATAAAAATGTAGCAATTTTCTTTGGAAAATATTAATTTCATACAGCTGCACACACATTACTATGGCACGACTGTACACAGCTCACTGCCAAACAAAGCTGTTACTTCCATCTAAAGACCTGAAAATATTTACCATAAATTCCATGTCAGTTTTCTCTATTGCAACAAATGCCTAAACGTAGCCATAAAAAATTAACATAAAGAAATTCCACGTTCTCCAAAAAGCAGATGGATTTCATTTGGAGATCAAGAAAACAATAAACCCTAAGCAGCCTCTGCCCCCCAAAAATCAGTCTAATATATTTCAGTTTAGAAAACAACCCGAGAAGTATCACGTTAACATAGCATGGGTTTGTATGTGTGGGAGTTGTTTGCAAAGCTAAACAATTCACAAAACAAGAAAAAAGTTTTCTGTGTGTATTTATGCTTACATGCTCCACTGAGTAATGACCTTAATGAGCATAATATTCAAAGTCAGAATCTCAAACAGAGTTTTCCCTCTTGGATCTCAGAAACACCAGATCATAGAGAGCACTGATTCTTTATTTTTTTTTTTTTTAAATACGGAAAAAACAGAATAAGCAAAAGGTTAATTTGAATGCCAGCAGTTTACAGCTTTGTAATAAACATTTATTCATTAAAAAAAGAGAAGACCCTTTAAGATTATCATTGTTTACTTTATATTTTAACAGTTCAAAGAACTGGGTAAGGAACTGACACTGGTAAGAGGAAGATAATTCTCAAAGCATGGACACTTGTTATTTAGAAATTTTCTTACCTGGTTCAAGATCCAGTTGACATAGATACTGTGATGTATTTAAAGTAACAACTACTACTCGTTGCTTAAGAATGTCTTCTTTCTGTGGCATCTGAAAGGTGGAATGTGTGCTTGAAATCAAACAGTACTGATGCACAACTGGGTGGACAGTCTTTACCCAGCGATTTCTGAAATATACCCTAGAAAAGAAACAGTGGGCTTATTTTCTGTGCAGTTTGAACACAGTGACAGCCTAATATTTCAAATGCTAATATTCTGGTTTCTGATAAATAAAAGTAATCTTCAGGAAGCAAAATATCACAACTGTGCAGAATTACATGCTAAAATGTCTTGGATTTACCTTCCATTATTTGCTGCAGTGCAATACTACATACATGAACGGTTATCAAGGATTAACTCACATATGCAAATCTGTAAATTCTTCATACGTTTAAGCTCTGCGACCATCACATCAATGTATTTCATTTTAAACTATCAGTAAACTCATTTTAAAGAAATATTTCCTCAGCTGAAATATAAATATAGGTCTTGGAACTGACAGAGCTGCAGTGGTCTGCACATTTCATTAACTGCAGCCATAGGATCTTTAAAAAACTTTTCACAAGACATTAATAAAATCCTGTACGTCCTTTTACACATACTATATGTCTTCTGAGTTCTCAGAACCAAACAGGAAGTATATTCATCTTTTTATCATGCAGGGCCATAATTATGATACAGTGTAGAACAGAATGGGAAAATAGTGCCAAAAAGGATGGCTAAAGTATCAGGACACTGTCAGCAAAGCGCTGGACTTCAAATATCTTTCCATGGCACATAAGATAATTTTAATCACCATATCATGAGATCAATGATGAGTTTTTCTTAAAAAGTGATGAAATGTTACGGCCACCCTAGCTAAATGGAAGAGGCACAGGGAAGAGACAAAGAGTATGCCCCAGAAAAGAGAGTACAGATAACTCCACAGAGGTCTATAGAAATATACCAAACCACACCAGCTGAGCATCTGGATAAAGATGTCAAAGGGCTTCTCTATGGAGTGTTCCTCAGAAATATAATCTGTATCAAGTAAGAACTGTGAATCTAAAGTGGAACCTTAAAACTACAGGAAACTATTCTACAGATATTAATCTTTAGAACTGAAGTTATTTTATTTCCAAAGCAAGTTAAGATGAAATGATTTAAACTAACTTCAGTTCTAAATATAGGATTTAATGCTGTTTGGTTTATATATTCATTATTTATTTTCTTCTTATTAATTTCTCTTGCACCCATATTACAAATCCCAAATCATTAATAAGATATTTGGAAAAGTGTAATCATGCACCTAAGTGCAAAACGTGATTGCACTGGCTGGACTTTGGATATCCCATGTCCACCCACGTTTGAAAATTACAGCTCAGTTCCATATAATGTGAGAGAAACAATTCTTAGGATTGTAATAAATTTGGTTTGTGAAAATACAATGTCCATTTTGGACAATAAGCACAAAATGAAATGCAAAGAAGTGCAAACACACTGCAGTATTCTGAATGGCTTTTCAATTTGACAAGACAACCAACCCAAATTGACACTTCACGTCCAAAGGTAACTCCAGTTAAGACTGGGTTCAGGGCAGGAGCAAACAATACACTCCTGAGTTATTCTTGGAACAAGAACCTTCTAATGTCACCCCAATATATTTATTTCTTATCAGCCACCAAACTGATAAGCTTTATTTGATAAACTGTTATTACATCAATGTAACAACACAAAGTCATGGCCTAATAGCTAGAACAAGGTAGTAGGAGCAAGATAACCAACCACTGCTCTATTTATCCCAGCCATTCAGTCAGCTTTTATATGATTCAGTTTCTCAGTCTTGACTGAGGGTAATACTTACCTACCATCTCACAGGAGTACTGTGAGGATTAATGAGTTTATTGTGAGTTTATGTTTGTAAAGCACTTTGAGATTCTTTGATGAAAGGTGTTATTGAAATGCAAAACATGGTTATTAGACATTCTTATACCATGCACTGTCTTTTATTACAAAAATTCAACTATGTGTGACTCACAGATTGGCTGACAGCATTTCAAACTGGATTGCTGCTTACCCATTAATTTCTTTTATTTTGATGTGAGATCAAAAAGGTATCCCAGAGCTATTATTCACCTCTGGCATAAAAACACCTGACAGATGTGACTACTTCAAAAATATCATTATATAAGTAAGCCACACCAAACAAGGGATTTCTTTCTCAGGTGCAGTTTGGGCTAATAAAATCTCCTGTAATTTCATTATTAGGGTTTTTTTTTCTTAAAGTTAGAGGAACCCATTACAAAAAATGGGTTTTACCAGCTTAACACAAATCATAACGTTGCACCCTACAACATACCCTTAACTTCAAACAAGCAACTAACCTTCTAATCTTAATACCTGCACAAGCAAAGTACCTGAATGCCAGCAGAGTTGGGCAGTTACTAATCAAAACATTCATTAGTACCTGCAACACATTCTATTAGTGTGCCACTATAGGTACGAAGATGAGCAAAAACTGCAGCTACAAAACCAAAACCCAGCCATAGCTCACATGAGAGGATATTTTCTCACATCATGTGCCTCACATCAAGACTTTAATTCTGGAGAAATTAAAACCTTGAACGCTAAGGTTTACCCAAACCACAGGCAGTGAAATTACTAGCAAATACATAGAGAACCACATTGAAATGGAAATCCCAGAAGATTATAGATTAGGGTCTCAATCTTCTGCAAACAAAAGCACTGAATATATCCACTGTACTTACTAATGCTGGGTTAACATGCACAGAAGCTGCATTTTGCACGGAAATTCATACCACCTTTATTTCTAAATGTGGCATCTGGATATCTAGAACAAAAGCCTTAATTTTAACTGTCAGCTAACCTATCTATGTTTTCATCAGCTTTCCAGCCATTACATCAAAAAAGAAATTTGCTCAAGTATTTCTATTAAATGTTAGTCAAATTGAGTATTTCCTAATCTTTCGTGTTCTGCTTCCATTGATAAATTTCCATCGAAGTATCAATTTGTACAACAGACTATTTGCAAAAGTAGTGAATTTATATCAGTAATTCAGATTCACAATCATTTCCTTGTTCATGTTTCAGGCTGGGATTGCTCCTAAATCACTTAAAATACACTTCTAAAAGTTAATAAAGGGGGAGCTTAGTGTCAGAACCTCTGAGGGAGGCTAAATAGAGTTTCATTTGCACTCCTGTCCTACAAAAGCAACTTCTACTTCTCATGACTCCTTACAACAAAGTGAATGGGGGCTAAATTTAAGTTCTTCAAAACTTCTTTTCCCTGTTCTGCACTGGAAAACCCTAACTCCTCCCAGTTCTTGATAAAGAGGCCAGGATTCTCCCTTCAGGCTGTGCTCCAAAGAACTCTTCTTGGATAAACTCCAATCCCAGCTCCTCAGATTTTGTGCAGTTATTTCTCATCTGAAATCCCTCAAGCAAAAAGAACACGGAAGTGTAGAGGAAAAAGAATCTAGCAGTCTCATTTCATGCCTCTGTTAAAAGACCATTAAAAAAAAAAATCTAAGTGGTCCCAAGAAGCCTAAAGAAAACCTTAAAAGCACCTGATTTCCTGCTTCCATTTCTTTTGATCCACCTCCAAAGAGAGGCTCATTCTCACGAACAAGTATGTTCCTTGGGATGCAGAAAACACGTGAAGAACCTGTCTTACAACCTGAAACTTAACTTTTTAATCAATCGTCCTTTGAGGATGGCATAAGACAGAAGCTAGAGTTTCAAGAAAAAAAGTAATTGGCTAAAGAGGCATTTATTTTACAAACTAACATTTGATAAGATAAATTAATACCGTTTTCAGTAAGAGAACTTTACTCCAGGCAATTTGGAAAAAAGGGCAATGGTCCTTTAAAAAGTGTTGGGGTTTTGGTTTTTTGGGTTTTTTTTGTTTTGGGGGTTTTTTGTTGTTGTTTTTTGTTTGTTTGTTTGTTTGTTTAAATTCAAACTCTGGTTTGCTCCGATTGATTAATTTTTATAGTCTGGGTATCTCCTGAAGCTAGTAGCCACATACTAAAGCTACCTGGTTTCAGGCTACATGCAGCACTTACATATGTATGTTATGAACAAAATACTAAAAAACAAACCAGAGAGGTTTCAGCTGAGATAGTCAGCAATAACATGTTTAGGAATAAATAAAAATAAAAATATAAAAAATACAGATAAAAGCAGTATCAACCTCTTTCCTTTTCCCCTAATATTACATACAAAACCAGCGTATGGATACAACTAAATCTGAAATATGCAAGTAAAATAATAGTCATAAACAGCAGATACCTCAGTCACTGTATGCCCAGAAACACACACAGAAACTGCTGCTCTCTGCTTCCTAGGTCTTGACTGGAGTTTTTAGGAGACGGTGATAATCTGAAGTATCTAGCTACAGTGCCTACCTCAGCAGCCTACCTCCTGAAGACTCTAGCAGTTGATGGAGAGAGACAAGCACATCCACAGAGTAAAAGGGTATACAAATTAGGAGCCAATTACTACCTCTTATGGCTCTGACTCACTGTCTAAAGGTGCCTGCTTCTCCACACTTAAAATCAAGTGTCTTAGCACCTAACAGAAGCACTTAGTTGAAGGCTCTTTCCTCCTAACTGTAGGTTAGGGTTGGGTTTTTTTTTCTTTCAGAAACACTTCTGCATTAATTTACATAAGTATAACAAAATTGTTTCACTGTCAAGTTTCTTCAGTAAAGAGTCAGGTTTTGGAGTGTGCCCCTAATACAGTTGAATCATCTAATCAAACCCAGGGGGCTTTTTTTTTTTCTGGGTATGAATTTGTTTATGGGCATCAGGACTATGAGAATTTGGCCTTCAGGCTTCATTGGTATTTTATTTCGGTGCAGAACTTAGACTCAATATAAATTCTCAGTCTTCATTCTGACTTTGCATTTTCCAAAGGGCACAAAGTTATTTTGTTAGGAAAAAATATGAATTTATAACATGATATTTAAACAAAAAACCCCAAACTCTAGGCTTCAAACTTTTATGTCGCATCATTGACAGGATAATTTATTTAGTGTACATCTTACCCACAGAAATTTACAGAAATATTTACACAGTTCTCAGTACTCAGTCAATGTTAAATAATTAAGCTTTCCTTCTTTATAAACAACATAAATATTATGGTGTTCCCCACTAAGCTATGGAAATATTTTTAGCAAGGATACTATTCAGCTAACTCATCACTTGTAAATAAGGAAAAAAATCTAAAGCAAACTGTTCAGCCATTTAGAAACACATCAAACTCTGCAAGTAGCACATCCAGCTTTGACAATTAACTGCTTCTACTCCATTTGATGTTTCCTTTAAAATATTGCAAGAGGCTCAGCGCACCCTGTTTAAACTAACAGGAATTATTTTAATGTGAAAATATATCTTCACAACAGTCAGTAAGAAAGGTAACAGATTCATAATTAATTTTATGCTAGGAGACTCACATAGCTCTAGCTTTCAATTCAGATAAACTGACTCTTTAACGCCTGCCAGATCAGGTCGACATGCAGTTAGCTTTCAAACAACATAAGCTTCTCAATCACATGTAATATTTTTTATTTGAAAACATACATACTCGTGGATCCATAAATATATATACACAATTCCAGAGGTGCCTCCATTTTCTAAAACTCTTAACTCTTCATAGAGGTATCATGGCTATTTGAACAATATCATACAATCTACAGCGGCACTTTTGGAAGGATTCATAACAAATACTATGACAATTATACTTAAATTCAAACATTCAGTGACTTTTAAATTATGTGCTGTAATTTTCTTGGCAAATATGTATATATATTTTAACCATAAGAAAAATACCACTTTTGTTTATGTATGTTTTTCAAAAGTATTTCTGAGATGGAACTATACAGTTGAATACAGCACATAAAAGAAGGTAGCAAAAGCCTGGTAACCACAATAAAACTGTATTTAACTTTAACTCCTTGTTCTGTTAAATCACACTTCAATATTCCTGAAAGTGTCAATTAGACACATTTTTTCCCACCGCAAAATTAAGACACCGTAATGCTTTTCATCACAAAGTGCTTTACAAATCACCTTAAGACAATCTGTGTTAAAATACAACCAGATCAAAGGTAACTTTTCAAAAATTAGCTGCCTTCTTTTCCTTGGCCAGATCCTCAGTGTCTGTAAAATGTCACATGGCAACTAAAGCCAGCAAACCTAAAAGAATTTACACCTGTTGTAAATCTAGCCCTTTCACATAACTTCATTGGCTTTACTGACATTGCATAAAATGTGTAAGTCCAGGATGGCTTTTAATAGCTAGCAAGTAAACATACAGAATAATTTTCTTAGTAATACAATAAACTCACACACTGGCATTCAGAAAATGATGCCCATAATTTAAAAAAATATATACCAAGCTAGCAGTATACATGATATATCATGATTAGTGCACAAAATATTCCCAGAAGCGGGTTTCTGCCCATAAATAAATCCTCCTTAACTATTTCTATGCAAGTTTACCCTCCTTGTTCTTGAAGTTTCCACCTCTGCTTCATTTTTTTCCTTAACTAATTTCCACAAAACACCCATGGTAAGTACATTTAACCACATATACAATGACTTCAAACTGACTTATCAGAAGAGGCCAAACTACTTTCACATGATTCTCTAAATATGTAGCTCCTATGACATCAAAATTTTTCTTCAAAAAGCCAGGTGAGTAGCCCCAGTTTCCAAATTATCACTGTAAACGTGAGTCAAAATTTTCTGGAACTAAAATACAATTAAAGTTCATTTTATTTTATCATAGTAGCTTTTAGAGGAGCATATCAAAAGTTTGCTCATTAGGAAAGACACATTTATCAATAGAATAATAAAAGCTTAAAAAAGGATGTCTTTATTTTTATTTAACAAATGACCCAAAATTATGTTGACAATGTTTCACGTTCCTTTTAGTCTATGTTTTTAAAAGCACTGCTGGTAATGCCAATATGCTTTTATGTTTCAAAAGTTCTTTAACCTTTTTTATAGACACCTTTTCTTAAGAATAGTATTTTATAGATACATAATAAGCCTTAAAAAAATACCTGAGAGGTCTTGCCTGGGGATTGCCTGCTTCTACATATGGATGTAAATAATCCTTTATGTAGAGATCAGCAGCACTATTAGAATGGGTGCAAATGAGAATCCTGCTGGAATAAATGGTGCAAATAAAAAAGCAATGAAGAAACAGAAAACAATTCAAAGCAGTAGAATACAAAAAAAAGGAAACAGTGGCCATCTTCCTGCACATTTGTCTTAATGAACTAGTCACTAACCTACCATAGTTTGCATGATTCAGCCCTTTAACTCAAATCCTTCAGTTATGAAAAGATTTAAAGTTCAAACAGTTTTTCAATAATTATTTTGTGATTATTAATCTAGACTTGATTTTAAGTAAGGAACAGCTTTTATTATCTAGCATACTGCAAAACTTTCCATGTCGAGCAAATCACAGTCATTCTACATATTGCCAATTTTAATTAGTTTTGTTCTAAATGGAAAATACAGGCTAAGACTATAAAATTACATTATCATTCAAAACAATGACGGATGGCTTGGGTTTTGTTTGTTTTTAAGCTGGATGGAAATTCTATATTTCTACCTTTCACTTAAATTTAGGTAAAAAATTACATCTTCTCTGCTAATCAAGTATCACTCTTATTTAATGCCCCATCTCACCTAGTATCCTGTTGTTGGAGTATGTGCTTGACTGCCTGAGCCAGAGTGAACGTTTTTCCTGTCCCATAGGGACCGATGATAAGAACAGGAGGCAGTTGTATTGAAAGTGGAGTAGTGATAGCCAGAACAGCCTCTTTCTGCTTAGCATTTAGTCGAGGGTCCAACTGCTCATCCCATTGTCTGTACAAAAGGAGGCAACAGAGTTTAAAAACAGAAGCTATGACAATCTGCTGTCAGTCAGAAAAGAAATGAGGTAAGATTTCAAAAGCTTTAAAGAAATTAAAGACCCTACATGCTACTATATTGACTGTGTCATTCTGAGGCACACTGAAACAAATCAACAAATCTAGCCAAACAATCACATGCTTTAATTACAAAACTTTGATAATATTTGCAATAAATCAGTTGGGGCTTTTTTCAAAAGGAATCTAACTAGTTCTCAATTTACATTATCTCACCTAACTATAATTAACCTGCATAGTACACATTTTAGAAAAAGTATATGCTGTACCATCACCTGATAACAAAAGCAAGTAGACATACAATGATTTTCTACTGTTACTATGCAAAATGTAACATTAGTTATGTTTCTTCCCTGCAGTATTTACATTGTCAGCTTTAAAAGTCAATAGTTATACAACCCCAGGGCTTGGTAAAAAATATCTACCATGAAATTCAAAAGCAATTTAAAAACTAATGGCTACCAATTAACTACAAACTTCTCTTTTTTTTTTTTTTTTTTTTTTTTTGAGATCATTAAAGCACATACCTCTAATGGGAAAGCAGGCTAAAAAAAGGATTTTTGCTGTAACCGGCTAGTGATACCAGCATTAAGAGGAAGATGCTTTCAGAAAATTCCAATGAGCATAAGAGGTTAAAGATTTGTAGACACAGGTTTTAATATTCCCACTGACAGATTTAAAAGTAGACATGCATAGTAAAAAACACCTGTCACTGCTGCACATATGGCCATACTTTAGTAATGTGATCTGCTTTCGTACAAGCACTATGCTTCTTACAGACTGGGAAAGTTTCTGTTCAGTAGTAGTTAGCAACAGGGAGTAAAATCAAGAGGGAATTGACTGAATTCCTAACTTTTAAGACACATATGAACAACAAGCTGGCAGGAGACTCTATGAAATACTGGAAATTAATAGAATAAAACAAAAATAGAAGAAAAACAGAGGGACCGACAGTTCTGAGTGAGCCAGAAGTACTGAATCTCAAGGTAGGGCAAACCAAGCCACCAGATGGAAAAAAACCATGCTCATTACACTGACTTAAACTGAACTACAACCATTATATATATCCTTTATGTATATAAAAAATATAAAACAATTATACAAATAAATTGTATCAACTACAACTAATATGTAAATTTCTGTAAATATAAATTTCCTGACATAAAACAGAGAAAACAAAGTTCTAGCTTACTTGACTTACCTTCTTTTTATTGAAATCACTGCTTACTTCCAAACTATTCCTAAACACTATTTCCTTGTAAGATTCACCCAAAACTTAACTAAGTCAGTGAAGATTGTCATTGACCTCCAGTAGCTTTGTACTATAACTCTACGCAAAACCCATTCCCTTCTTTCTGCCTTTACTGTCAAAGCTTTGATGAATGCAGCAGCATCACCCAGAACACTGCTCCCACCCTTTTATCATTTCTGTTCTTCCTACCCTTCCAAAGACAAACCAAATTTTTTCCAGTAATTTTTTGTCTTACATTATCTAGCTGTCTCAGGTTTCTGGCCCGATCACTTTCCTTTTAATCCTTGAGCTATCTTCTGATTTGTACTGCATCACAATCACGCTCTTAATTCTCACCTTCAAGACACCACCCGACTCCACGCATGCTGCACAGGCTATCAGTTCCACATACCTCTCATTTCCCTGGTTTCTAAGTACAGAAACCTCATGCCTCTTTTATCCTTCCCTGTGCAGCAAGAATACTGACCATATTCCCTGAGCATTTCTCTTCCCTAAGTTTCCTCTTCGAGACAAACTATTTTCACTGCGTCAGCCTTAAGTTTCCTTAAAAGTATTTATATAACATAGGGATTTATAATTTCATAAAGGAAACTGTAAGACACATGTACAAAGAATCTCAGGACTGCTTTCAAGTGCAATGCTGATCCTTCCAAGACTCATTCCCACACCTTTCCTAGTCATCCCCCTCAGTGACATGTCCAAATTTGGACTCATTGCATCAAACTCAAAAAGTGCTAATGGATCGTTCCTTGCAAACAGGAGTCTGCACACTTGAGATCCTGCACAGAAAACTCCTTGTAACTGGCATTTACATTCCTATAAAGCATCATGCATATTTGCAGTGAAGAACAGCAGAACAGTAAATAACAATAGCAGATTTCTTTTCTACAACTACAATACAACTGCAACACCTACAAAAACACAGCTCAACCACAGGGAAAAACAATCAACAGATTCTAGTCCTCAGAGGATCACTTTTCTTGGTTTATTTAGAACAGTTTCACTCCCTTCTCTGAACCATTCTCATCATTAATGAAGAGCAAGGCATGTTTCTTGTTCTAGGGCAGATTTCAGCCATCTGTTATGAGAAATTCAGTACCGCATTACCATACAATCTTTGATATTAAAGTGTTTGTATTCTTGTACCTGTTGGGACTCCAGGGTATGGTGGGAGTCATGCTGACATCTGGAAACAAAATACTGTTGTCCTTAATCCTGTCCAAGGCGTAATGCATTTCACAGAGGGGTAAGCGATTTAACTGAAACTGAAGTTCAACCTGCAGCACAAAACGAATGAATAAATGAATAGGTGAACCAAAAATGATTAATTTAGAAAAAACACTCATTCGACTTTACTGCACATGATACATTTTTATCTGCCTGCAAACTACTGACTCTCAGAAGAAAACAGCAAACATCATTCAATGAAAAGATTTGCAATAAAATTAACTTGCTCCTTTTTTTTTTTGAAGCAAAGATAAATACAGTATTTTCTTTAATGTCATTATGTTGTTTGACTTTTAAGGTTAGATTCCACTGTACTTTCAGAAAAAAATTAAAGGGAAAGCATTCTTGGAATTATTTTTGGACAAAATACAAAAAGTACTCCTGGAAAATATTACTGTCCTAAAACACTTGTTTTTAAAAATATAAGCTTCCATCCCTTATTGTAAGAACAACCTTGAAACAGTGACAGGCGAGAAATTTTTACAGATCAACAGATGATATAAATCAGATGTGTGACCAGCAGGGATAAACCCCAAACATTATTTATTTCTAGTCAAACATTCTGGAATAATATAACTTCTCATTTACGTTCAATTATTAGAATTCTCCAAAAGTTAATTTCTAACAATTAGTTGCTTATCAATACATTCATTTCCTCGTTCTCTCAACTACTTATGTTTTAATACTAGTAAATAAAAGAGAATGCCAGCAAAATTCTGGTACAAAGCCAGAAACAACATGCAGAGCACGTTAACATCCCTGATTAAATTCAGAACTGAACAATGGACAGTGAAATTAGTTTATACATACGTATACTAAAAGAGCAAAGAGAAAAATACATTCTAAATTCGAACACTGGATAACAGCAGCTCCTGGGGAAACAATTCATAAAAATAGTTCACGCAGATTATCATTTACACGTATTGAAATTTGCAATTATTAATCTCTCCAAAAACAAATGAATCTGATCAGAGCATTGCGCCAAAGAACTAAATGTTAACTAACACAGAAGCCATGATACAAAATTTGACACAGATTTGCACTCATATACAACAGCATAAAAACATCCAAAGCTGCTGAAGAACTTCAAGAGACTGACATACATTTTTAGGGTTTTTTCAAAGCAGTGCTATCTATTGCTAAATATTTATGTAATTACTGTGCTACAACTCTAAGGAGCATTTTTTGATTAAATAAGAGTAAATAAGTACCTTTCTCAGATTTACAATGAACTGTGAGCATGCTGACTAACACCCAGCCAAATTACTGCAACCTGTCTGGAAAAGCACCCCTCATTTACCTGGAAAGCATACCAATAATATTTCAAATTTCTATGGTCATCTTTACTGATAGCTTTCACAACTGCCTTACAGAAGCTGGTTTGCTATTACCAATTAACAGATGAGAAGAATAGGAACGGAGTAAAGACGTGCCGAAGCTGATACATCAGCACAATCACACCGCTGAAGAGACGGGGCAAAGCTGCAGTCGAGCGCCCCATGTCATCCCAGAGAAACGCCACGGAGGTGACACAGTCATTCTAAACGTACCCCCATGCCCAAAGCAAAAATCGGGTCTCAGATCTATTAATTTTCTCCTCTAGCACTCTCACTGATTCTCTATTAGTCAGTCCATTATTACTTAACCACACTTTAATCTCATGATAATTATTGCTACCAACCAGAAAGTTCAAGAAACACAAAGCAATACTAAAATACATTTTTCTAATTATCTTTTCTGACAACTTATATAAAGAATTTTAAAAGTCCTTGTCAGCTAAAATAAGTTTTCCTTATATACTAGAAACAAAAACCAATTTGTTGTATTAAAGATCCCTGTGGTTATCAAAATAAGACAGCAAACTTGGGGAAAAAAAGAAAAAAAAGGAAGTTAGAAAAGCAGAAAATCACTTCTCTAAACACGACAGGCCTCATTCAAAGCCATATAAACTTCTCCCGTGAACCTTCTCCTATGGAGGAGAATTCCTCCTATGGACGAATAAGTTAGCCTTCTAGATTTAACTGCTTGTTGAACCTGACATTCCTTTATTTGCCCACAAAGTCCCTTCCTACCATAGGGATCACACCTGTAAAAACCCTCTTGAATACCAGTAATGTTTACTACTTGAAGACCATCTCCTTCAAAAGGATTTGCAAAACACAGCTCTTAGCATTTTCTTTTTTCTACTATATTTAAATATTACACTGTTCATATTATTATGTAGCACGTAAAATCAACACTAGCTTTGCTGTAAATAAATGATGTTTGCTTGTATCGGCGCAGAATGTAGCCATTAACTTTCAGTCTCTGGCAGATATGAAGACATTAAATATTCATCTTGACTATCACATTTTACAGCAAGATGTATAACCATAACTCTGAAGAAAAGGGCAGTAACAAATCTGTACAACATCAAGCATGGAGTTCACCAAAGTGATTGTAACTGCTAGGAAAACTTTTTTTAAATAGGACACGTAAACGTTTAAAAAAATCTTTTTCCCTGCTGTTCCACCATGTAGTTTATGCCTATCCACTACCTTAGTAAATACCCTGGTTTTCAAAAGCAGCGTGGTTTAGCACTTGTCAAGAATGACAGCGCCAGCCCACCCTGCCCGAGGGGGACCTCGAGCTGCCTTCCAAAGCTCTATCCTACCCATCTCTACCCAGCGCCCATTTGTCTGCCCAACAACATCCCACAGATGTTTGGAAAAGACTTCCATGCAAATGGCAACGGTCCCAACCTCACAGTTGAATCTATACAGGAAAAATATCTTTCCTCGGACAGATCCAAGGCTAACAAAAGACCACCCAATATAACAATGATAATTTAAATGCAGAAAAACTGTGATGCTCCTCTGAGCAACACTTTAATAGCCCCTTCTGGGAGTCCAAGCAAGGTGCTTAGCATTAAATACCTCTTATTATCTACCTGCATTCACCACTTTCTTTAACAGCTTGTGATTTGTTTTGTTTTTCATCCAGTTTGGATTGAATCAAACAGTTTTATTTGCTGTTGCAGAGTACTGAATGAGGCCATCTGTGAAGGAGAGGTATGTAACCTGCTTTAATATATATTCCACAATAAGAAAACAGTGGGAAAGGAAGTTAATCCATTGCCAGTTTCACAGAAGAGGACACAGAACAGAGTAACCACTCCAAAAATAAAACAGTCGCATGTTAGTTTGGTCACCAAAAAGAGCAGCAGCCAAGGGGGCTTAAAGCACCGGTTCAGTCCACCCCACCTCCATGAATGCTGCACTTGATAAAAGCAGAATTGTGTATTTATTATAGTTAAGCCAGGACAACAGGCAAACAAGTGATCAGGAAGCTTCCAAGATGAATTATTAGAAGAGGAAAGGAAGCAAACCACCTAACATATCCAAAACCTACAGAAATAAAAGCAATTTTGTCAATGTTTAAGAATCACATAGGGAATATGAACTCCACTGAAAACAACAGCAAAATTTCCAGCATCTTTAATAAAAACACTATACATCCAAATTATAATACCCTCCATTCTAACCTGAGGATCCCTTTCCAAATTTGCAGTCAATACTTAATCAGAAAAAATTTCCTCACAATTAGAATTCATTAAAATATAGGTAACACTTTAAAGATTTGACCACCAATTCACTGATATGTGTATGAAGTACTACATGATTTTACAAATAACTTTAGGATCCAATTTTTAATGCAGAATAGATTTGCTGCCTCAGGCGAAGTTTTATAAGACACTCAAAGAAAAATAAGCCAGTTACTGAAGCCCCAGCTCATTTTGCATTCCAGTGGAGTTTCTGATAGAATCAATTAGTAAGTTTAATTATTGTTTTAAGAAAACAAACACAAAGCCGAGAGCCCAGAACAACGTAAGTCTTCCCAGGCCAATTATCCATGTTAAATTAAGACATTAGGATTCTTGCATATGTTTCCCAAACAAAATGCATGGGAGGAGATAATCGTTTGGTGAAAATGCATTCATTCCAAGCAATTCCAGTGACCTTAATTTGAGGTTATTTCTGTTTGGTAACAAGATCAATCACAAGGTCTACAGCAGACGCACACTGGGGATGGGTGAGGAGTTTAAGTATATAACTTAACTAGAGCTTTGTCTTCCCTTACATGCATTTACATCTAATGCACTATCTTGATTGCAAACTACACAATATTTAAAAAAAGAAAAAATTATCCACGCCCATTTCATGTTAACTGCAAAGTAAACAAAAGCCTGATCTTACTGCCAACACAATTTTATCTAGCAAAAGTGTTATAACTCCTCATTTTGTGATTGAATGCCTCCAAGACAGATATTTATCTGTCTTAGATATAAGTGTCAGCAGAGTGAGAGCCATGGAGGCAAGTATTATCATTCTGAAACACAGGAGATATATAACAAAAGTATCTATTCACCTGCCTCATGCCTCCATCTACCAACCCTCATCATCTTCATCAGGGAAATACTGGAAGTTGAAGACTTTTCCACTGAAGGACAATATTCCTTTTGTTCTGATATGGGCGCAGAAAGCAGCACGAGGCCCCTTCATAACCTCAACAAACCTTATTAAAAATTAATCTCACCTCAGGCCTAGGAACAAATAGCGGAATCCACAATGACACAAACAAAAAGAACGAGAAGATACAAAAAGAATGAGAAGATACAAAATAAAAAGTCCAAGATGCAAGTTATCAAAGACTGAGTTCTAGCTGGCTAGGCTACGTCAAGAGCAGCAGAGAGGGGGTTTTTTGTTTGGTTTTGGTTTTGGTTTTTTGAGAAAAAACACAGGAATAGAAAACTCCCTCCTTTGACTTCATTAAGAAAAGGTTCCTGAGGTCTCTGGTGAGAATAGCTATGATGGACAGAACAATAGAAGCCACATCAGAGAGACTAAGCTGGAGAAAAGTCCAGGCAGCAAGAGTAAGTAGTTCAGTGGTTTTAGAATGAGAGGGGGTGGTTTTAGAATGAGAGGGGAGAGGGTGGGTAGGTCTGGTGGAAAGCCCATGAACTACCCACAAACACCTACCAGCAGGAAAATAAAAGTAAGACAAAGCTTTCCTTTACAAGTCCATAGAGAGACGGCTTTGTATTTGAACCAGAGATGTAAAAACAATGTCCAAGACAGCTTACAAATCACACTCTCAAAACTATGAGATATACAAGCAAAAATATGCAAATGATGCCTAGTCATCTCAGAAGAATTTTGCCAGAAATGAAATTCATTAAAATGTATTTTTACGCTGTGACAGTTCTAAAATATTAATTTCTTTTCCAAATAATAAGACTCATATATACGTACAACACACACACATATATCTATATGTGTATATTTACGTATAAAAAGATTTCACCTATCTGAAATACTCATCTGTGCTCTGCTTTCTGTGTATGGCAATGAATAACAAAATTCCTTTTCATATCTTCAAGCAATTATTTTGGGTGGAGCCAAAACAGACACAATGCAAACAGTTCCCATACCAAAACCACTTCCACTCAGACTTACCTGCATTTCACAATCTGCCCGAAGATTAAGTTCTTCGCAGCATTCCCTGGATACCCTCAAGAAGATATAATCCTTTGTTTTCTCCTCAATAGCTGCTTCATAAACCTTCTCTTTGGTTCCTTGGGTCTGTGCTGACTTATCTTTAGTGACAGGCAATAAATAAACAGCATTGACTTTGGTCATCACCAGCCGTCCAGCCAAAGTGTCTTCCGAAAGTGTTTCAGTGAGCTTAAAGCGGCCAAAAAGTTGTCCATTTTGGGCATACTTTGCACCTCCAGAAACACCAGTGAGCATGAAGCTTGCTACAATCTGCAATTGCACTTTTATGTTGAACCTAAGTAAGAAAGCATCAAGTCAGTGCAGAAAAATGCTCTCAGATTCAGAAATGTCATGCATTCAGACTGAAGATTAACTGCCTTATACATTCAGAACTTTTAAGCATAAACAAGTATAGCCAAACTGACCCTTCATAAGTACGTAGCTGTCAAATGTTTACACATTTTCCTTTTGATTATAGCCTGTAAAACATATATTCAAAAGAATCAACATCTATGAAGCTTAAAAAAAGAACCTGCACAAGAATCAAATACTAGACTTTCTGAGACCAAAATAAGTTTAGGGTGAATTAGAGTTGCTAATGTCCCAAAATCATGTCCCAAAGAAGTAAAAATTTCTATTTAAATAGTTTGTAAGCTTATGTTAGGTATTCAAGGAGAGACGTGCGTGCAGGCAAAGAACAGAATAAGATTACTATTTATTTCATGTATCTCTTCCTGCTGCACACCCAAGATGGTAATCTACATCTTAAAAGGTAAATGGTATTATACCTATAATTCAGAGGGATTGATTAAAATGCCTCAAAAAAAAAAATCAGAATGTAGGCATTAAAATGAGATCATTTTATTTGAAATGAGAGAATGGCCTCACAGGCTCAGCCATATAAACCATTTGTCCACAGAATTCCTATTAGCAGCAGGTTCCTCCTGTAATCAGACACGTAACAAATTCATTCTTTGTAGTTACCATTTTCTAGAAGTCACATGCGTAACACATTAAAGTGACTTATTAGCACACTTTATTGACCTCTCACCAATACATACTAATCGCCTCCTAGAGCGTTTGGGTTTTTTTAAACAGATTGCTTCAACCTGGTTTTAAAAAGAACAAAAGGGGAAAAAGGTCCGTCACACTAACAATATTCAGTTCTCTTCTCATCAGCAACTTTCTCCTGAATTTGCAACAAATTACAGAAGAAAAGTAAAAACCAAAGATTTTCACAAATGAAATAAAACCTCTTGGAAAAAACCCTCATTTTCTTATAATACTTTTCATACTCATACTGTTTTTATTTGACCTGTTCTTCTTGTAATTTCTATTTTAACCTAATAAACTGGTAATTCATTGTTTAAGCCCTGTAGTGTCAATAGTCATAAGCCCATAACAATAAAATCCAACATTTTAGCTCACTTGGTAATTAAACATCTACCAAACCAATCAAATACATTTTTTTCATATCTGGCAAAACATGAGTCTTGCACAAAAACTGCACGTTTGCCCCCTTGTGGTAATAGTTGCTCCTTTACATAATATGGGTATTTAAGTCAGACCCAAATTTCACACACCTCCACTCTCAAAAAGCAAGAGATATCTTCTTACTGAACACAGATTTGTTCAGTTCATCAGTAACCACAAAGGTTACTGCACAAGCTACAGTCAAAGCAATCACTCAAAAGCATGTACTTCAGGGAGCACACCAGAATTAAGTGTAATCTTTCCAATTTCCACACGCACTAAAAAAACCCAAAACAACAAAAAACAAGCTTTCTTCTACACAAGTGCTGCACTATTCCAAAGCAGCTATCAGCAAGTTAGCAACACCTAGAACAGCCCATATCTCATTCAGATGATTGTTAAAATACTATATAAAACATTTAACACAGTAACCAAGAGCTCAGCATTATTACTAAGATGCAATCACATGCTATTGTGAATTTAATTTGTTAAAACTTTCCTGAAGTTGAATCCCTATGCTACTGAATGTGCATCAGCTCATTCTCAAATTCAGATTTATAAAAACGTGCTGGAAGACAGTATTACTGCCATTCTGAGACAAGGCACAAGTTGGTGTCTTTATAAATTACTAAACTGAATCTGCTGTGCTAAAAGGAACCTAAAGTTTAGAGTTTATCAAGCAATTTCTATTGAGTAAGCTGACACCTTCTGGCAAACTGTTAAAAGTACAAAATCCTCTAAGGATTAGATTTTAAAAAAACAAAAGTTGCTTCTTTCATCCATTCCTCACCCTTGCTTTGCAGGTTTATACAAAAAAAAAGGTTTTCAGTCAGGCTTATACAAACCAAACAAAAATTTATGTTTCCTCCTAAGCACTGTAAAATCCCAGCCTAATTGCAGTGTTAATGAAACTAGCTACAGAAAAGCCTGTTGTTCATATTTAAAATCACAGAATTAAAGAAAGACTTCATAAATCATTAATTCATCCAGTACCAATGCAAGCAATAAATTCCTAAAAGGCAAACAAACCCATTCTGAACAAAGCCCCATATAACAGTTTCTTAAAAGTACGTTCAGCACATTTCCTCTTGCATCTACACATGCAGAGTTCAGACAGGGTGTGCAGTGTGACACCTACCTATGCATTGATAAATGTGAGACATAGTAATGACAAAAGCAAATTTATTTTCCATCAAAGCCAGTATTTTAAGTTTTCACAGCCCTGAGGATAAATCTGCTCTGTAATTCTGGTAGCAGACAGTGTACTGAGTGGAAGGAGCTACATGTCACCTCACACATTCTTTAACATTCGTACAAGAAAATACACACTAAGTTCTAGCCACTCTTAACAATACTATGCTGTTTTTCTTTTGAATGTGCAAGCAAGAAAGGAAGAGTTTTAAAGCCATCAACAGACTGTATGTAGGGCAAAACTTTCCAAAACCAAACTAGTATCTAGATCAGATCATTGTTCTGCTTTTTCTTACAGAGTATGTTTGCATTCGGAAATTAGACAGCAGTGGCTCCTTTATTCTAACCTTTATTACTCTATTTTGTGATGTACTCATGTAGAGTAATTTTTACAAATGCCTCCTGAAATATTAGAATAAACATGATCTAAAAGTAAAGCTCCCTGAGACTATCCAGAATGAACTCTCCTATAACTGAGTTCAAGACCTTTTAAAGCCACTGCAACCTTCACCCGATACTTTTCAGTAGTTCCACTCAGGTGATCCCACGTAAAGTCTGAAACAGTGTTTTCCTAGAAAGTGGGAAACCATCAACATTCTTAAAAGCCAACAGTTCACTCCAATCTGAACCACAGACACTCATGTTATTCCAGTCTTGTCATAAGAGACCATGTTGACAACCCTACTACTTTTACGATACACATACACAAACCCATTAGAGAGTAGCAGCTCATCAACATTTTCACTCATGGCACCACTTCAGAGGTATTACAACCCACTTGCATTTGTATTTCTGGGCCCAATTCTAGGCTTACAACCCTGTCACTTCACTAGAGAATAGCGAGTGTGTGATCTTAGCCACAGAGGATCAGGAAAGTGTGCTAGTTGGAGCCTTGTTGCAATAAAGTGGGTCAGCTACAAGATCAAAAGAATATTTCTGTCATCAACACTATCAAACCAGAAGATTTCAAGAACACTATTAAAACTTACTTTTATTAATCTACTAGGTAGAAAAAGAAGAGCAATAACTTATTGCTGCACCAAATTGTCCAAAGGGGAAGCATTACACACAGGATACACTTACTAATCTTTTATTTCTACAGGCATGCTGCTCTTTGGTTTCCTATGAGGCATGAGAGCGTAATTCTGAATGTGAAAATTCACTCAGTAAAAATATTGTTTAATTTTGTATCATATTTCATAATGTTTACTTTAAACCCACTTTTGTTTTAAAAAGCCTTAGAAAAGTCAACCTGATTATAAATATGTATAATGGAGAATATTTCTGTATGCTGAAAATAGCATTCAAGCATAATTCCTCTGTATGTTAGATTCCAGCTCAAGAGCAGAGCGCAGCAGCGATGAAAGATATGAAGGAAAATAGTTCACATATATTGCCCTTCATCTGAGATACAAAAAAGAAATGGAACTATTTTTCTGCTTTAAAAGCATGAGAAATACAACTACTCATAGTATTTTCTTCCTACATTCTAGAGGGGTGATTCAGCTGAACCTCTGCAGCTCCAGGAGTGGTCCGCCTTAAAAAGACATTTCTGATTTGGAACTTAATTGATAGAACTAAATTTGCTACTAAATTAGGTTAAAGGGAAGTTATACCATATTGACTTTCCATTCTGAGTAGTGCAACACTTTAAAACTCTTCTGTACCACATGAGTGCAGGCAAAATTTTTAACCACAAATATCCAGCTACAGAAAAAAACGCTCCATGAGAGTCTATACATAGGAAGCTCACATCTTCTTCCTAGCTCTGTATTTGCTCATGCAGCTAATCCAGTTGGGTAATATGTACATAATACCTAAAGATATTACAGAACAAAACAAACAAAAAATGTATACTATATGCCTTTTATTCACAAGCTCATTTTTCAACCTATTTAGAGAATAAATATAATAAAGTCAGCTGCCACATCATTGTAAGATCAGAGTTTAATCCACCCACAATTCAAACTTTTTCTTAAAAAAAAAAAAAAATAAATTTACACTCCCTCAAGGCCTTTTATACAAAGATTTCATATATTACTTTGCTATAACCTACTTTCACCAAGGAACAAAAATACGATTCTTCTTATTAATATCTTTTTGTATAGAGAGCCAAAACACTATAAACACAAATTATTATTATCCAGACACTAACAAAACATTGTACAATAGTTCTTTAGTGCCTCCAACTGTAAGCATAGACTGATAACATACAATTTCTTTTAAACAAGTTATCAGTAAATTACATTTGTTAAGTGCTAGTGACTTTTATCAAAGCTTACTATTTCCAGACTCATATTCAACTTCACTTCCAAGAAACAGGAAGACTTAGCATCTTAAACAATCACGTAGGTTTTATTTAAAAAGTTGTCATCCTCATTTTAACAGGACAGCAAGAAATATCTAAGAAGTATTTTTATAAAGGTATCACTTACTTGCTAACTTCCTTATACTGTGCTATTTCCTCTATATAAAGGAGGTCATGTAGCCGTGACTGATAGTTGGTCTTGGTCAATGATTTGTCCAGGACAGATTGTGTAAATAGCTGGTCAGCAGATAGAGGGATTTGGTATCTGGTAAGAAGGCTCTTCTCCAATTCAGTAGTTTCATTAGGCTCAAATTCTACAATAGTCTTAGAAGTAGAATCCCAACGCTTAGCTGTGGTTAGTAGCTGTTGCCGTGCATGCATCAGGTATTCAAGATCTGGGTGTAGATACATAATAAGGAAAGGAAAGAAGTTCAAACTCCGTATATGTTTGTTTTTTATTAAAACAAAACAAACAAAACACTATTAAAAATAATCCCATTAGAGATAATGAACTAAATGTAGGTAAGAGTCCCCTCGGCCTACAACAGCTTTAGTAAGTTCACTGCTAGTAATTGCCATCCCTACTTTTCAAGTATACACAGAGAGCAAGCAGGCTCTCAAACAAGACCAGAAAATAAAATATTCTATAGATAGCAAATAGAGTGAGTACAGACAAACAAGGAAAGCACTTTTATTTTAATAATTGCAAGCAACTTTGAAGGACTTGGCATCACAATATGCTTTCAAAGCCTAACTGCAACATCATCTCATTTCAGAAATATAGAGTAGTGAAGAACCTTACAATATATACTATAAAATTTAGAAGGCAATAAAAACAAATTTATAAACTAGCTAGTAAGAAATCATTAAATTTGCAACATTGTGAAAGCCTTTAAAAAAATTTCTACAGTACCATAATATGTGTATTCTGCAGACAGTTGCATTATATAGCTGAAGTTAGTTTGCTAGGCAAAACTTTGGAAATGTAACCTAACATGATATAAAGTTATAAAATTAAAAGGAAATTAATTTTTCAGTGTACCCTAATTTCAGGGACCACATAGCTTAAATGAAAAACCAAAGACCAAGCACTGTCTACAGCCACCCAAAATATATCCATTAACACCACAGAAAACACTATGACAACAGTGCACCAGTTAACAGAATTGCAGTTACATTGCAGAGCTGAAAATATTTGGCATTTATAGTGAAGCTATGATATCTTAATGTATTATCTCTGAGTAAGATTTAAGATAGGTATCCAGGATATCACACCAACGCTGAAAAGTGTGCAAAAAAGACATTTTCAAATTCAAATTAAATACTTAACATCATCTTGACTGTCTTTATTCTAAATAGAAGGAAAACAGCTTTTTAGCAAAAGAAATGTCAGTTCAGCTTGACTGTGACTACAGGAACATAGCTTATCTTACTCGCTAATCTCCTAAGTATGTGTTCACTAAGAAGCCAAATTTAAGTATCTACCTCCAGCCTGAACCATATTAGTAGCTACAGTTGTATGGCAAGAAAAAGTCCATGTTTGTGTGGTTTCTGTGTTTGAAATCATCTCACCATAAATGAAGCTTTCTCTGGTACTAAGCATACCTGAGATCACAAAAGCTCCGTAATTGTGCTGGGATTGAGTCCTCCTTTCCTAGAAAGAGAGCCATTTAATTCCCAGCACTAGAGAGGCTTACACTGGAAGCCTGACATAAAGAGTTCCTGGCACAGACTGCACATACGATGACCCTTTCTTAGAGAGCACTTTGTACATTCTCAGCGCACAGAAAACTTCTCTCAGTTCTCTTTTTCCGTAGCAAATAAAGATTTCAAAATGCATAATGGAGGCTCCTCCATTAAAATATTTTAATGTTGACCTTTCTTTCCCACCTAGATATCTAGACAGGGCCCTGAATTACATGCAAATGTAGAGACCTCAGGCAGCTTTCTGTTTGAAAAACAGTTCCATGAGATCCCAATTCATATATACCAAAAGTAAAAGAAACAATGGAATCGGACACACATCCAACAGTTATCCCTTTCACTTGCCTGCTTACACACTTCTTAGATTACCTCAGCAAAAAGCCCAGGATTTTGTACTTACATTTATCTGTAAAGCACCTAGCACTCTTTTCATTTGAAACAAATACTAGTAACAACCTGCTTGAAGACTTCAGTGTCCCTCTGCACACAGCCAAGCAACATGTGAAAAGGAAGTATCAGTAACTCATGCTAGAAAGTGCTATCTCAACTTCATCCATCACTTTCACGCGGACTTGAACTGGCTGTTCCTTGTATCGCTCTGGTTAGTAGTTAGTTTAAGCCAACAAGGACCAAGACCATAGACTGGTTTGACAGTAACTCTGACTTTGCAAATAAGTTATGGCTTAGTTTTCTCCATCTTAAACAGGTTTACAATAAAAGGACACCTGTTCTCCACAAGCTCAATGTCTTAGGAAGCCTGTCAGCTGTAATTACCCACATTGTTACATGGAGATCATATAATAGTTCCTGAAAAGACCACAGCCTTGCTTCTAAGCATAGTTTCTCGTTCGCAATCAATATTCTCTGCTTCAAGAGACATTACAACCTGTACAGTCTTCCTGCTCTTGGCTACAAGTGCTTGGGTCATCTGGAAAGATCAGTTCATGATCTTTGGTATTTCTTATTTACAGTTTCTTTTTGTTAATGTTGCAAATGTTAACCTGTTAGATGAAAATAAAGGCCAAGAATAGGAAACTGCTGGTTTTAGTTTCATCTTCTTTCCTTCTTTTTCCTTTTTCTTCTTCTTTCTGCTCACATCCCAGTGCCACAATTCTGTTTCTTTAGTGTTTGCATCACTCAAATATACATAAAAAATTACCACACTCTATCCCACCCCCTTGCTTGCTGCCAAGTGACATAGTGACCTATATTTAGGTCTCTTAATCTTTTACCATAAATCAAAGTGCTTCCTTCTTTTTTGCACCTCTTAGAACATCTTTCAATTTGTTGACATCTTTCTGATAATGGAGTTATTTCAGGTTTGAACTGAGAGGTACAGATCAATTTCATAAACAGAATACAACCCTTACAGTAACATGTAGTGGGGCTTTTTTTTACTGGAACACACACAAATAGTTACACTTTCTTTACATTTTCAAAATTCATGTCAACAGCACTTCACTGAGTTACAAGCCTATACTTTGCCTTTTGCCTTTGACAACCCTAATCAGATATTGCACGGAAAAAAACCCCACAACTTCTCAGATAGTCTGCTTTAAGTAATGAATGAATTACCAGGTATATTCTTATACAGAAGCACTTCATCTCTCTATCTGACCTTTTTCTATGGGTTTAACATTTTCATCAATACAAGAATGATTATAAAAACATACACATACTTCAACTTCCAGTGCTGCCTTCAGACACATACCAAACCAGAAATTCCCAGCATTTTGACAAGATGTAGGAGTCCTATCCCAACACAGAGTAATAGTCATACTCCAGTTATCTGCCTTATTTAGACCTTCTGAAGCTTTTGTCCACTATTTATATTCATATATATGATGAACATAACATACAGCAAAAGATATTCACTAGCTGCTAAAACAGATGCTGTTCTGCCCAGAAATGTGAAAAGGAAAGAGATGGCATGAAAGATTTCCACTACTCCAAAAGAATTTTTTAATACATTACCTTCAGTTGAAGCAGCATCAATCATTACTCGTTGCATGAGGACTGGTTCTAATCCAAAATCAAACACAACAGTTTGGCGAAAAGTTCCAAAGATTTCTGTGTTAAAGGCTATACTGACTTTGTATATATAATGATCTATTCCGTTCTGGACCATCTTTCCTCCTATCCATTCCTGACAGTTTTCTGGAACTTCTTGTGATACCTGGGTAGTGCTGTCTCCAGCAGATATTGCAACGATACTAAAATGTGGACGATGGGCATCATAAAGCAATGCCACTCGATACAGCATTCTTGCAGGCTATAAAAAAAATGCAAAGGTTGAAATGACAGTATGTTGGAAAACTGAAATTATTTCAGGAATATCTTCCTTTGCAATCAGATAATGAGAGCTTATAAGAAGCCTCAGCTTCTCAGAGCAGGTACAAGTCCTGCCCGCTTTCCAGAAATCTGGGCAGTCGATACATAATCGCCAGAGCTGCTGGGAAAAGAGAGAGAAGGGATGGTGCTAGGAAGCTTCTCTATTTTAAGAGGAATTATGCAATTGAAATCTTAATCGCAAAAGGTTATGGGCTGCATTCTAGTTATTATTGACTCACTTTCAAAAGATAAGTAGTCCTACCTTACAAGTGAGAGCAAATGTCCATGTCTGATGAGACTTTTTGGTGGTGACAGTTACCGATAGCTCAGGATTATGTTCTACTCTCACTCCTTCTACACATTCACTAAGCTACATTAAAAGAAAAAGAAGATAACATTAAACATCTACAGACAGTATCAAAATAAAAACATTCAGGAAAAGGTAGTATTTTTTTAACAGAAAATGGAAAGAATGGTTTCCTAGGTTGTGCAGGATTGATGCAAGTCCTGCGTAGGAATTAATGAAAATATGTGCTAATTCAGAGAGACAAGCAAGCCAAATCTACTAGATCATACTATGTGAGCAAATAATATAACCATTTAAGGACAATTAACCACAGGACTTGATTTTCAAAAACCAACTTAATTGTAAATGTTTAAAGTAGAACATTATTTCATTTGGAAAGAAGAATCTGATACAATGAGGCCCAAAGACTGCTTTTCCAGAAGACCCCAGATCTCACTGACGTCAATGAGACTACTGAGACACCAGGAAACTAGAATCAGGCTTTCTACTCATTAATGCATTTTGCAGAAAGTCCACTCTTCCCAGATTTTAATCAACAATAGATGGACCGAAAACTCCTTAGGGTCAGTGGTAAGTAGAGCTGGTCGAATGCCGCAAAAACGTTCTTTGGAATTCCAAACAGCTGCTAAGTTTGATCATGTCCATACCCCACACTCTTCAGTATTCAAACTTTTTTGAACATTTAGGGGATTGGCTGTTCTTCATACAAGTGCCTGCAGCTGCAGGCAAAGAAAAGGAGCCATGCACAAACAAGAGTATTCTCCACTAAGTCGTGAAAGCTTCGCCATTTATTGTTCTCAGTTTAAAAAGTTCTGCCATCTAGTCAAGGAACAGGAACAATACCATGAGACTTGGCTGACCCATCCTGCACTGGGAATAGTAAATATGCAAAATGAATAAGCTGTGATTAACCCATAAACTGTAATTCACAAACTCTACTGAACTCCTGAAAATGAGTACATTTGCAGAAATCAGCCTAAGTCTCTGGTATCTTTGCAAGAAGACATAGGGCAGGATGGAAAGGGGAGCAAATTGGTTGGGCAATTTCTTGGTAAGGAGTAATTCGACCAGCTCTGATAGTAAGGGCCAAAAACAGGCTCATCTGTTAGTTTTAAATATGAGCACATAGGGAAGTAGTATATTTTCCTTACCACTTTCTCAGGAGATAACGAATTCATCCATTTCTCAATCAAGGTTTCCATATAACTGCCCGAACATTGTTTGTTTTCCTTCTGCTGTTTTAATCTGATCAAGCGGGAAGCATATCGTTTTTGCCATTCTGTTAGCTCTTCCTGGGAATGTGCTGAAGTACACTGTGCACCGTACCTGCAGATCCCTTGCTCTAAAAATCTACATAAAATAGGAAAAACGATTATGCCTTGAACTTTTCGGTCTCCAATTAAAAAAATAAATTTATCAAAATTTTACTTTTAAAGCCAGAAGGACATTCTTTAAGTCTCTCTCACAGAACTAAAGGCAGTTTAGTCCATGTGAACTAATTTGGAAATATATACATCTATACAGCATTTTGTAAGAGAGGCAGCAGCCTCTCTTACTGCAAAGTCCAGAAAAGCATATCAAATTTCTTTGAAACATAGGGGGACACAAGTCTTCTTTAGAAATTTCTAGCTTCAAAGAAGAAAGAATCAAGTTTTTGTACAGCAATAACACAATGAGATCGTGGACCATCCCTGAAATGACTAGGCGCTGTATTAATATGAATAAAACACTGTTAATCAGGAGAAAAGGGAAGATATAACAAGTTTCCTCCAATCATTACGTTATTAGCTGACAAATACTTATTCAGCAGTTTTTCCTGGAGCAACAGTGACATCACATGGTCCCTTCTACCAAATACACCTGCACAGAAATAATCTCTCAGGGAAAAGGTTTAATCCTCTTCTTTGTAAAGGGTATATCAGTCTAAAAGGATCTATTTTTGCAGAGGTTAAGGATTTGTTAAAGAAGTACATTTTTCATTTAATGGCATGTACTGATGCATCAAAATTAATGATATTCCAAACACCTGTATACAATTTAAGCATTCTAGTTCTCAGAATTATTTGTAAGTCTGGGCAAATGCCTGTATAACTTGGGAACTATTTTTATAATTAAACTTTATATTAAAATTATAAAACACAAGGCAATAGCTGTACATTCATCATTCTTCAAAACTGAAGCACTTAAATAGATGACAAAACGAAGAATAAAATGGGAGGGGGGTAAATTCTGAAGGTACTAAGAAAGTGTTGGATATACAGAATAAACATCAGGCCAGGAGACTGTTTTGTTCGTTGTTTTGCATAAGGAGACTATAAAGAGTTAATGTAAGCATCACATTTATTATAAACAAAGCCAGGCAGGCTGATCTCTGTCAGGATATTAAGTTTATAGAAATTCTGTAAACATGACTATATTTGAATTTTATGTGGATATGTGTGTATATACTCATATTAAGAATCTCTTCCTACAGTGATGAGTTACTGTAAAAAAGAAAGGATGCACCAAGACTAAATTAATACAGCAAGTCAGGACCCCACATCATTGACGAAGGCAGCAGAAGGGGATCACTGACTGAATAACCTTTCCATAGTAAATGTATTATGTAATGTAACATGAATTAGAACGTTAACTTTGAGCTACATGATAAAAACAAATAACACCTGACTATGACATGGAAACCTTGCAGCAAAAGTACCTGGATATCTAGGCCACACTTGCATTAGCGGTTATAATTTGATTTAGCATACACTTTTCCTTTAAGAAAAGTTTAAGTATTTAAAGGTTTGAGTGACCAAATTGTAAATAAAATAAGCATGATATGTATCACAATGTTACTAAAGGCATTCTCAAGAAATGTTCCTTAGTATATTTTAAATAAAAATATTTTTCTTAGCAGTCAATTTCAATATTTTTATTGTAAATTTTCCAACTCACCATTGCATTAGAATCCTAAAGTACAATTATGATTTTCATGGCCCAAAGTAAATGGAGTGCAAGCATAAAAAAATTGTTGACCTGTTCTTATCAGCTACATAGCAGATTTAAAATCAAGTGGCTTTCCTTTTCATTATTTAATAGGGAAGCATATTACTTTAAAATGTCATCATTATGCAATTTTTCCAAGTTCTCATTGTTCGTATTTTAATAGAACATTTTTTCTCATTTTTAGTTTCTTATTTAATACCTCCTGCAATTCCATAGCTTCATTATCTAGAATAAATCTGCTGTACTCCTACTGCTTTATGGCACACGGGAAAAATAAATCACAGCTTCAAAAATTCATATTCAGTACTTGTAACTGTCTCCTTACAAGGAACTAAAACCTTTAGTCCATGGTCAGAATGATACTGTTCCTATGGATTTGCTGAGTAAGGCACATCCTTCTCACTGTAGGGGTTAACAGTGTGCATAAAGCTAATCACAGCTTTAGTGGAAAAATGTTTCAGAGCAATGGTTGGAAACATGGTATAGATGTTACTCAACAGAAAATCATCATGAACTAAAAACTGTAAATATCTGCTTTTTAAAAATTGCTGAATATGCACCAGATATTATAAAAATCAACAAGAGTTGCCAAGATTTAGCATCTCTAGAAAATCACGCCATAAGTAGCCCAAATTCAGTGATTCAGTCATGTAATTTAAAAAGCAGGTCAGATTCCTGCTCATTTTTTTAAATTATTTGCATCAGTTACATATATGGCAGAATCAAGTGCATAATGATGGTTCCTCCCCATATATATTAATACAGTTTTACATAAGTAATGGCAATTAACAACACAAACTAGAGGCAATATTGACTAGTAGACTGAAACAAACAAGGAGGAAAAACTCCAATACAAGCCATTGGATCTTCAGCAAGGCAATTCACCTCTGTGTATCTGAGCTTATGCAAAATGGAAATAATGAGAGCCGGAGGGAAATTCTACAAACATTTTTTTTATCTGAAGACAAAGACCATCTATCAACAAAGCCCATTTATCTGAAGGCATGCACCCTATCTGCTGTCAAAGCACACTTCACTGTGCTTCAGGCTGCTAACACTGTTGTCTGTGGGAACTTTTCACATCTCTGAAATTATAAAAATTAGAAAAGGTAGGGCAAAAAGACAGATGCTGACCCGTCACTAGAAAAATGGTCCTCCAACCACTCTCTTATGAAAATGGAGCTAATGATTCCATTTTATAAAGTGAGGTGCTTCTGGATATACTGACCCTTCCAAAAATCTGTGAACAAATCAACTCCTGTTCTAACAGGTACCTTCATTTTCCTGACCTTTTAATCATTCTGTCAGCAGCTAAATAAAAGAGGAAACGTTATGATCCCTTGGAGAATGTTGATATAAAGCAATGACTTTACCTTTTACATAGCGTGTATTCTTCACTGCTTGTGACTCCCCTGGGTGGAGGGCGGAACTGCCAGCCATCCCGGGACCCTGCCAGAGTAGCCAAAACTTAGGTTACTTTTCTAATTGCCAAGTATTTCTGAGTCAAATAGTAACTGTCCAGGGAACTGTACCTCTAAACATCAACCCAAAGTGTATTTGTACAAAAGCAAAATTATCCACCAAAAATTAATTTTCAATCCCTTACAAATTCATTTAGAACAAAGGCCCAAAGGCTGTTGAGGCAAGTTTCAAACAATTTGCAGAACAGAGCAGGCTCTGATACAGCACTTTGACGGATAAACAGAAACTTCTGCCTCCAAATTCAGTCAATGATGAGATAATTCTACCTCAATCCCCAGGGCTAATCACAATAGTCAAGCCCCTTTCTTGCTTTTTGACTACTATGCAGTGCTGAGCAATCAGTAGAATCCAAGTCTTCTCACTACAAAATGAAGTAACTTTAGAACTGAGTTACATACCTTCTTCTAAATCTTCTACATGATATCCTGATGGTACTTTACCAGCTGCCTACAATTATATAAAAAAGCCACAGTTATAAAGGAAATCAAAATAATTTCATCAACAAGAACTGCTTTGGCTTCTTTGCTGTCAAAATGTGTTTTAGAACAACCGATACAAAAATATTAATCAGAAGTCTGAAATCACTTCCAGTCACAAACATGAATTTCATATTAACCTAACAACTGGATTGCAGCCAGTGATAAAAGGAATTCTGACAGGAACCCTGAGTCTACTCATTGTTAGAAGAAAATTTTAAGATATTTTTACAAGACCAAATTCCACTCTGTGATCGCTTTAATGTGGACAGCTGTGAAGTTTTTAAAAGGCCCAAAGTCTAAACTGTATTGAGATGTCTTTCAGCTTTGAATCTACATTAAAAATAAAGCCCAAATCAACGACAAAGCATAAGGAAAAAAAAAAAAACAACAAAAAAGAAGTGGCAATTCAATCAACAGACATGACAGATTAACCTCTAATACGAAAAAAGGTGCCTGAGAGGTAACAAATTTGTATTTGTTAACCGATTTCTTAAGTCATGTTTATTACTTCAGAATCATTTCCAACAGAGAAAAATACAATAAATAAATAAATAATACAGATCTAAATGCTTTGAATTCTTTCTACTCACTACTTCAAGACAGTCAAAACCTATTAGCATCTTTCTCTATTTTCCCATATGTCATGCAAGATTGGGAGGAAAGGCTCCTGGATAGGTAGGTGGTGAAGACCAACAGACCAGTGGAAACAATAACGTTTGAACCAGTATGTTCATAGTGAGCCTGGGTCTCCTGGGACACATGAAAACAAGCCTTTCAGCTGTTTCAGGTACTGCTCATTATTTTCCCAATAATATGCTCATTATTACCTCTGTTTCAGCAAGAAGTGTTTTCAGTCGTGTCAGATCTTTAGTTACCATCCCGTTCTGGGGGGAGAAAGAATATTAATACATCAAACACATAAACCTTCACATGCATTAAACCACAGCAACAAAGTTCATCTCCCCCTGCACTACCACCAAGGAGAAGGGCAAGAAGGAAAAATGAGTTTGACTTACAATGCACAATCTTAAATGACATACTACATAACACTGAGCAAACATTACGGTGAAAAAAGGGAATTTTACACTGGCCAAAACCAGCACTAGACTTACAGCAAGTACCAATACAGGACAATGCAGGAGAGCAGCATATGTAGAACAACTTGGGGAAAAAAAAAATTTCTTATGAATTTTAGCTGCCACTCAAGACAAATATTAATAGCTACAAAACTTATTGATTGCTATCCTCCAGAACAGTACTCTGCATGCACAGTGGCCCTGGAGGCAGTATAGCCCAACAGACAAGGACTCAGGAGATCTATGCTCTATTATCAGCTTGGCTACCGGCCTGCTGGGTGACCTTAGGCAAGTCACTTCAACTCTCCATGCCTCAGTTTCCCATCTGCAAAACAGGGACAGTGATACTGACTGTCTTCACAGGGCACTTGGTAAGCTGCTGATGAAAAGCACTATACATGAGCCATATGCTATGGTTACTGAACTGCTTTGGCTCTAAAGGAATTAATATAATGAACTTTCACTGCTGTTGCAGTGATGAATTCATTTCTTCTTAAGGATCTACTTCATAGATTACTAATTTCTACAGTTTCATAACTCCCTCTACTCTGATGTAGATAGACCATGTAATTTTTGGAGTTTTCACTAAAAAGCAAATATTAGCCATGTAACTAAAAATAACTGCATATTCAAGTACATCTGAAGTAAAAATCTTTCAAAATTGAATTTATCTGAAATATATCGCTAAGTGTAACAATTTCACGCTCATGTAAGTGAAAACTTTTATTAAAGGAACCCAGACCTGTGGTTTTTATTTCAATAATCTCTTCAAAAATGTAATTAAGTGCTACTACATTAGTTAGACTTCTCTACATTTTGACTGTGCTACTGAGCAGCAGAAATTACACTCTTTGTTGAAAACTTACACACTCAACAATTCTCACACTTAGGCTTTTTTCAAAATGATTTTTTACTTCTTCAGCAGAAAGGCTGCAAATTGAACCTGTTGAGCTTAAACGTATTAGAGCATAAAAAAGTTAGCAAGAATCATTCTCTTAAACCACCGGGGAGGAAACTGGATGGATTCCAATTCTTCAACAAATTCATTCCAAAACTTTGTTTCATTTCTCCTCTCAGACAATGGCAGACGTCAGTAAATCAGTTGCTGGTTTTAATATTCCTACTGAAAACAACTGTGTCTAACAACCTAAAGCTTGTAAAAACCTCTCAAATTCTGCTTTGGGACAACAGTCTGGAATTATATATGAAGCTACCTTTATTTGCACAACAATAGCTCAAAACAAGGGCACTGTACATTTCCTGCGATAAGGAGCTTTTGGCTATTTTACTAATTTTTTCTGAAGGCAAGTTTCCTTCGACCTCACCAGGAATTTTTCAATGAAACATTTTTGTCATTAGAAAACACCAGCTAAACAAAGAAAAAAACCTCTTCTTTATGTAAAAATGGCCAATGGCAGGGGGAAGGGAATTCAGGATATATATCAGACAGACGAACAGAACTCCCTCTCAAAAACAACCTACTGATTAAGTTAAGCACCAAGATATAGGAGACATGATCCAATTTCAAGGTAATACGCCTTCCTACAACAGTTTCTGATGTCACTTACCCGTTCCTCATGGTCTGACCAGAGCTGCTCTTGTTTGTGCTATGACCATGTTTCTGGATTTAGCATCACCAGCAGTTCATGGTGACAAACTGCATGCTATTTAATCTAGATTACAGAAATAAAAAGGACACTATCCTTTGGAGACTTATATACGTTCCTAATTTTCCCCATATAAGTAGTCACATAAGAGTCAGAACAGTTACTTACATGTATGGGGTTAAAAGCATCTTTACAAGTTTTGGCAGTTCAAGGGTAAAACAGAAGCTTTGAACTCAAAACTTTATTTTCGTCTTGAAATGCAAAGCTTTTTCTTTTTCCTGAAAAGCTTTCCACAGTGTCTTACAACTTATCATGGGCCAGTTATTGAAAAGTCCTATCAATAATTTTTCTGCTTTACTGGCTAAACTTCGTGAAGTACACACAAAATGGTATCAGGTGCAATTTTAAAAAAGTAAGCAAAAGTTTGAGATTTACATTATTCTAGTCAATCACACAAATATGCAAATTATTTTGCATTCCCTGAGGATTCAGAGACAACAACAAAAAAACTTTTCAAAATCGTAACAACTCTGAAGCACTGGTAATGCAACAACCTAAATATCCCGATTATATATGTGTGTCCATATACTTATCTTTGTCTTTTTCATACAAATAATTTTTGTTGCAACCTGCCAGTCAAACATATGTTCAGAAGTTCATTATTAAACACATCTTAAAAAAAGGAAATACAAAACTGTTTTTTAAATTATGTAGATTGCAGCAAACCCACTTACCAGTGATTCACCCATCAGTGATTTGGAAAGAACATTAGACACAATTTGCAGCTTCCCTTTAAGATGCATGCAGCAGAGCACTGCACGGAAAGATCCATCTCCCTTGGCCAGCCCCTCTCCCAGCACTGCAACACAAATCAGCAACTATTAGCTTCATGATAGTATACATTTAAATAAACTATATACAGTTTTCATTCACCTTTAACATGAAAATAAAGTCTGAAACTTGGGTTGAATCCATAGCTTCTTGGAAATAAAAGTCTTGGATGTAAAGGAAGTATTACTTGCTCTTGTCTAATATGAACTTGAAACTTGTCTCCCACCACCTAAGAAATGCTGTACATGAGCTCAAAAAAGGTTGTAATGTTTACATGCTAAAATAGACAAAAATTAAATATGGGAAGCGTAAATTCAAATATCTGACACAGACACAAAGGACCTCCTCTTCACAGAAAGGGGGAAAAAAAATAGCAACCAACAACCTCTCAGTAACACAAACATGCTCAGGAAGATCCATTCATGCTCACAAAAAGCATGCCCTGTCGTTTCCAAATATAGCTAACCTCCTCATGGTCAATTCCTGCTACTTTGAAAGGGCTTTTATTCACTTACACTGTAAAGTGCAGGATATAGGAACAATTGTTTGAGTCCAGAAATTTACAGGCTCCATGTAACAGAAAACTTTCCTAATGCTTTCTAGCACTGGATCAGATAGCTAGCCAAACAGACACTTTCACTGACACTTCCAATAGTGAAAGGATTTATTTCACGATATAGACGTGCTTCAGACAAGCAGGAATAACACTTATTCATATATATTACCTGTCCAGAAAACGAAATGCCAGAGTGACTAAAAAGCTAGTAAGCTAAGCATGTGAGTTGAAAAGAAGGCTGGACAGTTGTTTAAGATTACAGAATTGTAATATGTATTACTGTTATTGCAGGCAACATCGACATCTGTGTTTATGCTGCTACTCATGCAGATGCAAATAGCTCCTCTTAGTGCTAACAGGAATTTTACATTCACCACAACTTCAGGATTACATTTTAGAATAATAAATCAAAACTCCTCACTCAACTGACGTTCACATCGTTAACAGAAATTGCGTGAAAGACTAAAGAAAAAATAGTCCCACAAAAAACATTCATATAAAACCAACTAGACATCTCTTCAGAATGAAATGGTAACTAAATCCGGTTCATGAAGTGCCTCAAAGATTAGTCTGAATTCACCACTCTGATGATACTGACCACATTTCCAAAAATGGAGCTTACTTCCCAAATCAGAAGAAGGAGCCCCAGAAATAGCTTTAACATGTCTGACAGTTTGCTATTTTAACCTCAAAGATTAGATGTCCAATTATGATATTTCGTATCATTAACTGCATAGTATTACCAAGCTAAAACATACAGTTGCACATAAAAGGTTACAACACAGTAACCAGTATCTTTTGTTAAAGATTTGTGGAATAATTTAACAGATTGTAAATTATCATCATTCCTTGTAACAGTGCAAGCAGCATACTATAAAGAACATATATTTTTCTAGCTATTCTAAAATGTACTTATCATTGAGGTTAAAATAAAACAGTCATATGTATGCAACATGTCAAGTCTTGTAAAAAGACAGAACAGCAGCTTGAATAAAACTCTATTTAAAAAAATTGTGAGTATCAAGGAAGTGTGAGTATCACATAGTCCATACTAAGGTTGTCTCTTTCCAAGGGTATTTCAAACATAAAACTAAAACTAAGGCCCTTCAGGATCACAAATGCAGATACTCTAAACTGTCAGATGCTGGGCTACAATTGATAACAGCACATCATAGGGAACCACAACCAAATAGTTCATTCATGTATTCATAAAAATACAGGGGGTGGTGTGTGTGTATACAAATACATATATATATATATATATACACACATACCCCCACTATTTTTTATACATATATAAATATGGCATTAATAAGTTGAAATATGTCCTCATATTCATATGTCCTTTCCAGTTTTAGATCTAGAAAAAATATTTGCAGAACATGCTGGCATGAACTAAGGAAATTAACATTAAAGTGGACGCTATTTCTTTGTTACTAATATACACTTGAAAGCTGTTTTCTCTACTTAATTTAAAAAAAAAAAAAAAAAAGAGTAGAGATCAGCGCTCCTATTCCATCCACTTCTATGCCCGTCCAGTGACAGAAGAAAAATAGTTAACATGACAGTTCCTTTGAGATACTGGTATCTGACACATATGCCAAGAAAAGTTTTAACAGATGAATGTCACCCATCTACCCCTATGACAAACCCATCAGATCTCATCAATCAGAATACTACTCATTAAACAGCATTCTCTCTCCTACCTCCTTTAACCATCATTCATCTTTCCATATGTCTCTCTTTCACTTTTATTTGCCATCATGAAAGACCACTATGATGTTAGTCAGAATATTACACCCTTGGCATATATCAACAGCTAAAAGCAGCAGCTTTAAAAAAAAAAATCCAGGCTATTTTAAGAATGGTACTGATTAAGCGATGTTCAGCCTTTTTAAATTTGTTAAACTTTAATTTTACACCTACAGAAAGCAAGTTTACTTTTCTTAGTTATGTTTTGTGGACCTCTGCAAGCAGGCTGCAGAGCCCCACAAATTCCCCACACTATGACTTGAGTATCAGTGAAGAAAAATGCATTTAAAACAAACAAACAAACCCCACACAAAACCAGAAAGGAACAATTTAAAGATTATCATTGCTAGCACAGGAATGTCAGAATAGTATTTCACACAGTCTGTGTAACAAAACTGTGGTTTGAGGAAACTTCCTTTAAAATTCAAGAGTAGTTAAGGAACTAAAAACTGAAAGGTGGGATCTACCCACCTTTTCTTTCCAAATCTAACTGATAAACTCTGATCCAACGCTTACCAAACTCAGCAAAGAGTTCTCAGTGAGTTTTGAATCACTTGCATTACACATGAATAACAAAACATTAGCAAGGATGGTTAATTCCCTTAAAAACACCCCAACCGAACAAGGCAGTGAAACATGAAAGGCTCAACTTCAATGTGACCTTTGCACATCAGGAAGCTTTAACAAATAGGAATAAATGTAAGGACATCATCTTGATTTTCTCTGAATCAAGTCCCGAAACGCAAACCAAAATATCCACCATGTCCCTAGGAAGAAAGACGGAACAATCAGCTGTCTTTATCTTCACAAGATTCCTAACACTATCAATTCATCCTACATTTGAATACTGAAGTATCTATTAGCCAAATAGCACCACTGTGCCAAAGACATGCATTTGAGTTCTGGTACTTGAACATGAGTTACAAAATAGTGAGATCTCTCTCTAAAAAAAAAAATTTAAAAAAAAAAAAAAAGGAGGAAAAGTATTATAAAGCAGATACATAATTTTAACTAGGAAAAAAACCATTCTTAGCAAACTAACAAATCTGGGCATCGGTTTTAAAAATTCAGACAACTGACTGCAATTTATAACACTATGTAATAAAAAAAGAAATAAGCATACCATGCCTACAGTCTTCATCTGCTTGCCCATACTTTTTCTGAAAGGTAAAACATGAAAAGTTTAAAAATAGCATTATTCCAGTTCGCATAAACAACTACATGCTTGAATTACAAGTTTCTTAAAACTTTTAAGAATCCATTATCTTGTTTTTTCCAGGGTGGAACATGTAAAGAACATCAGTCACATGTCAAATATAATATAATTAATTCTTAGAATGCTGACTTTTTCTCAAATTCTCAGCAAACGGACATTTTAAAAGAGGAACATGAATGGGCAAAGGTATATGTTTATGTATGTGTTTGTAGGTGGCTCACAACACCTAGGAAAAAATACAAAAACTTAACTTTCTTTTCTAGCCACTAAATTTTTTTTAAACTTGCACTAATATGGTGCTGTTGAAATTTGAAAGGTATGTATTTTATTTTACTGTCTCTCCACTGGTGATTTTAAAAATTACTTTGTTTAGTAAAACAAGAAGGAAAATTTGAATTTATTTTATATTTTTTTACTTATAAGCCTTCAAGTATCTATATAATTCATGTCTTTAATAGGAAGGTTTTGATTACAAGTATTTTTCCAAAGCCCCTGAAGACTTACTGCAATAATTTTCACTATGATGAACATCCAGACAGGTGCCTCACAGGATTTTCAAAGGCATCCAGGTCAGAAACGTATTAAATACTGCTAAGCATCTATCTGCATATTGGCCTATGTAAATAATTTTGAGAAGTCAAGTCTGTAGTAACACAACTTCCATTAAAAAAAAAAACTTGGTTATTTCTGAATCTCTTCCCCTGAGGAGCCATAAGATAGGTCACATCTTAATTTAAGAAGTTTCCCAGTCCTTGTTTTGCACACTGAATAGTTCAGTTCAGCTATCTATTTAAAGAATGCTTAAAAATGCTCCCTAATCAGATGGGCAAGATTTGTCTTAAAGCTGCCCAGCAAGGTCTTACAACTTGGCCAAACTTTTTCCACTTGGGATGAAACTGTTCATACCATGAATAATACATGAAGATTTGGGGTAGACAAGGCCCCTGTAAATCTGTAATAATATTTCCAAAACAGAAAGGTAAGGAAAAATGTAGGTTCATTAAGCAGGTTATAGGTTTATTCTTAAGCACTGTCATGTCCTTTCCTTTAAGAAAGCGTAGCGCTCTGATGCTTTAAAGGAAGGACACAAATTTGGCAATGAGATCACCTATAATTCAGGGTTATGCCTCTTGTCTTGCATTTACAAACCTTTACAAAAAGCCCAGTTTTCACACTTCCATTAAAAATCTGCCAGAGCCTAAAAGTTACATCTTTCACCAGCCTTGCTCTAGCCTAGCAATGGAAAACTAGTGTATGATCAAGTATTAAAAGAATAATGTTAGGCCTATGCCAATGGAGCTAAATTAGGTATGAACCAGCTATCTGAATTCTGGCATTTCTCAGCTTTGTTTGTTGAGTGTTTAGATTTGCAACCTTAATTTCATGCTCTTTAAAGATAAGGTAATTTGGTGTGTAATTCAGCATAACTGTACAAACATAATACCCTAAAACCAGGTATTTTGCCTTCCTGGAATGTATTTAAAACTTTTTTTTTTTTTTAGAAGTATTTTTTCTTCATTCTTTCAGAGAACTGTGATTCAGACCCAAACTACTTAGAGGTCCCAATCCTGAAAAATAAACAGATCAGGGAAAACTACAAGACAGAAGCCTCAGACATGCTTTAGCAAGTGGGATTCTGTGGCAAACCAACATGCCAATCACAGGAAAAACTCTGAATTTTATTTAAATCTTGACAGTACAAGATATTTGATCGCTCTTTCCAGTTCACTAGATACTATTAAAGAGTCACACTCACAAGTTGTAAAAAGGAAGCAATTCTATACAGAAGAGTCTCGATTTTGATGCGGTCGATTTCTGCCTGGCATGCCTCCGGGAGGTGAGCTGGGGGGTACTGGCTGAGGGAAAGGAGAGCCTCTGTGCAATGCTTCACTGCCACTTCATAATCCTGCTGCTTAAGAGATTCACATGCTTGTTCACATGACTTCTCTGGTCTTCTGTCTGCCATGACTCAGGGACAGAAATCCTAGAGTGGAGGCAGAGGGGATGATAAAATGTTGGTTAGCTGTATAATGGCAGTGACAACTTGCCAACCAACTTCCATTCCCATCTCAAGGTGTTGTATCACATCCCCTTCATTTTATGCCATTCGCATTTCCTATCCCAGTCTTTCTCACTAACTAACGTTTTCCCAGTCTCTTCTCCATCGCTCCCAGCTCTCGGTTTTGATTCTAATTCAAGAAGTTATTAAGCCCATGACTGATTTTAAGAATATAAGTAGTGGCTTCAAATTTTAAAGTCAGCATGGATTTAAGCACTTTGTTACATAGAGGCTTTTGGGCCTTCACGGGCAGCATGATCTTTGCTTTGGAAGTAATACAACTCATCCACCAACTGCTCTTTCTGCGAGCCTGCAGCCATTTCCTCCAAGACACCTTTCTCTCCAAAGCACTCCTCACCTACGCTCAGGGGAGGGAGCCGCTCTCTCCGGCTGGGTGAAGCACGATGGGGATGGACAAGGATGAATGAGAAAGAACAGGAGGTCAACAGGAAACCGCTTCTCTTCCTTCAGTTGGTTTATTTCCATTTATGCCTGAGAAAGCCTAGATACCTCTGCCACACCAACACCTTTATGCAGAACTTCTTAGATAATTTTAAAGTAAATATTTTTAGGGGAAAAAAATTGAAACAGTTGTTGTAAAAATCTGTATACAAGACAGACAGCATTATCTGCCAATAAACTGAGACAAATGGTTATCCACAATCTAAACCACCAGTAGAAAAGCAAAGCACTTCTACAATCCCTGTCTACATTCTCCCTTTGTTCACATAATATTTAAATACATGATACATATTCCTAGAGACACTGTACTTTAAAGCTGACTTCACAAAAATGTGTTCTGATAACTGAAAGAGGAAAAAATGAGTTCTCATTTTCATTTTTAGCAAGTAGCAGACTATCAATATTTGTGATATTAACTATCATGATTGTCTCAAATAACTATCTTTAGCCCACTTTAAAAATTCACTGCTAAAAACTTCCTTTATACTTGATAATTTTAGGTTTTTAACCAAACTAAGGTAAAGTAACTTCAAGAAGTTAATCTGAACATCAAATAAATGCATTTTCCTTATATGAAAAATAATACACTATCCCACTTTTCTCATTACCACATGCCTAAGCCAATATACAGTAGAAATGTAAACAAGACTTTTCATATATTATATGACATAGTGTTCTATGTGTTCTCTTCCATTCTTAAAATTTGCTTTTCAGTATCAATATAGAAATGTAAAGCAATATTGATTTTTCCAGACAATTTTGACTTAAACCACCTTCCCTTTTACAACATTTATATAAAAATTTCTTATGTACAACAATATATCTTCCCAAAAATGAAGGAGCGCAAGCATGAATAAATTTGCAGTTATCCTGATACAAATCTGTGACATATGCCTGTCTCTTAATAATGACCTTGCAACATATTATCTCATTCATCCAGATATTTCTCTTTCTGCTAAAAATAAGTCCCCATTTTCAATCAGAATAGGAACAGGCAAGTAGGTTTTGTTTTTCCATACATAGGAGTCAATTCATTCATGGAGTTACTCTATTAACATTAAAGACGCTCAGCTGGATCACTTAAGCACATATTTTCAATTATATAAATGTTAGGTATTCTTAAGCTGTTTATGCAAGGATCCTTTCTAGATACAACTAAAAATTACACTGATTTCCATTTCACTAACATTTTAGGCCACAGTGGGTTTTACAAATCTAGGATTTGCTTCAATAGTAATACAACAGTTAATTGATGTTTTTCTCATGTACATTCTGTTTTCCTCCTAAGGGACTGAAAAGAGAGGATTTCATGAACTCTGCTGTACTTCTGATTTCCTCACTTCCTGGCTGACATATAACCAAAATTCCTTTGACCAAAAGTCTCAGCAGAGCTTCTGTGTGTTTATTCCCGAAGAACTGTTTATACACAGATCCTATCCTAACTGACCTGGCCCGCGTAACTGACAGGCATTTGAAAGCTGCACTATCCAGCCCTTCGTCTCCAACATGGCACCATGTAAAAGAAAAACATTTTTATTTACCAGCTGTCTTATGCTGGCTGGTTTAATAACTATTGGAACTAGTCTGTTTGAGGAGAAGCCGGGTCTTACACACCCAGCAGTGGTCTACTGTCCTGCAAAGGCCACACAATTTCTTTGGGTCAACTTGGAGACTGAAGAGAGCACATCAGAGGATGTAACTGACCCTAAGCAATAACCTGCGGATTAAGTTTAGTGGAGCTAAGAGAAGTCAGGACCAGGCTGTTTGGGTAACTGGGCTAAACTGAGTCACACTATCAGTATTTCAGAGTGTAATTAAAAAAACCTCTGAAGTCACAGTGCTACATAAGGAGCTGCTGCAGTGTAATTTGTTTTTTAAAAAAAATCTAATTGTAACAAAGAAAACCAGTATGTGGACAATATATGGAAAATGATCCATTCAGGCTCTCAGATTTCATTTCAGTTCCATTTATATCCATGCATGCAGACACAGACACGCACACTTATTGGGTATTTGCACCATCTACTACTAGTTTGCACCAGACTCCAATACAGCTGCTCCAACTGTTCCTTGGAGGCACTCAGCTCTTCCTGCTGACTCTTTAAAAACCCGTGCTCCTAGTTTTGGTCCCCTGAGCTGTGCCTAAATTAGCAATTGAGACTAGATTATGTGAATGTGAATTACAACCATGCTTTCTTAAAATCCAATCTATTGTCATACCTGACGTACTCATGTTTAAAATTATTTCAGAACAGTTCATGTTTTAACAGCCAAGGAATGGAGACACTTGTCAAAGGAAATTTATTTTGAGTTCTAAAAATGTTTATTTTCAAAAATCTGAAAAGTAAAACTGGAATTTCTACATTCACTCCAAGAGTAGAAATTATTACAGATTAGAATTGAAAGCTAAAGTGTTAGAAGGTCTGCACTATATTCCCAACTCTCTTTGCAAAACTGAGCAAATTACCTATGCACTTTTTCTATCTGTAAAACTGAAATTAAAATACTAAGCATGTAACAGACAAATGTCAGGATTATTCATTTTCTCAAAATGTCCTGGAGAACCACATGCCAGTAGAGTTCTAAATTCAAATTTGAGTAACAATTTATTCTAATAGCAAAATTTAATACATCTTCAAAATTTTGAAGAAACAGTAAACAGGCATATCCCCACTATCTGAAGTTACACATCTAAAATAGGTGGACCTTCCTTAGAAATACAGGCACAATGTCCTATCAGCAGAGCCTTTATTAGCAGGGGTCAACTCAAAGCATTTCTTAGCTTTGAATCATCTCACAGCAGCACTGCTGCCTACAGAAAGGCTCCCGATTTATGCTCTCAAGTAAAATATTTAAACTCAGCGCCTGTGAATTCCACCTGATATGACAGTAAGCATCACGTTGACTAGAGCACAGACAGAAGTTTACACAACTCCTCCTCACAGGCTAATCCAGAAATCTAACCCTGGCATTATACTTTGTACCTCCAAAAAACTCCTGCCTTTAAGTAGAAGAAAACTTACTGATCTTACATTTCTTTGAAGGCCACGTTGTGCTCAGCTTAGCTTCCACAAAGTATCATTTAAAAGATGTGGTTAGTTCCAACTGATGTAACTTAAACCTTGGTGTTTTTTTCAGTGAACTGTGAGGGTTGGGTTTTTTTCCCTACAACGAATTATTTCAGGCTCAATATTCCTAATGAGTATTTTGCCTTCTTTCCAAAGCTACTTTGTAAACAAACATGAAAAGAGTAACTAAAATCTAATCTCCAAATAAAACTGCACATTTCCCCTCCAGAACTGCAGAGGGGGCTGGGAAAGGCAGAAGGGACAGTTTGAGGAAGAAGAGGGATAAACAATGTGATCTACACAGTCATTTATTTTCAAGTAAACACTGTGCCTGCTTGGTGCACAGGAGACTTTTGAAGAATTACTCCACAGTCTGATGAGTCCAACTTCAAACTAAAAATCGGTGTAGGAGGAGAGAACATCATGAACTAAAATTTTAGTGTTTCACAGCAGTTTAACTCATGACTGTGCACTTTCATGCTTCACAGCTTACCGATGCATTTTATGGAACCAAAGGGTCCATACATTAAGATAACAGTAAGTTAAGGCACATGACAGTTCCTAAAAATTTTCAGACAGATGCTTTTTCAATTCACTGTAAAGCATCTAGCCAGATAACTCTCGCTGTACTTCATAAACAAACAGATTAGAGGGCACAATGCTGTTCCTATTAATGTTATTGGCAAAATTCCCAATGTCTGCCAAGACAGAAGGATCAGATCCAAGGTCTCGCATGCCAAGCTGACAAACAGTAGACAAGTCAGTAAATATTTGCATATTTTAACCAGACATTAACATCTCTTGTAAAGATTTATGCTAAAGCAATGTTGTTCAACTTGCAGTCCTACAGTGAGACTGGTAGGAATTTACTGTCAATTGAATATACTTCAAGAGCCACATCCTGGGATTCACAAACTGAAGCAAATGAATGAGACCCATTGCCACGGGGAACATGCAGGGGGAAGAGCCTCTCCAGCTGCCTCCCATTACAATCCATAACCCTTCAAACAGTTCTGCTGTGAGAAATAAGCACCCAAATATTCCTTGCCAAAGCTATTCAGCTGTGTCCTCCTGTTAAGAGCCCACTGTATTGCAGGAAAGGAGCGGAGAAGAAGGGTTTGCCATTCCATTGCCTATTGCGGTCAAGCTGGCACAGGCTCAGAGAAAGCAGGGCAGGAATTCAACTCATCCTGCCCCTCTCGAAGGTCTCACGCATGCGGTGACCACGCTGTGTTTCCTAACCCTTTGTGATTTTTCAGCCCTTCTCGCAAACTGGAAAGACTGGCCACCAAACTGGACAGAAGTTTTAAACATGTAATAAATTCAGGTAATACCTCAAGAAGAGACAGCTGTTTTATCATGACTTACCAGCAATTCCATTAAAGAGGCAAGAAGAGATCTCCTAGATTTATTTTTGAGAATGGTTGCTCTGTCCTTCCCCAGTAACTTTTGAACTTCAAGTCAATTTGACCTGAATTTCACAGAAGTCTAAAGGGTCCTGAAGATGCTGCAAGTTTTATGAAAAATGTGTAACAAGACAGATAACAGAGACCCAGCTTTTTAAGTCCACCCAGGGAAAGGAGAAGTTATAATTCAGCCTCTTTTTGATACCAAGAGGTCAGTTACCCCATCAGTTACTGTCATATGCTGCCATTTACCCAGTGGCAGAGACAGCACTGTACCAAAATATCACTCATCAGTAAAAGAAAAATCTTATTTATGTTTCTTGCCCATAATGATGAAAGCCATAAACTGCATTCATTAGCTTAACTGCTCAAGGATCCATCCAGTAGTTTCCAGGTTTCACTAAAGCAGAGTTTCCAAACTTTTTAGACTTACAGACACTAGCAATACACATCGCATAACTTTTTGAAATTTGTAACTGGTAAAATTGAGATTATAAGCAATTCACATATGAAGGCCTCAAAAATTTGTTGTTTCCATAATACAGAAAAGTAATATTTGGGAAGTCAGAAAGTTGGTATGGACACAATCCCTGTGACTGAAGAGTCTTCTAGTTCCCTTTCACTCAAAATTATCAGGAAAAGACTGACAAGATACTTTAATTTACACAGGTATGGGAAGATCTGGGTTTATTTAATAATCTGGATTAACTACAATACATTGAGGATACTACATCAGAAAAATGTTAGCTACTGTGAACATGCCAACGTTACAGTTAAAAATGATGGGTCACTGAAATTCAAATATCAAGACTCTGCAAACAAACTGCATTGTCAGTCCACATACTAAAATAGGGAATAATACATCTATCTACTGTTAAATCATATTATATGGTTGCTCTGGCATCTCTAGCTATCCCATCTTAAGGCATGCTTGCACCTCTAGATAATGTTACAAAATTGTTTTTGTAGTACTCCAAACCAGCACTGAAGTACCTTTAGATTAGTAAAATAAAATTAAATATCTATTTATTTTCCTTACCTATAGTGATAAAATAAACTTATCTTTGCCTTGAGACAATAAAGCATTTTATTCAAGCCTCCAGGAAGGAATAAAATACAGCTGCACAAAATACAGAAACCACTTACAGACACACACAGAAAAAATGCACTTTCCTAGTGTCATGACATACACATCATAAATAATCCCACACTCAGAAATCATTTAATAAAATGAGAGTAGATAATGATAGTGCACTATACCAATGTGAAAGACTTAACAGAGAGAGAAAAGGATGGCGCATCTTTCATGCACAGAAAAGAATTATATGAAAGGTGCTTTTGCTGTTTTTTTATTTTAAGAAAAATATAATAGCAGAGATCTTATGCACTCATTTATTGCAATTATGACTGAAGTCAGTAATATTAGATATACACAGTCCTCAGAAATGTACTGCACACCTTACAGAACAAATACAAAAGTCTCCACCCTTGAAAGAAGACAATTTAATCAGTTTTCTGAAATAACTGAGTTACTCTGGTTAATGTTGTACAACTCCAGGCAAAATGACCCTACTTTAAATTCCAAAAATGATGTTAAATCTGAAATGGAGCATACAGAATGAGGAAAGCTTATGTCAAGGTTTTATTATATAGCATAACAGCAGCAAGAACTTCTGCTACATGGCCTCTAAGGAACATGATATACTTTATTTTGGGAAGGGGAAAAAAAGGGAATTAAGAGGTTCATGATGACCCCTACCATTAAATACTTAGGTTATCCTTCCACCTTGACAGACCAAGAGAGCACCATAAATTAGGAGGACAAGTGATCTCTGGCCACATAAATGGAGCCTTGAGTCTGGTCCTGTAAACTTAATGTATAGAATAAACACATCCACATTTACTGAAAAAGGAACACGTGCCTGTGGGTGGATTACCATTCACATAACAATAGTAACAAAAATTATAGCAGCAATTGAGATTAAATAGTTTTTTAAAAATATAGCAGCAATTGAGATTAAGAGCAAATGCCTTCTGCATCTGGATCCTCTGTGTTCTTTAAATCACTTTACATACATCACAGATAGTAACGAGTTAGATTTTATTGCATGCCACTTATGATTTCAGTACAGACACTTTATTAAGTGATTGTTAACAATTTATTACCTTTACTAACCTTTTTTATTTTAATTTTGGAAAATGCAGCAGAAAGGACAATCTATATAGCCACCAGCAGCAACATTTATTTACATGTGGACAAACTGGCTATCTTTGGCTCAAAATCTGAAAGTAACTCATGGCCTCAGCACTTGTAACCACCCCATCCACCACGTAAGCATCCCCAATACCTTCATCTCCTGCCTTTAAAACGATCCTTTTTCACACAGCTGTCTGAAAACATTATCTTGATGAAACTAAGCAAAATACATGGCAAGTCAAAGCACAACATCTACCTGGCATGTACACACTTTGTCTGTAAGCCATCCATAACTGACAGACACAAGATTCCTAGTTACACAAAGCAAATATATATATACATATTGCATTCATTAAAATCACAGTACAAATACTAGATTGTAAAGTCCAATACTCAAAGGTTGTTTAATGACAAAAGTATCTGTACAAGCTTATGTTGGCCCTCCTGTGTGTCTGCATTATGATACAGCCTTTAACTGTATTAGTCACATACTACATTTTCCAAGGGCAACCTGGCTGAATGAGCAGGCAGAACAGAAGCTGCCTGCTTAATAGACACCTAGTTATATACTTCAGCATAGGGTCTAAGGCCTTATTTACTGCATGCAACTCAAATCTGGTTCTCAAGATGCATTTTAATGTTTTCAAGAACTTTTCAATAATGGTCACAAATACTGTGACCAAGCACTTCATAAGTATTAAGAAAATATCTTTATCCTTCTGACATTATTCCCATTTTACAAAGAATTAAGACATTAAAACACATCAAAGCCAAAAGTTTCTATAAACTTCTTATATTCAGATTAAGACAACTAAAAGTGATTTTTCCCCATTATGGTCTGCCCTGTACTATACAGCCCTTTATATGATCAAAGCAGAACACCCAGTGTCTGCAGAGTGACTTAGGAGTATTCAGCATTTCTCTACATCACAAGATGGAAGCGTTCATTAGAAATACAGAAAACGAAGTGTAGCAAAGATAGGGCTTAAGTATGATTTGCCCTTTTTTTTTTTTGCTATTCCCTACTCCATTTATTAAACACCTTCTAATTTATGCAAATAGTGAAACTGTATTCCAACAAACAACTGTATTAGCATTATAAAATAAATTATATGTACCTACACAGTAGAGCCTTCCTTCTATTCCTTTCTTTCTAACACTAATATTTTTCAATCTCAGTTTTCTTGTTCAGCCACCCCCATCTCCACATTTATTCTACATACTCTGAGAAAATCTGCATTTTGCACCTTCTGTTTAAATCCAGTTGCTGCTTCCTCCGTGCTGCATGAAGGTAGAGCTGGTAGGAAAGAGGAACTGGCTATTGGCAGTACAGAAGGGGAATTCTCTGTGCTCTCATTTTTGTCCAAAATCACACCAGGGAGGAACGCAGAAGCCCTAGCCTTCAAACTGCATGGAACTCCTGTTTAGCTCAGGCTGAAGTATATTCACTTCAGGGATGATCTTTTAGATTTGTACTAAATGCTAATTTGACCAACGCTCAGAAGATTATTCACAGGCTTGATAACAAGTATATCCTCGGCAGAAACATCATACTATACCACATCTCAACTTTTTACAAAGCAGCGCTATAGGACATTAGATTTTTTTTTTTCTATTTTATTGTGAACGTAAGAATGTATTTTTTGCCCAATTTTTAGAAAAGACTGAATCGTGTTGGCAGACCCCTTCACTCCCTCCAGCACCCAAAAAGCAACCCTGGGATAGACACCTACCATGAGAAATTTCAACCCAAATAATTAAAATTTGGCAAGTAATAACCAACTGAAATGAGGAGTATGTCATAGTAAGGATCAGGTAACATAATAATAGGTGGTGCTTCTGCCCCACCTAAAGTTCTTTTGGCTCCTTCATAGAAAATCTTCACGTAAACAATCTTTCATAATAACCAGTTAACAGCAGCAGTTTGTATTCCATATACCTATATGTTCTTACTGCTTTTTGAGAGTAGAGTTTCTCACACTTATCCAAGATGAGGACATTTTAATTGAAATATTGTCCCATGGTTACCATTTTATCCCCATAACAACATCACCAATTACTTACTTTAAAAAAATGCATTAGTAAAGTAATTTAATCTTTGCTTCTCTTAATGAAATTTGCCAGAGAAAAACAAAGGGAAAAATCAGCACTGCACAACCAGCCAGCTCTCCGTGGAGCAGCACCAACCTACAAGTCTCAAACTCAAACATGCTTTGCAGAAGAATACAGTATTCATATTCCAAAAGCTGTTTTAAACACGATAATTCACAACTTTTAAAACTATAAACTACTTGTGGTAGAACCTGTCTTTTAGACACTTGAAAAACAGAACATGGCCTTGTTCCTGAGTGTCTCTGCACATTTCACATTATAATGTTCAGTAATAATTTTGACGAAAAAAGTGAACACCATTAATCTTAAGGACTTACACAGTCATGCAATTACCAATATTCTTCTCCGCTGAGTCATAAGATATTGCCAAAAGTCCTTTTTGAGAAATGTCTGCTGTATGATATATAGGTACATCTGTGTATATGTGACTAAACATCTGTCGCCTAATTTTCAAAATGCCAAGCAAGTACAAAACGAGTGTTCCCAAGGAATGCAAAGAGGAGTCAAAGAAGAATCCCAAGCATCATTTCAACACAAAACACATATCAGGATATTTACAAATGTGTTTCAGAAGTTTAAATGCAACACATGTCACGAAGTTTTCCATGACACTCATTGAATTTGCCACTCATACATACAACAGTCTTCAGAGGGCCCTTGGCCACAGTTCATTTGCCAAAGCTCACCAATTTAATCAGTCTCGGAGATGGAACCAAATTAGCAGTTCCTAATCTTCAGTCTTGTGTTCAATTCGCAGCTTCCTCTAATACAGCTGTATTTGGATTTCAGCAATAAAAGTATTTTTAAAATTAGGAAATTATTTCTCACAGAATATCCCCTTATGGAAAACCCGTGCAAACTCCAAAGCTCAGTGGTTCAATGCAAGTTTTCTCTTCTTAACAGGGATAATGTAGCAATGCGGAAACAGTTGTTCTGCAAATGCCAAACTTTCATTTTCATACAAGAACTTTCTCCACTCTTGACATGTCCCAGTGTTGCAAAGCAGCACACACCTATGACTAGGAGACCTATCTGAAGAACACAGCTTTGATCACCAGCGCAAATGCAGGTGCTATGGGTATATATATCACAGTTTTACAGTTGGATGAGAAAAAAAAGCCCTTAGTTAATTTTCTGTTTGAGATGCAAAACATGAATCACACTTTCAATCCATTCAAGAGGCAAAAGAATGTAAAAGTCTTCGTGCTGAATATCAGTTATAGTGCACAGTTCACAAACTGAACACAGAAATAGGCCAGAAAGTTGTGACACAAAACCAGGAAAATTTTCTTTCAGTATACCTCAGTCTTCGTTGCAGCATTATAATGAACTTAAATTTATTATAGTAGTGAATAATACTGTGACTGAGTTTTTTGTTACGCATTTATAGAGTGCTTAGTACAAAAGGATCCTACCATAACAGATTTAATAACACAATCATGCCACCCACAGATACTCCAAACACATCTTTCCCAAAATCATACCTATTATGTAACTGTGTAGGATATTTTTGTGTGCTGTTTTGAAAGTTCAAAGCAATAACTAACCTCCACCACTAAAAATTGCTATCTTTATTGTAAATAACCTTTGAAATTCATTTTTACATGACTGTGCTTCAAATAGTTTGACATAATATACCTAAGCTTGATTTGGGGAGTTGTCTTCTAACTGTATTTTAATGATATTAACCCTTCTGCATCCAGATAATGTTTTTGGACCGTCCCTGTTTCCTCTTCTCAAATGCACAAACATAATACTACCAACAGGTTCAATTTTTAGACCTCTCCTGAGAATAGAATATGGATTCCCAAGTTCTCCTCGCACAGCAAACCCTACGGGCAACACCATAACTTGTATCCAAAACACCACAAGTTTCCCAATGGCATTCACGCTACTCATTCCTTTTGAAATGAACATTAGAGATTCAGTCACGTATTTTAAACCCCACTCAAAGAACAGACATCAGCAGGAATGAGTAACGATCCTACTGTGGTTAATGGCATAATTCTGAAAAAACTTCGGAAGAAGAAAAGCAGTGTCTAGCCTAGCCAAACAAATATAAACAAAACTACAGCCAAGTAATATCAGTCAGTTCAAACGACAAAACTAATGTCCTGCACCATTCCAAATGCGTGAGTGTCTTAAGATACGGCCAGAGTACAGTTACCTCAAAACCGTTAGCACAAACAACTATAATCAAAAACATCACTTCAATAAAATACCCACAGCACTCGGCTACAACACTGCCTTAGCGCAGATTCAGAAGTATGCTAAAAAGACATTCCCCCTAACAACCTCCCTGTGTAGACAATGAGAAAAGCCCAACAAATTCTGGCTCCCGAGATGGCAGAGGAGCAGATGCAAGGCAGCTATCATGGCTGGTCACCAGCGTTAAGGAATCCAGCTAGCTGATGGGGAATTTAGTTGAGAGCAGCGAAGGAACATACTTGGGAACAGAAGCACACTGCCTGTCCCCATCCCCCCAGATTATCCCAGGATAAAATGAAATTTTCCCTTACAAAAATACAGATTGTCTTACGTTAAGTGAGAAGGTATATAAGGAAGAAGCATTATTTCACATGCTGCCAAAACCACTGTGCTTTTCATTTGTGGCATTCTCCATTTATTATGTCCACAAAGATTTGCTACTTTCTTGGTTTGCTGAACCACTAAATATTTTCCAGCAAATTAAACACTCGTGCCACATTACTAACAACCAAGATTCTCAAAAACAGCTCTTGCTGTGTTATGTTATTTCCCTTTTGCCATAGGATCTGAAGGGCTCCGAAAGATCTTCTAAGCATATTTAAGCAGTGTAATTTTTAGTGTTTTGATGAATACAGTATTTTTGCTATATATAACTATGAAAAAAAAAAACAACTGTGAAATTCACAGACTGAAAGATCATTTCTAAAATAACACTTACCCTAACTACCATAAAACCAGCTCAGACAAATCCACACACTGCTCACATTTCTACCCTTCGCTTCCTGCCACTCCAACATTCAAAATTTCATACCTAACAATTCTACTATTCTTTTGCTTCCAATGGTTAGTCATTACAGCTCTGAGAATCATCAGCCTTTCTACTGCTTACAAACAGGAGAGATCATGAAATGTATCTCCCCAGATTGCATATAAGCCAAAGATTAAAAACATCATTCTTCATGCAAGTGGTACTTCCTGAGACTAACAGAAACAAATCGCACAACAGTTTACAGTAACATCTCCAAAACATCTCTTTACAGAAAATCACTTACAAAAACTCTTGCTACCAACTCAGCAGCACTGTGTACCTACTGCTTCTTGGAAAAGCTATATAGTTCAGTGTTGTTAATTCTGAATTACCTTCTTGCGAGTGTTCTAACATCTGACAAAGACTCCATGCCACTTAGAAAATTTGATAGTTTGTACTCATTCAGAAGTAGGATGGGGCCATAGTAACCACTCAAACTTCTTAGTCATGAAATGGAACCTCTCAGTGTAGTAAAATTACATTTAAGAAGGAAGAAGGTTGAAATCCATGATTTCTTATCTGGCTCTCCTGTCATAAGTCTGCAATCTAGTATTTTGGAGGACTCTGAGAAAAGACTGGGTAAATAACCAGTGCATTTCCATTAAATTTATGACAATGAATTTGCATATAAAATTGTAGAGAAATATTTGGATATTATGTTATAGCCACATTAAGTATCCTCTAACTTCAACTAGCAGTACAATGGAAATGCAACAGAAAAACAAATTCTCACCCATGGGTAATTACAATCTTCCTGCTTAAATTCCTAAGCACTTCTTTTCCGACAGTAATAGTCACTTTTCTGTGTTTCTCAGACATGAGTGATTGCTTCTGGTTGAAGCCTCATGTTGTAAACATTTGTGTGAAGAGAAGATGAAAGCTCAGTAAGCAAGACTGGTTTGGAATAAGGAACTTGAGTTACATATCAATACCACCATAATAAAATCACCAGAAGCTGGACTGTTTCTGTAGAGCGGTCTGACCTTGCAGACTCCTAATTTCACTATCTATAAAGTTTAGTTATTTTCTGTGTCATCGTCGTCCCCCCCCCAGGAAAAAACAAGTGTTTACTTTCCCAGACAAAATCTCCAGAAGACCAAGCATTCCTTCATTTTTTAATTCCATATCAATGCTGTGTACAAACTTTTGAAAAAGCAGTCTCTTTTTTAATGTTCTCTTTCTTTTCCTCCTTGCTGAAAAAAGAATGACAATCACAGAAGTCTACCAAAGGGAGTAAGAAATCAAACATATAAAGTACGATGTCTTTAAATGTGTGTCATTGATATACATAAACACAAGTGCTAACTACTGCCAAAGGCCACAGAAGAAACAGCAAGACAAACAAGAACAAAAAAAGGAAGGTCTTGTTTGTTCTGATCATCTAACCCATAATACTTCCATTTAAAGGGGAAAAATGCATATACCATGTAGCGATAATGGGATCTTGCCTTAGGACCTCAACAAAAGAAGTGAGAAATGATTAAACAACTATGATAGGTGAGCAGGAGGGAAGATCAGGAATACAAACTTTGCTATTTTCTCCCCCACAACGAGCCACTAGCAACCTTGCACCAAGAGGAACACTGGGGATCTACTTCCAGGAGGAAGCCTTTAACAACGCTAGGAAAAAAGTAAGGACAGGATTCACGTTGATCAGGATCTTGGCCTACTGATCCCCAAGGCAGGGGGAATACCAGCTGTCCAACAACTCTATCCCTAAGCTAGAGCAGAACAACACCATCCTTCCTCCTTGTTCTCCAAGCCAGCTCCCAGGGCTTTCCCTAGTTATTCAGGCTGTACACAGGGGACAGGATTTAAATTATTACAAAAGACTTTTCTAATTTAGATTTCACTCCTGCTACCAGACCTATCTAGGTACCACTGACCTCAGGAGTGAATGCCAGTGAGGTGAAAGATTCAAGGGCTTTCAGATAATAATCTGAATTGCTCCAGCAATTGCTTCTGCCATTACTAAAATGAAAACACCTAGAATAAAGTGCAGTAGCAAATGTAAGATGGTAAGTAAGCAACAAATAAAAAGAAAAAGAAACAAGAAAACCACACTGAAAGTCAGAAAGAACATCCAACTATAATTGCAAAGGGGATTTTAGTAACAAAAATAATTGCCAACGATGGAGAAAATATTTCATCAGACTACTAAATTAACAGAGTTGGAAAACACTAGTAATAATACTGCCTAGGTCTTACATAGCCTCTTTCATCCACAGGAGTCAAGACTCTTTACAACTTGGTAAGATTCACTATTCCTATTTTAAATTCCTTCAAAAGGAAGCATAAACAGGTGAAGTGATTTGCATGAGGCTGTCCAGATCTCTCAAGCACTAGGCCTGTACCCTATCCACCTGGAAATATTACCTCTTCAAACCTTCCAGACACTCTTACTTACATTTTTCGAGATGGGAATTTCTCCATGAATCTAACCGTCAAGCAGAAGTTCTCTCCAAACTACAGCCCTTCTCCTGCAACCACATCTACTAATACAGATCCCAAAGCCCAGGAGCAACTTCTCTGGAATCAATGAGATTTCACAAAGGGAAAGGATCCTCCATGACAGATCAAGAAGCAGAACTGGGACAAATTACAGATTAAGGTGCTGCTTCCACATCTCCCTTTAATTTTTAGTCTGCTAGGAAGAGAAAAAAACAACTCAAAAAACCCCCCAGAAAACAGCAACAACAACAACTTACAAGCCCCCCCCCAAAAAAAAAACAGCTATTACAACTTTTCAAGTCCTAAAGCTTTAAGAGGCCTCTTTCATAGAAAAGTTCATCTGGCTCACTTAAAAAGGCACAGGGTCTGTACGAATTAAAGAAGGGGAAATACACACTCTGTATGTTTGATAAGTCAAAAAAATTCACGGAGGTAAGGAGTGATAATAGAAATGTGATTTCAGCTAGGGAAAAAAAAAAGTAATTTCTGCTTTCATAACAAAGATAACTCAATTTTATCAGTAATAACATAAAATGTTCCTTTACTTACCAATACAGAAAAACTGTTCTGCTAATTAAAGTTCAATAAAAAAAAAGCTTAACTCAGCTTTCGCCACTCAAAACTTCTGCGCTGTAAAAGTTAAGCCTACTAAAGTCTGATTCATCTAAGAGCGAATCCCTCAGTTTGCACCCCGAGGAGGGGGAGGGAACGTGGTGGGCACTTGTACACTCTCCCCTCATCTAAATTTCAACTGCATGTTCAAAATCAGCTCCTCACTGCAGAGGACGAGCAAGCTGCCCAGCATCCCCAGACTGTCCCAATCAAACAAGCTTTGCCATTTAAAAAAAACCCAGAGTTTTCATTCACAATCTGCTATGACTCTAAAGTATTGAAACAATTGAATTTAAAACACGTTACTTTAAAACCTCCCTGTTCTACCAATCAGTCTTGGAAAATAATGCAAACTTGCCAAGTATCACTTCATTTAATTTGGTTATATTTTCATTTTTACAAAGGAATGTGTTTTTTCTTAAAATAAATAACTGGGGGGGGATATTTTATCCCTTGCCTTGTTTCAATTACACTATTTATTAAGAACAACAATATTAGAAGACCTCAACAATTTAAACCATCCCAACAAGACTAGCCGTGATGCACTCATCTGTCAACGGGGATATTAATTTTTAGGACATTTTTGGGTCTTACAACTGAATTATTTTATTTCTTCAATGAAAAGTGAAATATATTATGTAATTTTAAAACTTCATCTCAAGCTCACTGTATCCCTGATAATGCAAAAATCCTATTACCTTGTTACCTCTTCCTCATTTTGTTATTAATTGGAAAGCAATCTTGCAACTGTTTCCTTGCAGTTATTTCTTAATTTCCATCAACAGTATGTCTACTCATGTTACTATAATCAAACAACAGCAGTTTGACTAACAATGCATTGAAGCCAAACAACTTCACTCATTTGGAAATTAATAAAAGGACACGACCCACCCCAGGAGGGGTAACATATATGCTTCCTCTACTTGGGGATTTGCCCTAAATATATATATATTTAGGGAGGACTGTATAGTCTCTGTTGGGAGGACTGTATCACAACCTGCAGTATTAACTCTCCTATTTGCAGTTTCACAACAGTTGCATTGTATAAAAGGTGATCTCGGGATCTGTGTTAGACCTCCCAAGTTCTAGCCACTCGGCCCTGACAAAGCCTTCCTGCAGAAAACAAAAATATACGCTCATCCGCCAAGCCTTCATTGCTCTGAGGGTTAATTTTATAACAGCTGTTAAATTCTCTCAATTTATTTTTCCACCCTTCAACAAACCCTACCTAAACCATTTTTTTACTTCTATTTTATTATTGTTATTCCCTGGCTGTCGCTGGCCGTTCCCTCCCGCCCCGCCCGGAACAAAAACAAAGCTGACTCCCACCCCTCTGCATCCCCCCACCTTCCTCCCTGACGGAGCACCCCCGGAGCCAGGGGAAGCCGGGGTTGTGCAAGGCATCTCCGGCTCTCCAGCCTGGCCTCTCCGCCTGCCCCCGCTGCGCCGGGCGCAGGGCCACCCCGGCCCGCCCGCCGGCGGCCGCGGGCCCCCGGGAGAACGCGGCAGCCCCCGGGGCTCCGGCCGAGCCTGCCCGTAAACAGCCCCCGAGCGGCTGCCGCTGCAGGCCCCTCCGCAGACACAGGGCCCTCTCCAGCCGGCACCGCTCAGCCTCCGGCCCGGCCGGCAGCCCCCGTTCGGCCGCTCGGCCGGCTGCGGGGCACCGAGGGTCCCCCGGGGCCTCCCCGAAGCCCTCTCCAGCCGGGCCCGGCCACCCTCGGCCCCCGCGGGGGGCGAATGGGGAAGTCCTGACTTACCTGTCATTACTTTCTACGCCATCTTGGATCCACTTGTCAACGTCCCCACAAAGCATTGTGGGAAAGCCCTCCCCCGCCCTCCTCCCGGCCCGGCGGCCAGCGGGGGAAGGCGGAGGGCGCTGCGGATGGGACGGGACGGGACGGGGACGGGGACGGGGACGGGGACCCGGACCCGGACCCGACCGGACCGGGACCCGCGGCCCCGTCTGCGGCACTATAGAGGGAGGCGGCGGCTGGCGGAGGGCAGCCACGGGCTCCGGTCCGCAGCTCTCCCCTCACGCAGCGGCTGGAGGGGGCACTGCCGCGCCGCTTGGGCTGGAACCCGGCAACCTCGGGTTTTTTCGTTGGATTTTTTTTTTTCTTTTCTTTTTTCCACCCCCTCCCCTTTCCTGGGAGTCGTGTCACTGCCTCAGCACGCACGCAGCAGCTGCCAAGCCCGAGGGGCGCTGGCGCAGCCGGCAGACGCGGGCCCTGCCGGAGCGCTGCCCGCTGCGCGGAGACGCGCTGCGCGCCCGCGGAGCCGACGCGGACCGTCCTCCTTAACGCAGGGTAGGAGGTGCGCACACGCGTAGAGAAGGTCCCGCCCGGTAAGCTGCGAGACAAAGTCCACCTGTGCTGAAAAGGTTGGGTTTTCCTCGTGGTTATTCTACTGTTGTGTTGTGTTTTGTTTTTAAAAAGTTACTTCCCTTAAACTTGCAGAAACCTGGGTCCGCGTGCGCAGGCTGCAGCCAGGCGTTAGAACAGCTCACCTTGTACACCGAGCTTTAAAAACCCCATCTGCCTTTGCTGAAGGACTGTCGGTAGTGCGTTTGTGGCTGCGCATGAATCCCAGAAACTGCTTTGCATAACAGTTTTATTTTCACGGAGTAATCTTCCCTGTTAGCTGCGTTTTCAAAATGTTTGGCAATCAATTCTTAATACCTACACTGTTTTGCAAACTGGCCTTTTTAAGGCGTTGCTGGCTCAGCCGCCACGGATGCGTGCCCCTCGCAGTGCATAGGCCATCGTGCTTCAGGGCAAAGTGGACAAGAAATTAGGGAAAAGCAGCTTACTTCAGGATCTTAATAAAGCTTATCAACAGAGCAGGATTCCAGTGTTTTTTAAAAATTTTTCTTTCTACTTTAATTAAAATAATTATAAGATCCAGATCATTTTAGTATTGGATTTTCCTAAATACATTTATATTTAAATTTACATTTAACGCCTCCTAACTCTTTGAAGAATAACCACCAGCCAAGCCTCTGATGCATTGCCACTGCATGAAGATACTTGTGCCCAAGAATATTTTCAATATTCATCAGTAATGCATTTATAAAGAGAGAGCTCCTTGCAAAAATGTAAATGCGTAAGGAAATAAATGTAAAGAAATCCTTTGCCTTTGCAGCCCCAGACTTAAATCAGTCCACTTTTTAATTCAAGCTAATAAATACGGTTGGGAGTGTAGTTAACTGTTTCAGTGCTTACCAGAGGCCTTGCTAGAGGGGAGTGTGGTTGGTCCCAGCCTCAACCCAGGAGACGCCATTTCAGGACAAAAACCCTCCCGCGGAGCCTGCCGTAGGCCATCTCTGCTGGTCCCCAGCTGCCCACCTCGGACACCATCCCCAGTGAGCCCAAAGGGCATGCTGTGGCTCTTGGGTGTTCTCCATGGGCACTGTGCAAGGAACAGGGCAGTTACGGTGAATCAGATAAAGGTAAAACCATGTTCAGGATCTAACTAACTTTGTGTCTCGTTCAGTCCAGGTTGTTGAAGTGGAATTAGTCCTTTTAATTTGGAGGTTGGTTGTGTTTGGTTCCTAGGGAGCTTTCATATTACTGATAAATTTTTCTGCTACAAAATGCAAGGAAGGTTTTCTTTAAAATAAATGATAATTTTAAAAAAGCAGTGGAAAATAGAATGAGTTTTATATGTCTGTATATATCTAAAAATACGCATATATCCTCTGGAGTTCAGTTTGGGGTGAGACAGAAATTTGCTGGGTTTATTTTTCACATAAGCTGTCATTAACTTTTGAGTCCATTTCTTCTGACAATATTTCTTTATACTGTGCTAGGAAAAAAAGTGTGTGGCTAGTAACTGAGTTATAGGGGAAAGGATTTGTTCAGTGACAGACACTGCTTTTATTGCGATCTGTCTCTGTTGTTTTAAAGTTCCTATATTGAAAGTACTGAAAGGCAAAGACTGCTGTAAAAAGATGGGAACTCAGCACTGTAGAAAGACCCAAAAAGGAGCTGGGGAAAGACTCTGGCAGCAGGGGAATCCCCCGCCTCAGAAGAAGTGCTGTGTATAAAACACAATATGAAGACTGTGCCCTTACACCTACTGCTTTTTATGATCTTCTTTCTTACTTAAATTAAACCTCTTAGCCCCTATATGAAGTAGGTTTTACTCTATTTTGTAGACTGGTTAATTGTATTGTATAAACCCTAAGTGGACATGCCAGAGGCTCCAGAGGGAGCCAGCAGCTCTGAGATGGGGTTGCCTGCCAAGCACTATTTTGTTCAAGTACTGCCGCTGAGCCTGCAAGATTGGAATAACTGTATTATTTCCATGTGGTGCCCTCTCCAAGCTCTTTCATAGTCTTTTTTCCCAGATAGAAAGATGAGGACTGTTGGTCCAAAACAAATTTGGGCTCCAAACACTCATTAACCTTGGAAATTCTGCTCGAAGTGCAAATCATACAGCAACTGGCCTAAAGGATGAGATTCCAAATCCGAAGGGCCTTAACATAACTAAACTTTGGTTTCAGAGCCACTTCCATTGTAACAGCACAGAAGGCAGAGTATGCCACTAGCAACCGGTTATACACTACATGGGAAGGAAGAGACTTCTTGTGGCTTTTATTGACACGTTTCAATACAGTATTAAAGGATAATTTAAGGAAATAAGCTTATAATACTAGCTGCTACTATGGGAGGGACTCCATAAGATGTCTCTCTCTTTCTCTCTCCCTCTCTCCTTAATGCATATTACCCCAGTGGAAGCTGCAATTTTGGCTTCCAACCTCTGCAATCAAACACATAATTCAGAACTCTACAGGCTGAGTTGACAAGCCAGGTCTTCACTCAGCATGGGCTGGGCACAGAAGCAGATGTGTTACGTGCTGACTACTGGCTTGCATTTGCAGAATTGTCCAGCCTTCCTAAGTTCCTGGAATCCCCATGTGCTATGCTCACTAATGGGATTTCATGACAAGAGGAGAGCTCACAGTACTAGGCTTCTGCTGAGGAATGTGAGTTTTTGCACTGGTTGCAGCACACTCCCTTTCTTTTGCCCAAGGAGAGCAGGAGCAGCTAGTCACATGGAGTCTGGGAGCAGAAGAAAAGCAACAGTGTATGTTGCAAATGTAAGAAAAGCCAAAGGCACAATGGGGAAGCATGAGATAGGAACAAAAACAATGAATGTCTGCTCAGCATCATGAGACTTGACAGGACTCAGATCCTCAAAAGCCTAACAGTTATATTTCTAGGGACTCATTATAATGGTAAGATTAAAACAAAACAAAAGGAACCCCTCCAACGAATGCAGCAATACCAAATTGAATTCCACTTTTACATTTTTTAAGATTTCAAAACCTTTCAGATCTGAAAATCGCAATTTCCTGCTGGAATTTTGAAAGCCCAGCCTCCCAGGGATCGTAACTGCAAGGAAGCCCTGTACAGAAGGCACTAACACATCCAGTCTCCCTACCCTTAAGTCAGGATTCTGTAAATTATGACAGTTCACAGGGTTTCTCCCTATTCTGTGAAGCTAGGAGCCATGGCCAGGTCCTTGGAGAATCTAGGCTCCTTGCCAAAAAACAGGAGTTTGAAAACCTGAGGCCACTCAGGGCTGCTAGGCTCCCTGCCATGAAGCTAAGATCTGAGCAGAGCTCCGAAAGGTGTGGCACGGATTCTGGAAGAGTTGGGAACTCTGAAACCCTCACTTGCTTCGGGGCTAATGGAGAGCTGGTAGCCAAAAAGCCCTAGAGTCCTGGCTCAACCATGAGCTGCGCGCTTGGAATCACAGCTATAGCTTGGTTTCTACATTTTCAAAACAAAACTATTTTAATTATTTCAAACTTACGCTGCTGCTTTTTTTCCTTTCTCCTCAGACTTTTGCTTTCACAGGAAATTCAGAAAATCAATTTCTATTCTATGATAAACTTCACTCCTGTTTCTGGGAACTGGCATTTCTTGAATTCCAATACAGAAAACACAATTTTCAATCAGCTCTACTCATGATGTCTAACTTCAGAATACAGGGAAAAACATTACAATTAACATGTAAAAGTAATAAGCACGATAGAATACATTCAGCACCAAATTGCCTCCCTGACCCTGCAGCCTAATACCCCGGCAGGCATCTTGAGCAGTTTTCACCTCCAAGAAACAAAACAACAGGAGGCCTTTCTCAGTAGAAGTTCCAGACTGACTGCAGTAATAGCAGCAACATTTTTATTGTCTTAGCACACTGGACCTTTATAAATTTTTGAACTCCCTCAGAAGCAGCAATCATGGGAAACTAACAGAAGTTAAGTGGTTTACCCTCTGCCACAAACAAGTCAGTGGTAGACCTGAGGTTAGATAGCAACAGTAACTCTTAGTCTTACTAAACAATAAAGCAAACTGTTTCTAGGCAGCCATTAATGTCTGATTATTAGGCTGAAGAGTAGCAAGTTTTGATTTTCCAGCATGAAAATTCCCCTGGAATTCCTCCAGAGTCCTCTAATGAACAGATGATCTCAACTTTAATCTTACTTCATAATTATCCAAGGATAACATTTCTTCAGCGTGGACTCTTTAAACACATACAATTTCTAGAGCAAGTAATATTCAAACCAATTAATTTTTCCTTTGATCCACAAAATGAGTGTTGAGAAGCAAACAGCAATAAGGGGATGTTGAGGGTACATTGAGGAGATAGGAACTACAAAGTTCAGATTAATGCAATGGTTTGATCCCACATTGTCAAGATCAAAGATCTTCAATCTCAGTGCCTCTTTTTTAAGAAGCCAGCATGTCTTTATGTTGACCTTTAAATTGCTCATGGAGGAGTTATATCTGACATGTATCTACATTCTTGAGATGAACTAGCACCAAAAGTTTACAGCTTGTCTTTTTTCCTAGCAACCTGAATGTGGCAACCTTTTCCAGGGAGACTCAAGATACACTCCTTTCGTTTTCATTAACAGTAGTCTGCCAACAACAAAAAAAAAACCAAAACTCCAGGCTAAATGAATAGATTATTTTCCACTCACTTGGGCTTACTGTACAGCCTAATAATTTTAGAATTTTGTTTTAATACTCCTCTTTTGTGATGTGTGGGGAGGGAAACCCTGAAGGATTCTTGCTTCTGGCACCAAGTACTAGATACACAACAGGTGTATCTCAATCTGAGGATAGAGTTAGGTAGGGAGTTTGCCTTGGGCAGTATGTTGTCAAACCAAGACAAAGGTGTTGTAAGTGAACTCAGTGAGGACAAAAATCTATTTCGGACCAAAAGGCAAAAAGCTTGATCACTGTGGATCTTTGGTATGAATACAGACCATGAAAGTGAACCTTCATAATCTTTCTGAATTGAGTTTTAAGGAGATACATGGACTGTTGAAAGATAAAGTGTGCTTCCACGTTCTTTCCAATGCTGACAGCAAAAGGTAGTTGCGAGGGGAGAGAAACCACCTCCTCTCTCCAACAAACTTGTGCTCTAAATGCAAACAAAGGCAGCAGAGAGGGATATAGCTAGGCCAGAGAGGGAGTAGGATCCGCAAGAACCCCAGAAAGTAGGGCCAAGGAACCACTGAACCATTCCACTCTAGGATAAAAAGGACAAGAGCTTTGGCTGGGGAAACAGGTCCAATATCTCTCATCTGGTAGAAGTGTCACAGAGTCCATAAGCTTAAATGCTTGGGGTTGAAGATTCCAGACCAGATTTGCGAACAGAAGAAAAAGGTTTATGATAAGAACAGGGAGAGGCGAGTTCCCACTTCCCCTGATGACCCATTGTTCCCCTTTCTGATTACCTCTTGCCTCAGTTTCCAGAAGATTTATTTTTTTCAATTGACAAAGTCAAAAACTGAAGTTACTTTGTTCATTATCCTAGCAGCAGCCAGTTTTGCTCATGCTACTAAGGCTAGCCTCGCAAAGGCCAGTGCATCCCATTCTCAGACATGGTTGTGACAAGACACAACTCATACATCTGGGATTGTAATACAATTTAGGAAGTTAGATGGTAAGCATTCTATGCATTCTAAACAGTCTGCTCCTCTTTCTCCCTTCCCTGATAGTTCAGCTGCTTTTTTGTTGCTTAAATGCAGTGAGCTGGATTGGCATGGCTTGATAAAGTTACATGCATCCGAAATGACATTCCCAAGCTTCCCTTAAGCTATGTCCAGAGTCTACATTTCAAATGCAAATCAGTGCTTAGAAGCTTCCATCTTTTCCTGCCCCTTCACAGACTTCCCTCACTCAAAATCACTGCCTAAAGTTTCCTGACTTACTGTGTATTCATATGATAATTACCTGTGCTAAGAGTGTTAGTTTGAATGAAGTTCAGTGTGCTTTTAAAGAGACAGGATTTATATACATCTCAATACATCATTTACAATTATAGTCTCTACCTAATTAATTATGAACATAATAGTTATGGCTAGCATTAAAAAATCATTAAAAAACAGAGCAAATTCAATAAAAGTTCCATTGATTCTTCCTATACTATTCGTGCTACTATCTTACTTTCTTAAAAAAACAGAACAGGGACATGGGAAAAAGTCCACAGCTTCCCTCCATTACAAGTAGGTTAAAGCAAATAATAGGACATTATCTTGTCTGAATATAACACATTCAATTATGAGAAGCAGCAGCTTTGAAGTATTATCTTAGCTAATTGCATAATTGCTATTGTAGCCATTACAAACTGTAACGACAAAACAGTGCAAATTAGTGACTTGCACCAAGCAGACAAGATTCAGGTAGATTTCTCAGCCAGTTCAGAATTAATTAATAAAGTTTATCTGTAGTCGCAAATGACAAGAAATAGCATTATTCTTAAGCATGAGCATCCAGAATTTTGCTCAAACAGTATCTTGATATAACATTACAATATTATCATTTTAAGTTACCTCAATGCATGCTACTGTAAAACCCTAGGATTTTATTATTTACAGTATATCCTCTCAATCACAGCCTCAAAAAGTCCTGTAATGAAATAACCACAGAATTATGTGTTAGGCAGATAAAGGTATACATGGAAAAGAAGAAATCACAAGACTACTGTTATACAGACAGTACAGTTTTATTATGTTCTTTCACCAATTGTAGCAAAAACATTTAACAACTGAATGAATAATCAAGGGAACTTAATTGTCAACAGGAATTTCAGAATTATGTTCTAAATTTTAGACCAGGAAGGCTTGACAGGGAGAAAACAAACCATATACACACTGTAATAATAGTCTCTATTATGAAGATTTAATGCCTTCTTTAAAAGCACTGAGATTATTGAGGCACCTTACTGCAGGTTATGTATCATCTCCTCTTTGGCAATGAGATGTGTGGTTTTGTTAACTAGGGCCATTAGTGAGTTGAGCTTGTGAGACCAGTCATTGAGTATATTGTTTGGGTCCTTAGGCCTCTGAAAATTGATAATTCCTGCCAGCCTGTCTACTTTAGCAAAGATGGTCTTATTAACTACTAGGTTAGACAGGAACTCCTCCGATTCCTGTAAAGACAAACAGCACTAAGTCAAGAAAATAGCATTTTTATCTATAAAACATCAGAATTCCTCCCAAACAGCACTAAAGCACAGGGAACAAGATTTTCTTTATACTTAACAGAAATACAGCTGTAGTAATATTGTACTTAAAAAAACGCACAATACTTAACATTGCACATGTTGGCACTGCAAGGTACTAGCACGATCTATTAAAAAACGTGTTGTGTTTTTTTTCATTTGACCTATATCTGATCATGTTTCATGAAATTAAAAATTTAATATACTACACCAACAGACTTTTACACTTTGGAGTAGTTGGCTCCACAGATATTGGAACAAGCCATCTGACAAGCAAGGCATAGGAAAACCCATGTAAATTACTGACCACTGTCAAAGAAGGTTTATTCCAAATTTGTGGAAAAGAGCAGATTTAATTAAAAGACAGTAAGGTAAAGCTTTTCATTTGCACTCGAAATACCAATATGCCACAATGTATGAATCTCTCTGGAAAGCTCTTGAAAACACAAAGGGGGATGACAGGAAGACTACTCCACCCCATGTTCCTAAAGTACAACCATCTATAAACAGGGACATTTAAAAGGTGAGAAACCCTGTATCTTCAGTCAGTTTTAATCATCCATTGACAAGAACTTTTTAACATTGAAACACAAGACAAGAAGCTCCAGCATTTCAATGAGACCTTGAATATAAATGAATTTTTAAGAGCAGCTTTTGCCTTATGAGCACATGCATCATGAAATTGAGTTCTGCCTGGATTAAAAAACAGTTTTCTAACTCCCATAAAGGCATGAAAATACACTGAGGTCTTCATATTGACTATATTCAGATTCAGACAAATATTCAGATTAATACTATTACTCCCAACAGACTTTTACACTATTTCCTATAAAAAGAACCCAGTGAACTAAAGTTCCCTTAATGCTCCCTGTCTATCACTATAGCACACTTCGTTCTTCCTGTAAGAGCTGAAAAGCACTGGTAACACAAACAGGGGAATTAGACTAAGGATGAAGCCAGGAGAGCTGCAAGGATACTACACAGACAGATATACAGAGATACGACGATAGATACTATATCCGTGAACATTCATAAACACACAAGTGTAAACCCTGAGCATTTTGTACTTAGTGTGGAAATACTAAGCAGTGTATTTCTACAATGCTATGTCTTTCTGCATCGTCTGTAAAACAATGCAATGATGATCTATAGCATCACTTACAGAGCTTTCTAAGCTAAAAGGAGAACTCAAATTCAAAGAGAACATTACTCTGCTGAATACGTACATTTTTGCCACAAACACATGCACACATATACTTCCACACCTTTTATGAAAGAAGGCTAAGCAAAGCAGCACTTACATCAACGGAGAGATCCAAGAGCTGTGCCATTCTCTTCATTGTAATTCTGGTGTAATATTTAGCCATTATTCTAATATTCTGGAATAAAAGGGTTCAGAGTAGAGGGTTATGTGCAAAAAATAATTGAAGCAGGCTGCAAAAATATAAAAGTCAATGTTAAAAGCAGATTAGGAGCTGTAGTGCTCTAACGGCAGTCCAGCATAAGGTACGTGAGGGAGTTGTGAACAAATTGTTCTTTTGCTTGTAAAAGGTATAAAAGTTTCTACATGACAAATTTTTAAGTAATGAAATCAAATAATTATGAATTTGAAACAAAGCAAGACTTTCAAGTGTCTGCTCTATTGAAATGTGAATGGTAAATCTCACAATTTGAGTGCCATATGCTCTCTTCTTCTGGCAACTGTGCCAAATACCTATCTATAATAAAGATATATGAGCAAATAAAATGTTGAAAATATAACACAATGGAAAAGACAACTTATCTGCTGCTTTACTACATACTTTTGTTTCTCTTTGTAACTAAAATATGACAAGCGAACAGCACTTTTAGTTGAGGCACTGAATACATAACTAATGCTTAAAGACAGCCATACTTACATGTTCCACAACTCTATTCTTTAAATCTTTCCATCTCTTTTCACCTTCCTCTGTACAGCCAAAAACATCTGTTGCAGGACTGTCAAGGGATCCTTCTCTCAATTCTTTCCCGTATTCTTCAACTAGGGCAGTCCATCGCATCAATTCCATGGTGGTAAATAGTTTTAGGAGGTCTCTAAACGGTTTAGTAAAGTTGATTTACAATCCTGTATTAATAAGGCTCATTTCATACTTAAATAGATCAAAGAAATAATTTTAAATGTTTTAATTTTATTACCATTAATATTCATTGTTCTTCATTAATATACTCTATAATACTTCATGCTATCAGGGGGCAGCTCAGGTCAGACTGTGTTTCTAACAAAGATCTTTCTCTTATAGAGAGACATTTATTTTAATGTAGAACTTGCACAATCATGAAAATCTTGCAGTATTTTTCATACAGCATTAAATTCAGAGATGGTTACAGCAGACTCAGCTGTAATAAACAGATTTCACTTGCACAGCTAGTTTGAGACAGACTTTTTTTTTTTTAACCTAAGAATTGTTTATTAGAAAGAATACTTACTTATACTTCGGGATTTCTTCTAGCTTTTTGTCACTACTAATTCTGTGCACCAAATCAGATTGCTCGTTGTCGTAAGGTGAAAGAATAACATAAAGAACAACGCTCTTCAGTGCCTGTTTAAGAGAAAAGAGTGTCGTTTTTTCCCATAATTAAACAATTAAACATGCTGCCCACAGAGCTTAGAACTTAACATGTAAAAGGCTTAAGCCCAGCATATTAAGAAGTTAAGGTGAAATTGATGTCATCTTGCAGAAATGAACCCTCATTCACAGTGAAAGATTTAAATTTATTCAGGTTAACTAAAATTCTAGTATTTAAAGTAAATACATGAAAAAATCTTTTCAAATATGTAACGTTTGTACTGCATACACAACAGTATCACTTAGACCAAACTTGCACAGCTGTTCCTAATTTCTACACTTTTATAAAACAGACAAGACATTCTCAAGATTTCAAAGACAATATAATGAAGATGTTAGCTATAAATATTCATTTGAAATCAACTTCATTATATCTGTTTTCAACTAACCAATTTGTTAATATAGCCATTAAAAAAAAATAAGAACACCAGACTGATGAGATATTTAATCTGCTGTAAATTGATCTGGTAATAAAATGGGTATTTGCAACATGAAAATACAGACATTTTGTATGCAATGTTTTTTACCTGCTGCCACTTTTCACTTTCAGCCTGGATACATGGAGTATCGTAAATGGCTCTGTAGTGCTTACAGATGGAGAGGTAGGAGCCTTCATGTTGATCCAGCTGGATCATTAAGTTGTAGTATTTCAACTTTAGTTTCTGAAACAGTATCAAACAGTAAAATTAATACAGCTCCATGAATCATATAAATGAAATCCAACTGGATACCAGAAAATGGAGGGATTCAAATACACTTGGACCTGAAGAGAGGCATGTCAGATTAAAACTGGGATGGGGGCAGGGGAGAGAAATCCTCCAATGACTTACTTCTGTGTTTTCTTCTTGAAAAAATTTTGTATTAATTTTTTTGCTGATAATTTGAGTCCGAATATAGTCTTTTACAGCTAGACAGAGTCTCATCTGCTCCAAGATAAATTCTACACGTTCTTTCTTTTCCATTGAACCATAGGTTTCCACCTAAAATGAAAATGTAACTATTTAACACCATCAAAGTCAAATCAAGTGAAGTCTTAAGTGTGCAAGAAGAGTGGAAGGTTGTCGGGGGGAAAACAAAAGAAAACAAAATAGAACAAAACAGAAAAAACAGCCATTCCAGAGCAAGTGAAAATGGAAAAAAGGTTATTCAATTTGAAATTATAGCCCCCACTTACACCGGAAGAATCCACTAAAGTCAGTGCACTACCTAGAGAATTGAAATCTGTTTTCCAAATGGGAAATATTCTATGTAACCTAACTATGAGACTAACAAAAGCAGTTAAAACTGAATTACACTGTCACTAATAACAGTTAATCTCATTCCAGGCATTTCTGCAGACGTACCTGATTAAGTTCCTAAACAATAATCTAAGAGCAGAGAGAATTAATTTTTATTGCCAATGCAATTTTGAGTTACATGGCATGTTACCTGCAGTTCTTGCAGAATAGAGGCAGCCTCTTTCACTTCACCATTCTGTTCTTTTATTGTTGCAAGTGTCTTTGTCAGGCGAGCACGTTCAATTTCCACATATATCTGAAACCAGAAGTAGTAGTTTAAACATTGGAATTTTCTAAAGAAGAGCGCAAACTCTAAGACCACAACCCCGCTAAGACATACATTTGATGTTTTCATACAACCAATTAATTCCTTGTGTATCCATATGCTATACTGATACTATTCACAACATACACAGATAAAATATGATGGCTGGTTGACACACTGGAAGTATTTGGATCAAATTAATCTAAAAAATAATGTCTAAATTCATCTACCATTCTTTAAGTAAACATAAAAGGATGTGCACTGTGAATGAAGTATTAGATATTTTGTCTGCTAAAATATATTGAAACAGATATGAAGATGTTAATGTGTACCAAGTACTACCATTTGCATTATTTCACTCACTCCTAACCATCCATAAATCAACAATACTTGATTAGTAACAATTTAGACTGACTTTGAACAGGCAAAAGCAGTAACATTAATACAAATTTGCCTTAATCCAGAATTGTTTATTTTCTTAAACTAAAAGGAATGTTATGTAAATAATTAACTTGGTATAATGCTTTGCTATCACGTTCTGGTTACCGTAACTGTACGTAACACTTTGCTAAGCCCAGGAGAAATTAAAATAAACCTGCCCATTTCTCTAACAAATTCAAATACATAACATTTTAAAAAGTGAAAAATAAATGGCATTAGAACTCTGAAATGTATTATTCATTATATTAATAATACATCCAAATATCTACATCATGGAAATATGACCCGTGTTTCAGCAAATTATTTAAATACAAAATCTTGAAAATATTTGCAGTCTTTTAGGAAGAAATACACTACTTGACTTCTCAGGTTCATTTAAAAATACACTTTTGCTCTTATTTGAACAAGACTAAAAAATAGCGTTAAGAAGCTATGCTTTTAAAGAAGGTGAACATTTTTATTCTACCTTTTAGACATTCAGTCTTAAAACAAAATCTTACTTTTCCTTCTGTAACCATACGCAACGTGTCAATTAGGCGCAGTTTGACTGGCAAGTCTGTGATGTCTTCAACGTAAGTGCAGCACTGCTGGACCATTTTAGCAACTGCCTAGTACAATAACAGGAAAGAAAAACATACTGTGTTTTTAGATTTCTCAAATGCATTCAAACTATAACACTCGGACATAAGTACTACATAGTTTCATATCAAACTAAAGAGACTCATCTCAACAAAAAGCATGCAAGATACATCTAATCACTTTTATTCATAAAAACGTGTAAAATGATGCTAGCAACTAATGCTAGAAGTCAAATGCGATGCTGTTCTGTCATTTCTTTCTTCTCAGTTTTTCCAATGATATTCAAAGTAATCCGTCCCATGCAGTTCTCTCTTGAAAACCAGTACTCCTCTTCTGCGAAATCCACATGACTCTCACATGGACTGACAAGACTTATCTGTTTGCCCTAAGACCTGCATAGCTAAAGGGAAGGCACATTTCTCTGCAGTTCTCAGACAGAACTGAATTCCAGAGTATAACAGGTTCAAAAGCAAGCATGTAAAGCACACACCTTATTTGATCACAATAAATTGCAATAACTGTTTAACATACACCTCATGTGAACAAGAAAAATTAAAGAGTATGTCTACAATACGGACTGTAGAAGACCATAAAGATGAACTATCATCTAAAAGCACTGGTATGCACTGAAAGCAGAAAAGTCACAGCTGTGTTGCCAAGAATGGCAAGCTGGACCACACGGAGCTTGGGCACAAGGTGAAGACAGACTAATTCCAGACATCAGTTTCATTATTGGCTTTCATTACGCCTACCAAAAAATGTCAACAAAAGCTAATTACAATATATTCAGGCAGGTGCTACAAAGTCAGGAAAGTCCCTACACACAAGGGGGAATCAGATATATAATACACCTCCAAATATAATTTTATTTTTTGTTTCAAAGGATTAAATTCACCTGTTTTAACTGACTTCTTCTCTTTGATAGAAGAATAATATTTTCATTAAGAGCATCCCAGTCTTTAGCTTCATAACACATTTTCACTATAGCAACTAAGATACGGGATGTGGAGACCATGTCAGATGCCTGTAACAAACAAACAGCATGTTAGTGATGGGATAAACAACCTGCAGACCTCTATCACTTGCACTTCTATTATACAAAGGGGAAAAAAAAAATCATTATATCTAGCCTCATTGATTTTCTTTTTAAACAAAAAAACAACAAAAGAGAAAGACTGATAGTCCAGTTCCCTTCATGACTTTAATGCAGTGGAACAAGGGGGTGTGTAGGACAACCAGCATAAACGCTGCACACCATATGCTACTTACCGTTCGTGTTTGTTTTTCCAGGGAGAGAAGGTTCTCAATTACTTCTTGCAATCTTCCTTCCTAATGTGATAGGCAAAGAATTATCAGCATAAGTGAAGAATACAACTCAGTTTCAATTGAGAGTAGCTCTAATTCTCATGTAAGTAAAAATCTTAAAAAAGAAACCTACATAGCACTACCTTTAAATATATGGTTCTACACACAGATTAAACTGGAAAGGTACTAGTTCCATTTTTGCCCAATACACGCTATAAATTGTCTGTCTTGAGTGAGAAACCTAGCAAGTTTCAGACAGGTTTGGTTAGCGCACATTCACTGAGCTAGATGGAAGACTGATTTATTTTCTAGCCAAAACAAAGCTTTGAGTGAGAACAGATAGGCAATTACATACCTTGGTCAAAAAATTGTTTTACTATTACTTTCATCCACCTTCATCGTATCTTAATTACAGCATATTATAGAAAGCATAAACTACATGCTTTACAGTCTAAGCAGGGAATTATAATAGTCCTGCTTTTTGGGTTTTGAGAACTATATTTGCCTTTGTTTAGAGGAGTTAGAGATACCACAATGTACTTTTAGTCCTAAGTTGTAATTCCTAGCAAATATCTTGTAAAAAATGTTAACATGGGAGAATATGCAACAGCCTATGGGGCTGAAAAAAAAGTTAGAAACTAGAAAATTAATAACAAAAGAGAAAATGAACTTATTTCTAAAATGTAGCCACGCTACTGAAATCTTTTAAACTATATACTATGGTTTGTCAAGGATGTGCTCTTACTGCCACAAAATTTACATGTTATGTAGCAATGAAACATGGTCGTGGTGTCCATACCTACGCAGAGCTGTGCCCATGGGATAAAACACCTGTGCCTACTCTCCATACAACACAGTCTTAAGATAGTGTAAGATGCAATTTACTTATGTTAAGGCTACTGCCTTCAGAATCCTACTGAATGCTATATAGTACAACATGTCTTATCATGAGACACATGGATCGAGCAAAGCATTTGCAGCATGTAAAGAATCAGATGCCATCCTACTGGGAAAGAACGTAACAGCAAATCCAATCTGTGTGTTCTGAGGTCTGAGATGCATAGGAATCTCTATGCTACAGCACAAGTCCATAAAAGATACCTTAAGATACACCAGATGCGTCACTACCTCTACAGTCCCATCAGCAAGACATTCTGTGGTCGTCTGTGGCTGGCTGCACATTCGTGTTTGCTCAGCAGATGCCAGGCACCCTATCAGCCTGCCATGGCTCTGGCCCTCCGTGCCAGTCTTTTGGGGCAGGTACATAACCCAGTCAGAAGGACGCAGCGCGCTGCCTGTCTAACCTGACACAGGATCAATTACACGAAGGCAGCTTTGGTGCACAGCAGTCCTAGGATGAACAAGCACCTACCCTCCGCGCAGAAAGCGGCAGCAGGGGAAAGCCACGTCTCTTCTGGTGGACCCGGGCCTTCCTATCCCCTTACCCGCGAGGCTGCACCCTGACATCTCCTCTCGTCCCCCTCACCGCCCCTCCTGCCCCCCATCCTTCTGCCCACCCTTCCATGCACTGCCAATGAAATGGTAGAGCAGTCCCTACTTCTCCCCTTCCCCAAGACGGCACGGGAGGGCCCGAGCCCCGGACCCCTCAGCACCGGATCGGGTGACAAGAGGCGGCTGCACGTCGCGCCGCACGTCCCCCCGCCACCGGGCCGCCTCCCCGAGCGCGGCCTACCGCGCCCCACGCCATGACTCAGCCCATCCGCAGCGCCGGGCTTTCCCCCCCACCCTCACCTGCGCCAGCCGCTCGCACTCAGGCAGCCGCTGGTCCACCGTCGCACTGTAATCCACCTCCATTTTCACGATACGGCCATCGGCCCGCTCCGCGCCGCCCTCCGCCATCTCCCCGGCTCCGCTCCGCGTCCCCCCTCGAACACACACCGGAAGCAGCCCGGCCCTGCGCGCAGGCACGGCCGGGGCAGCTCCGCGCAAGGCCCCCGCACTGCGCCAAACAGGCGCTGGCGGAGCCACCTCCGGCCGCCTCAGGACCCGGGGCGGGCGGGGGTGAGGGGATGGCTCCCTTCCGCGCCTCTCGGAGCATCGCCGTCCGCGGCTCTCGGCCTGCAGGCAGCCCCGCAGGCTGCTCCCGCCGCCGCTGCTAAGCCCCGGCCTGGCTCGCTCGGAGCCGTGCCCCGGGCTGAGGGGACCCCCGGCACCCAGGAAGGGGGAGGGTGGTGCCAGATGTGGGGTGGCGACTTCCCCATGGAGTCCAGTCACGGCCCTCGGCTTGCCCTGCGGCCTCCTGCCTCAGCAGGGGCGTGGATGTTGGGCACAGTTGCCACAGCCACGGTGTTGCTCGTAGCTTGTGTGTCAAGAGCTTGAGGCCTCGGTATGGCCGTAGGGTGAGGGGTGGCGAGTCAGGAGGGTGGTGTTTTCTGCTGTTTCCCCACATCTTGAGAGAACCGTGCCACGTTGACATGGCAGGCTGCACCATGGTATGGCCTCAGTGGAGGATTTGGGGTGCAGTAGCTGGTGACTGCAGCGTGGTGATTTCAATGTATCTCACGTTCCAGCCTCGAGTCATTTAATCATCTTGCATTGCTGGAGAGTGGGGAAAAGGTACGAGACACTGGTTTTTAAGAGTGCAAGGATCCTGATTTTTAGAGAGTGTTGCACCATCAGCGTGTTTGATAAGTTGTCGTGAGATGGTGGTGCAACGCTTCTGGTGGTAGATTGCCATCATCTCCTCTTCTAAAACAGAATTTCATATGCTACAGAAGTCTCATTCACTGGAGAGATTCACAGAAACTCACTCATGTTTGCAAGCAAACATCTCAGAAGGAAATAACAATGCTCTGTATCTTTGGATGTTATTTAAGACTCCCAGAAAAAATGAGTTACCCATTAAATTACATTTTGTGTTGTGTTACTTTATGACTATACTGCATACATAACAACACATTAATGTGTCAAAGGAGTATTTGAGAGAACTGTTTTAAATCTTTTGTTTACAGAATTAAGACTGAGTTACTACGTCTACTACACTGGTGTAAATACAGAGTAATTCAATTAAGTGAATTCAGAACTGTAAGACTGTATTTTGCAATGGTGTCTGATATATGCTTTCCAATTAGCACAGCACAGACCATGGACTTTGAGTCACTTTCTGTTTGAACTCAAACTTGATTTAAAAAGTCAAGTAACAGAATTTATCCATTATCCTTAATCATTGTTTAGTAATTAATTGACTAAGTATTGAAAATACATGCATGTATCACAGAGAGTGTATGAGTTGTTCTTTCCTAACTCTGGCCATTTACAAATTTTTACAGAGCTTTGGCTATTTCTTCTGAATTGTAAAATCTCATTCTTTTAGGTTGTTGTAATATTAGTATAATTTCATAGTCAATGGATAGGGAGTGATGGCTTTCAGGCAAGTTAAAAGTCAGATACTAATCTAATTGAACATGTTCCTATGCACAGTAACTTTGGCTCAGACAGTGAGCGAACGAAGAAGAAAATTAATGCATACTGCAACTGTTCTCTTCCTTTACCTGCGTGGGTATGCTGGGAGACAAGGAGGCAGCTTTTGCCTCCAATGTAGACTTCCTGAATGGCTCAGTAAAACCTACATTCTTATTCAAAAGTCCTTAGTAAAATACCTGAAGACTTTTACTGTCTCTTATTATGAGGCGACGTTTTGCTGACACAAGTCCATCTGGAGTTAACGTTCAGCGTGATTTAACATTCAGGGTTTTTTTTTCCACAGGTCAAAAATGAAAGATGAGTGAAAAATGTCTTATTTTTACACCTGATCATAGAGAGCGTGTTGCAGAGTAATAGTTTCTGACAATTCACAGGAAACAAAGAACCAAAATTGAAGCAGGCATGCTTGGCAGAAACTTCCTGGCTAGCTGGAGCTAGAAGTTTTCTCCCTCAGCACGTCCCCTAGAAAGCATTTGGTGAGCGTGCCTTGTTGAGAGTCCCGGACAGCAGTCATAGTAGGGAGTTGCAAAGGGTATTGCTATGATCACCGTTTTTTTTCCCCCATGTGTATGTGCAGACAGCGCAAGACTGAGCTGTGCTTGTGGCAATAAGTATGGGGTGACTGAAGAGTGTTTTGCTGCAGGTCTGGGAAGTAATTTTGGTTTCCATTTTAAGTAGCTACTGGATTTGACACGCTACTTTCCACAGATCTGCATGCTTTGTTATTTTAAACAGAGCTATAAGGTTTGGTTTATGCTGAAAGCACGTAATAGGTGATAAACTAGTTTAGGTTTTCTCCTGTTTTTATTGAAATCAATGTCCTTGCCTATAACTGGGTAGCATCAAGGCCCTATGCAAAGTAGCTCAATTTTTTTACACTGCTTTTCGGCAGAAATCCAGAGATACCGTTCGCAATGAATGAAACAACTAGCAAATCACTTAAAATTGAAGTAGATGTTTTAGATGTGAATTTGGATATCTCTCATCTATCGGTAACAGTACAGGTATTGCCTTTTTTTGGCTATTCTGCGTAGAAGTTTCAGGAACATATACTACCAACATTATGAATTACAGCTACAGTTTGGATATTTATAAATGGCTGTTGTCAGATTTCAGATAGAAGACTTGTTAACCACATTGTTCATACCTCAGTTGAAAATCCAGCCTATTAACAGAGCTCCTGCATTTTCTGTTTCTTTGTGTAGGTGTTTGCACTTCACTGGAAAGGCAGGGTGCGTGAAATATTGTGCCATTATTGCAACGGAATGGAAAAGTTAACATTGTTGACTCCAGGAGATGGCACTGTGTCCTCTCGGGGCTAAAAATGGTATACATAGCTTAGAAATGTACATTCAGAACCAATGAAAATCTGAGGTTTTTTGCTCGCTCTTGTTATGAAACACACATTTCATTGTAGACCTGAATTCATCTTCAACTGTCCCAAATATGGTGTTTCATCACTTTTATTTTTGCAAATGATTTATATTTGAATGCAGATGTGTATTTTACCATTATCTGTACAGTGCCCCGTATTTTCATCTTGCTGTCACAGTGCTCCCCTGCGATACGTGCTTTACAGCCGTTTGGCAGACAGGAGAAACCGCAGCGCGAAGGTTGTATGATTTACCTGAGGCTGTGTAACCTTTCGGGTTTCTCTGCTAGTTTCAGAATTGGGTTCCCATGCGTATCAAGTTGTAATTAATAATGCGTAAATGCCTCTGAAAAACACACAACCCAAGCATATTAAAAAACGATTTAACTACCAAATTGCCTACTAAGTAGCAAAAAAAAAAAAAGGGGGGGGGGGGACACCTCCTAAAACGGTTCTGCCCTCGTTATTCAACTAGGACGGAGGCACTTTTTCACTGAACTTTCTGCGTGGCGTTTGAAAGTCAACAGCTGATAGGAAAAAAGACTTATTTGTGTTGCAAAATCCGCTGGCTGATACCGAAGGGCTGACCGAAAGGGAAATGGGTGAGGCCTCCACATCCTGCGTGCCATCTCCCCCGCGCCCGCCGCCTGCGCCCAGCGCGGGCTGTCCCCTCTCCTGTGACGAGAGGCGGGCGAGCGGGGCCGGCGCTGCCGGTCCGCGGGGCCCTCTCCTCTTACACCGGCTTGTGAAGGTTCTGCGAGGTGCGCCGTCACACGTAGGGCAAGAAACTTCCCCAAAATCCAGAAGTCTTCGCGGCAGAATTAATTCAAACCGCGATTTCTCCCGGCCCGGTGCTGCCGGTGCGGAAACCAGGCGCCGCCGCGGGCCGGCCACGCCGTTCTGCTTAAACCCGCCCGGCTGCCCGCCCGCCCCCTCTCCCTCCTTCCTGCCGCCCCGCTGATGTCAGCCGCGCCCCCGCCGGGGCCGCCGCCGCCGCAGCCGCTCCGCGCCCGCGGCTACAGCTCGTCCGCCCGCCCGCGGCTGCGCCGGGGAACGCGCGGCCGCCGGATCGCCGCGCTGCCCGCCCCCGCCCCGAGCACAGCGGGAGCCGCGGCGGCCGCAGCCGCGTTGCGGTGGGGAGGCGGGAGCCGCGTTCGGCAGCCGGGGAAGGAAACGTTATAAACAGGCTTTGTCTGGGAAATCGGCATCCCGTCTTCCCTGCCGGCGGTGGGGAAAGCCGCGTTTTCGGCTCATTGGCTCTTCTCGCCGCCCCAGGCATGGCTTGACACGGCTGCCAGCGGCTGCCGGTTTCGTACCGCTTCCGACGGATGTCTTCGGCCGTAGCGACAGCGTTTGGGGTTTGAGACTCGGTGGCGTGTGTCGGTGCGGGCGTGTGTGAAATTCCCGTGATCGCAGGCTGAGGGAGGGCGAGCTGGAAGAAAGGAGCGGTTGTGTTGGCTTTTCGTCTCGCTGGGTCAGCCTTCCTGGACGGTCGCGTTACTCTCTTGTGGACACCCTGTCAAGCGCGTACAGAGCAAGAGCCTTGATTGTTTTTTCCCCGTGACTGGTTTTCGTCGTGATCGCCGTGCAGAAATAGCCACTTTCCTCCCAGTTTGCTGGTCCGCACTGAGGCAGCGGGAATATGCTCATGAAGGAGTACCGGATCTGTATGCCTTTGACAGTTGAAGAGGTAAGCTCCGCCGCGGTTAACGGGCAGGCTCTTACTTACCGAGGGTTTTCTCTTTCACGGCGAGTTGAGGTTGTATTTGTTTCACTGAATGTTTTTTCTTCGTGTAATAAACTTAGTCGGAGGTGATTGTTTAGAAGGTATGTTTTTATTGGGAAATAAGGGAGTCCTACAGGAACGAAGGTAACTTAAGTGTACTGAAAGCATCGTGTCATCGAAGTATTGGTGATAAAGATTTTCCAAGCAGACTTTCAAGAAGGATCTTATGTGTTATTTGCAAGAGCATGCTTTGTGCTGAAATCCTCTATCTGTTAAAGCGTTTGTCCAAACCCGAGATTCTAAATATATCGTCACCTTTGCTTAAAATACCCTTGCAGATGACCGTGGCCTGAAACTCCAGCACAGGTAGGGTAGATAGGTGATAATTTAGTCGCAAAACTTTTTCGTTATTTAAAGACACGATTGAAAGTCAAACTGCTCTTTGTCGATGTTCTAAACTCTGTGATAGAACATTATGTTTTTATTTATCTGCAAACAGCCTACCTGTTTATTGTTTTAAGTAAGGTAGTAATACCCACCTGGCATACGCGTGCCGTATACCTGTGCGTATGGCACAGCGCTCGTTTGGGTGCAGGAGGTACCTGCGGGCCTGACGGCATCTGTCGATGGGAGGGCGCTCTCTGGTTTGTAGTGTCTCGCACGTAGAACAAAAAGGTGGAAGTTTTAGTTGGCCGTTTACGCTACGGACGTGGACGCCGCAGAGCGGGAACAAGCCCGCTGCCGGACGCAGGCCCTGCGCGGGGCGGCGGAACCCGCGCCGCGCATCTTGCGCGCAGCCGGCCTCGAGCGGCTCTTCTCCGGCGGGCGGCGCCGCCAGGGGGCGCCCTCCCCGCGGCCGGCAGGGGGCGCGCTGCCCGCGCCCCTCTCGCTGCCCCGCGGGGCGGCGGCGGGCTGAGGCCCCGCGCGGGCGTCGGTGGCGGGGCCTGCACCGCCCGCGGCCGCCTCCGCGGCTGTGGCACCGTGCGGCCGGGCTGCAGCCCGTGGTCGTCGGGGAGGAACGCTCACAGGCAGAATATGCCCCTCTTCGCCTCCCCTCCCCCAAGGTTATAACAAGATACGGTTACTCTGCAAATTAGTTTACGCATTTTTTGTTTAAATGCAGCCAGGTGAGTGTCTTGCTGCACAATTTTATTTTACTTTTTGCAGTGTGTGTAGAGGAGGCCTCGCGAGTATGATGAGCAGTCATTTCAATGGTCTTTTTGTCTGTCTTCAGATTTGGCAAATTAGTAGTATTCTAAAACTGAGAATTTAAACTGCCAAATATTTACTTTGGGCTGCTCAGGAAATTCCTTCTTCTGCGAGCAGGACCTAAAACCACCACATACGTGTAGGTCAATAGGCATAGGTTTGATTCTAGCACTTTTCCAACCAAATTGTATAGTATGCTGTGACATGAGATGGCAATATTATTTTAATACAATTTGTTTATTGTATTATCCTAATGTAGACAACATTTTATCCAAGCCAGTTCCTGATGTCCTCAGACTACCACACTTAGTTAATAACAGTTCATTATGTTTTCAGAAGGGAGCACATCTAATTATTTTGAAAAATCATTGTTAAACAAGATTTCCAGATAAGAGAAAAGTTCAAAAATCTCCCAAAACAGGAATGGCTGATGCATGGTGAGGCAGAAGATGACATTGGAAGTATTTTGTTCTCCAGAATGCTAACAGAATTAGTAAAGATACTCATGCGTCTTGTAATTTCTCTTATGTTGAAACATCCATTATTTAATCCAAGAGCTGCAGCTGAGATGCATTAATGAGGGACCTTGAACATATCTAATATTTAGCATGAATTTCATTATTTATTATAAAATGAACTAGGACAAAATTGTGAAATTAGCAGATATCTCATTTTTGTTGTACTATTTACGTCCTAAAAATGTCCTGCACTGTGTTTCTCATAGTGGTTCATCTTTGTGACAATCTATGAAGGTGTTACTGTCTTATATTACTTTTAGTTGCACATTAACTACCAATATTGCATGATGGTTTTGGCATCTGTAGAATAAGAAGGTGACGTGTTATGTGGTCATTAGGAGAACATCACAGGGCAATGCTCAAAAACCAAGAGCATTTTGGTTCTAAGAGGCCCAAACTGCCTTCTGCAAGGCGCTAAGTCACTCTGAAGTTCAGCGGGCTTTGACGGAAATGCAATTTCCAAAGGATATGCAATTTCTCACAGGATTGGCATGTTGGGCCCTGATCTGCAATGGCACTTAGGTACCTAATTCACATTGACGTTACTGGGATTTAGGCACCTAGGTATTTTTGAGGTTGTAGGTTTCAACAGGTATGTGAAAAATGCAGTTCTTTGGTATGCAGCTGCATGGCTTCCCTTTTTGTGCCGTTTTCCTTACTTAGACTTTACAACTCTGTTTTTTCCGCCGTTTGAAAGTTCTGGCTTTCGGCCTGTGCACTTTATACATACATTGAAAAGCATTTCCTTGAGCAGTTTTCTTTTTTAGCACTGACTTGTCAGTTATCCATACATAGAAGTCTCACAACATGAATGAGAAAGAATTCCATCTTTAGTCTGTGGTGTTGTGTTGCCACCAAAACCAGAGTGGCTTCCCATGTCATTCCTGTGAAAATAATCAGGCACAGGAGGCAAAACGAAATGTTAAGTCTGTCAGCCAAGCACCTGTACCCAGTCTTCTGTAGCCAGATTTTGTGTGTAATGTGAAAAAATGTGCATTAAAGTGTTGCGTAATGTCCAGTCGAGTAACTAGAAGTCATTACTTTGCATGTAAATAAATATGCACGAAGCAGTATAGCAATTAGTACTACACTGGCTGACTATTACGACCTAAATTTACCTCTAGAGAAGAGTTAAAAACTGTCAGATGTCACCGTAACAGTAACGCTATCTCCAGTTTTGAAGAGTTTCTGGCATTGTTGTGGATGGGAGATTCTGCATAGCTGGTCTTCATTAGTTACTGCAGATCGTGTTCTTGAGGCAATCTGTCATTGATTCTCTTATGAGATAACATACCCAAATATTTATGGTAGTTTTGCTCGTATACCTGTCAGCTTGGAGGTCAAATGCTTTCTTGCAAATAAAACATTTCCTAAGAAATGCTGATGGCTACAGACTTAACTGTTCTTGTGTATTTTGAGCTAGGATACAGGAGTCAGAGGTGCATCTTTGTTCCTTGTCCATAAGCACCAGGAAGGGCAGGTTGTTCCAAGAGATGCTGTGGCACCACGCTACAGTTCTTATTCAAGGCTGAGGCTAACTCATGAAACTGAATTTTTATTAACAGTTATTTAGGACTGTTACATATATATTGTTGAAAGTGCCTGATCAGCTTTAAAATAATTTGAGAAAGGAAATACCATGTTAACTTCTAAGCAAAATAACGACAACTGCTGTAAGAACTTTGCAAATTAGGTCAGGATATAGCTGTTGGTTGACAAAGCCAATACCAATTAGATTGCCAATTAGAAGTCATTCTGTACCTCACTTGTGGTACTTTTGGGAGGCATGCACACAAATTCAGTCCTTTTGTTAACACTGAGACCTTATAAATTAGAAAAAGACATTTCTTTTCATTAATACATAAAGCAAGTAAAATCTGTTGCAGTAATTGCTTAGGGTATGTTACCAATCTTCATCCCAGCTGCAATTAAACAACGAGCCTGCCTTGTGGTTATTTTTCCCTTTGCATTTTCATGTGTTAGTTCATTCTTACAAATAGTTTGTTACATCATATGAGAGAATATTATAATAGGCTGCATTGTGGTTTTTTAAATATCATCAGTTAAAAAAACACATTCCTAAGCAAGCAAAAAGAATGCCAAGCAACGGAAAAGAACAGAGATGCTAAAAAATTCTCAAACTTAGGTCTCATTGAAAAGCATAATTCCACAATTCTTCACAGGAAGGATTACATGGTTTGGGGCTTTTGAGATGCCTTTATCAGAAAATGTAAAACAAATCTGGTAGGTTAGCATGTTACTGAACTTTTATTTTGGAAGAGGCAAAGTACAGTGAAGTTTATTATTTGTGTGGGAAGTTATTATGCTTTAGGGGAATAGGTGGAAAGACATTTTTGCTGGATCCTGTTGCAAATGGAGTTGTTATTGCCATAAAATGCTAATAAAGACGTGAAGCTAGGTTGTATATATTTTAAAGCTGAACATCAAATAAAATACAGTAGTCATCATAGGATTTTTTCCTTGGAAACAGGGATGACCATTAACATTTCTGTTAGTTCTGAACTATACGTGTATGGCCAGCACCTAAAGTCCTAAAAGGTTTTTCTTTCCTTTGTTCTTTATTTCAACCAGGATTATCTCTGCTGAAGTTGGTGGAATTGCTCCCATTCTATGCTTTAAATAAAAGCTATGTATCGAACATATATAAAATTATACGTGGTCCTTTTCCGGGTTGAGAGATCTGTGGGGAGCACTGCCTGCATGAGGTGTGTAGGAACAGCTGTATTGTCATGAATGCAAACAAGCAGAGACCTGCAACATGTCCGTAAATGTAGATCATGATTTTTCAACAAAAAATCCTTTCAACATTAACAAAGTCTGGTTTTGGAGGTGTTGTGCTTTCTCCTTTAGAAAAGTATCCAGTGTTTAGCTCTTGTTTCAAACATTATGAATTCTCCCAGTGTGGATTATTTAGGTAAAATTATTTCAACAACATATGTGTAAAATGTATTTGTGTTCTCTGAATCTTGTGTACATTTCTTCTTTAAAAGATTTCATAGTTACTGTTTTGTGTACAAAGGGTACTTGTTATAACATGTTTTATTCAGACAGATTTAAAGCTCAAGGAAAGCATTGGAGAAAGTGTTTTTATGCCCTGAGAGTTAGCAGGTGTTATGATATTTAGCCATAACTATATGCATGTAGAACAGAAAAGCCTTTAGTAGGGTATAAAGTGTAAAATACATTTTTTCTAACCTACAGGTATCTACTGCAGGACAAACTGCATATACTCATTCTGCAGTTAATACAGAAAGATTAAATAATGATTGATTATGTATGCTTTTTTCATTTCCCAGCTGTAACCATATAACATATTTTCAGGAATATGTAAATGTATGGAACATTTGAAAAAGCAGTATGTTGGTTGTAAGCAAGAGGACTATAAGAAAACATAAGGTGAAGTCAGCTTTTCAGATTTAATTTGATTTAATTACTTGTAAATAAAATAATAGTGTGACCATGTCATGACCATGACCTCTGCAGAAAAAGTTTATCTGGCAGTTTTGAGCTGAAGTTGTCCAGGAAAAATGGAAGCTTATTGTGCAATTTTAATTTAAACTATCAACATCTATAATGCATCTATAGTCTTACACTGATTCCTTTACAAGATACTAAAGTGCTATGAGAAGTAAAGGATTTTTTACTCTAGTTAATCATTCTTTCTGGATACACCTTACGAGAACATCACCAGCCTTACCTTCTTTTTGCAATTAATACTGTGGAGGCACTGATACATTTGTCTGAGGAGTATTCAGAGTTAATTAGTGATCTAGAAAAGCTCTTTACACCATTATGAATGTCTTCTTCCCCTTCAAAAGAAATCATTGTGTGAGACTCTTGTTAGCAAACAGATCTGATCTGGTCTTTTGTGGGTGGTCATGTCTGCTCACATCACAAGGCCTTTGCTACATACAGTGTGACCTTCAGTTGACCTTAAAGCTTATGGACTGGGAAGAATCATTGTAATGGTATAACAGACAAAATAGGTGAGAGAAAGCATCAGAAGGTAACTTTTAGTACCAAATAAGAACAGCTATTTAATTTTCTTTTGATGCACAGTCTAGTTGTAAGAATGAACAGATGAAAGTGAGAGCTGTGTTTTACCATGGGAAGAAAACAAATGCCTTGCTTTAGCTTGACCTTCCTGTACTAGTTGTAGTCACCTGGAGAGCCATAAAAGCAAAGCAGTGCAGAGCGGATGTCAAACCTTTATTGAACTCCACTGCAAACAGAAGACCAAAAATACCCAATTTTCTCCTTTACTCCTGTTTGCACATTTCAGTACAACTCTGTGAAAGAAACAAGACAACCTTTGTTCTTAAAGTTTCAGTGTAAATCATTAAAAAAATCTTTCAGTGGAAAGGATTAGATATTACTCAAGGAACTCCAGACTCTGACATACATCTCTCCATCTCTCTTGCTCTGTCTCTCCTTGTCAACACTTGTTTTCTCCAAGGTATATATATAGCAAATAATACTACACATTTGATTTGAAGGCTTTGTTGGCAAAATATAGGGCACAGTTTTGCGTTTCCCTTAAAAGAAAATGCAGCTTGTCAGTGTTTTAGGACATTTTCTAGCTAAAGCACTCTGCAGAGCTTTGATGCTATCAAGAACTCCACGAAGCGTGTTTGTCTTTGAAGCATAACGTAGGTTCGGAAACAAAAGAACAGGGAGAGAAAGACACAGAACGTCAATACTGGCTTTTAAAACTTAGTGCTTTCTGTTTGTTTTTTTTTTTGGGATGAACTTCGACTTGTTGAGAGCATGAAGTTGTCAGAGTTGATGTGAATGCTAAATGATCAGCACTTTTGAAACTGTGGCTGCTTTTGTTTATGTACCTAATAATGAATGTAGATGCCTATATTAGCACCTCAAAGTTTGAAAACTCTGATATGTCAAATACATTTTCCCTTAGTTTGGTTGGTTTAACTTCCTCATCTCTCTAATTGTAAGGTTAGAAATAATATAATTATACCAGTTTTCATGTGCTTTTTGCCTGACTGCACATGTTAAAAAAATGCTAGGTGATATATAGCCCTGAAAGTATATAAAGCCCTTTAGATTACAGAAAGAGAAAGATTTCTGTAATAACTCAGAAAGATTAAAAATTATATTTTCCTTCATGAGTATTCAGTTTAGTCTGATAGGCATTCGTATTGTTAAAACCTGTTAGAGATCATGTTCTTTTGTAGAAAGACTGCCTAGTCAGGTAATGGAAAACCCATAGTATATAACAATGATTCATTCACAATATTTTTCTTTGTGACTAGTGAGCTGACAAATACGTTCCCCAGGCTGTCCTTACAGAACCGAGTCAGTTGTGGATGCTGAAATACATGCAGGCTTTCCATCTTGAATGTCTAACCTAACACACAAGCAACCATTAAATACTCTAAGGATGGAGACAGATAATACACACATGCAAACGGTTGAAATATACTCAGTAGTTGTGGGTGAGGGATAATTCTTTGTATCCTTGCTCATGGAAAACTTATTTGTCATTTTAAATTAATCTTTTTCAAAGAATTACAATTTTCCTTATATTTTATCATTGTCTTCTTTGGTTCATAGAGCATCTGTCATGACCAGCAGTATATTTTGTAAGACTTGATACCTTGATACCAAAAGAAAGCAAATAGTGACATTCCACGCAAATTTGCTATCATAGCCCTCCAGTGCAGCCTGAAGAACTCTGTGTAGGCACATTGTGCATGTATTTAAGTGGAATTACCAATGTCTGCGTGCATCTAGAAAGAAAGGAGAAAGGTGCTCCCCAGGATTATTGACTAGCTTTAAAAAGGAGTGAAGAAAAGGTAATTTAGATTTCAAGTTGGGTTAACAGATGGGTTTACAGTCTGTAGGTGGGAGAAACTAGATTTGAACTTAACCTGTGTTTATATGTAGTGCTTTTAGTCTAGCCTTAGGCTTGTTTATCTCCTTCTCAGTTCATAATTTCTTTCCAATTTTGGTTATAAGTGATCAGCCAATTTTGAATCCTTGGGTATGTATTAAAATACTATTTTTATTTTTATGAAGTATAATGCAGGGTGCTAAATTGTAGGAACGACATTTTAGTGGCTTTTCTTGGAAAAAAATATGTATCTTCCATCTTTTTCCTGTTTGTGGTCAGAAAATGCTGAAGCACTTTTGGGTTCTATTAGTTTTGTCCTTTTACAGTTCTAAAGCTGGTTTTACAGTGCACACTCCTAGCTTTTGCATATACTTAACTTGCATACATACTTAATTTAAAGCACAAGTAGTCACATGTCATGAGTCACATGCATAAATGTTTGTAGACTGGATTTAGTAAAAGACTTGTTCATATGCTTTCCAGAAAAATTATGGTCTCTATTTAGGAGTTTTTACGTGTCTGTTCTAAGATTAGTCTTGACTAAGTGATTTAGGAATACTTAGGCTCTGTGGGAATTGTTTTCCGTGAGCATGCTGAGTACGCCTTATTTTCCATTTCATCACACTAAATGTCATATTAAGTTTAATGTGTTGCCCAATTAATGACTATGTTTAATTTTTTTTCAGTAAAAATATTATTACAATGCATGACGGAATAATTATGTGATAATGACACCTCAGTATAACACATACTGGTGCTCAATTGCTTGATTAACAATCACTCACTGATGATAGTCAGAAACACAACTAATTGTTGAAGATATTTTCAGCTTTTTGCTCTCATTTTATATAAAAGTTATTTAAAAATACAAAACTAACCTTTTGTGCTAGTGTCACCATGTTACTTGAAAGGTTGCCAATATACTGAAGTCCACTGTGAACCAAAAAACTGTATTTATCAGAAAGATAAAGACAATGATAACTCTAAAGGTAAGCGTGAAGTTCTTACACATGCCAAGCTTATTTCTCCTGGTCGTAGGTGGTTTTCTAAGTAGTCTCACTTGTTAGGCCCATTGAATATACTGGTCCTAGTATGTGTAATCTCATCTTCCGAAAGATGCTTGACAAATTTATCCAGCTATTTATCTGATTTTGTCAGGTTTTCTTTGAAAGTGCAAATTAGCTGACCTTTAAGTAATATTTTCATGTAATAAACTAATTGTACAGTGACTTGAAATAAGCCAAATGAAACATAGGAACTGTACACATGATCACAGTCTTAAGTAACCTGCCTGCTTCTTTTATCAGATAGCCTTGATAGAAAATTTATTTAAATCTTACTTCAGTGGATCAGCTTTTGTTTTTCGTCACTCTGTGTGAAAGGAGAATCGTTCAGTGGAATTTAGACCGTAGTAATACCAATGAGTTCTGTCGCTGATGTCAGAGAGGCCAAGATTTCACCAAATATGTATGACAAAACACAGCATATTTTTAGAATAGAAATGCTGGAAATTTAAATTCCATTTTAGTTGCATGGTGCAAATCGGAAATAATTCCATTGACCTCAGTAGATCCATTCCAGATTTCTATCAGTCTAATCAAAAGTAGACTTTAACCAATGGCTGTAAACTAAAAGAAAATGTAAATTTCTCAAATCTGTTGTTCCTAAGAAAGAAGCCAAGCTGACGTCTCTAAATCTTTAGCATTCTTGCCTAACCTAAAAGATGTTTTCACACGGTTGGATTAAGGGCCTGGATTTGTGTCAAACCTATGATAATGTCTTTGAGCCTACACAGAATTAAATGATTGCTGTCCTCACACCGCAAAACTTGGCAGTAACCTCTTCGCTCTCAATTTTCAGTCCTAACTTTGTAGAAACTCTGATTCTCTTTTCTTTCTCCCATTTTTGAGTCCTTGGTCATGCTCCCAAATAAGGAAGCCTAGCCAACCACAGCAGGCGTCTGGCCAGCTGGCAAAAATCTGCTGCTCAGAACAACAGCCTGCTGCTCTTGCTCTGCCTCAGTCTTGCAGAGGATAAGGAACTATACAGCAGACTAAAACAATTGATAATTCAGCTCCCCTCTGAGTACTAAGCTCAGGCTTGAATCTCAGTATTCCCTCAGTTACCATGGATCTGTGCACCCAGACTGAAGCTAAAGAGAGCACTGAGCTCCAAAATCTCTCAAACGTTTGAGAGGGTTGCTAAGTTTATTTGCATTTCCAAACTGTTTGCTACTCAGTCCAAGTTTTTTCGTTTGTTTTTCTTTTTTCTTTTTTTTTTTCCCCCAGGGACAATTCAGTATAAAAACATGTTTCCATATATTAAGGGGACTCTGTTATATGTTTGGGCTAGATTCTGCCCCCCCTGCCCCATTAACTTCAATGGAAGCAGAATAAAGCCTACTATGGGGCAGTTTTTGTTGATTTGTTTTCCGCTGTTTTGCTATAGCTTGTTCTCTCCAATATCTCTGCTTTTTTCATGTCTGAACATGAACTCACTCAGAGTCAAGTGATGCCGAGCTTCTATATCTGTTCTCAGTGGGTTTGAGATGAGGCAAACAACATTTTAGTGGAAATGTTATGTCATAGTAACAAATGCCTATGGATTAGTTAGTTTATTTCCAGGACCTCATGGGCTATACATTGCTATTTATAATTTCACTTTCTCAAGCAGCCACGACTGTGTTTATGTTACCATGGTGTTACTTGCCATACTTGAGAGTGGATAGTAAATGCTATAATTGAAAATAGATACTCCCACTGAAATAAGTGTAACAGGTGGCTGTTTTTATTTAATCGTGCTGCAGGCGTAACACAAGTTAAATGTGGATACCTCTAACCCTGCCTTTTCGCCAAGACATTTTCAGGCATGCCAGTTTGTCTTTGGTGGCCAAGACTGGAGTAAACAACATGAGTGATTTGTCTTGTGACAGTCCAAGGAATGTCAGTGGCAATCAATGAGTATTCTCCACTTCAGACTTGAGAAAGCAAATGTTCTTATGCAGGAGACAAGGAGATGCTCTGATATCGGGGGGAGGTCTATATCTCATCCTTCTGCTGGGGACCATAGTCTGGATAAAGCTCTAATTCCTTAAGAGAGTTTGAGGAACAGTGGTTGCCATTTCCTTGTGATTTCCTCATATTAGTCCTTTTATCTCATCTCTTAATTTCCTTCAATTGTCCACCATAAGGAATTACACATCTGGTTTGAGGTCTGCTCTATCTTAATATTATATAGTTTAGTTTGACGTTAGCTTACACTCACCCTCCTGGTGTTGGCAACACACATCCTACTGGCAAAACTGTTCAAACCATCCCCCTCTCACAACCATAAGAATAGCTTTAGATCAAATTTTGTTAACTCCCATAAAATCGTTTAAATGTTATGTATATAAAAATATATAATACATAAATCATATATAAATATATTTTCATATATGAATACATATATATTTTTTTCATTCTTAGAAGGACAGAAACATCTGGATATTATCCTGAATTCTCCTAAATATTTAGGGAGGAAAAAAAAGGATTGTAGATTTTTCTCTCACAAATATTCTAAAATGTGAAAATTAAATAATTCAAAAATAGCAGTATTGTTTCACACTCTATACTTACTGCAAAAAGTCATATGCCCAAGAGTTGTAAGTAACCAAGTACGAACACTTCAGTCAGGATAGGATGGTTGTTATCAAAGGCATTTGCAAAATAGATTTTAATAGAACCATACAAAAGATACCTAATTGGTGCGATTGTATGAACAGTAAAGTGCAGAGTAGAGAATCTTGCATGAGTTCTGCACAGGCATCTCCTGTTGAGGATTTTTGTAGCCTTTTTTAGAAGTAGCTGTCAGACTCCTGCCTTTACTCTGTTAAGTTTTTTATCAACCAAAGGCCAATTGGGTCCTCCAATTTTTTGTATCACTGTAGGATATGAAATTAATTTTCATCAGCAGGAGATGATCTGTGCATTCATAGATTTTTCTCTTGAACTCAGTTCAAGCTTGTTCCTCCGTTTTCCTTTTGCATTTTGCCCAATGAATAAAGCAAAGCCAAAAAATATAGTGGTTCAGAAGGCGGTATGATTTGTCATATTTTGTTTTTAAGCTGGTTTACATTGGCTTGAAATATTAATGTTATTTAAACCAGTATTGCTTCCCGTGTACACAAGACTGAGAGTCACAGTTTACGTCTTAAAGCTTTGCAAGGAGGTCCTTAAGGCCTTTTACAAGCTTCTAGCAATTGCATTCCTTTCCACAGGTTGTTATACTTAACATCTTTGTAGGCCTTTTCCACATGTAACAATTTTGGAAGTTAGACTTGCAAATTAAGTAAGCTACTTTAGCTTTCTAGGCTTACCTTATAGGTAGCAGTTGATTGACTTTATTGTTACAGAAAAGCTGAGGACATTCCCTAGGGCCACTAACAAACTTCCATGTAACAGTAAGTATGCAGTAAAGCATTAGTCTTTGAAGTATTCATGCATATTTAATGGTAAGGAAAGAAGAAGAAAACTCAGCATTGTAGCCGATCCAAGCCTTTGACAAGAACAGTGAGTTAAGAAAAAAAGCACTGAGTTTGCAAGATGTTTTTCATCAAATGAAATAAGAAATGCAGTACTGAAGGTGATTAATATAGATTAGTAGATCATGTCTGTTAAGAATTGTGTTATAGATCCACACATCCAAACAGAAGTTCACTGTCAATCTTGGGTTCTAAATGTCTTGCTGAGTTACCCCTGTTCAGCTGGCCCTTCGCCTGCTCTTTTTGTAGAGGCAGGACCTCTGCTTTCTTTTGGTGCTGGTATGGGGTCTGAAAGTCACAGAATCCTTGCTTAAACCTGTGGTGCCCTGGAGCTGCCTAAATCTCATCTAAAATAGACTATTGACCTGGGAAATAACTAACTAGCTTTTCTAACCAGTGTAGCCCATGTGGGTATAAGAGCAAGAGTCTTGAGTCAGAATGCTGTTTTAGCAAAGTCTTCATCAGTTACAGACCAGAATTTTGTCTTGAGGTTTATGAAAGAATAGCCATTGTGCTCTACCAGGCTTCATTTTGTTGAGTTTATATCTGGTTATTCCATGCTTTTCTTAAACAGTTATCTATTAATATTAATTCTTAAGTCACAATTCTCTGCGTGAAATTGTAGTGTGAACTTTTATGTTAGTGTTGATAGGTGGTTCCTGGTATCCCCTCCCTCCTGCCCCAAGTATTCATTTCTCTGGTATCTTGCTTCTTAACTCCAAATTAGACAGTACAGTGCAAATGCTCTGTGATTCTTGGTCTAAAACAAGATTTTAACCCATTTTGTCAGCTAAAAGAAAATATTGGAAAAGTAAGGGAACGAGGATGTATACAGAAGGCATTTTTCATAGAAAGGAATTTAATAAAAAATAAGGTCGTATAGCAATAGGCAGAATTCACTTGCTCCATCAGGCAAGAGTTAAAAGCATTTTCTATTTTTTTGCAACTGGAAATAGAAGAAAGCTAGGTAGGAAATGAAATAGACTTGCTGATTGATGAAAGCTTTGCCATTCTTTAAATATTTTGTCCTGTAATCACTGACATAAAATTAATTACAGAGCTGTTGGGGTACATTTTTGCCTTTCGTATTTTGCAAACCCTTATTTTTCTTTTGCACTTCTGACACCTTCTGGTCAAGAGTTTCAAAGAAAAAGGACTTTTACTCCATTTTGTCTACATAACAGTTCATCACCCCACTGATATATGTGTGCAAATTATTTGCACATGTCAGATTTAAACATACATAGTTTTGGAGGCACAGTAAACTGCAAGTTGACATGTCAAGTTAGCCCCAGTAAGTCAGCTGAAGATTTTGGTCCCTTATGTCCTTTCTGTAGCGAATTAGTGCACTGTATCTGCTTATGACATTCTAGAAAACAGGGAAAGAAAAGTGATATTATCAAAGTTTAAAAGATGTGGAGCATCAGTAGGCTTTTTTTTTACCATTTCCCATACCTGCATATTGATACTAGTTTAAAACTACTTTTCTTAGGCTTCAAGTATCAAATATTTCTTCATATTTTGCATTTATACTGATGAGAGGAAAGGTTCAAAAGTGATGAAGTAAAGAGTTACTGGGTTTGTTCCTGTTAAATCTTTAGCATTTTTTTATAAACTCCAAAAATATATAAACTCTTCTGTGAATCATTTCTTGAGGAAAACCAGTGTTTCAGTTTATCTGTCTAATGGAGTCACTGAGGAGGTTCACATTAGGGAGTCATGAAAACGTGAAGACTTGTGGGTGACATAAAGCCGTTCCAACATGCTAAGTATGGGATCCTTTTCAGGCAGACTCTAAACAGCTTTACAAATTAATCATTACCTTAAGGTAGGATGGCACTGTGGTGTGAATTGCATTTTCATAAGAATGAGAAATAACTAGCCCAAGATTGCAGGCTCGTGTACTGTATTCCTAAGGAACCATGCACTGGTAATATGGGTAGGTGTTGTCTCCTCTCAGTAGATCTTTTGAGATGTTTCTCTGCAATTTCACACCGTTAAGTCTCATGTCCCTAGTAGTACACTTACATGTTTTTGTAAGTAGAAGCAATAGAATAGCTGTGTGGTGATATGGACTAACTAGTGGTAAACTGGGGGCTGTTTGGTTCCTCTCTCTGTAGAAGACCATGGGGAAGCCTAAATTTTAATCCCTGAATTCTTCCATCTGTCATGCGCTGAGGTGACCTTGTGGTGAATCTGGGCTAAAGAATTTTAAGCTGGTGTTCCAGGTGTTCATTGCCACTAGGGTCAAGGAGATAAAGTTACTCAGCTTTTCATCGAATCAAGAGTTGCTCTCTAAGCGTTGCAGGCTGCAAGTGATCACTGTAACTCTGTATCCTCTCTGCTCTATGTTCTCTCCTTCTTTCTCTTTGTACTCTCTATAATATGCCTCCCACTCCCTCTTTTAAATCTTTTTTGTAGGAGGTTAATTACAAAAATGTAGCTTTCCATCCTTGTTGGGTTCAAGTTATCGCTTGTTCTTTTTATATATTGTTCATTGGGGATTTTTAAAAATAAGCTGTGGATGAGCATGCTACCATCGTTAATGAGTATGTTGAACACTTTAAGACCTAGCGCAAATTCCTCTGGGACTTCATTGGTGTCCTCTCTCCGGTGATAAAAATTACTTGTCTATTTATTTTAGTTTGATATTGTATCTTTTAAACAATGATTTATCCATGTAAGGACCCTTCTTCTTATCTCATGGCAAATTCGTTTCTTTCAGAACATCTGGGGAGTGACCTTGGCAAAATGGGCTTTTGATATTGACTTGGCCTGTATCAGCTAGGTCTCCTTTATCTGCATACCTGTTGACCCCTTCAGAGGCAGATTAAGACATGACTTCTTTCACTAAAGCTGTGTTAACTTTTCCCTCTATTTATGCATCCAAGCTGTGCTATTCACACTTCTTTTTTTTTTTTTTTTTTTTTTTGCTTGAGTAATAGGAATCACCCTCATACGCTTTTTCTCAGTTTTCTGTCCTGTCCTACTTGGTGAAAGTATAGAATTTTAATTTAATGCCAACACAATATATTGAATTAATTATAAGTGCAAAGAGACAGAATTCCAATTAGAGTACCAGCTGATATTTTTTTTTTAGCATGGCTATCTGCTTTACTGCATTTAAGCACAAAACTTTGGTAGAGGATCTTCAATGACTTTTTTTTTAAATACTTATTCATTGAAATCATTGACTATTTGGGGACTGCTTCTTCAAGAGAATCAGAGAGGTAGCAATAATGATAACAATTAGGAATTTGGGGGGTTTATTAATATTTTTGGCAAGCAATATTTGTTAGTGGTATACCATAGTATTTCCATATTATAATATAAGTTGTTTTTCCAAGTGCTGGTTGGCTGTGTCATGTTCCTTAGTTTCCATTTGGAGCTGAGTACTCTTCTGATCGTTTTATCTCTGAAAGGAATTAACATTTGCTTTATTTTAGATACTAGCTCTTGCAGGATGCATGTCATTTAAACTAATAGGATCCTGTGTTATGAGGCATGATTTTTTTGTTTATCTAGGCTTTGTCATTGCCAGTAGCAAACACTGTTCTGCTGACGTTTCGTCACCACAGTCCTAGTTCATGCCCGATGCACACAGAATTGGCAGTCTTCAAAACAGAGATAAATTGCCGTGTCCATGTTTAACTTTGATTTGTTCTTACGCTTCTGCTATAACCTCCTCCCACTGACTGTAAATCAGTAAGTGAAAAGCACACCATGTACACTATCTGCAGCCAGGCATTTGATATGGTTGTAATTAATTGACAACATTCCTACAGTATGCTGATAAGCAAGATTAGTGCCTTTCTCAGGTCCACTTCTACTCACAGTGAAGTCAGTGGGGGTTTCCCTTCGTTTGTATTAAGAATGCAAAAATATGATCCTAAGAGAGAATTCATTGAATGAAGAGCTGTGTATGAAATACAAGACAAATTCTGTACTGAACTGCACTCTGTAGAACTCCATTGGCTTTAAGTAAAGTAGAAGAAAATCTAGTAATTTATCTATCAGTGGGAAATGAGGATATGTCTGCAGGCTTGTGAATTTTGTATTAAAGCTTTACCTCAATTGTGGTGTCTTCATATTATAATAATACATGTAAATCAGTTTGCAATATAATCAATGAGCTGAGTTAATACCAATTATGTTAAAAATTATAATTAAGACAGGTAGTTTTGTAGTAAGAAGATACTAACTTGAAAATAAATTTTCTAAGGGAAGATCTAACATTAAAAAGGAAGTAGTATTTCTGTGGGCTACAACTACTGTCATGTCAAATCTTGTGGCCTTGGAAAACCAAATGCACCACTGCAAAACTTTCTCTGACGTATTTTTGTCTTTCACACTTAGATAGGAAGTATATCGGTTGGGTATAACGGTCAGAAGGAAGCAGGATCAGGAAAAATAAAAGTTCATGATCAAATGCTGATGGCAACATAATAGCTGACCAGCATTTGAACAGAGCATGAGGTTTGCATTAGGAAGGTATACTTTTAGGTTACACATATTTTGTTCTGGAATGCTGAAGATCTCCCTGTTAGAATTTGTATAACACAATGCCAGAAAAAAATAATGCCTGGTTTCATGATTCAAGCGAGTTCTCTTTGTCTTACTCTCCCACAATGTACTACAAGTAATTTTTGCATATGACATTTGCTTTTACGTGTTCTTTAGCTCTGTTCTATCAGAGGACCAAATTATGTTAGAAAATTCTAACTGTTTCCTAGGGACTTTTAATAAAATTGTGGAATAGATTATTTGATAAATGATATATAATATGGACAAATTGGCACAAGATGACGCAAATTTTTGTCTGGTGAGTAGATTCCTAGGAGAGATGAGCCTGGCTTGGTAAGCGCTAATACATCTTCCTTTTCTAACACTTGTTACTTTACTGCCTCATCTTCTCTAGCAAGTGAGTTAATAGTAAAAAAATTCTTCATGTATCTATTCTGGAACTTAGGCAATTTAATTGTCTTCTGTTGATATAAAATCTTAAAACCTGTCCTCTTCAGGAGAAAACCTGTTGTCCTCATAAGAAAATTAAAGCATCCCCTGACCACAAGTGCAGGAATTCTAGCAGTCTCCTTTATGCTCCACATTCAAATGGAAATGACATCAGTAGATGTTGGGACCTTTTTGTTCTGCTGCTGATGCTCTCTTGTAGTGGCTGTAGTCCTGAAACTGATGGCCCATGGAAGTCTTCACTGTCAGTAATGGGAAAATATGCAAATATAATAATCTTCTGAATCATCTTTTATAAGGCGTTACTGTAGTCTGAGACAGAATTACAAGCCACCAAAACATGCAAATCACATTTGTGTGAGTGACAGAGTGAGGGTGTCCCTGTGTTTAAATAGGGCATTACTCAAAATAGTGCTATACCAGCTTTCCATGGGAAAGTACTTTCTGTTCAGTGAGATGTTTTCTTTCTCTACCTAGTCATCAAAAACACCATCAATCCCATTTCCAGTGAGGCAAGCTTCTGTGGAATGTGATGTTTGTTATTTCCCTTACCTGATAAGAGCTGTATACCTAGATTTGTACAGAATGTAACACATACTCTTTTTTTTTTACTTTTTTTTTTAATGCAGAAAGCTAAATTCACTCTTTCTGTTGTTTTCGAGCACCTTAATGCAGGGAAGGAAATAGGAATGAGTCTGTTGGAGTCATGAAATAGAGTAGAGTATATGGTTCAAAATAATTCAAAGGTAACCTCCTGCTAGTATTTCTGCATCTGTTGAAAAAAAAAAAAAAAGAACATTATTATGGCACACAACTCTCAGATGAAATTTCAGAATTTATATATTGTGCAAATGGAATATACTGTAAATATTATTATAATGCTACCAATTTATTGAATGTTTTTGGTGTGATTAACAATGTAAAATTAAAATCTATGTAGGCCATAAACATATTATTCAACCAGCTAACCTCCTGGATCTTCAGGCTTGACCTTCTTTTTTCTCTGTATGCATGGACTTTGTACAGGCATCAAGAATTTCATACTAATATATAGAACTGACAGTCAAACAAGATCCCGTGAACAGAGGTGATAAAACTTTTCCCCCCTCAGTATTCAAAAGTGTAATTGCATCGCAGATATATCATTGCATATTTGGATATAAAAAGAAGCTTTAAAATGTTATAGAACACAGAAACTAATGTGTCATTTTCATGTTAATTTACATGGCTTCGGTTTGTCCTGCAAAATAAAATGTTCTTATTCTTACAAATTTTTTTTCTTGCAGTTTTTATTAGCTTAAACGTTTAGGATGATCCACCAATTCAGTTTGAAGTACTAAAGGGGAGGTATTCGTTGCAAGTATTAGTTCTAGTGTATATGTCCTTCTGAACATCAAATTAATAGTTTGAGTCATGGAGGTTAAAAGGAATTTTAAGTGCTGCTTTAATGAGGACAGACACTAACATCTTTTGATACCTTGTATCGAATTTAAGTAGTATGCCTATCTGATATACTATTATAGTGGTGCCCGCTAGTGCTTTCATAATTATGGGCCTGTCAGCATTTCCATTACAAACCCCTATATTACAGCTGAAAATATCACTCCAGAATGAAGTTTTGTACAAAGGCTTTCAGCCTTGAACGAAGAAGCTTTCAAAATTAATTTTGCTGCTTCTCCAATTTAAAAAATGAAGTTTTGCTGTTGCTTACTCTACCCTGTATTAATGTCTTGTTTTCAGGAAAAAAACCCACAGGGTCAAAATACTGATGTTTGTTTCCTGTAGCATGAATATAACACATCCAAAAGATAAGAATTGAAAGCTGAATGCTTTCATTTAACCACAAAAAAAGAAAAAAGAAGAAAAAAAAAAGGGCAGCACAAGCAGGAAAAAGTACCTCTGCAAGCTGCCACTCCGAGTTCATACCCATTTCATTTGCAACCTCTCTACAAAGATTTCAGTAGCCTATATCCTTTTTCATAGATTCCAAAACAGCAATGAAATTATAATTTCATTTATTTATCAACATAGACTGGTTTAAAAAGCATTATTTAAGGGTTCAAGGACAAGCACTTAGAATTAGGAGATGCCAGAATTCACGTTGCCCGTACAGTTTTGGTTTGCCTGCTTTTTGAATGTTTTTTCTATAAAACTGGTTCTTGGAAAGGCTGGGTGGTGCTCAAGTGAACACCACTTTTTCATTATATAATTTTTTGTCTTTTTTTCCAGTAACTTATTACCCGTCTCTGAAGTTGGAACCACTGTCTATCATGGTGTTGAGTGATGCTTATCATTAAAGTGTCTGAATGTTTTACAAAACATTAAGCAATTTATTTTCATTACACTTTTGTAAAATGAACACATTTTCTAATTTTACAGATGACGAACATCTGTATTGAGACATGATAGTTGAAAATATTAACTTATTTTGAATATTTAACACTTGGAACCTGATTTTTCAGAGTGGAATTACATAGCCCATTTAAAACAGAGTTCTCATTGACTTTAGCTACTTTAGCTTTAGCTATCTGGTAAATATTTACTGTATTTTTGAATCAGATCTCTTATGTCAAGTGGGGTACCTAGATCATGAGGAACAAGGAGATAGCAATTGCTTGTGAAGAGCTTGGGTTTAAGCAATTTCCCTTGTGTTACCTAGATTTCTTAATTTCTGTAATTTCTCTTCCTTATGCATCACAACTGGGTACTGTTGTGCTGGTGATGCCCAGAGGATACGCGCTGATGTGGATTCTTCAATTCATATGCCCTTGAGCTGGCACAGTTTTCCTTTCCCAGTATGTTTTTCAGCTCTTCAGCAAATGGAGCAGAAGCCCTATGTAAAATCGTCTACAGTAGTATGTAACTACCTCGTAAAGGGAGAAAAAGCGGTACCTAATTATTTAACTGTGCCATAGTGTTTCTGCACACAAGTGCATTAATATCCAATAAGCCGTCCATCATTTTTCCCTAACTCTTGAGTGTTTAGCTTTACAAGCTTGACAAGATTTCCTTAAGCATAGCTTTTGTTTGTAATTATTTTGAGGGCTTTTACAACATTCTGAGGGAAAAAAAGCTTGACTATGTGGTATCGCGTGAGCCACTTCCTGTATTATCATCAGTGCTGGAACCTCGAGATGCACTGCGCAGACTTCTGCGCTTGAGATAATGGAGGGTAATGGATAAAATAATAATTTAAAATGTACATGATGACATATGATAGAAGAGAATAAGCAATAGAAAACAAGTGTGATAACATACAAGGAAAACATATATCCTATATATAGTAGGATCTGTGAGGGGCTTCAGAGTGTGCAGTAAGCACATAATATTTTGATAATTCATCTGGAAAGCTCTAAAAAGCTTCAGTTGAGAATATGGAACTGTATTTGCAAAGGCTTAAATTTTAAAGGTTTATATTTAGCCAGGGGGCTAAATATGAATAGATTGTCACGTGAACAGCATAAGATAGGTATTTATGCAAAGACTACATGTCTGTTGAATTTCAAGTCCCTTTTCTAGACCACTCTAGGCATTAGAGCCTTCTAAAGGAAAAAAATAACATTTATTTCTAATACAACGAATCTTTTCTATTTAATAATTACTGTTATTCTTACCAGCAACCAAAGCATTCCTGAGCCATTTTGATTGCAGCTTTCTGAGCCTAAAGTAGACACAGTAAAACATTCATGCAACTAAAATTTAGCAGAGTTGTTACCAACAAGAGAACAATCTCTTCTAATGGAAGTTGTCAGCAAGCTTAATGATAGGTAATCTGTTACTTTCTCTGCTTATACTTTAGATACGTATCTCTTCAATGTAAGTGGTTCATTTTCATATTACTCTTACTGATGGTGTAAATTTTAAATACAATTCTGTTAACAGAAGAATATTGCTACTTATTTACACAATATACTGCCTATGTCAATGTTAAAATAAATAGTTGGTGGTAATATAAACTTGTGTTTTACTTAACTGGCAATGACCTGCTACAGTATCAACATCGTTGCTAGTAATATAAACAGTCCAGCTAGTAAATACAGAACACATTCACTAAACTGGCTTCATTGTCAAAGCAATATTTTGTTAAGTGAAACTGCCAGCTGCTTATGATATTTTAGGCCGGATTCATCAAGGCAGTGGCTGTCTTCAAGTCAAATACAGATCAGTAGGAGCTGAGAAGGGTTATTTGGCTTCAGTTATAAGCTCCTTTATCTTTCATTCCAAAAAATAATAATAAAACAAAAGTCAAAGTTAGCGAAAGTTAGGAAGGAGCTAAGAGTATAGGCACACTTCTGAGTGCAATACTGCAGTCAGTTATCTACACCTGGATTATCTGTAAATGTTAGCCTGCGTGTTGGAAACAATCTAGCCATGGTAGCACAGCGCAATTCAGCCAAACAAATTAGTCCATGCTGAGCTTGTACTGCAGTAAATGTCTGTATTATTTTTTATTATTTTCATGTTGTTTCATAGATGAGTTATTTGCTAGCCCTTAAATCTCATCGTCTTTCAGCATCCTCTTCATATAACCTAAAAACACATCTAATCTTTCATTTAAAGAGAATTTAAGGTTGTTCCACTTCTTTGAGCTTCTTGCTTAATAGCTATTCATACAGATCTTTAAGCTGATGGTGTTCTCTGAGAGGCTAAGATTAATTTCTTCTATGTTTTAGTGTATTTCTGAAAGGATAAAATATAACATTTTTGTTCATGGTTTTGTGTTCTCGCAGGGGCAATTGCAATTTTGGGAATTTCCAAGAGGTTGTGACATCTAGAAAATTATTTTGAAGCCAATATCCAATGGTAACCTGAGAATTCATTTAATGGCACTTTTTCTTCCTGATGTCACTGGAAGGAGGAATGTCAGTCAGATGGCTTTAATGAAATATTTGATCTACGGATGACTGGAGAAGCAAGGATGTCTCTGCAAGTTTCCCTTTGGGATTGCTTGCATTTCTATGCTTGAGAAAGTGCATATTGTGCTCTGTTGTTGCCCTGAATGCATGTCTTCACAAAGATGAAATAGTAATGCAGCAGTGACATCTTCCAGTTAATCATGTGGCAAATGTGCTATAATGTGGAAAACTGTTTCACATCATACCGACTTCACAAATACCTCAGCTGCAACGATAAAAGCATCCATTTTGTAAAGGTTGATAGTTTTGTGATATAAATCTCACCAACAGATAGAAAGGGGAAGAAAATAATCTAAAAATGTAATGGCAAAGAATAGTATAGTATTTCAGCCCTGCATGATTACCTTTAATAGTAAGTGGAAAACCAATGCTAGTTTTATCTTCCTGATGTCATGAAATACTGAATTATACTTTCATTTCCATAGGTCAAAAAAAAAAATTAGGAAATGTGATCCTTCATAGGCATTTATTCATATGAATGAATCTTTAGTTGTTCTGGCTCTCTTCATGACAGGGAAGTAATTTGTCAAATAGTTGGGCTTGTCAGGGCTTTGTGGCAGAGTAGAGGACTAGAATAACAGTATAAATAGCAAGCCTCAAATTCAAACCTTCTGGCTACAGAAGAGTACGTTGTGTCTCTTTCTGTAGCATACATTATGGCTTATAGGAAAAACTAAGGTCTTTTTTAAGAAAACAGCCTTAGCAAATTAAGGTAGTGTACAGAAAGCTTGGCTCTCCGATTTGTGTGAGCTCTGGCACAGAAAATGAAGTGACCTTCAGAGAGCCAGCTGCAGTGAGTGGATTCTGAACCCAGTCCTGTGGTCAGTGCAGCTCAGGAAGTTTCCTAAATTTTGTTTAGGAAGCCACCAAGAGGCCATCAGATCTATAATGCTGTGTAGTCATCCTTTTCTCTCTACCATATTTTGTACATAAAGAAGTTGAGGAAGGTGGAAGACTGATAGGCGAGCTGGATCTGCTAGATTTGTACCAATGGGAGGGAACTATGTGACACACATTTGCTATATGTAGAATTCTCTGGTGTTCATTAAGGCAGTATAGCCAGGTGATAGAGGAAAAACTAGCAAAGACAAATCCAAGGATGAAACTCGTTACTTCATTGCATCTCTTCTGCAGATTATAATTCAGGTGCTATAATACAAATCTATTTGTTCTCAGTAACTCAGAAAGAACTAGGCCATGGGAGTCCTCTGCATTGTAAAAGAAGAGCTCTAACCCTACGCTAAATTAAATTGAATTAAACACACAGTTTACGCTTTTGGAAGGCTTATTTGGTTGTCAGATCTAAGCTTTTGTACTCTATTTTGATGGTCATTATGTGTTTGTGTGTTAGAAATTATTGAAAGAATAAGAAAATAAAGCAATAATCAGTCATGCTTCCCAGACTCTGTATTTTTAATATCACTAAGTGCCACGGGAAAATGACATGAAAACACTATATTGTCATCCAGCAGACTTGAATGCAGTCTTGCATCTTTCCTTTTCCTAAATTAACTTTGTTTTGCAACACTAAGGCCTCTTCTGTGTTCAGGCTTCACTTTAAATGTCTTAAATATTTTTAAATAGTATTTACTGATTTTGCAATTTAAATTTAAAGAAATAGGTTGCACTCAAAAATTTGGTTTGATTTTTAAAAATTTTTTTTTCCCCTTTTGGCCTTAAATATTACTTTCAAGACCACTGCACTATCTGTTCTATTTTATTGTAATAGCTGGGGTACTTTTTCTTTATTAAGTAACTTAATTTACCTATCTTAGCTGTTTATTTGTTGTGAGTTGTTTGGACATCTAGATTACATCAGGTAGCTATTGAGCTATCCAGAATCATGATAAGAGAATGGGCACATGACAGGTTTAGTGTAGTCAACTAGAGGATACTCTTTCAGTATATAAACCCATAACTGCTTGTATGCATGCATGCATCCCACTGGAAATGCCAGATTTCTTCCCACATATTGCCCTACTTGTCAGCATTTGTGCTTACAGCAAGACAACCATTTGGCTACAACAGAAGTAACTCTGCAGGCTTCCCACAGAGCCAAACTGATAGCTGGCTCTCAGTGACAGTTGTGACCAGTTAAGACAGCAAATTTCTCATTACCATCCTTTCAATCAGAGAGTAGAATTTTATGCATTAATTTATTTGTTTTTAACTAATTGTATGCAGCCTGGATAGAAGAAAAGATTCAAGAAGTACTGTTTAGCCTAATTGTCTGCAGTGGCAGGGACTGGCTTTGATAATCCAAGACTGGGAAGCAGGTATATCAAATCCCAATGATCAAGGAAGATGCAGCTGAAGAATATGCCTACTCTGCTGTGACACTGTGTAGCTTTAATTTGTCTGTCTGAGGTGCTGGATAGCAGTTCAGCCATGGCAGCGAGGAATTCAGAGTGCATTGCCTGCCCAGATGGTTATCTTCTTCTCAGGAGAATTGTGCAGTCCACACCGAGCACAAGGCAAAACAACAACAAAAAAAAGAGCAATAGAGAATTTAGGTTTCGAAGTTGGATAATTAACCATTAACATTCCTCAAATGTATTCATTCTATGCAGTGAATGTGAGTGAGGGAAGAATGGGATATTATAAAGATTAACGAGTGGCTGGGAAGTGACAGTGTGGATCCTGCAGTAACAGTTTGCCGTGAGCTCCCATTAAACCTATTCTCTCAACTACCTAGCTAAAATATTCCTAGACAAACTCCAGACCCCAGGCCCTGCTTAAAATACCACATTCCGGAGTTTTCCCTGTTTTGGGAACACCTAGTAGGTAGTGTGACATCCTTTGCCTCCCTTCCCACCCCAAAAGTTTTCAAACATGGAAGAGAGATTTACATTAAACAAATCTGAGCAGCAGCGCACTAGAGCACTTAAGTTTGTCAGGTAGGAAATTCTTCAGCATGCATTTGCCTAGCCTTTGAGCTGTAGAATAAAGTACTGAGTATTCACATTAAAGTTTTGCATTATCTGGTTAACAAAACTGATAGTTCATAAAGTTTTTAGACTAGAAAATTCTTTCATAAAAATGCTTCAGTCACATGCCTGTAGAAATAGTAGAAACCATCCAAAACAGTATAAAAGCAATGTTTGAACTTGAAAGTAATACTGTTATGTATTGTTACAAATGTTTGACTGAACCACATGCATTTAAAAGTATGTTAGACTAAAATTTGATTACTGACTGACCTGTGAGACCAGTTTGGGCATGGACATTTTTAGTGAGATTTATTAATGTTTTAATCTTTTCTTCCATCCTTTTCCTTAATTATATATTTTTGTGTTTCCTGAGGAATAATGTACAGCCACATAGCATATGTCAAAGTATTCTATAAACTTTTCCAGATTCTTTATTTTTATGAAAAGTAATAAGTTTATCAACTTGCAGATGACAAACTAGAGGAAGGTCAAGCTATGTCGGCATGCAACAAGTTTGTGTTCTTGCTGTCTGCTCTTTCTGCATGCTATAAAAAAAAAACCAAACATATTAGACAAAGAGCTTTCATTGGGTTGCCATTGCTACAGCAACCGCTTCCTCTCTGACTTTGAACCAATGACTTGTTGAGAGTTTGTTGTTTGGGTAGCAGAAGGCTGTGGGGTAGCAGGAAAGGAAGCAATGATATCTTTAACTGTATTTTTAGACTATGGTGAGGGTTTTTTTGTTTAGCTTTTGTGTGTGTGGTTTTGTTTGTTTTTTTCAGTTATTGAGGTCTACAGCAGAATGCTCCAGCTTAATTCTCTGACTTTTGTATGAAACCAGCTTTTTCTAATGTGTATACATTTAAAGTCTTTGAGCTATATGTTTTCCATTTTAAACATGTGTATTTGATAGTAGATTACAGCAGATTGCATAAGCTGTAATCGCATGACTATCGCCACACACTGTGCTGTGGTCTGAAGGACCAGAGGAAGAAAACCAGGTTCTCTATAAAGAGGTCTTATCTATTTATACATTTTGTTATTATGGTTTTCAGCTTTATTCCCTGGTGCTACCATACACCATGAACCCTATACTCAAAGGACACGTTCCAAATGACGCAGCTGGCTCTAACTAATGAGGAAGTGGTTAACTTTGGAGTAGAAAGTGCAGAAAAGCTGTTTGTTCACTTACGTACAAAGCTCTCTGGAGTCAACAGGAGAGTCTTTCCATTGAACTCAACAGGATCTGTTCCAGCTTAAGTGGTCTTTTGGAAACTTCTCTATAGCAGAGAGTTTGAACACCAAAGAAAATTCTTTGTGGTAGAAAGAAAGATATTCCCACTTACAAGTATTGAGAAATTGTCTTATCTGTTACTTGTGGTATACAAGCTACTTCAGAAGAGTGCACCGCCCAGCACAGAACCAGGAGCTACTCATTCTTCTGCTGTTGCTGGTGATCATTACTGCTACTGCTGGTATGCAGCAGAGGCATGGCAGGAATATCTGTCCTAGAAGAGTTTTTTAGTTCTCTGGTATATTGTCAAGGCTCCATTTGTAGCATTGGATTCCCTTACATGCTGCACATCTTCACTGATAAATTGCCAGCTATCACCTACAGCTCCTGTATAACAAGACTGTAGGTATCTCTGCAGAATATAGAGATATTTATTTGCTGTATAAGCTCAAGAAATTATATCCCATTTAACCCAAGCATTATCAGTTTAACTCTATTAGTAAGGGTAACTGCCTTAGAGAAGGGTAATTACCTTTCTGTGTGTATGCTTATAATGATGTATTTTGACCATGTGAAGTTTTAAGGGATTATGTTTGGACCCTTATAAATGTTTGAGTTTTTAATGAAATTGTTGTAAGTTGGTTTGCAGTCCTTCAATTTACTGGATTCATCAGGATAATTATGTTGTATTATTTATAATACATTATGGCAGACAGTATGCATTATTTTGATATCAGGTTTAAAATATTCACTGGTGTTTTGCAGATATGATAATTAAAAGTACACGTGAAAGAATATTGCATTTGAGATTTCAGTAGCAGGATTTTTAAAATTCATGCACTAGAAAAATACATCATGTTTTAAAAGGTTTTATTTCTCTAATCTTTGTAAGTAGGATGAACCTGTGTAATTCTTCTGTATTGGTTAAAATCTGCAGTTTTGTTGTAGTTTTCTGTACCTCCCTCTGTACTGTTTCCAAGTTCTGTTCCAGAGGAGATGCTGGTTGTGTTTGTAATGTTCTAGACTTTCCTTACAGGATTTGTTTGGGATCTGACACTGGTCATTAAAAACAGATAAGCACTAGTAGAATGCTTAATGGTGTGAGACCATCTTTTAAAAACATCTGGAGACCATATAGCTTCACATTTCTGGATTCTGATAAAATTGAATTAAGCCTATAGAGTCCCTTGGCAGTAATTCTTTGCCTTCATCCTCCCTTTGTTCTACATGTGGTATTGAAAGAATGTCTGATCTGGAAGCTTTGGAGTCTGTCAGTTAGTCAGGAATGTGGTCCTTCCTGGAAATTTAACTTATGCTTACGTAAGAGCTTCCGTTCTCTGTTGTGCTGGAAAGCAGCAATTCTACTCATCTGTATATTGTGAAAGTACTTGCACCTTCAAGGTGGAAAAGTTTTAAATGAAAGGTTCTGTACTCTGTAATTAATCTAGAGAAAGACATTAGATGGCAGGCACATATTGTCCCGAGCATCCTCACTTCTCCAGCATGTGCACTCCACAGATGTCACAGTTGCATTGCTTTCGGCAGCAAACTTCAGGTTTCTTGCCCAAGAGTTTACTTGGCTGCAGTTTTGATTTTCCATAAGTCAGTAGCAAGCAAACAGATTTCTCCCCTAAATGTGCTTACTGCATTCATTAGAGACTCCACACATGTAAAAAAGGCATCAGTGCAAAAATAGTAAGTTGCTACGGTAGTGACTTATTTCAACATGGGATTTGTTTTGTCACTTGCAGATTTATAGCGTAGGTACTTAGTTTGCAAATGTTTGTTCTAATTAACTAAAATGGAAAAATTGTATCTTCTTTTGGTATTAGTTTTGAGATTTCAGTGTGTCTTATAAGTCTGGGAATGAGGACGAAAGTATGTCTTCATTTCCATCTTATATAATTCAAGTCTTGCTCTTGCGTACTTCCTTTCATCAGATGACTTTAGATAACCTTAATATCATCATCACCCTAATCTCTAGGTTGGACACAGAGCTGCAGAAGTGACCTCAACTATTTGCAGACACAGAACTGTATCTATCATTATTTTTATCTTCAGAATGCAGGCATAAAATGAGTACATTTCAAAAATAAAATTGAAGTCAGTTTTATTTTAGAAGATCAGAAAGTAAGATGAAGTATTTGTGATAATCAAATTAAATATTCTGCACTGTGAATATATTTTTGTTTCACTGGAAGTAGCAAACAAGATTTCATTTTCTTCTGAATAAGATACCAGAAGGCAGGTTGAATGTCTTGTTCAGGTTGTAAATAGTAAGTACTAAATTCTGATGCTTGTTTTTTTTCATTTTATATTGTGTATCCTGAGAAAGTTCTGCTTTTTCACATTTATAAGCAGGATTCTATCGCCTAAAATGCATCATAAGGAACTTGCTTGCCAAAAAATGTAGTTGCAGAATTATTGCCCTTTATGATTCTGGCAAAGAGCATGGAATCCTTTGTAGTCTCTTTGGTGCTTCTAAACTCAAAGTTTACAGGCAAAATTTTTTTCTGAAAGCATCAAATTCTCTGTACTTGAAAGTTGATGGTTTTGGTATGAGACAGATTTTTATAAGTCACAAAAATGAGTAATTACTGAAGAAGAGTAATTAGAGAAAAGTAGCCTGAGGGGAAAGAAGTTCTACTTAAACATTAAGCAAATACCATTAGCCATGCAAAAAGAGAAAAATAATTTCTAAAAGTATGAATAGATGTACACATGTTTGGTCCATTTATAGTTAAACTTAACTCCCAAGTCCATTTCTGCACTCTATTGAATTTTGAAAGGGTCAAAGGAAGTATGCAGCTCTGAATACTCCCAGCTTAAACTGAGCTGAATTAAAAAAAAATATTTTTTTAAAGTCCTGCACATCAGAGAAGTTAATCTTTATGTTCAAACTCAGCTTTGTGGCTCAAGCCCTTTGACGCATCGCATTGTCTGGCTGTCCACAGCATTTCCTTTCTCTAGCCAACAAAAATGTGTTTAATATGCACGGCACACAAGTTTAGTTTCTTCTCTTTTTTTCCCCCCAATCTTGTTTATTTTAATGGAAGAACACGTAAGAGTTTTTGCTGTCCGGTTTAATAAAGCAAGCTTCTCGATCACCACGACTAATCCATGGAGAACGTTACCTTTCACTGCAAGCGAAATAGATTCATGTGTCACCCTGCATGTAGGGCTAGTGCACGCTGCTGAGAAGGGGTCAGTGACGGTGATTAAGAAGGAAGCCTATGCTTTTCCATTCTGACTTTTCTTAGAATATCTGAAATGGAAAGAGTATTTTCCTGGAATATCAGGAAAAGAGTTTGGGTTACTAAAAAAACTTCAGTAACCTCTACAAAAAATATGTTGAAGTTTTACTTCATTTTACTGCATTCTAAGTTAAAATTTTAAGAGATTTACTAAACAGCTCCTTGAGCTTCAGCCTTCAAAGTAACTACAATCTCATGAATGAGTTGTGGTTAACAAATAAAATATGCTTTTGTATTGACTTAGAAAAAACTTCGATAGTATTTGATAGTTATCAAACCAGTTTTGCACTGTAAGGCAAAGTGAATTGTGCCTGAAAAACAATAAGCTGCAATTAAGGCATGACATATTTGTGGCTTAATCAGAGGGAGGTATTAATAAAGAGAGAACAGTAGATGGGAAGAGTGTTTCAATATGTGTTACTGATAGCCTGGTTAGAAGTGGTTAAGCGACATAATAAGTCCCTTTTAGCTGTTTTTTCTGGTTTTGTGAACAGAAGACATTTTAGACAGCCTCCTGAAAATTTATATGCACCCTTTGTAGGAAATGTATGTATCTTCATAAATCTAAATAATAGAATATTATCGGTATTTGTGTAAAAAGCACATAGTGTAAACGGTTGAAAAATTTAACCAGATGACTCACTGTAAAATATTGTTAATAAAAACTGATTCTTAAAAATTGTATGAGCTTGTACACTCAGGATAAACAGCTGGCATTTTTCAATAGCACAGCTGGTGTAGAAACATAAAATTACTACCATTTGAACAGGACATGAGCTATATTTGGCCAAACACTTGCATGAAAGCTGGAAATTTGCAACTTAATTTTCATTTATTTTAATTTTCACTGTATACCTATTAACCACAGATCTGGACCTGCTCCTGTTGATTTCAGTATCGCTCATTTAGGTTGTAAGCCATTATGCGCCAGGACACTGCAAATTTGGAGTAGGCCACGTTTCTTTAGCTGAAAATACTAGAGGAGGATATTGTCTTTCTGAACATCCAATATGTTGTTGCTGAACTGTCATTCATAAGAATTTAAACAGATGAAGTATCTTAAGGATGTAATTTCTTCCTTGAAAAGGCAAAGCAAACTTGAAAGCAGTAAGAATTGCACTTCACAGCATGCAGAAGTCAACTGTTCCTGCTGCAACTTTTTGTTTGTGAGGCTACAAAAGCATGTTCCCATGAATTTGGGCAATACTAAAGAAGACTGCTGGTGCAAATCAGCCGATGTGTAGTGCATTGTGAATCACAGATGCATGCAGGAATTAACTGAAAGAAAAATTTCAAGTTCAACTCTAAACTTTAACTAGTGAGATTCTTTATGTATTACTAGGGTAAGTGACATTTATACCACTAAATGACTAGTATGGTTTTCTAGGGCCTCAAATCACAACAGTGCATCATATTTACATTCAAATTGTAGGACCTAGGTGTTTATAGTTGCTATTATAGCCTTCCTGCTAAGCTTTCTATAGACCTTCTCAATCTGGCTGGTTTTTTAAATGAAATTACTTTAAACCATTAATTGTATGCTCGATCAGAAAGCACTGTTGCCTTCCTGACAGCTCATTCTGTGTTTTCCTGTCGTAGCTTTAATTTAGTCTAAGGGCTACTAGACTGGCAAACTACTACACAGGCAAGGTCGGTTCCCTCATTTCTACTGTAATGAAGCAATGGACACCCTGTAATAGGGACAGCATTTTGCCAGGAATTTAATCTTTACTATTCCATTAGTGTGGGAAGTTTTACACAGATTACTGTCCTGAGTAGTAATAGCATTAATCACTTAAAATCATCTATAGACAAAATAACCCTTTGACATATTTAACATTAATTTTCTTGCATCTATTATTTCTCCCACTGGTTGTTAGTGAATACCGTCTTGATTTCTCATATGGCTTCTCTTTCTTCTGTGCACATTTTTCTCGTTGCTGGGTTTTCCTGTGTTGCCTTATTGTTCAATTCAGGTGCTTCCTACAACTGATTTTCAAGAAAAACTATACCTCTAATGTATTTCAACCCAAAGACAAATTGACACTTGGAAATATGGCACTCACTTAGCTGTGGCACCTCACTAATAATCTGTAATTAGACAAGGTCAGTCATGTAGATTTTTGGTGGTATTACCTCTTGTAACGAGTCAATCCTTCTGTTGTTTCAGAAGGTGGATTGATCTTTTGTATAGGTAAAAATAGGTTTGCTTTTGAAGACGGTAATTTAGAAAGCTGCCTTTGCTTCTTGAGCTACTTGCTCCTATTTGTGCCTCAGGGACAGCCATTTTAAAATAACAGTTCATAAAAACTTCTTTGCACTTAGGATATCTCTACATGGCAAAGAGAATGAAGTGCAAAGGTGCCCAGTTTGCTCTAAGCATCTTAGCTTAGAAACTAGAAGTCAAATAATGTATGAGTGTAGACTCCACACTGCTATTCAGCCAGGCTGAAGGAGATCTAATATTGATTCGGTGGTAGTCCGGGTATCTGCGAGGCACTACACTGGGCTGTAAGAACACACCCTTTCCACATTCTCTGTTTACCCTTCATGCTTTCCTTGCAGATTTTCCCAGCAGTCAAAGCCAGCAGTACTCTTTTCACATGACCCTAGCCCACAATGTAGTTATTTTACCAGGAAAATCACTATTTTAGAAATACAAACTGCTACCTTCACACTGCTAAGTTATGCTACGTAAGAGAGACTTCCAAGTTCAAATTTACAGTGAGTTTATTTTCTTCCTGCGCATGGCTATCTAGGCAAAGAGAATGATTATTTCGGTGGCAAAACGTTTTCTAACTCTGCAATGATTAGAAGTCTGACTGATTTCCCTCCATAGCAATGTCCCGCAGTAAAACCTTGAGGTGGTGGTTAATGTATACTACCAGGCAAGAGAGAGATTCACTTCTGAGAGCCAGAAGTCCAACTGAAACAAAAACAAAAACCTAATTCAAAAAGCAAGCGAAGGAGGAGCCAATGCGAACCCACCAGTACATGAAACATCAAATACCAGCACATTGTACATTCCTCTACGCTCGTTAAAACCAACCTAGGAATGTTAATAACAAGGAAAACAAATCACCTTGTCAGAACCTGGAGCTTGTGTCATGGAAAAGATTTTTCTTAAATTATTCTTAATAGCTATGAATCATCATCTACACAAGTATGGGGATCAGAAGGCACAGTCTTGGTGCTCTATCAGCCAGTGTTATAATTGCCCACATGTGAGGGCTCTGCTTCAACCTCCGGATGAGCATGAGGATGCATTAGGCTTTGCCCATTTCAGAAGGCAGACAGAATGATGTCTAATAACAACATGAAGGATTTATAGTCAGTGAGTGAGATAAGAGAAACCACTTCTGTTTAAGTAATTACTGTTTAGAATTTAAATAAAAAATTACAGGTGTCTTGTGGTAAAAGCACTGAGCTGGAAATCACTAGATTGAGGTTAAATTCCCTTTCTATCACAGATGTCTTTTTTAAGGTTGAGGTATTAATTTAATTTCTGTTTCAATTAATCAAATATAAAAGAAGGATAATACTTTCTTTGCCTGTCTTCAATATCTAACTGTAAACTTTTCATATTTATGGCAATGTGGGGCTTAGGTCTTGATCGAGACCTGAAAACAACGCTTTCTAACATCACGACAAAACACACAATAGGAAACTTCAGTGTGTCCTCCTAAACAAAGATAGTTACTCAAGCAAGTACATTTCCAAACAAGTTATTCCAGACATAAAATATCTGTAAAACTGCTGTTAAGAGATTGCTTGGAGTGACAGGCTATGCATGTTTGGACAAGTCACTTACCTGGGCATCACCATGCTTGTGTCATGGTGGTACTTTGAGGAATAATCAGAACTTGTTTTAAATAATTCTAAACATGGAAATCATTATACAAGTGCTGAATATTATTCCTATTAATACTTTTAGTAAAAAAAAAAAAGGCCTGAAATGAAGTCTTGGAACACATTCACCAAGGAGCACACAAAGAGTCTTCCACAGACTATGACTTGAAAATAAATCAGAAACATATCAGTCAGTTTTAAGATTGTTTTCTATTAATGAGATAGCATTCTATAAATCAGAATTCCTTAATCAAATTGCTACTGCTTTGCCATAATCCATGTCCTTGGATTCAGTGTAGCTAGACAGATACAACTGACGATGAAGTTGATTCATTATCTTTTCTTGCTAGAAGTAAATCTTTACTAAATTGAGGTCAATGGCAAAACACCTGTTGCCATCAATGGAGGCAGGATTGTGCCCTTTATAGCTGCCTCTGCAAAGGAGCACATTTGTGCACAAGTACAGAGCTGTTTCAGTTTAGTTGTTGCTGGGTTTCTTCTTTTTTTTCTGTTTTTACCTTAGCAATTTTCTGAGGGCAGGACTAGAAGCCACTGGCATGTTTTAGCATGAATCACTGCGTGAGAAACACTTTCCATTGTGAAAATGCAGTGTGCTGAACAACGATTACCTTTAATAGGTATGAAAGACATTCAGCATCTTCTGGACTCTAGCTTCTAACTGCAGGGAGGGATCTCACTACTGACTTAGAACAATAAATTGCATAAATCGAAATGGCAGCACCATCCCTGATGGTTTAGTCTAGTTATAGAAAAGTAAATATAGATGAAAGGGTTCAACAATTCTTTTGAATATGAGAATTGCCATATAAGATGAAGCCAATGATAAATCTTTTATATTTTCTGTGAGAATTCAGATAAGAACTTCAAGGAATGGTATAAAAATTTCAGATTATGGATAGCTTTGGCATAATTTCTCCTTTGAGAGAATGTTACTTCTTGCATTCCACATGAAGTTTGAAAGGTTGTACTCTAAGGCTCGTATTAGATCAAAAACTGAGCATAGTCGGTCAGGCTGAAAAAAATTCAGACATGTTTGTACAAGGATTTCTTGTACAGCTTCTGCTTAAGACAATGGGAGTTCTACAAATGAAAGATGTGTAGGGTGGACCCCCCTTTTTTTCTTTTCTTCCCCCCCCCGTCTCAAGAACACCAAAAAGGTGATTTTGGTCTCACATAATTTTAAACAAAATCAGATTGACCATCATTATGCTGTTGCTAATACAAACCTTGTTTCTTGTATGACTAAACTCCCAATAGGCAAACACCATCTGCCTGTTGAAGGAAAAGAGAAGTCACCACTGAGACAATGTCTAACTCATTAGGAGTTGAGAAACATCAAGTCTCCTACAAAAGCTACGTAGCAATATCCTTAGAAATCTCTAACTCCACATTCAGTGCATTTGTTTGTTGAAGTTCTGCCTTTGATGTTGAAGAAATTTTCCCCTATTAAACTGAAGAGTTTTCAAACAAAGAGCTTTTCTCCAGAACCAAGTTCAGATCAGGTAACATTGCGTGAAATTTTACTAACTTCCTTGAAACAGTATATGGTCTTGGAAAATTGTCTTACAGCTAAGAACACAAAAATTCAGATTGTGATAGAGCAACATAAAGAATAGTGGCACATCAGTTTACCCTTGCAGGAATAATGAGTATTATCTACTGCCGTAAAATGTTTCTTAAGTGATATTTCTCCACAATATTGATAGGAACTTAGAAAAAGCTGTGACTTTTTTTCAGGCATTTAAATTTCAGCAAGTTCTGAAAGACACATCTTTGCTTTGGACTTTATTCATGTAAATATAAACATACACTTTTAAAACAGTTATTTTATCTGAAATAATAGTTGTGTACTCTCCAGTTTAGTAAAGTACTGTAATTTTGGAAGTTAACTCTTTTTTTCATCCCGCTTTGGAATGATATTAAAATTTTATAAACCAGATAAAAACAAATGAGTAGCACACAAAGGAGCTAAGTTAGCTACTTTGAAGTACGTGTAAAAGTATGTTTCTTTTGCAGAATACAGCTGCTTTCTAGCAGGACTGCACAGTCATTTCAGTAGTTGTGAAAGGTGGATATTTCCACTTGACTGGTGTCAGATCCATAGGTATGGAAAGTCATCGCCTGGGGAGAGGCGAATAGCGATAAGATTCCTGCAGAATTGCTGTCCAGGATTCCTGCAGAATTGCTGTCCAGCACCAGTTGTGGTGCCTTCTGTTTTCTTCAGCATCTCCCAGGTGAGAAGCGCCATGCTGATCTGCCTTGGATACCTTCTGTGAGATGTTGGTATAACTGGACTGTGTGTGATTTTGAGTCTCATCAGAGAAGTAGAACCTTTCTGTAAAGTAATTTCTACTTGACAACACTGATAATCATCTGAAGAGTACAGCAGGTACGCAGCTTAACCACTCTTAACCATGTACTCAGATTGATTTACAGTCTTTGTGATTCGATATTTTGCTAGCATTTTATGGTAGTATGGGTCCATGGAAGAACAACAATCTCCATTAGCAAAACGTGGTGGTCTTATAGGTGGATATCTCTGATTCGTGATGCTGGAGCAAATGAATGCTTTAGGACAACCCCATTGTTAGTTGTCACTGTGAACGTACATTCGTCTTGATGTTTCTGAGCCAATATTTCCAGCAGAAACTGAGAGGTCTTCATTTGACCATTGAATCTGAGAGCAAAATTGCAAAGGACTAATGGAAGTAGGAAATCAAAGCATGCAGTGATATGTGCAAGCACGAAACACTTTCCAGAGATGTCCATGGCAACTAACAGTCATAACTTTATGGGATAACAAAAATCTCAATAGAGATCTCAATAGAAATATTGGCTTTATGGCAAATTGTAATTCCTCTCCCCTCTCCTCACCTAACCTTTTCATGTTCCACAGGCTATAAATTACTGGTCTCTTTCTTTCCATTAGAAGATAAGCACCTTATCACCTCTCCTCTTTTCTAACATCCTTATCACTCCACAGGCAGTAAGCATCTTTACTCTCAGGTGGTCTAATTGATACATATCTAATTAAAGGCAAAGCATTTTTTCTCAACTTGCATTCAGCTTTGAAGTATGTTGCTTTGATATCAGACCTACAGAACAGCTTCATGTGCCTGAAAGTTCTCCTTTTTCCAACGGTACTAGTTGATCAAATAAAATATACTGCTTCTGTCCATAAACTTTGCCTTGCCTGTGTACCAGTGTATTCATTTATTCTTAGTGAAAAAGAGAAGACAATTTTTCATGGAATTAGTTAAAAGGTGTGTGTGAGGACAGCAGCTCTTCAGAGCCTTGAAGATTAGGACGAAATGTTTAAATATGATGAGACAGAGAAGAAAAGGATCCAGTAGAGACTAAGGTAGTTAACTGGATTAGCAAGAAAAATAATTTTAGGGCTTATCTCTTAAATGGGGACATTTTGTGTGAAAGAGGTACCATAGATGAGAAAGCTGGATATATCGGCAGGAGATAGTGCCAGCATCAAATTGTTTAAAGAGCATTATTCTGCTTATCATTTTAGTGAATCTTAGGAACATTTCTATGTAGTGAGAGAGTAGATTCTCCAAAGTTATATAGGATATAAAGAGAAAGAATGATCATTCTAATTTAAAAAAAAAAAAAAGGCCATAAATTCTCACCAATTAAGAGAAGAAAGGAGAGGAAGAAGCATTATGTGCGTAACACTGAAATTTCCAGGCACCTCTGAGTTGCATAGCCAGCACTTATGCAGAGATTTACTGATTTTTTTTCAAATGTTGCAAGGATCACATTTGCACAATTAATTGACCTGACCCGTATGACACTTGCTAGTTTTGTGACAATTGTATCTTCTTTTGTTCCTGCTCCTCTTTTTTACTATTTCCAACAAGTTTTAAGAGTGGGTTATGTTCTTCACTGTGAGGAGACGTTTGAAGAAAGGTAATGGGAAAGGAGTCCACTGAAATTACCTAATTAGATTAGAGGAAAAGAGACTAGATCCAAGGTACCTCATCCCCCCCTCAGAGGACCCTTTTGCCCTTCAAGAACCTTTTTATAAACTTGAGGCATTTTTTGTACTTTGGAATTATCAGCTGAAAGGCACTTTTTTGATGCAAGTAATTTGCTTCACTGTTGTAGTGTGTGGCTGGCAAGGAAGTAGATCTCCATTCAGCGCTAGGAGAAGGGAAATCCCTGTCCCTGAAGCAAATGATCCTGCAAGATGCAAGTTCTAAATTTCTTACCTTCTTGTGGCCTGCCTGCTGCAGGGGAATGAAATGGGGTTATGTGGAATTTAAAGAACTTCGGTAGGGAGCCCTCCATCATCCTATTCCTTATCGTTCTGTTTAGTAAGACTGTCTTGTTGGCAGTTGTTAACAAGGTCTGTGATGGTTTGGGGTTTTTTTCCCAGCTAATTGCTCTTTTGATTTGGGCTTTTTGGGCTTTTTAAAGTCTGCGATAGGATTGCTGTTTATAATATATAATAACCACAAGAATCTCGTAGTTTTCTGAGGTCAGACTGTCACTACGCTTTTGTTTGCTTATGCTGAGTGAGTACTTGGCAGCTTGTGTGCTCAGCTATTCTCTAAATTAACAGGTTGTTCTTTGTATTTGAAGTGATTGATGTGATTGAAGTGATTAGCATGTATATGCCTAAATAAATTACTTTGGGAGAGAGAGGGATCCAAATGGAGAAAACTGGATAGGTCCAAAGACAATTTCTTGTAAGAACCATGGTATGTTGAAGAATGTGGAAAAGACTTAAGTGAGAATAAAATCTCAGACCAGAAAAATGTATGGGAAAGTACAATTTTACTCTAAAATCTTTGCTAATGAAGGTTCAAGGATGTACTTTTTGTTATATTTCTCTGGCGGGAAAAGCCCTGGTGCAGATGCAGACATACTGAGAAAAAAAATCAATTGCCGGTACAACAATTTATTTTTCTGTGATAGCAACGTTGGGTCAACCCTCCTGGGTTTTGGCTTCCTAAGTAACTCAAGAACCTATAGAAAAAGGATCATTTAAGTGCTTAAATTCATTTTAATAATATTGCCAAATCACTTGTCTCAAGTGTCTCACTTGTCTTCTTTTTCGAAGGACTTAGAGTCTACATGGGTTTTTTCTTAAGAGCTGGCACTACTATTTCTGTGGATCAGCGATAATTCTCCTGAATCTTTTTGCAGGGCTTCATTATTTGGCATTGTGTTGGCATGACAGGAGAATCTTGTGTCCCATAGAATTTTTAGAGTTCACCTGCAGATTAAAATCCCCTTGCATGTCAGCACATGGAAGCAGTAGATCAATTGTTTATTTATGCTTAACTTATTTACTTACAAATACAGTCTGAAAATAAAGGGCTGGCCTGATTTCTTACATCTGTATACACACAGTTTTTTGTTATTTTTTCCACAAGTGACGCCCTGGACTTAAGATAATGGGAGTACCCTGACTTATAGGTCTAAATGAAGCTGCAAAATACTGGTTTTCGCCCTTGAACCGCCTTTTATTTGCACATACTGCTATATCATTGTATGACGTTGGCTTTTGAATACATGTATTACATAAAGCTAATACATTGTTCTTGATTGTGCTTTGCAGTACAGAATTGGACAGCTGTACATGATAAGCAAGCATAGCCATGAGCAGAGTGACCGAGGTGAAGGTGTGGAAGTGGTGCAGAATGAACCCTATGAAGATCCAAATCATGGCAATGGTCAGCTAACAGAAAAACGGGTCTATCTCAACAGGCAAGTGCAATAACGCTGTTTCTCTCGGCGTGGGCTGTAAAAAAATTTGCGAGGAATATCCCTTCCAGCCACTAGCCTTTCTGTTTCAAGTGGAACGTGTTCCCACGAATACATGCCGCTTCCTGGTAGCCGTGGGAAGAAGGAAGGTGGACTAGACCGGTGACTTGAAAGAGAGACATTAGTTGTCATTTCTTCTAGATTATCTTCACCAAGAGAATGAATTATAACTTGAAGTTAAGGATGTACTGAAAATCAGAACTTTTTGTTTTCTTTTACACTTAACTGTCATTCTGTTTTCCAGAATTATGGGGGGAAAAACAAGCAAACAAACAAACTAAAAAGCAAAAAACCCAAACACCCCACCCTCACCATAAAACCAAAACCAAACCACTAAAATTATTTAAGGGTTTCTCGCTTCATAATAATGTCACAAAGCCAGTACTCCATTTTTGGTGACAAAAGATTTGCCTCAGCAAAGTTAATTGACATTATGAATGACCATTAGGCTTGTACAATGATGACTTTCTGTACCAAAATAATAAGTTTAAAGACATGATGGAAAAAATTGCTTTTGTTTCCCAAATGTTCCATCATTTCTTAAAGTGAAATATGTGTCTCTTCCTATGGTGAAATTATACTGCTGAGAGTCAATGCCTCCACACTCAAAGGCTGGAGATGTTTTAAAATATATATTTTTTTGTGTCCTGTGAAATGTATTGCTCAATCTGTTCCCATTTTTATTACTGCTGATCTAATGAAGTATCGCTGCTTTTCTGGTGTTCTTCTATTCCCCTGAGCCTGTTTCGTTTTATTAAACTTATGCTCTGCAGCATTCCATAGTGGGCATAGAAACACTATAGCTATTGCTTCTACATTGCAAGTTACTCCTCCACTGCCATCCTGACATATCTATCCTTAACTCAGGCTAAATTGAATCACCAGTAATGTTGCACACACACACACAGAGTCCAATAATATATATATATATCTTGCCAACATTTAATATTGTTGTGATTGTAATTCTGTTCTCTCACAGGCTAGATACAGGACTTGGGGAAAAATCAATAAATATGTTCCTGTTGTAGAGATCCCAGAAGTTTGGGTTTTTTCTGTTTCTGGATATTTCTTTCCTTCATGTTAAAAAGAGATAAGGCTTTAAGCACAGAAGAGCATATTCAGAATTCCCACTTTAGGGTAATTCAGAATAACCACAAGGACTGTGTCCTAGAAAGCACGCACAAGACATACTTGGGAAGCATGTAGTTTCTGGTAGTGCAGGCAATGGAACAAAGGATCTCTTAGTCAAAGACGGGTATGAACATTGACAAAGAGTATCTGTGTGCCTACAACAACTTGTGAAGTTTACTGAAAGCTATGGTGGATGCTTGAAGTCAGGCTCACTGAGTTTAATGATAATTACAAATACTCCTTGATAATCATCACCAGCTTTGCTATTTGAATCTGGTTTTGGTGTCACAATACCACCAGCTCTTCCAGTACTATTAAAGCTTTGTGGAAAGGATCAGCAAGGTTTCAGGCAACTGTAGGTTTCGCTGGGGGGCCAGGATCTCTCTGGAAGACTTCACTCAAGGAGACATGCTGCCATACAAGATGTGCTGAAAACTTCTCCTCTGCCTGCCTGCCTTGAGGAACAGGACTCCTTACACCAGCACAGTTCTCTCCCTCATCTTTCTTCTTCCAAGGTCCACCGCCCTAATAAACTTGCTAGCTTTGCTTCACTTTATTTTGCTCTGTACAGATCTCTCCTGAAGAAATTGGAGCTTACATATTTCAGTGATGGTTTCTTGGAAAGATTTGTGCATTATTTTCACTTATCTTTTCTTGCCTGCTAATACTTTAATTCTTGCAGAGGGTCTTCTTGCTTACCAATGGTTTCAGCCAGAATGCCTTTAAGAAACACTTCCTCCCCACGTGCTGAAAGACTGAACTTCATCTGGGGAAGGAAGAAATAAAAAAAAAAACCCAAACCCCAAAAAATCCCCCAACAAAGAGAACGTGATCCACAGATACCAGTGCTGCTAAAATAGAAATACTATATTTTCTTTCTCTGAATGGACCCTTGAAACAATTCATGTGTGTCTATGACTGTGACTTGCTGGCAACTCTGAGTATAACGTGTGTTTTGCTCATAAAATTATTTGCTTTGGAGATGTGCTGTACTGGCGAAGATAGGTAGACAGGCAAATACGCTAAAAACAACAATAACAAACAAAAAGCAAATGAGCAGCTGTATGTTAGCTAAAACATTACTAGTAAAATTTTCTAGTGTCAGGGTAAGCCTTAGTTATATTCAGAATTGTTTACTGCCTCATCTCTCCTGCTGGAGCATTGTTTTCAGAAGCCGAAAGTCTGCGTCCTCTGGTATTTATTATTTAGGCATCAGAGTAAAGTTTAGCAGGGGAAAGGGAGGGAGCAGAGCGATAGTCATAAAAAGACGCTGACAGAGGCTGACAAAATTAACAAAAGATCTGATACAGTGAAGTCTATTATGCAGTATGTAAAATGCTGCTTAAAAGACTGTATGCAAGAAAGGTTTATGTAAAGAAAAGATTCTGGTTTTGAGCAGTGTCATCAAAGAGCAAAAGTCAATGCACTTGACTTTGAATCTTTAGATAATGTACTAATGTCTGCATTTTGCCTCTGGGCAAATGCAATATTTATGTGTAGCTAGATCATGGTTAAATAAGCCTTAATGATCCAAACTCTGTATTTTCCTCAGAAATTTGCTAATACGGAAAGTTAATTTACTTTCTGCACACAGTTATCTAAACATAACTGTTTCAAACATTTACACTTAGAAAACTGAGGTTTGAAAGCATCTACTTTAGTTCAGTAAAGATTCAGTCTTAGGCTGGGTGATCTGCTCAGCACATCACCAGACTAACACGATTTTAACGGAGTCCCTAAAGTACAGTGATATTTGTGGTCTCCAAAGGTCTGCCTGCCTTTGAGTGACTACTACAGCATCTTTGTTCCTGGCAGCTTCAGTGATTATAATTGATGTCATTAAGAAAGGTTTGAAAGATGAATTCTCATGAACGTGCCTTTTTAAAATGTATGTTTGTTCATCACTTCTTTGGTACCCTGAGTGAACAGACTTCTGGAAATGAGAGACCCAAGATCCATGGTAAAGAAAATGCTCCCACTTTTCCATAGGATTATTTAATTCCCCTTTAATGATCTTTCCATGTGCTGTATCCACATCTTTCATTTCTTATTCTACTGCTGTTCTACCACCACATTGGTAAGTTCTCTTGACAGACCGAGCCCTGAGCTATGACATCAGTTCCATTAATTCTCTTCACTTCTGTGATTTACTTTTCCCACCAGCAAAATGGGACTAATATTACCTACCAGCATCACAGAGGTGTTTTGAGTGATTTGTTAATTTTAATATAAAAGCTTCCTACTCAAGAGTTGGTGTTGGTAGCGTGGGAAGAACTGCGCGCTAGGTGAGTTGAATGTAAGGGTTTGTGTGCCAGCAGAGAATATGGAGGAAGAAATAGTCTCTAAGAAGAAATAATGGAATCGGGATCGAAGTGGACTGAAAGCACATATTTACTCGTGACCTCTTGTTAGAGGGTGCCTCCCTGTGGTTAAGAATACTGTGACACAGATACACCTTGTCTGGTCTAACCTGCTGATTTCATCCATGACCAAAGGTTTGAGGCCATAAATTCTTGAGATCTGCAACCTCAATTTAAATCTGATCAGAGGCACCATATCGGTCACTTTGAGAGGGGAACCAACAGACTTGGTTTCATGTATGCTTGTGGAGAAAGCTGAGACGGAATGCACAGTCATGAGATGAAAATGCTGTTGTGAAGTCTAGGTATTGCTGTGGCCTGTGAAACACCTGTCAAATTATGAGCACGTTTGGAAGCACCTTCTTTTCTACAATACTCATAAGTCATAACATATTCTAATTTCATATTTTCTTTTTGTTTTCAGCAAACTGCCTAGCTGGGCTAGAGCAGTTGTTCCCAAAATATTTTATGTTACAGAGAAGGCCTGGAATTACTATCCTTATACAATCACAGGTAAGGAATAAAGCAGAAATGATTACTGATTTGTACTTTTTGGATAGTTTAGCTTATCTTCAGAAGCTCCAAGTTACATATTGAGCCACAGGTGCCAAGTTACTTTAACAATTCCTGTTGAACAGCATATATTTTTCCATCTTATATTGACTGATATCAGGAAATAAAGATTATAGACTATGGATAGGTAAAAACTAGAGTGTTGTATCTATGCAGTTTCTTCCTTGCAAAGAAAACATCAGGTGCTTAGATTCTGTGCTAGCTTGTACTCTTTATTGTCCCGTAGATTTTAGTCAAATATAAATCAGCAGATTATCTGACACAAATTTTTTTATTATTAATGTATGTTTACTGTAAGGATCTTGCATCATTGTTTTATTTCACATTTCTTTTTTTTTTCTTTTCCCTCATCATTCTTTTTTTTACAAATGGACAATTGGAAATCAGAATACACAGTAAGTTTTTCTTCCTCTTTTTATTCTAAAAATAGAATAACTATGTGAAATAGTGGAATACAAACTGATTCCTTCTTAATATAACTAATACACAATGCATTCAGTAGTGGAACTTTATTTTAGCTACTTGTTTAAGAAATTTAAGGTTAATTTTGAAATGTTTCTGTGGGGATCCTATAAATTATTTACCTTGGTTTTTATTACTTAAAAATAATTTGATATATTTTTAGTCAGAGACTGTAACAAAGAGAAGCTTCTATAAAACAGGGCAGGGCTTTTAAGGTTCCAGTTATTACGTGGAGACATGAGAACAGATTTTATTTTATTTATTGTTTTATTAACTTATAAAATGCTCATCTCTGGTATAGTATCTGGGAAACTGTATGATCTGTAGACAAGATTAAAAATAATCTGGGCATGGTGCCCAGAAAAATCAGCTATTCCCTCTAGCAGAGCTAAGGCAAAATATAGCACATAAATCATGAGAAAAATTGTTTTAAATGTGCTGGCCTCAATAATATACAGTAAGTTTTCAGCAACCTTTGGAAGATGAGGAGGAGACGGTGAGGAAGTTCCAGGTGAAGGGACCTTTCAGAAACTCCTGCCTCGATTTAGTTTGAACTTCTGACTGTAGATAAAACATAATCCACTTGTTTTTCTTAACCCTGCAGTGCTCAAAATGTTTGTGCAGTTTTTTCAAAATCAGTAAAGAATACGGAGAAGAAAAAGATTCTAATGTGATAAATGTGAAAGAAAAAAAATAAAGGGATTTAAAGGCTCAGATCTGAAAGCTGGAGACTTAGAGTTGAAACTTTGGTGACCAGATTTGAAAATCCAAAGTACCAAACTGTGCTCTTCAATATCTGTGGTAGATACTTATTACATATTCTGCTTTGTTTCCTGTTTAAAATTCATTTGATTGTCAGAGGAAACCCAAATGTCCCATAATGGACAGTAGTAACAAGGGGACAGATTCTCAGCTATTTTTGTCAGAAGATATCTTCAGGAGGGCCTATGACAGTTTATGTTAATTAAGGGTTTATCCTTTGATAGCAGGTTTAATCTTAGGCTGGGAAGATGACGTGCACTATGTCTGTTACTTACACTCTGTTGTATATTTTTTCTTTAACTGGAAGTCAGTTAGAATTTTTTAATGTGATTTTTTTTTTCTTTAGCTGAACGAGACAAGTAGGAATGATTAAAGGGGTGGTAGCAGGCAGAAATATATGTCTGAATTTGAAATGCAATACATTATCAAAACCAAACAGCAACGCTGTACTCATAGAATTTGAATCAGGAGGTGATCTTTACCTTATCTGATGAGACAACACCAGGAACACAATTCGGTGAAGCTCTGTAGAAGGTATACAGCTAAAGAGATGTTCAAGAGCATCAGCAAAAATGATTGCAGGGCTGAAGAGACTTGTAAAGAAAAATTAAATCAGTCGACAAACATAGAAGGTAGGCAAAACAGTCACTAAGTGACAGTATAACTGCCTATGGGAGTTGGGGACTAATTACTCACCATGGTGCAAGGAAACAGAACTAGAAATATTGGGATGAGATTAAGGAAACTGTACTTCAGACAAAAATCTAAAATATATTTTAATGGAGCTGATAGACTATGAAATTATCTTCAAGGGAAATAGAGAAAGTGCCTTTGCCTCAAACTCTTGAATCTAGAACAAAAATACACTACTGGGAATAATTCCTATCCTTGTCTGGAATATTTCTCTAAATTTTGATCTTCTATATTCATTAGAGAATTCTGAAGGAAAGAATAAACCCACAGACATTGCCCAAAATATGGAAGATAGCTTGGAAACCCTTTTCTTAAAGATAGTAAATTCCCCCCAAAGGGTCTGTGGGACATCCTAAGAATTAAATTGAGCCTCATTTCAAGGAAAACTGATTCTAAAAGCGGGCCAATAATTGGATAAATAAAGCATAATCTTATCAAGTCAAGTACACACTGCTATGTAGTATGTTCACACCTTACTTAACCTCATAAGTTCCACTCTAAATAAAGAGCAAGGACCTTAAAGGCTTCAGTAGCGTTATTTCAGTGTATGTTAGTGATTTGGAAGAGGATGTGAACAACAGACTGAATCTTGCTGACAGTCTTAAGGTTTTTCAGTTGTAAAATATGAAGGCTGTTGAGAAATTGCATTTAAGCACATACACTAGCATTCAGAGATTCAATGCAGAGTAATTTCATCCATCTGGTTTTCCTGTGAAATATTAAGGATTTCATAAATGTGTCCTTCTTAAGGACCTGAAATTAGGACATCTTTTAAGAAAAAAAGCTCAGCAGGCATTGAAAATAATTTCCAGAATATTGTTCTCTGCAATGATAGTATAAAAAACCAAGAGTGATTGGAAATGGAAAGTAACGTGTCATGATGTTAGTACTCTCTAATCTGGGTCCAGTTATGATGGCATCTGCTTTAAGGAATGGTATTTGTTACACAGCAAAACCCTAAATTTGATGGCAAACAGCAGGAGATGGCTGCTTGGTCTACTACCAAGTCTCGACAACCGTATTAATAATATGTAAAGCAAATGACACACTTAAGATAATGAGCTTAACAGAACTACTGCACAAGTGATGCTTTTGTGGTGTGTAATATGTGAAATATGGTAATGTCAGGAGAGCATTTTAAAATGTACACTATGCTGTTTGTGGAGGAGGGCCTCATTAAAACTGCAATACAAAAGACTTCCTATCAGGAAGATGAGACATGGGTAATGTCCCAAGAAATGCTGTATCAAAGCTTGAGCTAATCCTTGCAAGCTTCCTGCTGACATTGAGAGGGAGGAGGAAGTAGAAAAAATACTTTCAAAGCTGAAGCCAAAGGAAGTCATGTATCTGTTTGGGGGTACTATTTAGAGAATAAGATACTCCTATGAAGTTCAAACCCTTGTTTTAGTGGCTGGGGCATTACTTAAGAACTGTACGTGAGAAAGTCTCTTAAACTTAGAACAGGAGTTGCTTTGGTTTTGATCTTGTAATAGAAACCTGACAAGACATCTTGCTAAAAAAAATGTTTGTTTTATTTATGAGTTCGTTTAATATTGTGATTAGGTTGATGTGAAGCTCATAAATTTGGGATACTGTATTTGGGATACAGCTGAATGGGAGCCCTATAGAAGTAACTCATAGGGACTCTGCTGTATGAGCAATTACAGGACTTGGGTACTGGTGAGTGCGTCCTGTCAAGCTAAACATGCTCTTGGGGAATGGGTGTTGCTAGCTGGTGGCTTTTAGAAAGAATTCCTTTGCTAGTCACAAGCTAGAACCTTTTTCGCTTGGAGGACGGAGGAAAGATGCCTTGCAGCTCTCAATGAACCCTTATGCGCCAGCTTATCACAGCATTCGCAAATATGTATCTTTAGCGCAAAATATTTATGCTGTTCTTAGATATGTTGACAAGAATGACTGAACTCTCAGGAGGCTTTCTTATTTTTCTTTCTGAGGTTGTCCAGCTAGATTAGAAATAATTAACTAGAAAGCAAACCTGTCTGTATTGCAAACCAAATGAAAAAGGATTGCATAGAACTAAGTTTCTTTACATGCATCAGGATATTGTTAGGCAACAAGCAGCACAGAGCAAATATGCATTTGACCTGTTCAAGTGACAGTTGAGATTCTGGACAAAAAGAGAGGAGCCTCAAGCAAACAAATAATCAGATCATGAATGTATGGTCACTCAACCATGGTACAAAAAATTCATATGATCAAAGTACACTGAAAATGAGCCTAACAAAGTTTAGCTATCAAGTTGGAGTACAAAGAGGTTAGGAAAAATACAAACAGAATTTAAGCAAACTCTTCTGACTTTGAAGGTGCAGTTCAGGTGTTTACCAGGGATAATTTCAAATAGTTTTGCTCACTGATCTGAACAGCACCAGTGTTGTTAGCAATATTTCAGTTCTGGGGCTGAAATTTAAAAACAGCTGGATAATTTTTTATGCATAATCTACGGCCAATTGTTAGTTTCACAATTATAAGTATATAAAGCAAAATAAAGTTTAAAACTGGCATGTTTTACTCTCTGCAAGGAGGAAGAGCATTCTTTCAACCTGCCAATGTCTCCAATTAACTTAGGAATAGGATATAAATTCAGAAAATTTATGAAAAACAGTTATGGAACGGAAAGCAGGAGACTGTGATTCCTTTGATGATATATCACAATGACACTAATTCTTCTACAGCAAAGGACTGAGGCAAATAAAATTATTTCATCTGGTATGTGTCAAGGCCCCAGAGTGATAGTTGCTAAATGTTCCATTATTGACCTGCTGGTTTCTGATTACTTTTGAGAACAGGCATGTTATGTGCTTCATTTAGCTGCCAGTTTGTCCATGAAGTAAATTATCTGGAAGGAATGTTTTTGTAATTGTTATTTTTATAATCAGATTACTTGAGAAGGAAAAAAAGTTGTTTCAGATAAACACTGCAAGGAATCTGTAGAGTTTTTTCCTGTGTTCTCTTTATCTGATTACCAGTGCTTGAAATTTGGATGTAACCCATCAGTCTTCAGTGCACAAACTTTTCTCCAGCTAAAGTATATGAAGAGTCTGCATCAAAAATACAACAGAATCTGTACTGCAGGATTAGAGCCTAATACAAAGTTACTACCAAAATTCCTCCCCGCTCACTCCCCAGCTTAGAAGACAGGCTAACTGGTGACATTACTCTAGTAAAATGCAGATTTGGTTCCGTTAGAGACTCTAGAAAAAGGAAAGACCTCTGTAGTATTTATAAGAAACAAATAATGTATTTTTAGAAAGCTGCAAACCTGTATGCTCATTTAATAGCTTAATCCCATTGAAAGAGTAAATCAAACTGCTTCAGAGAATTCCCTTTTTCTACCACTGGCTTATCATAAAGCAATCCAAACCCCTCTCTGATTCATGGGACTGTCATTTTCACTTGTGCACACTGCTTCTCACTTCCGTTCCTCCTCAATAAACAGGTTACTGTTCCCATGTATCAGAGAAGGAGATCCTAAGGGAAATCAAAACCAGAGATAAGTGCTGAGTTTCATGGTGGTTGGAGGCAACTTGTTAGACTGTTTCATCTTCAAGTTATTGTATGTAATACAAACAAATAGTGGTTTTCTTCCTGAACTTGTTTAGGAGAGTTTAACTCCCTTGCTTATTTTCAAGCCCTTTTTTTGCATTGTTCCTACTCTTTCCGCTCAACAGTGCTTTTTCTGCTCTTTGCCACCTTCCTGTGCTTATCTGGCTTTCCAAATTCTCCTCTCTCTCATTGAGTCACATCTTCCAAGTTCTGCCATCACCCTGCCCAGCCCTTTCCGTCTATTCTCTTCTGACTTTGTCATCCTGATTGGTGCTAGTTTGTGTAGTAAGTAACCTGTGTCACATAGCAGCTCTGTGTGCTCCCATGCCGTGCTGTCCGGAGTATTCTGAAGGTAGTTAATAACATGGTGGCCATTTTCCAAAAAACTTTGAATACTCAATTAAAGAAACTACCTTTATTCTTTCTGTAAACAGCTGAAGGAAATATCGTAATTTGAAATATGCTGTAGAGACATCACTATATTATCTTCACATATCTTCTTGCATATAAACTGTAGAGACGACATCTTGTTTATCCATACCCATGTGTGATTTTTATTTTATCCCACATGCAGGTCTCTCCATTCTGTCCTCGCCACTGTCCGGAGGCATTGGCAATCTATCTCCCACGTTACATCCCTCCTCCCACTCCATCCGTCCTTCTTGTTTATAAATGCCCACTGTTGCTCCGGGGCCGGTGTGCGTGTGTCTGCCTGTTTTCCCTCCTTGCCCCTTGCTGTGCTGGGCATTCCCTCCTGCCTCAGTAAGTCTGGGGACCTTCCACTACCCCATAGTCCCCACTTTCCCTTTGCCTATTAATGAGAAGTAGGGACTCCATTTGTCTTTTCCAGGTTTTTGATCTTCAATAAAGAAGTGTTGTTGTTATCCACTGACTACCAAAACAGTGCCCAAAAATTTTGAATTCAAAGAATGAGGTATCTAGAAGTTACCCTATTAAAAAAATCTAATTTTGCTTGGCCAGTCTCACCTCATTGTAGCAGTTACTGTGTTCTTTAGCTCTAGGCTCCATGAAGATTGCTCTGTAAAAGATCCAGTTCCACCTGTGTTGCCAAAATAACGTATCTGTGACCATATTAAAAAAAAAAAAAATCATCAGTCTGAAAAGTGGTGGGAGATCAGAGAGAACATTTACATGAAATGTCTGCCTCTCCAGGCTTTTATGTTAAGATTTAGGGGGATATACTTCACTGCTTAAAAAAAAAAAGTGGGATTAATTTTTACTGTACAAAAATAACTCCCAAGGATTGTGGATTAATATTCACAAGGAGCAGGAGAAGTGAAGTGCAATGGTGAGGTCTCTAGTAGTTCTTTGAACATTCTGCAGAAACAAACCAAATGGCAAATGAGACGAGCTAAAACGGTATTGATGGAATAGCACTCACAAATACAAAGGAGGGTACAGAGGGTAGAGAAACCTTTCTCAGTTATGCTCTGTCCAGCGTGTTTACTGGCAACTGTGGTAATTCCTGCAGCCACCTCGGGTGTAATTACTATGCAAAGGTTATTTTTACAGTCCTCTCCATAAAACGATTGTAAAACACCATATGTGTTTGACTGTCTCTTTAAGACTTTGGCATAGTGTTTTGGCATACTGAGGTTCTACCCTGTTCTTTTAAGTGTTGCTTATTGCTATGGCAACGCTAATCAATCATCACGCTAAAAATAGGCCTTTCATTTTTCAAGAGGTTATCTGTAGTGAATTGAAAATGCAACTGCAGTCTGTGTTTTCCGTATGCTGCTTTCATTTCACTTTATTTTAATCTGGAAATACCCGTGCTTGTGTGTGGTAATTACTATTACAGACTCCGGTTATTTCACTGGTTACTCTCTTGAGCTTTAAACCTCTCCTGGTTCTTCCAAAAGGGGTGCCAAATATAGAAAGTTTAAAAAAACAAACAAACCCCCCAGAATATTCTCCTTATTTGTTTTTGATTATCACAGGTGTACCAGATTATAACAAATTTTTAAGGAGTTTATAACACATCTAAAAAAATCTGGAGGTGACAATATAAAAGATGCCTCCTTTGAGAGCTTTACACAAAGAAACCTTATCATTGAAGACACTAGGACTCTGAAGACTTTGTCCTACTGTGTAGAATGTAAGTCTAATTTCAAGTTAAAGATTCAATTTGCCGTTGTTTTTTTTCAAAGCTTGCAAGCTGTAGAGATAGTGAAATGGAAAATTGGAAGGAGTGCCCTGTGCATTCCTGTGCGTGCTCAGTGTACGGAGGGGCTGCCAGGTCTGTGCTGGAAGAGCGCACGCCCCGGGGGAGGCAGAGCAGAAAGGGAGTGGTGCTTTGGGAAAAAAAAATCTACTAAAAGGTTTATTACCTACCATTCACTCCCAAGTTTGATTCTGACTGTTGCATAACACTTCTAATCCCTGGCTAAGTAAATAAGCAGCCACTTAAGCAGGGGAAAAAAACCAACAACTTTTTGCATGTTGAATAATAAAGTCTTTTGAATGATGCATAAACAGTTTTCTGGTTCTGCCAGAGCCCTCTGCCAATTAGTCAGAGTGCAGCTGATGAATCATGAGACACATTCTGTGAAACGTTCAAAAATTTGGACCCTGCTAAGTGTTTCTGAAAGCCAGTGAGACCCCCCCCAGCTGCTAAAACAGTGGCTGCCAGTCAGTTGAGTTTCTGAGAGATATATTTGCAATGGAGTAGGTTTTGGTGAATTTTAGTTGTCATTTGGGGTAAATTCATGTTACCATTTATAATCTCAAATTAGATTGTTACAGCCCTCGCCTTTATACTAAATACACAGGGAGGTTGACTTTTGATAGCTTTGTGCAGAAAATGACTTTCTGCTCTCTAATGAGGTGGCTTGAGGTAAATGGCACTTATAATTCTTCTTCTGTAATAGTCTGAAGATCCTTAGTCTTTTCTTAATGTTTCTTTTTTGAAATACCAGGCTAGAAGATCTCTTTTTTTTAACTAGAGTTTAGATTCTGGGTTCACAGGAAACAACAACTAGATTCAAGCAGTGGCTTGCTGAGCTGCTATGGGCAGCCTAATGCAGCCTTAAGTTCAATAGATGAAATGGCTGCATTTCAGTGTCATGGTCTGACTCATTGCTGGTAAACTCTAGACAGTGGTTGAAAATAGTAGGGTTTTTTGATAGCAAGGTAAAACATAAATCTGGAATTTGGCTTTACTCAAAATTTCCTATGAAACTGTAGCCATGCTTCAGATCAACAGCGCAAAGGTTTTTCACATTTTGCATTTTTATCCTCCACTGTACCTGAAACTGTGACCTAAAAGCAACAAAGAAAAATGTGTTTGAGTACTGAAAAATGTATTCAATCCAACAACTCCCGAATTTCTATAGTTAGATCATAAGCAAAGATGCTTTAATCAGAACCAGGAACGAGGAACTGTTTTGGTAAGGGTGTTAGCTTTGTATTAGCTGTAAATGTGACAGATGCTATACTGAAGTTCCTTCTGCCAATGGAGTTGTCTGACAATGGGACCATGAAAGCAGCACCAAGTCCTGTGGTGGATCCTGCTACTTCTTAAAAGAGCCAAGAGAACTGCACTGCCCAGAGCCATTAGGGTCAGCACAGTCAGAGCAATTTCGATAGCCACCGAGGTTTCTGACAATCCACTAGACTCGGACTGTATAACTGAAGTTTGCAGACTCACAAAGCTCTGACCTAGGTACTCAGTCTGCTCAAGCATTATAGTCTTGATGACCATTCCACTAGTGATAGATCATTGATGTTGTTCTGTTTTCTGTTTTTATCAATTACTAGATTTTATTTAGGGGGTGTTGATTTTGTTTAATTTTGTAGCAAAGAAAATTAAATTTTGGTCCTCATATCAAGAGGGCAGATACTTAACACATGCTAACGTGTAACTAAAACATGGCCTAGAGCAGTAACCTTGAAATCTGCAGACATGATGCTAGTAAACTGTGTTTTCCTAAGAACTGTTCTAAACAACTAGTATATCATAGGTAGTATGGCATACAACTCTACCATTTTCAGTGAAAATGTTTCTAAAAGCTGTTATTCAGACCTAAGCATTGAGTCCTCAGTAGTGCAGTACCAGTTACTGCATTCAGTAAGCAGTACTAGTAACTGCTGATAAAACAAAATATTCATTGGCAGTCTCCTCTCATTTCCTCAGGGATGCTTTCCCACAGGATGCCCATATGCAGAGCTCTAGACTGTTGTCAGCAAGAGCTCTGTACACCTGGACTGTGACCCTTGTAGTTGTACATCTTTGTAAAATACAAGGCTGCCATATACTAAATTTTTGAGATCAATAACCCATGTTTTTACCACCCTAGCACCAATGTAGTTATTTTCCAAATGCTCTAAAAACTATGCAGCAGATGATGTCTGTCATTAGGTTAGCCATTTTTTTTAAATCTGCTTTTCATAATCCACCTTCAGTAGTAATTTACTTTTCAACCCTCCATGTTCTACTGCAAACACAGAAAACAACTGGAATGTTGGTTTATGCTGTTTGAATAAGAGTCCTCTGAGTGACATCAAACATTGTTTTAAGACATGCTGGCATCCCTGTGTCTCCTGGGTCATTCCCTATTTTTTGTAACATCACATACATAACTTTTCTTACTCTAGGAACATTTCATTATAGAATTCTTTAAATCAACCCTTTTTATTCATCTCTTCTTCCAGCTAACATTAATATAGTTCAAGGATGTTCATTCCACTTTTTGGTTAATTTTGGAGATACAAATTAGAACCTTATGACAAACCTTGGGTTTTTTTGTTTTTTTTTTAATCTTTTTTCCCTGTAGTGCCTACTGTTTGCTAAGGCTTTTGTTTGCAGATGCCTTTGGATGTCTGCCAGTATAGGAGCAACATACTGAGATACATGGTGAAACCTCAGTTGGGAGAATATCTGGGGTTTTTGGTGTTAATTTATGTTACAAGATCCCCAGTTCTGACAGACTGCTTATATACAGACTGTAAATATACAAAATATTGTATATTTTCAGCTGGTGCTTCCTGAGATGTATACATAGGAAATGTTTAATTGCCCACAAAATATGGGTAATAGGAGCTAGCAGATCTGTCATTGAACTTGCCCCATCCTGCACTCCACATACTGCTGGGTTTTGGGTTTTTTTTTTTTTCCCTCCCACATATTCACTCAATGAACAAGTTGCACAGCTGAGAGCTAGTCACAGTTCAGATTGGATTGAAACTCATAAATGTGCTACTCCACAGAAATCTTTGATAAAAGGCAAAACATTTATAAGATCTGAAGAGAAGCCTGTGCGGTCTGGGCATCTGCAGCACCAAAATGTTACATGGGAGTATTTCATTATGTTAATGGGAAGACGGTTTGACCAGAAGCCTTCCACGGCACCACAACCTTATTCTGGCAAAACTCTCTCACTCTTTTTTCAGCGAGGATTGATTCTAGATGTGCTCATTGAATACTAGGTATCCTGTGATCAGAAGAAGATTGAACAGTGGCTTGTTGGATGATATCCATGGAATCAGGAATATATTTTCTGCAGTCTCGAACTGGCTTCTCATTTCAGTTTTGTTGCACTACAGCTGGCCTTCTAAATCACCTCTTTTCTTAGTCATCAGACTCTCCCTTAGAAGAACTCTCCAAATTTTATCAAGTCCAAACCTGGACCAACAGCAATGTGAACACTGAGGCATCATAATGTCCTCATTGTATAACCTGTACGTACAGCACACAAAATAGTCATAGTCTTTACAAAGACACTTTGCCATAGGGTATTAGTGATGCATCATACAAGGAACTTCAGTTTCACTGGCAGTTAATGCAAGAAAAGACTTGATGACTAACAATAAAGATGCTGAGCTAGTATCCTTCAGAGTTTTTTAGACACCTACTCTATCTGCCTATCTGAAAAGTTCATTTGAAAGAATAACTGTGAGATGCTGAAGAAAAGATATTTGAAATATTTTTTCCACTGGAATTATGTTGCCTAGTATTATAAATTCTAGTCTTGATAAGCTGACTAAATTAAGCAATCCACAGAAAAATAAATTTATTCCCATGTAAAATACAGAAATGTTATCTTTAATAGAAAGACATTTGTGCATTCTTAATTTTCTTGCATTATTATCTACAGATTGATTTGGGTTTAGTATAAAGGAATTTCCACAGCAGCTCATAATCCATCTTAATTTCATTAATAGAAAATTGTGCTAAAATTCGCTTCTCACTGAAAATTTTAAAAAGCCCTCACACGTCAAAGCATTGTTGTCTATTTGGTTAGCACCTACAGCTACTGAAGTGTCCTTGGATTATTTTGTATGGCGGGTAGACTAATCTATGGTGACGAATATCTAGTTGCTCTCAAGATCTTAGTGAACTGAATTTATAACAAGACATTCAGGACATTTGTACTCATGCATAGTGAGCATGAAAACTATTGTATCTCGTTATTCCAGAGTACTTATACTGATTTATTTCTACCTTCATTATAGTATGCAGCTTTTAGATAGAATCTCTACATCTCTCCAGAATCATAAAAACCTTTGCTCTTATGTTCTGTGTACATTTACTCTTTTTCTTGAAATAATCTGAAAAAAATAAGCTGATACCAAACAGGGTGTACTGAGTATATCAGCTGATGAAGCAAGGCATATTTTTTTATGTCAAACCTATTTTTCTTTTGTTGCAGTGTTCATTTTTGCCTAAATTCTCCATTCATATAGAGACAAAATACGAGGACAACAAAGGAAGCAACGACAGTGTAAGTATGATGACTTTTGCAAAATTTCGTTTAATCCTTTTAGTTAATCATGTTCTGTATCTGGGGGTTGGAGGTCTTTCAGTCTGGAAAAAAGGCCTAATCCGGCTTGTGTCTTTGCACCTACCTGGGTGTCCTGTTCATTAGCAGCTTGTCAGCTTGCGAAGTAGTTACCCCTAAAGCACCATGAGATCAAAGCTTCGTGTACACAACTTCCCTGCTGCATCTCACATTCTACTTCTCTAAACACAACGTAGTTTACATATGTGAATTTAGTCCTGATGAACACTTATGGGGAGTGAAGAAAAGATTATTGGGTTTTTTGGTGTAATTGTGTTCTACTGTATCTGTTTCACGTTATTCTCTCTAAGCGAAGGGGGTTGAATTCAAAGGAGCTGTTAGGAAGAGCAAACAGGAAACTACACAATGGTCAGAGATGAGAGATCTCAGTAAACAACTTCAAGGGAACAATGGCTGGACTACTAGGTGATGCTTTTGGCAATCACTTATCAAAAGTTACAAAGTTCTCAGAGTTAGAGCTTAGAGATGAAAAGGAAAATTAACTCTGCAAAATCCTCTCTAGAGGAAGGGTGGGAGTGAGCAGCCAGCAGCTGCTGATGGGGAGATGCTCAGGAGCAGAGGGCAGGGGGTCAGTTAGACTTCGTTGCCCTGACAGGGAGCAAAGCAGAGTCATACAACTGGCAAGAAAGAATACCACTCGATAAGGCCGGGCATGTAGAGACTCAGCCCGTGGATGAATACACAAATATGTTTCTATATGTTTCATTTTGGTATGCTTTAAACAGTGATTTGTTGCAGACTTATGGGAAGACGTTTCTTATAGGCATGAAATAAAGGTTAAAATGTCTGGAAGGTTGATCTGTAATACAGAGACCTAATGAAGGGGTGTTTAAACTCATTCTTGAGAAAGAAAAAGGCAGTAAAGTAGACTTTAAGGGGTCTGAGACACGGAGCCTTTCAGTTTCCAGGGGTGTCCCTCTAGCAGCCTTACTAAGGTTAAAGTGTTCTGTTCTCCAGATGGGAGGTACATTTCCCTAACCGCCTTGGGCCTGCGTGTTAATAGGGCTGACAGCTGTTGCACTGCTTATGGCAGAATAATTACATGTGAAAGAACAAGGTATAATTTTGAATAATGTTTTTGGCATACAGACACTTTCCCAATGGGGACATGACAGAGATCGTGTATTAGCCACCAGATACCAACAACTTTCAGTCACTGCTAGTCTAAGCCAGATCCAGATCAGTGACAGAGGAAAAAGAAGTGTATTACTTTACCAGCTATATGAGCATTATGTAATTTATGCACTTTTCAATGTTCACTTCTGCTTTTTGGCAGCACTTTAATTCAGAGCAAGCCCACACCTTTGGTTTTGGTAGTGTGCAGACTAGTTTTCTGCTACATTATAATATCATCAGTGAGAAGACACGTTCTGTACTGATGCCTAACAGAGGAAGAACTGAAGCTATTTAATCAGTGAATTTTCATTTTGTGTGTGTGTGTCAGCTTTGTGGATAAAATACTATGAATTAAGCCCTGACTAGTACCCAACCAGTGAATTTAAGATGAAAGTAACACAGAGGTAGGATACTCAGAGGATGTAAATCAAAGAATCTCTACTCTGCTTGAATCAAACGTAATTTTTACCAGAGTGCCAGTGGGGTAATGTTATATTACCTTTATACGGAGGTACCCGAGTCGCAGGCTAGGCAAGCATTTACCAAGATTAACAGAGTTAATTGACCCTTATGTGAACTGAGGAGGAGAAAGAGAAGCTGAATTAGAGGGCTGTATTCCAGCCCTAATTTCCATGGCTTTGTAATTCTGAGAGCTATGCTATTCACTAGTGTGAACACAATAAACCAGTGGAAGATCTACATTTTTTTGCTGTCGATACAGTGACATTGATCTGGTGACACAGATGTGTCTGGTACAGCACTGAAATGCTGGAAGGTTAGTAAATACGGAGAGACCTCACTGAGCCTGTGGAGAGACTTCTGTTAAACCAAACACCTCAGAACTAGGACTAAGAGTCGAACGCGTTTCTATTACTCCATGGGTAGGTTTAAATATCACTTGAGAAAATGTGAAGTGTATTTCTCCTTCGTATCAGACAAGTTTAGATTGAATTGCACTACATTTGCCCAGTCAGAAAACAACAGGAGACATAGCATCCGTTTCTATAGATTTCCATAGATACGCTACATTTTTCTTCATTGCAACTATCAACCTTGGCTGATGAAGAAATAACTAATCCAAAAAATACTTCTGTAAATTTTGCAATTGTGATGCAAAATATACTGAATTAATATTAATACTACAGTAATGAGGGTAATAATGCATGTCTGATTTTAACTCAACTATTTCTAGATATATTTTTGAGACCATACAGGTTTTTTAAAATCTTTGAACTCTGATCTATTCTTCATTTCCATGCTATCTAATAAAGTAGATATTGATTGTAAAAAGCAAGAATTAGATAGAAGGATACTAAAGCTAATTTCATTGATTAGTGGAAGAAAGCAGTATAAATGCTCTTGGGTTCCTGTTGTCATTTAGCAGGCTAGGATATTATTAGAATTATTTTATTTAACATGTGGCATTGCATGCTAAAATTCTACCTAATTACTGCAATATATCTTGATGCAAAAGTCCTCCTGATTTTTCTTCCCAATTGTCACGATAGAAGAAACTAGTGAAAGACAATGATATCTGCTTTGGAACTTGATTTTTCTATGTCTTAGACTTTGTCATTATTTTAACCTATTTTAAATGTAGCTTAAAGCACTGTTGTTCTGATCTGTTAAAATTTGCACAAACATAGACATTGCCAGAATGAACAATGGACAATAAACCCCTTCATTTAGATAAAACACTAATTAGGCTTGTGTAGATGGCAGTAGTGCAGTACCATAAATCCATCCAGTTGTGAATTCTACTGCTACAGCGCAGCTGATTTTGCTGTATCGCATCTAGATGTTCGCATGGCAACTCTCTCCTTAGAAAAACAGAATCAGTGTTGGATGAACATGTTAGCACATCAAATATTGTCACTGCTACCTTGCAGCTTTATAGCTTCACTAACAGTGTTAGAAACTAGACCGATGAGTCAGGCCATTCAGTGTTTCCTCTTACGGGGCTTTTAAAAAGTAAACTTCTTAATTTAAAGAGAAATTTTATTTTTATTTTACTTTTATTTTAAATTACAAAATGTAAATGACACGGTAGGTGGTAACTGTAGCATACATGAAAATATTGCTTCCTTCTTGCATCTTTAGCTGCTTACTTAAGTCAAGGTTGCAGTGGGAACTGCTGGGAAGAGGGAAGTGCAGGTGCCTACAACAGACAGCTTCAGTGAACACAGACAAGCTATAAAAGTGTATGTTAATCACTCAGTGCACACTTTTTTCCCATAAGAAAAATTAGCAATTACAGAATTTGAATATAGATACACAAAGTCTATATTTTGAATATTACAACCGTAAGTTAAATACAAGAGAATTCTTAAGGTTATCAAATTAATGAAATGATCAGAAATCGTAGGCGGGAGTGGTATAAGTTACTGCTTGTTTTTAATAAATGATTAGTCTGTGGTTTTCATGAACAGACTTTGTTAATCTCTTTTTTTATTTGGGCAGATATTGTTTTCTTTTAACAGTCTATTGATTGGTCAGTATTTATGTCCCATAAGGCTAATTTTATTCTAAACGGTGTATTGCTCTCACTTTTCTCCCACCTCTATTCTTCCTATGTCAGTGTACACTACAAATACATAGGTTTTTTATTTTTAATTTTAGTGGGGAATGCACCAACTTGGGCTTTCTGCTGATTACAAAGGATCCACCCCATGGCTCTAGTAGATATTGTAATCGATGCACGATGATCTCACGCGCTGCAGCTCCCTGTCTGTTCTTGCATGCCACACTCTAGTCCTGGTGAAAATTTCTAAAAAGCCATCTGTAGCCGAAGGTAGAGCAAAGGTAAAGTGTAGGCAGACACTGCTCAAGCAAATCACTGAATCACAGAGACATTTCAATTTTCCTGTTTGTTGCAGAAGGATCATTATGTTTGACTGGGTTTTGTTGGTTTGTTTTGGTTTGGTTTTTAGTCACAGAATTAATTTCTGCTGATATTTGGGCAGTGAATTTTTACCATCTGATGAGGAAAGTAAAGAAGCACAGCTTGTAAAAATAATCCAATAGCTGTCAGTAATGGAAATTCACTGTATGCAAAACTTAACAGTGCCTTGCTCTTTGTAGCATAACATTTTGCTCTGGAAGACTCAGTGGCTGGCTCTTGATTATTAAAGAATAACATGCAAGATCTTAAAATAGTGTAGTCTTTCTTTTTGTTAAAGGGCCATGATATTTATTAGCAAGAATAACATTATTCTTAAGAATAATGAAGGTGTGGAGTAAAAATTTTGAGGTAGAGTTATATTTCAAGATGACAAACTATGGGCATCATTTGGCACGTTTTTGTAAGTGTATGTCTCAGTAATGCTCATAAAGTCATCAGAGCTACATCACTAATTCTTTGTCAGTCAAGAGAAAAATATATTATCAATGTGTTTCTTGCCTTTCAAAGATAATATAGTGTTGAAAATGCATGTCGCAGAATGACCATTTGCCAAACGAAAACAAGAGGTAGTTCTGTATTCCATGGAGTTACAAATTAACACCGGTATCACTTGACACATGAATAGCTCGAGCACGCTAAAACCAGCCAGCTAGTAGCAGATATTATTTGATATGCAACCTATGTAAATTGCAGTGCCATCTTTTAAAGTTAGAAAATCCTTTTCTGACAGTGAGTTCTAATTCTGCAGCCCTACAAGTGACCGAGTATGCAGTATTGGGTCATTCATCATGCTTCATCCTTAGTGTGTATTTCTGAAGTGTTGGTTGTCAAATATTTGACTAAAGTAAAATAAACTTTAGGTATGGCCAGCTAAGAAGAAAAGCCAGTTCTAGTTTCGCTCTTTTTAGGATAGTTTTTTCCCCTATTTTTGTCTCCTATCTTAGTAACATGAAACTAGGTTGTAACAAACTTCAATATAGCACATGTAAATTAAATGTAAATTCACTATTTAAGGAAACTGCCATGAAACACTCATTTCAGCTGAAATGGATTCAGCTGTGCCCTGGCTTAGCCTCACTGCAGAACAGGATATCATTCTGTAAAGTGTCTAAATAAAGGATTGCTAGGCATCACTGCAAATTACGTCCAAATCAAAGCTAGGGTCACTTTTAGGGATGATTTTATTTGCACCTGGACTTTTTCTGTATGATGGTACTGAGTATCTGTTTGTCTCCTGTATAATTTGCAATGGAAAATCTGGATTTTGTGAAGCTTTCCCCTTCTAATAAGTCTCAAAACATACACGCAAACAAGTGGAGAGGTTAGCCGTTAGCCTAAAATTTCTTCTGTGTGAAGAGCTCTCTTTTTGTTGACCATAACTACAAATAGTATGTCCCAAGCACATATGGCTATTGCAGAACATAAGATAAGGCCGATACGGAGAGTGTGAACAAGTACTATGGTTGTGCCTCTATTTTTTGATTCTTCTAAATGGACTACTGAAGTTAATTAGTAAATCTAGCACTTGAAATAGATGTGACTTTAAAAAAACTAATCCCAATAAATATTATTGATAGCGTATTATGGTCTTGGAAGCATAGCTACTTTGACATAATTACATAAAAATACATTTCTCTGTTCAGAAGGTACAAAGCTAAATTAGATATTTTGTAAGAGGTGGGATAATAGAGGAGTCGTGACATGGAGATAAAAAGGAGGAGGGAGCAAGGCTGCTGATAAATATGTAACTGCCTTTGTGAGTTCCGCTCTGTGGCAGACAGTGATATTCCCGTGCTGTTCAGTGAGCCAAATTTACTGCTCTCAGGGAGAGATTCAATCTTTTTCCACAGAATAAGTGCTCCCAATTATGTGTGTCCACATAAATAGTTTTAGCCAGCCAACAGGTTGAAATTGGTCCATTCCTGTCATCTTTGCCCAAGTAAATCTCAAAAGCAAATTAACGGACTTTGGGGGTAACTGAGGTTGGAACATGACTTACAGAAAAGTTACACGCTCAATAAAACTCCATAGATGAAGTTCTGAGTAGGTGTTTTTTTATTGTAGACCAAATTTTCCTTCAGAAAAATGAGAGTTAAAGTGGACCAGATGACACAACCTGCGAAAGGATGCTGTAATAAGAAACTGGAGACTAGCCAGTAATTCTGACGATGGCAATCTAAGGAGATTAGAATTTCAAGTTGGAGAGAAGGTTTTGTGCCAGATTTTCCCTTTTTTAATAGGGAAAAAGAAAAAGCTTATTGTTGCAGTCCTCACTGCAGTTGTAGCTCTAACTTCCACATACTATGAAATCTAGATTTAAACCATCCTACAAATGATGGATACATGTATATTCTACTCACAGAAAGCGCTCGTCATCATACAAATTGCTCAATACCTGCAAGTTGCATAGTTAGACTACAATTCAGGGATGAGAGAAAATACAGAGAAAACCCAAAAGCTTCAGTGAAATATCAATATTTGAATTAAAAAAGGAGCATATATGTTGCATATATGCACCTAAGCTTGGGCATTCTTCTAGCTGCGTACTGTATTTTTTCCATTTTCTTGAAGCTCAATGACAATGAATGAATCAACATAATAGTGAGAAATGCAGAGATAAAATTAATTTAATTTCAAATTCTAATGTTTAAAGATATTTTTGTCATGCCATTCATGTCATAGCCTGCCTATTCCACTCATATGTCATCTTGTCATGTCCAGCTACTGCAAAGTCGAGATTTAAGTTCGTTGGGATGCCTGGTGGCTTTGTTGGCAGGGCAGGGAAAATGGGGAGGCAGAGAGGGAAGAACAACACTTTCAGGCATAGGTATTAACTCAAAGAAGGATTTAATAGAAGAGGAAATTTGATTTATAGTAGAAATTCTCATCTCAATAAATTACATTTATGCGTTGTCTATTGAACAGTGTAGTCATTTTGGCTTAAGTTTGTAGATAGGCACACATGTCTGATTACTTAGCACATGGGATAATAATCACGTTTGCTACCATATTACCTGCCTGTAATTAATTTAGAAGCGCTCTGCTTTTTTGGAAGAAAATCTTTTAGCTCTGAGCCATTTCATTTCTCTGCATTAGCTGCCTTTCTCAGCAATGGCTGAGTATCTGGATCTAACATAACAAGTAAGAAAAACATAGAGATCTTCTCTCACCTAAAGCCTCACCAGGGACAGAAAAAATAGCTTCCAGAAAAAAACACACCCATTTTCAAACTTGTTTGTTTATAGTATTGAATTTTCTATATAGGTTGCCTTATCACTTTCATCTCTAACAACTTGTCTTTATTTCTAAATTGCCTTGTTATTTAGCTGTTTCCACAGGAAATTTTATGTCCTGTGTGTATTAGTGTTTAAAATGCGAATTATCTGCCTTATTACAGTCTTCTGACCACAAACTCCTTGTATCTAGGCTGGTAAAAAAAACACTTTGCAGTAAAGACAAAGACGAACATCTTCCCAGTTGGTAATCCCTTGAATGCCTTCTTTGCTCTTGATGATAGGAAAAAACCATCACAAGAGAGAATCATATATTATGGAACACAGCCAAGCCAAACAAGCACAGATTTGACCCTCAGAGTCCTACTAGTGTAGATGAGTGAGGAGTTGGCCAGTGTGAATGTAATCAATGGATTCAGCTGAGTCTGGCTTTATACCATTTCTATCCAAACCAGGTTAGCTGTGGTGATTGGCCATAAAAGTTAAATTTTGGATTAGCTACACCTGAATGAGGTTGAAGCCAGCAACTTAGCCTGAAGATAGAAGGAAAAGAAGAAAAATAGGGAAGGAGCTTGTAGAAAAAAGATATTAAATTTGTTGTTGACTTAGCATCGTCTCATAACCTGACTTTCTGTTCTGGCTTTGGCTACAAGGAAACAGAAGTCACCAGCAAAGCATGTCCTAGGACATGTCATTGCAGGCCATGAGGAAAATGAAGGAAAGACATTTAAATACACCAGCACTTACATTTCTGCAGTATCCTGTGTGATCTTTCTTTCCTGAGGTACTAGAATCATCTGCCAGGGTTTTTTTGAGAATTTTCGCCAAAGAAACTATTGACAATTGTAAAGATGACACAATTAAAACTTCTCTTCCACTTTTTGACTAAATAATGATGAGTTTTCATTCCTCTTAGAAAGTGGAAATGTATAAATGTTTGTCTGTTGTAAAAAAGCTGTCACAACTGCACCCCCCCCAAAACCCACAGCAAAAAGGACACTTCAGCCTGAATGTTACTCTTTGTTTTCCATTTGATTGTGTATTTCAATCTCAATTAATTACTTGGCTTCCAAATGTAAAGCCTGTCCAGTTCTTTCCAATGTAATTAATATTCTGCCTTTCTACATCATCTTCTTAAGGATACAGATTGTTCTCACCATTCATTTTCTGCACATTTGCAAATACAGTTGCACAGATTGGGAGCCTTATGCTTCTTTTCGTGGACTTTAATCTCTTCCTTTATTTCTCTAGTCTCTTTGATCACAAACACAATAAACCCATCTTCCCTGCAGGTTTTAAGACAATCCCAGATTATGTGGCTAGGAGAGGCAATAAGAGAATTAGAGCTAAGAAAGAAATCAGTCTTGTTCTCTAATGACTTCTTATTTTCTACTGCTGATAAAATGAGAAGATTAAATCTCTATCTGCAAATCTTGTGAGGACAATCTAAGAAGGGGAGGAGCATGAATGATTAGACAACAACTTCTGCCAGCAAAGGGAAGTGAGAATGTCATTCAGCAAACTTTTGGAATGGAAGAAATGGTCAGAGATAGCCTAAACAGCAAATAAGGTGTAGTTGAAATAGTTGAAAAATTCCTCCTGGTTTTGACAGATTGGCAAAGGCATCTGTCATCCCCACTTCTATCAAAGCATTTTAAAGAGAGAAAAAGAATTTAAAACTATATTACTTAGAGGTGCAGTATGTAGATCAAGCCTGTGATAGAGCAGGGCACATTTCTTCAGATAAGATATTGGGTAATAGTCCCAGTTTAGGTCCTTGCAAACATGCAGAGATATGCATGTGCTTAAATTTATTAGGCTTGTACTTAAACCATATACAGATTCAGAGCCTCAGATGACCTGGTAATGTCCATTTAAGAGAAATCTCCATTATTTTCTTTAAAGCTCAGAGGTTATGGTGAAATGCATCTTGTTCCAAAAATAGTCAACGGATTTCATCAAGGGACTGCTCTGTATATCTGAATTTGTTTAGAAAAAAAGCAAGCAAGGAAGCTTATAAAAAGCAACCTATATTATATATATAAAACATAACGGTTATTTTAAAAAAACGTGCCCTAATTCTAAGAAAGAGCAATACAGGGGAAGGACCTCTCAGCTCAAATTCATTCAAATAATCAACATAATATTTTGCAAAACATGGACTGGAGAAGGAAAATAAGCACTCAAATAAAAACAGACTGGAGTTCCCCTTTGTTGTGTTCTTCTGCAGTTTCAGACGTGTTAACATTTTATATCCAGTTCAGTAAGCATGCAGTGTTGCCTATTTTATTCCACTACTGTTAACTACCGAGACAAGTTAAAATTGTAGCGAAACTTCAGCTTTTCATTTATTTGGATTATGATTTCCTGAACAGTGTTCTCCTTACCAGCTGGTGTACTTGTTCATTGTAGTCCATTGCTCACTTTGAATGCTTTACACATGCAGCCACATTTCTTTCAGAAATAATAAAGTAGCATTCTTGTTACTGAATAGTTGCTGGCATTTTGTATTTTTGACTGTTCCTCTAGGCTGAAATGAAATTAAATTAACAGAGTGTTCCCTACATTTATTTAAAAAAAAAGAAAACAAAAATATTTATGCTTCCTGGAAACATTAGCTATAGAACATTGTGCCCCAATGGAAAAAACACATCGTTAGCTTGTTACTGATCTTGACAGCGTATGCACAATTTCCCTGAATTTTATGGCACTAATTCATGATAGCCTTTTAACTAGTCGCTATTGCCAAGTCCCAGAATCGTGAGTAGAAATTTATTGCGGACATAGCATAAGTCACATGGGTCACTAAGATGCCTAAATAATTAAGTTATGGACACGGGCACAGAAGTATACTACGCTGCAGATGCAGCTTCCACTGAGGGCAGTTCAACCAAAATTTTGATTGTTGGTATAACGGCAACTTAGCCTGACTAGTTCACACGACACATCTGCATTTCATTATTGTCCCTAGAGTGAAAAGGTTAGAAATGTCCAGAGTCCAGAAAGTCAGGTTTTTTACAGTGATGGAATCTAGTTCAAAGATTAGAGAACACAATAAAACCAATCCTAGTTGTTGACTTTACTAGTTGTCACCGAAGTCTCCATTCCAAAAAGCGCAAGGAAGCACAGTGGTGTGAGCAGTAAGTGCTGAACACGACGTGTTGTATTTAACAGTCCACTGTCTCTTGATCTGACATAGTGGATTGCTGCCTAAAAAGTCTGTGGCATCATTCATTCAAACTGTTGTTAATCTTGCTTAGGAACACCTTGCCTATATAAGATCTGAGAACACCCATTTTTTTCCCTCTGATGTCTGCAGTAGGCTAGAGAATGTGACTGTGTCCCTGCAAAAACTGCAGTATCTTACATCAGAAGCTGTTCAGGCGCAAGCCTAAAATACATTATTCAGGTCACTGAAAATGGCTTGTAACCATTATTCCAGGTGGATTTTGTAAGGGTGTTGTTCTGTGACAGTGTTGAATTTCTTTAACTCTTGCAGATTTTTGACAAAGAAGCTAAAGATCTGGAGCGAGAAGTTTGCTTTATTGATATTGCCAGTGATGAAATTCCTGAGCGCTATTACAAAGAATCAGAGGTAAGAGATGACTTGATTGTGAAATGGTGAAGAAGGGAATGTAAGAGGCTGCACAAAAGCCTTGACAGGAATCAAAACAATTTTATTTTTGTATGAAAACTTGCTGGTCAGTAGTATTTAAAAAGCTTTTGATTAGAGGGGAAGCTGACAGCAACCTCTCTATCTAGATTGCCTGACACTTTCTTTTGCAGATGATTCCTCCAACCTTTTGAAATGCTTTCACACCCTTATCAGAACATATCCTGTACCAGACCTTTGATATTCAGCTGAATTTATTCAAAGTAGAAAAGGACTTTTCTTTGAATCATGAAGCTCAGTTAAGTGTTTGCAGGTCTGAGCAGTTTTAAACGTTACTGTTGTCCTTATTTGCATCCCCCCCTGACTAATAAGTCATGCGAAGCATCTAAGCCCAGGCAAAGGACAGATATGCTGCAGTGAGAACAGGGTTGATGCACAGTTGCTCAGAGGCAACCGTGACACAAGACCAAGAGGGACTGAAGCGTACTACATACTGCAGTAAATCTGCCAAAGAGCATCAGTGGCAGCAGACACATTCACTCACTTAAAATTCCCTTGAAAATTGCTCCCATGTATATTTGATAGAGCACACCTCTGAGGAGCATGTTTCTTTTAGGTCAATGCAATTCACTGTTTTGAAATCAGCAACCACCATGCAAATGCAGATGAGGTCTCAGTGTTTTAACCTCAGAGTTGAAAAATGATGGTTCACAAGAAGTTGCTAGAGAGGAATGATCAGATCTATGCTTGCATTTAATTTTGGAGATAGGGTTTGCCTCTGGAGCCAAGTATATATTCATAGCTGGCAATGAGTATGGCAGCTGTTTGACTATACAAAATGAGACTACATAATCATTTTTAGGATAGAAAATGAAGACTTGCCAATGAATCTATTTCTATACCATAGGAGACATGAGTTTCAGACTAAAAAAGTCAGGTATTTGTTATCTTCCATTTATAGATCCTATTTCAAATTTTATCTACGGGTCATAAAACAAAATTGTGTCTACAGTAGAATGGAAAGTAATTTTATTAGATTCCTTAGATAATGAAACCCATCTGTTATGTACCAAAAATTATATAACACCTCATGAAACAGCTTATTGGTGCCATCATCTTATCTGAACTCCATGGTCTTCTGGTTCCATTTAGGAATGACTGCTGCTATTGAACGGGTCAGCATTTGACTATGTTTTAAAGAAATCATGTAAGATTTTTCATCTCAGTGTGTGCACTTCCAGAAATTGTAAACATGAAGGTAACATCTAGCTTTTCAGCTTTCCTTCCTATTTTTAATAGCCAACTATTAGCATAATTTCCATATGATTAATCTTATGATAGAGAAAAACAGCCTCATGTTAAGTGAGAAAAGAATTTCAGAGTCTTTGTGTTGTTATTTCAAAGACAAATCTAGAGACCTGATTCCAAGCAAAATTTTATATGGTTTTAAACAACAAAAATAGCCCAGCATCTGTTGTTTTTTCTGTACTGATGGGTGATTTGTATGTTGGCTACCAAATTCTGTTTCAGAATTCATACAAAATAGTAAGAGCACCTTAGCATTTAACTGTGCACATACTGTAATTGATATTGAATTAATAATAGTTGAATTCAGTATCTTCCAAAGTTTGGGGGGTTTTTTATGCTACCATATGATGAATATGAAGCCAAATTCCCGTTTCTGATGAGGCCTCTTACATCATTTAGGGACTATAAAAAGACTTTTAATGTTTGTAAATGTAATTTCCATTTGTTTTCAACCAGAACAGCATAAAAAAGTAACTCTATGTAAATGAGAAACGGTCTGTGTTTTCCTAGTAACAGTTTCAGAGATAACTAAAAAACATTTACTGTAAGCTTTTGAAAAGTATTTTAGTTACACTAATAACAACGATTTGGCTGCATTTAGAGCATCTAATGTGAATTGATACTAAGTTTAAAGATTAAAAGTGAAGTACAGTTCTCAGGATTTAAGAGTTAGATCCCACAGGATAAGTGTTCTGAGTCCCATCCAGAAAGACCAATGAGAATGATTTTAACTTCAGGCATGTTAGTAATCTCTTCATTTCAATGAATCTTCACATGCTTAAAATTAAGCAAGTTCTGTATCAGGGTCAGCACACTTAGTGCCTTCTAGAAATGAGCTTTAATTTTCTTTTATATCCTGACAAAAGTGTGTCCCTCTTCAATTAAAAATATACTTCAGTTTTTAACTGCAATTTTCATTATTTAGTTGTCTTACTATATATTAGAGAAGTAGCTTAAATAATTTAAACCTTTCACACACTATTTACACTGCTTGCTTTTTGTTAGTGCTTATGAGCCTGCTTGTCGAGGCTGATTTCTGATGTGATCAGACAGTACTAATTACGTAGTTGCTATTAAGCTAGTATTTGTGATTTTAGTTATTTTTAGCTTTAAAGTGCTCAGTTATCCTTCATGAGCTGTTTGGGTCAATATCATATATTTTTTCAGAGTCCTTTCTATGAAAAGCCCCTTTCTACAATTTGACTGCAACCTTTCTTTGAGTTAGTGCCTCAAATAACTCATTGATGATAACAGAATGAACCATAGCAGCTTTAGTGTTGTTTTTCTCATTTATATAAACAGCAGATATGGTTGTGTATGTATTACACCGATATCATCAACAGAGGTAATAATATTGCAGTTACCACAGGAGGGTTCAGGAGATATCCCACAGCATCAGGCTCAGTACAAGCAAGTGAAGCAACCGTTCTCTGCTTCCTAGCACCTATGATCTAAAAAATTATTTTTCAGTTGCCCTGACATGAATCTTATAAACAGATCTATATTCTTCCTTCCATTGTAACTTACATCATAATGATTCACACGTAAAAAGACAAAATGTATAAAACATCTTCATATGTATAATATTCTATTTGAATTGCACAGCTCATTTTGACTTGTGCTGGCACTGATGAGAAAGGACAAGTGTTCCATGAACATGTCATGACAGTTGAAGGCAAAATCATTGAATTCAACTTTGTGCATATCTGCTTTTTCTCTCCCTCTAAATATTAACTAAAATTGAAAAGTAAAAAATATAGGTAGCTGGAGGCTTAAGGAGAGCTGTTGTTTCATTGAGGAACACTGTAAAGGAACCTCTGCCAATAATACTGAGTGATCTCTTGACTAGAATCGTCCAAATGATTTGAATTCCCCCAAGAATGGAGGGCTAATCTGTCAGTGTATGCACAAAAGGACTTAAATCACCAAGTAAATAGTGAATCAGAAGACAGTTTTGTTAGCTATTACAAACACAAACACAGAGTCCAATTCTGTCTTGCGTGGAGGTATACTGATTTCTGCTGTCAAAAGAGTTGCCCTTGTAGAAGACTGGGGGGGGTGTGACTGCAGCAATTCTGGGTATCCCAAAGCAGATGGCTTAATTTTAATTAATGACCATCTACAAACTCCATTGTGAAGTAGCCACCAGAATACTTAGCAGTGCTGCCACATCTTAAATAAAGCTTTTTTTTTACAAGCATGGACCTAAAAATCCTTAAACTTTTAAGAAGTTTAAATGTGAGGTTCCAAATTGAGAAAGCTTGAATCTAGATCCAAGCTAACAGGTTTGCCTGTTTTTCTGTAAGGAGTCACATATGCTTCCAAATCTGAATGTACATATTACACTGAATACAGAATTTTGTATTTCTGTATAAAGAATATACAAGCCTACAGGTAAGAGTAGTTGTACATTTCATAAAGTCATTTCCTTGTGACTTTACCATCAATGAATATGTATCACCAGCCATCATGTATTCCCCATATAGACATATATATTTATCTGAATTATAGAAAAGAATAAAACTGAGCTATGCTGAAGAGTGACGGCCTCAAGTGAATCATTCACTGAAATGAAACATTTACTGTAGATGTGAGCTACTGAGCAAAATGTTCTTTGCCACCATATTCAAGTTCTCAGAATTAACAGTGTTTCATTTCCTGTTTATAACAAAGCAGTTGAGAGTTGGACAAATGGAATAAACTTTTTAAGTCACCTCCAAACAGAAAGATTTCATGCAGCTGCTGCAGTGTTCTTCTTCAATTGCTGCCTTTTTTGACTTTAACACAGCTGCACTGTAATAGGTCCAGCTTACTACTGTCCAGGGGCTTTCAGAATAACAAAACCTCTATCTCATTACAGAGCCAGAAAATTATGGTAGTTGAAATAATACAGCTGCCTCAGCTCCCACAGTGAATGTGTGCAACATGTCAGTACAGTAGTTCAGTACAGGGCATAGCAAAAACAGATGGAAATTTCCTTTTCCTTACTAACTTCAGTTGTGAGCTTACATAAAGGCTGGCTGGATTATCATATTTTAACACCTCAGAACTGTCCCAATATTTACAATTTTGAAGTATTTAGCTGGCTCTTCCAGAAAATACATTTTAATGGAAATTTAAAAAGAGAAAAAAAAGTCTTTAAAAAATGACTCCACATAAATCCCTACAGTAGCATCTCTACATCAACAAATCTTTCCAGAGCCCTAGCTGTATAAGCTGAAATCCAAAACCTAGCAACTACAGCTGGTGGTGAAATGCCAGATCACATGTACTAAAACCATGAAGGGTTGATTCTGAAATTCAAGATCAAACAAAGTGGTCTTCAGCTTAAAGGGAAAAAAAAATGACTGCACTTCAAAAGCACAGTGCTGTAATATATTGCAATAGGAGTCTGAAAAAACAAATCCATGCATTAAAAGGAAGGAAGAATATTTTGTTTCTGGGACATCTGAGTAGCGTCCAGTAAGAGAATAGGACGTGTGGCATAACACAATGCGCTTTCGCCTCTGGAGAACATGTTCAGCTTGGGGATCTTTTTCCCTGCTAAAATGGCCATACAAGCAGCAAGTAATTTTCAAGACAGATCGGTGACAAGGCTAACAAGATGTTCCATGCTGGCTTCCAGCATACAGACAAAGGAGGTGGTGTCAGCTGCAGAATAGTGTGGGATCTTCAAATCATGCCTGATACCATGGCAAAGCTAAGGCAAAGCATGCCCGTTCAGGTTTGGAAGCTTTCTGTAAACAATGAATGTATTGCATTATTTAACTTTAAGTAAAAAATAACATTTCAGAATTAAATCTGAAAAGGCATTGCAACAACCCAGTGCCATACTGTCAACATGTTGGTGTTTGCCTCCTGGAAAGGGAGTTACAATTCCACATGACGTCTGCAGTCCATGAGGAAGGTTAAGTAAATAAATGCTAAATGCTAAATAATGGACTCTCCAACAATAAGCATGTTGAACCACGACCCACCAGATGCGGCCTAAGTACAAAATACTGGGAGAGCGCTATGTTTGAAACGACATCCATCACACTGTGGCTTTTATTTTATTTTATTGTAATTTTACATTTTATTCTCAAATAAGCCCAGCTCATGGGTAATGATGTTTCTGCTATGTTAGCAGAAGTTCTATTTTTAAATCACTCTGCACCTGGCAATAATGTATTGCAAATACAGAGTAGGTTTTGCTCCTTTGTAGCAAAAGGATTTGCCAGATGGGCTTTCCTCATAAATTGTGTCTGATAAAAGGATGAGAAGGTTATTTAAACAAAAAGATTTTAGCTATGCCATTACATTTAAAACACATTGAGGATTTTGCCAGTAGATAAATTAAGGGGAAAATTGTGAATAGACGCAGTATTTTTTGGATGATGGCTTCTCTAGAAAGGAAGGCATGGGCGACTAAAAGCAAAAATAAGGCACACACAAAATTAATTATCTAAATAATAACATAAAAATGGGGTCAGACCAAAGATCAGCTTGCCCAGTTTCCAGTCACTGACAGAGTGTTTCAAACTCATGTGTGCCACAATTCCTGCCTAGAGAGTATGCTTCTTCGCTCTACCCTGTTGCCTCTGGTATGTTTTGCAAATTGCTGTACGTTTCACAGGACGAGTAAAGAACGGCCATGATCCAGTAGAGGCAGGTGCTCAGCGCTTCCTCCTGGGACCTGGAAAGATGTGAGCATGGCACGAGCCTAATTTGTTCTATCTGACTAGCCTAACCAGTGTGCTACAGCATGAAAGTCAGGAGGAGAAGCAGTGCTGTTCCTGCTTCATCCCTGCTTCATCCCTGCTTCATTTTTTTTTGAAGGACTTTATATGCCTAATTGCAGAAAGGATTCCAGGCTGTGAATCTTAATCTGGCAATTTGAAGCCATTAGTTAGGCACATAAAATCATTCTGGGTTGTGGCTTTCCTGTCAAAGTTCTCATTGATTTCAGCGGGCTTTGGATCAGACATTGAAGAGCAAAAGATTAGCAGTCCTGGTCACACCAAAGGTCCTTCTGGCGTGGTATGCTCCCTGTGGCTGTGGCCAATAGCAGAGAGGCCTAGGAAAGGTATAAATATATGCCAAATATAGAGATAAATACAGAGATTCTTTCCCTAAATACCTCCTCACATGAACCATAGCACCCGCAATTGCTGAGCCAGAATTTGTGTCTTTCTAAAATAGTCTAAGACTTTTTTAAACACCTAATTTTTTAGCATCCGGGTAAGCAGCCCAGTGATGTTAGTTTTACTTATGATAACGACTCACCTCTGTAAAACACTCATGCCCTTTGAACTGATGGCTCAGAGATTAAACTCTCAAGTTCACTTTGCGTAATGTTGCTGCGTACCTTACGTCCCACTACTCAGCTTATACACAATCTTTACATGCAGCTCCCAGTGAACTGAGTTTTAGCTCACCTGAGCAAGCACTCAGTAAAATCTTTAATATCTTGATCTTTCGTACAGCAGTCTGGAAAACTACTCCTCTGAATTCTTTCTTCTTCCTGGCTTCCATTCATCAGTCTACAGTTTTATAGTACCAATATGTTAATGTTTTCAGAAAGGCAGGAATTTCCATAAAAGCTATTAGATATAAGTTGCCCAAACTGTCCATCGTTGCCTGGCTCTTTGCTTGAAACTGTCCAGCCAATTTGTGACTAAACATCATGTCCTTCAAGAAAAATGGTCACGATTAAAGGAAGCAACGGTGCCATCTCTGGGCGCTGTTAAAGGAGTGGTGTCATGGATGAATGGCATTGATTGTATTGCAGTAGATGGATTATTTGTGGGCCACCAATTTAAGAACAATTTCCACTATGAATCCCCTTGTATGCTGGGTTAACTTCACAAAAACAAAACAAAGCAAAACACTGCTTTCACAGCATCCAGAGGGTTCTTGCAGTTTGAACGAGACACGTTTTATGCAGTCATGCAGGGTAGCTGTTTGTTATTTAATTTTTATTTATAAATTCTGAATACTTGATACTCAAATTCATTACATTAAATCCCTTTGGACTGCATTGAAGTTATTCCATTATAGGTCTGGTTATCGCCGAAAGGATATAAAGTATCTCTGCATAACACTCACTATTATTAAAGTGCATAGCTGAAATGCTTAATCAAGACAATGGCCCCATCACACTAACACCGTATGTGTGTGTAAGAAACAGCAGATCCTTCCTTACATTAAACTATTTTCCTTTGATTTTCCTTTTTTTCCTTTCTGAATATTATGTCTTAGTTCTTCCCTTTTTATTTGTATTTTTATTATTACACTGATTGCTTCAGACAATAATCAGTTATAAAACAACTCTTTCAACCAGAAAATATCTAGATCAATCTGAGGTCAAGCTTTATTGAGTGAGAAGATTGGCAACAGCATGTGACTGTGAGTTGTGATATACAGTGGTATGTTGCTCTCATACATGATGACGTTGAATTGGTTTTTATGGTGATTTAACATTGAAACCTTATTATACTGCAAGCTTAAAGTTTCTATTTAGAAAAGAATATGTCAGCAATAAAAGCAATGACTTTCACAGGGAAGGAAGACTATCACCTCATTAGAGCTTTGTAAAGAAGCTTTAATGACAGAGCTTCAGTTTGTGGATAAAATCAGAAGCCAAGTCAGGGGCTAACTAAACATTAGAAAAAAGCAATGGTGAATGATACATAAGCTCACACTGAATGAAAGAAAATTAAGATCAGGGTAGTCTTATCAATTTTTTGTTAGTTTTTCTCCTGATTGTCTTCCATTTAGCGCATAATTTAAGCACATACTTAAATACATGTTTAACTGCTTTTATAACAAAGGATGGATTCAAAAGATCTTCCCAGATCTCCGCTCTGGGGAAGGCAACGCAGATAAGCACTGGTGGTTATTCTTGAAGACAGATTTTAGAAGCTCCACTATGAATTTACTGAAACTACATTATTTTCAAGTTTTGAAAATCAATGCTTAACTGTAGGTTATTTCTATTTACAAGATGTAATTAGCAGGATTGGACAAAAAGTGAAATGGAATTATACCAATATGGAAAATAATACTTTGATAGATAAAACTGTATCTTGTAGAGATAAAAGTAAACTTTAAAGATGAACTAATGTCCTTATTGGTTTTTTGGTCTTGCTGTTGTAATTTCAACACCAATTTATTTGATTTTCAAGTTTGTAAAAGAGAGACAGCGCTGAAATTAGTCAGTGTTTTGCCCGTAACGCAGTTGTAACCAGAGATGGCTAAATTGGAGGAGTTTCGTACTTAGCTGGCCACCTGGATATACAAGTTCACTTAAAATTGAAAATGGCATTGTCAGGGTCACATCAGTGTTGATGTGTCAAAGCTCAAATTGGACATGATTTCAGGAAGACAGGCATGGGTAGAAAGTACTAGTAAGTCACACTGAGGGAGTAGTGAAAAAGCAAGCTCTGAAGAAGCAACATTTTTTTTTCCAAAGGCCATAAATAACACTTGGAGAGTGCATTGTATTGTAATGACTTGCAGTAACGTATCTTCCTATAGCAGAAAATGTCCTAGATGATATGATTGTCAAAGCATGTCCAAGAATATGCTGCCATCGATTCACTGGCTGTTGGATAAAAGACAGGACTGGATTTCAGTATATCCTAGTGCTTATTTAAGCCAATTTCATATTACCTTTTCATAATGATTATTAGCATGGTTTCATATTTTATGTCTTATCAAAACACTTACTTTAGCAAACTGACAAACAGGGCTTCCTCTCCTGTGTTTCCCTGTATGTTTTCTTTATTTTGCAGGATCCTAAATATTTCAAGTCACAGAAGACTGGGAGGGGCCAATTAAAAGAAGGCTGGAGAGAGACCCATCAGCCAATTATGTGTTCCTACAAACTTGTGACTGTGAAGTTTGAAGTCTGGGGACTTCAAACCAGAGTAGAGCAATTTGTACACAAGGTCAGTGAAACAGGAGCTGTTTCTTATCCTTCACATAAGCAGAATTTGAGTACTACCCTGCACAGGAATGTAACTATGGCTGTGTAGAAGCTAGGGAGTTCAGCCGAATCTGCTTTCAGACCTCTCTCGAGGTCTGAAAGATCTGGAGCAGAGCCAAAGGGTTCATCTCTGGGTATAAACTTGACAAAGCCTGGAGCTGCTCAGGTCTAAGGTTGAGAAAAACTATCAATAACATTTTCAATACTGTGATAAATATATGAGCTAAAGTATTTATGAGTATACGTGAGTACCATACATGTAGCAATGATGTGCAGAATTTCTTACAAACAGGTAGTGGGAAAGTTTTCCAATCAGTCTACTACAAAATTAATTAATGAATGGCATAACAGCCAAATGACAGTATTTTTCAGAGTATTGACCTTCCACGCATTTAAAAAAATAACAAGGAAAAAGAAGAGTTCCAGAACGTTTAATTGCCCAAAGATTAATGAATTCTGTACACATTCCCAAATGGCTTCCCATGCTCGTCAAAGCCATGCTAATGCGATCCAGTGTCGGCAATAGATCCACTTCATGTGGGAGGTTGGACTACAAGACCTTCAGAGCCAGTATGTCTGACTCTGTAGGGCATGTCTTTTTAGAGATAAAACTGTCAGAATATTTCTCACTTTAAATCATGTTGAAAGACAACAGTGTCACTTTTGTAAAATGTTTTGTTGCTGCAGAGGTATTTAACCTTTTCTTTGTTTCGCAGGTGGTCAGAGATATACTATTGATCGGTCACCGGCAGGCTTTTGCTTGGGTTGATGAGTGGTACGGTAAGTGTTCTCCAAATTTAGCCCATTTAAAAGGGCTGATGCAAAGCTTATGACAATTAACAACAGATTTCCATTTGCTTTCATGGACCATCAGGTCCTAGCATAAGTTGTTCGTGAAAGAGATGGAACTATGTTCAGTTTCTCTGGAACATATGGAGCTCATTTACAGCAGGTTCTTTGTAACAAGAGTAGGCTGTATTTTAGGCGGCCAGTAGGCAGCATACAGGGATGCCTTTACATCCCATACATCTCAGAGTATCAGTCCAGTCAGCCTGCATTGCAGGCAGATAGGAGCTGCCCCTGCCAGGAGTCATCTATATGGAGACGCGCATGCAGGTTTGAATAAAGCTTCTTATTGAGACTGCATTAAAATGCAGTCATTTCCATACTGCAAACTCCTAAGGCCTCTGATCCAACACAATTTTAGCTATTTAGGAAAGTTTTAAATTGTTAATATGGATTGCAATAAAGAAAAGATTGAGCTCTAATGTCCTTTCTGAAAAATGGATGTAAATGTAAAACCTACTGGGTCTGATTCAACAGCAGCTGCATGCAAAACCTGTTCTGAATCCATGAACCAGCTGTAGGAATGGGCACTTTCAATAGTACAGAGTAATCCTGAATATCAAAACAGCCAATTATATTTTATCAAATAAGCTCACAGGGTTTGTGCTTTTTACATGTATTTTCAGTAAGATGTAGCCATAATCATAGATACTTGTAGAACAGTTTCTAAGACATTGCTGTAACATATAATAGCAATTTGGGAATATACTTAGAATGTTTATTTAGACCCTCCTTAAGCTTCTAGGAAACACTGTCTTGGGCATTTCATGGATAAGAATGACACCTGTCCTTCATCAAAAGTCAGAAACATTCTGCACTGCTTAAAAATAGTCAATTAGCCCAGCTGGTGCGAACACACACATCTCCAGTGCCTTCATAAACCTGCATAATTTTACACTAGAACCTAACAACAAACTCGTGCTGATTTTTTTAAAATATAGAAAAAATTGCTTTTGAAATCACAGTCTTCTTATAAATTTAATAGTGCATGAAAATCTTGTGCTGTAATGATCATAAAAATACTGAAATCTACTAAAAATATCCTTTATTTTGGGATAGCCATAAACTAGTAAGAGAATTTTGTATACAGTGAGAAAGCGTTCTTAAGAGATATTTTTTTTAATTTATTTTATAATTTATTTTCTTCATTTTTTACCTGAAATACAGTGATCTGTTGTTTTCCCTGTACAAAGTCAGGGAAACTGATGACTTTAAATAAAGAAGCCTGACTTCATGTAAAAATTGAGCCCACAAATTTGCCCCAAATCTACCCAAAATATCTGTTAAAGCAAGACATAAAGAAATGTTACTGGGAAGCAAAGAGTCATCTACACTTTAGCAGAGTTATTGATAATGATAACAAGTGAGTAATCATGAAGTAAAACATACAGAATAGGTTTAGCCAAAAAAAAACATTTAACCACAGATTTTCCCATCTTAACTCTGAATGCACCCTGTCAAAAATACTCTTTCCACAAATGAAATATTGTGATACACAATTATCTTGTGGACTTTTACTGTCACAGTGAGTCTTTTTACTAAATAATAGAGTGTACTTTTAGAACTTAATTGTCAGGCTAAGTACAAAACCTAAAAAATCTGGGCTTACTAAAATAGATATGAATAAAGGCTGAGTACGTAGCAAGATTTATTAAAAAAAAAAAAAAAAGAGTGCAGAAAGTTAGTTTTGGTAACTCTCTGTGCTGTCTGCAGCCTTTATGCATTGTTCTGAAGTATAACAGTTGTAAGACTTGCTGACTAGAAACCGAGTATTTCATTATCCAAAATGAGTGAGATCCAATTTGTGTACATCCAGTTCAATTTAATATGTATGATCTGTAAAACTGTTGTGGTACTGCTCTTGACATGTTTATGTGTGTAGGGAGAGTTTTTCAAAAATGTCATTTTTAAAGCATCTGTGTGCCTTCAATGTGTCTATTAGCATCTTTTAAAATAAAAGCTTGAGAATGATTTTGAGATTATGTAAGTCAGCTAAACTGAATCAAATAATCAGTGTAATAAAATCAATTATTAAACAACATGTTATGTTACGGGTATTACTGATTGATTACTGTCACTGATACTGTAAGTACAAATGTGTCTTTTCATTAAATTTACTAACCTGTATTTAGCTTTATTATTAAGAAAATCTATCTTCACAGTGTTATTTACTAATAAAGAGCATGTTCTCTGCTTGGCAAAATGCATCCTTAGCATGTTATTGACATGGCTTATGAGCTTGTTTTTCATTCCAGATAACAGTAAAAGGAAAAGGCTAAAAGAGTATGAGTTAGTGGTATTCCATGTTTCCTTTTGATCAGAATTTTAAACTGCATTTCATTTTCACTGATGAAGTATTACATTGTGCTACTGATATAACAGCTAAAGTTATATCTTTCCTTAAAAGCTGTCTCGTAAAATGCAGCAAGAGCCTCATATCACATAACAAGGAGTGGTGTGATATAAGAATTTGCAAATCCAAGTAGCACATAGTAAACCTGAGAAAAATGATAGCCTCAAGAACAAAAACACAGTGTACATTACCACAGTAAAAAGTTGATGGCTATTTTCATGGAGCTCTGAAGTTATGAAACCATTGTAAAGAACAGACCAAAATTCTGACAGCCTTCATGTTCACTTACACACCTTACTCGCAAGTAGATTTATTGAAAGCATGGGAATACTCAGAAGAGTAAGGTCACAAGTCAATTAATTGGATTCTTTATGGTTTTACTGGAAGTGTGGTTTATGCCAAATCTTTTTAAAATCTGTAATATTTGCTTTGAGTTACATAGCGAGCACCTAACAGATTATGCACTAGTTTGACAACATCAGGCATGCCTAGACAATGATAAATGATCCTACTGGTAGAATCAGCCTGATTTGTGGAATATTTCTAATTCTTACAATTCGTTAAATGGCTTGAGGCTACAAAATTGTTAACGTAGTCGCTATTAATTCACTTACCAGTATATTTAATTGTTAGTTTCTGGAATCTAAGCTGATGTGTGCTCTAACAGTAAGAATGTTTGCTGGTTATGAGATGTACTATGCAAAGATAACATAAAGTCTTTCTGAAAGTTCCTGGAAAGGTAAGTAAATATTTATAATATTTCTGTAGTTATCCTTTATTCCAAGGGATCTTCTAAAATCTTTTTAGAAGATCTTGGCCTTTGCCAAGGCCTGCACTTCAATACTTTTTGCCTACATTATGTTACACAGATACTCCTAAACAATTTCCACTCCTTCCTGTTCTCTGACTCCCTTTGACTTAACCTTCTTACACCTTCCTTGGCTGATACAACTACCTTTATGAGTCAATTTTCATAAAGCTAGTTGCTCTATGCTTCTTTTTTAAATTCTTTTTTGGCTTCTGCTGAAAGACTATGTGTTCCTAGAACCTTCTCCTTAAAAAAAAATTGTTTGCACTGAATCAATGGAAAATGCCAACAATTTTGAACTTTTTACAGATATGACTATGGATGATGTTCGAGAATACGAGAAAAATATGCATGAAAAAACCAACATTAAAGTTTGCAATCAACATTCATCTACTGTGGATGAAATAGAGAGCCATGCCAAAGCAAGAGTATGTCAATTTTTAAAACATATTGCCCATCCTCAGCTAATACACCTGCACAGATCAGAGAAGAGCAGTGAACTGATCTTGCTGACCAGTCAGTGGAATTCTGGGGAGGTTTTGCTTCAGTAGGAACAGAATCTTTCTCCATGAAGTGCAATCCTGCCTTCCATTTGCACTGTAAACTGCCACTGATGTAAGAAAGGGTGGGGTTGGGCGCATATACAACTCCCTGTCTTCCAGGAAAAAACAGCTCTCAAATTTCAGCTGGATGCATAAAGAGGAAAATAAATATCAGTTTTACCTTCTATTACTTGAATAGTTAAAAAATGCAAGAGTTCAGAGTGCTTCAGTCAAAAAGCCAGGAACATGGGGAGTGGAAAATTTCTATGGGACTGATAGAATTGTTTGCTTCACCAGGAAAAAAAAAAGCTAATGAATTATTCAGTCTTTTCAAACTAATTTTAATGTTGTCATTGATTAGCTACCAACAAGGTGAGAAGTATTTTCGGAAGTATGTAACAGCAGTTTGTGGAGAAGGGCAGGTTTCTGTGTAGGTTCTTTGATTCAGATTCTGGAAACTTCATCAAGTATTTCAGTTCGTAACTTGGGCACCTCAAGTACAGGTCTAAAATTAGAAATTACTACTATCTGCACATAGACAAGATGCAGTGATATTTGCTTTTGAAATGTTATTATTTTATTTCTACTAACTGCGCTGTAACAAGTGTGGGGCAAGGCCTGAAGGGCTTGAAGACTTTCCTTTGTTCTTACTCAGGAAAAATTGTCACCAGCCTGAGAAGATGTTGTCTAAGCAATAACCAGGAAGGTGATTCTTGTGTTTTTAATGCTGCAGCTCCATTGACATCAAGGTTAGCTGAGCAGTAAATTGAGAATCACTTCTGACTTTGGCTCTACTCTTCAGGATTTGGCGTTGAATGAAGTCTGCCATCTGTAGTTCCCATGTGGAAAATTGCCATTGAGGTCAGAATAGAATTTGTCACTAATGAAAAAAAAAAAGTCTGAGCCTTCTTAGCTCAGGGTAAGAACTGGTTTTACTTGAGTGTGTATCAGAACAGAAGTTAATTTAAAGTGAGTGTAAGCTAAAAAGCCAAAGTCAACTGAAGGGACAATAAATATTTCATGTCTGAATTTAAAAGGGACAGTCTTGGAGGATACCACTTCGTAAGAGTTTAATCAGTCTTCACTGAAATGGCCAGCAAATTGAGAAATCTTCCTGTTCTCTTTCACTTTCATTTATCCAAGACAACTTTTGTTTCATGTTGTACAGAAGTCCTCAGTCGAAAATAGCTGAAATGAATGCATGGGCTCCCTTTGATGTCAGGGTGCTTTTAAACCGTTTGAGTTCAACAACACTACACACACTGTTACAGGGTGTGAAACAAAATGTGAATCAGCAAAACAGGTTCAAATCTATCTCCAACACAAGTAGGTACAGTTCCTCTGAGACCATCTGTTTATTTCTACCACTTACCTCAGATTTGAAAATAGCTTAGTCCTCACTCCTAATAACTGACACAGCAATGTAGGCTGAAATGGTCCCTGGAATGTCGTCTGCAGGGAAGAGAGAAGGCAGCTGGCAACATGCATGCTTTTGTTTATTTAATATGATGTTGTAATACAACATAGAGCTTCTTCTACATAACATTTGCAGCCAAGGCTACAGATGCATGCAGCTGGGTAATATTAAAAATTATCCATGTACTGAAAGTATAGGATTTTGTCATGCATGTGGTAAGCACCATTGGCAGTCCCATGTCTCAGACACCCAAATGTGTGAGAATTTTAAATTTATTAAAATGCTAGTGGTTTTATTTCTGTTTTTTTGAGCTTTCGGAGCTCAAAGAATCTATAAAATGGCTTAATGAAATACTTCAAATTTACAAATTTAACATGACGTTCAGTGAAAACCACAAAATTTATTTCAGTTGGCTCAGTGGACATCTTGCAGGCAACGTAGCATGAAGCAGCAGGTTTCAGAAGAGTCTTGCCGATTTTTTTGCGCACCTTACCCGTTTGTAGCAGATGTCATTCGTTTGGGATTTTATCAGAAAAGTTTTGCACAGCTCAGCTTAGAGCACATCTATGCTGGGATCGCTCTGCCCTCTTGTGGGTTTCCACAGCAGTGTGACACATTTGTCACCTGCATGAGAAGACTCTCACTGCTTTTAAAGCTTTCTGTGGACCCGATTTTCCATTGCAAAGTGGCTTTAACCTCTCATCTCGTTTTGCCTCTATTTTGCAGGGAATTAAGCAGTGGATTTGTCAGTTGGCCATACATGTTTAAGTACAGATTCTGGATGGAAAAGTGGGAAAGCGTGTTGTGGCTTTATCAAGTGAGAGGGAATTCTTTAGGCTTTATTAGTAGAAAAGCAAAACGGCCTCAGTTATGTGTATGCAGCTGCAACTAGAAGTCAATAGAAGCTGTGCATGGGGGGGAGAATTTTTCATCCCTTGATAATTACAGTAAGATGAACAAACCGATGACAACCCTTTACTCGTTCACGCTCATAATTTAGATGGAAAAAAAAACCTAACAACCTATTAGTTTTATTTTGTTTGGAGTTCTGAAAAATTCTACATGCTAACTGTGTATCTAAATGTATTCTTTAATTGCCTGTGAAATAGCTTGTTTTCTCCAGCAATTACAGAGGTAGCGCTCTTTATTCAGTTCAGACCCAGGTAGAAGAAGAATCATTAGTATGTGATTAATGTACTTAACTTCATTTTCTTTATGTTGGCCACTTATTGTACTCCAATCAATGCATTACAATAGGAAGGCATTCATGTGGAGAATCACTTAATGATATGCATGATAAGCAATCATTCCCTGATTTAGAATTTGGATGGAAGTAGTTTAACTGAGTTAATGAAATGATCATTTGAAATTATTCTAACGTGCCTTTATCTTTCTTTCCTTCTTGTTGAAGACATGACAATGGATGAAGTCCGAGAGTTTGAACGAGCAACTCAGGAAGCTACCAATAAGAAGATTGGGATTTTCCCACCCGCAATATCTATCTCTAACATTTCCATGCCTTCTTCAACCCGCAGTGCTCCATCTAGTGCTCCATCAACTCCTCTCTCCACAGATGCTCCTGAATTCCTAACAGTTCCCAAAGACCGGCCTCGGAAAAAGTCTGCTCCAGAAACTCTCACTCTTCCAGATCCAGCGAAAAAAACCCTTTAAATTAACCCAGCATGTTTCCTCCTGATAAGCCATGTCTACCACAGCAAGAGTGACGTAACTCAATTTCTACAAAGGTCATGGTGGTTTGTGGTTGTTTTTTTGCTTAAAATAATCTTACTGGCGTGGAAAGATTACTCCTTTCCTCAGACCTGATCCTTAAAACCTTCAGAGAAGTGCATGCAAGAGAACGTAGTTTATATATTCCTATTCCTAACGTAGTGTTTCAAGCCATATGGTGCGTCTTACTGACATACAGTGAAATAGTCTGAGGGGAACCCTATAAAAGAAAATAAATCTTTCTGTAGCAGTATTCTACCTACAAATCCTCATCTAGGTCATAGCATTTATAATTAGGGGTAGGTATTTAGTAAAGCTGCCAAGGACTTCTGAGGCAAATTAGTGCCGACTAGAATGCAGGGTTAACAGGAAAAAAACCCTCCCATTTTCTTCTTTTATAGTCGATTTTAAAATCCTTCTTACTCTCAGGCTTCTCCTGTGTATTCATAAACTTTTGACCTGTTAACTCATTGTACTTGAACACCAACAGCAATCACTCAGATTCACATCTTGCTTAATATGACTCAGGATTTGGGGCCTAGCTAACAAACACAAAACTTTTCAAACCTAGAATACCACTGTATTGAAGCCCCAGTTGTAATTAATTATACTAACTTTGAGGCCATTGAACTATTTCTATCTTGCACAGAATTTGTAAAAGAAACCACCTATTTCTTGTAGATAATGTATTTTAATAGCTCTCCCCTGTCCTTTTTTGACCTCTTAAGTCTGTATTGGTGTTCATCAATGGCGTTCCGTGTGTAAGATTGGGAAAAAGCAGCTAAATTGAGCCAGTTGAGAAGCAAAACCAATGAATTCTGTCTTTTCCTCACTGGAAGAAGAGTGGTAGTTAACGCTGTAAGACCTTGAATGTAAAGGAAAGAAAATATGAGACTCCTTTTTCTTTCCTGCATCGCATCTTTCCTAAACAGCACAATCTCTGCTAACAGAAAGCTGGTTCCAGGCTTTACCATTGCCTGGGGAAGGAGTGAACAAAATCGGTCACTTTAAAAAGCAAATGAATCGTGGGGCTGCTCAGTCCCGTGTGGGGTGACGTTAAGGAAACAGAAGTGCTCTTCCTGGTCTGCATATGAAATCACTCTTCAATCTCAGGAATTAAAATGTAGGAAAGGATGTTTCCCAGTAGGGAGGTATAGATTGTGGAAGGAGGAGAAAAATAAATGGCAGAGGTGGTCTCTTTCTTCCAAATGTAAGCTCAGTGAGAAACTTTCCCTGCTGACCCCCATTTGGGGTACTTTGTTCTCTTTCATACAAATTGCTATTTAATGAATGCTGTCAGTATCTGTCTCTACTGGTAGCTGTAGTAGACGTTAAATAAGCCGCTGTTAATTCCCAGTGAATGATAGCTATTACCTGAATCATATGATCAAAGTGGGTGATATTTTGTACCACCGGTGACGTAGTACATGGATTAAAAAAAAGAGCGTCCTCCAGAGCTGAACTATCATTGAATATTGAACAATCAGTTTGGGGATGGCCTTTTACCTGGAGGGGACATTTGTGCCATCTTCCCAGCACAATGCTGTGATTTGACTGGCTTAAATGCACTGAACTTCTTCATGGCTGTAGATGCAGTAGAAGTTAAGTTTTAGTAGCAGGAGAGGTAATTCCACTGCCAACCTGCACCGAAAACAAGTGTATATTTGTTTGATAGTTAAAATTCTGTAGCTAGCAAAATCTGGGAGCTCTTTGTAGGTTAGCTGTGCTCTAACTTCATGCATTCTCCCACTTACTGTCCATGTTTTGCTTTGCTTTGCTTCGCAGAGCTAGTAATTCTGTGTGATTAGTAAACTAATGATGATTTTTTTGTTTAAAAAGAAGCCGCTGTAATGATGCAAACAAAACTTTCCTACATTAGTTTATGATTTCAGCTTAAAAATTGTGCAGATTAAGTATTCATGATTATAACTGGTCTAATCTTTTTATTATTATTTATGTAGTAGCAAGATTGGAACATTGGCAGAGAAGGGAAACCTTTGAAAACATAAAGCATTGTTTGGGGTTCTTTTTTTCATTTCCTGAATTTGACCTGCATAGAAATGGTTTAGGTCTGCTCCACCTGCAAATCTATTTTTCAATGATTTTTTTCTTTGTCAAAGAAGAATTTGCTCAGCTCTAGTTATAATGTCCTTGTGCTTACATATTACTGTTTCTATATATGTTTTGGCATCTGGGTTTGACACAGATTATTAGACCAAAGCAGTCATACCTTTACTCATATTTAACTGACTGATTTCCAATCGCATTTGGACATACTGGTTATCATATTAAGTAGGTTTGGGGATAAGGCATGTATGAAAATTATTAACATACCTGAATAGGACAAATCTTAATAGCTGCATGACAGAGAGATAGGAGAAAGACACTGGTCATGTCATGGAAAAAGTTACAGACTGCTTAATGCTGTGTCTCCGTCTGCACGTGGTGCTGCCGTAGCCCTTCCACCAAGCAGCACTGTTCTCAAGGATTTTACCAGATTTATTGACCGAACAGCCTGACTTCACCATTGGCCACAACAAGGATCACGATCAGCCACGTTCCCTCCATGTTGCTTCCTAATGAAGGTAAATAAAAAGATCTGTAATGTTTCATTGCTTTGGATAAGAAACACTCCAGGCTTTTCATTGCTGATGTAAGTACCCTCTGCTGTGTTCTGCTTTGCTTTCCCCACCAGTCATTACCCACTTGGTCAATATGATCTTTAAATATCTTTTTCTGTTTGGTTGTTTTTTAAGGTAGGATAAATTTTTCTAGAATGTTCTCAGCAAACACAAAAAACCCACACAAAATTAAATGAAAAGGAAGGTCTGAATACTTCAGTATAACACCTTGAGGCAAAGGGGTTGTTTTCATGACAGATTTTTTCACAGCGCTTTTCTGTTGTATTTTCAAACATATTAGGAGGAAAATAGAGAGCATTTTGCAGGCGTTCATCACTTCTTTTGCGAAAATAAATGATGTGATTATTTAGTGAGTACGTCTTGAGAGTATGGTGCCACACAGCAAAGCTGAATAGGCACAATAGCCGCATTCCTATTCTGTGCCACAGTGACTGAAGGATTACATGATACAGCTCTGCTAGGACTTGACAAGGAATTTTTCATCAAGGAGAATATAGGTCAGAGCAAATAACATGATTAGTTTGTTTGGGTTTCTATTAAAACCTCCTCCCAGCTTTGCTCATACTTTTATGTATTTCATATAGAACAATCATTACAAAATAACTGGCAATTGAGTGCAGTCTTTAGAAGGGTAGATCTCCTAATAAATTAAAAGGGAGGTATCCATAAAGACTATGAGGAGCAGCACATTCCTGAAACACATACTTCATGGGATTTCTTATTAATTCAATGGTTAATTTTGTAAATGACTGGATAAATTCTATGGAAAGAAACTATTTGACATTATTCTTTGGCTTTTTTGATTATTCTGGAAGGTGATTTTGTGACATCTAGTAGCCAATTTGCATTAATTGCTGCTGTAGAGATTTTGAAATGGAAATATTTGTTCCTTGAATTTTAGTTTGTAACAAGACTGCTACATTTTGTTAAAACTGCTTTGAAGCTTCCTGCACTATAACTTCAAAACAATGTGCTATCACTTGAAATAAGCCAAATGTATATGCTTTTTATGAATTAGTGAGTGCAGTAAGAGAGAATTCATGATCTTGTCAATAGGAGCTTTTCTGTTTCCATTGTTTGGACTTGGTTTTATATGTGTAAGTTAAAATTGCTAAATAAGTCTAACAATGTTTTGCTTTAAATGAACAGCATGATCATTGAATTACAATCTCCTGTGGTTTTGTGGTGTCACTAAAACAGGTTTCATTGTTTTATTTCATTTCTGTGATAATTCCACATGACTCTGAATGTCCAGTAATTCATTTCTTTTATTTAGAGCAATGATGGCTACATTAGGCAATACATCACTGCCATCAAAGAAGGACCAAGTTTTGAAATGCTCTGCATGTTAAATAATGCAAGGCTCAGTAGGAGAATTTGATTGTCATATTTCTCATTCATATCACTTAGTTTCTGATTTTTCCAAGTTATTTATTATTTTTAATATTGTATTTTTCCTTGCATTTTGTTGTAAATAAACTACCAACAATTATTCTTTACAATTGTGGCTATTTTCTTTTACTAGGTCTCCTCTAGCAAGGAACATATCCATTAACATTTCTACCCCCAGCTCTGCAAGTCACTTCCTCAAAATTAAGAAGCACAAAGCATTGGCTTTGTAAGGAAAATTTAAACCACTTACAACGTCTACTAGGTTTTGTTGTGCCTCAGCTTTTTAAAGATTTTATCAGGGCAGGTGCCCATCAGTCTGGTGTTAGCCCATTCATTTGTAAATGACCATTTGGTTGACAAGGAAGTTTGTCAGTAGGGAATCTAATTCTCTATGCAGGGTTTGGCAGCCCAGTGTTGTAGTAAATCCTGGAAAAGAGACCACTCAAAACCTCTCAGAAGGTAAGGATCCTCCATCACTTGTCTACAAGTCATGTAATTTTAGTCAACGGAAATTTCACATGTACAATGTTTCTTTAAGCTTTTAATTAGAGGCTTACTCCACAGAAACAAAGCTTCCTCTGCATCAAAAAAATGGTAGTTGCTTATTCAGTATAGAAATGCTTCACAACAGCATAGGACAGGACACAAGGAACTAGGCCTAGAAAATATTTAACGTAGAAATCACACAGTACGAAACAGACAGAAACCACGCAGTCCTGTGTGGCCTCGGGTCTGCGGTAATGACTCCTCGGTGGCTTCAGTTCATGAAGACCCTGTTGGGGTAAGCGTGCTGGGGCTGTGCCCTGCAGACAGCCGGGACACTGGCTGAGTCTTTGCCACCTAAGTGAGGTTATAACTGTCCTCTATGAGGTGAAATTACAACTGGATTCTCCAGCAAGCAGTGGCAAGACCCCCGAAATTACAGTGCTGGCAACACGTGTTCCCCAACAGTGGTCAACAGCTAGCACAACACATCTAATGACTGGGCCTGACCTGTTTTGCTGTTGGTTTGCTTTGACTTGATATTTTTTACAGTGTGGGCTGGTGTTGCTAGGGCTTAGTTAAAATCTCCACACAAACAAAATACTAATGCATGAAAATACATTACAAATTGGTTAAAAACCTGGACCTGATCCTACTGCTATTAAAACTGGGGGAGTTGGGTTGCGCTCTTGCAGAGGAAAAAAATGCCACCCTTTATTCTTTACAAAAATGAGACATTTCATAGGGCAGAAATACATTTCATTAAAGTAGTCTTAAAACCAGCAATGTTTTATTGTGTAGATGCAAAACTACGGAAGCCTTTTATCTGATGTCCTCGTGCTAATCTGCGTATAAATGACACCTCTTCTGCACGCGAGACCAACCGTATGAATGGCCGTGGCAATGAGCGGATCAATACCATGCATGAAATACATTGAGAACCATTGAATAAAGGAAATCCTAAATGCCGTTGATTTTCCTGCTTTGTAACGGTGTTCTGAAAAATTAATTTGATTTTATAATATTTAAAATCTTCAGAACGCATCGTCTTTCCACGTCCTTTGCACATGCCAGCTGGCAAAGCCTCCCCACGCCCTCAGGGGAAGAGGCAGGACTGGCAGTCCCGATCTAGCAGGGCACGGCCATACGACACGGCCGCACCACGCACCACATCGCGACGCCGTTTCCCTCCCGTGGGCGCCGCCAACACCGCGCCCGCTCCCCTGGGCCACGGCGCCCGGAAACTCCCGAACGGCCTCGGCCGTTTCCGCCCTCCCCCGCCGCCTCGGGCAGCGGCGCCTGCGCGGTGTGCCGCCCCACCACGTGCCCCTCCCCGCCGGCTCTCGCGCCGCGCCAAGTGTCGCGAGAGGTGGAGCCTTGCGAAGATGGCAGCGCTGTGCGAGAGCTTCACGCTCTGCGGTTTGGGTCCCAGTGGCGGCGTCGGCCTCGGCGGCGGCCTCCTGGCGCTGGAGCCGGGCCCCGACCCCGACCACGTCCTGCTCACCGACCGCGGCAGGACGGCCACGCTCTTTAAGGTAACCGCCCGGCCCAGCCCCGGCCGCTCGGCCTCGGGAGGCGTCGCTGCTGCCGCCGGGCAGCCCCGGCCTGTGGGAGGGTCCCCGCGCAGCGCCTCGGCGGCGGCGCCTCGGGGCCGCTCTGCCTCCTGCCCCGGCCGCCCTGTCCGGAGGGCGGCTGGGCCCAGCTGTCACCGGGCACCCCCCGCCTCGCCCCGCTCGCGTGCGCCCGCTCCCCGCGCGGCCGCAGGCCGCCAGCCCTTGGCTGGAGGTGGGGCAGCGGGGACCTGGCGCGCTGCCGCCGCCTGGGCGCCTTGGGGACGGCCCCGGCTTCGGGGAGGGGGGGCCCGGCCCGGCCCGGCCCTGCTCACCTGCGCTTTTCTGCTGTTCCCCGGCCTGTCTGCCAGCGGAGCGGGTGTCTGCTTAGGCGGTTGCTTGCATATTTCTCCCGTTGCTGATTTTTCTCTCCATTCCCCATTCCAAGAAGTACTTCCATCCCGAAGCTGCAGGGCGCGTAATGTTTCCTTCCAGTGGCCAGGGTGACATGCGTTTTGTCCGGCTGTCAGTTTTGTATCAGCTGCCTTCCTGTTGGCTGGAGGATGAAAGATTTAGGTTGCAGCACTTGAAACTAAAAGTATGCTCTGGTGTTTTTTAATGTATGCCTATATTTCAGTAGACCATAATGAGAAACTTTAGGAAAATACTTGGGTTTATATCTGTGCTGGTTTTGGCCAGGATAGAGTTAATTTTCTTTATAGTGGCTGGTATGGGGCTACGTTTTGTATTTGTGCTGAAAACAGTGTTGATAACACAGTGATGTTTTAGTTGTTGCTAAGTAATGTTTACACTAGCCAAGGACTTTTCAGCTCCCCATGCTCTGCCAGGTGCAGAAGAAGTTGGGAGGGGGCTCAGGCAAGATAGTTGATCCAAACTGGCCAAAGGGCTATTCCGTACCATATGACGTCATGCTCACTATATAAAGCTGGGGGAAGAAGGAAGGGGAGGACATTCAGAGTGATGGCGTTTGTCTTCCCAAGTAACTGTTATGCTTGATGGAGCCCTGCTTTCCTGGAGATGGCTGAACACCTGCCTGCCCATGGGAAGGAGTGAATGAACGCCTTGCTTTGCTTTCCTTGTGTGCACGGCTTTTGCTTTACCTATTAAACTGTCTTTATCTCAGCCCATGAGTTTTCTCACTTCTACTCTTCTGATTCTCTCCCCCATCCCACCGGGGGGAGGAGTGAGTGAGTGGCTGTGTGGTGCTTAGTTGCCAGCTGGGGTTAAATCACAACAATATCTTTAATTGGCTTCCATATTCATGGGGCTAGGGATTGTATCTTACTGGATTCATGAGACAACCTCCTTTGGGTTGTTTAGTCCCACTGTCAAGACCATGCACAAGAACATAAATATGTTGGTAAATATGCCCAATGTAGATCTGGACTGAGGAGAGGGGGTTGAGTACCCTCAGAGCAGCCAAATGTAAATCATACATAACGTGAGTTTAGACAGTAAGATTCATTGCTCTTGGTCTCAATAACTTACATGGAAATAGGAAGAGAAAAAGCATGGTTTTGTGCATGATTGCATTAGTGAGCAAAAGTACCTTCCACTAGTGGTGGGAAGTAATATCTTCACTTTGGAAAAGCCATGTGTCATACCTGGTGTTCATGGCATAAGCCCATCTTACTATTACACATCAAAGTTATTTCTTATGTGAAAAGAAATAATTTCTAATTAATGTAGAGTTCTGTCATGTTATTCTGAAATTTTTAGTATTAAAGTCAGAAACAGGAATGCTCAAGCAGAAGTTCTGAGTATAGCAGTTTCCATATTTTAATATTCTCATTCAAGTCAGATGTAACCACCTTGCATTTCCTTTCTGTCATGAGAAAAATCCCCAAAGGATACCACATTATATTTTAACTACAACGTCTTTCTTCTGGCTCTTCTAGGTTTCAGATCAGAAGCCACTAGGTTGTTGGTCGGTTAAACATGGGCAGATTATCACATGTCCAGTTGTATGCAACTTTGAAACTCGTGAATACATAGCTGTTCATGATGACAAGGTGAGATCCTTTATCTTTTCTTAAAGGAAAAAAAGGATGTAGTGAGTCTTCTGAGTGAATGTAGATAGGGAAGAAATCAGCGGTGCTGGATTTTTGGCTAAATGTAAATGCATGGAGTTCTCAACACCCTCTTGCAGTTCATGTCCTCTCTGCTCTTTGAGAGGACAGGGATGTGCAGTTCTGTGGCTGCACAGTGTGTTCCCTTGTTAGTGACATGAAGATCATCTGTGCTGAGCACCAGTTATGCAGCGGCCTTTTAAAAACTGAAGCGTTCTCAGTGAAGAATGCTTCATGCGTACGTTCTCTATGGACAAGTTATTTGTCCTGGTGCAGACTGGTTGACGTTTAGAACTGCGTGATTATTGTATTGAAGTGGTTAAAATAGTTCATACCTGCATCCTTGTTCTTCTGCTCATATTTTACAGTTAAACATTTCCTGTTTGTGTACTTGTAGTGTTTGCTCAGCAGTGCTGAACCTTTGGCTTTTTTTTATTGTAGTTGATGAAATATCTTTCCTGACCTTTCATTGTTCTTCTTGAAGCATTCTCTTCCAGATCAGGTCATCTGTATCTTAATCTGTCTCCATCACTTTGATCTACTTGCATTTAGAATTCTGCTGTATCTTTTTCCTTAACCTTACTCTTTCCAATTCAAGATTTCTGAGCTTAGTTTGTATTCCTGCTGTCTCTGCTTCAGCTTCTTCCTGTGCAAACTTCCCCTTCCGCTAAGGTTACTGTGAATACTTTCTGTATATTTTCCTCCTGTGTTTCAGTGACATGCAATTGCTAGTATTTTGTGTGCTGAGAAGTCTATATATTACTGTTTTCCTGTGCTTAAACAATGATGCTTCTCTTAAAGGTTTTAAGAATATGGAAGAACAAAGATATTAACTTGGACAAAGTATTTAAAGCAACGGTAAGTCTCTTACGTATGTTGACTTTTATGTTAATGTTTTGAATCCTGGTTGAGGGAAGAGATGCTAATTTTCATAGTACTGGTCATATTACATTTTAGCTGACCATTGTCTTAACTTGCGCTTCATGCTGTTCTGGAATATTGCAAGGAATCCACTGGGACTGAGAGACTTGATCATCAAAGTATTACTCTTAAAATGATTTGTATCCTAAGTCCAAAGTTTCAGAGGACTCTCTTTAAAGATGGTGAATTATGTTCAAATACAGATTTTTCTGTTTTGCTGGTGGATGTGTTAAACAACACTTTGTGTTATGCTGTGTAACAGTTGTTTGAACTCCTTACCCTCAATTATGTTTTTTTCTGGTGTGATTCAGCAATGTGATGCTCACTGGGATGCTTTCCTGGCTTTTTGTTGGGTAGTGACTTGTGATATTAATAGTATTTCTGAAAATTGGCAACTACTAGGCCTACGTTATTAGGAATCTTACAGGTTCATCATTCTTCTGTTACTCATTTATTGAAAGAACTTAAAAAAAAAAATCATGGATAAAACATTTGGCTTTCAAGGTAATGGACTGAAGAACATAGAAGTTTTTTTTCTATATAGCTTTCAGCTGATGTATACAGAATACATTCACTACCCAATGGAGGGCCAGTGGTACTATTCAAAGGAGGTGGTGTTCGAACTTTAGATGTCCTTTTGGAAGCCCCACAACAAGAAATTGAAAACATTATCTCAGACGAAGTCATCAAGTAAGTGATACAATTTTATGAAGCTTGCTTCTTGCTCAGAGGAATTGACGATGATGATGAAAGTTGTTCCCTTTTTTGAGGGGGTAGGGGAGAAATCTGAAGACCAAGATCTTGGGGTTGGGTGTTTTTTCCAACACATTGTTTTTAAAATCTTAAAATTATTTATAGACATATCCTAAAAATAAGAGTCTGCCTAAGGAATAGTGATATGACTTTAGGTATAGTTGTAGAATTTAGATGATGTTCATACAGCTTTCTGGTTTTAGGTGGAGTGAAGCTTTTATGGAAGGTCAACAACCTGTCTTAATTTTTGCTACCGAGAAAGTGAGTTGAATACTTTTTTTAAAAAAACTTTAATAGCAGCAAATCTAAGTGCTTTTTCTAAAATCCATCACCTGTTTCATTGGGTTTTACAAACTTTTAGTGAAATCATTATCCTGCTTGAATCAATATCCTATATATGTATTGTTTCTGATACAACAGTTAAATGGAAGTTGTGTTGCTTTCAGGGCTGAGGAGCCTGGCTTGTAGAACTTCAGAGAACAATTAAGATTAAATACAGTAGATGATCATGTGACTCTTCATTGCTCTCAAATACTTGCTCATTGTGAAGAACGTACTGAATAGGATTTATGTTTTAAAAAAAGAAAGAATTATACATTAATCTGTCTTTATTCAAATGCTTCTTCCTGTGAATCCATTTGTTTCATCAAATTAGAATTTTCTTTATGTGCTTGAGTCTGCAAACTTTTCTGAATTAGGCTGTATGTCCTATAGAAAACACAAATTCCTAATTTTGCTAAACATTCAAAGTTAAGCAATACTAATATCTGAATTTGTTATCTCTTTGTGTAAATTAAAGGAAAACTTTATTTTCTTTTTTGTTTTAGGATGGGGATTTTTCTGTCTATGTACAGAAACTTAAGATGAATAGTCTACACAAATACAAGCTTGAACAACAGGAATTATCTAAACCACTGAGTTTCACGGCATATATAAAAAATCAAATAATCACACTTCTGTGTCTGTGTAAGTTATATTTTCTAATGGGATGTGATAATAAAGCAAAGAATTGTATGGAAGGACATAAAATGTTGATATTTATTAATTACTGTTTAATATTTTTAGCTCTTTAAACTTTCTAAAACGGCTAGTGGTAGAAGGAGTTATTAAATCTTTCTGATATTTTAATGGCTGCAAAGGCTGACTGTTCCTAAATGTTATGACTCGTACCTTGCAGATCTCATGCTAGCTATACTTGTATTTTGCTGCTTTGCATCATAACGTGTCCTTTAAATATCCTGTGTTATTTCTTCTTTCAGCACTCACTGGATTTTGTTCTCTTTGGATGTCTTCCTGCCATATCATATCAAATAGTTTTTCCACAATAACAGATGATAAAAGTGTTATCACTTTTCTTTGACAGATTCCAATGACTCTGTGTACAAGGTTCTGATACCTCTGCAGCAAAATACTGAAGAGGAAGAGCAAATTTTGTCCAGGTCACTACTACTAAACCTTTCAGTATCTGGAAGCGTTCTAAAAGGAACTTCTTTCGTTGTTCTTGATAAAGACCACATCGCAGTATTAGGAAGTCTAGCTGCATCTGGTGAAGAATCCAAAGGTAACTTGAAAAATCAGATTAAGGTGGCGTAAGGTCTAAAATTTCCTTAGGCAAAGCACTGAGCAGAAAATAGGGCAAATAAAACGTTAGTTAGCTCTTGAAACTAGTACGTAGTTGAGCTGTGCCGTTCAGAGCACTAGCCGAAGGATAAACTTTACCAGTAAACTGCATAGTGGGTCGCAGGACTATACTCACTGTTGTGTTTTAGTATTTGCTTTCATGCTGTTTGTGAAACAGTTGAGAAGATGCAGCAAGAGAACTCATGGATGGAGGGGAATTAAATGGTGGACTTGGACACTTGTAAAAGGACCTATGCAGGGAAACAGACCTCATGTCCTCTAAGAAATCAGTGTCTAAAATAAGGGAAACAAACACTTCAGTCTCTCACGCTTAAAATTCTGAAGTGTGGGTTCACTGAAATTTAAGTCACTGACCTAGCATTTCATGGCAAAATGTTCTTCCTGACTGGAAGGAAGTGACTTCCACAGTGGCTGCTGTCCCTCTTGCCATAGCTTCGTGTTTAAAGCTCTTCACTGGAAAACTAACTCATCTTTAGATACTTTTCTTGAGATCTAACCAGAATGACTTTAATTCCTACTGTTGAAGACATTACTAATTGAGCTATTTTGAAACAGTTATTTCTGTTTCCTCAAGTGTGTTTAACTGACAGGAGCAAAGGCAAATGTAGCATTTATGTTGCTTTTGGGGTTTGTAACATCTATCCCTTATTTTCCCTAGAGTGCCTAACAATATGGAATACAAAATTTCAGACATTGCAGACTTCAAAGGAACTGCCCCTGGGAACCAGTGGACAAGTAAGCTCAATCTTTAATTTGTGGTCCATAAGCTTTGTGCATTTGGCATGATAGCAGTGAAGAGACTGGTGGGCTTCAGAGTTCTGCTTCTGTCTGGAAGAGCAGTGAATGCCAACTTCTGAAACACAATTAATATTGACCAGTTGATGAGCAATTTTTGTCAGAATATTTAGTAGGAGAATGGTGGCTTATGGCAATTTCTTTGATAATTCAGTGCCTTCTCACTTCTGGTGGTCTTGATTATTTGGTAAGAATGAAATAACTAATTAAACAGAAAACCCAGCCAGGATCTGTTCTGTTCAGACAATTTGCAGTTGACTGCCTAAATGATCCCTGCATCTCCCTAAGCAGCATTTCAAGGTGTTCAGGTGTCAATTAATGATAAGTAAACTGACACCTAAGTAATAAATTCAGTAGTGAAATAGAACAGCTGACTGTTTTTGTCATAAAATTGCACAAGAGGGAATTTAAAAAATAAAATTATCAAGTGGACTTAATGCCTCGGAGCAGCCGCTGTACTTTAAGACATCCCTGGAAAATACTCAGCAGAACGCTTCTTATTTCTGTATTTAAAATCAACAGTTCATGCACATCTGCTAACAAGTGTTGAACCTATCTAAAATAGTTTAAAATAAGCTGATTGCTGACTTTTAGTTGAATTTTGTAGTAAGGAGTTAAACATCAGCTTGTGCAGGAACATGCTTCTCTGCTCATCTCCTCATTAATGATATGTTTTAATATTTTGTAGTTGTGGTGTTATGAGGAAAAATTTTTTTTTACTCATGGGAAAGTGCTAACAGTAATTATGTACAAATGTGAAACATCATCCTTGGCAGCTGCTGTGGGAAAGCTCAAGGACAGTCAAACCCCTGGTAAGAATTTTTATAATTATAGTGAAAAGATCTTGTAAAAGGAATACTTCTGAAATTGTATAAAAATTATTTTAATACAGTCCTATAAAATAAATTTAATCTAAACAGCTTGAAGTAACCTAAAACTGTATTCTGTTCCTAGCTGTTAAATTTACTGTTGCTGAGATCACCAAAGCACACAAATGTCTGAATTTATTGTGGCTTTACTTAAACTGGGTTGTCATTCAAATACAGGAATTACTGAAAATACTGGAATGCTAGCTATGAATACTGAAAACAAAATGAAGTGCTGTCTCCTATAAATTGTTTTCAAAGAGTCTGTGATTAGATGGGGCAATGTCAAACCTTAGTTTGTAAACTTTAATTTAAAATTGTACTGTCATAGTGTCTTTAATTTAGCATTGCAATCGTAAAATGTTGTTGCAAGTAATGGCCACAATAAATTGTGTAATAACTTATTTCTCTTCCTCCCAGAGGCTAAATGGAAAAACAGTATGCAAAAAGGGTCATAAAATTACCTGCTGCTGAGATAAAACTCGAAACTTCTTGGCAGAAAATTACTTGGATTATACTTCAGAAAATACCTATTAGTATAAGAGGTTGATGTAATATTCATACATTCATAAACGTGCTTTCAGTGTTACCTTCATATAGTTTCATTTTTGTGTTCACAGATGTGTCTTCATTCGTAAACTGGAATACCCTTGGAGATGAAGAGCAGGTGGTTTCCTTTCAGTCACAGCAGTCTGTAGCTCTAAAATCTGAGTCCAAAATGACTGTAAGTTAGCATTAGGCGCATGTGAGATTTTTGCTTTCTTTCTCTTGTCTCTTCCCCATGCTGCTACTTTTAGGTGTTGTAGCAGAAGGAAAATTCACTTTGTATTTGTCACTCATTGTTTCTAACACTGTTTCTGGAATTGGACTACCCAGTTACTAATTGTAATCTGCACAGCAAGTTGACACATGAAGTTCCTAGTTATCTTGATTGAAATGATTAAATATATACCATATTTTGGAGCTGAATAATAACTTTTTGTTTTTCTTTATAATAGTTAAGATCAAAAAGGAACACTGTTGCTAAAGTACAGCCGGATACCATATCAGTTGGGCAGCTCTTACTAAATCTAAAAGTAAGTAAACCAAATATCCTAAAGTAGTGTTTTAGACACTCTCTGAATATTCTAGTTGTCTCTTAAGCTATTATCTTTTTCCATGTCCTCTTGCATGTAACAAGTTGATGAGGCTGCCTTAAACAGGTGAGTTGGAGGATATTATTATTATTGTGCTAGAATAGTATTTGGACATGACGAAATTAACGTTTTGTCATAGGACTGTGTTCTAGAATTGTACAATACAGGGCTTATAATAGCTATCTGAGTTCTGAGAACTTGCACAAATTTGTTCATTTTCAGTGAAGATCTTCTCTTACAGTAAATAAGGTGGGAGGATATTTCACCTAAACTCTTCTTCTTTAAGCTTTTTTTAGACTCTTATTTATGGCTTTAATTTTGTGGAAGGTGGTTTGGATCTAGAAAGTCAGAATGCTAGGAATTCCACTGCAAATATAGCAATAAGCTGTTTAGTTCCTTTCTAAAACTTGCTGCAAGTGTGATACTTTGAGTTGCATCCCTTCCTGTGTGAACGTACCTATAGTTCAGCTGTGGCTGGATATCTTGGTAATGTTACTGAAGTAACAGGCAAATAATCCATGAGCAATTATTGAAAGATACTGCTTACCTGAGTTCAGAGTGAGTAATTACCCTCATTTGCCTCTTTCATGATTGAGAGAGACTACCAAAACGCAGAGTGTTGAGGGGTTTTTAAAATTTTTTTTAGCTTGAATTCCAAAATAAGTCTCTTTCTACTTGATCTAATTAGTAACAATACAGTTCTCAAACCTATGCCTTGTACTTCTGAGCTGCACAGTATTTGTCATTTTCAGGACGCTTCTACAACTGTATTTGAAGATGAGTTGAGACAATTGATGTCAAAAGCACAGACGCCAGATTTCCAAGCCACCATTGGATGTGTAATAACTGCCCTTATAAACAGATGTAAAACAAATCCAAAGTACTACCCTCGAAATTTCCTGCTACAGATAGTCCAAACCCGAGACTTGTCTTACAGGTGATGATTCTGCATTTTTTTTAATTGTAAGGAATATTCTTTAAAAATAAAAACAAAGTAGAAATACAGTTCTTTATAAAGCACTCCTGAATTATCAGAATTTACTATCGAAGGTGCTTATGCTTATTTTCTGATGAAGCTGACACTTCCCAGATGGGTTTTTGTGTAAAACAAGATTAATACTTCTACATTAGTTGTCAATGTAGTTTTCAGTGGGTGTGAACTATGCAGCCTATTCTTTTCATGTTCTTACAGTTTATGTCCAGATTTAATGGCTGTTGCTTTGGAGAAAAAAGATGTGCATCTCTTACAAACCTGCCTACAGCAGTTTCCAGATATTCCTGAAGAAATTACTTGTGCTTGCTTGAAAGTATTTTTAAGGTAAGTTGGAATCACTCTTCTTTTTTTTCTTTCCCCCTTCTTCACCAAACCAAGCCCCTTAATAAAAAGCTGTGTGTTGCCAAGAATTACTTTAATTTTATAGATGAGCAATTAATGCTGTGCATGAAATTCTTAATTCTGAGTACAGTGTACGTTGCAGTCTTGCAGACTGACAAACTTTTTACAAGATGGCTGATGCATTTATTAATTCTAAAAACTATGTAAGTGGTAATTAAATGAATATGCCTTTTGGTAACACTGCTGGCTTGAATGGCACTTGCACCTCTATATATGTTTTTACAGCTATCTGTTTATTGTGCAACAGACTTAATTGGGAACTTATCTGGGGTAAGAAGCCCATAAATAAAGGTCAGCTCTTGTTAAGTTCACGACAAAAATGGGTTTCATATCCCAAAAAGGATGAAGTTTTAGGTAGGCACTGTAACCAAAAGAAAAGACTGTTGTAACTGTTCCTCTAGGGTTTCAGAGCAAAAAGAATTCTTTTTTTTATTAGAAACATAAGATCTTGTTAATTTCATACCTTAAAATTCTCAAATACTTTATTACTAAATATTAGGAAAATCATAACTGTCTTACGGGTTGAAGCAGTCCCACTAATGTCAGAATACAACAACAGTCTTGAATAGGGTATAACCTTTAAATCAGCCCATTACAATGTCTAATAATACAGTAACTTACATTGTTGGAATAAAAGAGCAGTACGTGTATTGTTCAAGGTTAATAATGACAAAATATTAACTGTTTGCTCATGGCCTTTATTCATGCTGCAAGAACTCTATATTTTAGTATATGTTTTTACTTTTATAGTAAGCTGCAAAGAGTTGATTGTGTTGTACTACTGTTGGGTTGATGGCATTGTTGATTTTAAAGCTAATAATTAAAAGTATTAAATGTTTGGCATTTTCTTCTACAGCATTAGTGAAGCCTATCTTCAAAGAATAGATGTGAATCTAGAATCTGTAATCTGTTACATTGATATTGAATTCAACAATAAAGAAGTTAAGACTGAAATTGTAGAAAATGGTTTCAATGCAGAGCTGGAACAAGACATCTGGGATACTAAAATCACAAAGGGAACCCATCTGACAGATGATGGTGAATTCTGCCCTGTTGGACCACAGAAGGCAGCATTATTGTATCCTCTGTATGTTTTAATGAAGGAAAGTCAGTGCATTATATCTGATGTTTATATTTAGTATTACTAAAAGACATACCTTCTGTTGTTGAAAATTTCTGAGAAGTTCTGGTAAGAGAAGTTCCTACTCAGTAGAAAAATTGTTTAGAATGTAAATAGAAACAATTAACTTCTAGAAAGCATCTACACCAATTTAAACTTATATTATTGCAGAAGTGTAATAATACTTTGTCTATTCAAGAGAAAATAGCATCAGTGATTTTGACGTTTGCCTGTTGAAACACATTAGCCAATTACATACTTGCAGTAAACAGAACTGTTCAAGCTAACTGAATTGTGATATTTCAGTTGCTGTATGTATTTCATGGTAGAAATAAGGGCGATTCAAAAAGCTGAAATAGGACCTCTCTCAAAGAACCTAGAGAAATACTTTAATTAGAATTCACTTTGGTTTGTAGAAACTGGTATTTTTTCCTGCCATTTTATTTCCTTAATAGTACTGCACAGAAATGCTGTTCTCCATTCGGCTTACAGTGAAACATTTCTTTTGCCTCATCTGAAAAACCTTCCAGCTCAGCAAGCTGTTGTAAGTATATTAAAATTAAAAGTTAACAAAATAGTTTTTCAATTGTATATCAGAAACTTCCACTCTTACTAGAGTCTGGATCACAAACTAATGCATGAAAATGAAATTTAAGATGCCTAATAAGATTTAACGTTAACGAACGTCATGATTTTCCACATACATACAAATTTTTATTTTTTGTAGTCCTTGCTTATTTTAGAAAATGTAAGTAAGAAACCCTCTTTATGACCCAGTCTGCTTGGAAAATGGTGTTCGTATTTTGTTAGCAAGTATAGTACCTTTTCTTTATTTGGATGCTTTTTAAGACAGGATGAGACACGCTAATTTAGTCAGTCCCATCAGAAACAGAAGTTTAGAAGATATGAGAAACAAACCGTACAGTGTGTAAAATGCCAAATGTAATACAAATCAAACTCGAGTATTCAATCTCAGATCCTCTCAGTTTAGAAAAAACAAACTCCCCTGTCCCTCAAAACCTGAAATAAAATTTCAAGAACTGCACATACCATAGTACCTGAGCATATATGTGGCTTTAGGGTGATTCAAAAAAACCCACACGTCAGAACAAAGCTGATCTTAGCACTGACCCATCTCCTTGATTTCTTTTGTTGGCAAGAGAAAGAAATCTTTGAATTGTGCTGAGCACAAGATGATGTTGACCTGATTCTGACCATTAGCAGTTTATTGTTGGCTACTGAAAGTGAAGCTGGGACTAAAATTTTTAATGTTGATACAGTTTTTAGCAAATTTCCTAGAAAAGTCTGTGTCTGAATTAAATTGCCCTGACACAATCACTGGAACAATTATTACCCCGAATGTAACTTTACACTGAATATTGCTGAGTGAGAATTTTCAAACATCTAGCTATAGACTGTGTAGGAGAACCATAAAACTTATTTTTAATGCATAGTATAGGTATCTATGCATTAGTATCAGGCATCTATGTTGCTTTAAAAAATTAATTTAAAAAAAAATATCCTTATGAGTATTTCTGTGTGCAGGACAAAACTCCTTGGTCTATTAAATGTCTTTCCTTTAAAAATACTCTGACTTTTCTACTTTTAGCTGTTTCTCAGGTATTTGTACTACCTGTATGTGAAATGCAGTGAAAAAATTAATACCACTCTTCCCGGAATACGCTCTCCAACTATAAATCAGGTGAGAAGCTAGTTCTAAGAGTTGTACTTCCTTCGGTTTCTGTGGTGTGTAACTTAGTGAGTAGTTGTGAATATCTAAAATCAACTGATACCTACATTCTTTCTAAAAAGTATTGTCTGTTAATATAACCTGTATGAAGTCAGATGTAACACAACACTTTTTACTGTTGGAAAATAAATATACTGCCTGAAGATACAAAACCATGCATTTTGCATTAGAAGTTAATGTTTCAGAGTTCAGCTTTTAAAGCAAAATCTGGGTCACTTGCATATCATAAAGTGTAAGGGTACTTTTCTTGTTTGTCTTCAGATTATGGATTGGATGTGCCTATTACTTGATGCTCACTTCACAGTTATGGTGATGCTACCAGAAGCAAAAGAGTTGCTTTCAAACCTGCATAAATTTGTGAGAGCCCAAGTAAGTTGCATCTTCTGGGATAATTATTTCATTTTAGTATGGATTTAGAATATGGGTGTTGGGGGGACAGGTGGCAGACAATAAAATATTATATACTAAATCAAATAATGTCTGTTCTCCTCTGTATGCTCCTTCCTGAGCATGAAGTGGCAGTTGCCTCTCTCATTTTGATTTCAAAAGCTGCTATATTTGTTTGGTTTAAATACTTAAAACTGTGCAGAACCACAGCAGGTTCCACAGTATACTGATGTATGAAAAGAGTTAAAATTTACTTTACTGTAGTTATCTGTGTTTTCTTGTTTTTAGGTACGATTCTACTCTGAACTCAACAAGATTGAAGGAAGTTTGCGAGAATTACAAAGACTTAACCACCAGAAAGACTCTCAGACATATTCTATTGAAGTGCTGGAACTTATTTGAATTTGAAATGAATTATTAACAAATTTATTTTTTATTGATTCCTTTTACGATGAGGATGTATTAGCACTCCATATTGGGGATGTGAAAAGTTGTTTTCTACATAGGAGGAGCACGGTTACTCTGTAGCTACATGGGAGTTGTAAGTTTGAAACTCATGTATTAAAAGCTCTCTTTTTGACTGGATGAGAAGCTGGGATGCTTGCTTACATTTTCATGGATAATCTTGATATGCAATCATAAGAACATCCTAAAATGCCACATGATTCTTGGCAAAGAATTAGTAGGATATTTGCACTAAGGCTTCAACAGAAGTTTCATCAAACGAATTGACATTTTTGTTCTACTTGCTTCTTTTTTACTTAATAGTTGAAGTCTCTAACTAGACTTTTCAGAGTTCTCTTATCTCCACTTAGGTTATGAACTATAGGTGAACTCATCTGAGTTTGCTTCTTTGGTTTTCTATTTTTAAGTTGTTTTTACTTTGTCCAAAGATGCCTTTGACATTTACAGATTTAACTTAAACAGGGAAGGGAGCTTAAGTGTAGGTATAGGGTTGTTACCTAACTCACACTGCTTTCTCTCTCCTATGTGTCACGGTATTACAACTTGTTAGTGTACCCTTTCATGCTTTCCTTTCCAGTCCAACCAGGTCTTCTTACGCTGCTTTTAAAAAAATAGAAGGCAGCGGGTTGTGTGGCAGTTAGTAGTTAAAATCTTGAATGACAATAATCTAAAGCTGTTTTGATGCATCTCATATCTGATAAGACCACCTGCATCCAGAAGCTGCCAGAACAGCTAGGGAGAAGGAAGAGGTACACAGCAGGAACTAGACTCCTTCCTCAAATGAAGAAGCAAAGTGCAGTTATTTAACAGGATGTCTTGCTACAATCTTTATCTCAGAGGTTGCCATCAGCTGAAGACGACTGTTTTCTCAAGCAGAGAGACTGCTCCTTTAGAGCATGCTCTCCTGCACAGACTCACAGAATGGATTTCAGCATAATTAGCTGTACTTCAAGACTTCTGCTTTAGAAATTTCTGAAGCTTTCTGAAAGATTGCATCCAAGATAGCTTCTGCTTTCTAAATAGAAATTTATCTTAATCTTGCCTACATACATTTGAAGCCTTGGGGGAAGGGGAGAGGAGCATAAAAATAACACATTCAGGTAAAATTTAATGCTGTGGACTTTGACATGTCTTTAAGCTGACCATGCAACTGATAACTGCCAGCACAGCTCAGAGCAAGAATGGTATCTTGCCTGTTAGATTGGAGCAAAGAACTAATGTAGCTGAAAATAACTTCACTTTTTGGATGGTGATTTTTCTCTGATAGTGCTCACTTAAGCATATGTCACTGGACACAGGGGAGATCGGTTTGATTTGGAACAGAATGTTGGAAATCATTGTTTGAATAAAAGGCTCCTTAACCTTTGTCATGTTAAACTTGCCTGAGAATGAACAACAGCATTTTTTCCTTTCTCTGGCTAGAGCTAGAACACAAGATTATTATGGCTGAAGTGCTAGGTGCATAACTTACTGGACTTTCGCTGTATAACTGTGAAACAGCTGCACACAGTTAAAAGCCTTGACTCTTTGGAAGTTGACAGGTTCTAGTTGTATACACTGTTATTGGAGGTCAGTGCCAAATGTATGTAAAAGTAAAATTTAAAACAACACTACAATGGGCAGCTGAAGAATCATATAGAGGGGTACTTCTTGGCACTTGCAGTAGTTGCTTTTAATTTTATGAACAAGAAAACTAATCTGTAATTTAAAATAAGAACATTCTTACCCACATCAGTGTCTGTTTTCTCCAAGTACTTTTTCAAAGAGTGAACGCCTCAACTTAAGTTAACCTAATCTATACTGCTTGTTCTGTACAGCTTGAATTCTAGCATTTCAAAGTATATCTTAGCTTTATATTTGTTTTGACTGTCTTCTTAGAAAAAGTGAGGAACTAAAGTTTTATGAAAGCAACACTTGTTGAAGGTATCACAGGTGTAAGCATCTATTGAATTGTACTTCTGATGAGGTGTTCATTTAAAACTGACTTGTTATAAGCTACTTGTGGGACTGAATATTCATCTAAATGAAAGCTTATCTGGGATAGGAGAAAATGGGACAGATAAGAATAATGCTGAAGTCTAGTATAAAATGGATGGTTGGGGACAGAAGCCTTCAGAGAAGATAGACTTACATCAATACATGTTCAGAATAGCAAATAAGATGTTAAAAACTTATTTTTACTAATAATGTGATTGAATATTCATATAATTCAGCATATCAATATATTGATATACTTTTGGTTTTCATCATACTAAATAAAATGGTAATTGGTGATATATTGAATTACACCAGCAAAAGTCATGTAAGCTCTTGCTTCCTAAGGCTGACTTTATTTAGTCTACAGCTGAGCTCTAGTCTAACATTACTCAGCAACACCTTGGTTTCTTATAAATGTACATGTAACTGATTTTAGAGCTGAATACTTAAATTCAATGCCTAATACATGTTATGAAATAATTTGGAGGGAAGGACTGGACAAAAGCAGCTCAATAATTTAAGCAAGAGCATATGCTCACTTGTTAATAATGCCATCCAGCTGTAGGTTCATAATTTTTTTTTTTTTCCCCCTTACCCTTAGAGAAAGGAACCCATCCAGACAACGGCTTTGAACAAGTAGGCTATTCATCTTCTCCTAAGTGCCTTTTGAAAAGAGCCTTTCTCTCCATCTGTCTTGAGCATGGAGGCAGTGTAGGGCCTCCTACCTAAAATTCCTCTTCCTGCTGTATTCAACTCACTTATAAATATGCTCATTTAACTATACCAGCAGACTCAAAATAGGAACTTCAAATTCATAAAGGAGATATGTTTTGTTCTTGGGAGTGGACAGGGGTAGGCAAGTAGGTTAAGGGGTTATGGTTGATTTCTCTGTACTGAGCTAAGCTCTGTGTTGGAAAGGATGAATTTATAGTTCTGACTCGGAAAGTTAACATACCTCTCTATGCATCCATTTCTCCACCTATAAAATTAAAATTATGTCCTATTCAGTAAGCACTTCCACATCAACAACTGGTAACTCTTACATAAGAGATGGGATTAAGAGACAAGGTGTTCTGGTTCACAGTATTCAAAAGCAAATGATTCTTAGCACCTTTGATCTACTACGGGTACATAAAATCCACATTATTTTACAGATGTTAACACTCATAATGCTACAGGCTGTGTGAAGTAGATACACCAGACACCTTTGCTAGATTCTCAATGTATGGATAGCAGAATTCACAGGTGTTTTTTCCAAGATCACGAAGGGAGATAGTGAAATAACTTACCTCAAAACATGTATCTGTGTATTCATGTATTTAAAGAGTTACCACAATCCTTTGCACCCTTGTAAGAAGTTGCAAAAATTAGCCTGACATAAGCAATCTAAAGGTAACTTTGAAAGATTCAGAATACAAATTGAGTATAAAGGTGTAAATGGGGTTAGGTAATGTTGTCTACTGCTGTTGCTGTATACTGCCGATACTGCTGTATCGTACTGTGTCTAGAACATGGCTCTGAGCCTATGCAGCTGCACCACTGAATATAAAAGAGTGCAACTGACTATAAAAGAGATGCAGATAAAAAGCTGGATATGAGAGTGCAAATTGGGCTAAACCCTGCTGCCTGGTGCCATTGTTGCATGCTTGACACTGCGGCAGGTTTGTGGGTTTAATGAGGTTCTCAGCCTGAGCAACAAGTTAATGAACAAAAGGCACTTCAAAAATGACTATAGAAGAATGCAAATTAAATTACACATTGGACATATAGCTGGCATGCTTATGCCATGACCAGCACTGGGTTTTACATCACACAAGCATAAGCAAGGGACTGAGAGAAAATGAAAATGCAAACACTTATTTGCTAATGGTGAGACTTCAGAGTCTCTGGATCCTAAAGCTGTGTAGATTTAGCAATGAAAAAAAGGCTGGTTGTAAGAAAGCAAGACATCTGCATGCCTTGAGCTGGCTTTCAGTTTGTACTGCTTTTGCTCAGAAAAACTGATACCCTGAATTCAAGTGGTGGCATTAGAAATCCAACAGTGCAATTGGTTTATGTAGATTTTTAGCCCTTTGGGGGCTCTGGCAAATGGGAAAACGAGGGAATACAAAATAGATGAAGCCCATCTCTTCTTTCGTACTGCTCCAGTGAGCTGCAGACACAGCAGTTCAGAGAAAGTAGATGGACAAAAATGCCAATGGTAGGGCCCTATGCGATCTCCTCAGCCTATTTTGCTTTATACCGACCCTGGCTAGGTAACTGATCCCTAAGAGGGGCTTAATTTCTGCATAATGGGTAAAGATTTAAACCACGGCAAGAGATGAATATGGCAGTGGTCAAGGGGGCCTGCTTGGTGCTGGGGGAGGGCGGCGGCTGCCTCAGGGCGGTGAAGGAGGGAAAACTCTCCTGAGGGGAGACCTGGTGGCTCTGGTTTTGGCGGGCGCTGCGGCGCGAAGGGAGAGCCCCGTGATGAGCCCCTGCCCGGGGCGGAGGGGAGGGCAGAGCCCGTCGCCTACCTGCGCTCGTAGCTGTGCCCTGCAGGGGTGGGCGGCCGCCGTGGGGCTTGGAGCTGAGGGGTGGCAGCCCGGGGGGCTCCCCTTAAGGCGCGGGTCGAGCTCTGGGAGAGAGGACCGGTAACGGGCGTCGCTATTCAGGTGTGGGGAGACGGTGAGTCCGAGGGGGGCGCGGGGCGGCGGCCGCAGGGCAGCTTCAGCGGTCGGCGGGGGAGCGCGACGGGGCGCCCCGGGAGCGCCCGGCCCCGCGGCTGAGGGGAGCCTCGTGGTGGGCGGCAGTGGCGGGGCAGCACCTCATGACAGGTGGCGGTGAGCTGGGGGCGGGGGGGACACTGTGTGCCGGTGGGGGGGAAGGCGGCAAAGAGAGCGTGGAGGAAGCGGCGGTGGGGCGGACAGGGGCCGGGCAGCGCGGCGGGAGCAGCGGGCGGCCGGGGGGCGCGGAGTCACCCCAGCGCGCCGGCTCCAACATGGCTCTCGCGGCTGGCGGCGGCGGCGCCCCCTGGCGGCGGCTGGCGGGCGCGGCCGGTCACGTGAGGCGCTCGGGGCCTGCTGCCGCCGCCGCTTCCCCCAGTCAGAGCGGAGCGAGCCGAGGCAGAGACGAAGAAACAAGATGGCGGCCGGTGGCGATCCGGAGCGGGACGCCGGCAATTCGGATTGAGCCCTCGGCCCTCACAGCTCGGCGGCCCCCCTCCCCGGCCCGGATCCCTCGCAGGGGGGGGAGCTTCCCCGTAGCCGCCTGTCCGGACTCCGAGCGCCCTCCCGAGCCTTCCTTCCCCCTCCCTTCCCCCCTCGGCCAGCGCCCAGAGATGCGGGGCCGGCGAGGCAGGCCGCCCAAGCAGCAGCAGCCGGCGGCGGCCACCGCTCAGGCGAGCTCCCCGGCTCCGCCCGCCCCGGCGGGCCCCATCGGGGGGCTGAGGTCCCGGCAGCGGGGCAGCAGCCGCGGCAGGTGGGCGACCTCGGCCCAGGCGGAGACGGCGGGGCCCAAGCAGAAGGGAGCCGGGGCTGCCCAGGCCTCTTCCCCCGCCACCGCCTCCCCCAGGGGGGGCAGCAAGAGGAAGGGAGGCAGCGGCAGCAGCAGCACCCCTGGTGGGGGAGGCAGCAGCGGTAAGGGTAGGGGCAGGGCTGGGGCTGGAGGAGCAGGGGGAGGAGGCGGAGGAGGCAGCTGCAACAGCCAAGGCAGAGCTGCCTCGTCCAGGAGGAGCATCAGCAAAGTGGTGTACGATGATCATGAGAGTGAAGAGGAGGAGGAGAGCATGGTGTCCGAGGAGGAAGAGGAGGGAGACCCCGAGGATAACCAGGACTCCGAGGAGGAAGAGGAGGAGGAGATAATGGAGGAGGAGGACGACGACGACTCTGACTACCCTGAAGAGATGGAGGATGAAGACGATGCCAGTTATTGCACTGAGAGCAGCTTCAGGAGCCACAGCACCTACAGCAGCACCCCAGGTAGAGAGTCAGTGGGATGAACTAAAACAAGTCGAGGGCACCCCACATGCTCCCTCTAGGTTTGCAAATACAGTCTGCACGCATTCTTCCTCCCATGCGTGTATGTAAGGGATGCCTGCAAGCACTCACAGGGAGAGAGGGGTATGCAAATTAACCACTGGCAACCCCACGGATGCAGGGAACATTAGAAGATGCTTACAAACACATGCACTGAGAGGAGGGAGGGAGGGAGGGCAGTACATGCTGTAACAAGGGGATGCTTTGCAAATATGCATGGAGATTCTGGTGACTGCAGAAATGCATGATACACCAGAACATGTTGCAAACAATGTCAAAAGTGTATGGAGCATTCACTTAATATTTAAAAACAAGGGAAACGAGATGCATGCCTTGCAAAGAGGTCCTTTCAAATATATACAGGAAAGGATGGCTTGTGCTTGCAAATATAACTTGATGTTAAAAGGAAAGGAAGCACATGCAACTTGAAGTGGCCTAAAAAAAACCCCAACAACCATAAACGCTGAAAATTTTCAAGCTCTTGAAATCAGAGGTATAACTGGATCCAGCGTTTACTGGCTTTGAGACAAAACTAGCTTTCCAAGGAGGGAAATGAGGTGCATTGTTCAAAATGGAGATTGCATTGTTATAGTTTGGGGAAAAGTGCACAGGGCCTCATTGCAAGGGTGTAAACCTAGTTTTAGTTAAACACAAAGATTAGAAGGTGGAGGTTGAGTCAAAAGTCTTGGTTTTAAATACTGCATTTATCTTAAGATATGGTAACCTTTAAAACTCAGGTTGGGGTTAAAACTCGTTAAACATTGTGATTTATTTTTTTTAAACCTCTAGTGGCAAATTTGGGCTCAAATTTTTAAGGCCTCCACTTCTGTTTGTCCTTAATTAGTCCATTAACCATGTGGGTTTCAAGCTTCAAAAATTCTTTTATCTAAACTTAAGCACTTTGGATTTATTTGAATTCATTCCAGAATGGAGTTCAAGCTTAGAAATTTTTTTTTTTTTTTTGTTAAGTCTCTGAATCAGGAGAGTAGTTAAACTTAGGGATAACCTAGGAGTGTTTGTGAATTGGGCTACAGGATAACAAACACTGCTGTTGTACAAGTATTTGGCCAATTTGGAAGGGGGGAAGAACAGGTTGTTGGTGTAAATGGATTGCATCTTAATTAAAAAAGGAGTGCAGTTCTGAGTAGTTAGCTGATGACTTTTTAAAAGGGGGAAGTACTGGCTACGAAATGTGTCATTTGTTTTTATTTTGGTGAGTTAATGGTATCAGCTCATTATGTGACTTCATAATAGTCCTTTAAAACACTCTGTATATCTGTCTATATATATATATATATAAAATTTTAATCTATATCCATATGCTCAGGAACCTAAATGAATCGAAATAAGTACGTACATTACTAAATGAATTTAATTTAGAGATAATTTTTTTGAGGTGTTCATTTACCTGTTGCAGGGATGTCCTGCAATCAAATTGAAATCTTTGAATATTTATTACTTTAAAGAATGAGGTCTGGCTTCACAGAAGAAAAAAGCTAAAGTATTCTCTTGACTTTTAACTCTTCATTTTCTGCTTAGTTGTGGTAACTTTAATTTTTATTACTTTTGGGGGGGGTACTTTTGTCAGGGAAAGAATATTTTTATTATTTTAATTGGCTAGGTCGGGAAAATACTTTTTTACATGAGCATCCAGGTTTAAAATGAGTTCTACAGAGTATGGGTGTATTCAATTTTTGAAATGTACTTAAGTGTTTTGGCAAATAACAAGATACCTCTGTGTGCATTGTTGTGCAAGCGTAGACAGGTTTTATGTGGTATTTAGGTGTATCAGAAACCATTTTGATAATTTATATGTTTATTTCTCACTTGGTCAGGGTAATTTCAGTTAACTTTTTAAAGATAAGTTTAAGTGTAAGCATTTTCATCCTTACATGCTTTTTCTTTTTCCATACTGAGTGTTTGATAGTTAAAACATTTATGTTGTTATTTTGGCAATTTACTGGCAGTTCTCATTAGTTCAGTATTTGCCTAAAGGCCTCCCTCCCTGCTTCCTTCCCTCTCTCCCAGACATGCTGTTGCCCTTTTGCAAAGAAAGTACAAACTTTTCATTCGATCAGCTCAGTCTGTGTCTTGTTTCTGCAGAACAAATATCTATGTTGTGAGCACTGCTACACAGTGGTGGCACTAATTGAAACCTTAGTTTTATCATCATCCAGGAAGAGATACTTGACGTTAGAACAGCATTAATAGGCAAGGAAAAGACTCACCTAACCTCAGTATCTCTTTATCTGACAGTGGCCAGTGCAGAGAAGAGTGTTAAGACTAGGGCAAGCATATGGTGATATGTCTTCAGAGTTCCTTCATGAGCTATGGTGCTCTTTGACTCAGGTGCATGCTGAGCCAGAATTGGTCTTTAGCTATGTTTAGATACGTTTTTTTTTCTTTCATATATTTGTCTTCAAACCAGACAAATTGTAATATACAGTGACAGAGTTCCTGTGGTTAACTGGAGGGCTTGAAGGAGTGTCTCCTCCATTGTTTTAAACTGGCCCCTGACAGATCGTGGGGTGCCCACTGGGTTTTTTCTACTAGGAGAGATGATGAACGATCGTTCTCTACTTATCTTCCCTCAATCATGTGCAGCCTGAATTACTGCCACTTTCAGGATGTAGTCTTAGGGGCTGAAGAGTTTATTTTTTGAGAGCAGGGTATTGAAAAATTGCAATCCCAGTCAAACTCTCCTACCAACCAAGATTTTACACGTAAATCACATCCCACTTAAATGGGTGACAGACTTTTTACAGTTTTTTCAAACTGACATTGAGCAATGAATTAAAAGATCACAGTGCAATGTCTCTAGCCAAGAAAGGCTCAATTTTTGTGCTCTGCTGGGGACTTTATGATATATCTTGAACTTGGCTGTAGGAGTACTTTTTTACTGTATTATTATTAAAGTATTTAAAGAAGCAAAATCTTAGGAATGATAAAATGCCTTTGATATAACACTTAATAATGGTACAGTAAAAGCTTATTGTGTGAATGCATGACATTTATAATTGCTTTTTCTTCTGCTGGATGGACTTTTGGTAAAGAGATCTTGTGTGTTTGTGTAATGTCCCTTCTCTCTTATCCCTTTGTATCCCCAGAAGGCAGATGCACTCTTAGGATAGGTATCCCATATATCTTGTATCGCTAAACATTTGTGCCATTACTTGTCCACTGTAAGTTCTACTTTAGGCTTGTCACAATTGCATTATAGATATCAAGTATTTTCCATATGTTGCAGAATTTTAAAAGAAGGATTTAATCAAGATGCCTAGAAGTCCTTCATTTTTTCTGTTTCTTGATTTTCTTTGTCAAAAACTTGGAAAACTAGCTTTAGGAAGAGCTATGTATCTAGATTTTGGCTGAGATAATAATCAGTCTATCTAAGAAGCAAATGCACAACAGTGGAGTTGTGAGGAGCCAAAAGATTTATCTTAAAATACATTAAATTTTTAGATTGATTTTGCTAGTCTGATCACTTACAGTGGTTGACCATCACTTCTGTTAACCAGTTACTTCACCAGTGTGCTTTTATCTTCAGAGTGAAAGAACTTAACTGGAAACAAGATGCTGCATTTTGTGTGTCTGTAGTAATTTTATATCTTAACACGTTTTCATGCTCTTGAAGAATTATTTAAGTGGAGACATTGAGATATGACAGTAAGATATGCAGCCTCTTTTGTCTCTCATGCGAGAAGATTTACCAGCTTCCCAAACATCTTACTCTAAATTAAATCTGGCGTGCTCTTATTTTACCGTGTAGTAACCTGAACTTTGATTTGTACTCTAGAGGAACTATCACAGTTCATCATGCCAGTCATGAAAAAATGTAGAAGATGAGTCCTAGGAAAGAAATTGTGTAGAAGGCCAAACAAGTAAATCTGTGGCCGATTCTCTTGTATTGACATGCAAATTTGCAGTTTATCTGAAGAGAGCGTTTGTCACTTCAGTCATGTTTCTAAGAAGCTTTGTGTAGCAAATACAGTACCATTATCAAAGTATGTATGTTGTAAAAGGTGGAATAAGTTGATGTACTACAGATGAGTTTATTGCGCAAACTTTTTTGTAGGTCTGCAGTAAAATGCCATAGCTGACCATTGTATTGCATAGAACTGGTGTAAGGTGAATAAATGTGGATTTTAGTAGATTGGGGCCAGCTCTCAGGGCTCACTAAGTTCTGAAATTAGTTACAACTTATCCCGAGTGTGTCCCAACTAAGAAATTGTCTGTCAGGATGTCCCTGAAAATCATTATGTTAGTGCTACTTTTTTCTTTTTTTTCCCTGGGTTCTAGGCACAAAAGAACTGTGACTCTGAGTACTTCTCAGAATGACAGTGTGGGATCTCATCTGCTACTTGTCTTGCATTAGTTATCCAAATATTAAAATGATGCCTTAGAATATAGGGGGGTTGTATTCCTGGCTCCTACTGAGAGTGTGCTGATGGCCATAATGTTGAGAAATTAAATTCTTAATGTAAAATCAGTAGAGAACTCTGGTTTGATTTAGAAGTGTACTACTAATGGATGTACAAACTGAAAAAATAAAGAGCCAAAAGTTTTAAAGTTTGTTTTTAAAGAACATAAAGACTTAGTTTTGTACAACGTAAGGCAGTAGTCAGACTTGACTTAGGAGCACATGTTGGGAATTTCTGCGATATGAGTGCTCTCAGGATCTAGTCTAGTAACTGGTTATTTTTTCATTTGTGCTTCAACTTCCAAAGCTTTTGTGGTGCTTGAAATGTCTCATTTTTAATGTCAGTTGAGATTTTAAGTTTAATCTGGTTTGTGGTTGGTATTTTTTTTTTCTTTTTCCAGGCAAAACAAATAAATTTGAGTTAGGTACGATTGTTGCAGAGCAATATTCAAATTGGAGCTGCACTTACAAGTAGTTACAAATGCATCTTACTCTCTCAGAAAATTTTCTGGAAGAGATTATTTGACTTGTGAATATTAGAAACATGTTGATTGTCATGTTGGTATTTTTAAAAGGGAAAAAAGTGTTTTGTGTAAGTTAAAGCCTTTAATTTTGGCCCATCCCAAGAAAAATATTTACATTTTTCTATTTTGGTAACTGCTTTTCATAATACATTCTTATTTTATGTTAAACTGGTTCATTTTACTGCTTTTTCTTCTTTGGTGTAAGCTGAGCAAGTGCTCTCCTAAGAGGCTGACTTTTAATTAAGGAACCAGTTTGCATATTGCTGTGACAAACATGTAGCTATATCCAGTTTATGCATTTTGCTGTGGAAAAAAAAGACAAATTTTCATCAACTGTTTTCAGTTTTACCAGTGATACCTAACAAGAACTTGTGTGTTGCTGTACATTCTCATTTGAAACTTGCCTGGTGCAAAGTAGTAATAGGGGACAGCAAATGTCTGATGCTTGTATGTTTATTAAAACCAAACAAAAATAGGATAGTCTTAGTGAGTTTAGGAGGGTAGTCAAAAGCCAAAATTTTCAGGAGGAAGGAAAACGTAGGAGAGGGCATCTTCTCTACGGAGTACTCGTGCTTCCAGGACATCATATAACTGCCAATTGGTCTTTATGTTGAGAAGTTTCTGTAGTGACTCATGATCTGGAAGACAAAACCAACCCAGTTCTATTTCACTGAAGATGGACTTTTATGTAAGAGTAGTGTAGCTTGACTTGTCTTGTGGAACTTGAAGCCAAAAATTAATTGCTTACTGGGAGCAAATTGAAAGTCTTTTCACTTGCTGGGGTCAATTTTGTGGAATGTGCCAGGGGGGTGTGGGGGGGGTGTTGTTCTATTCCCCCCCCTCCCCGTGGCAGGTTACTGAAGTATCTGAAACTCATTGGTCTGTCTTTTCTCTCCCCTCTTCTCTATCAAGTTTATCCTCTCCACTGCAACTGTGAACAGGAACTCTAAGCCAGAGTCTTGGTGCCCAAGTGCTGAGAAATTACAAGGAAGGGAAAGTTTTTAGAGAAGAGAAACAAGACCAGTTGTGAGCTTTCTAATCAAGAAATGCTGGAACCAGTGTTATTTTTTAGGTCATACCAGTGCAGCTACTACTCTCCCTGTTTAAACAAGACAGTGGTTCTGGCAGAATATTTGTTATGTAGCACCTCCATTCACCAGTCCATTACTTGAAATATGTTGGGCTGAAAGGCTGTGTTTACTGGTAGTGTACATCTGGAGGGAAGGAATACATAACATAAGTGAGACAAGGCAAAACTGTGAATTTTGTTAGGCTACATGCATATAGTCATTGGAATACAACTAAAGCATAAAGAGCATGAAGGTCATATTTAGTCATGGTACAACCTTTCTGTATTCTGGACACTGATGTAAATAGTTCATTCAAATACTCTGTTTTAAAAGTGCCCACATAAACCAGAAGATAGGTTAAAGATTATTAAAGTATTTTAGGTTCTATATCCTCCTGTGGTAAAGAGTTAAAGAATAGATGTGACTTTCCCTTGTCTTCTTTCAGTCTGTGAATGAAAATGGAGACAAGCTTTTTGGTCCTTTTAAACCCCACTTCATTTCTAAATTTTGAAAAGGTCACCATTTGAACCAAATAGGTTGAATAGATGGAAATTTAAAAAAAAAAAAAAAAGCAAGGGTTTGGTCTTTTAAGTGCTTCAGTAAATTCTGGTTTTGGGTGCTCAGCCTGTTACTTTACTTCAGTAACTTCATTTTATTTCAAATATCATTAGTGTGTTTTGCTTAAATATTTGTAATATAAATTATTTTAATAGATTATGGTAAGTGTAGACTATAATTATCAATATCTATAATTAAATGTGCCATGTGAATAAAATTGTTTACTCTTTAATCTTAATTACAGGCAGCTCTTCAACTAGAGAATTCAAAATAGGGAGAGGCAACCATTGCAGACTACTTCATCACTTTTGGAGACAACTAGTGAAGGAATGTGATTTAAAAGAAGCGTATGCTAGATAGAAGTATAATGCTGAGACACACAAGATGATCTGGATCCTGTAAATAGTCCAGTCGTGGCAGCAGGAGGCTATTGACAGATCAATTTATCCTTCCAAATAAAGCTGTGGAATTTGAATGGCGTAGAAGTGGACATTTTCTCTCTATGTACTGGCTCAAACTTGAAGGTGGAATTTGATTCAGGGATTTGGTTAATATGCAGAAATGATCTTAGAAGTATACCATTTACGCATAATAAAGCTTGAGTCCATATTGGGAAACTTCAGCGTGAGTAAATTGACTTTCTTTAATTGAGAGTAGATACATCTAGATTCAGTTTAAAGTCTAGTCAGTCAGGTGGTGGTGGTGCTTAAAGGAAAAGTAACTTCTGCTAGTACACCTGCTCTGGAATCCTCTTGATGTTTTTTGTTTAGCCAAAGTAGTACATATTGCATTTTCTATTTAAAACAAAAAACCTGCTGCTACGAGATTTCCACAAATGGGAAATTATTCAGGGCAAATCATAAAAATGATTTATCCAAAGTTATTTAAACTATACCAGGATAAATTGAAAAATACTAATGGCAGTAGGTGATGTAGTAATACAAAATTAAGAAAAGAGAGCAACAGTGTAATTCTGTTGACTGCTCAATGTGGTCATTGCACTGAATTTTTTATACTATTTCACTTCCATATATTATTTTAAATACATATTGATATAATGTGCATATGTAGTGTTCCAAATCAAAATAAATGTATGTTATTGTGTAATCATCAATTGTATAGTCTACACAAGCTTGTGCTTCTCTCTTAAATATTTAAATTGAGGTCATTACATTGATTATTTTTAAATCAATTTAATTACATTTCAGTTAACACTTTTTCTCACAGATAGTACTCAGAATTCCCTGTGGAGGGCAAAATCAGTGTTGAATGATGACAAGTAAAAAAAAAAAAAGGTGTCAAATCCTAGAATCTCTAAAATAATTAAAAGTAAAATAAGATAATTTGAACATAGAAAATGTTGGAAGAGACCCAAGTTTTTTTGTTTGGTTGGTTTGGGTTTTTTTGTCTGCCAGTGAATGTCAACTTCAAGCATTGCACAATTTGCCTTGTGGAAAAGAGATTTTCCTTGAAAGTGAAGAGCTTGAAAAGTTGAATATTTTTATTGTAGGAAAACTTTTTTCGAAACTGGGGGAAGGGGGGTTTGAGTATATGAAGAACAGTTGGGTAAACATGAACTGTGATCTTCAAAAATCTTCACAGAAGTTGAAACTGTTTCTAAGTAGTGTGAGCTGTATGGGATGTCAGAACACTGCAGATAATTAGCAATGAAGAAATTGTTGTTATCAAATTGCAAACAAGCCTAGAGTCCTTATTTGGAGTTCAAAACTGCCTTTCTTCAGCTGCTTGAGCTAGTGGCAAGGGAGGGGATTGTCCACCCAACCAGTAGAATGCAAATAATTTCGGCTCAAAACAGAGACTATAGCACTTCGACATCATTATATCGTATTTAATTGGCCTACACTTTTTATTGAAGTTCAACAGCCACTTAGAATGCTTCAAGATTTATGAGCACTTTGGCAGAGAATGTCCGTCTTTTTCACTGGAGATTAGACTGTTTGGGGTTTTTTTTGTTTGTTTGTTTTTTAAAGGTATCTGGAGTGTTTCTTGAGATTGCAGTTTATCCATCAAAAATATGTTTAAGCACAAATTGGAATGTCTGAATTTCCAAATCACACTTGTGGTTCTTGAAAGTTCTAGACTTCAAGTTCTATTCAAGGCAGGTACAGCAAATATCAATCACAAATTGAAAGTGAAATTGGAAAGGGAAAAAAACCCCAACGTAGAAAGATTTGAAATACTATGCCACCAAGCCATTCAAGAAAAATACGTCTGGCTACCATTTCTTTCTAAAATATTCTGCATCTTTGAATACTTCCCTTTTTTAGCTCTGGAAACCAAATTACATGCAGTGCAGAATTGTTCAAAGCAGTTCAGTGTCCAAAGAGAAAAATTATTTGAGCTCCTGAGATGTGGTGTGTGATTTACAGTATGGATTGGGAGTGTTGAGTGGTAGGATATAGTAACTGTGCTGCATACCGTAAGCCATAACACAAAGTAGTAGACAAATGAAGCATGCATTTTATAATGCGATATGTTTTTCCTTATTGTCTAAACTATTAGTTTTACAATTACTTTTGTCATTTCTGTGCTTTATACCAAAGCAGACATGAAAATATGTAAATTGATTTAAATAGAAGATGACGTGTGGTGTGAATAATGCAACCACACGGTTACATTGTACTTGCACCAAAGTAGAATTCTTAATTACAGTGTTGTGACATACTTTGTGTCCTGATAACATTTATTCTAGACCTCTAATTGTACCAATATGCTTCCTTTTTAAGGGGAAGTATTAGAGAAGTTTTTTAACTTTTTCAGAAAATAATAGGAATGCCATGTTTTAAGGTTCTTTTTTTTTTGCTTCTCCTGTTAGTTCGATGTAACAAATATACCAGTGTTTATCTCAAGAGACATCAACAAAGATGGTGCATGAGGAGTCTTTTTTTTTTTTTTTCAATGAAGGATAAAAATAATGCATAGGACAGTTATAATTTTGTCCTCAGAGTAGAAAATCTCAACAAATGAGAGGAAATAAGGAGTCTCTGCTGCTTTCAGCAGTGTTCCTTCATTCTAGTTTATCTTTGCCTGAAATTACCGGGGGTTTGTCACTTCTGATTAATTTAGGTAAACCAGGGTTGTCATTCTTGCTGCTTGCTTTCTTGAAGGGATGTTTCTTTTATGGCTTTACTGTGTGACAGACATGTTTTTCTGCTACAATTGCAAACACTGAAAAGAATCCTAGTTTATAGCTCTGCCAGCTTTTTGTGTTATCTGGACTCTGTGAGGACCATTAGAGATTTCAGAATATCTGTTCTGCGTTGTTGTCTTGCATGACCACCTACTAGGACTGGTCCTAACACTGTCCTGCAATATTGAAGGAAGCTTCAGGACCCTGAAGTCATTCAATCTATGAGTGTGCATGTATGTGTGGTTTCCTTTGGGGTCTTTTAATTAAACCAACTCTGGTTTATGCATATATGATTTTGGATCATGATGATAGAAAAGTTGAGTTTAATCTAGATATTTCTTGCTGTAAGAATGCTTGCTTTGTGCCTGGCTGTGAAACTCCTGGTTTTTTGTGTGTTTGCCATGATTAAACATTTTCCACTGATTTGTGCAGAAGCATATTGGAAGACAGTCATACAAGCATTCTTTCATTTTCCACAGTCAGAACTCAAACTTAACTAAACTTGGAAATTTATTTTTATACGCAGATGATGTTGACCCGTTACTTCTGTAATGGAAACATCTGGCAGTTCATCTTCTATATTGTTTCAGAGTGTCTAATTTGTTGCATAAGATTTTGTTCTTTAAAGTTTGAGAGGGAGAGATGTATCTGGTGTCATCTTGCCATACTAGCTCAATGATTGATTTATTTTTCTTCTGGAATCGTTTGGCAAACTGTCTATTATGCATCAAGATGTTTCTTAAAGGTAGCTTTTCTTTTCAGTAACTTTTTTTTTCCTTTTCAATGTGTTTTTGAAATTTTAGTGATGGTGTTTTCAGATTCAGCAGAATCTATCTTTGGGCATCTGCCTGCCTTAGCAGGTCTCTTCCCCCCCACTCCCCCTTAGACTTATTTCCTGTACTTATGGGAGTATTGGAGGGAGTAGGGAGGGTTGAACAAATGCCACAGAGAACCATTTCCTCTTAATGGTAACATCCAAGATGACTGGAACTTACTTTATCTCTTAATTTTTTAACCAATTGGGGGGGGGGGGGGTCCTGTTATTCACAGAATTTGATTGAGAAATTATTAATGTGAAGTTTAAAATTCCAGAATTTAAACTGTGTCACTCCTCAGTCTCAGATCATGCAATGCATAATATATGTCACTTTTTATTAAAGTGTGCGTATGAAATTGATGTTATGGACAGCTTCATTTTTCCTTTGGATTTTCTCCGTGAATAAAATGAATCCTGCCAATGACCTCTCTGTGTAGAATTGATAATTATGAAATTTAGTTGTTGACCAGAATCTTAGTACACTTACCCCAGAGGACCTAAAAACAGTTTTCATCTCAGTTCTTGGTTTTAAACCAAGATGATGGTTTTACGAGTAGTTTATGAGATTGTCTAAACTTGATTAATTTTTTTTTAAAGGAAGTAGGTTTAAAGAGTGCATCTTAATACTTTAACTGATAGCTGCAAAATAGTTGCATGTAGCTGGATACTTTTTCGTTATTTTGATAGAAGATCGAAATATTTCATCTGTCTAGTAGTGCCATGTGCAGAAACTTTCCTCTTTTGTTTTTCCTTCTGCTTGGCATCAAGGATAGTGGAATTAAAGGGAAGAAAGTGTAGCATCTCATCTGAATTAGCATCTGAGACTGAATTAATTATGCTCAATGACTTTTCTTTTAGGTAGTGAAAAAGCTCTTCAGATTAGCTTTTACTGTCAGGCTTTGTCCTTCCATAATTCTGCCTCATTCTCATTCTGTGGTTTTCTGTCCTGTTTTATTGAAGCATGGGAGTGGTTTGGTTGTGGAGAGTTTTGGGGTTTGTTTTTTTGTGTGTCTGGGTTTTTGGTTTTTTTTTCTTTTTTGAATTGGGAGTTCCTGAAGCATTTTCATAAAACTTCACATTTAACTTTTGTTTCTGGCTTATAGGTATCCAGGAGGAATATTCTAGTTAGAAAGCAGTGGACAAAGTGATTTAGGTTCTCTTTTGTATTTTAATTTGGCTGAAATAGATGTCCTAAGACATCTGCTGGAAATGATGTTTCCTGTATACTATTGCTGGATAGGAGAATAGCTTGCAATATTTTAATACAAAATATCTGTTGTTTGAAGCTCGATTCTTCAAGTTTAAAGTTAAAATTCCAAGAAGAAATGATAAACTAATCATGCTGAATAAAAATGAGAAAAATTTCTAAATTAATATTTTGGCTGAGGGAAATGTCTTTCTTTTAAACTAATTTAAACAATTAAAATTCTAGATGTCATTTTAAAGATTCAATAGATGTATATTATATGGGAAATGCAACTGCTCTAAGTGTCTAAAGCAAAACTTCAGATATTGTGTGTATTTTATTGTCATACTGTTAATTAAAGTATAAGATTATTAGTTGAATTATTTATGTAACTGAAGATGCAAATTCTTAATTTGCAATAGTTTAGAAAGTTTGACACAGTCATTGATGATAGATGTTTAAACATGTTGACCTATGAATGGCAAGATTCTTACTGTTGTGTTTTATTCCAGGTAGGAGAAGACAAAGAGTGCATCGTCCTCGTTCTCCAATATTGGAAGAAAAAGATATCCCACCCTTGGAGTTTCCTAAATCCTCAGAGGACTTAATGGTGCCTAGTGAGCATATAATGAATGTTATTGCCATCTATGAGGTACTAAGGAACTTTGGCACTGTTTTACGCCTCTCTCCTTTTCGTTTTGAGGACTTCTGTGCTGCTCTGGTAAGTCAAGAGCAGTGCACACTTATGGCAGAGATGCATATAGTGCTTTTAAAAGCAGTTTTACGTGAAGAAGACACTTCAAATACTACCTTTGGACCTGCTGACCTCAAAGATAGCGTTAATTCCACTTTGTATTTCATAGATGGAATGACGTGGCCAGAGGTTCTGCGGGTATATTGTGAGAGTGACAAGGAATACCATCATGTTCTTCCTTACCAAGAGACAGAGGACTATCCTTATGGACCAGTAGACAATAAAATCAAAGTTCTGCAGTTCTTAGTGGATCAGTTTCTTACAACAAACATTGCACGTGAAGAGTTAATGTCAGAAGGTGTTATTCAGTATGATGATCACTGTAGGGTTTGTCACAAACTTGGGGATTTGCTTTGCTGTGAAACTTGTTCAGCCGTGTACCATTTGGAGTGCGTGAAACCACCTCTTGAAGAGGTACCAGAAGATGAATGGCAGTGTGAGGTCTGCGTAGCACATAAGGTGCCTGGAGTAACTGACTGTGTTGCTGAAATCCAAAAAAATAAACCATATATTCGACATGAACCTATTGGATATGACAGGCATAGACGAAAATACTGGTTCCTGAACAGAAGAATCATTATGTAAGTAATCATTTAGTATTTTCTGAACAATAATAGTGTATTGAATATATTTCTACTATAACCTGTAAGTTGCTGTTGCCATCTTAAAATTGTTCTTTCTTTAGGTAAGACCATTGCTTACTGTTTTGTAAGTAGATTTCTAAAGACCATGTCATTAATCCATCAATTTTCTTCAAAATAAATATTCTCATAATCTATATTAAAAAGGGAAAAAAGTCAGGGCCTCTGGCTTAATTTTAATGTGCCTAAAACAGATAAACATGAGGAACAGAAAGGGAATTTTAATGAGAACTCCTCAGTTTCTTGTAAAAGCTACTGAAAAGTCGTTTAACGTTCTTTGTGATCACATGGTGTATAGGACACTAGTTCTGGTATACTTTCACCTGCTTAGCATTTGGTGGTTAGATACTGGTACTGGTTTGATGGTCTGCCTTTGAAGGTAAGATTTTCAGAGGCACTTGAAGGTATTCACCGTATCTATTAACTAGAAATGCAGAAAATGCTGTATGTGAACACTTATAGGTGTAAACAAAGTCAAAATAGCAAGAAAAGCCTGTCTTCAAGTGATCTATTTTGTATGTGTAATGCAATTTCCTGTTACTGGTTGGTCTTGAGATACTAGCGTATCTCAAAACATTAATAATAATCAAACCCTTGTTAGTGAGGGCATTGTGCCCTGTTTTTTTACCTGAAAAGTTGAATCTGAAATTATACAAATACTTCTATGTTTTTCACAGGAAAATAGCTAAATAATTTTTTCTTATAAAAGACTGTTCTTATGTAATTGTTCTCATAATGGAGGAGAAATAGTATTTAAGTGAAATCAATGGTATTGTTAATTTAGGAAAAATAAAGGGATTTTACTAGATTTCTTGATTTTCCATTCAGTATTATGGAGAAAATAAGCCACAGCTGGATACGTTGAAGAACTTCATACAAAACAGATTACAGTGAATGTTAAGATATTAGCCAGTGTCTTTAAAAGGGATTGTGAAGACTGTTGATGGCGTTACATCTTGCAAACAAGACACTTCTAAGGACTCATTTTAGGCCTTTAAAATATAGTGCTCTTTCTCTAATGTATTGTTAGCTGATGCTTTAAGTATTAATTATCACTGCTCTTTGTTTCCTGTGTTCTTCTTTCACACTTTTAAAAAAAGAGTCCATGTTTGATTATTTTTAGTTTCTCTGGGTTATAAATGCCACAGTAGTGTCAAGTAGTCTTTTAAAAGATACAGCGAATCTTTTATACTCCTACCTTCTTTTTTTATACTCTATGTTTATACTCAATCACGTGCTCTACAGTGTGTGGTATATCATTCAGATGGTTCAGCAGGATGTGATGGTCAGCCTGAAGCTGATATCCCTCACTTGCCTCATACATAATTTTCTACCTTCTGTTTCCAGAAAATGACTTGAAAGTTTGATTTTCACAAAAAGCCTGGTTGTGAAGGACGTGTAACTGATACTCTTTTTGTTCTAGTTACCTGTGCTTTAACAACTTAGTCTTCTCTGTGCATGGTTTTTGTATCTTTCCGTTCAAACTCTTGAGGAAAAGGTTGTTCTAAAGATGGGTTTGTCTCACTGCTGTACTGTACTGGCAGAATGATTATATTCTGCTTGCCATTAAAGGTCTGGGAATTAACATTAAAAAGTCCAGACAGTCGCTCACTCTACTCTTATCGCTCACTTTAAGATAAAAAGGCAGGCTTTTTTCCCTGCCAATATGTAGGCAGGTTGGTAATTATTTTTTACTAAACTTGATCTATGAAACAATGTTTTTTCCCCAATTCCAATTGGAATATTTCATGTTCAGAAGGTTTTGATACAGGCAGTACTTCAACATTTTTTAAACTGAAATAAATCATGCAGGTGCTTCTTGATCCTTTGAAATCTACACATGTAAAGTTCTTGTTCTCTAGTACATTGGTAGTGTCTTTTCTAGTGCAGTAAAAATTATCTTCAAAGGTTAAATTTATTGAATTTTGTTTTTAATGATTTTGCATTCCTGTAGGAGTTCAGTGGGCAAATTTTTTTTTTTTTTTTTTTTCAGAAATCATAAATCAGGTTTTATGGATGTAAGTTTTGTACCCTAATTGGGATTTATTTGAAGAGAAAATAGATCAGTATTCCATTTCAAATCAAAACAGATGAGAACTGTAAACAATACAGCAAAAGGAAAATTTTTATTGCATTTTCCGTTTTACTGGGTTTTTGTTAGTGATTAAAATATTTCAAAGCGTAAACAGAAAAGTATTTTTATGTTTACAAATGCAGTTCATCCATTAATTGTTTCCTGACTTTCTTTCGTATTCTCGCGTGGATCATCTAGGTTGAAAGATTCTTTCCCTGCTAGTTCCTATCCTTCCTGTTGCCATTGGATATCATGCCTTCTGCTAGAGTAAATGTACCTGTGCATGCTTCCAAAACAAGTTCTTTCTGAAGTATGTGGTTGGGATTAAAAATTTTTCAAATTCTCCTGATGGAATCAGAAGAAAAAACAGATAGGCAGTTGTTCTGGTAGATCTGCAGCAGTAGTACTCTGTAACAGTGCAGTGTGGTACATACATAATCAACCAATTCCACTAGACTTTTCATAGAACTTTGGCATAACTAAATTTGTGCATAATGTGCCTTAAAACTTCATGCTAAAGCCACTTCATAAGGGGACAAAAGTATTTACTACATAGCTAAATTCCCTGGTATTGCAAAACCAATAATTTCACATATATACACTGAACAAGATCAAACCACACCTAATATCTTGGATAACTGAAGGATAACTTAAAGGATAAATGCCAAATGCTAAAACATGAGATTCGTGAAATTATATTATTATATCAACTTTATTAAAATGAATAGAGTGTGTTCACCAATGCCATGTGATCAAATACATCAGAGGAAACTAACAGATCTAAAAATAATCTGCACAAACACTGATTGAAATCTTGCCCAGGGGCATGAGAGAACCGAAATCCTAAATTCTTGCCTTTTTTTTTTTTTTTCTTCCAAAGGGGCTTTAAGGGCTTTTTAATTCTTCTCCCTTCTCCCCTTATAAATGTTATAAATCCATCATACCACTGGTTTTCGCATCTTTTAAAGGGTTTTGTAGACTTGTTGTTGTTGTTCGCTCATCTTTTATTTCCACGCTCATCACTTGCTAAGGGTAATAAGCCTTGTTTAAGCCCATCATTGTGGTTTTATTTCTTTTTTCCACCTCTTCTGTTTTACAAAGGTGGAAAAGTGGACACTGAGGAGATCTCCTCTCATACATCCCCATGAGCAAATATTAACAAGATTTAAAAAAAAAAAAAAAGGCAAGAGAAAATTAATTCCTGAGTTTTTGTTTCAAGCTGTTAACAAATTTAGGATCGTGTCTCTGGGTCAGTTGCATTTGTTTTGCTTGTGAAAGTTATTTCTGCAAGTTAACAAGTCAGGAAATTTAGGACTTGCCTTCTCCTAGTAAATTGCTGCAGTGTTTTAACAAGTTATCTTTCTAGAAATACTGTGATGCATTGGATTTGTCAAATGTCTAGGAAAGAAGATAATGAAACATTGTTTGGCTTTCATTTTGATAGCAGAAATAAGACACAAATAGTTATTCCTGAGTTATATGTATCTTACTCGATTGTCAAAAACAGTTTCAGCTTTTTTTCTGCAAGATTTGTTATGCTGTTCTTAGTGGGTCCTTCTCTATTTTCTCCAATTAATTAAAAAGGTTTTGGATCTTCATTTGCATAAGATTACTTTAAACAATTTACTGAATTCTTCAGTTTCTAATTGTATCAGCATAGAATTCAGGAAGGGGTGTCTCTACTTTGGTATTACTTTGCTTGAAAGTTTCTAGCATCTTCTGTGTTGTCATTTTTATCAGTCTTAAAACTTGCCTCTAAAGCCTGCCAGTGAATAGTTCCTGGTAGTGAAGGAGGCTGAAAGAGGTAGGAAAGATTCGTGTGATTCTTTTCTCCCTTGCTTGGCCTCACTTAATGTGTGTGACTCAACTGAGTCCCCTGGAGACTAAGTAGACCTATCCAGCACCAAGCTGGCAAAACTGTCTGGCTTGTCAGAGGAAAACATTGGGAATTGGTTCTTGTGTAGACTTGCATCTTGCCATCTTCTTTTTATGATACCCTTTGACGAAATCAGAGAGGCTAAAAGTAGTGTCCCTTTAGCCAATGCAAGAAGGTGTTCAGGGAAAGTTAGCTTAAATCTTTTCGTTATTAATTTAAATGTTAACGAACTTTGCCAAAATGGATCGCATAGAATGCTTTCAGTGGTAGTTCTTTGACTGTTAGTGAGTTGGTAATGAGCACTCCAAGGCTTCCACAGGCATACACCTGTATCTTGAAAAGAAGCCTGACCAAAGATGAGTTTCGTGTAAGCATCCATAACAGCAAGCATGTGCCTTTTCATTTTCTGTCTGTGCTTTTGTCAAGACAAAACGCTAATTCCTGACCTTCTGTTACTAAGGTTGTGATAGCCTTCAATTCAAGAGAAATTCTGTGCTCAAAACCCTGTATAAATGAAGTATAAGGGAAATAAAATACCCTTGGATAAGCTCATTGTCCATTTCTAGAATATTATCTGAGCAGTCCTTCAATGGGTAAGACTTGAATCACACATGGAAAGATTAATTAGCTCTAGGTGCCTTCTGCAGAATACTCTCTCTTTGTGGCCTAGTGTCTTGATTCTTCACAGCATGCCTCTGGGTTTTACTGGCCTGTAATATAGCATACCTTTACTGGTACTGAAGGCTTTTTCATGAGTTATATAGGGAAATTGAAGATAACAGCTAATTGCTTTTCAGTCCAATGGAACCTTGTAACACTAGAATAGGAAGAACTGATGGGAAAGGAAGAGACGGATGCTTCTTGGGATTTTCAGGTGACATACATATGCATTCTGGATGCATTAGCATAGCTGTAGCAGTTTCAGATTTGCTAAATGGGGGGAGAAAGTGGAAAAAGAAGAAAACACTTGGATGATCACCATTGAAATTTAAGCAAGGTCTACAAGCCTCTGTGCCTGAGCTGCTTGTCTGGCAAATGGGTGCTAGCACAGCTTTACCTCATGGAATGATGAGACTATATAAAGCATTCATATTGTTGCATATCTAGGTCATATAAGATGATGTATAAATGGCATCTCTCTCTAGCAAACAATCATGTAATGAGCTAGGGGTTCAAAATGAAAGGTTAAAATTCCCTTTTTGGTGAGATAAGAAATAATTAAAGTATAAACTTAGCAACAGCATTATATTCTGCAGTCGTGTTTGTAAGGAGCAGTGCAGCCTTACAGTTGCTGCTCTGCCAGTGTCTTGCTCTCGCCGCTTCCATTGGACATTTGCCAGGGGAAATTCAGAAGCCATACTTTCCCTGTCCTTTTCAGTTAAGCATTTTGTTTCATCTTTTTCTTTCCTCTTGCAAAAAAGCTGTATTCTTGCATTCTCCTCTCCCCTTCCATCTTAGTTTTTGGGTGTTTGCCTTTATCTTCCTTTTCTGTGGCTTTTGTTCACAAACAATAATAAAGGTGCTGCCATTCCTATTATTGTTAGTAAATAACTTTCTTGGTTTAGAGGAAATATGGTTTAAATAATAATTTAACACGGAAGTCTACAGGCATAGAATATTCCATAGAGTCAAATGATTGTCAGTGTTCAGCTGTTACTTTTTGATGTGCAGTATGTGGGCAGTCTTCCTGAAATGAGCTGTTTTCTGAGAAAACTTGTCAAACTTAATCATGCTAACCAGTTAAAACTAATGGAAAGTTACTGGTAGGCTAGACGAGTAAATGGGTAAAGCAGAATTAGTTGCTTTTCATGAGCAAAGGCCTTTGTGAAAGAAATGATAGTATTTCTTTGCAATACACCAAGTTTTATCATCAAAACCAAAAGTCTGTTTTGCAGTAGTGGTTGTGACAAATTAGTAGTTGAATTTTGAGTAATTATCTTCACAACCACCTTATTTTAGTAGTATTCTGATTGAGTTGCAAATATTACAGTTGTTTCATATATACAGTGTGGAAAATAGTAGACAGAGGACTATCAAGTTGCCGTACGGTTGTTTGGCTTTCTGAATACCTGAGGCCAATTTTTACCATCTGTAATGTATAAGCCATGTGGAGGCAGCCAGTAGAGAGGAACATGCAACAAACCTTACAAGGGTAGATCTTTCAAACTACAGTCAGCTTTCCATTCCAATCGACAATTTGGTTTAGGATTATTAGTGAGCCATAGGTCTGTAATGCTTTTACAGTAGTGCAAGTGTAGCAATAGTTTAGCTCCTCTTCCATGTGTGAAGGCCAGGCTGATAAATCACTGTGTCACCCCATACGGTGTTCACAGTATTGGGAATGCTAGGGTGTGTTGCGGAAATGAATGGTCCTGCCCACAGCCAGCCTGAATCTGGCTGCTGCTGCTGAACAGGACCTAACAAGCCAAGCTGAAATCAAGTAGTCTTCTTCAGAAACACTTGCAGCATCCTCCTTACTCTCTCCAGCACTCTGGGAGAGCCTGTTACCTGAGATATTTATGGAGCTCGCTTGGGTCTGGTGGCCCTGCTGAGATGCTTTTGACACTGTGGTCCTCCAGTAGTTTTGTCTAGGCTTGTAGTGTCAGGGAGTACCCTAGATGAAAAATGTGGAAATCCCTTGATCTTTTCAAAGGATGGTATTATGATTCTTTTGTCCCTTACTGGTTCTCTCACAGATGAATACCGTAGAGATGCTAATACCAAATATTTTATGAATGTCACATTCTATGCTTTGAATTTCCTAACTTTGCTATTTCCTGAATATGCAGTCAGAAACACTACCCTTTATGGATTCTGGAGCCATACCCTCTTTCATTGCAAATTGTTTGAGACTTAGTAGTAGATTACTGATTACAGTAATAGTGAATAGAATAAACCTTGTTGCTGGATTGGACAAACCAGTTTTAAGGAGACTCTTGAAAAGCTTTCCTGAGGAAGTTGTCATGAGAACTTCTGAGGGGATGAAAAAAGGGAGAGAAGTGAGAAAGGAGCATTTTGGTACTAAACTGGGTGTACATGTGTGTCCTCATGTGATTTGTTTATTCACATTCAGGTATTGGCATTTAATAGTTCTCTGCAAAGACTAGGCTGATACTAATTTTTGTCATTTATCCAGATATTTTAAAATTAATATTTTTTTTAATGCTCTTACAGAGAGGAAGATTCAGAAAGTGAGAAAGATAAGAAAATCTGGTACTATAGCACAAAGATACAGCTGGCAGAGTTAATTGAATGCCTAGACAAAGATTACTGGGAAGCTGACCTATGCAAAACTCTGGAAGAAATGCGTGAAGAAATTCATCGGCACATGGATGTGACAGAAGACCTTACTAATAAAGCAAGGGGCAACAACAAGTCTTTCCTTTCTGCAGCAAATGGTAAGAATATTTTGTTTAATGGGAATAGATGTTGCATTTCGAATCAAATACTGGTTTATATTTATTTTATTATAAGAAGTTATAGAAGTTGATGGAGAAGCATCATGCATGTACCAGCATGGCTATGTAGTGCTGACTTCTTGTAGGACTATGTATCATGTATTCCAGGATGTCCTGAATGATTTGGATTCTTGATATGCTTAGAGTGTGCCGGATTGTGATCATTCCAGGTGTTGGAGTGGAGCTGTGTTAACTGTCAAATGTTTCTTGATGTACTGTTTATGTGTGTGTGTGTATATGTGTATAACTTCTCATAAACATTTAACAATCCAATGGGAGTTGGAGTGGCAAAAATATTAGAGCTCTAATATTTGCTCCAGTATTATGAAACATGTAGAAGAATGCATATCTTCTTTGCAGTTCCCCACCAACTTAATTAATCTACCTTGGGGCAATAAATAGCAATATAAATCTGTGAAGGTTTGAACTTTGGTTCTAGGGAAGACATGAAGATTAGATATTCAGGTTTAAAAATGGATTTAAGTCATCACTATGTAAATGCATAACTCTGAGAAATCAATAATTAAATCTTTGGAATTGTTTCTTCTAAGTAGGGAAAAGTGGTAAGAAGTTGGACATTATCTTTTGTCTCATTGAAAATAAGTAGTATTTATGTCATATTATTTCTGCTCAGTGGCTTTGTAGGTGGTGGTTTGTTGTTTATTGATGACAAAATACTTTCTATTGTAGATGAAATTTTGGACATTATCAGAGCAAGAAAAGGAGAAATAGTGGAAGATAAAAACACAGCAGATGATGAAGCAGAAAAGGCCAAAAGTGACGCTGATAATGACCTGACAGATGCTGAGAGAGGCAAGGAAGAATCTGGAGACCAAGATAAAACTGAGGAAACACCCACTGAGCAAGATGTGGAAAAAGTGAAAACAGAAGGTAAAGAAACTATGACTGTGCTTTAACAACTTTGTTTAAGTAAAGTGAATCTTTAGTTAAGATCTTCACATTTCTTTAAGTGTTGATGTGATTTTTACTTTTTTTTATGATTCTCTAAGTTATTTTTTAAGTAATAGGTGATATTTGTCAGTTTCTTTGTGGTTGTATATTAAATTGTTTTTCTTAAGTAATTTCACCCATTTTCCTACTTCTCAAGTTAAATACAGCTAGCTTGTAGATACCTTGGCTTGAGGTACAGGTGACACTTACAGGTTGTGATCAACATGTTTGTAGTAAGCAATATTACATAATTTTTAACATTGTTTTCCTCATCAGAATTAAATAGTTTGTTCTTTGATTCTGAGACAATACCATCTCATGGCAAAAAAAAAAAGGAGGGAAAGGAAAAAGCTTGATGTTTTTCAGCGTTATCAAACAGACAAACAAAGCTGCTGAAGTTGCTTTCTATGGATGATGCCAAATGACATCCTAAGACATACTAAAGAATATCCCTAAAGTTTTGTTGTGCATTTTACTATAGAGGCAACAGTCGTTGGGGATAAAAGTAACTCTGTGACATCAAGCACTGATGACAACAACACAAATCCTTCTGCAGGAGAGACTAGTTGCTCTGAAGGGAAGAACGCAATGGGGTGTCAGTCAGAAACCCTTGATAGCAACAACGTGGCAGAGAAGAAGGTGGCATCAGAGCTCCCTCAGGAACTCTCAGGTACAGAAGGCACTGTTACCAATGCCTCTGTAATTTGGGGAATCTGTTAATTTTTTCTATCTGGTTTGTCCACTAAAACCATTCACAGCGTATATCACTCATGCTGTTTGCTTGCAGTGCCATCCTTTACTGCTACGTTGTCATTAACATTTCAAAGTTAATTTTCTTGCAACTAGTGCTTGAAATTTGTGGCCCTCCATGACATTAGCATTTGTTTCCATGCCTCCCAAAGATGACTATGGCTAAGCTTTTTATGTTCTATTTTCTGTATATTTTACTTTTCCATAGCAATCCATAATGATTGTTAGCATCCTATCAAAGTTTATTTCAAATTCTAATTTGCTGCTGGCTTGTTTATTATTTTAACCTCTCATTTACTGTATAAATTACTAACAAAGTATTTTCGTTCACGTGAGAAAACCATTGCACTGAAATGTCAAGATTAAAATTGTCGTGCTAGGAATTTTAAACGGATTTCAGAATTATAAGCACAGAGGCTCTTGTTGTATTTTAATGTGTTTTGTTCTGCCATGTCAGTGATTCAAAAGTAGTAATATACACGTTTAATTTAACAAAACAAACAAACAAAAACCCAAACAAAAAAACTTTCTATTTAGGAATAAATGGGACTTGATTATGTGTAACATAAATTATCATTATACTATTTTAGAATGATATTCTATTACATTTAGAATTACATTCTATTACAAGCTTTACTACATAACCAAATGTTATTGTAAACACCTGATTACTGTTAAAAATGATCAGAGTTTTCTTTTCAGTTCTTAAAAATCTAAAAATAATCTGTGATGTAGCCATACTCAGTGTGTTATGTTTTAAAAAGTGTCAGTAAACACTTTCTCTCCTTTCTATCCATTCAGATACAGATTGCAGTTCTTGAACTTGCAAATGTGAATGCATCCAAACCTTGTAATAAATTTTGTTAATAGGAAGAGAAAACAAAAGTTAGGATTAATTTGTAATCTGGAAGCCTCATAATACACTTTTTTTACTGCAGAAAATGTCCTAGTGCATGGGACAAAAAGCATACATTTTAAATATTTGACCAAATATTTTTGCCTGTTCTCATATTTTTTATTCCATTTTAAAGTTAAAATAACTGTATAGAGGTTTAATGGAAAAGATACATATCCTATAACGTTGTTCCAGGCACATTTATGGGCTTGTATTTTATTTTAAAGATTCACTTATGTTTATTGTTATTTGTTTATTACACTTTCACAGATACTTTTCTCCTTCCAAAGCTTCTCGCTTATTTTTAAATTTGTGGTCTTTTTTTGTAGGAAAGTGTGTGTGTGGGGAGAGAGTTCTTTCTCAGGTCTAATGTACTGTATTCATAGTGAGACTTGTGTTCCTATTACAAAATTTCAGTTTGAGGCACTCATTTCAGAGGGAGGGAGCAATACTGAACCAGTATCAGTGAGGCAGTTACCTTCAAAGAGGGGGAAAATAAGAGTAAAATGCAAAGCTAGACGAGAATGTGTCTGTCACCATCCTTGTTAAACACAATTTGGATATGAGTTTTATTAAGAGTCTAGTTTGGGTGCTTCCACTCTCCTCCTCCAAACAGCAGGCACCACAAATGGTTCCATTTTTCCTCTTAGTAAAAAGGGAAATGGATTGAACAGTAGTGGTCACCTACTTGGCAAAGACAGAAATCAAGATGCATTCAGGTTAGGGATCTTCTAAGAATCCCAGAATATTTACCTAATTTTCTTTCTGCTAGGAGTGAATATTCCACAAAAAGGAGGTTTTGTTCTGTCACCTTTCTTAATAACAACAGAATCCCTGAAGATTTGGAAGAATTCTAGAAACAGAACAATCTTGTATTTTTTGAACAGCTAAGCTGTGTCTCTTTTGCACAAAATCAAGACGACATTGTTTTGAGGGATGGTGGCTTGTTCTTACTGGGAAGGTGGAGTGATTTATTTCTAGGTAGCTGCAATTCACTGATGAAAGGTCATAAGGTCATACTCGGTCATACTGATGAAAAGTCGAAAGGTCATACTTGGGCAGTACGCCTTAGCAACAAGTGAGGTGGCAATGATGTCCACAGCTGTCAAGATGGACAGTAACAAGGACAACTGAGGACCAAGAACCCATTTGTCTTACTGAACTTGAAGCAACATCTAGACCCATCAGATTGTAAGAAAGAGGCTGATGTTTTCAGTTTGCAGAGAGGAGTTTAGGTATAGTGGTGCCAACTGAACTGAAATCTGTGGGATTCCTCAGAATTAATGTGCTGAAGAAGAGACAATCAAATACTCGGTGGAAAACTGGAGGGGAATTGAAAGGTATATGCTTTGAGGAACAGGTAAAGCACAAAAAAATCAAAGGAGATAAAATCATAGAAGCTGTAGGAGGAGGACCAAATTTCTTGAAATCTGCATTCTAAAAGCAAAACAAAGTCTTAATAGAGGGTTCTCTCTGTGTGCATCTATAGAAAAAATATTGTATCATATTTAAAATATATTCATATTTCATCCAAGTATGAATTTCAGTTTTTAGAGCTGTAAAAGTTGAAACTGCTTGAAACAGAACAAAAAATACTTTCATGGATACAATGCTCTGGAGGGAATTAATATTTTATGGGTAGTTCTCTACAGTCCAGCAAAAGATGTTAATCTGATTTTTTTTTTTAATGAAAAATTTAAAACTAGAAAAAATTGTATTGATCCAATTTAAAAGACAAACTAAAAATGAAGTTGTTCTTTTGTAGAAGAAACTGGTCAGATGATCCCTAGCAACAGTAGCAGTGCATCTGCTGCACCTCTACACTCAGATGTTGAAAACAGCAATGGTAGTGAGTTGGGCTCTGGGCAGAATGACTCCATTAAGACACCTGATGATGCTGAAAACGCAGAGAGGGGATCCCAGAATTCAGAGGACATAGGTAATAATAGTGTCTCTAACTTTCATTTTATGCATCTTTTCTTTTTACTTTATAACTCCCATACATCAATATAAAACTTCAAAATTTTACGTTTGTTTTAAAAGCCTTTTTTTCCTGGGCAGGAGAGAAATCTAATGGTGAAAGAAGTGATTCTCCAGGCGCAGGAAAAGGCACGCCAGGTTCGACACGAATGCTCACAAGATTACGAAATCCAGATAGCAAGTTGAGCCAGATGAAAAGCCAGCAGGTTGCTGCTGCAGCACATGAAGCAAATAAGTTATATAAAGAAGGCAGAGAGGTTTGTGCACATCTTGGAAAATTCAAAGTAGTATGAAAACTGTTTTAGAAAACTGATAATATTTTTAAAAATAAAAAAGTGATTTTGGCAAACTATGGAGGTACTTAAAATAATAGTAATAATAAATTAGCAAATGGTGAAACTGTAATATCACAGGAAGGTGTGTTTTTTCCCTCCCTCTCCTTTGCTTTTGCTGTCTTAGTTCCTATCTACGGAGTGGTATGACAGTGACCCAGTGCACCTCCTTTCCTTTAATGTCCTGGTCATAAAAGTCAGAGAATTGTTTACTATGAAGCTACTTACAAGTTATACGCATTTTCTCCCACTTCTGTCTTCAAATATCTCAGAACTGGTGTGCCAAAACTACAACTTCACAGTGGTTTATGCTTGATTATTGTTTGAATTAGCCACATTTCCAGTTCATAACAAATCTGTACTGGCAGAGTATGGTTGTTTAAAGACAGTCATTGCAAAATTGTAGCCCTGCTTGATGCAGACAAAAGTGAAATCTCTCTCAAATGTCTGCTAGTTGGTATAAATTTTTTGTATAGGTTGTTTATATACAACTATAGGTTGTTTATTGGTTTTTTGGTGGTTTGTGTTGTTGTTGGTTTGGTGTTGTGTTGTTTTTTTTTTTAAGTAGTCTGGTTTCTCCAGGAAATAAGTGTTTTGAACATTAAGAGTTCATTGCAGTTAGTTGTCTGCATATTGTTTGATGTATTCATGTTATTTTTGTTAACTAGTTTTCCTCGTAAGTTAGCATTTAGCATATTTATTCACAAACCTGTCAAATTTGGAACTCGGTTATGAGTAATTTAGACCAGTGATGTTATCCATGCCGTTTTTTCCAAGTCGAAGATATTTGTTTGCTTAGCTACGTGCATGAATTCTGTGATTTACCAAGGAGGGGTTTCACAGAAAGCTTACTTAAGTTTAGTGAAGCTATTTTCCCAAAGCTGTCTCCCTCAATAGGCATAATTCAGAGCAGCAAAACGAGTTCCTGTTTGACTTCCTCAGGAGCCTGGGTGGCGGTTTTTTAATGTTAAAGTTGAGCTTTGGGAATATCCTGAGTCTATATACAATCAGTGATGAAGTACATATATTTAGTATATCAGATAAACAGTTATTTGCTTCTACAAACTGATGCAAGGTATTTTTCTTATTTTATATCTAGACAGTTGAAGCCTAAATCATAAATAAGTAAATAGAAATATTTGAAACTTATGTGAATCTTTAAAATCATTCTTTCTTTCACAAGGTTCTGGTGGTCAACTCTCAAGGTGAAGTCTCCCGAATGAACACAAAGAAGGAAGTTGTGATGAAAGGAAATATCAACAATTATTTCAAATTAGGGCAAGAGGGGAAGTACCGTGTTTATCATAATCAGTATGCCACTAATTCATTCGCATTGAACAAGCACCAGCACAGGGAGGACCATGACAAGAGACGACATCTCTCACATAAATTCTGTCTGACTCCTGCTGGAGAATTCAAATGGAATGGGTCTGTACATGGGTCCAAAGTTCTTACCATATCCACTTTGAGGTTAACTATTATTCAGCTAGAAAACAATATCCCGGCATCATTCCTTCACCCTAACTGGGCTTCCCACAGGTAAATTAATAAATGAAAATATATATTCTCTTGTTTTACTTATATTTTTGCTAACAGTATTAATAAGTAATGGTCTTTGTTTTTTAAAATCAGTGATTTCCAAGCACCATGCTTCAGTGTATTAAAATGTAAGATAACATGTTTGTGTTTTGTGATGGATGGCTAAAAGGATTGCACATTTGAATAAAATATTAAAATATAGGCGGTTTTATCCTATCATTAAATCTTATTAACATAGCATGCTATATTAGTGCATGTGTATGTTTCAGGTTTATATCTTTTTTCCAATTTAGGTCTAACTGGATTAAGGCTGTTCAGATGTGCAGCAAACCTAGAGAATTTGCACTAGCGCTGGCTATATTGGAATGTGCAATTAAACCGGTTGTCATGCTGCCAATCTGGCGGGAATCGTTGGGGCACACTAGGTAAAATAAATAAACATTAAAATCTTTTTTTAATATGAGAACTTTACTTTGTTTTACAATTACTAGTTCCTCTAAGCCTCTAAGAATTATGTTTAAATTTAATCAGTCATTCAGCACTTGAAGTGTCTTTCTCAACCAGAAACACCGAAAATACATGACAAGATTTTTATAGTGTTGTTGCTCCTGCAAAGCAAGTTTGTTTTCTTTATCTGAGCAACAGTCTCAAAGTGATAAAATTTTGGGAGACTAGAAGAGCAAATTTCAACACACTCAGTTCAGTGGAGTCTGTCTTTTGTCTCTCATTGTGTCATAGAAGCAGAAACGAAATGTGTCTGATGTTAGACACAGTTGCAGGCAGCTGTGTTTGCCTTACTGGAATAGCCAAAAAAAGCGGTGTTCCTATTGCGAGTAATACATATAACCTGATACTGATACTCTTAACTTCAGATACTTAAAATTATTCAAAGGGGTGGTATATGCTGTTGTTTGACTTCTTATATTTGCTTACAAGATCCTGTACTTAAAGGTACTTAAATCTATATGTATTAGATTACGCAGAATGACAGCAATAGAAAGAGAAGAAAAGGAGAAAGTGAAAAAAAAAGAGAGAAAACAAGAAGAAGAAGAAACAATGCAGCAGGCTACATGGGTGAAATATACATTTCCTGTCAAACATCAGGTAGTCTTCTTTTGTGTGAAGAACAAAAAAAATACAGAAATTGTTGATTTCATACTCTTTTTCTGTTTTTGTTTTAAACTTAAATGTTTAAAGTAATTGCATTACTCTCTGCCATTGGAGTAGGAACCATGCCCACCTATTCAAGCACATAATCTTGGTTTGAACTAAATTTGACATGTATTATGCTCTTAGTGACACTGCCTGAGTTGACGGATGTTTGTCTGCAAAATGCAGCCTTTCCTAACGGAAGGGTTCTAGATGGTTCTTGGAATCTTGTCTGTATGTCTGTCCCTGTCCAGTGCTCCCCTCCCATCCCCACTCCCCCCGCAAAAAGTTATCCTAGCTACCTTTACTTTGGAAGGTTCTGTTATATGGTGGGAACTACTATAGAAACCTCTTTATATTCTTCTACAGTAGATATTAAATACTTTTTTTGGAGTGGTTCTTTGCTCTAAATTTGTTTGTTTGTAACAAACATACAGGTTGATTGAAAAATTTGCATAATCTTTCAGTTTTTAGGTAAATAGATTCTCACTGTTACATGAAATTAAAATGGTTTTTAGATGTTACTATGATAGAATCAATTTAATTATCAGCAGATATAGCTTTAATTTTAGATAGTACATTATTTCACAAATATACTTCAACTTGCTTGAAAAAGTCTGTAAATTGAAGTTTTTTGTTTGGTTATTCTTTTTAAATCATCTTAGGTTTTTCAATGGATCTATACATTAATAGTGCAGCAAATAGCACCATTAAAACTACTGTTTTGAAAATATTTAACAGGTTTGGAAGCAAAAAGGAGAGGAATATAGAGTAACGGGATATGGTGGCTGGAGCTGGATTAGTAAAACACACGTCCACAGGTTTATGCCCAAACTGCCTGGAAATACTAACGCAAATTACAGAAAGTTGCTACCAAGTAAGTGTCTGCATTGCTTACTTTTTTTTCAATTACTAACATACTGCTTTTTATTGCTTATTCAGTTATTCTGTTAATTATTTGCTTGTGATATTTCTTATGTAGACTTCGTTACAGTGTTCCAGAGAAGCTTCTGCTAACCTTTGTCCATATAACCAGTTCAGTTGTCAATAGACATTTTTTAGCTACATTAAATTGTTTCAGTCATGAAGTTGTGTGTAATGTTTGTACAGCTTTGTATAGCCTTATTTAAATTAAAGGTAGATAAAAATTATGTAGATAATCACAAGCAAAAAGTAACATCTTAAATATTGGTGTGTATATATATATGCTTTTTTTCCCCCCGTGCATGTTGACAGAATACAATTAACCAATTTTATCTGGAAATAACAGTCTTATAAGGGGGAGGGTATTTATTTCTCTAGAAAGTTCAAAATACACCTTCTCACTTATTCGTTCCAAGGATTTATATTAAAAAAGAAAAATTTTGCACAGCTGACTTTTAGAATCCATCCTGAACTGTATGAGTCTTATTTATAATAAATTTAATCTTGACTTTCCTTTTAAAATTTAGAAAATGGCAGCCCACCCTATATTACATATCAAAATTATTTCTTTCCTCACATACTGATGTAATACTTTCCCTGTTGCTTTTAACTGGATCAAACACAAAATGGATGCTCCTGCTTTTAGTGTTGTCTACGTGATTGTTAAATTAGATTTATTTTGCTTTCTGTATGGCAATTAGTAGCCACTACAGTGTTAAGCACAGTCATTTGAATACTAATGTCCATTCTGGCTTAACTGTAGAAATCAAAATTATTTAAAATTATTTGTGAATTTTCAGAGTCTGAATTAATATGCTCTTAATAGGCTGGGTTTTCAGAAAGTGATATTTAGCTTCCTGAAAAATGGGGGGCAAGGGGGGTGGGGGCGTGGTTGGGGGGCAGGGGAGTGTTGTTGGGTTTGGGGGTTGTTTTTGTTTTTTTTGTTTTTGTTTTTAAAAATGCTGAACATGGACTCCTGAAAAAATAATGTAGATGAAACATTTTTATCTCTGGTGGGCTTTTAGATTTTTTTTATTATTATTATTATTATTATTACTTGATATTGCACTAAGCTTCATCTGTTATGTTACCATTGTATACTTAATTCTATTTCTGAATTTCAGTAATGATGTGTGAATGATTTGAGAGGTAAACTAACATACATTAAAAGGTAGCAGAGTATAAAAAATATTCTGAATAATTGAAACCATTTAATTTGTTAATAGCAAAGAGCGAAGATGAAAAATGCAACTTGGATAAACGAAAAGGTCCAATTAAGGTAAAAATAGAGAAAGACAGAACAAAGGATTGTCATGATCTGCAAGCAAAAGACAAAGCAGATGTTTCAGAAACCTTGGAGAATGTACGAGTGAAAGAAGAAAAGTCACGTGAAGACAAAGTAGAAGTTGATACAATTTCTGAAAACTTAGATCATGCAAAAGACAAAGGTGATATACTTAAGTTACTGTAAAACTAGCTATTCATTACAACATTGCATGTGTAAAAGCATAGAACCTCAGAAATAGCTATTGAAAAACTGTGTAACAGGTTTTGTCAAGACATTTAAAATGTCTCAGTTAAGTGATTGCTTATTAGCCCTTGTAGTAGTGTCTGAAGTTTTTGTTCCCTTTTTCTTGAAATCTATTAATATGCTGAAAGGTCCATTTGTTTCTTGGTACTTCATGTAAAAATATAGTTTGGTATTCATTGTTAGGGGATCTTACTGATTCAGAGTTATTTCTTCTTCACAGTGGAAAAAGAAAGCGATGGTGAAAATGATAAAGTTATCAAGGAAGAACCTATGGATGTAGATGATGTGAAAACTGAATCCCCCATAAAAGATGAGGATAGTCATTGTAAGCTGGATATAATCAATGTCAGCGAGGGATTTCATTTAAGGACTTGCTACAAAAGGAAAGTAAAATCATCAAAATTAGATGGACTACTTGAGAGGCGAATAAAACAGTTTACACTGGAAGAAAAACAACGTCTAGAAAGGATGAAACTGGAGGCTAGTGCTAAAACAGTAGGCATTCGATCTGTAAGCCCCCAGAAAAACATAGGTGAGCTACAAATGAGAAAAGTAAAAGAAGGAAGCCAGTTTGACATGTCTTCCCAAGATCAAACCTATATTTCAGATAAGACCCAAACTGAAGATGCAGAACAGGACTGTTTACCAATCAGCAGCATCTCTTGTACCAAAACTGGTGAGCTAGATGAACCCTCTTTGCCTTTGACAAACAGGCTGTCAAAAAGAGAAGGCCAGCTACTGGATGAAGACTCGCCTCAATCCTCTGAAGGTGAAAGCTCCATTCAGAATGATAGTAAAGAAAACAACCCTGAACCTATGACTGCTCATAAGTGTCAAGGACAAGAGGTTCTTGGAGACTCTGAGAGTTCCTTTGTGGATGGCTTGAAACAAACAAATGTGGAGGGTAGAATCAAGTGGGATGTTTTGGAAACAAGCGAAAAACCTTTGAAACAAAACCTACCTATTACCAGAGTATCTCAGCATGAATGTGAAAACTTAGAGCCAGTGGCAACTGAAAGCAGCTGTAGAAAAGATGCTTTGGCCACTCTTGAAAAAAGAGAATCAGAAGGGAATTCTGAACAGCAGAGCAAAGATCCAGAAAACAATTGTATGATAAAAAGCCATATTGAACCAATGTCCTCTCAAGAAAGTGAAATGGAGGAAGAAATTGCTCCAGGAAAGACTGAAAGTAAATCGGAAAACAAGGTTATATTTCACCAAAAATCAGCTAGTAAAGATCTAGAACCATTTAAAACAGACCTAATTTCTGAAAGAAACCTTGAAAGTCAAGCTCTGGAACATATGGATGAGGTAGAAGTTGATGAGGGTTTACCAAGCTCTAAACTAACTGAAGCTAACGGTCAAAAGAAAGGTCAGGAACTGAAAGTGGAGACAAGTACCATAAGCAAATATCTTGATCAGACAAATCTAAATAGTGTTACTGACAAAAAGAATAATACAGATGAAGAAACTGAGACAGACTTAGAAAAAGAAGAATCAGCATTTCAAATGAATGGAAAAGACAACGACATTACAGTATTATCAAATGATGACCGCTTAGTTAAAGATACCTGTGAAACTAAGGCAGGGGGTGATATTGAACCAAAAGTTAATAATATTAATAAATCCATTCCAGAACATGAAATAAAACCATTGACTTTTAAGGAATCTTCAGTAAAACCATTCATGAATGGTGACATCATGATAGAGGACACAAAGGATAAAAATAATGTGGACCCTAAGTCACGTCTGCAGAGTTCACCTGAGTTTGAATGTGGAGAGAGGCTTCAGCCACCAGATGAAGTTCCGAAGTATGTGCAGAAAACTGAAGAGAAACAGCTTTCTCCTGAGAGATCTGCCTTTGTTGGCACTGCTTCCACACCAACGTATACTGTCTGTAAAGAAAATAACCTGAATAGTGAAATAGAATCTATGGAAACTGAAGTAATTGAGGATAAGAAAGTCGCTCCATCGCCTGTAACCTCATGTGAGGAATCTAGCTTGAGTAGTGACTTTGCTGATCAGAACGGTGTACAGACGTATAAAATGGAAAATATTAATGGAGAAAGTAAAATAAAAACTGTTATTACTGAAGTGACTACCACAACATCAACTGTGTCTACAGAATCCAAGACTGTGTTTAAAGTTGCAGAGACTGTAGCTTCTAATGATGAGAAAACAACAGTAGTATCATCTACAGAAAATTGTGCCATATCCACTGTAACTACCACCACTACTGTAACTAAGCTTACCACTCCAGCTACAGACAGTAATGTTGATGTCATTTCTGTACAAGAGCATAGTAAAACAGTGGTTACAACTACAGTAACCGATTCACTGACCACCCCAGAAGGCACACTGGTGACTTCCATGACTGTCAGCAAAGAATATTCTACAAAAGACAAAGTGAAGTTAATGAAATTTGCAAGACCCAAAAAAACTCGTTCTGGAACTGCCTTACCATCTTATAGAAAATTTGTTACCAAAAGCAGTAAAAAAAGCATATTTGTTTTACCCAATGATGACTTAAAAAAGCTGGCCAGAAAAGGAGGGATCAGAGAAGTTCCTTATTTCAATTACAATGCAAAGCCTGCCTTGGATATCTGGCCATATCCATCCCCAAGGCCAACTTTTGGGATTACTTGGAGGTACATACTTTACATTTTTGAGGGAAAGTTTAGGATGTGACTAAATTAATTGAATTTTAAAATATAAGTAATATATGTATTTGTGCCCAAACATGCAAATTTTGCTATTTATTATTCAGTAATTTTCTATATTGTTCAGTAAAGGTAGAATGGAAAACCTTTGTCCCATTGGTTTGGTTAGGTATTTTAAATACATTTTTATTTTAAAATATAATTATTACTCTATTGTTAGGTACCGACTTCAAACAGTAAAATCATTGGCTGGAGTGAGCCTTATGTTGCGGTTATTGTGGGCATGTCTCAAATGGGATGATATGGCAGCAAAAGCTCCACCTGGGGGAGGAACTACACGTACAGGTATTATTTCTTTAAATTTCTGGGTTTCTTAATGCAAAAGCTCTTGATGTTAATTTTTAGTATTACACTCACTCTGAGCATTTCTGCAAGGGCTTGATGTTAGCTATGGCATTTGAATTTTTTTAGTCAGCAGTTTGTACTAGTCGCTGTTTCTTTACCTTGAGTATATGGGGTTGATTGGAGATTTAGCTTTTATTTGTTTTCAGTTATTAATGTATTGGGACTAATTTGTTGTAGAAACATCTGAAACTGAAATTACAACAACAGAAATAATCAAGCGAAGAGATGTTGGTCCATATGGAATCCGGTCAGAGTACTGTATAAGAAAAATTATTTGTCCCATTGGTGTACCCGAGGCTCCGAAAGGTATGTTTGTTTATACATTTTTTTCCCCTTCCCATAAGCTCCTACAGAAATTAGGTAACTGGATCTTTATGTTAATTCAGACTATCAAGGGAGCAAATATAGCTTGACATGAACTATTCATTCGCCTATTTGAAACAAATGACGCATTTAACAAACTGACGTGATATTTCTGAAGCTGAAAGGCCTTCCTATTTATAAAATGAGACTGAAAGAGACAGTAGACCTTGGTTCACACTTTAATTTTGTTTTATGATTGAGCTTAATGTGTGTGTTTTGACTGTTCTCTAAAGAAACTCCAACACCTCAGAGGAAGGGACTGCGATCAAGTGCGCTAAGGCCAAAAAGGCCAGAAACACCCAAGCAAACGGGCCCTGTTATAATTGAAAGTTGGGTAGCGGAGGAGGAATTGGAACTATGGGAGATCAGGGCATTTGCTGAAAGGTAAACAAACTCAAATGAGCTTTTAAAGAAAGCAGTTTTAATTTGTGTGTATAAGTTAAGTAAAAGTTCCCACTAGAGAACACAAACTTAGTAGCTACAATCAGTAAAAGCGGATCTGTGTTGCATTTTTACTGTGTCTTTTGATATAATGATAGTCAAGCTTAAAGTTGTAAAGCTGAACTATTTGCTGGTACCAAAACTATTTTATGCAGATCTTACAGATTTGTTAGAACTAATATTATATTTATTTTTCCATGCTTATGAACTAATCACTGTTGTATGCTAAAAGGCTATTACTATAATGCATGGAAAGGCTTTAGGCTACTTTTGGCATGACTTTAAACAGTATGGGTTTAAATACTTCTATAATACAAAAAAAATGATTGTGTACAAGTAAAGTAAAGGTAAATTCAGCCTGAGAATATTCAAGTCATAAAATTGGTATTTTTGGTATTGCATGCTTGGAGTTGGAACAACATTTTTGAGTCTCTTGGAAAGAATTGTTTTAAATTAATGGTATTGCATAGGTTGTTTGCAGTCTCAGGTGTAATTATAAATTCCAGGTTTGATTAATAGTTTCCTGGAAGGTGTTGCAGTAGTTTAGCATCAGAATATTTCAGGGATGTTGCATGCAACTTCAATAGTTTATTTCAAAATACTTTTTAAGTCATGACCAGTTTTTCAGTGATCTTCAGTCTTGATGCTGGTTCTTGTAAGAGCAAGTAAACTGGATAAAATGAAATCCAGTTTGATGGTTGGATTTTATGTGGTGGTATAACTTACTTTCGGTTGTGTCTTTGGCAGGGTGGAGAAGGAAAAGGCACAGGCAGTTGAACAACAGGCTAAGGTTAGTGAACAGAAGAAGGCAGAGGAGTTCAAGGCCCAATTGGAGGCTCAACTAAAACACCAACGATTGGCTGCCCAGCAGGTGGGGGAGCTATTGGTAGTCCCACCTGTCAGCAACTATGCACTGGTAGTCCACATGCATTAGAATGTGGGAAACAAACTTTATTCCTATCTTACACCATTTTTCAAATAGTTTCCACCTCCGGTGTAAACTAAGCCATCAAACAATGCTGCTCCCGCTGTGCACATTCGTTATTTTGAAACGGGGTTAAGGCAAAGATTTGTTTTGGATTCCCTTTTTTTTCACCTAATTTATAACACTTTAAAAAGGTTTAGTTTGTTTCCATTTTAAAAGAAGGCTGAGAAGCACCAATCTCCAGGTAAGGTCAGCAGTGTTCCGTGGTGTAATGGAAAGCTGCCTTAGTATATAGCTGACCTGGGAATACCACTGCATTTGTTCTTCATGCTTCAATCAAATTGAATGTTTTGATTTTATCCTATCTTAAGTTGGCTGAATGAAGCCCATTGATAATTTTTTTTATATACATATAGATAAGTGTGTATGTATAGATGTAAGTGTGTATGTGTATATAAATGTATGCCATTAAAATTGGGAAACCCAATGCCATGTTGGTATTTCACATACATTATTAAGAATTGTGCTTTTTTCCAACTTACTCCTTTTTCATTTCATCTTCCCTGAAGAAAATACATTACTAGTGAATAAGTGTTTCTGATTCGTGGGCATTACTGCAATAGAATGCTAACCAAACACTGAAATTTAAATTAATAAATACAGAGATAATTCTAGTAACATAGGGAAGAATGTTAGATTAGTTGGAATTTTAAAAGAGCTTACTGATACTGTCCCTTCACAAAGTGGCTCTTTAAATTAAATGTACCTTCTTGACAGTTACAGCACAGAAGTTTGCTGGGTAAGGTAAGGGATTTTGAACCTAATTTTTTTAAACAAGCTGCAAACTGGATTTACAGTTAAAAGAATAATTTTAAAAATTACATTCTTAATGGTGAAGTAGAATGATACAGTCTCTTTTTCTTTTTTGTAACTGGCAGGATCTCAGTGCAGGCAGCTCTAAACTTGGGAATGATAGTAATAAACTCTGTGTTAATGATGGTGTACCGCTTACTGACGTACAAGCAGGCCGTATGCACGTGGTCAAAGCCAAATATAGATGGTTATTTTTCAGAGTTTTTTAACCTTTCAGATTAATCTGAGACTACTAATAAGTTTTCTTTAAGGTAATATGTGCAGTGAAATTAACACAAGCTGAGGATTTTGAAGATGGTATAAAGGAAAATTTCTGGGTCTGTACTATCAGTTCTGCAGGTCAAGGAGTCTTGTGCTGTACACAAGCAGCCAATTTTTCAATCCTTTACAACTTGAACTAAAATCCTACCGGAGTGCTTTATTTTTCAATACTAGGAAGAGACTGCATTTATTTTACAAAATCTGAAAATGCTAATTATCCCTTTGTTTAATTTTTTTCTAAATTCTGTAGAAACGGCTGGAACAGCAGAAGCAGATACCTGCAGCAGGTGTGGCCCCCACAGTCACCACAGCCAGCAGCACTGCAACTACTGTCTCAACAGCACAGAAAGTTGTGGTAGGCCCTTTAGCGGGCCCAGTCCCCACTGGAACCAAAGTAGTACTTACTACAAAAGTGGGTTCTCCAGCTACAGTAACATTCCAACAGAACAAGAATTTCCATCAGACTTTTGCTACTTGGGTTAAACAAGGCCAATCTTCAACAGGTAAGTAGCCATTTATCACGGAAGGAACATGTAAATAGGATGAACTCCAGCACTGCACCTACGTCTTCACCAGAATATATAGCATTATTACATTTCTTGTTATCTTTGCTCTTAACTCTCTTGCTACGTCAGCAGGGTACTTCTGAGTTAATACCTGTAACTTTTCTTTGCTCAGACTTGCTAGGTAGTCTTATTTCTGACCTGTCACATTTATTACTGACAGTTGTTGTACTATTAATCATTGATAATGAAAGCATTCTATGCTGTATCGTACTGTTTTCAAAAAAGAATCTTTACCAAAGAAAGTATGATACATTCAAAAATGATTGTAAAAATAATCCTGTAGTTTGCTGTTTCATACTTGAAAATAGTCATTTCATTGACTAATTATTCTGCTCTAAAACTGACTGTTCTGTGTACCTCAATAGCCACTAGCACAGCTGCCACTTCAGCCACAACCATTGCCAGCACAGGGCAGACCTTCCAGATCTCAGGCAGTCCAGTAACGATGGCAGGGAAAGTGATAACTAAGCTGCCACTCCCTGCAAACAGCAAGATTGTTGCCGTCAATGTGCCATCAACTCAAGGAGGTAGGGGAAAGGGAACTGAATTAAAAATGTATTCTAGCTTGCTGATTAATTCTCCATTGACACTATTTTCCCAGTGAAGTAAACTGTGACTTGAAAGGGGAAAAAATATTTTTTTTATATATATATATGTATACACACAAGTTTCTAGAGCTTGTTCCCCCTGTATTGCATATTTGTGTCTGTAGGGGAAAAATGCAAGTTTTTTTGCCTATAAATTAGTCTACATTTCATAGTGCAAAATTTTAGAAGCTTTATTTTTAACAATGTGGAATGAAGCATGCTTTTTTTTGTTACCTAAATTATACATCAACAAAACAACTTTCTTCACAAAAAAAGCTGCTGTTCTTAGTTATTAATGCCTGCATCTGCTCTTCACTGATGAGCAAGAGTTTGGCTCCAAACTAAGATTAGCGTTTTTTCTTCTTGCTTCAAGAAGAGAACTTAATACTTTGAGATTTGTGAATGTATATTGAACAGAAAAGCTAAATTCTCTGTCTCCATTATACTTAGCATCTGAGGAAATAATGAAGGCTACTAGTTTTGTATTGAAATTTCTTAGGTGACAGGAAAAGCATTACCCATTTTCTTCAGCACCACGAGCTTGTAGGTGAAAGGTGTTTAAATTGGTCTCCTACATTTTAAATTAATCAGATTATAGCTCTTAATGGTTGTATAATACTAATTTGTGGCACCGTGTCAGTGCAAGGACTTATTTGTAGTTACCATCAAACTGATCTTTGTGAAGATTCACTCTTTCCTTAATCTTTCCTAAAATACCTATTTCTTAACTTAAAATGTAGTTAGACTATCGACAACGTATAATGCTGCTTCTTTTTACAATATGACAAAGGTTCTCCCAAGAAATGTTGAAAGACTCAAAGGTGTTCTAGAAACCTGGAGACTGATTTCTAAATGCCACTCTGGAGTTGCATTTACTTCTTTTGCTGGCAATTATGTCACTAATGAATTCTCAATTTTTCTTTAATTAGGTGTTGTTCAAGTTCAGCAAAAGGTATTGGGTATCATTCCATCAACTACAGGTGCAAGTCAAACATTTACTTCATTCCAGCCAAGGACAGCAACTGTAACCATTAGGCCAAATACCACAGGAACGTTAGGAACAACAAGCACTTCACAAGTAAGATGTTTTTCTGATTATTTAATGCAAAAAAATATGGGTGCATATATTTTAAGTTATTGGCAGATATTAAAAGTTCTGTCTCATCGCTTTTCAATGTTTTTGGCTCATCTCAGCAATAATGTTTATGGATCCTTTATTCCAAGGAGGTACAACAGTTCTTTCCAAGTGGAAAAATTAATAGTTTAGAGCTTGGTAAGCCTTAGCGGTGTGGGCATAGATGAAAAAATATTGGATCTGCTTGTATCTTGTCATTTCTTACTGTATTTAAAAAAAACAAACAAACAAAAAAAACCCAAACTTCAGGGCATATCCCAGTGGCTTTTTTCACAAGTTTACATATGCTCTCCATTTTGGTGTATGTAGGTAGTGCAAGGGACACCACTCCGCCCTGGTATGACAGTAATACGGACACCACTTCAGCAGTCAACACTTGGAAAGACCATCATTCGAACACCTCTAGTGGTGCAACAAGGTATTCTTCCAGCCAGTAGGTTCATTTTAATATTTAAATTTCCAGTGTGAAATCCATGGTTTGTTTCTTCATAAATACTTTGTATTGTATGTCCGAATGCAAAAATACCTCACTTTGATGCTTGACTTCTAACAAGTGTGTCTTCTGGCTCTTGAATGCGTCGGTTGCAGGCTTTGTCAGTGTTGTTCGTCATTGACACTGGGAAATCTAGTACTTATTTTTAAGGCCATTCATTTGAAAACAAACAAAGTTTAGAATAATTGTGCAAAGAGAAAGCTTTTTGTTTTGGTTTGGTTTTTTTTGTTAAGGCAAGCTAAGTATTCGAAGCACTCCATAAGTATATGAATTGAATTAAAATAGAAAACATTTTGCAGACATTTTTCAGTCAACCACACAGACAGATGGTTTGTAAAGAAAACTTATGTGCACACTGCAGTATTTGCTTCACATGTCTGATTATACACTATTGCACGTTGTTGTGACTCGGAGGTTTGCTGTGCTAGTGGTTAAAATGTTGGAAACGTGTTTCTTATCACAAATTATTCTCTTACAGGTCAGACACAGCAAGTGGTGACTCAAATAATCAGGGGTCAGCCTGTCTCAACAGCAGTATCTAGTACCAGCACAGCTGCTTCCAGTGCTGGACAGAAGACCGTCACAAGTCCTGGAACACCACCTCAGCAAATACAGCCACAAACCACATCGCAGCCACCCCGCCCTCAGCAGGGACAAGTGAAACTTACTATGGCGCAACTCACACAGCTAACACAAGGACAGGTAAAACATTTTACAGCCTCTGGGCATGAAAATGTGCTAATACTTACGATACATCTTATGAAGCCTTTGGATTTCAGCAGTGTAGTGTATCTGCTCATAAATTTATGTTTCAGCCTTCATTTAGGATGACCGACAGCATAATTACAGACTGAAAGAAGCTTAAATAGTATATGTAAACTTTTAAATATCTCTTCCTATTGTATTCCCCAGTAATATAAGTAGCATCAGGAAAGTTTAGCAGTATGGAAATAAGTATTTGCACTAATAGCAGTAAGGGACATAATTATTTTGTATGGCCTCTTTTGTAGACCATCAGAACATAATGTTCATTCCTTGTCTTTTGATTTTGTGTGAAGATTTAGTTTTCATTCATGTTATCCAGAGTCTCAGAGGAAAAATTACAGTATCTGGAACTGGAGGAGGAAAATGTTCTTACAGCTTCTGCTCAGATCATGAAGGTCTGTTGGCAAAATATAAATTTAGAGTCAAGCATAGGGTAAAAATAGACTTCTGTGAGTTACCACAATACCTATTCTTCAAATTATAAATAATACATGTAAATGATTGTAATGTCTAGGCTGCTTGTTGCCAGATAAGATTTTTATATGTGGAACAAGACTCAGAGTTCATTTCCACACCAAAAGACTCGGAAGGATTTTTGTAGGGTCCTTATTCTGTTCTATGGGTTCACAAAATGTGGAGTTCTGCATCTAGGGGTTGGGACAATACCCTGCCTTCTCCATCACTGAGTTAAGCGTGGTGTCATGAGCTGCCTAAATGTTAGCTTAAGCAACCGAAACTCACAATACATTACAGACTGAACAGTCAGTCATGAAAGCCTACAGTTGGGTAGGATCTGATACACGGGTAGGAAATGTTTTCATTGCAGAGGACTTTTACACAAACTGTTGGGATTCTTGAGAAAATAATTAATAGTATGTCTAAAATCATCCATGCCCTGTATTGCTTGTGAATTCTAGGAACAAATTGTAGGTTCCATTGTAGCTGCTTTCTGGCTAGAGTTCTTGTCAATATTTGGATGAAAATATGTGTAACTAAGTCCAACCCAGTAATCTGTTGATGATAGAATTGTTGAAAGAGTGTTTTAGTATTTCATGATCTCATGTGCTAGTTTTGAATTTTAGGAATTACAGTATGTGGTAAAAGTACTGAATTCTGAAATCCAAAACCCTAATTCTTATTTTCAGCAAAGTCTGTCTAAGAAATATATCAGTAATACATCAATATTGACTCTTCTTTTAGGGTGGCAGTCAAGGATTAACTGTGGTAATTCAGGGACAAGGTCAAACTACTGGTCAATTACAATTAATCCCTCAGGGTGTGACTGTAATACCTGGTCCAGGACAACAGCTTATGCAAGCAGCTATGCCAAACGGTACCATTCAGAGGTTTCTTTTCACCCCACTACCAGCAGCTGCTACGACAGCTAGCACAACTACAACAACAGTTTCTACTTCAACCTCGGGTAAGCATTGTTCTGTTCAGCAGAGAAAAAGCTTCAATTTCAGTTGCATGGGAGTTTTTACACAGTTGGAGATGGTCTGTTACTACAATAAATTTGTTGGAAGTGTATTATAAGCTTAGAAGTCTCTTTAATTTCTGCATAGAGCTTTACAGTAGTTCTAAAAGGTTCAAATTAGTAAGGCTCATAGACATGTCATTTGAAATAAATGGAATACTTGTTTTTATCCTTCACAGCTACAGGGGAACAGAAGCAAGCTCTACAGGCACAGCCAACATCAGTGCTGCCGCCAATTCAGCCACAGCCTCAGAGTCAGCAGCAAGCCCAGCCTCAAGTGCAGAACCAGAGCACTCAGCCTGTGCCGCTGGCCCAGCCACAGGCACCTCAGCCAGCGCTTCAGCCTGAAACTCAGACCCAGCCTGAATCTCAGACTCCAGCATCTGTTGACTCTCCAGTTACACCTGAAGCACAATCATCTAAATCTCCAGTTCAGTCTCCAGCACAGACCCAGGCTCAAGGGCAATCTCCAGTGCAAGTCCAGAGTCAGCCGCAGACTGCAATCCTTCCACAAGGCCAGTCCCAAGTCCAGCTTCAGCAACCAGCTCAGGTGCAGACTACAACCCAACAACAGATTCAGATGCAGCCCCATGCTCCCATACAAATTCAAGCTCAGCTGCAGCAATCACAACCTCAGGTTCAGACTTCAGTCTCAACCCTTCCAACTACTCAAAGTTTAAATCAGGTTCCTGTGCAATGCCCAACTCGTCCTCAGCTGCAACTTCAGCAGCCTCCAACAAAAGTTATTACAGTGCCTCAGCTTCAGCAACAAGTCCAAGTTCTCTCTCAGCTTCAGTCACATGTTGTGGCTCAGATACAAGCCCAACAAGGCAGTGTGCCCCAGCAGATCAAGCTTCAGTTACCTATTCAGATCCAACAAACTAGCCCAGTACAGGCTCACCAGATTCAGAATGTGGTAACAGTTCAAGCAGCTAGTGTTCAGGAGCAGCTGCAGAGAGTTCAGCAGCTCAGGGAGCAGCAACAGAAGAAAAAGCAGCAACAGATAGAAATTAAACGTGAGCACACCCTTCAGGCTTCTAATCAAAGTGACATTATCCAGAAACAGGTAAAGTTAACAGAAGGAAATTAAACTTAATTAATGAAACAACTCTCATTTTAAATGCCTGTTCTTGTTAACAATGTTAATACATTTGATAGGCAGTTAATTTGATTCTTTCAAAGTTTGTGCACGATTGCTTTTGGCAATTTAATTAAATATTCTAAGTTAATTCAGCACATCAAGTCAATTGTACCATGTTTGCAGTCTTCTGGCACCTTGATTCAACTTACCACTAGCTGCTGGGACAATATATCTTTATTCTCAGTTCAGGAAAGATAGGTTATAGATAGGAGAGCTGATGTTCAGAACACATGTACAGTACTTTCATTGTCTGCCATAGGAAACTGAGGTTTCAAAGAGGTATCTGAAATGTAATGCTGTTGGATGGCTGCGGGGCTTAAAAAAATACATATATATAAAAAATAGACTCTTACCATTTTTTTAAAATAAAACAACCAGTCACTGTCAATTTACATTTAGTCCCTAGGTTTAAGCAAAATATCCTGCGGGGGAGGGGGGTGGGGGTGGGGGGTGAGGGGGGTGGAAGTGGTGTTAATTTTCAATTTCATTTTCAATTTTCAAATAATTGCTTTAAACAAGCACTGCCCCCCCCAATAAAATCAGTTTTATTTTGTCACTTACTGAAATAAATAACACTTTAACTTTTTCTTTAACTTAGGAAATGTCCTGGTTCTCCCAGTAATATTATGAAATACTGGCTAAAGTTTTCATAATTTATTTTGGATTCTGTATCATCCTGCAGGTGGTTATGAAACAGAATGCTGTCATAGAACACTTGAAACAGAAGAAGACACTGACTCCAGCTGAGAGAGAAGAAAATCAGAGGTGAATATGCATCATAGTGTATCTTTAGATGTGAAAGTTTTACATTTATGACATCTTTTAATGGTGGTATAATAAAACACTGGTTTGTAAAAACCTGCATAAAGATATTTTTCTATTTTAAAATTGGTCCAAGTAATACTCAAAAGTAACTTTCATAATTATGTTCTTAATTTTAAGTAATTGAATCCTGTATATTCTCAATTTTATTTTGATTATTTGTTTTTAAAGTGAAATGTTGTATTGCATGTGTTTGGAGCTGGCCACAGTTTTTTAAATTCAAGGTAAAAACCATTCTTAAAGGAGCACAGAATGGAGACTTAATGGTTTTGTTGCAGAAAAGCCTGGTTTTTGTTTGTCCTTTATCGTGGCAGTTTATTTCCATTCTTGTCCACTGTACATCCCACTCTACAGAAGGAATTGAAGAGTTGGAAGATAGTACTGTTTGACAAACTAGATTTTATACTTGAAGCTGCTAAACACAAATTTGGAGTGTTTGTCATTTGTCTTGGGGTTATTTTGACTCCTTTTCACTCATGCAGTTGCTTCAAGTGGATAATTGTAAGTGTGTGTGTTTTCAGTAAGAAAAAGAATAGTGTTTTTTATAAAATTTTGATCATCAAATCAGAGTACAAGCTTACTTGATTACAACAGTATCACTAGGTGCTACTCAATGTTCACAACTGCATAAAGAATAAGATGTATTGTCATACACTCTTAATTTAATGGTGTCAGCCAAATTGGTATTTAGACTGACAGTCCAATTAAAAAAAAGAGTTCTAACTAGCTTGATTCATGGTGCAGCTGTCTTTCCTTCTCAGTGATTTTTTTTCTTCTCCAAAAATGTAGTTTGTGTATCTTACCTGGTGAAAAACCAGACTAAACCAAGTAGATATAGTGCAGGTAAGAAGAGCAAAGTAAACAAAATTGTATGGCCCTACAAAACATCTAGCATATTAAATATGTCATCAAAATACAGATGTGTATCAGGAGACAATGTGTCTAAGCCTAGGACTACAGAGTTAGCAGCAGCTACTTGTCCCGACCATTGTTATTTTGTTGTTTGCTTTCAGCTCATATGTCAATGGGAGTTATTTTTCATGGTCACTCTGGCAACGAGAAGCATTTAGTTTTCTAGTGGGTTTGAAATAGAATGGGAACGGAAAAGTAAATTCAGAAGAACCAAAATACATTCATTTTCTAATTGAAATATAAAACAAAATAAATGGAAATTGCAGAACAAGTGAGCAGGAAAAGAGATTTATAGTTGAGTGTACAACAAGCAGATGAAAAATTAATCCTGAGTTGTCATTAGTGAAGAAATTGGGCACTGTTTTATGGTGAATTCTATACACTGAAAAATATTTGTCAGTCCTTATGCCAAAATACAAAAACTCAGTAATATTTGGTGGTTACTGGAGGGTGGAAATTTGTTTTAAAGAAGGTGCAGGCTTCCAACTTGCTTTCATCCTACATCAGAATAAACAAAGTCCAGCTCTTTCAAACATATGTGTGGAAACTGAATTGAATGAAAATATCTCTCATCATACTAAAGCCTAAGCTTTGTTAGGAGTTTTATTGGGGAAGGGGAGGAACAATTAGTACTCAGATCAGTTAAAAGAAATTGGGACTGGCCCTCTTGAGCCTAACTAGGGACTTGATCTCTCCCAGTGGTGTTCTAGTAAATAAGTATGAGTGGAAGCAATGTGTGTTACTAAATTTACCTTGTACATCTTAAGAAATGTAATAATTTAGCTTGCAACTTGCAGAGACTGGAGAAGTAAATGATTCTGCATTCTCAACTGGGGATAAATAGGCAGCTCAACATAATGTACTTTTTCTTAATTTCTTCCCCAGAATGATTGTGTGCAACCAAGTGATGAAATATATTCTGGATAAGATAGACAAAGAAGAAAAACAGGCAGCTAAGAAACGAAAACGAGAAGAGAGTGTAGAACAGAAGCGTAGTAAACAGAATGCTACTAAGCTCTCAGCTCTGCTTTTCAAGCATAAAGAACAGCTGAAAGCTGAAATACTGAAAAAAAGAGCACTTCTGGACAAAGATCTACAGATTGAAGTGCAGGTAAGGACAGTTATTCTCACAGACTAATTTGATTTTAAGCTGGGGGAACATTTCTGTGTTAATCTTTAATTTATCCGTTTGCTCAGTTGGATTTTAAGGAAACATACAGGAAGAAGTTCTGGTTGTGGATGCATGGATCTCTGCGAAGCTAGTATATGTCCTTTTTATGCTTCTTGTTTTTCATCTGGACTGAAATTACCTTGTTTCCTGAAACAGCTTCTGATAAATTACAGCCAATGGGTCATAGTAGGCCAAGAGTGTCATCCCTTAATGTTACGTGAATTGTAGGTCAAGCACATTAACAAATTTGCATATTTAAATGGCTTTAATTATTTTCTTTTGGTTAAGCATGGGGATTTATGTCTAGATTTTAATCCTGTCCTGGAATAATCATATGAAGTGCCTCCCTCTCTATTTATTCATTTAATGTACTTCAGGAGGAGCTAAAGAAAGACTTGACTAAAATTAAGAAAGAAAAAGAAAAAGCCCAGGCAGCTGCTGCAGCTGCAGCAGCCGCAGCAGCCGCAGCTGCAGCCGCTGCACCACCACCACCACCGCCACCACTGCCACCACCACCGCCACCACAGCAACATGCAGCCCCCGTCACCTCCTCCTCCTCCACCACAGTCCCAATGCCAGTATCCTCCCAGAAGAGAAAGCGAGATGAGGAGAAAGATTCATCAGCTTCCAAGTCCAAGAAAAAGAAAATGATTTCTACTACCTCAAAGGAAACAAAGAAGGACACAAAGCTTTACTGCATCTGTAAAACGCCTTATGATGAGTCTAAGTGAGTAGTGAATGCCATAGCCTTTTACCATGTATTCTTAGCTTTAGGTTTAGTATTTAGCTGTTAGTGCAAGCTAGTTCTAGAATTGGAGATAGAGTATCAGGTGTTATTGCAGTGATCACTAAGGTATAAAGAATAAAGTCTCTGTTTTCCACTAGCAGTTACAAAACTATTAGCATACTTGATTTATACTATTAATGTACGTGACTTATATTTTTACTCGTTTGCATGTTTCCATTGTATGACTTTTCTGTCTCACATGCACATATTCTTTTTTCTTTTTTTCCTCCGCTCTGTTATTCTTTCTTTTGCCGTTTTGCCTCTGCCTCGGAAGCAAGTGACAATTTGGTTTGAGCAATTTCTTGTGAACAAGTAGCTGATGTTCTTTAGAAATAGCTTTGGTACCGTCTTCCAATAAATTACACTTTTTTTTTTTTTTGTAAGTCAATAGCCAGTAAAGGGGGTTCCAAGTTACTGGACTGCAGTTCACTTTGGACAATGTTTCAGGTAGAAGTGGTTTCCATGTGTTATAATTCACATCTCAGGGTTGATAAAAAATGGATATGTAAGCATTTGACAAAGTGAAAACTGCAGTTCTCTGTAGTTTGATTCTGACTCTGAATGAGGAAAAATATTTATGCTATGTACAAAGTTTGTGAAGAAATTTAGTAAGTGGTGGAGGTGGATTGCAGGGGGATAGTGTTATGCATTTCTGCTTAAGCTAGAAGTGACTAACATCAGTAGTTAGCAATGGTTAACATCTGATAGCTATGTAGAGCTATGTAAAATAAATTTTACGTCAGACCAATTCCAAGTCAGTATGTATCTGCTCAACAAGTGACAATACCAAAAAGTATTAATTGGTGCCATTTGGTGGTGGTTTAAAAGCTGATAACAGAAAGAAACTGTAGAGGTGGAGTAGTGTTTTCACTCCAGTAGTGGTTCTTCATTCCAAATTTAGGGCCAGGACTAGAGGATCTCTTGAGGTTCCTCCTAGCTTTTTTTTTTTTTTTTTTTTTTAAATGAAGTTGAGGTCTTTGGGGTTTTTTCACCTTGGTTGTTCAGTAGCTCTCACTGTTACATCAGTGCAGGAAATTGGACTGCTCTCTGTGCTGCCATCACTGTAGAAATAGCAGACTTCTGATGCCCTGGTTAAGTCACTATTACTTCTAAGGAATGTCACGCATCTCACTTAAAGTAAGAGCGTTGTGTTAGGCTTTCTGTCATCCAGTAAACTTAGGAGGATACCCTGTTTTCATTTTGTTGTGATACCAAACAAAGGTCTGTGCATTACTGCTTCTGTTGTTAGTAAGACAGTTAGAACTGTCACAAAAATGAGATGAGATGAACAAATTCTGTGAGCAAAAGGATTTGATTGTTAGACTAACTCTTTCTGTTGACTCCAGTGGGCATTTGAGTAAGCCAATGAAAAATGTGGTCATAGAGTGAATTTTGGTAGCCTGTATTGAGAACTGTGCTTAAATGCACAGAATAAAACTTAAAGAAAATGAAATGTTAATGACTTGGTAGTATCCTTAGCAATATGATTCAGTTCTGCTGCTTTGCTTTTTGTGAATTCTAAATTTTATGTTCTTACAAATGATGACTGTACTGTTGAACTACATTATCCTTTCACTATGTGGTAAGGAATTAGTCAAGTTTTAAAACAGTTTTCTGGTAAACATTTTTTATTATTCATTTTCATATATATATATGTATAGGCATCAGATACTCCTCTTTGTGCTGGTGTCTCTTTTCTACTTCAGAAAAGATAGATGTGCTGTTTGAAAAGCTAATTTGTGGTGTATTATGAATACCCGATGCATTTTTTAGGATGTAGTAAATCCTCAAAAGTAATTTGGTGTTGTGTATTTTATTGCAAATTTCCTATGTTTAGTTCTCATTTGTGATACTCCAGGGTTGTAGGGATCTGCTCATATTGTTTTCAAGGATGGTCAGTAAGGGTATCCTTCTAAGATTCCTACTTAGATTGCAACTCACTTGTTAAAGCATAATGTGCTGCCTGTTCATATTCTAGTGGCAAGGTTTAGCATCTACACCTAGATGTAAATGGGTTTCCAGATCACCAGGAGCAGACAGGCACAGTCCCTCTTGGGAAGAGGACATAGGCTGAATCGTTGCTGGTAGTTGTCAGAAGGAGCTATATCTATCCATTCTTTATGGAAGGCCAGGTTGTGTGATATTTTTCTTTAGGATTTGTCTGAACATTAGAGAAAAGGCAGGATCTGAGTATCCGGGACATATGCAGAGGCCCAAGAAATTAGAGATGCTTGTTTTGTGGAGCGTGTGCTAGCTGCTGTCCTGTTGCAGTGTGTAGTGTCCAGCGGGTGGTGCTTGCAGACTGACAAACTGGGATGGCAGTAATTCACACAGCAGCACATGGCAGGTGGTTGGTGGTCTCCGAAATCTAGGAAGATCGAGGTTCTGAGGCAGCTTGCTTTTGCTTAGGCAGAGAGAATGGATGTGTAACTTCGCCCATCTGGTCGATTGTCACCAGTCATAGGTATGTTTTGAGATATCCATACACAAAATGTCAAACATCCTTGCATAATATTTTACAGTTTTGTCACATCATTCTGTGCAAGGTCCCATTCACATGATTCTGTACCTGGTTCCCTTCACTTTGTGTCATACCATATCTGGTTCCGTCACATAGCTGTGTCTAAGAGTAGACATTATTCTCTGAAGAATGGTCCACGTTCCAGTTTGTTGCAATTTTGAGAAGTTTAATATATGTTTTTCAGTGCCCCGCCCCCCCCCCCAAAAAAAAAAAAAAAAAAATTACAACCATGTCTTGACCCAATTTTCTTTCGCATCATGTTATACCAATATGTATTCTACACATGGCTGGTATGCATGTTCTTCGTAGTATACTTGTAACTCCTAGTTGGTGTTTGCGCTTTGCTTTTGTTTTTTAAATTAACTGAGACCTACATTTTCAAATCTTAAGGAAATGTTTCAGTGGCTTTTGAGCTACGTTTTGAAAATGTAAATCTTTTTCTTTGGCCTTGTCTTTTTGTGCCTTTTACAGTTTTTCACACACACATCGGAGACATACATTTTTAGCCCAGTTTTGTCAAAGTCTGGTTACATATTGATGTGCGTTTTAATGAACTGTCAATTTAACATGGACCCAAGTGACCTTACTGACAGTATAGCTGCAGCATGAGAAGTTAGTTTGTAAGGATAGAATGCTAGGAAGCAGGGAAACCGAGACAGAAAATTGAAGAAAGTAGGCCAGCAAGAAAGTGCATCAGAGAGAAATGCAGGGAAAAGTGCCATGCCATTTGAAATGACAATTACATTGTCATTTTCATTGTGAATACTTTTAGGTTCTATATTGGCTGTGATCTTTGTACTAACTGGTATCATGGAGAATGTGTTGGCATCACAGAAAAGGAGGCTAAGAAAATGGATGTGTACATCTGTAATGATTGTAAACGGGCACAAGAGGGCAGCAGTGAGGAATTGTACTGTATCTGCAGAACACCTTATGATGAGTCACAGTGAGTTCTGATAAGAACCTCTTATTTAATGTTTAGGTAGCAAACTGCTCTGTGGTTACCTGTTCCTTACAAAGAAAAAAGAAGTTATTCTGCATATGTTGTATTCATTCGTAATACAAATTGCTTTTCAGTAATTGTCTTCCTCTCAAAAATGTTTCTATACAGTAAATGTTTAGGAAAAGTGAAGTTTTCAGGGTGGTCCGAATGTGTTGGGTTTTGGTTTGTTTTTGTTGTTTTGTTTTTTTAAAAAAAACACCACATACTTTAAATTGGGATTTTTTTTTTTAAAATAAGGGATGGTTAGAAAGATTAAAAGACAAATGTAGTATTTCGTGGATTTTTTTTTTTTTGTGCTTTAGTCTGATCTGGATAGAAAGCATAATTCTAGTATGGGGGTATATAGTTGGTATCTTTTACTGTAAGGCTTTGTGTCATAGAATACCCCTTCCGTATTTAACTACAAGACTGAAGCTTCCATATGAAAAATGTTTGTATGGAGTGAAACAAGAGCCCTAGCTGTAGTCCAGTTTGTGCAAAATGTATCTTGAATTGTTTTGGAATACTGGTTGGGTGAGACTTCTGGCATTACACTGTTCCTTTCAACTCTAAAGCAGAGGAATTATTTTTGAAATCTTGATTGCTTGAAAGTGCTTAGTATAAAACTTAGGAACTAATTTTGAAATGGTCTGTAATTTAGCCTGTTTGTAAATACAAAAGCAGTTTGAATAGTGAAATTGGAATTTGTCAGTCTGAAATATCACGTTACACCACTGTATTTAATTATGCCAAGTATCTGCTTGTGTGCAGGGGACTGCAGGTTTATGTATTTAAATGTAACCTTTAAATTCAATAGATCAAGTCACTAACATTTTTTTGGATCTTGCAGATTTTACATTGGCTGCGACCGATGTCAGAACTGGTATCATGGGCGCTGTGTTGGCATTTTACAAAGTGAGGCAGATCTCATTGATGAATATGTGTGTCCACAATGTCAGTCCACAGAAGATGCCATGACTGTACTCAGTCCACTAACTGATAAAGATTATGAAGGTTTAAGAAGAGTACTACGTTCCTTACAGGTGAGAATAAGGATTGCAGCTAAGTGGAGTGCTTTACTGTATAGGACATACCTAGTGAGTCTTGGAGTAGGTCTTGATTTCTCTTCTAGTCGTTTTGAGACTTTATAAAAAGGAAATAACAAAGCTTTTTTTTGTGAGAAATGCCACTGTGCCAGCTGCAAACTTGACTGGCATTATTGTGCTGAGGAATATTGACAATAATTAGTATATCACTGCTTCTGAGTTAGTGAAACTAAACAATCTCTTCAGTGGAAGGCTTTTAAAGGAAGCAGGTTCGCTTAGAATGCCGGAAGGCAGAGTGGTAGCCTAACTGCACAGGATGTAGAAGGTGCAATGTTCTGTTCTCAGATTAGTTTTCTGCGATTTCTGATCTACACTTCTGTACTTCATTCTCAGAGTTATTAGATTTCAGTAGTGTTCTCACAGAAAGCCAGTATCAGCATGTAAATGATGTCAATCCTGATAATAAGAATTACATCACTGTCTGTTACAGTATATTTCTGGTTTATCTGTCACTCCCAAATATAGTTTCTGTAAAGAAATTTCAAGAATTTTGGTGAAATTATTGTGTGGTAACAGAAATCCTCAAAGAGTAGTATTTTGCACTGTTCTACATTTTAAAGACGTTTATGAACACAAATTAATTTTAGAGTACTTGAAAATGAAAACAGTGGCCCATTTCTAGGTGTGAAGTACCAAGCGCTCTCAGTAAACTAATTACATACTTTTCTGTGCAGCCTGTTTAGCACAGTATCCTGTTATGTCTGAATTTCACATTGTTTCCTGTTTTGAAGACCAACTACTTGGTCATTGACATTGAGGTTTAAAACTTCAGACAGTCATTAGATGAGAACTAATTATCTTTTCATGTAATACTGCACTTCTTCCTTAAGTTCAACTCTAGACCCCAACAGATTAAAGGTTAATGAAAATGTTTAGCTACTAAATAGGGCTATTTTAACTTAATATTTTTTCTGTAATTATGTTTTCCTGACAGGCTCACAAGATGGCGTGGCCATTCTTAGAACCAGTAGATCCCAATGATGCACCAGATTATTATGGTGTTATTAAAGAGCCAATGGGTAAGTGTTTCTGAGCAACAGCATGAGCGAGTGAAGGAATTTGGGGTTTTGACTATCAAATTCGTTACTCGCTGGCCATTTCTATCCAGGGATCTTAAAGATATGTTTTGCAGAATACACAGTTTTTGCAGTCAGGCAAACTGAGACAATGTGATTTCTCATTGATATATTTAGAAGTTCATGAGGGTTAATATATCTACTTCTAGGCTGACTCCTTACGCCATTGGTCTAACGTATAAAATGTGAAATTCAGTGCAGCAGTAGGACAGCACTCTTGTTCTTAAATTACTGTACTTTTTAAAAAATTCATTTAAAGAGGACAATTTTGCTGTTTTGCTTGGGTTTTTTCTGTCTTTGTGCATTGGTTCCTCCTACAAAGTGTGGGGTATGTACTCTAGGGTTTGAGGAGGAAGTGGTGCTAACACAGTTAAGTGTGACATGCAACTTAAGGTGGAGTTTAAAATTATCTTCATCTGACTTGGTAGTATACTAAATTTCATATTTTATGTAATTTGTCTTTAAAGCTATATGAACAAGAATTATTTTGGGGGGGGCGGGGGGGGGGAGTGGAAGAGGAGATGCTGCAGCTTTACAGTGTTTTGTTCTGATCATATTTGACCTCACCAGTTAGCTGGGCATATGCTAGATAAACACTTGAATGTGAAACCTCTTGGGAGAATCAGCCTCCTGCAAGAAATGGGGTTGCTAAAGATTGTTCCTTCCCTTCCAGTTATTGAACCAATACCTTTTCATAAGTCTGAATGAGAGCTAGTGTATCACTTGAGCTTTCCCAGCTACTCTTTACTGATCCTAGAAATAGGAAAGTTAAATTTAGTATCTTGGCAAAATTTTAGTATGTTGACTGAAAATAATATTTTGCTTAGAAATTGTTCCCTTTTCTGTTCCAAAGTTTTGGATTGTGCTGTTATGAAAATGCTAAACTCCTCCTATTCCATAATTGATGGGTTACAGTTTATAAGGGAGGCTCAAATAATAATATAATTAAGCATATGATGATTGAATGAAGTAAACAAAAGTGCATTTAGCCCTTTCTGACTTAACTAGCAGGAAAATACACTTGTAAGTATAGAATTAAATATATATCTGTAAAATACACTAGGTAATCCAGGCCCATCTATGTTTGTTTTCACACATTCTGGCATTACTGGCATTTCAGAGTAAGCAGTTTAAGGGCATTTTTCAAGGGCAGGTCATTGTTTTTCCAGCTAAAAGTGCCACTATACATTTAGACAGCTATATTTATAATGGCAGTTCTCGTTCCTCTCTGTCTTTTTAATTTACATTTGCATTACAATAGGACAATTACTGCTTTACTTCACCATTCTGGTCTCAGTAATGTGTTTAGTCAGTAAGAATGAGAGCACTAGCATTTTGCACGGTCCTGCACTTGAAATCTTTCACCTGTGCCATGTGGTAATGTGCATATGCCTGTGAAAATTGGTAATTCATTCAGAGCAAGTCATGAATTCAAATAAAAAATAATGAGAAGGTTTAGATAGCTCTCACATGTACACATATGACTCTTGGTCTCAGTGAGGGCTGTAAAGAAAATAAAGTACAAGTAACTGAATCCAGATCGTCTGACCTTCCCCCTGCCCCTTAATTTCTTCAGAAAGACCCAAGTTTTCCAAGGTCATTTTGATACTTTTAGTTTAGCTGCACCCAACATATTCATGCATAAGTGTTTATTCTGAAGGAGACCTACTGGTGTCACCACCTCACAACCAGCGTTCCTGGAAAAGCAACTAACCTAGATAGGCTTTGTTTACAACCATCTGACAATGTGAACTTCTGTTGAGGATGAAAATGTCTCATTTTAATAATTTTTTGGTTTCTTTAAAGACCTTGCCACCATGGAAGAAAGAATACTGAAACGTTACTACAAAAAGGTCACAGAGTTTGTGGCAGATATGACCAAAATTTTTGATAACTGTCGTTACTACAATCCAAGTGACTCCCCTTTTTACCAATGTGCAGAAGTTCTTGAATCATTCTTTGTACAGAAACTAAAAGGATTTAAGGCAAGCAGGTAAGCTCAAGTGTTCCTAATCATAGGTATTCTGTTTTCCCCTAAAATCTCCTTAATGCTTTTGTAAGCTTACCTTGCATTCATACAGGGATTTGTGTCTCCATGCACTTTCCTGGACAACTGCTTTTCTTTTAAAGGGAAAAAAAAAATCTGTTCTATAATAGCCAGCTGTCATTTTCTGTCAAAATTAAGGCTTAAATATGATTTTGTGGAGGGTACTTTGTAATGTTTGTTCAAAATGAGTTGTTAGATGCAAATTTGGGCAGTATCATAAATGTAGAAAATTTGAATGACACTTTAAGTCATTACTGCAGAAAACTTCATGAGAATTCTTTCTGATCAGAACAAATACTGTGTTCTGAGTTCTAATAATGTTCTTCTGTGCAGTAAATACTTTTCAGATGCTTGAAAAAGACAATCCTTCCGTGAAGCTTATAATCCAATGAAAGACATAAAATACTTTAGTTTTTACTACTTCTCTCATCTTTTTACAACTTACCATATTTGAAACAGAGGAAATAAGTAAGGTTTAAAGTAGGATGTGGAAAACTAAACACAATTCAAAATTTACTATTTACAATTAAACTTTCTTTTTTAATGTAGAAGGATTGATGTAGAGTATTTCCCTAACGTAGACATTCCTGAAAAAGAATATGCAACTCTGCTACAAATTTTTCTGTTGCTTGCATATTCTGTCTAGTAGCACGTACATGGGAGTTGTACGGCACTAGTCAAATTATAATGTGGTATTTTGTACAGCTGTTCCTAAAACCATCTTACTCAAAACACTAATGGAGTATACAGATTTTTCCTCTGTCACTGCTGTATTCCAACATGAGCCAACTGCAACTGAGTTACAAATGTTGGATGCCTTTCAGCATTACTCAGAAATTGTATATGTGTAGTAGTTAACTTTGTCCATCTGACTGTAACAGTCAAAACTGTAACAGACTGCTAGTCTGAGATATTAATGCAGGATTATATCCGTTTGTCATTAAATTGAAAGCTTCACTTTATATCCGTTGTTGCAGAAGCTGTCTAATTTTCTATATGCAACGAGAGTAGGATTGTTAAGAAGGGATGAGATCACATGAATTAGTCCAGCATTTTTCTTTCAAATTTAATACCATATTAATGATTTTTATCAGGTATTTTTCAACTCATGTTTCTATCATCTTGCTTTAGCTGGTTATCCAGCATTCACTGCTTGCACACTAATTTCATTGCTGCATCTTATTTGTTATTGTTTTTCATTTATACCATCCGTGTTCTTTCTTTTCTTGCAGATTGTGATATCTTTAGTCTGAACTTTTTAACTGGAATCAGAACTGGATGTTGGGGTCACTTTCTTTTATTGTACAATTCGATGACATTAAACTGCCCAAAAAATCCAGATCATTTGTCTAAAAATTAAATGTTGTCGGGTGTTTGGTTTTTGTTACCAGCAGTCATGCTGGTAAACAACTGTATTAACAAAAAATTGTCCCATTCCTCGAATACTGTATTGAGAAAAATGAAAAATTCATCTTGGAAACCATGTATTTTATTGTTTTATTTTCAGTCACTAATAAAACTGTGAATGTCAAAGAGGAGTTTTGCTGAACTCTGATTAGCAAAAATGTGATTTTAACATGCCTGTTCAGTTTTTTCTATTAAGTTAATCCAAAGACGACTTTAATAAATTTAAGCAAAGTATACCTTATTATAAATATTCAGAATGAAAAATGTCTTTCTGCTTTCCTTTTGATGGACTACTATTTTGTAAATATGAGAGTAAAACTGATTTCAGGCATTTTGGAATATTCCAGTGACACACTGCATTTTACAAGTACTGAAAGATTTGTATACTTTAGGAAAAAATGTGCTTAAGATTCAGAGAGAATTATTTTAAGTGTTCTTTTTTTCTGAAGGGGAAAAAAATAAATGGAAGCAACGTGGTGGTAATTCCCTCCCTGTGACTTACCCTTGGCAACACCTTGCAGCAACTGTGTTCTCCAAAATGAAGGGTGCTTAATTCTTCACTTTCTTCTGTATTCTGCAGGTCCCATAACAACAAACTGCAGTCTACAGCTTCTTAGAGTTCAGCGTGTTAACCTAACACACGAGCAAGAATCTGGTTGTCTGAAAATTTTTAATTAAGAAGCCAGATGTTTTTAGTCAGGTTCTCCTGACAAGACTTGATGTAAACTGCGTTTTTATTGGTCACAACAGTCAAATTATATTCTTGGCTTATTTTGTCCAAAGGACAAAGAAATAACAATCAGCAGCACCACTTTCTTGTCAAGATCAAATTGTTGTACTATTGTGGCAGAAGCAGGAAAACTTTGTTTTGTTGAAGGAGAGAGAGAAAGAGAGCAAGAAAAAAGATACAGTAAATGGGGTCACGTTTAACTCCATGGAAATGCCACGTCTGTTCTTCAGTGAAGAAGCTGGTTTAAAGTCCACACAGAAAACTTTGACTGTATTTATTTATTGTTGCAAAAAAGACGCTTTTTTATTGCTGCCCTCATTTGTCAGCTAATTATTTTTTCTTATAAAATCCAGCCCCGGTTACATGTAATCCATTCTGTATCTTAACATGATTCCTGTAGGTAAAAGTACAAGAAGACCTCTAGATGTCTTTTCTTTCTATGAAAGGAGCTGCTATGTACACATGTGCACACACACAGAACTGGGAATCAACAATGAGTTTATCATTCATGGTAGATAAAAACAATTAAGCTTGCATAAAAGTTGGGCTAAGTGGTCATGGACTACAGACTCTGTTGCCTTGAATATAACAGTACAATTTGTCATTTACTCTGCACCAGACTGAAATGAGTAAAATCTATTTGAAGGTATCTTGTTTGTAAACATTTGTCAGATTCTAATTTTTTTCTTTTGTATTAAAATTCAAAATATGGATGTATATGAAACAAAATAAATGGAGATAATTGTTCTCCCCACAGATGTAGGTGTCTTTGAGTGTGCGCTAATATGTCTGTAACACTTTGGGGATCTGTTCAGATATTTCAAGTAACAGGGGAGGGAAATGGCCTGGGAGAGCTGACTTGACTTTGCTCCAAAGGTAGCGTTTACTACGTTTTGTTCTTAAGCAGCTGTTGTCCCTTTATAAAATTTCTACAGCGGTGCCAAAATCACTGTAACAGATAACGTGGTAGGAAGTATGTTGTGAAATGTCACTGCCCACCGCTGAATTAAGTGATATTTTGCCAAGCACTCTAGGAATGTAAAGTACCAAGCGTCATTATATCTTTGAAAGGCATTCTGGACTGCTTCGTTGTTTCCTGTTTGAGGAGTGCTGCCGTGAGGGATAACCTGAAGTCACAAGAAGATGCAAATTGCAGATGACGTTGCTGTTTCCTTCTGATCTCTCGCTTTCACGTTGCATATATAAATGACTTGCTGACGTCACCTGTCTGTAGTTAATCAGCCACGGTTTGTATGCGGCTCTTCAAGCATTTGACTAGCTTTTGCACTAATTCACACCTAACTTCTGTTGTACAGTGATCTGGGATTTACCTGATTTATGGATAAGCTCCTTTTGGGTTTAACCTCACACCTTGCTATGCAAGAACCTCTTCTGTTATTTTTCTTAAAAAGATGTTGCTACTGACCACACTTTCTTACACTTACAGGCTCAGGTGTACAGGTTCTTCTGGGATAATTTTATCTAATAAAAACCCGTGGTTTTTTGTACATACAAATGTTGTCATTTAACCTATATGTGCAAATTAAAAATAATTGTTCAATGTGAAAACAATAATCCATTTATGCTTCTTAAAGTTAAAGAAGAGTAGTTGCATTAGGTTATGTTGTCCTTTGACGTTTAAAGAAATGCTGCATATTGTATGCATTGTGGTTTTAATGCAAAAAGGAAAAATCTCAACTTTTAACAGCATTTGAACATATCCTGCATCTCATCCAAACTTCACAGTATTTCTGTACTATTTATTCATATATAAATATATATATGACATCATTTAAAACTTTCCTACCTGTAGGCAATAGATCGCTATGTTTTTAACAAATTGTGGCAAACTGAAGAGTACTTTTTTGTACCTTACAGGACACATCATCCTAGACAAATAAAGTAATGTGTTTGACATTGATTTGGTGGTGTTTCTAATGAAACATGTGATAATGTTATTGTATATAGGTCTTGGCTTTGCCAGATTATGTCTAATTGCCAGTGTATCAGGTTGATTAGGGAAATGATCCATACATGCGACTTAATCTTGCCGAGAGCCGTTTTTAGTGTTTTCAACTGCCGTTGAGTAGGTTGAGGTACTTTTCTCGATTTATTCATGGTGATCTTTTATAGTTAAATGGTGTTACTGCAAATACATCCCTTGTAATTAATACCCCCCTTCCTTAAAAGCATGGTAAGTTCATAAGATCTGTGATCTGTGTTCAGTCATCCTCCTCTTTGTATTTTTATAAATTGTTGCAATATTTGTTTCAAAATGGTGATATGTTGTAATGCAGATTTTCATAATGTGAGCTATACCAGCTTGATTTTCTTTTTGTCTCCTCAAATTTGAAGCAATTATCCTTGGTCTAGATTTAGTTCATGCAAAAGTTAACAGGGATTTAAAGTAGACTAAAAAATTGGGCTCACCCAAAAGCCTTGAGTAAACCCCTGGAAAGACAGGAAGGCAACAGGATTCCTGTAGGCCTGGGTTGCTGTGTAGCGGCTGTAGAATTTTCATGCTTATCCTGCTGGGATAAAAATGATTAACTGTAAGGTATCAAAATTACTGTGGCAGCTATTGCATGTAAGTGCCATCTTCTCTTCAGCGTGGTTAATGCTGTGAGGTTTTTGCAATAGCGAGTGCAAGGCTGTGGAAATCCACTGGATCTAGGAAACTTTTTTTCTTCAGTACATTAGTTAGTGTGTGGTAAGCCTGGTAAAAAGTAAGAACAGTCGTTTCATTCCTGCTCCAGCTGTATTTCAGTTGGGCTGTGAAATACAGTGGCTTGTGGCTCATCTGTTACGATAATGTTTTAAGGAGTGACCTTCCATGCAAGAAAGGCAAGGTAAGATGACTTTGTAACACAAAAAGAGACCATAGAACAAATTGCTCTTCAGGCTTGCTTCCACAGCAATAGCTGTATCTGAGAGTGGTACAGACGTTGTGTGTCAGTTACTGCAGGCTTTGGGGGCTGTTAGCATTGGTATGCTATTATTTATCTCTTCCAAGAGACAATCAAAATGAGATCTAGCCCTGGATATTATTTTTGTACCCACGCTTTGCCTGTTTTAGATTACAATAATGTCTTGGGGGCGGGGAAGGGTGCTTAATTGCTGTTCTGGGCAAATGGATTACTGTAGGACTTGCTGGTAGTCCCTGGACTTCAGTTGAAAATAGAAACAAAGAAACTCGAGATGCACATGTAACCCTTCCTCCTTCCTTCTCCTGTCCCTCCCAGTCCACTCTAGTGCTTTGATTCATCGCCAGGAACAGGCGTGCTGCCAAATCAAAAGCCCCCTTAAAGTCTCTCAGGAAAATTCCATCTATATATGCTGCGCCCGTGTGAAATCTTTCACGTAACAGAAGTGAGACTGTATTTTTTAGACAGACACAAGCTACAAGTAAATTTCTGTCCTATAGTAACAGCCTTCTGGGTCCCAAAACATACGATGTTTGCTCTTGGTATTTGGCTCAGATTCCGTATCAAGAAATACTTCATACAGTGTGACTGGCTGCCTGTCCACTACTCCGTAGCTTTTCAGTGATGCTAAATCAAGCTGCAGATGTGTATGATGGGTAGAATTGTGTTAGAACTACCTTTGCTTCAAAATGGAAAATGCTTATAGAAGCCACTTCCTGTTCCAGGTCACAACATATATGTCACTGTATATATACTGTTTTGAGGTAGACTGTATTTTCCCTTTTTTTAACATAAATACGTATCTTAAAATCCCTAACCGACTCGCCAAAGGAGGAGATGCCATTGTTTAGTATCATTACGTAATCTTTTTGGACCTTTCGGAACCCAGAACCCCATGGACATTTCATTAGTTTCTTTTAAAGCCTTATGTTCTGTGAATACTGACTCTTGGAATAGCCAACATTAAGATCCCCTTTGCAGAGGTTTCATAGGTTCTTACATCTGACCACATTAAAGGTGCTAAAAGATTCAATCTTGGTATCTTGGATTGAAAAAGTAACTTTACTGATGTGCAAGTACAAACTTGGTGACATTTCTCATGGGAAAATGACATTCAGTACACAGTTCTCGGACTGAACTTTTAAGGAACTGACAGTGTAACCAGGCATACAAACTGTGCGTGCAATTGCATGCTACTTTTGCATTCCTTGGCATGAACTCATGCCGTTATCTGTAAGCCTAATTTGGCATTTGTCTTGTGCAGTTACTTGGTTTGCTTTTAGTTAGCGTATTCATCTACTCAAATAATTACACAGCTGTTTCGTATGCTCCATGTGAAAATCCAGCTCTGTTTGAAGAACAATGTAATTTTTAAAAGTAGTATGGACACGTTTGAGGATACCAAAACACTACAAATGATACTTAGTTTTGTTGGTTTCTTTTGAATCAAATGCATGTAATACTTTACGCGGAATTGTGTGGAAACACAATGGACATCCTCTATAGATAAAGCTATGGTATCATCAACCATTTGTTCAGGGTTAAGGGTTTGAAAGTGCAGTTACTTCTTGCATACCTTCAACAGTATCTCCAGAGTCTTACTTTATAGTTACTACAGATTATTATGGGTACATTCCAGCAGGGGAGGCAATAATAACCTGTGGCTCTGAAAACAGCTGGAGCAAATTCATGACCAGTTAACGTTCCCTAGACTGACTTTTGTGCTGAACTTCACAATATGTAGGTACCTAGTCAAAACATTTGGTTAGTGTTTGCTAAAGCACAAAAGCAAGTGTCCTGTCACAACCAGTTTCAGAGGTGAGGAGAACTGCCTCCTCCTGGTGCTAAACCATGGCTGGGTTTATTCTGGTAGGTGAATGCTGCTGCTGCCCGTGTCCTAAACAGAGGTAACTGGAGCCTTATCTACATTTAGTGTGAGCTGCCTGCACTTTGCAATTCCTCTTCCTGTTGAATCTCTTCACGTAGCTGCTGCTGCTTCTAAGCAGGCCATCCCCTGGCCTCAGGCGCCCTCGCAGGAACTGCAGCAGGTTTGCAGGGATCTGTCGTCTCTTGTGGTAGATCTGACCCATCACAATGTATCTACTGCCTGCAAAATAAGCAAGACTTTTGTGCTATGAAGAAAGCATGGATTCATTCACTACGCTCGCTCTAAGGGCAACAGATTTATGCGTAGATGTAAAGTTGTACCCTGCTGAAATATATCCTGAATGTGTGGCTTAGGACAGCGGCACCCTGAACTTCAGTGGGACTTGCAGGTTGTGCTTGCATGGAAATAATGATTTACTGTCTTGTATTGCAATGATGAGCTTTTTGGGGGAAATACTGGTATTTGATCAACTTGCTTTCAGAAGGAAAACCGGACTACTTACAAAGACATCAGCTGAAGTTCCTGCTTAAATTTTTTGGCAATCCTGAAAACTCTTGCAATCATTTTGGAACTGGATAAAGTTAAGAAAGAACTACACTGCTCCCTGACTTCTTCACACAGTTGGTTCTCCTCTGAAAATTTAGAGAAACTGGGAGGGGAAAAAGCCCTCCAGTTTAACAGTAAATACTTTTTTTTTTCTTTCAAAATTTCACAACAACCCAGGATAAGCCTAATAAACTAGGGCAGACTAAACTTGCACTGCACGCAGGAGGAATACTGGAAGGGATTTAGCTGGAATTATTTACCAAGTTTAAAGTCTGGACACGGTTTACTGCAGTTTAAAGTATCCACAACTAGAATGTGAACTCGAAAGAAGAAGCCATCAGGAGTAATATACAGGCGACTCATCTTGTATAATCCATCGCTGTTTACCAAAAGTGTAACCAAGTGGACTCCATTCCCCAGTCTTTCCATGTTATAAACGATTCCATTCACCGCTGTTTTAAGGGAGGGGGGGGGAAAAAAGCAAGCATCAGATTACATATCTTGATGGCAACTCAGGGTATATGTGAAGGCTCTCATTTAAGAATGCTGCAAAGTAAGTTCAGCAGAAATTCTTTGGCTCAGTAGTGGGCAGTCTTGCAATTAGGAGTTGCTTCAAGTAATCGCATCTGATGAGGTCATCACCTTAGTTTTCGCTGAGTTACTAACCTTACGCTTTACAGGTCTGAGGTGTTTCTTAGTGACGTTTATAAAATGTTTCAAAAGGAAGTGATGCTTTTTAGTACTCTTTTCTATCCTGATATATAAAAAGTGGACATATTTACCTAATAAAGTAAAATTTTCAAATTTAAAACTTCACAATGAAGTCCAAAGCTAACCTGTTAATAAAGCGCTTCAGCTTTTGAAAGAAAAGGCCCTTGTCATACCAAGAGGCAAGGGCACCAGGTAGGCCACATCGTACGCTCAGACAGCCATTTCATGCTGTCCACCCAGCTTCTGGTTTTGACGAGTGCTGAGCTGACTACAGGAATCAGAAAACAACCACCGTGCTAGGTAACGGCAAACAGGACTTCTGTAACTGGCCTTACACCTGCCTCGCTGGGTGAGAACTTTGATTCAGTGGTTTATTCTTTAATCTGCACTGTAAATGTAAAGAAACTAAAAGCGCTCTCTGATCGCTGCAATGGAACCTTGGCTGATGCGTTGCTCAGACTGTCTTTCCTACCTGTCTTTTCCAATTTAAGAGATGAGTGAGACCGCTGTTTGTTAAAGGCTGATATATACAAAGGTCAAGTCACTATAAGGCCTGTGTTTGACAGGACTGCATGAGAGTGATAAAAAATAAAAGAATATAGCATTTGTAGAAAGCACTTCCTGACTTCTCCATTTAGAGAAAACAGATGTCTCGTAACGTGTTTATATTCTACAAATGGAAACATCTGTTACCACTAGGCATGTATTTTGCTTATCTCTTAAAATACTGTGAGAAAAAGTTGGTATCTATTTCACAACTTTGTAAGCGCAAGGCAAGATTTCAGTCAGAAAGTGCTTGCTCTTACACAGTCAGTACAAAAATGCCAGGCTATTTTCTACCACCTTTAGCTACATCACCTTGGACACAAGGACTAAAGACATTGAGTTCTAAGGAACTTCAAGGAGAATCCTCTATACAGCAAGGATCATGGTTTTATTTCTGTTTGGTTCTCTGTTTGATTTTAATTTGAAACTTTAGCCCCCAAAATCACAAACTTGCTCCAAACAGTAAGCGGTAAGTCACACAGCTACAATGTTTAATCTTAGAGTATCTAAAACAATTGGTCTTCTCTGTTCCATTGACCAGCAGCAAGAACATTGGCTTTGTCCCAGGAGTGAAAAGTAGAGGAAACAGAAAAAAGAGCAATACTGGCCCAAGGTAGGGAAAGGGTAATGTAAGACTTGGTACCTTTTTGTCGTAGTACATTTATAGAGCTGTGATGGGTCCTTTTGGTGTACTTAGTAATTATTTAACATACTCAGTGAAACAGTATCTTAAAAGCAGAAGGGAAATGTCAGTAACAGATGAACAAAGAAGGCACCTGCTTTGTCCGTGTAGCTCATGGAGAACCCAACTTACCGAATTCACTCGCGCAGTAGGCCTCCACTTCGTCTCTCTCTTTCCTGCACTCGGTCACACACGCCTTTTCCTTATCACCATCTAGAACAGGCACAGAGGCTGAGGGACAGCAACGGGCCCTTTTGGGATATTTCATCCAAATTATGCCACCCAACCTTTGGAAAGCTCAGGTTATCCCTTGCCAGAGCAGTCTATCCCCTTACCTTTCTTCAGCACGCTGAAGTCGTACGGTAAGCTGGATGACTGGCGGTTGGTGACCCAGGAGGGTTTGGTGATTTTTTTCAAGGGATCAGTACGTTTATAAGGGATTAGCTTGCCTGGTCGGTTGAAGTGATCCAGCGTGTTAGGATCATCTGACTCCGCTGCTCCAGAGTCTGGAAAAGGATGAGCCTCCATGAAGGATGTCATCTTTTGATAGGAAGATGCTGCGTGATGGAAGTGAGCTGACACGCTGTTGGCAGCCTCAGCCAGCCGTCTATCCGCCTGCTTTCTGTGCGCATGATTGAAGTCAAAGGAGGCAGGAGAAGGCCCCTCAGTCGGGCTCTCCAGAGGCAGGGCCCCTCCATACTGCAAGAGGTGTTTCCTCAGCCCTGTGCTGTTTTCCAGAGAAGCCTTGGTGCGTTTCTTCTTGTCCGATGAGAGGGAGGTGATTTCAGGAGGTTTTGGCCGCTGCAGGTCAGGAGACAGAAGCCAGCGTTCCGTGTGATTCTCTCTGGTGCTGCTGGTGCCCCAGGCTGGCCGCTTGACTTGGCCAGGTGCAGCATCTGCTGAACTGTAAGCATCTTTGCTGAGAGTCTGACTGGGTTTCTCGGCATAGGGCAGGGATCCTACATATGAAAAAAGGAGAGAGCGCGAATTAGCATTTTAATTTTTTTATTCTGTGTGCTTCTGAATGGGAAGTGCCTGGCAGATTTGAGGCTCTAGTCCATAAGCGAGGACTTCAACAATATGACAATATAACTGATAAACAGTTCAACAGATGAACTATACTAGAGCTCCTCATTCTTCTGTACTCAAACATGGAAGGTCAGTACAGAGAATGCAGCTGTGTGAGCAAAACAGGAGATTTGTATTTTTACTTTATTATTGTTGCAAATTAAAAACATTACTTATAAACAAACCCTTTTCTCAAAAGCCTGAATCTCCAGGGAACATCTGAGGAAACAAGGTTCACATTGCCATTTGGGATGCTTGTTTAAAAGACCATGACAACAGAACTATTTGGTTTTCCCATCCATGGGATGCCTTATTGACAATGTCATCTAGACTCTTCAGCAGCCTTGGACGCTGATGAAAAGATCTTTATCCACAGCTTTGGGTCTCTGACTTTTGCGCTACAGAGTTGTATAACGGTACCGTAGCCTGGTAGCTAGGCTATTGCTGCTGAGTAACAATTATTTCAAGGCTTTTCTTAAGTTGAGAGGACAAGGGTTGAGAAAGAGAGGAAGTGTCTGGGAATCTAGTGAAAAATGGAAAGGCTTAATGACATTGTTACGCAAGCTGGACAGTCACCTAGGCCTTCGTTTATACCTTCACCCCGATCACTTGGACCTCAGAAAGCAAAGTGACCTTCTGTTTAGCCTGGGAAGAGAGAAATTTCCTCTTGCAGTTCATTTTCCTTTTACTTTAGTCAGCCAGCACAGTTTTAACAGTTCACCCACACACAGCCGCTGTCTGGGTGTTCGCTGTCTGTGGTTAGCATCGTGTAGGAGGCTGATCCTAACTCCTTATGTGAAAAGAGATATTTGACATACACAGATGAACAACGTCCTGGTTTATCTTCTATAATTGACTCAACTGCTGACCTTGCCACTTCTCCCCCTTTGCTCTCACCAGCTGCTGTCATGGGAAAGATTCCCTGATATTTGGGCTGGCCACACATAAAGTCAAAAGAATGTCCATGAAGAACGGGATGGAAGAAGTCCAAGCTAAAGAAAGCAAGAGGGAAGGGTGTGTTGGAGATGTTTCAATATGAAGCTGTGAACTCTGAACAGGTGTTTTGGCTTTGGTTTTGTAAGTATACTCTTCTACCAGTTTATCATGCTGCCTTAGTCATGGATTGTAACACAAAATAGTTCATTTTTCTCTACTCAATCTGCTCAGGACCTTGAGGTTCGTTCTCCTATACCAGCATTTTTCTGTCTAGCTCTTGCAACCTAAGAAATACAACTGCAACATAATCAGCTCCTTCCCAATGGAAGAGATGTAGATCTTATTTCTGTTCCATCAATGAGGTACTAAAAAAAAAAATATCTGTTTAGGACAGCTTGCTGCAGGCACACACAACAGCACAGAGCATGTTGAAATAAATTAGAAATCTGGAGTTTACAGGTGAGGGGAAGGAGACTAAAAGCGAAAGGTCACATACAAATTAAAAAATCCCACATGCGGAAGCAAATCAAACCAGTTGCTGAATGATGGCTAGCTGAATTCATGGCACCAGCTAACTGCCTGCTTTTGGCAGGTGCTCTTAATTATTTCAAATGCTGACAAATCAAATACTGCCATTTACATTCCCACCCCACAAACATGTTGAAATGTATCTTTCTTGAGCCCTTACATGATTACTGCTACTGCTTGCTGAAAAGACTACAGCTGAAGAGGGCTGCTCGGGCAAGAATTTGTAGTAATGTGTTTAGCCTCCCCTGATACCAAAGGCAAATATGCCCCAGCCCCGCTTTGAATGTTAACAGACTTACCGGCCACTGAGCTGGAAGATGATCTAATGACAAAGCAGAGGAGCCAGAACACTTTGGTTGTCATTTTGAAGTAAAGTTTTTCCAGACTCAAAATGAACTGGAGTCTTTTATGCCCTTCCCCCGATTCATGCTAATGAGAGGCAGCCTTAGGGGAAACAGGAATCACTCACTGAACAACCCACTGGAGCAAGACCAAGCTGCTGCCGCCCCCGCTAGCCTCCCACTACCCCTGCCTAGGAGGAATGCGCACGGACACCCCCCTTCCCATATATACACGAGTCTATACTGCCGGCAGTCACCTGTGTTTCTGTGAATAACAAACAGATATGTGTTTCTAGCATAGATTTTTATTTTAGAGGAGGGTCTTGCTGCCTATGGTGTTTTTTAGAGAAAATCATACAGAACAAATACGGTTTTACTGGATATGGAGAACTACATTGTAAAGTGCGATTGACAGATGCTGGAACACGCATCACCTCCACAATTCAGGGTCTGTAAAGGATGTGCATTACAGTGAAACATATTTTGGTATTTCTGGCCACCTCCAGTTATACAGCTGATAATCTTCTCTTTTAGTCTACGGAACCCCTTTCCAGTGATTCTTTTCAGACTGAAAAATGTAGTAGTTACTGTCCAGTCCAAGGGACAGCTCTGCTGACCCCAGATAAAGCTTTGTTTTTAAATCTGTATTTGCTAACATGAAGAACTCTGCAAATTTTCACACACCAAGCCAACTCTGATTTGGATTACTGAATTAAGTAGGCTTATTCCTACATTCCCAACTGAAATGGGTGACCTTATTGCTAGACAAGATTTCCATTGTGACAGTTTATCTCACTAGCTGCTACTGGATGTCGTGAAAGTTAGTGAACTGATTCATGCCTTTAAGGTGCAACTAACAACTTAAAAACCCTATAAAAGCACTATATCCCAGCTCCTGAAACTCACCTCCCAATAGAAAATCTGCCCATCAGTAATGCCTGTGTCATGTGGTCCAGCTGTTGCCTAGTTTAAACAGTTTGTTTTGTACTACCTTAATTAAGCAGTTTAATAGAATTCTTAAAAGTACAGGGCTTTATCTCAAGCAGCTATGGGTGAAGATACAGAAAACTGGCCAGAATAGTGTGCAAAATAAATGACATTTTAACACATCTGTTAGTGTGTTAAGTTTCTACTGCAGCATTTATTAATCCTGATTTTCCTTTGTTATTTTAAACATTTTAATTCCAAAAGTATCCCAAGATAGCTATTATGGAAATAGGAATTTAGACTAAGGATGAGGCAGAGGTGAGCTCGTGTGTTCTTTATGTAGCTCACCTCCCGCTCAACCAGCACGTGTACCTGCAGCAAGCGAGAGAAGTCACGAGTGCGACATGCTCGTGCTGTTGACGGTTGTGCTGAGGATAGATGGATGCACGCGTGAGCGTCCTGCAGACCTTCTGTGCTCCAGGGAGTCTTCTGTTTAAATTAGCTGGTAGTGTAACTCAACCTGTATTAATGTATGGCTATGTCTGTATTAATGAGTTTCTCCAGACTCTTCACCTGGCCAGGATCTTGATTAAAAGGACAGTAGGAGCGTTTGGAGTATTTCTACCGTTCAAGAAGCTACACGTACGCCAGCAGCAGCAGAGAGGGGAAAAGCTTTCAGAGCAGGACTCCCCGGTCTGAGGAAAACAGGGACCGACAGCGCAATGGCCACGTCCTAGTCCAAGCGACGGCAGACAGCTGTGCTGGCAGCAGCAGGAGTTTTACAGGCTCAGGTTCCCTCGCGTGTTTACCACAACGGCTCTGGAGGACCCAAGGTGCGACCCAGAGACGCGACCCTGGCCGGGACACGGCGACGGCCCCCGCGCCCCGGCCAGCCCGCCCTCAGGTCCGCCCCGGGATCAAGCCCGCAGCGCCTGGAGGAGAACCGCCCGCCCGCGAACCGCCTCCGGCTCGTTTGGGCTCCCGGGAGCCCGGGTCACTCACCAGCCACACGCTCGGCCACAAATCTGCGGCGGCCAAGGCGATGCCCGCTCCGGCCGCCTCACGCCTCGTCCTCCTGCCAGAGACGGGCCCCGGGCGGAGTTGCTCCGCTGCCGCAAGACCCTGGCGGGAAGGAGGGGCACGGCGGCGGCGGCACCAGGCTCGGTGGCGCCTGGGGAGGGCCGTGGCGCCGGCGGGCAGGGCAAACGGCCCGGCGCGGGCAGGCGCCCCGCTGGCAGAGCGGCGGTTACGGCGGCCGCGGCTGAGGCAATTTGAGGCCTGTGCCGCGCGGCAGACCGGGCTGCTGGCTCCGCACCGGATCTTCCCCCCGGGCCCGGCAGCAGCGGGCGGCGCGGCTAAAAGTGTTGGGGCGTCCGGGCGGGCGACAATAACGTGCAGCTCCGCGCGGCAGGAGAGAACGGGCAGCCTCCACGCCGGACCTACCCTAGGGCCACAAAAACGTCTGCGGCACGACCCAGATGGGACTCGAACCCACAATCCCCAGCTCCGGAGGCTGATGCCTTATCCATTAGGCCACTGGGTCACCCAGCAAAAGCTGCGAGCGCTGCGCAGTAAGAGCCCCGCCCGGCCGGCGCTGGCTCCGCCCCTAAACGAGCTTTCACGTTCTCCCTGCTCGTGACCGGGAAGCCCCGCCCGCTCGTCCCTTGCCCCTCCCCTCCAGAGCACCGCCCCCCGGCCCCTCCCTCCTTGCACACCATTGGGCATGGCGCCGTCCTCCCCGACGGGCCTCGAGGCCCCGCCCTTTAACGTCATGCGAGCCCGAGTTGTCTCTGCGTGCAGGGAGTGGGCTCGTGCCCTGCGCCCTTGCCGCTTCACGCGCGCTCAGAGCCTGTTACGCATGGCGGACGTTAGCCCTCCGCGCGGCGTGAGGACGTCATCCTCTATCCCTTACGCGCGTGCCCGCCTCAGGAGATCCGCCTCGGGCCGCAGCCGCCCTTTGCGAGGGACCTTCGCCTTCAAACTCTTCCCCTCACGGGCTTCCCGACGTGCGGCTTCGCGCCACCGTCCCGCCCCTGCCGCTGGCTCCGGAGCTGCGCTGCCATTAGCTCCGTCCCGTCCCGGCCGCCCCACACTCGGCTTTCTCCCCTCGCAGGTCTTCCTCCCCTCGCCGCCCTTTCCCCTCCTGCTGCGCGCCTCAGCCCCAGCTTTGCCGCTGTGGGGCCGTTCGCCCCCAGCTGCCCAGCCTCCCCCCGCCTCTCTGTTTGTCGCTTTCCTGTATTGGTAACAGCCCTTCAAGCTGTGACACCTCCCTCCCACCCCTCCCACCCCAAGACACGTTCACCCCGTGTCGGCCCGCAGCACCCCGTACACGACCACCTCGAGTTTCCCAGTCACCGACAGCCCTCTCCCTGCCCTGGAGCACCCCTCCCTGCACTCCTCTTGGCTCCTTCGTCCAGGTTACGCTGCTCCAGACCGCGCACTCTGCAGCAATTTATGACCCGGCGGACTTTCTTCATGCTGGCCCTATGAGCCTTCTGCACACCAGGTGTCTTACCTCGATTTCTACGTTTGAGCTGCTTTTTTCTGTCAAACTAGTCCTTTTTCAGTATCTGCGTTTGTGACTGATGTGCTTTCTCTTCTCTTGACTTCCCTACTACTGCTTAAACGTTACGTGATGTTTTTATTTTACAAAGATCAGAACTGTAAGGCCCAAAACAAGCTACGTAAAATGCCACTGGTAATTCCTCCTCCTCTGCATACATCTTTGTCAACTACTGTGCGCATCTACAGATCAGTAAAAAGGATTTAATGATTTAACACACAGATGTATCAATGTGCATCTCTGACACTTGTCTACCCTGAATTGTACATTATAGATGTTGAAGTGCTTGAGTTGCTGGCAAAGTCATGTTTTTGCCCCAGGTTTTATGGTTGGAATTACATCTCTTGTGAAACAGGGTGTTGTTCTTTTGTGTTCCATCCCTTGTAAATAGGCCAAACCCAGCTGAAACAATCCCAAATCTGTTGATTTTCTGGGCATGCCACAGAGGCAGGCATACTTTTTTTGTTATTCTGTATGATTTAGCTTTGATCTGTCCTGATTGCTGTTGAATTGCTTTCAACTGCAATCTCACATCCCGTTTTCTTGAAATTCCTGCGCATCACGTTTCTAGGAGGCAACGCAGGGAGGCTCAGGAAAAGCCCGCGGTGACCTGACGGTTACTGAGGTAGAAATTAGGCCGTATGTGAGGAAATGGCGTGTTACTGCCCCAAACCGCTACGAGCGTGACAACCTCCCTGTTCTCACCCCATCCGGGGGTGCAGCAACCCCCCCGGCCATCCCACTCGCGCTCCCTGCGTGGCCCCCAACAGAGCCGGCCCCCTGTGAAACTACAAATCCCAGCACGCCATGGGCCGCCTCCCGCCGAGCTGCTAAGGCGGGAGCGCGGCAGTCTTCCCGGCGCCGTCCCTGCGCGTTGAATGCCGGGAGTTGTAGTGTTGAGGCGGGGACCGGTATTTGAATATGTGACGCCTGGTCTGTCCTTCCGGGAGCACGGGGGAGATGCGTTCCCCTTCATCGCGAGACGAGCTGCATTTCAAACTGGCCAATCAGGAGGTTGCTATGGCTCGAACTGGCCAATGGCAGGGCGAGGGCGCGGGAAATTTAAATCCCGCCTGGAGCGGGCGGGGGTAGTGCAGCGTGCTCGCAGGTCGGGAGCGGCGCGGCGGCGGCAGGACGGCTTGTGCGCGGAGCCCGCGGCGGAGGTGCCCGGCCGCGGGGGCAGGAAGGGAGGGGGAGCCCGTGGCAGCGAGAAGCCGGGTGTGGGGCAGCGGGGGTGCAGCCGTGCGCTGGTCTGTCAGAAGGGCCTGGGCTCCGCCGGCGATAGGGCAGACCGGCGGGCCCTACGGGGAGCTCCCTCCGGAGCCTTTCGGGCCTCCGCGGTCGCAGGCCGCTGCCTGGAATCGGGCTGCCAGGGCTGGCGCGTTCCAGAGCGGGCTGTGCGTTCCAGCTGAGCTGTGGCTGAAATGAGGCCAGTCCTTATGCAGCGGGTCACCCTGGAGCTGGCCAAGGTGCAATGGCCTGCCTCGTTACCAGTGTAGCTGCTACTATGTGCTGCTGGCTGCGCCGGCACAGCAAGCCCCCCCCGGGGGCCTTCCCAGTACGAGATCTCGCTGTTCCCATCAAAGGGGGTCGGGGTGGACTGGATGGGGTGCCTATGCAATATTAGATATACGACGCAGTGAAAATAGTATTTAAAAATGTATGTGTGCTGTCTATGGGAAGGAAGACCAGTCTTGCTCTGACAAACAATGACTGATAACGTTTGTGGCTGGAAGTGTCATCAAAAGATGTCTGTGTGTCGACTGCTTTTGTGTTAATGCTAGAGCTTGCTTGTAACAACCAGGCATTTAGAGACAGCTGTTATGTTACTAGTATCTTTGATCAAGTCAGAGGCTGTTATTGTATCTAATATGGACAAGTGTCCCTCATTATCAAGTATTGATCTCAGTTTTTAACTTTTGTGGAGTAATCTTACTGTTTATTGTTTGCTCTGTTTTCAGGCTTGTTTTTATCTGTTTCCCTCAAAATCTAATAAGCAAGATGTCTACTAATGAGAATGCCAATGTAGCAGCAGCTCGCTTGAACAGATTCAAGAACAAAGGAAAGGATACTACAGTGAGTATTCTGATACAATTGGTGTTTTAGCTAGCCATCATCTCTTAAACAAACATGAGTTGTAAAAGCCAAGAGCTTACTATGAATGTATATCCTCCAGGAAATGAGAAGGCGGCGTATTGAAGTCAATGTAGAGCTGAGGAAAGCTAAGAAAGATGACCAGATGCTTAAAAGAAGAAATGTTAGCACTTTACCAGATGATGCTACTTCTCCCCTTCAGGAAAACAGGAGCAATCAGGTAAGTAGGTACTCGGAACAGGTACACTTGGAGGTCTTGCAATATAAGCTCAGGCAGCCACACTAGTACTAATCCCTTCTCATGTGGGACATGGCACTACTACATATACATTACCAACTTAAGTTTATACTACCAACTGTAATGGACAACACCCTCAAAAAGTAGTTTAGCCAGTTGTGTTTAAGCCTACTGTATCAGTGTAACAATGGTGTGAAGCACTTGATTAAAAAAAGCTTTCAGTAGTTTGGATAACTGTAGATAAAGATGTAGCTGATGAGGTTTTGGAGTATCACATGGTGGTATAATCCTTTAATAAAGGAAGTCATTGTAAACTGGGGTCTCTTCATAGCATTGTATAGAAGGCCTCTGTGGTTGTGAAGGCACATGCCTCTCTCAACAAAGCATTCATGTAACTTTTTATTGTACAGGTTTCAGCACACTGGTCAGTTGAAGAAATAGTCAAAGGAGTTAACAGTAATAATATGGAGCTTCAGCTACAGGCTACTCAAGCTGCCAGGTAAGGAGTTTAGAGGTAACCAACTCTGCTGTGCAAGCTAGTAACTAGGCAAGGTAAAAACTGGCTTATGAGCCAAAGTGTCTGCTTATGGCAGCAGCTACGGCTTCTTATCACACAGTATTTCAACAAACACTTGAGTCAGCCTTATATACAATGTTTAGGTATACTTAATTTAGTCATAGTTTTATTGAAACAATGTGGCTTTTGAATGTTTAAATTGCCTGAACATTTTACTAGGAAGTAGTCATTCTTTCTAGTGGTCTTGGGGTGGCAAAATGAACAGTAGTCCATCTTAGAGTTGTAGAAGTAATAATAAAAAACTCTTTGTTATAGCAAAATAAGGTATCTTTAAACTGTGTTAACACTTGACTGCAATATCTGAGTGCAGTGATCTACCTTAGAATTATGTGAATAGTAAGATGACTGGGGCTTGAAGTATGTCAAATTTCCTTCTCCTTCCAAATCTAAAATCTCCTTTAGCAAGCTTGTATATTGCTGCAGTGCTGCTTCTGGCAGTCATTAACCTGTCTGCGGAGGAAACATCTAGCAATTCAGATGTATTAGGACTCTTGCAGGTCTGCTTTATTTCAGAGTCTGAACAGAACCTTTCATATAGTGAAGATGAGCCAAAACCAATGTTAACAGAGGTCTAGGAAGCTAGTGTTCAGCTTGTCTGTAATTCTCCTTCACATCTTGTTGCGTTGCCTTCTCTGAATGTTCAGGCAATGCTGAACCTTTTCTCTTTTAAAAATGGATCTTTTTAGACTGTTTAATCTGTTGTTCAGATCTCTGCAGGCAAAAATAATGCTTTCTGTTTGTCTTCCTCCTTAGGAAACTCCTTTCAAGAGAGAAGCAGCCCCCCATAGACAATATAATTCGGGCTGGTTTGATTCCAAAGTTTGTCTCCTTCTTGGGTAGAGCAGACTGTAGTCCTATTCAGTTTGAATCTGCCTGGGCGCTTACCAACATTGCTTCTGGCACATCAGAACAAACAAAGGCTGTAGTAGATGGAGGAGCTATTCCAGCCTTTATTTCACTACTGGCCTCTCCCCATACTCACATCAGTGAACAGGCTGTGTGGGCGCTGGGAAATATTGCAGGTATGTCAGTATGCTACACAACTTTCAGACCTGTTCCCTTGTTTAAAATAGGAGGATGTTACTACTGACATGTCATGCAGCATGCTGAGCTCCTTGGGAACTCTGCCTTAACGCTTTGCAAGTGAAGACATGCTCTGCAATGTAGAGTATGCTATAGACAAGTCTTTATCTTCAGAGCTGGTATAAGATGTCTTGTGCAATACCTGGCAACCTGTGGGTTGCATTATGTGGATTGCTTCCATATTTCAGTTCAGTTTTCATAGAGCTATATAACTATGCTACAACATAGGGCTTTTTCACATATCTTGCTGGATGTTTTTGTGATTTATCAATGAGCTCTGCTCTGTCTTGACTAGAAGGGGGAAGGGAGGAAGCAGATGGCTCACATAATTGTGTATGTGATGGCCAATATTCCTTGCTTTGAAATAGCTACTTACTGATGCAAGAGTATTATATACTTAAGTTTCTCATGCACCTTTCAGGATTACTTGATCTGCCAGTGTTGGATCCTATTCTCTAAAAAGTCAAAATTAATAATATAGTTCTAATACTGTATTTACTCTATTATGGCTTCCAACAGCTGTGCCTTACAGAATAGTGAATCTTCACACAGAAAATGAGCTCAATAAAAGCCTTGTTTGATTGGACTTTTCTTAAAATTTGTCCTTAGAGTTTTTTAAACTCAATTATAAGGTACTTTTTGCAGCTTGCAATAGAATAATTCAGTCAAACCTTGACATTCCTTCAGCATTATACTATAGAACCCAATCATGCAACCATTTATTATAATACATTTGAAGTCCTGAGTTATGGGAAGAGCTCTGTTCTAGTGGTAGGGCTTAGATATGCTTTCAAAGAAACATGCAAGGCCCTGCTTAGTTATGAACTCTAAGGAAAGCTGTATAGAAAACATACACTAAATTACCTCATTTTCCAAGAGAAAATATTAAGCTCAGTGGCTTGACTAGAAAAACACATGCTTGTCATATGACTTAACCATGGCAGTAGTCCTTTGTCCTCTTATTTCTTATTTTATCCAGCACTTCTTAAGCAGTAGAAGAATTCATCTAACACAATGATTCTGTATGCATATATCTCTGTATTCTGGTCTTCACCTGGCTATTTTTCTTGTTTTTTCAGGGGATGGTTCTACCTATAGAGATCTGGTTATTAAATTTGGTGCAATTGAGCCACTACTGAGTCTACTAGCTGTTCCTGATCTCTCTTCTCTGGCTGTAAGTGTGCAGTATGATTTGGGTTGCAATTACTAATAAGTGAGCAAAACAGCTCAAGTAACTAAACAGTTGCTAACCATTTATTTCAACTCTTGCAGTCTGGATACTTACGCAACGTTACCTGGACCCTCTCAAACCTGTGTCGTAATAAGAATCCTGCACCACCCATAGAAGCTATTGAGCAGATTCTTCCAACTCTCGTTCGGCTCTTGCACCACAATGATCATGAGGTGTTAGCAGACACATGCTGGGCACTTTCCTATCTAACAGATGGTTCCAATGACAGGATAGAAGTTGTAGTGAAAACTGGATTGGTGCCACAACTTGTGAAACTCCTGGGATGTAGTGAACTGCCAATAATGGTGAGTAATCAGACATGCAGATTTCTGTTGCTTGATTTGAGTCAGGAATAAAACTGCAGCTAGAATAGTGTCCATGTAACTGAATAGTTCTTTTCATACATAAATCTGATGCTTGTTCCAGGTTTTGTGTAGGTAAGACTTGAGCTTCTATCTTGCCTGGACGCTGCCCCACATGAGGCATAGACTATTGCTGTCGATGACTATCAAGCTTCTTCACATAATCATTGGATTTAATACACAGGCCAGCACAACAGTCAACATTCTTTAAAGCTTGCTTTTAACTCTAAACTACTGTTGCAAATCCAAATTCTAGGGACAGTGTTTAGAAGTGGGTTCTGTGCACACTATAATTACAGTAAAATAAAACTGCATTAGTACTTAGATGGTTTTCCTAAGCTCTGTCATGGGTAGTTTGCAGATTGGCCTTGGAAGGTGTGCAGTCTTAGCATGCTTAATGTCTGCATATGTAATGCTAATAAGAAGCTTAAAGTTTATCAGTGCATAGCATATGCTGTTAACTGGGAAGGCTAGAGCAGAGGAGGGTCAAGTATGGCTGTATTTGTTCAAGCACAGATTAGACGATACCAATTTTCCTAAGTACTATTTTCATATTTGTTTCAGACTCCTTCATTAAGAGCCATAGGAAATATTGTCACTGGTACTGATGAGCAGACGCAGATTGTTATTGACTCAGGAGCACTATCTGTCTTTCCAAGTCTCCTTTCTCATCATAAAAGCAACATTCAGAAGGAAGCAGCATGGACAATGTCCAACATCACTGCTGGACGACAGGACCAGATTCAGCGAGTTGTAGACCATGGTCTTGTACCTTATCTCATTGGTATTCTGAGGAAGGTAAACAAACTATATTTACTACATTGAGGCTTTTGCTATTACTACTGCTCTCTGTGTTCAAATACCCTGCCGTTACCTTCACAGGGGGACTTCAAATCTCAAAAGGAAGCCGTGTGGGCTGTGACTAACTACACAAGTGGTGGAACAATTGACCAGATCGTGTATCTTGTTCAGGCTGGTGTTGTTGAACCCCTACTGAATCTCCTCTCTGCTAAAGACAGCAAAACCGTGCTAGTTATTCTGGATGCTATTTCCAATATTTTCTTGGTATGTGGATTCGGTATACTCGGTCATTGTCCAAGTTGTTGCTAATGGTTCTCCAGTAGTTGGTGACATAGATCTTTCCTGAGGTTATTCCATGCTTGTCTCTTGCAGGCTGCTGAGAAGATTAATGAGACTGAAAAACTTTGCCTCATGATTGAGGAGTGTGGAGGTCTAGACAAAATTGAAGCTCTGCAGTCACATGAAAATGAACAAGTCTACAAAGCCTCATCCACCCTGATTGAGAAATATTTCTCAGCAGAAGTAAGTGGCTGCAGGATGGGGTTTTTCCACTTTCATTTTCTATTCTAGCACTGACTACTAGGTTAAAATGCTCCTGCTCTTTCAAAACTCTTTTCTTTTTCTTCTAGGAGGAAGAAGACCAAAGTGTTGCACCAGAATCTACTGCTGCCAGCTACACTTTCCAAATTCAGGGCAATACTCCAGATACTTTTAACTTCTAGGTCTTGCATATACTGCAACCACCTACAAGTCACTTAGCACACAAATGACTGCCACCTCTTGTCTTAATAGTTCCTCTTGTTTTTTACTGTGTTTTTTTGTGACCTCTGTAGCACTTTGTCTAACTGAAACATACTTGAACAGTTCAAAACTGTACATATTATGTGAATTTCTAACTGTAAACTTCTTTGAGATACTTGTAAATACTTGTTCTCTTTCTGGCTCTTACTGTCCCTGTCAGGCATAAGAATGCAAGTGGGTAATACAGGCTTCTCACAAAGCATGAGCCACTACTCTGCAACCCTCTTCATAACCTATTACATTCTACATAACCTATTGCTGTACACTGAGTAGGCTTTTAAAGAGGATTTATGTTTGAAGTTCAATAAAGTGGTATCAATACATCAAACTGAACTGTGTCAATTGCTCTCTTAAAAGGTGACTGATATGGTAAGTATAATTAATCAGAAATGTGTAATGGCAAGAATGCAGATCTAAACCATGAAAGATTCAAATCTGAAGATGGTGGTTTTAAAACAGCTTGATCACCCCCAGCTCTGACTTCTGCATATAGCAGCCTTCTATTATTGCAGAACAAATGAATTGCTGCTTCTCTCTAGATATCTCTTACAGAAATCTGATCAGTTCTACCCTGCTCATAACTGAGCTAAACTGTCTTCTGCCTTTTGGAGACATATTTAGTAGACATAAGTAGTAGCACTACTTAACTGCAAGTAATAGTGTGGAGGAGAGGTAAGTACAGCAGTTAACCTATTGTAAGTATGTTCAGCTAGCCTTAGCATAGAGCAGAGGAAATGCTTTGAAGCAGTTGCCTGCTCTAGAGAGCAAAAATGAAGGCCTCATCTTAGGACCTATTGTCCCTTTACTTCTAAAATCATTACTTACAGTAACCTGTCTCTAAAGGTGGTTGTGCAGGGTGGGGTTTGGGGGGGTAGTGGGTGGAGAGAAAGAACTATAGTCCTGTTCTGCAGCTTTTTGGAAAAACTTGGATTGAGCTATTTCATTAACTGGAGCCTCCTGGGAGTCAATGTGTCTGAATAACTATATTGACTCAGCTCTCTGAGCTTCTCTTGCTCTTAGACCTCTGAGAGGCCAGTTTTTCATAAGCATGACTTGTATTTGGAATGTAGCATGTCACTTCAGTATTGTATGTTAGATACAATTATTAAGAAAAGGTAGGGGGGAAAATCTAATGTGTAGGCAATTTGGCCTTAGGCTTTGCTTCTGCCTTTATGGGGGGAGGGGAATAAAAACCCCAAACACATACAAAACAAAAAACAATCCTTGTATTCTGCTAAGTGAACCTGATGAAAGAATCTGGTTTTTGGTCTTGTGCATTAGTCTGCTTGTTGTGCACTTTCAAGTCTATTTTAAAGTGCATATACATACATTAGTGGATTTGGGTGGAACTCTCTTTAAATTCTTCATTCAGAATACTTGATACTTTCTAAACCTAGATTACCATTCTCATATACTGCTACCACAGACTTCTTTAAATGAGCTATTGCTAATGCGGAAGATGCCACTCTCTCTTCCATTACTGCAGTGCAAGTCATCTACATATTTCACATTTGCTTGCAAAAATGGTACTCTCTGTCAGTGGAGGCTGATGATTACGTATGCAGCCACATGACTTCTCTGGGCAAGCCACTTGCTTGGATCTCAGGTACTGCTGGATGATGATAATGTTACAAAAGGTAGCAGATAACTTGTCTGCATGTACATTCCTATCTCTTATGGTTAGCAGCAATAATGTTCCCTGCAGAACAATCACTTGTGAGCTCACCTGCATAAGTATACTTCTGCTGGGCTATTTAAACCATTTTGTTCCTCCATCCAGCTCAGAACATGGGTGCGAGAGACTTACATGGCTGTCACTGGTCTATCAATGCGGTTGCAGTTTTTACGTGTCACAAAAGATATTATCTTGCAAAAATCACAATATCCTGAGATGATTAATGATGACTTCATACTTTTGACTGTACCACTTTAACTGCTTTTTCTTTACCCCAAAACAAAGCTGCAGCAAGTAATAAGCTTTACAATAGGAGTCTTTAAAGACAGTCAGCCTAATGGCTACTGTAACCCTATTGCATCTTCTGCTTGAGAAGTTGATGCCAGTGTTACTAACCTTCTGTCTCCATGCCTGAGCTGCCAAAGAAGGGTGAGACTGAACTGTGGCTGCGCACATTGCCAGCCTTCTGTACTAATGGGAGAGACTGCAGGTGGCACCCAGCACCTGCAGAAGAAGCTGTAGGCAGTGCCAGACTGAAGAGCAGAACGCAAGTCTAACACCACAGACACTGCAACGCCCTCGGGACCAGATTCTGGTATTATCTTAGCAGTACCCGTGCAAAGTGGAAAGAACCATCTGCCTTGCAATGCTGAAGCCTTTCATGTTCTGGGGGAAAAAACCAATCAAATAGGCCTTTTATGCATCTGCAGTGAAGCCTCGTGTGCCCTTTGCTTTGTTGTCAAACCTTCAGCTTTGACCTGAAAGCATCAGTTATAAAATAATGATTTTCTGTGTAACTGTCTGTAGAGAACTGAAAGAGTTAACCTATATAAAAGCAATTATGCAAAGTCAGCTTTCATAAATGAAATCATTGCTTCCACATAATTTATGTTTGTGGGTTTATAGGGGCAATGACATAATGACTTATGAAACATAATTCAGAATTCTTGAGTTAATTTTAGATTTCTAACTTTGTAAAGTACCGCATTTTCCTGTAGAGGGTGCTACAGGCAACCGCACAGTCTCGTTTGCTTCAAGGAGGTTGATGTGGAGTTTTCATCCAGCCTGGACCGTTCAGGTATGATGTTACTTTATTCTCCTGTTAAGAAAATACTGAGGTAAAATCCATCGGGGCACCTCTTGTAGTTACAGAAAACATATATGTGCTAATTCCCGAGTATTTAACCGGATTAAATATTGAGTATAAGGTATAATCTTTTAAAAGTGGTATGTCAGGGTACTGTTACTCTAAAACACAACTCCTTGCTTTAATCACTTTTTAGTATATATGCAGTTAATTTTATTTTTCTACCTCTGTACATAGTGAAGGGGATGAGAATGCAGAACACTTGTTGAATAGTGTTATCTCTACTTTTTTTTCCTGAAGTACTCGTTTCAGAATTATCTAATATATTGAGTTAATAATAGAACACTGCAAACTCTTCTCTAGACGCCTGACAGCTCAGTGGCTTAATAATTAACTTTCTGGGGACCAAGACTTTGTTTTTATCCAAGAAAAATGTGTTCAGCCTATCCACCAATAAGCCCTGTTCTTGGCAGCACGTATTTCCACAAGCAACAATCTACAGTGATTATGAGTAAGTGACTGGGGTGAGTCACTCCTTATTCTAAGAAAATGCAAACTATTTCTGAGGTTAGGATCACAGTCACCCATTAGGCTGCGTCTCTACCTTAAAACAGTGGTAGGAGCAAAAAGGGAGAGGAGAATTGTTATTGCTCCTGGTTCTTGGTTTGTTGGTTGCGTGTGGTGGATTTTTTTTGTGTTGCCCAGCCAGATTTAAGAGCTAGCCTTCTTCATTTGGCAAATGCCTAATTCAGGACAAGGGCTGGAATAAATGTCTGGTGGCCTGTGTGTCAGCCTGCCAACTGCTCTGTGCTGAGAGCAACAATAACAGACCCCTGCTGACATCAGCTGGCTTGGAATGCAGTTGTTGCTAATGCTGTTTTATCTGTGGAGTGATGGCAAGATTTCAATCTAAGATCTCAGCAGACGTAACCACCTCTGAAATTCTGATGCTAGCAGATGCTGCCTGTGTGATTGCTTCCACTTGCTGTTTCCAGAGATGCTAGGCTCTGAAAGAAGAGCAGAGGCTTTGCAGTCCTGTTGTTCGATAGTATGTCTGTTCACTTTCCACTACAGGAAGAACAGTTTAAACTGTGGAAAAGCTAGAAATGGTTGAATTAGGAGAAATCTATTCTTTATTTCCCTGTGATTTAGACAGTGAAATATTCTCTTAAGTGAAGCTGCTTCCTGCTGCTCTACACAGAATTATTTAAATTACACAGAACTACACAGCAGTATATCGGCAAAAAAGAACAGCTGTAAGTTTACAGCAAAAGAAATTCACTAGCCAACAATATTTCACAGATCTCTTCTGTTTCTAAACCTATTTTGTAGCAGAGCAAATGGCGATACAAGAAAGTTATCCACAGATGTCCAGAAAGTAGCTGGTTGAATTAACCTGGAGCCTGGTAATCCTGATATCCATTCCTCTAGTTAACCCATGGCACCTCTGGTCATGATTATCCTTTTACTGAATACAGGATTATCCCAGGAGTATTGAATCTCTTTTGTGATAAGGTACGACATAACGTTTAAGCACAGGTCTAAACTTTGGGAGTGTGTGCAATCTGGGGAAAAAGTACTGTTATTCAAAACAGAAGTAATTAATGAAGGTTAATTGTGACTGGTGACACTTGGTGTATAGAGGAAAATGTTGGGACTTTCACTTAAAACCTAATAGGAAAGATATTAACCCTTTGGTCTGAGCTAAAAACTTAAACTTGACTCACCTTCAGGGGAACACGTTAGGAGAAAAGTCTAAGAGGGAATGAGGTGACTCCTCCTAGGGTTGGGAGGGGTGTACCCAACCCAACTGCAAATTTCAGAATAAAAGCGTTCACAAAAACACTCAAGCTACAAGTGTGCAAAGTTGTTCATTGTGTTTGGAAAACACTTCCTTCTTATTGATCCACGGCATGGCACTGATGTGAGTCGGGCAGAAACTCAGCATGTAGACAGCTAAGAAAGAATTGATTTGCTGTGAGTTTCATAGCACTTCATATGGAATAAGGGTCACTGGATTCCAGTCCTGTTTCTGACTGCAGAGCACTGTCTGTCTCAGACTGGCTCCAGGAAATGGACGCTCTTCCGCAGAAGCCAGAAGATTTCGTGGAAGAGCCATGGCCTGTTTCCAGGTTGCAGTTCACCCACTGCCCTAGGGAGTGTCATTAGTGGGAGGGAAGTGAAGTTGGGATTGAAAGGGATGAGGAGAGGAGAGAAAAATTAAAGCAGGGTGGAGAAAAATCCTGTTAATTCTTATTAAGCAGAACTTGCTTGACCACATTAAAATGTTGTGCTAATCAATAAAATAAAACAGTGGGTCAAATCCAGAAGCGATGTATAAATCTTACATCAGGAAGGGAGTTTCAACTGACTGGCATATTAAAAGCAAAATCAATGGCACCGATTTCACTGCAGAAGAGGCTGAATTTCACCTATGAACTCAACAAAAGAGGCAGTATAATGAGGATGCGTTCTACTTCATTTCGTATCTTTCTCAATTTGCCTTGCAATGTGAAATGAAAATCATGGGGTCATCTTTTGAAGGTGTGATTTTTAGAGATAGAGATATATATTAAAAAATAGTGGAAAGCTGCCTAATTTGTTATCTGTAACAGATTGCTTTGTGTACAGGTTCACAGTGGTAAAATAGCTGTAATACTAGGAGTATGTAATAATGCTCTGTGGGCATGTGGAAGACTGGATGTACAAAGTTATCAGAAAATCTTGAATAATCTCCAAGGCACATTTCCATCATCCAAATCACTTCATTTTTACCAACTATATGAAACAGATGTAAAAATAGCTCTTTCATCAGTGGATTGCTACACATATTTGGGCTGCAGAGGTTCAATTCTGTTCAAAGCAATACTGTGAAATCATTTGCAGAATGTTGCTGTTAATCAGAAGCAGCAATTTAACGTTACGTATCCATCTCTCCTCCCATCCCCAGCTCCCCTTCCCAATTCTGAGCAGGAAACGACACTTGGACAGAGCTCAGCATACTAACTTTCTGGATAGACTCTCTAGGAATGAGGAGGGACTTGAATTCTCTCCATATGTCGTTTCCTTTCCCCTAATGGCTAAAAAAACCCATTGCTGCAGTCCATATAACTTACAATACAGAGAACATTACCAACATAGGAAAATAAAGGCAGGGGAGAAGGGACAGACAGGACATCCACATTCTATTTCTGAAGAACTGCTTTGCAAAATTTGACTTGAATTAAGCAGGAATCTTTCTTCTGTGCAGAAAGATTGTTTTATATAGTCCCTAACAGTGAAGCTATTACCCCATCTGTACTTAAGTGTATATCAACACCTGCAGTCTGTGGCCAGACGTGGATTAGAAAAGGAAAACGTAAGCAGAGGAGGAATGGTAACAACTGCGTGAGATTTGAACTAAGTCAGAAAGGAAAAACAGGTGATTGAGGAAGACTGACAATGGGGATCTCATAATTTCTAATAAAACCAATTTTAATAGTAAATAATCCTAGAAATTACTTAAGAAAAATTAGAAGATTAGCCCACTCCTGCAACCAGCTTTTGTCCAGACTACCTTTAAAAACTTTTCTGTTTAGTATAACCAATAGCATATGGAGATCTCTTACACTGCTGCAAAATACAAAATTTGATCTGCTATATTGCACAGAGGATTTGCAGCTGTCAACAGAATTCAGTGTGCCATAGTTACAAACAAAAAAAACCCCAGGAATAAACATGACAAAAAACCCCCCACCAACATTTTAACGGAAAGCTTACTTCCTCATAGCCATCCAGCTGTGTATTAGACTCAAATTGGAACATAATGTCTTTCTAGCAATATAATCCAAATATTTGTTAAATTTGTAGCAACCAAACTGTGCAAAGCACTTTGCAGAGCAAACGAGATACGACATTTGCTAAAAGACCCTGAATTTTGCAGTCAGTGAATGAATACATATGCACATAGGGGCTAGATGCATCTGCTTGTGGCATGGTTACATCTGATTGCAGAACCAAAACCTCACATCTTTTATTGGACATATTGCCTAATTAGACATATTGCCCCTGAATTCTACTGCTAAAAAGAAAAGAAAAAAAAAAACACCTTTCCTCCAGTTCTACTTTAAAGGGTTTCAAGAGTGGAATAAAAGAATTATTCAAGACACATGGTGACAGATTTTGCTTTAGGTTACTTTTAGCACTTCACTAGACCCACTAACCTACTTAAATATCTGTGCTGTTCTTATCTGGCATGCAACCTTGCTTTATAACTTTTAGGATGAAATAATTTCAGAGATAACTTTATCTTAAATCCTCTCAAATCGATTTTGCAGTGGACTTGTGGGTGATTCTGTTAAAAGAAAGCACAAAAAAAGCTAGTACTGATTGTGGATGGGTTAAGTATTTCTGCAGTTCATAAAGCGTTAGGAATTAGTTAAAAAAGAGGGATCATTGTGTTTATTGAACCTACGAATGCTTTTGTGTCATGATTGATCTTATTTATAGATTTAGTTTTCATGTAATGTGTTTATAAACATCTGCAGACTCGTTAATGTAAGACAAAGCAGAGTGCTTCCACAGCCGGTTAGCCTAGGTTCTTTTCAGTAATTCACAAAAATGTGTGAGTACATGCGGTATGCACACTTTAAGACAGCTCATTCTGAATCTTAGTGGTTGCTTCCCCATGGCAGAAAAAAATACTCGTGGGGTTAAGGCTTTGTTAGCTATTTTTGTCTTTGAACCTTGCAGACTCAATTACGTGTAGAAGTACACAATATTGTTATAATTTGATAAATCTCCTGAATTAATCGCATCTCTTGAATGGAAATCTTTGGAAGTAACTTGTATGAGACACATGGAAAAACTTCCACTTGCTTGAAGAAACATAGAAAATCAGAGCTACCAGGTGAGGGCTGTTTTGTTTAAGTGGTTTACACTGCCCCGGGACGCTTGCTTTCTCTGCCAACGTGAGATAGGCAGAGGAGTCTGTCGCCAGCCTTGTTGCCTGTCCATATCAGTATTTGTCTCTAATAGCCACAGTCCCTGCAATAGATTGGATTGGGATATACTGGCCCTCTTGAAAACCTCATCTTAACCCCTGACATGTATGGGATTCTGTGAAGCTAGGAACTTGCGGTTTTAATCCCTGAATATCTAGATAAGTAACAATGGCCAATGACAACAAGCTAATTATGCCAAAGTATTAAGGCTTATCAGATAATGTTCTAGGGTTTTTTGGGAGTCAGGAAAGCATCTCTGCTTTCCTTGGCTGCATGGATGGAAGGTGCACCATAGAACATTTTTGACTCCTTCCAAAGCATTAAATAGTGGCTGTGGCCCAAGCAGGATGTTAACTAGGCTGACCAAGAGATTGATTTAATATGGCAGCTACCTTCCAATGTATCGCTGTTGATCGACAGTATCTAAGGGGTGAATGAATTTATAGCAGCAGGACTGAGTCAGGTTTTGGCATCACTGTCAGTGGCACCCTCCTCTCAGCATCAGCATAATTAAGATTCAGAGAGACTTACAATACAGGAGATTTTATGGCTCATCTTTTGCAGACAACAGAATTGTTATTTCAAATTGATGCTGGGCCACGGGGGATAGGAAAGGTTAGAGGTTTGGTATTCCTTTAGTGGCTAAATAATATGGCATAGTCGAAAACAGTGCTTTATGTCAACTCTCTTAAATTCTTGTTCAAGCTGACGGTCTTCCTAATAACACTTCATTTGTCTAAGCTGCATACCACTGGCACAAATACACAGTGTCAAGTTGAATCGGACAATATCCGGAGACAGATGTTGTAGTACAGTAGTGAAGTAAATTCTTGATACAAGTCACTCAGAGGAGACTGTTTCTAACTGTCTTATTCTGTAAGGTCTTTTATGAACCTATTTATATCAGCCAAATAAACGTAAGGATGAGATTCTACAGTTGTTTCATTCACAAAGTAACATGAGAAAGTCCTGCAGAGCAGTTGCATGAGGGAACATGCGGTTCTTCAGGAAACCTTAGTAATTTCAGTTGGAATACTTAGCACGTAGATCTCAGAGCACTTGACAAAGCCACTCACCCAAGAGCCTGGTAAAGAAATTGTATTATCAACAGTATTTTATGGGTAAATAGGTGGAAATCATGGAATAATAAGGAAATATTTTTCAGAAATAGACCTTCTTTTTGGCCCAGGACTTTTGAAGACCTAGTTTGTACTTTGAATCAGCATTCCCACTGACTTTGAATGTAAGACAACTCAGGGAAAATCTTTTAGGCCTAAGATACTTCACTGTGCTTAAAGACTGAAGCTCGGCTCTGCCCTTTGTGCTGGGCTGTTAAAAATGCCGTGCAAAGCCTGTCGTTGGGTCACAGGTTCTACATTCAACAGCAGAGAACAGTGTTGACTTGAGCTAGACAACAGGGCCAGAACATGAGTGTAATCTAGTCATTTGCCCAAATGCCAGGACATGGTTTCTCACGATAGATTTACCTCTTTCAGAAAGTGAATTTTAGCCTCTGGCTAGTAATAAAATATAATGCAATGCATTTATTTATTCTGTGCTCAATGCCTGTCTCTAAAATCTGCCTTTTTTTCTTCTTCTTATAAAGTCACGTTAGGATAGTGCTGTCCTGCAGGACATGATGAGGAAATAACATGGCTAAAGAACTGCATGGAATATCTGTGCATCAGTTACTAATCTGTTCTGGATGGATGGACTTAGAAGTTATCTTAGTGACTAACCACTGGAAAATCCTGTGATATGGGAGCTCATGCATTTTTTTGTAGCCACAGCTGCAGTCATTTCCCTTCAGAGACACATCATTTCCCCAAGACACATCCTGTCTCAGAGGGCTATGGTGTCTGCTGCTCCAAGCTTCTGTCCCCTTTTTCAGTAGCCAGCATATGGGTGGAGATTTCCTTCCTAGTTTCTTCTCCTGAAAAGCTTCATCTCAAGCTCCAGCTTGAGAAATGGATTGAATCTTGACCTCTTGCATAAACATTGTCTCTGCATGCCAAAGGGAGTCTTAGTGAGAACCAGAGCCCCTGTCTAGACATGTTTCTTCATCATATAACTCTGATAGGTATGTCTTCCATTGCTGGGTTAACTCTCTTTGTCTCTCAGTAGGAACAACGCCAGAGTTAAAGCAGACATTTAAGCATGTGCATCTGAATAATGTAGTTTGTTCGGTTCACCAGCAAGACAAACAATGCTCCAGTCTGATAATTTTCATAATCTGCTAAGTGAAATAAGGAATCTTGTACAAAGTGAAACTATCTATTCCTGGTCTTTCTTCTTGAAATGCAGAAGCACTTTATACGTGACTTCAGAGGGACAGACAGAAGAGCAGCAAGGAAGGTAACAGAAAGCCTCACGGAGGACAGAATTCTATTCAGGAACAGGACAAAAACGTGATGGATCTGCAATGAATTTAGGAAGTACTTTTGCTACAGTAAGAAGTTATGATTGGATTAGAGAAGGATTAAAAGAAAAACCTGTGCCAAAGAGGCAGACTAGGAGAATTATGCCTGTTGCAAGCAAAGATGTTGATGGAGCAGGTCAAGGCTGCTAATCTAGTCTAATGACTACGTTTTACTGAGTAGTGTGTTGGGACATCAATTTAGATAAGGCCTACTTGTTATTAGGCACTGTGTTAACACAATAAGAGAAAGTCCTTGCTTTGAAGACCCTTGCTGTTAATGGTGGAAGTTGGCTTGGGACAGACAGTACATGCTAGTGAAGAGTATAATACACTGGCTGGCAAACAAACTAAGGCTTCTTCAAAATGATATTTTGCAGAGCGATAAATAGGAATGCTTTGAAAGGGAATGAGTTAATCAGGCAAATTAAGAAAGAGGCAGGGAACGCTGATGGTATAAATGTTCATCATTCTACTCTGTCTTTAACTCCATGATCTCCAGGGGTGCTGTCTATAATTCAACCATGACAGGGGCTGAGAAATTTAGTAAATGATGACTAGTAGAAAGAAATACAATCCAGATAATTTTAAATATCTTTAAAATAGTTTTAATAATAGGAAAATATTTTTAACCTTTTAATTTACTCACAAAAGTATAATAATAGGGGCAGGACTCTCTTGCTTTCTTGATATCATTACAGAAGCTGGGGAAGAACGTGATATAACACCAGCCAGCTCTCATTACTGCTGAAGGAATGTGGTGTGATTAAACCCCTATACAGAAAGAAATGGAATGTAATTCTTACATGTTGATTTGTTTTGAACAGATACCACATGCTGAGGAATGAGTTTCCAGTGTACTCTTCCGTTTCTAAAGATGGAGAGGACCTCATATCCAAAAAATTAACTACAACTATCCTCTTCTGAAAATGAACACTATTTGGTTAAAGACGGTTTTTCACATTTCCCAGTGTCCAAAACCACTAAATCCTTTGAGAAATATCTGTGAACGCAAAGCCTTCTTTTTAATTCCTATTGGGAAATCCAAGAAATCAAAGCCCTTTCTTGTGCAGCGATAGAACAAAAGAAGTTTTTGTATTTCTAAATACTTCTTCAAAAGTTTCACTAGTATGATACCAACTATTAAATTATTTTGTCCTTATGGACTCCTCTGCAGCCCTGTTTGTGTCCTGAAGGTGCCTGAACTTACCCCCTTACTACACATTTCCTCCAGCCCTTGAGACTGCTTCAGTTGCTAACTTCTGGCTGAAGAAGACTGGATGGGACTCCCTCCTGAGTCCAGCAGCGAGGCTGTCATCCAAGAAGTGAGCTGCGGGGTGATGCAAGGCACTCCCTTCCCTCCGGATCTGAGCTAGCTACCTCATCTTGAAAGGATTTGTTGCTCAATGATATCAGCCTAGAGTGAAACACGGATCACTTGTCAACAGTTAATGATGGTATTTGCTTGCTTACCTCACAAGATCAGCACTATAAAGCATGAAACTTCTTCTCACCCTTGAAATGGAACTGCATAAAGACAAAATTTACTGTAAACTGTTGGCTTCTAAAACCTAAAGCAGGATGGGCGAGATATCTGTTCCATTAATCTGAGGATATTTTGAGAACTTGGGGGATAGCACTGGCACAAGAAACTCTGGATCATAACATTAGTGTGGAGTTCTTTTGTTGGAAAAGTAGCACTTTTGATCATCAGGTACTGTCAGTATCTTTGGCCTCCTACGTTCCCTGCAGTTCTTGGCACTTTGCACGGCTTCCTGACCTCTGCTCACTGCAGGTCTTGCATAGATCCCTCACGGAGCTGCTCCTTTTAAATTCTGCTTGGCAACTCTACTCGGTGAAGGGGAGCAATGAATAAAAATGCTGATTTCCCTAGAGAATGGGGAGATATGGGACAGAAACATCTGTAGGACATCGAAGGTGCAGTCACTGTAATGCTCATACAAAGCCAGAAGGGAAGAAGCAAGCAGTTTGCACCTGGTGCATTTGTCTATCCAAGTGCAACCTGATCTAGGTCATTTCTACCTATGTTAGTCAAGAGAGGACATAGTCCTGACTAAAATGGGACATCTACCATGCCTGCAGGTGCTAATGAGAGCTAAAGCCCCCTTCTCTCATGCTATTAAATACATACATTCTGTATAGGACTTTCTTATGTGTCACTGATACACTTTGGATGTATTAGTAAAAAAGCTCAAGTCATGTAGGTAATTATAAATAAATACAAACAAATATTGGACTTATTTAAAAAAAATGCACAGCAGTAGCAGCAATCTTGAAGCCAGTGCATTTTATATAGTGACCCAAATGCACAAACTGTCAATTAATGCTCTAACACTTGCAATATATCACAGTATTTTCACTGAACAGTGAGAAGCCTGTCCAAAAATCTTAGAAAAATTTATACTTCAGCAAGTTGCTTTCTGAAAAGCAGTATGAAACTAATTATACTTCATGACCTTTAAAAAACACTTTTAATGAAAGCATTAAAATGTTCATATACCTACTGAGCAATGAAATACTATATTTAACCCCAATAGTTCTTTTTTTTTAAATATTGTCATTGCAATTAATGCCTGACACACTAGTTATCCATTAGAAAAAGATCATGTAGCAAGAGTACTATGTTTAAATATAACCTTAAATACTTTTGTCAAATTATATCAGAATTATTGAATGCTGGGTCCAGAGTGCACTGCAAGACCCCAGAAACAAATAGTCATCATGTTAGGAAAAACCTAGAGTAACCTAGAAATATGTTAAGTATGTGAAAAGTGGCTTTATATTTTGTTTTTCTGTTCAGTATTTCTATTTTCTATTCAGCAGTGGCCAGGTAATGTTGCAATATTTGCAAACCATCAGTCATTTGCTTTTTATAGTTGGTTTTAGAAAAGGATAATGACCTGGCTATGTGAATTTGCAACAGATTGAAACTTTAATAGTATGACCTTCAATTATTAAGGCTGATTTTTTTCCTTCTTTTTTTTAATGCAGGAATCAGGACACCTGGAATGTCTTTGGGGTGTGTGCGAGTTTACGTAACTATTATAAAGTAATCTTTTAACTGTTTCAGTGCAACATATAAGCCATAAAGTCAGCAGACATATTGTGTCTGTGTTTTGTAGCAAATAAAGTTTAGACTTTACTTGTTTCAATCCTCTTTGCTTGAAATAGTGGCTAAGCGATGAATCAGCATTTTCTCTTGTACTCTGGCTACGCTGTAAAGGAAGGTTCGTTTCTAGCTTTGCGTTGAACAGGCAATTGCACGGGCAATAGACACAGCCCTGTGCGAGGAAGGAATCCCAGGTCCTGATCCCAGGACTCCTCTGCTCCCAGGTGAAGTGACATTGGAACGGCAGTGCCACCGCAGCAGGAAGCATGAAAATTTCCACCTGGAAGAACCTGGTGCTTAAGATGCGCTTGGGGAGGAAGGAGATGCGAGTCTGCACATAGCCAGTGTGGGAAGGGGTCTCATTCTAAGGGAGGAAAGCTTTGAGAACCACATCCCACCTCCAAGGCCTTCAGTGGGAAAAAAATCAGTTCTTCATCCCAGATTTGATTTAATGAGGCCCAAGGCAAGAGCTCTGTCAAGATGGGACCACTCCAGTTCTGCATATGTAACTTCAGAAAGTAAACCTCCTGGGCTGTGTGGAAGCTACATTATAACCTCTGTGAAGCACAGGTTATCTTTTCATCCCGTGTTTGGATCATGATCCATAGGCTGGATCCTAATCTATGACTACGCATGTGATAATACTTTACAGGTTGCCTCAACAGGAAGAAGCCAGTGCAACGACACGACCAAATGAGTGGAGAATATTGTAAGGTTGTTAGTAAGAATAGGTTTATCAGCTCACTGTTCTAGGGTAAACTTTACTGTGGCAACCTTCATAGCTTTTCTGGGAGCTCTGTCCACCCTCCAGAGGCCCCTTGGGCCAGGCAGAAGCTGGCCCTGACTGCCGCTGCAGCGTGGAGCTCCCTTCACGGGAAGTGTGCTGCAGTGCTGGGAAAACTCTGGAAAGAGTCACCTTTCCTCCGGGATGGGAGTTAAATTGGGCCACACAACATGGACGCAAGGCATTGTAATTTTTTTTTAAATTATTTTGAGAATGGCAGTTCACAGAACTGGGCTGCTGATTCCTACAAAGCGCAGATAAGAAGTGAATCGGTCCAAAGTTTAACAGTTTCCACGGCCAGTCTGTCACACCCTCCCACGGAAATGCTGTCCCTGCTCAGAAGCACTCCGAGTGTGACTACACACATTTCAGCCCGGCTTTGAATTCTCACCCGTATGGTCTTTTCCCATTTGCACCTCTGATTCCCCTGTCCCAACCCCCCCGCAACTTCACCGTCATCTTCCTCCCCGTCTCCCGCTCAGCCATGGCAATGCACCCCCGTCGTTCCCGACCCCCCGGCTTTCCCGAGGAGGACCCCAAGCGTCGACTCCACCTGATGCGGCTCCCCCTCCAGCATCCCCGGGGCGGGGTGGGCTCCCCCTGCCCGGCGGGGTGCGCGGCGGGCGGCCTGCCCCGGGGGCAGGCCGGGCCGGGGGCGGGGGCGGGGAGGGGAGGGGAGGGAAGGCGAGGCCAGGCGAGACGGCCGTCTGTCCGCCCGCCGTGCGGCTCCGTCCCCGGCTTTGTTGTGCTCGCCGCCCGGGCTCCGGGCGAGGGGGCGGGGAAGCGGAGGGAAGGGAAGCGGGGAAGGCGGCCGCGTCTCCTCCTCCGCCTCCTCCTCGGCCCCGGCCCCGCTCATGGCGACGCTGGGCACATCCGGGCTTCTCCTCCTCCTCCGGCGGCCGCCGCTGCCCTGAGCGCCCAGCCCGACTCCATTAGCGCCTCCCCTCCCCCCGTCTCCCTTCCCGGACCCAGAGGCAGGGGGAGCCCCGGGCAAGGCAGCGCCGAGCCCGCGGAGCAGCCGGGGACATGTCCAACCAAGGGGCCCGGCGGAACGGGCCCGTCAAGCTGCGACTGACAGGTGAGGCTGAGCGGGCAGGCTCCGCCGGGGCCTGCCGCCGCCCGCCCGCCCGCCGCCGGCGGGGCTGGTCGGGCGCCGGCCGGGCAGGGGGGAGGGAAGGGACGGAGGAAGCGAAAGGCAGCGGGGGGCTCGGGGGGCGCGAAGCCCTGCCGCCCGGGGGAGCGGGGCGAGGAGAGCCCAGCTGGAGGGGCGGGAGCGGGCTCCCTCCATGTGTCTTTGAGGTTGAACCTGGGGCCGGAGGAGTCCCTCAGGCAGCGGGAGGAGAGCGGGGGGAAGGAGGGAAGAAGACGGTGAGCTCTTCCCTCGCCTCCCTGCCCCGCCGCGGGCTCCGCGCCTCCGGAACAACATGTCTTTGCGGGCTCCGGGGCGGTGGTGCCGCCCGCCCTCCCCGCCCGGCCCGGCCCGGCCCGGCCCGGGCCCCCCGCAGCCCCCCGGGTCTCCAGGCGTGGGGGAGCCGGCCGGTGTAAACTTCAGGCACGGGGCAGCTTCTCCTCTTCCGCAGCACCCCCTCACTTTTGTTTTTTCCTTCGTCTTCTCAGTGTAAACTCGAAAGAAACTGTCACTCTTTGTTTTGATCTCTTTGTTTGTTGGGTTTTTTTTAAAGCCAACTTCCTCGGTTAAGATTGTACACAGTTCGTTTGGTAAAGTGCCTTTTGCTGCCCTCTTTCAGAAGACCACTTGACCTCTAATATTTTAAAATATCATAAAAACTGTTCACCTGCATGCTGGGAAGGAAAATAAGTTGTTTTTAAATACTTAAAAGTATGTTCTTTTCCGTATAAGAACCCAGGTAAATAGGTTTAGAGAAAAAAAATCTTGGAAGTTCTGGTAGAGCTTTCTTAAAAAAAAATACAGGACGCTTTAAAGAAAAGAGCTAGTTCAAAGTATTGTAAGTCCCCCAGCAGATAAACGATATTTTGTATTCTAAAATGTCAGTGCATGAAGGTAAGCGATTAGAAAATAATACATAACACTGTAAATACTCTTCTCTGCTTGCAAATTCTCTGCTGGTTAAACAAAGTGTATTTAACCAGCTTGCAAAACAAATGTTTTTAAAAATACTAAAAGAGTTGATATATTTATTTTAGGTGCATGAGAAATATTTCTAGTTTAATGCCGAATAAAGAGAGAGGTGTTTTCATACTTATTTTTCAAAGTATATTATTTTTACAGGGCAAGTAAAATGTATCTGCTTATGTTTTACTTTGGAAATACTTGGACTAAATTTGTAATTAGTTTTCATGGAGATTTGTGTCTATATATTATACTTAGAAATAAAACTCTTAAAATAAGTGTAGCTGGGACTGATGCATGGAACAGTGCTGCCTTGTTTTTACAGAGTGTTTTGTAGCTTTCTCTTCAGGTTATTGCCTTATTGATGCAGTGCTGTAATACTTTTTCTCCTGAGCAGTGAGTGCTCAGACATGCTTATCTTTAAAACATTAAAAATGGTCTGTAGCCTTATGTAAAAGCTGAAAGTACTGTTGAGGGAGTTGTCTCTTTCACCTTTGGGTTTTGTGTTCTACTCTGTTTCATATTTATTTTATTTTTATTAAGGTTTAAGCATATAATGAAATCGTGTCTGTGACAATATAAGTATGTTTTGGGGAGTGTGACTGTGAGCAAGAAATAGGCAGCAGTTTTACATACCGAGTTTTAGTTGTGTGGTCAGTCCCCAAAAGGAGCAGGTACAACCTTAAGGAACTTTTCCGAGTTTTTTGTTGTCTTGTATTTTAGGAAGGGAATATGCAGAGCATGGGACGCTGGCAAAATTGTCTTTCTAGGGGCTATTCCAGGGTTAGCAGCTCTTGCAGTTGCTGAGTACCAGTTCTGTTACTTGGAAGTTTATATGAAACATCGGCCTATTTCTTGAGTTAAAAAGGCTTGAGGTATTTTATGCATTAGCTAATTGTGAGTTGTTTCACATAAGGTCACGTGTTGTAAGGAAGTTTTACATGTTTAAGAAAAACATTGAATTTTATTAATTCAGCTGACATGTTGTCAGTTCTTGCCTAGGAATAGTTTTAAGTGTTCTGTGTGGTTTTGATTACCCTTCTTGATTGGAAAAGCAGTTTGAGGGCTCTTGAATTCTAAAACTGTTTGGAATTAAAAGAATCTGTATATCCAGTGTTTTTAAAAGTTTATTCTTGAACTGACAAATGGTGTTTAATCTTAATTTTCTTTGGCTGTATGAAACTAGCAGTCTTCTGTTTTGGCTTGAATATTTATAGGATTAATTCTGCAATCATTGTATAATGCTTATCTTTTCTGTTCATTATCTCTAAATTAGATGGTATAGATTAAAAAATGGATTTCAAGAACTGGATTCAATTAGCAGTTTTTCAGGACATAAACATTAAAGGTTTAGATGGAAAACATTGTTTTGACTGACTGGATAAATGACAGGGTAATGTTTGATGTGAGTCCAAGAACTGATCTGGAGCTAGTGCCCAACTTCTCAGTCCATCTTGAAGAGCCAAATAAAATATTTAACCTAGGCCTCATTTTGCAAAAAAGGTTGATTCTTTGTTGGGACCTTAAGAAAGTTCTGAGAAATGTTTGGCATACCTTTACACTAAGTGTTTAACAGTTTATTTAGGTCTGGGTTCCATAACAGAGAAAAACCACAGCAGTGGCATACTTCTAGTAAGTTTTTATTTAGTTTACAGTGCATCTGTGTTATACATTTCGTATAAAAGGTTATTCTTTTGCTCCTAGGTTTAGTTGTCTGTCATAAATATCACTTGAATCTTTAGTGATATGTATGTTGATGCATTTTGCACAAACTTGAGCTAGAAAATCACTGGATAATTGTTAAAATCCAAAGATTATGCCTTCTGATGATACTTCACTTCTAGTATGAAGTGTAAATGCTTGTTTCTGATTAAAATATAGGCAATGTAATTTAAGTTAGCTAAAGTCTAGAATTGCACTAGTCTTCTCCAAAATTTATCTTAGCAGCTTGTAGTAACATTATCCAAGGAAGCTGTAATATAAGGAAAGTTCCTTCAACTCTGCCATTTTTACCACCATTTTATCTAGTCCTATCCTGAGTACATCTGAGTTCTACAAAAGCTGCAAGTGCAGTCATCCCCTTCCGTTCTTACTGTGATTTTTCTCAGTGTTGTGTTGAATTTGTGGATTTGTAAATATACTATACTCTCAGGCAGAATGTACTATTCTTTCTTCCACCCCCACGCTGAATTGCATTGATCTTATATTCTTAAAAAAATTGAGAAATGACCGTTGCTTTCAGTTGGTCAGTAAATATTTTATGGCCTAATCTGTGAATTGTCTAATGTTAAAATAGTTACATTTGACTGCTTTTACGTAATGATATTAATGACAGTTATGTGAATGAAGTCCATAGGGCTGTTTTTATTGAGTAGAAATACACGTTTTAAAATCAGTTTGAAGTCTGAAAAACTCTATGGGCACTAGAATATATTAAGTCGAATAAAGGTTAGTGCATGGATTTATATATGTTATAGCAAGCGTTTGTGTCAACAAGTAAGGATGCTTTGATAGCCCCAAAGCACAGTTACACTGTATTGTAAAAAGTGGTAATAAATACCCCATGGATAAAACTGGAATGAGCTGCAAGAGTTTTGTTGGTAAAGAATCAGAGGTAGGCCTGAAGAGTTGTCAGATCTGGTTTTCCTCCTTTTTACTGTAAGCTTTCAGGTTTCCTGGCAGAGTGTGCTAATTAGGGAAAGAAAAGCACTGGCTCTTGTGTTGTAGAAAATGGACAGCATCTCATCTTCTGTCCTACTCTCTCTCTTGCTGATTTTACTGTCTATTCAGTCCTTACAGTACAAAGGTGGTACTGTACTATAAGGTTATAGTGTTGAAGGAAGAAAGTGCTACTTTTTTTTTTACCAGTTCATAGAAACTCTTGTTGTGATGCTAATAATATTTCTCGAGAAAGATATGTATTATTTAGAAAAAGCCAGAATATTCCTGAGTTTTGCAAAATAATGTGGAATCTCCAAACCTGTTTTTTGCAGTGGATAAATCTAACAGTTAAATTGATACAATTGAAAACAGTGATTAACCTAAATCCTAAATTCTCATTAGTGCTGTTGGAAGCAGGACTGAAGTTTATGGATAGCAGAGCCTCATTGTAGGAACAGCATTACTGATTGATTGATTGAAAAAGTAGCTACCTATATTTTTAAGTAGCAAGGCTGTGGTTTCATAGTTGACTTAAATGGTAGTGCAATTTTAGGTCAGTTTAAAATCTGAGTACTGTTTTTTTGTTTTTCTCTTTGTAGTCCCTGGCTTCACTCTTCTGGGCCCTCCCTTGTGTTGACTCTAGCAACTCTGTAGCTATGTGATGAGCTGAAAGCTAATCCTACCAAGAAAAAAAATAGTTTTTTGCATTGAAGGAGAGGGATGCACGCAAGAAGCTGAAAAGAGGGCAGGACTGCCTCTTTTACCAGCAGCCTGTAGTTAGGTAGGCTTTGCTCAACAGTAAAACAATGGCTTTCCTTCATGTAAGGTGTATTTGACTTAATTACACATGACTTACTAAAAACTAGTACTTAAGAAATCAAAATCAATAAATTACATAGTAGGTGGATTAAACTGGTGCAGTCATAACAAAGTCAATAGCCATGTGTCTAATACGGTTGTATAGGGATTTGATGGATGCTTGGCCCTCAATATTTTCATCAAAGTATGAAGTGTGTGTATATGTATGCTTTTTATATATACAGTATAAAGTTATAGATATTTATATACATATAAATCGGTTGTGGATCACACAGACGCCAAAGAATTGTAATAAGCAACTGAGCAGCTGTATGGAGCAGTCTCAACTGCTTGTTTCAATGGGGTCAGCTTATATGACAAAGTTTTATTAATCTGGGTATAAAATTAGGTATCTGTGTTCAAGGATACGTAATAGGGTACCGTGGCAAGGAAAACAAAGATCAAAAAGGATTTGGCGAGTAAATTGTAGTAGGAAAACAGTTCTACAAGAGCTCCAATGAAAAGAGCAAAAAGGCTCAATATTCATCTTTGGTTGTAGAATCAGGTAAGCATCAAGTAGAAGGTAGTAGAGGATTTACATGTGTACGTAACACATGGGACATATGTAGGAGATGTATGGGAAATCTGCAGAGAGTCCTAATGTTAATGTTTAAAAAAATAAAGCTATTGGGGAAAAAATAAAATAGAAATCCTGGGGTGGCAAAATTGCAAGTAATTGTTAGAATTGTACTTTTCAGTTACATTTAAAGAGTTTAAGCTGTCCCGTAATGTCTGTCTGCATAGCTGAACTTAGCTGAGTAACTCAACTAGTGGCGACAAATTATTTTCTGTTTTCTTTTTTGTTTGTTAATCACACTGAAAATCTGATCAGGCCCCAGATGAAGACATTTTGTCTTTGTGTCCTTGAGGTGAATGGGTTGATCCCTAAAAGAAGACAGCTTCTAATGTTTTGTTCTGTTTTATCTCAGGGCCTTTGAAGTGTGTCCTTGCTTTGCCATCTTACTTAAAATGACATCTCACCATTGGGCCAGACCTTTCTTGTGGGTGTTTAAAAAGGTGGATGATTTCTTTGGGTGTCTTCCCTCCTCTCATCACAGTAATGAGATGACCTGACTTCTGACTTGGCTTAATGGCACGAGTACATTGCTACGCAGGCTATTATGTGCATGCTTTAAGATATAAAATGTAAATGTTCATGACATGTGCAATGTCTGAGATCATTCGGGTGACTTCTGAGAGGCTGGTAAAGATTAATCTCAATAATATTGGACAATGCGTATAAAAGTAGCTACTGTGTGTGTCTGCTATTAGCAGGGCACGTTTCCTATTTGGGAAAGAGGATCAAAATCCTGAGGGATGTTTGGCAATACCATGTTCAAGGAAGCAAAGTGTTGACTTTTTCTTGCTACTTAAACTTTAAATACTTTCAATGAAAGCATAGATAAGAATGCTTGTAACTTTAAAGAAATCTTCATCTGTAGATAACAAAGCTCAGGACAAAATTGGCTAAGCATTATCATCTGAGTTTAAGTGGGGAGAATGATACAGAATGTGGAATAGACATGCGGAAGATCATAAAAAAGGATAAACCAGGTAAAGCTGGGATTTAGAGCCACTATCTTTTGACTTTCTGCCCATGAACATTGTTTCTCTTGAGTTTAAATCCACAGAAGACATGGTTCTGTTTTAGGCCTTCTGAGACTATGCCGTTTAGGGTGCTTTGGGTTCAGTTCTCTCTTACATGCCATGTTTGTGTTGCACTATCAGCTGTATTTTAGCAATCCTGCAGATTCTTGGCAATTACTTTTTTTTCTACTTCAGAATACTTTTTTTGCTGTTGCTCAGGCAAATTAGACTAGGAGGACTGATATCCCCAAAAGTGAGTAAAAAGTATTGCTTAGATGAAGTGTTACTCACATTTTCAAAATTCTGAAAGTGAAAGAAAAAGTAGCAGTTTGAGTTTATGTGGCTGTATCCTGTTGTTAATTTTCTGGAATGACTCTTGGCCAGTACATATTTAACACAACTTACAAGGATTGTTTTCTTGCAGAAAGGGAGAGTCACTCCAACCATGGCTTTGGTATTGTCAGTGTAAACTGGTTCAATGCGTCCTTTCTATAATGAATTCATTTAAGTTGTTTCAAATATGCAGAGCATGTACAGACTATGTAATTTACAGGTCACAGTAAAAATACGCACCTAGATTCTACCATTTGTGCTTAAATTAGCATGTGTGATGCCATCTTGCCGCAAACGTTAGAGTGACAATGCCATAGTAAAGCTTTCCAACCCGCAGCACCGTTTTTTGGGATGCACGCATCCCTCTGCTCCATCCCGTGCTGTCAGATGGGGTGGATGAGGAATATATCCAAGTTAAAATCGACCTCTTCCTCTCACCCCCCTTTTTCTTTTTAACTGGGTGTAGAGGAGGACTGTTGTGGGATGGCTTGTGTGTGTGTGGTGGCTTAAGCCAGCCAGGTGTTTGCAGAACAGCAGGCTGTTTGTGGGATCAGGGGCGTATCTTGGCTGATCACATGAAATAGTTTTCAACAAGTGACATATACTCATTTTCATTCTGTCTTGACCTAGATTTTAATATTACTGATGGAGTTAAATGGAGTCATAACTAATTATATCTGTAATGATACTACTTTTAACATACCTATTTGACTTGGAGTTTATATATAGATACATACATAAATTCAATTATAGATGCAGTTGTGCTTGGATTTAATTGAAGGTGGGAGTCTGCATTGGTAATACTAGAGGCATTTTCTGTAAACTTGAGCCAACTTGGTGATTTCTTTATAATACAAATAAAGACCAGGCCGTACCTGCTAAAACTGCATATGGTAAAACTGCTGCTTTGTGCATATCATAGGACATGAGGAAAGTAGATGGAGTGTACTCAATAGAAGTTTGCTGTTTCGTTTTAGTAAGAGGTAGTCTACTACATGCAGGTATTTTTCATGGAAAACATGTAAATGTCCTAAAATGAATCCTGTTTTATTCTTGGTGGGGGAAGAAAGATGTGTCTCAGAGTACTTATGAACATGGCTGGTTTAAAAAAAAAAAAAAAAAAAGCTTAACTGTGCAAGGGAACTAAACATGTCCGGATAAAATGCATAGAATTACATTCATGCTTAACTGCCTGGGATTAGAAATTCATAGCATTAATTGTGCCAAGCATTTAGGTATCCTTATGACAAATAATTCTTCAATTCAACTCTTAACATAAAATTTTCACCTTATATTGTTCTGAAATTATTAATTTATGGTGTGTATAAATATTTATTTTCAGAGAAAAAGCTCTCACCCACTATTTTCCCTGGTGGATTTATTAAAATAATGGTTGATAGCTCTGTATAGAAGACTGTATGCAGGACTAAATGAGTAGTAGCATTGTGCTTAGGTGTAGCAATATTAAGGTATCCTCTTCTTTGTTTAGCAGCAAAATAAGTACTTCTGTCTTAATTTATAAAAGGTGATATCAGATGTGATATGAGAAACTTTGTAAGATGGAGTTGGTGTAGGCAGGTGGCATCATTCGGAGGCAAAAGGGGTCATTTGCAAAGGTGGAACAGGACAGAGGGGGGCAAAAGTGTCCAAGAGCTGGCCAGAGGAGCAGAGCTGACACAGGGACATGAAGGGACTGTAAGTATACCAGGTTTTGTGCCACTTCATAGTGGAAGCAGAAAGCAAACACGAGTTCCTGTACTTGGGCTAAAACATACAGAAATCTCTCTCCTGCATTTCATGCTGCTGATTACAATACTGCTCTTAGCCAAGTAGTAATGATTGCATTTTCAGTGTGAAAATCTGAAGATACTGAGCGTTTCTCTTCCTCGTGCGAATAGCAACACATACATTTTATGTCTCAAAAATGTATGTATTAATAAGTACTCCATTTAAATGGACATGAAGGACCTCGTCCTCAAGTATGCTGGAGAGCACTTGCTCGGCATTACTAATTATGAAATTAAAAATGACTGGCTTCTTTAAGCCTGAGTTCATAGTGTATGACACATTAATTGACCAAACTTTAAAGAAGGATATAATGCGTGTTAAAGCGGAAATTTTCTAGGGCTTTTACGTAGAGGATTCTAGGAGAAAGTTCAAAAATGTTTTATACCGCTGTTGCGGAAGCTTCTTGGTAATTGAAGCCTGCGAGCAACTGTAAAAATTTTAAGTGCCGTCTTTGATAATTTCAAATGGGTTGTATACGTGGCATTTCTGAATGTCTAACTAGCAGTTCTGGATGTTTGGTAAAGCACAAGGTGTTGGTGAACAGAATCTTCAAATCACACATTAATAAACTGTTGATCAAGTATGGATGTGTGGAATGGGGAAAAATTGCTGTTGACCTCTGTTCAAGCTAATTAATGCTGCTGCACAGGGGAAATGCCCCTGTGTTCTTACAGAAGCAAATGCTATCTGTAAATTCAACGTGCCATGCAATAATTCCAGTTTGCCTCAAATAGCTGGATATGTGCTTTTTGTCAAAAAGTTAAACCCTTTAAATCTTTGTGATTGTACTAATGCAGGAGTGGCCAAGATTTATCCTGATGTTGTGCCGTCATGTAACATTGTGTCCCTTTTGTGAACATCTTTCCTATTTGGGATTTCCACTTAAGAAGTGGGTCGAATGATGATTTAAAATGTTGTTGGTTTCTGCTTTCTTCTGCAACAGGAAAAGAGAAGGCCTTTAAGGAAAAAGTAACTTACAGTAATTTTCAGTAGTACATGCATCGTGCCTGGCTTGTCATAAAATAAAATATTTGTGTAGTCTTCTCTCCCTTCCTTAAGCAGTTCCCACAGGTCGTAATGTTCTCTCAATACCTGTCTTACAAGGGGGTGGTAAAAGGAGGTTAAAATTTCTGTAGTCCCATCTACAAGGATAGACAATATTAAATTTTTGGTTCCCTTCCCTAACAGCAAGTGGTAATTCTGCCTGGGGAGGTACTATATATTTATATTTATCTATGTCTCACTTGCTTCTGTGGCCAAGACATCATGAAGAAATTTCTCTTCATTTGTGAAATCTGAATGTGGCATTGTGAGTATGTGCCTCGGGTTTCCTCATTACAATATTTATCATTTTTCCTGAAAGTTCCTTTCCTCTGGTGAAATGTTCATCCTGTAGAATAAGTCAGCTATTTCCTGTGTATCAGCGTAATGTAACTTAATCTACGCCGGGTAGTACTTTGGACCCATTCAAAAGCTTTATATTTTTTCGAAGTTTATTGAAATTTAGAAACTTCACTCTCTACATTTAAACAGTTCTTCCTAGTGCGGTCCAAGACTGGAGATGCCCTTGTTCTGCACCCGCCCTGCGTCACTGTGATGGAGTAGCAGTAAATGAACAGAAAAATTGTCCCTGGTCAACCTGACACTTCTGCATGTTACATTCGCACTTCAGCAGCGTGGTGCGTAGGAGCGCTGGTTCCTGCAGTTGCTTCTACCCCATGTAATTTGAACACAATTTTGAATTGCTTTGTCTGTCTGAACATCTTTGCTTTTTGTTCGCTGTCAGTGGAATTTGTAACTATAGTTGAACTTGTAATACCAAGTTGGAGCTCGTAATGCCCGCTATAGTTAGCGCTTCCCATTATAAGACTGCCTTTTCAGTTGCTGTTAAGCAGCCTGCTAACACTGAAATTTTTCATGCTGAGTAGCTAAATCGGGCTGAATTTATTTTGGGAAGATTCTGTTAAAATTCAACCAATTTCAATAAGAAGATTAAAATTATGTTGCACATCCTTTAAAAATCCTTTGTTCTTGTGAACCCTTTATTCTTGGGCAGGAACACAGTCAAACAGGGACGTTGTAATAGGCAGATGTCTCTATCAGCCACGTAAGAATTAGTGCACGGCTTAACAAAGGACTGGGGACAGGAGTTGATCTCGTCCTGTTAACGCTAAACTCGGTGGTGCGCTCCTGGTGTGAAGACAGGCATTAACTAGAATGCAGAGGATTCAAAAGTTGGATGAGGGTGGAGAAGAAAGGAGTGACCTGGAACAAGGAGCTGCCGGGACAAACGGGCGGGTGGCGGAGACTGATTTTGGCAGGACAAGGCGCTGGGAATCTTTTGGTGCCTGGACTCTAGTGTTGTGGCAGTGAACATGACACAGGGTCGCAGGGGCAGCCCGGATTCTCTCGTTTCCAAACATTTTAACACTTGGCTTTGTAACTGGGGAATGCTGTTGCTGCATGTGCTGTGTTATTGTTAGTGATTTGAGTGTGTTACTTGGAAGAAGTTGTCATCTACCGCGGAGGTGCTTTGTAAGAACTTGAGATGTATAACAAATGCAAAGAATGTAAGCGGTTACAGTTGGATAGAGGACAGAACTTTAAAAACAAACAGGAAAAAACACCCACTCCAAAATTTCTCCCATCTGTTCCTTTGTTCCACACGTTCATCACCTCGATCCTATATAGAAGAAATAGGGAATTAAGGGCTGGCTTCTAAGTGGCCATGATTCCTAACATAATTCTATGAAAAGCTTGCAGATAAGGTCAGGATTACTCCTTACATGTAGAACAAAAGGAATTCTTCAGCTTTTAGCAAACTTGAGAATTTTTTTTTTTTTAAATCCTTGATTCTAAGAATCTATGTGGTGTCTTGGTCACTTCATTAATGCTAATATTTTCTTGCTTTAAAAGGGTCAGAAGACTTTCTGTGATATTACTTGAATTATGTAGTTTTTAATCTTTCCTTGGCTAATTTACATGCCATCTATTCGCAAAGGTTTTGGAGTTACAATTAATATTTTTTTCAGATAAGTATTATCTGCTATCGATTTAGTTTCGTGAAAGATTTGACCTTTTTTAGTTAGTCAATACAAATATGTTAAATATCAAATGGACAGAGAAAGCTATGGCAGTCATCACTTGTGTGCTCTAATGGATCTTGCGTTGCATGTAAAGATTTCTCTACAGAAGAGGAGGGTCCTCTAATTTTACAGAGTTTTTCAGCACTGGATTTGTACAGGAACAGCTTACTGTGTTAGCGGATTGATTTGATATAACATGCTGTGCTTTCTTTATACCAAGTTGCCTGCACTGTGAAAAACTTTGATCTTCACTCTATTTATTACACACACGCACACGAGTCTGCAAAAGAATTTAAACAGTGAAGAAAAAAAATCAGAACTTAAATGTAGTGGGCAGGTGTATCTCCAGCAAGAGAAAGGCATAATGTTCTATTTGAAGTTTCTTTTAGAGGCCTATTGAGAAAATGGCTACATATAGACAAACTGAGGAGAAGTTATGAGTGCTATCAGATACATTATTTTTTTTTTTAGTCGACTAAAAATAAATGAACTGATACAATGTGAAACTGCAAGGTTTCATTTTAAGTAAACTTACACGTAATAATGTCTAGCCATGAAGAAAAAGTGAGCTTTTAAACTGTTTTCATATTTGTACAGTGTTATTCGTTGACGCTTAACAGTGCTCTCTTTTTTTCCCCTCAATGTTTAATTGATACAAGGCCGAAACCATGTCTCCTCCTATGAAGACATCTTTCCCAAAAAGCTGCTCATTTTCACACCTTCTTGAGCTTTGGGCAATTATAAAGCTATTAAATACTTGATTTTTTTTTTTTCCCCAGCTGATCCCCTTTTTCATGATTTAAGGTCTGTGAAAGCCCTAACTGCTTCCCAGGGAGTTTAGGGGTCCCGGTGATGTTACTGTCTTGAACTTTCCAGAGCTAGAGGTCTGTTTCTTTTTCAGATGCACTACATGCATCACCTTTGTGCTGAAATAAATATCTGTTTATCAGCTTAACAGTGAGCTCTCAGTTTAAGAGGTGAGCTGTATCTTTGTTGTTTTAAGACTATTAACTTAAATAGCTAAAGAATAGAGTACAGTTTCCATCAGATATGGTGTTAACAGTATTTTATGGAATTACCTTTTTCTAACAAGATTTTTTTGTTATTTGCACACATATGCGTGGTTTTTTTTTTAAGGGCATGCTTTCTTCATTGTATTTGGCTGTGTTTTTAACTTTTTAACTGAAGTATTTACAATATAGTTATTTTTATTATAGTGAACTGTTTTATTGTTTCAGAAGTGAATGAATCATATATGCTGGGTTATTTTTTCCTGGCAAATATTTTTCTTTAACGATTACTCAGGGCTAGCTTAAATTGTACAGATGAATAACACTTGAAATAAAGTAACTGATCATCGTTGCAAATGTTACAATGAAAAACCTTGTGAAAATATATATATGGGTCTTTTTTCCTTTTATTTGCGAGAACAACGCCTTTACAGGGGACGAGACTGGCTATGTAGCTGTTGTAGGGCAGTGAAATAGTACTGCTTATCAGTTCTGTTCTTTGTTCTCACTGCATCTCTGTTTCCTAAAATCCCAAGATTTTGTTCTGTTTCCCAGGTTCCTTTCTTCTGTCCCACCTGGACGAACAGGTACGGGCTCTGCAGCTGAGGTTGCAGCAGGCGGTTCCAGATTCCGGCCCCCTTTGCAAGGGCAGGGTGGTTGCAGTAGATGAGCAGTTGGTGGGGTGGGGAGAGGATGTGCTGCAAATCCCCGAAGAGTTGCCCTGATTGCCTGTAGCTAGGTGCGCCCTGTATGGAACTGCATCATAGCGATCTTCTCCCGTAGGTTTGCTACATCACTATGAACCGCTCTAAATTGTTTTTACCCTGCACCTATAAATTTCTTGCGTTTCGCTTCCTCTTGTTTTAGGAACTTGCTACAACTTTTCTCATTCATACCATGTCTTAGCAATGCTGTTGGTGCCCTTTCACACAGTCCTCCCTGTAGCTATATTCTAGAAGCAATCTGTGCTACCTATAGCATAAACGATCTCCAGCTCTTTCCTATGTGGAGTTTTTGCTCGTGATTTCTCTTATTTATTTTACACTTATTGTTATTTTTTTCCTGTCTGAAACCAGTCAAGGCATCAGCCTGTTTTGAATGTTGTATGGATACTGTCATGAAGAAGGACGTTAGCAGGGATCCTCTGCTAGTCTACAAGTCAGCAAATACAGTTAAATTTAATTTTGGCAACAAATATAGCGGAAGATAACCATAGGGTAGTGTGGAACTGGCTCACAGTAAATGGCCTTTGCATGTTGAATTGCAATTTCTGACTGGCCTTCCAAGTCAGTCCCAGGTGGAAGAGCCCAGGTGTGCTTCCTCGACTGCCCAGCGTCAATTAACAAAGCCAGATTTGAATGCTAAAGATGAGTAAGCAGCTTCACAGCCCCCTGAAAATGGAAGAGAGGAATGTAAATACTTCATATTTTTTCTTAGCAGAGTGGATGCATTCTCTTATTTTTGTTGATTAGACTGAGTTTTAAAATATTTGGAAGAGTAAAAGTATCAAAAGAGCATCTAATATGTGGGTATGTGTTTCTGTGAACACAGTGAGCTTTTTAAAGTGCATTAGGAATTCTGGACAGTGTATAAGACCTGAAAAGAGTGAATCTACTTTTTTTGCATCCGTATAACTGATTTATGTAATCTGGAATGTAAAGACTCAAGTTATGGTAGTTTTGTTTAGGAGTAAAAATGTCATACATAAATTGTTTTTTCATATGTTTCCCAGATTCTCTGTAGGTAGGTTTAAAAAAATAAAATAAAAAATAAAAAACACCCCTACATATTTTCTCTGCCCCTACCCTTTTAAGCTGCTGTCCAGACAAATATTTATAAACAGAAAGTAATGCAGTTTCTTTTGCATGCACAAGGCCCTGGGGAAAATGAGGAAATGTTTTAGTGTGTGTGAGGCGTTTAATACTTTGTTTTGCTCTGATTTATCTTGTGGAGGCCTGCCTAAAAAACTAGAATACACTCCCTGAGCTTATATTACCTTTGTTTAAAATAGTCAAACCTCTACTGCTGAAACTCAGGAATTAATGGACAGAATGACTAGAACAGCAAATACAACTTTAAAAAAATGTGGCTATTGGATAAACTGGTATAAGCCCAGCTGCTGTGGATAAATTGATTTTGCTGTTGCTTTAAATCTATGATGTGTTGGTATTTTGGCAGAGTAAGAAAAACAAGGATATTAGAAAGTAATTTACTGCACTGGGATTAGTAAAGAGTGTTCTGTTTCTATGACTGGGGCAGAACAGGATGGTTTAGATGTGTCTGATAAACAGGACGAGGTCTAGTCTGACAGCTGGCAACAATAGCTTTTGCTCAAAGTCAGGTGTACTAAATTAGCAAATCTATTACAAGGATACAGGAGAAATCTCACAGAAGACAGCCTTGTAGGCAGAAGTGTTGCCAAATGGGAAATGATTCATCGTCTCTGAATGGGATGAGCACTGAGCAGAAGCAGTTTAAACCTCAGACTGCTTTGGCTCATAAACCACCAAATATGCGGTTAACACTTTATCTGCTCCAATCCTGTGTTTTGTATTGTCTCAGCAGTCTATATTTAGGATCAAAATCTATGAGGCTTGCTTGTTTGTTCTAATTTCTTTTTGGTAAGTTTGAATGTGTTTAGGTACTTTTTTGACTTTTAGCTAAATCACAAAACGTTTGCATGCACCCTAAGAGCACTCTTGTCTTGTGACCCTTTGGCAATATCACCTTTTAGTGAGGACTGTTACATGTCTGGAATGCAAGCGTGACACAAGTGATGCTGGCAGAAGTTGGTGAGCTGAATTAGTATAGTTTATTTGCTTATATTTAGTGAAAATACATGATTAGCTGGAGATGTAGTTTAACGTAGCATGCAAGTTCCAAGGCGGTCACTGCATTTTGATTTTCAGTGTTTTCAAAACTTGTATCTATCTAACATTGACAATGCCATTCATAGTCTACAATGCGCAAAGATAAACAGGAAATGTATTTGTGAATTCTTAAACTTAGTTAATAATCAATGCAGAAAGGAGGTACGGTTTACAAAGCTAGTTGAAGGAATGTAAAGGGGGAAAGACCTTGTGCCCTCTTCCTTCCTTCATTGTTCATGTAGCTGATCAGAGTTTTAGCATGTCTCTGGTCTTGTTTTATTTAATACAAATTGTCGTATTGGCTTTAAGATACGTAGATGATAGAGAAACAGAAGGATTTAGGTTGTTGAAAGGTGTTTAGTATTAAATACTTGAGATGTAAGAAGATAGTTGTGAGAGGAAAAATGATTTTACTTGGTAATTAATATATTGTTTAGCAAATAATTATATTTGGGGGGGTCTGGGGTAGCACTCCATTAGCAGTTGAGATATCCAAGGAGCAGTGTGCCTGGGAAATGAATGTAAAGATCCCTCTGGAAAACTGGGTCTGGCATCCTTGCTCTTACCTTGCATGTGCAACCATATAAGACATGGTAGAAATGTAGAGAAGTGTTATTTAGTATAATGCTTTGTGAGTGGTACTGCAAGAAGCTGAGGGTTTCTAGAGTGAAAGGCAGCAGAGTAAATGACAGTTTTCCATTTCTGTGTCCCCTCAAAATCCCTTTTGTGTCCACTCAGACTTTCTGTGGCTCATAACTGGTGTTTGAGATCAATGGAAATACTTGCATGCTCATTACACTTGAAAGCTGTTCTGCCTTTGTGGATGCCTAGTAATAAAATATCCTCTAACTTCTTGGAAATACCGTCCTGGATTTTTATTCATTTGCTATACTGCTAGGAGTGTTGATTCACAGTGTTCTACTTTTTACATTGATGTAATCGGCTTTATACTCCTCCTTTCAGTCTCACCTGCTTCCCATTATCTTTCTCAGTCTTCACTCTGCTGCTTATTATCTTCTACCATGTGCTCCTCTTTCTCAAAAAAATTCTTGTCTTTTCACCACTTGCATCTGCCCAAAAGATTTCTGAAGTTGTAGTTTAAATTGCATGGTAACCTGTCTTGGGCAAGATTCTTTATTTTCACATATTGGCGAGCTATTTCATCTGAATTGCTTGGTGGTCTGTTTCTTTAAAATCCCTTTTATATTATTTCTTACAATAGTACATAAATTGCACTGATTTGACTAAATAATTTAGGCAATTTATGTAAAAACAAAGCAAAACAAGAAAAGTGCGGCTTTAATATAAGTTCCTTTATTTCTGTTGAAATAAAGAGGATTGCTCATCCAATTAGCTCATCTCTGTTTAACAGCAGCAGCTTCTTAAACTGTTTGGATTTGATCTGTAGAACGCATCTGTTTACGCAGAAAGTAAACTGAATCTGTTCATATTAAAGGACTGCAATAATTTAACTAAATCAGTTTATAAATTGTATAGTCTATTGATATAATTATCTCCTGGAGATGAGGCTTCGTGGTTATCTGATGGGGGAAAAAGGCTGGACTGAGGTACCTGAGAATTTTAATAATGTATGAATGGTGGTATTGTCTTGGTTTTCTATGTGTACTTTCTTTAAGCAGCTGGCATTTTCCCCACTTGTATGGTATTACACTTCTGCAGATAGAGGCAGAATTACATAATGAGAGGTATAAGCTTAGTAACCAGGTAAAGGTGTATATATAGTCCACACATCTTTCTGCTGACCCTATTTTTTTTGGCAGAAGCCAAAGTGTCAAGTTCCAGAGAGAGGCAGTTTCCAGAGCTTAAAGCACTCCACTAAAAACAATTTTCCCCAAAAAAGTAAATATAGGGACATTGTGCTTAAATATTTCAGCTGCATTAAAGGAGGAAGAGGCAGGATCCACATATTATCAGGCAGACAGATCAGAATCCATGTCTGAAGCTGTGGATTTTGATGATAATGCAGGAGGATGTGAAGAGTGCATCACTCATCTGTATGCCCCAGTATAATAGCATTTCAGTGCATCAGGTGTAATAGTAAAACAAAATTGTGCTGAACTAGGAGTTTACATTAAGGGCGGATGCTTAATTAGTGTTTTTTGCTAGTGATAGTATCGAAATAATGATCCTCATGAACTCTTTAACATTAAGTTTTGTTTATTAGGGAATGATTAAAAAAAAAAAGTCACTCAACTATTTCAAGTTGTATATTTTGAAATGCTAGCATTTACTCCCCCCTCCCCCCCCGCCCCCAACAAAAGTTGTCACCTTAGCTGTTGTCATGTTTTAGGAGTTGTTTCTTACAAAGCAGCTGACAATCCTTTTGTTAGTGTTGGTAATATTTACAGCATTTTGCTGAAGAGTGGCATGAGCATTACTCATGAAGGGTAAATTACATGCATGCTTTTGGTGTCTTCCTTTTTTTTTTTTTTCCTTTTCCCCCCTTCTTGGTGGTTCTTTTCCTTTTGCCTCTTCCCAGAAAAGCCCCAGCAGTAGCAGTGTTCTCCTAGGATCATGCCTGTAGCGGAGACAGAATTTTGAGACTTCCTGTTTGAATCAAACGTGTGGCTGTCCCGACAGAGATGGCAGTGGTCCTGCAGTCTGGAAAGCTGCTGGTATCTACAATTCCTGATACCCAGGAGTCTGGGTTAGTTGCAGGTGCCTCTTGTCTGAAGCCCTTTTTAAAATTCAGGGCATTTTTGTCTGGTTGGTAATTAGATCATGAATTTCTTTTGTTGTTGCCTCTACTATAGATCATTCAGAGGGTGGAGAGTTTTACTGCAGTGAAACAAATCCGAGGGCTCTGCTTCTTGTTAGCGTGTCTTTCCCCCAGTACGTTTTCAGAGGTGCATGAAATACATCAGACAGAGCTATAATTTGTTTCTCGTGTTAGCTTTTTTTCCCCCATCCCTGTTCCTATCAAAACAAGCTGAGAAGTATATGGGTAAATTTCCATGTTACCTTTTTTATTTACCCATCCTCAGAGGAAGAATCCTGTGCTCTCTAAGTATTTTGAAAGTTGATAATTTTGGATTAATCGCTTCTGTCTAAACTGGGTCTTGGTTAAAAAATAGCTGCTGGGATTTCAAACAAGTCTTTAAGGATTGAGGTAAGATTTTAGCACAATGATTCTTGAGAGTTTGAGATAAGAGTACCCCATTTTCTTTGCCTGAGCTCTTAAATACTATTTTATTTCTGTATTTCTAGGATAATTGAGTTAATGCTCGTAACAGAGTTTACTTCACTCACACTTGCATATAATAACCACCTCTGCAGGTTTGAGACTAGTTAATCTTGGTAATGTTACTTTAAAAGTTTTTTTTAATGGGAATTATGTTTTTAATACTGCAGGAAGAGAAAATTAATAAAAAAATTGAGAGGATCATACAGCAAATATAACAGCAAAGCTGGTGGGTTCATTTATCTTTAATGGATTTCTGTTTCCCACCCTGATTGTTTACTGGAATACAATTTTATATTTACTACAAATGTGAGAAACAGAAGAGATAACTTAGAAATTGGTCTGAAAATTGATCTTTTACTGCCTTTTTTTTTTTTAAGTATTCTAATAGCTGTTAATTTAAAGCGATGTTGTTTCCTCCCTCTCCCCCCAGCCCCAAGTGACCAGCATAGTATTCAGTCTTTGTAAGCAGCATATTTATGCTGACTTCATGGTACGGCAGTGGTTTGTCAGATGTTGAAAAATGGACAAGATGCGGGGGTTAGGCCATTTTGGAGTAGGGTGGAGAAGTGAAGTGGAATTTCTAGTGTATGAAAGTTATGCATTAGAAACATCCTGGCTGGTCTGAGAGGCTCCATCCACACTAAACCAGGAAATGCAAATATTCGCAATAGCCTTTGTTTTCTTAAAGTTTCCCACGTGTTACTTCTGCTTCTTTCTCACTGTTTGAGGCTGTGACTGAAGTCCTAGCTTACACAGAGCCCTGATGGGGATGGTTTAATCCTGTATCATTCAAATTTAATTTGCATATTTGGTATATAGCTTAAAAAAAGGCAAACCAAAAGCAACTTCAGTTTTTTTCATCTACATATTCAGTTTCACTGGTTCAAACATGAATCTCCATAAAAGAGACTTGTAAACCTTCATGGTAAGATTTGAAATGCTTGGGGAGGGTTGCTACCTTCATTGCAAAAGTGGCAGTATAATTTCTTTCCTTTACCTCTTGACAGGCGTATCAAACAAACTGGACACATGAATAGAGTTGGTGACGTGTGTGGCAGTAAGCCCATCACCGAATGAATCTAGGAAATGTGAATGCATTAGTTGCTTGAAGGAGGAATTCAATGGTGTGTGGGGGTTTTGTGTTTTGTTTTACTTTTGGCTTGGAGTGGAATAAGGGAGGAGAAGTGGAAAAGGAAGCCTTTTGTTTACAGTAAAACAATACTGTGAAGTAGACATCGTGATGTTAAAACAGGAGTCTAAACATGGCAAATCTAGGCAGACTCCATCTGGCCGTGTCCACAAGTCATTCGGACATTGCCGGCACAGACTGCTGGAGTCTTGAGTTGCTGTCCTGTCGTCCTCCCCTTATGGGAATTTAAAATAGCCTTGGAGACTCTGTCCCAGAATTTTTTTATTGCATGAGATGAATGATTTATTGGCTTAACTGTTTATATTCACTGATGCAATGCATCTTTATTAACATTTCTTCCATGATAAATGTGTGATGTTTTCATTTTGAATTTTAATCTCCATGAGTTATATTACATGCAAGTAATATGGGTCTAGAATTCTAAATCCAGTCAAAGTACAACCTACTCTTATAGGCAGAATTTAATACAGTGAGTCTGTTGGAAAGAAAAATGTACTGTTACTCTGCTAGTTTCTGGCATATTTTGCAGTGATTTAAAGTATATTGCATTATTAGGACGTTTTTCACTTCTGGATAATCCATATTTCTGTTCGGTGTTTGAATGCAGGTCATTGTGGTTTTGTTTGTGTAGTCCCAGAGGAATAATTCTGATTTGTTGAGACACAGATTTCTAACTGACAATGCTTGTAAGCAGGTGCATGTGATCCTTTGAAATGGGTTTCATTTTACATGCAGTACATTAAAGGTTTAGCATCTGGGTTGTATTGAAGTTGAACTTGCAGAAATATGTTTATGGGACAATTTAGAATTTTAAGAATTATTAAAGGAAATACTTGTTAAAAGTGTGTTTCTAGTACTAAAGTTATCCTAATACGTATTTTAAAAGAGTTTATTTTAAATCTGTCTACCTTGTGTTTGGATATCAGCCTAGCAATAACGCTCTTATGTCACTTAGAACTAGTGTTGAATATTTTTTTTTTTTCGACCTGACAGGTTAGTATTTAATAGCACTTTAAAAATTCATTAGTACTTCAAAATAGTTCTAACACACATTCCTAGTAAGACAGTTAGAATTGGTACATGTTTCTGAATTTGCATTAGATTTTAACCCAGGTTTATAATTCTGAAAGAGAATTGAAAATTAGTTTCCTACCAGTATGAACTGTTAGTGTATGTGGTAAGATAGCTGTGCCTGTTGAAGAAGTTACCATCCCTTCCAAGTCATCCTGGCTCCCATAGCTCTGGGGGCAGAAGGGATCACGTTATGCATTTCCTAATTCACATCAGAAAAAGTTACAGAGATGAAACAGCTAGTGCTGGCGGTTTGAGGTTTACCCGGCTGCTCCAGAAGGCAGTGCTCACACTGTGCTTTCCTGCTGCAGAACCGTGGATCTAGTGGATGGTGGAGAGTGTTTACTTTTAATCTAGGGCAGCAGAGTATGTCTGAAATCGGCAGCAGTTTGTCCGGTGGCCTTGGGTGAACTGGGCTTTCCCGTGCGTGTCATATGGCCGTATGGCACCTTCATCTCAGCGTGTGCTGCCTCTCTACTGGTCCCAGAAAAAGAAGAGGCATTGGGGTGACTAGTGACCCTTTCAGCTCGCTCATGTGTTCAGGGGATGGTGTTTAGAGATTTAATTTGGGTAGCACTGAATTTCAGATAAAGTATTGGGGGAAAATAATTAAACCTTTTGAAGAAGGGCATGCCAGCCTCTGTGTTTGTACATGTTTTGTAGTAACTCTAGTTTAGAGCTCATTAGGTTATTCTAAATTTCTAGTGCTTTGTGAGACTCAGAAAGAGCAGCTGTCACTAGGTAAAATAGAGCAGCCTGAAAGCAGTCGTGTGTATACTTGCAAGAGAAATGCTTGTTTCAATGTTTTGATTCTGTGCTTCAGAGTGTGCTTTGGGAAATAGAAAATAACACTCCGTCTGAATGTTTAAGGTTAAGATTGTGTCTCTGAAAACCTGAAGGGTGTTAGGTTGTTATTTTAGTATCCTGATGGCAAGAATCTGCTTTTTAAAAAAATTTTTTTTTTTTAATTAAATGTCTAGAACTACAAAACAGAGACAGGAGGGAAAAACTAGCAGTCTGCATTAAAATGAAAATATTGGGGGGTGTATTTTGTTTTTAGAGCTGAAAAACTCAGTGGTGCAGAGTGCACTTTGACGGCATCTTGCAGTTGTGCTGTAAGAAAGGTAGCCTGGCTAATCCTCCTTCCTTTGCAGCCATGTGCTTCTGCCACTTCCTTTGCATTAGATCTACGGATGGCGTGGCTGCAGGATAAGTCAACGCAGCTCTTGGAGCCAATGGCAACCTAATCCATCTCCCCAGAAGGTTAATTTTCTGTTAAGCCAGTTCAGCTTCCTGATCTACCTTGCATCCATATGATTGCTAGACCTGATCTGAGAGAGGAACAGCTGCCACCCTCTTTATTGTTAGGTGCAACATGAAACCCCTCAGCTCGTGTTGATCGGTGATCGTGGTTAGAATGATGGTCAGCTGCTGCCTTCCTACCCCCTACCCATTTCATGTTTCAATACCTTCTTTACTCAAAACCCCTGCGCACCTGTAAAACATACATTTGTTAGGTTTACCTATCTTTGGGTGTTCCTTCTTGACGATAATCGATTGCAATCTTCTAAAATGCATGAATGCCATTAAGTGAAGGTAAAGTCTTAGTTTATGATCGTGTTCTGTCACTTAGTTTGTTCATCTGCAGCAAAAACACCTTTCAAAGAAATGAAAACAAACAAAAAATTTATTCAGAGAGATTAGCTGTAAAATAAAATTTAATGTGAGTAGTTGGGATAAACAATTTTATTTCAGAACCTTAATTGAGAAAGTTATTACCTCAACAGCTGTATTTGCAAATGTGTATGGTGTTATTTACAGCCCTTTGTTTGATGAATAGTTGAAGACCTCCTGTTTTATGTCTTCCCACGTGGGAATTTAGGCAGGTCCAAGGAGGGAATGCAAGAAGAAAAATATAAGTTTCTCAGTAGCGTGCCAACAATGGAAGAAAACAGTAGGAATTTGTTAGAAACGTTTAAAGTATTGAGCTATCCTGCTGGAACCTGTGGAGGGTGTGCTGTTTGCCCGTCGTTTTTCTCAAATAACTAAATAAATTTACAAAGTTTTATACAACGTGGAGAAAAGTACGTCACGTCAGCCATAGGTTCAAACACCCCAAACAATTTCTGGGTCCCAGGGGCAGCCATCCGAAGGCGAGGAGGGGTGTGCGTGTGCGCGCGTTCATTTGTCTCCCTGCCTCTCCCTCCCCCAAGCAGGCTCATTCCAATCAGCAGTGTAATTGGAATGCAACCACAGTCTGGAGGAGGAAGGGGAATTTTTGGCAAGGAGAGGCCGAGCAGTTGGGAGCTTTATTCAGATTAAAGCATAGACGACCATTCATTATCAGTACAACGCACATTAGCAACAGCATAACATTGTGTTTCTACAGCTGGGACTTATTTTAGTGATTGTATTGCACTGCGTATTACATGCAAACAACTGGGATCTGATCACAAAAAGCAATGCTAATGGCTTTCATTAAAAGATGGTGTTTCTGTAGGGGGAAGAAAGACTTGTCTTCAAAATGAACTGGTTGTGGTAAAAATTGATAGGCAGCCTGTCTTTCTCCTCGCTATCCCATGTGTTACATATGTTCTGGAACAAGCACTTTTTCTGGGGGAAAAACCCTTGGGGAAAGAAAAAAACCAACAGGAATTATAATGTTAAAACTGTTAGTTGGATTCAGAAGGCTGAACTAGTTTTTCTGTGGTGATGACACGTGAAAAGCCAGAAGATTAGTAAACATAATCTTAGCTTTGGACCCAGTCCTTTTCTTCCCCCTCAAAACTGGGGTCTCTCTGTTGACACCATGTTGGTTGCTTACGGATGTCTGACATGGGATAGGGGCGTGTTTTCTTACTAAGTCACCTTCTGAGTTTTAAATGTGTTGATTATGTGTTTCCTTCTGCTTCTTCAGCTGGTATGCTTGCTTCCATGGATGTGTGATTACTTTTTTATCTTCTTACCTGTCTTCCTGTATCTTTCACTGATAGTATTGATGTCTTTCCAATATCCACACTTAAAAATAATTTACTTAAGAGGATAGCTTAAGAAAGATTAATTTTTAATACAGAAATTTTAAAACCAATGTATTTCTGTTGTGATCATCTACAACTGTAGCCCTGAGGTACTAGTACCTCACCTTGCTGGGTACAAACACATTTAAATCTTGTAATTTGCCATAAATCAAGAGATGCATTATAGCAGGTAGATGAGAGTGTACAAACATAATAGGTAACGTAACACTACAATGTACCTGTGAGGTAAAGTAGTATTATTCCCATTTGCAGGTGTGAAAGAGTGTGGTGAACAAATTGGCTATAAACAGTTTGATGTAGGTTGGAAATACCGGGGAGGGTTGCATACAAGATCACTACCCTTAAATGTCCGAGTTCCTTAAATTCAGACAACGTTTTCTTTCTTAATGTTGCCTTCCTCAACACTCATTGTAGGTCTATTAACCAACCATTGTAGGTGAATAGGATCATTGAAGACTCTTAGATCATATCTAAGATGTGGTGATTCTGTGAAATCTCGTAGATCTTTATCACTTTTTACTTCTTTTCATTGTAAGCTTTCTACAATGGCACTCTCCTTTCCACTTCATGTTCTTCCCTTTAAGTATGGAGACCTTGTGTTATATATATACACACTTACTATTCTGAAATAAACATACTTTTTAATACTTATATAAAATAGTGGTAATGTATAACATGGGATACCTTCCATAACAACAGTTTGATGTCATAAAAAGCTTGATTTTTCTGTAAAAATGAGTCAAAAGTAAAAAGCAGTTGTAACAAGAGTTCTTCAGTAGCTAGCAAAAAGAGTAAGAAGAGTTCAGAAAATGAGAAAAATATTTATCTTTCTATAAAATTCACATTTTCAGTAATCCTAGTTCCTTTCAATTTTCTTGTGGGTTCCACCAATTATTTCATCCCCCTCTATAATTGCATGTAAATTTTAATAGCTAACAGGTAAATTAGATTACAGGAGTTTGGGGATATTAAATATTTTGCATTTACTTGCAATAGTTAAACTATTTTTCAGTAAACCATTCTTTGTTGGTCGCTGGCGTAATAAATCAGAAAAAGGAAATTGGCAAACGTGATTCACTTAATTCCTATTTTTGAGTATTTGAGAACTATGCGTAGCAAAGCAGTCATGGAAGGAGACTAGGTAGCTTATAATCTTATGCTCTTTTCATGTTTCTGTGAACTGACCTGAGTAGCATATGTTAGAATGAGATCATAAGGCATGATAAAAAGGTATTTAATGAACGTATAGTATGTAAAACTGATGTGCATGTTTGTCTTGGCACGTATATATTGTTCCTTCATATTGGAATATTAATGTTCTCTTTTCTGTAGACTACCCAGGAAGTCTGTAATAAATACAAAACATAGCTATCCACTGACTCACTGATACTCTGCAATAAATACTTTATCTACATATGTGTACTAGAAGCCATTAATGTCTTTTGATGATGCACTTATGGTACAATGCTTCCCCCCCGCCCCTTTTTTTTTCCAAACTAGTGTCTGTATATACAGGCATTGGTTTGTGTTCTAGTTTCTGAAAACCTTCAGTGCAAGTTTAAATAGCTTAGCTTCTTTTTGGTTTAAAAATAATTTTAATAAAAAGTGTTTTAAAACAAGCATGTACAAATACCAAATAACCTTCTCCAGTGGCCTTGTGCCACCTCTAGAGGATCTATTAATGGTGCAGCTGCATAGGACTGATAATGGTGCGGGTTTGGGTCCAGAACCATCAGCATTTTAGCTCGGCTTTGTCATGAAAAATAAATCTCGTTATGGTTCTTTCTGGTTTTTTTGAATCTTTTGCTCAAATTTGACATAGGATAGAGGTCTCGAAGATAATTAAGTCCCATGAGTTTTATGAGAATCGTTGCCTGGATAAAGAGGAGACCCTAGCAGTGACCTGAAATGAGAGGAAAAAGCTGCAGTGAGAGGTCCCGTGTTGTGAGACCACTGGAGAGTCTGCGTGGGAGAGTGTCTGTCTAAATGCCCTACCGGTGGGAAAAGCCTCAGCTATGGCTTTCAGTCAACCATAAAACATAAATCCATAGGAAACCAAACTTCCTTAGTTTTTATTCTCAAGGAACTATTAATCAGTTGGTTATCAAAATATTCAGAATAGGTTTTAATACAGTGTTGATACAGTTAGAAAAGTGGAGCATAAACTCTTGTACTTTTCCCATCAGTGGGAAAAGTTTTGTCCAAAAAAAGTCCTGAGATAGATTAGAGCTCTGTGCATGGAAGAAGATTGTTTCACTTAGAATTGAGCTGATGCTCCTGGGACCTGGGCTTTTTCACCTAGAAATACCTGGCAGAGAGGTTGGTGTTAATAGAAGATTTCTCAGTGTCTCTCCTGTTTTGTTAACCTGACAAAGCCAGAATGGGTTGACATCTGACTTTCCTTACATGTGGTTACTAGAGAGGGAAATCTTGAGCCAAAAATATTAGTTTGTTCACTCATGGCTAATTGGTGGGGGAACGGTTATTAGTCTGTATGGTGTGCGTGTGCCCAATTTTATAAAAATGAGACTTTGGTTAAATTGCACTGGCAGGCCTGCTTAATATTTTGAAAAGTGTTTATAATTAGTTAAGCTTGCAACTTCTTTCTCAAAAGATTGGTCAAACCTTTTTTATTTTGGACATTATACAATTTCAGGAACATATTGTATGGCTCACTGTGCTATAGATGAATTTTGACACAACTATTGGATTTAAAGCCTTCAGCTTCAAGTGACGCTTCCTGTTTCTTGTAATGGGTGAAATTGTGCAAATAATTATTTCTCTTTGAGATATTTAAAAAAGTGACCATCCATATAAGCATCTATTTTACTTGAAGTTTTTCACCACTAGATGAAAGATGGCTGGTGAGCAGTAACCTTTTTCAGTTCTTGGACGAGTGGTGTCTGTTGACAACTCCGGCTGAGGATATTCTTGGTGTAATAAAATCTTAAGGAACTGCAGAAGCACTTTTCTACGTTTGTCTTATCTGTTTCTTTAAATGTCTTTTAAGTTTTTATCAATTGTATGGATAGAGTAGACTTTAAATTGCTGGGCACACGGAAGTCTTTAGTAACTGTGGATTTTGATTACGCCATCCTAAGGACTTTATTTGAATGTTTTGTGGAGCAGACGGTGATGTGACAGTCTGTCTCCTATACATGCTTGGACTCCAAGTATCAAAAATACCTGAAACATTTGGCGGTCTATTAGTATTTTACTACTGTTGACTCTTTACAGTGGGATTACTGGGTGAAAATCCCTTAAATAGAGCTCTGCTTTAGGATTACCATTACGTCTTTGAATGGAGAGAAGTAATTTTTTTACCTTTATCATCTTTTAAAAAGAACAACTAATAACAACCTGGAACCAGGCAATTTTTTTGCAGGTTAACAGCATTGTTATTAGCACCCCTTTGCATCAAACTAATACGCCAAAACTTTCCTGGGGGCTTATATATACCTTTCCTGTGGTATATGTCAATGTGCAGGGGATTGTTCTATGACTACCTGCAGTCATTAATAGGTGTCACCTCATGTTTTATGGAGGACCAAAACTCGTTAGACCTGAGTAGAGTTTTAGCTAGATTTTACAGTACTGAGTGGAAAGCAGTTTCACTGAAATCAACATCTTTATGAACCTAAAAATTGGGAAAATATTAATTCCATTGATTTAGAATAACATGTAACTTTGTCTGTGCTAGCATGCAGAACTATTCAGGGTGGTGCTTCTCTGCCCTGACCGTGGAAGTCTCCCTGAGAGTGCTCATGGACTACCTCCGCTTACTTTTATTTGGGCAGATACTATAAAAGAAATTGGAGAATCAGTAGCCCTGTGGGATCAGTTTGAGGATATTCTATGGGGGAAAGCATGAGCAATTTTGTTTGGTTTTAGGTGATGTCTGTGGGATGCGATTATTGGATGCACTTTTCTGTCTTTACATTTCCTGGTAGTAAGAAATATTGGCAATCCCATAGAAAAAATATCCAAGGGAATCATATACTGAGGAGTCTTCTGCAGTACTGATTCCAGCCAAATACCTCTTCCCCCCCCTCCCCTTTTTTCTTTTTTGTACTAGCTGTGGGAGTTCACGCTTTCACTCAATACCCAAGAATCCTTTTGTGTTATCAGTAAATATTTTAATGTTTCACAGGGGAATCTAATATTTCCTGCTTACTAAACCTGTGATAATAGATAAGCATATGTAGTTGAACAGTGGTGCATTTTGTGAGGAGAAGTCTTCTGTGTGTACCTTGGCATCTTTATACGAAAGTTGTTCCCTTTGACCTTTATTTATTTATTTATTTACTCTATTCTCATATGAGATTGTTTTCCCCTTGGTATTTTTAGTTGACAAATGCAAATGTTCCTCCCTTATAATTTAAACAAAAAAGCCTGAAACAATTGTCAGCTTCTACAAATAAAACGTATCTTTGGAGCCATCAAAACTCTGGCATTAGAAGTTAGTCTACTCCACCCAAATGTTTTTCAGGTAAAAACTTTTATTTCGTTTCCACGCAGGATAACAGAAAAGCTTAGACTGCCTAATGCACTTTTTTTATGGTCAAGGAAGCTTTTGCTGGCCTGTAGAACTGAACGTAAGACCCTGCTCGTGAAATACCACTAATTTTACTGGTACAATTGTTTGTGCCGCTGGATGGTGAGCTAGTTAGAAATGGTCCTGTTCCCTCACTAGGTAAACACAGAGCTGGCAAAACCATTGGGGGGGAGCAGAACATGTGAAACTATGGCCCGAGGAAACCACTACCGTATCACTTCCACTATAATCTACCTAAAGGTAAATTGCCAAAAGATGACGCTTCTGGCTCAGTTTCAGGAATTATTTTACATGACAGTTTAAATGATGTAGGAGCACAATTCCTTTATGTTCATTCATTTTATTTTGAGCAGGATTTTCTGGAATGCTGGACAGGTAAAGTAACTTTTTTTTTGAAGTTGGGAATCAGTAACTTAATTTTGTACTTCTGTTTTTCTTACAGTACTGTGTGCAAAAAACTTGGTGAAAAAGGATTTTTTCCGTAAGTAGCTGCTAAAGTTTTATGTTTATAGATGGGATAAATATTATGCAGGTTGAGTACATCAGTGTTTGCACATGATCATTGTATTAAGATATCTGCATTAAGGGTGCTGGGGGCTTTGATGTTTTCACACTGTTTTATTTCAGGGCTTCTAATTATTTCGTAGGTGACACTTGTTACAGATTCATAATAATAATTAAAACACTGACACACTCTGTTTTTGATGGGAGTGGGGAACAAATTTACTCTCTCAGACAAATTACATGTTTTTCAATTAGTGCCACATATTTATTAAGATGTTTTTCATATAAGAACTTTTTGTCCAGCAGACAGATGTACATCTTAATTATTAATAATCATGTCATAATACTTACCTACTCTGAAATGATATTTTAATTAATTTTAATAATGTTTTGAAAGAAGTGCTAAGAGGTGGATGAAGGAGGCAGAAAGGAATGTTATTGGCTGTGTATTACCTGCCTGCCGCCTCCCAGTTGGGAGTAGAAAGAATTCAAAAGATCAGACCTGAACTTTGAAAAGAACTTGAAGAAGGGATGATACAGAATTATATTGTCATTTGTGATACTTCTAAAACTTGCTTTATATCTGGATTTTTGTATTGATTGGAAATTTTCAGGTGTTTAACAGTTTAATAATGCCTAAAAAACCCCCTCAAGATTTGAAATCTGTGATGCACTTCTGTACTGAAGTACAAATCTCACAAGGTCCTGTTCTTCCCCTTCCCCACGTGCTTTGCCTTTATCCCCATGTGCTTTGTCTGACGCTTGTCTTGAACCACTCTGCTGCTTGACTGGCTGTGTCGCGAGTCACCTGAGGAAGCGGAACTGGTACAAAACCCGTGCTACAGAAAATGTGAATAATGTTTCACCACCTTAGTTCCTTCAGCTGACTCACTGGGCCCTCAGATGAGGGGAGGAATTAGTATGAGGGGAAAAAGGGATAGGACCGCATGACTTAGGGGCGTTAGTGGTGGGACCATCCCTTTTGGTGTCAGTTAATAGGGTGGTTAGAATAGCAGTTGCAGTAGAGCTAATTGTAGCTCTGGTCCTGCTTCTTTCCCGTCCTCAGCTGTGTAGCCCTGCACCATCTTTGCACTGATTTTTGTTGATCCACTGAACCTGTGTTCAGTCTTTCCAAGGTACTAAGCTGGCAGAAAATGAAGTTGAAAGCTAGCAGGAAACAAAGTGGACCTCAAAAGCAAGAATAACCTGTTTTAGGTGATTTCCTGTAATACCAATAACAACCAAATCATGATTGTAATTAATCTTAAAAATAGGAATACTGTAAATCTGTTTTCTCTGCCTTTTGCTGAATTCTTTGTATATTGAGAATTTACTCAATTCTGAGTTAGGAAGATTAAGGTGTTAAGATTTTTTTTGCCCAACGTGTTTGACTTACACAACTTTTTTTCTTGGTCTGTATCAGTGAAATAAATTGCTAATTTAGCCATTTCCTGTGCTTAATATGTCATGTTATTCCTATTCATTAAATATGGCTCTCATTTATGAATAAAAGGCAACTTAAAATAAAAAATTAAAAAAAACCAAACCAATTGTGCAATGATACAGGACTTTAAAGCATCCTGATCCATTTGCTAGTTTTTTTCTTTTCCTCCTCTTAGGACTTCCTGATCCATTTGCTAAGGTTGTGGTGGACGGATCTGGCCAATGCCATTCTACAGATACTGTGAAGAATACACTTGATCCAAAATGGAATCAGCATTATGACCTGTAGGTGGTAACAGTGATAACCAAAGGTTTGAAGTGAAATCCTCTAAAGTACACAGAAATTGTCAGATGTTCATAATACTGTCCTATTTACAGCTTGGAAAATGTGCCAGAGTTTATTAGTTTAACTAAAAAATAAGTGTGTCAAAATCCACTTTCTCATTTCCCTCAAAATCTAAACACTACACTTGGTTTTCTAGTGATGATGTCTGCATCACTAGATGTTTACATGTACTATAGCATTATTTTATTGTAATATTTCCATGTTAACACTTCTGTAAAATGAAGCAAATAATTGACAATATTTCCCTCAAACTGCTCTTCTCTTCATGCTGGTTTTGTCTGTTGCGGTGCTACAGTGTCTTTTCTTCTGTGTGCCTCTTGTTCATTTTTCTCTCCTTTATGTCATTTTCTGTCCTAAATTTACTTCTCACTATAAATTATTATGTTGTTATCATCACATGAGCATCTTTCAGTGCTTTTGAGCAATATAATTGGTATGGGATGTATATGTCATGTTTTTCCTCTGTCTTTAAAGCATAGAATATTGTGTATAATATAAATTCTTAAAGGTTTTCTTTTTTATATAGGTTTCTTTGTGCATGCTTTATTTTCCCAGTCTTTTATCCTTTTATTCTTTACCTTTTTCTTTGGGATGGAAGATGAGGAAGAGAAGTGAACAGTTTTGCCTCATTGTATTCTCCTTTCTTTCTAAGGCATTGTTCTGATTTGTAACTTTTTTCACATGGCTCCGTTCCCTATCTTTATTATTAGAAATTGTTTCAGCATATTTACGTTAGCTTTGGACTTCACCAAACCTAGAGCAACTCAAGTATTAGTGCACAGAGAATCTCTTGTCCCCCTTTTTCCCAGTGAAGAAAAGCAGCTTGATAGGTCTTTCAGCAGAACGTGGAAGGCCTGGTTTAAAGTGTTGTCTTGACCTACTCTTTATTTGAATATCCAAGACTAAATATGTGAAGTCACTGTTCATAATGTTTTAGTGTAGTATACAAAACATTTGCATTACTGCTTAACAAAGTATCGTTAGCGGTTTAGTGAAATAATAGCACTTTCACTGAGGAAAGCTATAGTATTAGAGTTTTATTATTCACACCCAGTCCAAGCTTAGATTCTGCATGTGAGACTGTAATTCATATTCATTAGAAAGATGGATATAAAACAAGTTTAAGTTCATGTAGAAGGAATGGCTCTTTTTCATATTTAAAGAATTCTAAGTTAATTCTAAGAATTAAGTTCTAACTAAGAATTCTTAGTTAAAAATCAAAGTTAATTTGATTTTTTTATGTTGTTAAACCTACAAAATGTTGATTCATACTGAATGCAGATTTCAGACCTCTGCCCTTCCGTGCCCTCTCCAAGATTGCCCATCCATTTGTGAAGATCTAGCTTGAACATTTTTTTTCAACAGCAATTAACACTCCACGCAGTGTCCTAATGGTGAAATTCAAGAGTAGATTGCACTGATCTTGCAGCTTGCAGCCACCAAAAATGGAAGGCCCCCTTTCTCTCCTGTTTCAACCCCTTTCCCAATTCATTGCATGTGTTCATGCTGCTTCCCTTGTACTGGCTCCGTCTGGCTTCTGGGTGAATGGATTCAATTCACTTAACCCCCAGGAAGGTAGCTGGATGGGGGGAAAAGATGTGTGTGATTAAACACGTCCACTGATTAAATGAGTTGCGTTGGGTCAGTAACGGTGTGCCGGCATTAGCATGTTAGCTTGCATCAGGAGTGAGCTTTTGTAGTCTCTCAATCATCCCCACTTGCTGTGTCTTGGCTTCCTTCATGAAGCGGTCTTAGAGTACATGATCCCAACTGCACTGGATGAAGCTGAAGCACAAGGCGCATCCCCTGAGTACCACCAAGGCTCTCCTGCTAACAGGAGCTGAAGTTGACAGGATCAGACTAGAGCTATAGCATAAATCCCTGAAATGCGAGCACAGATGTTTATTGGTTTTTAAGTAGGTGGGTCTGTTGATGAGCATTAATGCATAGCTTTACAGGGATAAAAGGATAGTAAGGTGGAAAGTGCTGCCAACATGACCTGAGCGTAAAGCCTTCCTGTAAGCTCTGTACAGCTAGGGAAGAGATGCTTTTGAAGAAGGAATGGTGGGCCATCACTTGGCAGTTATCTGCTACTAAATTCTGTGTTGAAAACGGCAGTGGTTCCCTGCGTCTTCCCCAGTATCTGCCAGTCATGTCTTGGTGTTTGAAGTCTGTGGTGACAATGCAAGTAAGCAGTTGACAGGAATAGGTTATTAAGGATGCTGAGTGCTCCATGGGCTAATGACTTGGAGACTTGTTTCCCTTCTGGAGAAAAGAAGGAGCAGAGGACATCAGAAATGTGGGAGGATGTTAATATGCAATGAGAGTAATGGAAAAAAATATTGAAATCTTGAGGAAAAAATTCCTTTCTGGTTATAATTTTCAAGGAAGGATGAAGAGAAGGTATTTTTATGTTGTTTTATAGAACAAGTCATGGTTGTATCTGGATACTGTAGTTGTCTTAGCTTTGAAGCAAGACTGATTGCAGTCCACAACATATTATAAAAAGCAGAGATGGAAATGGGGTTTCTGGCAGAATGTTTTGCTTGGGCAGATTTGGGGCGTCTCTTGCTGGATTGTCCTAAGGAATCTAGACCGGTGTGAAATATTTTGTGTGTGTGTGTTTTTTTTTTTTTTTTTCTTTTCGTTTTTGGGAAGAAGATCCCTAAAAAACCTAGGGTTTGTTTAGTTAGGATATTATTTTCAATATAAATTACTTGTCCTGTAGGGAAAACTACTTTGCTTGATTCTGGCAGTTGAATTCCCTGATGACAGAAGTATACACAGCATTTCTAATCCAAAGTAAAATTTAGCATTATGTCAGGCCTTGTAATTTGAAAATAATACTCTCCCCTCAAAATTTCCTTCCTAATCATTTAACCCCTTTTATTGTCTTGCCTGTTATTCCTTACTCTATGGAAATTTATTTCCATTTATAAGCATCAGTTACCTAGTCTTCAGTTACTATTTGAAACAGCAGTAAAAGATCAGATCTCTTTGATACAACAACTCGCTGCCTGGCTTTTACCTTAAGGTAACTTTTTACTGTAATATACCCAGTGCCAGGTCTCAGCTTTTCACCTGCACCAGATAGTAAGATAATTAACTTCGGGGGGGCGGGGAATAGTAGGAATAGTAACCATCCTACTGCTAAGCACCTGATGGCAAACCTCATAGATTACAGAACTTAATCTTTCTTCTCATCCTTTGAAAATAATAGGTTTTTTAAACTTCCTAATGTTTACCCTAACAACACACCATTGCATGGGAACGCTGGTCTCTGCCTTATGACGCTCCCACTGTTACAGGAAATGCTTTGCACACCAAGCATAACAGATGGAGTCTGTGGCAGCTTGCCTGCTCCTGCCACCGCGCAGTGTAGGAATTGAACCAGAGGAAGGTGCCGTTATGTAGAACTTTTTAAAAGAAAAATCCAGCTTTTTTTTCCTACCATGAAGATTTCTGTTGGTTTTTAAATAACTGTAGTAGGCTTATGGGCAGTAAAACTGTCTCTTGGCTGCGTTGGGCTGATGGAAGTGTCCCCAGCCTGGAATTTGTATAACAGGTTAACGCTGCTGCTAATTAACAGTCTCATGTATCATGTGATGGCATATGCTAATTGCACAGTAAGATGGATCTGTTGTGATGTATTTATGCAATAATGTCTGAATCAAGTTGCTAATTCCAAGGGAATTTTGTGGCTTGCTAACCTGATTCAGCATAATAGATATTCTGTTGTATAAGATTTTTTTGAAAAGACTTCTGCAGTGTTATAAAGAACAAAAAAGGTTTTGCTTTTGCCTTACGTGATTCTTAATTCAGATGTTAGCGTGAAAGGAAGCAGTTGAATTAGTTAGTTGCTTAGATTCTTCAGCCTAGATGGGTGTGTGTCTGGGGGGGGGAGTCTGGGAGACTTTCCAGAAAGAAATTGCCAAATAGTTGCTGTCTGGATGCAGTTTAATGTCAGTAAAATACCATGCTTGCCCTGGATGTATTCCCCTTATTTTCAGTCTTATTTGTGTTTTCCCTATTGTTAAGGCCTTTCCTCAAAGCTTTGAATAACCATACTTAACACATTTACAGACCTTCTTGCATTCAAAGCATTTAAACACTACCTAAACCAGCAGTTCTGAAACTTAAGAAGTCCATTTTTTCTCTTCCTTCCCTTTTCTTCTGTTCTGTGATAGCCTAGATCTCTCCTACAGCCTTCCCATGCTCACCTGTGCCCTGTACCCTACTCCAGCCCTCCCCAGCAGCCTCTGCCCTTAAGGCATAGCAAGTCATATGGTCTATTTATCACTGAAAGATATTTGTACCATGGTCTCCACCAAAACCTATTCCTGGTCCCATCTTTATTCTTTGTCCTTCAAATCTGCACCCCCAGGCTCTAGCATGGACTTGTTGCTCTCCTTCTTTGTTATACCTCTCAAATGTAACCTCACCCAACTTCTGCAACTCGTCCTCTTCCCAAAATCTCCTCACTGCAGGTTCTAGTTCTGTTTGGTGCCTTCACATTCTCAAGCCTCTGCGCTGCCCTGGCAGAATTGCCTTTCTCCCCCAACCCTCCAACTCTACTTTGCCTAGTTATTGCTAAAGATCCTGGATTTTTCTCGGGGAGAGAAGGCAACAGAATCACAGAATCGTATAGGTTGGGAAAGACCTTTAAGATCATTGAGTCCAACCGTAAACCTAACACTACCCAGACCACCACTACACCATGTCCATAAGCACCTCATCCAAACGTCTTTTAAATACTTCCAGGGATGGCGACTCAACCACTTCCCTGGGCAGCCTGTTCCAGTGCTTGATAACCCTTTCAGTGAAGTAAAATTTCCTAATATCCAGTCTAAACCTCCCCGGCACAACTTGAGGCCATTTCCTCTCGTCCTATCACTTGTTACCTGGGAGAAGAGACTGACCCCCACCTCTCTACAACCTCCTTTCAGGTAGTTGTAGGGAGCGATAAGGTCTCCCCTCAGCCTCCTTTTCTCCAGGCTAAACAACCCCAGGTCCCTCAGCCGCTCCTCATCAGACTTGTGCTCCAGACCCTTCCCCAGCTTCGTTGCCCTTCTCTGGACACACTCCAGCCCCTCAATGTCTCTCTTGTAGTGAGGGGCCCAAAACTGAACAGCTCTGCTTAGTGCTGGCTTAGGCAATCCCATCCTGGATTAGACTCCTGAAGAGCTGTCAAACAGCTCCTTGCAACAGCTTTGCCTTCTTCGTTGTTTAGACCAGTTTGATGAAGCTGATTCCCTTGGCATTTAGGGTGAAAGCATTTCTGGGTCACGTTTGGCCCTTATCAGCAGATCTCACCATTCCAGCTCAAGCACATCAGGCATACAGGTCTTTGCTGAACTTCTTAGGTGGGTCTGGTAGGAGCATCTGGAGTGGAAGCCCACTGCTTGGTGTTTGCTTGGTGCAGCTGCTTTTATGGTGTCTTGTAGGCTCAGCTCAACATTGGGCTGGGTAGCACTGGGGAGGAGAAAAGAGCAGCCAGTCAGTGCCACGTGTCTATGCTGTGTTCCTGTCTAAGCCACAGCCTCTGGCTGGTTCTCTTCTGACCATCCCAGAAGCTCAAACACCCTTCAGTTGCTACCAGAGATGAGAGCAATGTCGGGGTGAAGGAAGAAAGAAGAGAAAAAATGGTGGTGATATTTTTTGTTATGGCTATTTGCACCCTCTTCTCCCCCAATCTGAAAACAGCTGATATCTCAAAGTATAACACTACCATTGTATTAGAAAAAATTCAGAAATGGGAAAGTGGAGAAACAACCGAAGTAGTTTGTCCAGGTCATAAAAAGAGTCTGTGTGACAGCATGGATTAGAAATAGGGAATTCCTGGCTTCCAAGCCTGAGTTCGTACCTCTTGGTGTTGCATTTTTCTCTCCTTCTGGAGGGAGTACATCTGGCTTGTGATCAGGAAGAGGTGTGTTTTTTCAGGAATTCCCCCCCCCCCACTTCATTCTGCTTTTCTCTACCAAGCTGAACTTTTCAGGGAAAGTGTATATAATGCCATGGGGATGAAAAGTCACTTGATGCCAAACCTTCCTGAGTGGTATATTGGCTCAGAAGGAAATACCACCTTGGCAAAGAGAATTTTATTTAGACAAAGTAACAATTGTCCCTGTGTTTTAAAATTTGATTAAAATATTTTAGAGGTTTCCAGTATGGCATGTACTTGATTTTTGTTCAGAAGTGGAAGTGCTAAGAGTAGGCATTTTTCTTAAAATTTCTGAACACGCAGTTCTTGTCCAGAGCCCTAATTTTACAGATTCAGGAAATACGGGAGTTAAAACTTATATGGAAATTGAATTTTCAGGTTTCCACTTCATTAATACTAATCCTTTTATCTCTGTTGAAGTACTGAAGCTGTCAAATAGATATTGCTGATAAGGTAGTGTAAAAAAAAAAAAAAAAAACAAAAAAAACCCCAAAACAAATAATAAAAAAAAACAAACACAAAACCACCCCACAAAACAAACAAAAAAAACCCCCCAAACAAAAAACCCCCCCAAAACCAAACCAAACAAACAAAAAACCCCCCCAAAAAACAAACAACAAAAAACCCCCTCCAATAACTTTAATTATGAGGCAGAAGAGAGAGGCATCCAACAAAATGAGGGTTTTGTGGTTTTTGTTTCTGTTCCCCCCCCCCCCCCCCTTTATTTTTTTGGAACATTCTTTTTTAATAACAAATAAAATTCCTAGTTCAGGCTTTTATGTTGGAACTTTATTGCCAGATGATGTCAAACAAATGTAACTTATCCACCAAATGAATTGGAAATGTCAACTTGTCCTACCGTCACTCTCTAAATGCAACCATGTATTTTCATGCCTGAAATTATGCAGAAATACAGATGAAACATTTTGCTATAAAGCCAACTAGCAGTTACTGAACTATTTCTTTTCCTCCTTTGGAAAAAAAAAAAAAGATGACATTTTTATTTGGAAAATGCAGCTTGTCTTGCTTATTTCCTTTAAATGTGTGCATCAGCCAGGTTTTCTGGTGCAAAAATCAGAGTAGGTTATAGTAGTAATATAAAGTCCTCACCTGTTTGGTATGGATGGCTTACTGTCTGCATCTCAACCATGAGAACCTCACCCTGAAATGTTACAGTAATTCTTGGAAACTGTGTTGTATATTCAGCTGTTCTACATATTATTCAAACTGTTCTGTTATGAAATTGTGTTTAACCATATACCTTTGACTTTTTTAAAGCAACAAGGAAAACTGGAAAATTCAAGACAGGTCATGATAAGTCTTTATTTTTAAGTGCACCTAATTGTTCTCATAAGAATTTATTTTAAGTACATGAAACATTGTAGACTGCAACTATGCACGTGAATACCCATCTTCATCTCTCGTTTCTTTATGCAAAATTGTCATTGTCAAGGTTGTAAGGCCAAAAATCTGACCTATATTATGCAATCAGTTTACTATTCAAAAAACTTTGGGGTTTTTTTGTGTGAAGTTTGTGTTTTGTTTTGGTTGTGTGGAGGTTTGGGGTTTTTTTGTTTGGTTGGTTTTTTTGTTTTGTTATTTTGTTTTTTTTGGTTTTTTAAAATGTGCACTGGTTATTTTAAACCATGCTCATGGGTATGTGCCTATGGTTAGGCTTTTCTGTCTTCTACTTCTTGGGTCAGTCCCTGTCTGCAGGTGGGAAAAAGAAGTTCTCAAAGTTCTGCTTTTTGGAAAAGGAAAAATGGGAGAAGTGTTAATTGAGAACTTACCTGATCACAGCTGTAATTTTAAGCCATGACAGTTAGTTCAATTGTTTGGTTTGCCAACCTTGACAGTATCATTTCTATCTTTATGAAAATATTAAGATGTTTTAAAGCAAAAAAAAGTCTCAGTCAATGAGGGAGATGTATTTAGACATCAGTTGAGTTTGATCAGTTTTCTGTCAAAAACAAACAAAAAAAAAAGCACTTGGAACTAAACTGCAGAAGGCCAGAATTTGTGGTCTGGGAAGGGAGAACTACAAGCAGTTCTTGGGATCTAAGCCATAGTTACAAATTCATTTTCCTCGACTTGAAATAACTAATAATTCAGTATTGGCAATAGCTGATTTATCTTAGGTGTTTTGAAATTGTCCTCTGAAAGTTTTGAAAATAAAAACTATCTCACAAAGTAATTGCTTCTGAAGAACAAAGTTTCAAACAAAAAAGCAAAAATAAAATAGCCTATAGGGTCCAGGTTTCCCCAAGTCGGTGAAATGCAGATCTAGGTTTTGCAAAGCATTTCCATGGTAATGCTGCGAGGAGGCAGTCCACGTGTGAGCAGGGGGCAGGAGGGGAATGTGGCACATCTCAATTAAAATACTGTATGAACTTTTTGTAATTGGTCACATTCGTAATATGTAATGTATGTTATAAACAGGGCCTTTCTGAAGCTTTTTTACTAGTAAATTAGCTTCCCAAAGATTTTGTGTAACCAGGTTTGCCTTATATTTTCCCTGAGCGCTCAGAAGAGCTCTAGGTGAGGGTGACTTGCATTGCTGGTGGTTGGAAGAGTAGCCTGAAAAGCAGCGGCAGATGAAGTGCTGCAAAAGGATGCTAAACTGATAGTTTCTGTCCTGGCATTTGAACCGCTCTGCCTGCTAGCGCTGCTCACAAACACATGCTGCCACAAGCATTGCCATTCTCTTTGGTTAGGCTGAGCATAGGCATGAATCTAAGCATGTTTGTAGCTGCTTGAAGAGATGTGGTCACCGGGCCAGCCCACAGTCTGTTCATGTTACCGTTTTAAATGGATTTCCGTAGACTTTGGATTCACGTGAATGTCTTCTTCCAGAATCAGGATTTTAGATTAGTTTGTATTCAAGTAAACGCCTTCATAAGACATGCTTTCATTAAAGTATAATGTGTATATCTTCTCTGAAGATGACTTACTCTCTCTTGCTGATACAGTGTGTGTTAAATTTTTAATGTAATGGTTGATAGTCTTTTTTTTCCCCAAGGTGATTTCTGGAGCATCTTCAAAGTATTCAGTAAGTGCCATTCACAGTACTGTTTTTCCACATTTTTCAGATATATTGGGAAGTCGGATTCAATAACAATCAGTGTGTGGAATCACAAGAAAATTCATAAAAAGCAGGGAGCTGGTTTTCTGGGTTGTGTGAGACTTCTTTCAAACGCAATCAACCGCCTTAAAGACACTGGTTGTAAGTAAGCTAAAGAATAGAGTTTCTTCTCTTTCATGAATAGACTTTTGAAGAGTGATAGTTAATTGGGTTTTTGTTGGTTTTTATAAAGCTTGTATATTCCAATTGGTTTGGTAGTTTGTAACAGTGTTTTGTGGCTGAGGGTAGCATGAGTAGGTTGGAGAATGTAACTTACCTTTGGCTTTTCAACTCCTTTGCCCTGTTACCATAGACAGCGGTAACTTCGGTGCTGCAGTCTGGTTGTGGATTGTCAAGACTGAGCTTTGCTGTGTTGGAATTCCAAAGGAAGACAGATTCTAATTACCTTCAAATTATCTTTTTATTACCTTCAAAAATGCAAGTCTTAAGGGGTAAACGAAAGGGTAAAGCTATCTTGAAGCCAAAGTTGTAGTTTAAAAATTAATGGGCCTTCAAAATTCAATAGTAAATTTTGTCATAAGATATTAAGTGCTTTATAACACTTTGAGCACTTTGTATTTACTTTTTCAAAAGTTAATTAACATGTAAGATGCTGTTTTCCCATTATCCTAATGGGTGCCATTTACTTCTGAACAAAATTAGGTGCACTGTTTGTGATGGAAAAGTAGTGTTTGGCTATACAGATAATTTAAAAAAGGAAAAAGTGACATGCTGGTAGAGAATCATTGCGATTTTACCTTCAATAACAGGCTCCTTGGCGATAAAGGCATAACTGAAGTTCTCCTTTTTAAATATTTGTCACTAGATCAGTGTTTCAGTGCATTGCGCTTTGTTCGGTTTTATGAAGTTCTACCTATTTAGTGCGGAACACATGGATTGATGCTGCAGGTTAGCTCTGTGCTGTACTAATATGAGTGTTGAACTGGAAGTGCATTATGACAATGGCTGGTCTTCACAAGGGAAGAGAGTTCAAAATACTTCCTACAATCACTTTAGACATCCAATCTAGGGTAATGTCATTTCCTATTCATCAAAAGAGCTTTGTGAAGTAGGAAAAATGTTAAAGCAAAAGTACTCTAGTCTTGTTTTCTGATTTAAAATTACGAAAAATGAAGTCTTGGCTGAAGATTTTTAGTTTTGCTTCCCTTCCCCCATCTCTTGAAGTCTTAACTATCTTACACTAGGCAGAATTTTGTTCTGATGGTACTTCAATGTACCTTTCAAAGGCAGCAAAATACTGTATGACTTATGCTTTGCGTCCTTGTTTCATAGATCAGAGACTGGATCTGTGCAAGCTTGGGCCAAATGACAATGATACTGTTAGAGGACAGATTGTAGGTAAGTAAAGGTTTTTATCTTTTAGTTCTCTTGGAGCTTAATAGTAGCTATAGAAATACCCTTCCTAGATGTCAGTTTTCTCTCTTGAATTTTTTTTTCTTTTCAAATTCAGTGTGTAGGGCCAGAGACTTTTGGACCTCAAGCTAGAAGTGTGCATGTAGAGAATTAAAAAAACCCAACAAAACAAAACACCCAAACCACCCCACAAAAACCTGAAACAAACCCCCTCAAATATTATTACAAGTGTTGGAACAGATAAGATCATACATCATACAAAATTTATTTACAAAGTTTTTAATTTCACTGTAAAGAATGGTGACAGTTTGAGCCTTGAACTCCCTGTGAAAAACTGACTACAAACTTCTTGGCCATGGAGAGTTCCAGCAAAGCTGTGCTTCCTGTAGGTTTTGTGAAAGGGTAAAACATCTTGCTGTAACAGGAGTGAGTTGCTGTCTGGGATGACTTGGTCAATTCATTTTATGTTTTCACTGGTTATTAACAAGTCTGTCACCAATCTTGGTAACTGTGCTTTGTCATTCCGCTAACTCGTAAACCTTAAATGACTTAAGAACTGAAAAGAAGCTGGCAAATTGAAAAACAAGTATCCACAAACAACTTCATAAACACTCTCTTTTTGGTGCATTGTAAGTTGTTTCAGAGGGTAGCGTTTCTAGTAGGTTACTTAAGAAGTCAAAAAAAAAAGTTGGTCAGGATAAGGAGGTCTTTATTTTTATGGCAAGATGTTAATGAGAATATTTGGACATGGGGGAAAGGAAAGTGAATTCACATGCTCAGTGTTATGTTCCATTCTTAGTTCAAGTAATGTCCAAGCACATTCTTGTTTTGTCAGCCAGGGAAAACTATTGAAATAGCAAATAAGGGCTTCAGTGCATTTGTTTGCTTTCCTCGAAGTGCTCTGATGAATAATACCTATGACTTTACCTCTTTATGTTGCTTTAACCATCTGTCTAGCATCTGATCTGCAAGTGTTTGCACAGTATTAAGATAAGAGTGAGGTGGCACAGGAGAGTCAAATGATGGTAGAAATGTAGAGTCATAAGTGCATTGCTGACACTTCAGACCATTCTTGAATATTAAATTTTCCATGTGAGTTTGCACAGAAGAGTAAAGTATAAAACAGTCATTTTTCTAGGGTGTGTTATCAGTTTGGTTTGCTTTTTGGTTTGCTCCAGTAGAGTGGTCCCCTGATCATCCATGCTGTATGCATGCGATATTGTTTGTGGGGTTCCTTTTAAGAGGAAACTGAGCTCAGGTGACAGGAGAGCTTGTTCAGGGTCTGCTCCAGGCAGCAGAGATCCACTTTGCCCACAGCAGTCCTTCAGGCATGACACTAGCAGGGACTGTACCCTCACACCGTGACATGCGCTCATGCTGCCCTCCAGAGTATGCTCCTTGTCATCATGACTTGAGAATGCTAGCATTAATTAAACAAGGAAAAAAAAAAACAAAACAAAACAAAACCCTAAACCCCACCCCAAAGCAGAAAGGTCTCAAGGCTATTGGGATGCCAGATGGGAAGCCTGGGGCAAATACTGTGCAATGTGGGCATGGCAAATACACTTCAGAGAGAACTAGTTGTCAGAGGTTAACTAGTCAGCAGCGTGGGCATAAACTAGACTGACCAGTTGGCTTAACCTGATCATGAAAAGTGGTATAGCCAAAGCAGTGTTAACTCTTTTGGCATGCTGCTGGGGCTGTCCCTAATTAGCAGGAGCTGCTGGATTGTGCATTGAACCTAGAAAAAACACAGCTTGTCATGTTACAGCAGAGACCGAGAACAAATCTGTATGTTCTGCTTTGCGCTGTTATCAGAAAGGTCAGGTTTCCTCAGTCATGGCTGTGTTTTAATTTAATGCATCCTTGGTAAGATTCCAGAGACTCCTGTGTCTTTTTTTTTTTTTTTAATTGAAATTGTTGTTATTAATCTCCTTATATTTTAATCTTTCTTCACTAATGCAATTTTGTTGAATGGGTGAATGAGCCAGAGTAAAACTAGATAATTCCGTTGCAGTAGTTACATGGTGGAGAAATCTTCATTAAAAATAAGTAAGAGGATAGAATAAGTTATACCCTCAGTCCTTCTAGTGATAAACTGGCTTGAATTAAGAGGCTATGCAAGATTGGAAAACAATATTAAAATGTAATTGATACCTTCAGCAGATGATAACCTTACCCACTTGTGCACTTGATCTGTATGTTATGAAGGCATAATTTGGGACAGGGAGCAAGGGGATCTTTATCTTAAATACCTGGGGTTATCTTCAAAGGGGGGAAGAAAAGGGGACGCTTGTGAGTAGTGGATGCAAAGGGCACCTGAACTGTGTCTTAATCTTGCAGCTCTCTTCTGTGCCACCATTTTATTTCTGATGTGGCGGTGCAGAAAAAATGAGTCCTTACTCATTACAAAATGAAGCCGTGCACAAATTTTGGTCCTCACATAGGCAAAGAGGAGGTAATTGCCTTTGTTTAGTTTCATTTTTGTCTGTGTGTATTGCTTGCCAAACCTTGCCTACATGCAACAATGTGAACTTGTAATGTGTGGGTTTGTTGCAGAATAAACCGATCATCTACAATTTTGTTTTGGTTGAAATTAAATTTAAGGTGTCTTTCGCTGTAAGAAGTTGCTTTGTAACATTAGTGTTCGTGGAAGATGAGGAGTTGATATTGATGAGGAATAAAGCAAGCAGGTACTGCAGGGCTCCCTGGGTTGGTCTGTTGAAGGCCCAAAATCCTAAGCTTCAAAACATGTTGTTGTTGTTGAGAACTTGGACTCTCTGGCAAAAATTGCCAGTACTACTACATCTTTTTGTAACTTTGTGATGTTGACAAAAGTTTGATTGTGTCTAGATTAAGGTCTGTAAGTTTATTTCACTTCGTAGCACTTGAAGGCAATTGTCCAGAGATACAGTAGTGCCACCTCAAGAAATGTGTGCCACAGCACGTATCTAGCTTTTTAAGTAATCGTTTTATTGTTAAAGGCAAAACAAAACATCAAAAAAAACCCCCAACCCCGCAGGAACACAAGTGTCATAAATTACCAGATCGGACACTTTCAAATTATGATACTGGGTACAAAAGCTGCCCAAAAAAATCTTTGTTTTCATAACTGTAGTACAAAAGCTTCAGGCATAAATATCCATTACAATGAATCATGTAAAAAAAAAAAATTAAATTAAAATTAAAAAGTAATACAGTTTTGCTGAGGGCTATAAGGGCTTTTCAGGGTGCTGAGCGCTGCTTTGTGTGAGAGTTGCATTTAACTTCTTACCACTGGTGTTTGAAAGTAGCCAATAAACCAAACATGTAGTGCTTCTAGCAGTTCAGTTTTGCCTGGTTTTGTGCGTGTGCGCCTGTATGTGCGTGTGTTGAATCCCGCGCGCACACAAAATACATATGAAGGAGTCAAAAACATACAGGATTTTCTTATTTTAGGTCTTTCTATTAGCGGTTCTGCCGTTAGCAGTGCAAGCCTGGCGCTAGCACCATCCCGCTTGCTCTCCCGCCGTGTGTGAGGTTAGCCACCCTGCTGCCGTCAGACAAGCCACGCAGCTCCGCTGTGTCACAGTCCGTCTCGTACGGAGAAAAGTTAATGACAGCTTCAGAGTTAACTTCTTTTTCTGCCTTAACTTGCATTCATATTCTTCAAGCTAGCTTTTTTGAAGTAATGTGTAGAGAATTATGTGTATGAAAACATACACTGTTTCTGTATAATGTTCTTTGATTTGTGGGAAGGGAAAAAATATCCAGAACATGCAGCTTAGTCCTCCAAGTTGTACCATTTCTCTTTCAAATATAACTGTAATTTGCATTCAGATGTCATATCTTTAATAATTCTTTTATTATCTTAATAGTAAGTCTTCAGTCCAGAGACCGAATAGGCACAGGAGGACAAGTTGTGGATTGCAGTCGGTTATTTGATAATGACTTACCAGATGGGTAAGCTGACATCACTGTACTGTGGTGTAAATACAAATACAGCTCATACAACAGACTTCTGCAGTAATGAGAAGTCAGTGTACAAATAGGTTAATTTATTTTTATTCTCGCACTCAGAGTTCTACAGTTTTGGATTTAAGAGCAGGACATAAGCCAGCCAGGCTACACAGAATAGTTAATAGTTTGACCCTTGTCTTGTCTCTTCTTGGAAAACGGGAGGTGGCATACATGAGTAAATGCATTAGAAAATATACTTGTCTAAGAAAACATATGTCTTTCAAATTATAGAACTGATAAACTAATATAATGTTAAATCACAGCCAGCAAACTGACTTCATCCATATAGCAGTTTTGTAGCAAGGTAGTGAACACACAGGCCTGGCTGTCTTCTGCAGCGCTGTGCAGAGGTATACACTATTATAAAAATGGATCACTTTTTCTTCCACGTAAATCATAGTAAAGAAAACGTGATTGGAAAAGGTAATGGAGCCTGAGTTCTTGCTGTATTTACCTGCCAAAGGCTGGGTTTAGGATTTTGATTTGTCCCTGTGAGAGTTAATGACATCATTAACACCTAAACCAGTTTTGCGAATACAGAAAAATGCTCTGTTTTAGGTTCTGGTGCTGTCATCAACTTTTTCAGAGCAAACACAGACCTTCTGAATGTGATTCTTGGCAGGTAAAGACAGGAGAAACTGATTTTTCAGATGATGAATTTTAAAACATAAATTATCATTTAAGTCCTAAACAGCATTCTTTTGTTAATTTGGAGTCTGGAGAAGTCAAAAACATTTTTGAAAATGCTTTTAAATTTTCACTTCAAAATGTTCCTTGTATAAATATTGCTTACTTAATTGTGTAACTGCAAAACTATCTGTATAGCCTCATGTATTTTGGAGTGCAAAAGTAATAATAATTAAAAAGTCATGTTATTTGAAGGTGACTTTTTAATGAAAGCAAGTAGTGCGTTAAGATACTATGAAAGCACTTACCTAGGATCAGTGGTCAAAAAAAGTTAAATGCATTATTAAACATTATGTTTTCAAGAAGTTTCTTTATGTGGCTATTTGGATTTAATTAGAATTCAAATAGTTATTGAACATGAAGGTGTGATATTGTTAATGATACGCATGGTTCCAAGGGAAGAATATGTAAAATCAGTTTTGAGTTGAACTTTCAGTTGTTTCCTGTTACCTTGTTCAGCTAACATGATTCATAATAGTGTAAGTCTTCCTGAGTTGGCATTTATGTTGGAAACATTTTGTGCCCTGGTTTCCTGGAAATACCACTCATTGCCTTATCTCTCAATGTCTGAATTCTAGGTGGGAGGAGCGGAGGACTGCTTCTGGAAGGATCCAGTATTTAAATCATATTACACGAACAACTCAGTGGGAGCGACCAACACGGTAAGAAATTATTTAGGAGACTGTGCATGTGATGAAGCTTGCTTGCTGACCAGGGGTGCTGAGCACAAGTGATTCTAAGTGGCTCTAATGGGATATTCAGCATTCCTCTGAGGCACTCTACAAATGCTGTATGCTTTTCTTCTCTAGCATCCTACTTCTTCAGTCTGCCTAATATTTAACTCAGAAGAACATTCTGACTAGGTTTTTTTCCTCCCCTAATACTAGCATCTTTGTTTTCTTGTAGAGCTGCTATGGTAGAACTCTATAAATACAGACATTACAATGTGCAGACATCGTAAGGGATGAAGAAAAGAGATCATGAATAGCTGACAGACGTTGTCTATGTACATGCTATGACCGTGTAATCCAGAACTTTTAAAGCTGATCATTACAGAGCATGTTTCGAAATCATTATGATCACCTCTTGTAATAACCATAGATGCGTGTTGCGAAGCTGTTCCTCAAACCAGTTTTGCTGTTACCTGAATTGTAAACAGTGTCAGTGCATATTTTTCAGACTCTTCTGCAGACCGTCTGTGACTGCAGACTGTCTCTTCCATCCTCAATAAATATTATTCCAGTCTCTGTATGGATATGTTTGACTTAAAATAATCTGTACTGCTAACGCTGCCAACTCTGATATATATTTGCAGTTTTCATGTGAGTGAAGGTACTGAACAGCTTTTTAAGTTACCTATCTGTATTTTTCCTGGTATGTTAAAATACCTGTTCTAAGCTCTATACGCTTTTACAGTAGAAAAACAAATGCAAAATATATAATTTGTTTCAGGGATTTCCTGCATCCTTATCAGTCCCCCTTTAACCCATTTTAAATCCTTTTGAAAGCAGCATTGAGATACAAAACCCCATAATTCAATGTTTCCTCTTGCAGTCAAGCTCTCAAGAGCAACTGTTTTTTATCTTACTTAGCCCTTTTTCACCATCCTCACCTAATAACCTTCCTTAAAAATTAAAAGGAATAACAAGGTCTGATCACTTCCTTAGCCATATGAAGACAAGGTGAGAAAGTTTGGCCTGTATGCTGCTCAATTAAAAAAAGAAAGAAAGAAAGAAAAATTTTGCTCTCAGCACTCTGGTTAAGGTGGGAACTGCTCATGTGAGCATTTGGTATGATCTTGATCCTGCAGCATCGTATACTAAGTGTCAGGTCAGACCCTAAGATAGGTGAGGAGGTTTACTAATTACGCTGGGGTGAACCCAGTAAGCACAGAACAGAAGCTTTCTGCCCATCATCGAGGTATCCTGCTCAACAAGTCAGCTGCTCAGTTCTGCCATCCACAAAGATTTCCCGAGAGCCCCTAGAAGAAGCTTCCGTAAAGCGCGTTGTGTAGCCCTGTGTCCAGCCAGCAACGCAATTTTCATGTTTTCCCCCACAGGCCAGCGTCTGAATACTCCAGTCCAGGCAGACCGCTGAGCTGTTTTGTGGACGAGAACACTCCAATTACAGGAACGAACGGTGCGACCTGCGGGCAGTCGTCAGATCCCCGGCTGGCGGAGAGGAGAGTCAGGTCACAGAGGCACAGGAATTACATGAGCAGGACACACTTGCACACTCCTCCCGATTTACCTGAAGGATATGGTATGCAAATTAATTTTTTTTAATTGTAGGTCTCCCAAGAAACTGGGAAAATGGGTTGCGTCTTCTCCTCGTATGTAAGATCCTTTTGATTCCGTAGTTTGGGGAAATCAGTCTTCGTGAGTCTTTTTTTTTTTTTGCATTTTTTATTCTTATAGTTATTAATTAATCTTGATTTCACAGAGCAAAGGACGACTCAGCAAGGTCAGGTCTATTTTCTGCATACTCAGACTGGTGTTAGCACGTGGCACGATCCAAGAGTACCTAGGTAAGAAAATGATGAAAGTATCCTTAAGGTGTCAAATCAAAATAGTTTAACCAGTACTGTCCTCGGAGTTCTCTGTCTGGTATTATATTTCTGACTCTTGGTCCCTAATATAGCATTTTAACAAGTCATTCATCAAAATAAATTAGTCTCTTTTCCTCAGTTCTTCAAATTGATATTTTAATGCAAAGATGGAGAATCAAGAAATAAATTAGTGATGTTTTGAAAGCAGGTATAGTTAACTGATTCTAGATCTTGCATATGAATTATAGCCAGGTCCAGGTTTTAATACTCTGCAAAATAAGGAAACAAAAAGAGGGTTCTGAGCACTTCCAAAAACCTAGATTTATCAAGATGCTTCAGTGGAAACTGGGTTGGTTTTGTTTTTTAATTCAGGCTCTGGAAGTTAACAAGACCTGAGCATGTATTTATGAAGAACAAACTTTGTGACAAATAGGCTAGACAAATGTGGTCGTTTTCGATGGAGGAGCAGACAAAGGGGAAAACCTGGAAAATCTAGTGGATGCCCCTTGTATGTTTAGTCACGCTATTTGTAGTGAACTACAGTCTCATCATCGAATTAACTTAAATTTACTTGTCTGTGAGAATTATTGTCCCATGTTCAGACTACCAAACGTAATTTACTCAAGGAATGGGAAACTTGGTACATTTTGAAGAAACTAGTTGGAGACACTGGTTCATAAAAAGCCTGGAAGCTGAAATGGTGAGCTGTGTTCGAAGTGCCAGGATGTTGGGCCTTTTTTAAAAAAGGAAGGGGGGGAAGGAAGGAGTTTTTTTCCATTTGAGTATAGTAGCAAACATCTAAAAAGGCACAAGCTTTTTTACAGCAGGTTTCCTGTTACAGAGCAGAAATTAATATTTCTTTTCTATATAATGCTATAACATGGATATTCCTAGAGCAATCATAGATGCTTTCAAGAATCTCATTAGCAGCATATAAATGGGAAAGATTTTTGGGGAGAGGGGCAAACAGATAGAGAAGTGAGAGAGACTGACCTGTGATTAAAATACTCAAACTGCTATTTCTGTTGCAGCTATGTCAACACTTAAGAGAAAATAAATCTGAAGTGTCCTTTTAGTTTAGTGTCTTTATTTACACGATACACACGTGTACATATTGTACGTGCTTGTACACGTGATTATTTCTGGTGTGTTTGAAAAGAAAGACGACTAACAGGGAAATTGTTAGCTTCTGATTGTTTTTTTAAAAAAAAACAAGAAATCCTGTTGAAAATGATTGCGTCCTAGAGTCTGTGGATGATGTTGTAAAACAGTGTGTGTAGTTTGAAATTGGCAGCTAGTATTGGCATTTATGAGAACTGTAGCAACTTTGTCAGTTGCTGCTGGTGTTCACTCCCATGGAAGTGGATTTTGGATATCCCGGGAAGGATGAAGTGCCTCATGGCCATAAGTTCACTGCATTTTCGAATGATTCTTTTGTTTTTATTACTGCTCTTGTGTTACAAGAATATACTTTGATGCATTATCTGTATACTTGAGTGGGATACAGGTGGCGGTTGTGCATTAGGAAGTCTTTGCTCCCATGTCTTGTGTACTATACAAAACTAGAAACTACTCTAAAAAAATTATATTAAGATCTAATCCTTAAGTTTGCACTGTAATAGTTTTGTACAAAATCTAACTTAGCACTGCTTTTAGGTGTGGCAACAGAAACTGCACGAGTGTGTCTCAGAACAAAATTTGTCTGTTTGCATGAGGATAGAGTTTATGTCATTTCGAAGGAATATTGTATTTTTACGCTAATATGCCACAGTCATTTAGTTAACAAAAATAAGCCCTACAGTTCAGCAGCAGTGTGTATATGGGTAATATCGGCAGAAGTTCAATTCCAGAGCCTTGTATTTCCATTAGTGGCTTCTCAGCCTTTTGAGTCCCGGCGGACGGCATCTTTTTAGCCATTGTGCCTCTCGGCTCTTTCCTCTCCCCAACTCACATCATACTGGGAGATCTGAAGACTTACACCTTTAAAAAGAGCTGCACTTGACACTGTGAGGTATCTGAGGTGTGAGTTATATACATGAAAAATCAGTAAGTGTACATTTTCGAAGACTGGTATTTGCTTTCGGTGAACCTCCAGAATTAATCTACATCTTCATAATTTCAGCAGAATTTTCTTGAGACCCATTAAGTTATCTCTGCATTGCTCTGTGCCGAGCTGAGTCATTGTTCATATAATACTTTATTTGAAATATGTTGTTAGAGAGCTGTTTGCTTCCCACTAGCACTTGGGCGTTCGGGGCAAAACCGCCTGTGGCATACCCACATATCCCATGCGTAATTCTTCGTGGAAAGTATAACTCTTCAGAAATATAGTTTTGTTTTGTAGGAGTTTTTGAAGTATGATTCAGAGTTCCTTACATGACTAATGTTTTAAAAATGTTTTCTGACAGAATTGGTGTAGAACTGCAATTCCATTTTGGCAAATATGGCAATGGTCTTTATTTTTGTTTTAAGCCTGTATTAATTTAACATCTGAAGTTAGTTTGTAAAAATGAAAGTTATTTGATAAGAATTTTTTTTCCCCACGGCATGTGTTCTGGGGTGTGTGTTTTTTCTTTAGTGGGCTTGCACCTTGGGAGTAGAGATTCCAGCTGAACAAATCAAGTTTCTGAAACAATACATTTTCTCAGACTTCATGGAATTGTTCTGTTACATTTACGCTTGTTTGGCTCGGAGGCCAAATGCTGAGGTATTTTTCATTTTATATTTGTTTTCACAGGGATCTTAGCAACATCAATTGTGAAGAGCTTGGTCCACTGCCTCCTGGATGGGAGATCCGAAATACAGCAACAGGCAGAGTTTATTTTGTTGACCATAACAACAGGACAACGCAGTTTACAGATCCACGGCTATCTGCTAACTTGCATTTAGTCTTAAAGTAAGTCTAAAGTCTCCGGCACATGTTGAGTGTAATAGAGGAAAGAAAGTGACTCTTGAGGGGTGCTAGATTTTATACCAAGATGTATTCTGCCATTCAGTAGTATTTAAAGTATAGTAGCGGTGTTCTTTAACACACTACCAACTTACTCTGTTACACAGCAAAGAAGACAGGTTTGATTGTTCTTGGAAAAAAAAAAAATCTCCAGCAGCATTTAGGCAGGAATGTGGCTATTGTGATGCCGGGAGTTGGGGGCAGCAGGGGGGGGAGCAAGCGCTGTCCGGTAGAAAAGATTGGCCCATAAAATTTTTTCTGACAGCGAGAGACACTTTCTTTCCTTTTCTTTATACATCATACTACTTTCAGTTATGGACTACTTGTTTTAAAATATGAGGTCACATTCAGTAGCCAGTAGTATGAAATACTGATGAGTTAAGCAAGGGCGCACAAGTGCCCAGCTATTCTCCTGGAATAAAGGAGAAATAATTCAGCTCCTATCTTCAGTTTTAGAGTAAGACTAGTTGAGATGTTCTCAAAATAAGACCCCAATAATTTAACGCAGATTTTTTTACCAGAAGAATAAAATTAAATAGGAACTGTATTTTTTCTGCCTTAGTGTTCTGATACCACATTTTCATATTGCACTTTTAAAAAGAGAAGGGGAAACTCAAAAGGATTCTGGCTCTTGTTTTTATTCCCTAAGCATTCATTTCACACTGGGGAATTTTCTACTAAAAATGGAAACCAAAAAGGAAACAAACGCTTCTTTTTTTTTTGCGTAGTCATGGCTATCAGTTTGTCCAAGCTACTTGGGAGTTTGGCTCTATTGTTTCTTATACTCACACCTTTTCATACTCTTGGGAAACACCTCTAAAGTATTGAGTAGGTGTTAAGTGGAAGAAACAATGAAGAGTTGGTTAGATAGAAAGACATGCAGCCCTGGGCAAGGAGTAAGAGGAATAGTCCTTTTAAGGAAGTGAATCATTGGGAAGAAAAGAAAGAATAATGGGAACAAGCACTGAAAAGACAAAACGGAGGAATGGAAAGTAATATCCAGGAGGTCAACATATCTTGTGTAATACATAAAAGCTGGCTAGCCTTTGTCTGCCCAATATACATTTGAACTTAACACCCCCAGAGGGAGAAGAGTCTAAATATTGACAGGTATGTATTTTGGTTAGAGAAATCATTGGTTATATACGTGTATGTTACAGAACTTTAGTAAGCCTCCATCATCCAGATGCTTTTGGTTCTTTTTTTTTTTTTTAAATTTAAAACAAATCACTACCAATTTTAGCTGAATTTAGATTGGCGCTTTCAAATGAACATGCTCTTGAAAAAAACTTGCCAGTGGAGGAGCATGTTCATGTTTGGTACACAGAAAAGTTCGTTAAATTAATTCAGATTTAGATTTTTATCCAAAGAAAAACTTCACACCCTCTTAGCTACAACAGTGCAATTCTTAAACTGTAGAAAAGTCAGTTAACTGGACTATGTTTGAAAAACTGTCCTTCACAGGTAGGTTTATTTTTAAATGGCAGTAGGGTCATAGTGGCTAGTTCTACATGTATCATGGAGGACAGATACATAGCTAGCTTTTTATCTGAAAAATCCAATTTTACTTTCAAGTTCCAGAATCGCAGAACCATTTTGCATTTCTTTAAACTTAAGTACTACTACAGGGTGCTTAAGTTTTTCATTTGTACATCTGTCTTTTATTAGGGAAGGATTTCAGAAATTCAACCAACAGTGTCATCAGCAAAGTCTGCTGCCTGATAAATCTTTTCTGGTGTTTATTCTTTTATTGTACCAAACAGGATATGTGAAAGGCCCCCCGCCCCTTAACCCACCTGCTTATTTATTCTTAAAAAAAAAAGAAAGAAATGTAGTTAGCCTTAGGCCTGTCATTTTGTAAATTATCTGAGAAATAAGTTTAGTATTTGGGTGGGATGGGTGTGATAGTGTTTTAGGTTCAAAGGCATAATAAAAAGCTTACTCTCAGTGATACTGACTTTTCTATGGAGCTAAGTAAAGCAGTTTGTTCTTCTAGTGATGACATTATAAGTTATGAAAATAATCAAACTTGTTACCCAGTTCTGTTTTAAAATATTGGCCAAGAGTTCGTGATAGGTTTTGATAGTTATGGCACTGAAAAGTACTTAGCTATATCTGTAAAGCACTGTACAGAATCATAGTCATTCAGCTGTGAAAACAAACTAAGAAATTAGATTTAATTATTTTAAGCACTGCAGATTTTTTAGCTAATACTGCACTGATTATTTTTAGTCTAATATGGAGGATGGCATTTTATTTTTTCTCCTCCTAGTACTGCCCTATTTTAGATGGGTTTAATTTGATGCATAGATCTTAAGTTCATGCTCGTTTCAGAGATTACATTTTCTTTAAGACTGATATTGACTAGCTTTGCATTTAGGGGACTGTGTTGTTTTTACTCTTAAAGGTAGTATGAACATATGCTCGCTTTAGTTTATAATTATGACCTTCTCTGGTAGGCATATACAAGGAATATTTTCTGATGCTCATCTGTATGGAATTAGAAAGTTCAGAAGACAGAACAATGATTTTGCTTTAATTTGTGTGTCAAGTAAATATAGTTTAAGCAAGATCCATATTTGAAACTAAGCACAAGTGAAAAGAAAGTACCACGCATGTAGCACAAATGACATAGAACCATATTCTGGAACCACATGGAGTGTGTGTCTAAATTATTGCAATGACTTGGTTTCTCAGGAATGTCTTAAAATAACTGTATTTTATTGTAAGACCAGTGTGATCAGCTTGAGAATAAAGTTAAGGTAGCCTTATTTAAAAAAACAACAGAAGCAAACAACAAAACACTGTGAAACTAACAAAATTGATTAAGCTAACTTCCGAAGTTCTGCATCCTGGGGCATAGTAACAAAGTAGGATTTCTGTGCATTATTCCCTGCTTAGAGCCCAGCAGTAAAGAGGTATTAATGTTAAGCTTTGAGTTATTGCTGAAGTGATCTACAATGTGTGCCATTGCAGGGGTTTCTAAATGTTAGGCTTGTAAGAGTACTGATAAAGATTTCCTGGTCACCTGGTGTTAGTTTCCCTTGAGGGTGCTTTGTGCAAAATTGCTTTAAATAGAAGGTTTGCAAATAACAGAATAGCTGTCAGAACCACAAGGCAAACTGGGAACACCCCCACCCCTTTTTTAATTGCCAATTCTGAGTGTTCCTGTGGTAAAAGCCTGCTGGAGGTGAATTTTGGTTGGCCAGGACAGCCTTCTACTAGACCTTGTTTCAAAACAGACAACAGGCTGAAATTTTTTAAAGTGTATTAAAACTGTGTTTGGTTCCATCTAATATTTTTTTGTCTTTGATGTTGAAAAAACCTAATTTATTAACATTCCACTGGAAAACATTCTGAATTGTAACCTTTCTTATTTATCCAGTAAATTTAGGGTATTTTCATGTGTTCCACACAGAGATATTCTTCTCATGGTTTAGGTAAAATATAACTTTTATCCTGGTTTTTTTGGAAATGCCATACTGAAAAGCTACAAAAATATCCACGGTATACAAGAAATGACACAAGAGAGGACATCTCTGCAACATGATTAATTTAGTTTTCCTAGTAAGAAGTTAGATTTACAAAATCTCTTAGAATTGCTAGTAAAAATACTTGTTTATCTGTGCCAATTACTTACATGTGAACTCCCACATTCCTGTGGTCCAGACTAGGCCAGGTACAAGGGACAAGGTCCTTGCCAAGCTGCCAGTACAAACATCTTTTCGTAAGCTTACTCTTTTTCAGACAAGCCATTTAAAACAGACTATGGTATTGCCTGTAGATTAGAGGCATAGTGTTTGGCAGATCCCTGAATTTTAAAATGGAGGAAGGCAAAACATGCAAAGGAAATATGGAAATGGTATCTGAGAAATTCAGTGTCAGCAGCTTAGTAGTAAAATTGTATGGATAATACCTTATTATATAGTGCTATAACCTTTTACATACTTTGTGGAGTAGTACTAATAGAAATAACAAACCCTAAAAACAACTGATAGCTGCCAAGAAAGACAGAAGCATATGTCTTTAGTCAGGATAAAATCTCCCTGAATTTATTTTTTACTGGACCTGGACATTTTTAGCATAATCACAGTAATAATCATAGTAAATTGAAAGTAGTTTAGTTACAAAGACTTAACCTTTAAGAAACGTCTGAAGAAAATAGGGGACTTATGACTTGAATATCTGCAAACAGCTGTGTTTGTTTCTAGCCGCCAGAATCAACTTAAAGATCAGCAACACCAGCAGCAGCAGCAGGTAGTGTCCCTGTGTCAGCTTCCAGATGAGGCAGAGTGTCTGACTGTGCCAAGGTACAAGCGAGACCTAGTGCAGAAACTCAAGATCCTGAGGCAAGAGCTGTCACAGCAGCAACCTCAAGCTGGCCATTGTCGTATTGAGGTCTCCAGGGAAGAGATTTTTGAGGTAATTTGAGAATTTGACCCACTTCTTAACATTGAGGGAAGGGGAGGAGGGTTGTTCGTAACTGTTTGAAGAAGTCGTTCAGTTAGATGAAATCTTGAAGTCGGGAGTTAAAGCTGGAATTTTATGGGTGGCGAATGGGAAGAGGAAGCATTTCAAAGGGATGTTAAGAACAGTTGTGTGCTTAAAGTAGATGTACTTACCCTGTCAAGAAGAAGAAAAATGAGGAAAGCTTTCCCTGTGGCTGGAGATGTACAGACTGTGTCAGGGACTGAGGAAGGAGTCCAAGTACTTCATGCATTTGAAGATACTGTCTCACTTCTTCATTGAATATAAGAACGCTAATGTTTGTTACAGAGGGAATGTTACAAATTGAAAACCAAACAATTATTAATGATCTTTGATCTATTGTAACTTAAGTAAAATTACTATTGAATAGCATTCATCTTTGGAGTTCGGATTACTTAGAGTCTATCTCAATTCTGGTCGATTCCCCCCTGCCCTGAATCAGACCAATTTTATGAATTGTCTAGGCTTCTGAATGACCAGAGATGCCCACAGTGGGATGTCTGCATTTTATTTTGTGACATTATTCAGCAGAATAATTCTGCTGAATTAATTAAACACAGTTATAATTCATTGTCTTTTTTTGGAGAACAGTCTGTCTTCTTGAGAACTTTATCACCCATTCCACCCATCCCTCTTGCATTTTTACCCCACCCATAAACTTGATAGCCCCACTGTGTTGTCAGAGTTTTTCCAGCCAAGAAAGATTGTGTTGGTTTTCCCTTTGGAGACAGTCAAATCACTTCATAATCAATTAAAAAAGAAAGGGAGGAAAGGCTGCTGTACAGCGGTGACAATTATTATGTTCGTGTTCTGAAAACTTAAGTTGAGCATGTTGGGTCCCAGACACACCTACCTCTTCTCTTCTGCAAAGCCAAAGATTGAGGCACCGGTACTGGACATAAATAAAAACTAGACTTTTTTGTTTAATGCTTTTTAAAAAAATAGCATCTGTTTTGCCTCTTTCAGCTTTCTTTTTGTGTTTTCTTGGTGAAGTCTTACTGATGGAGGAATAATTCTGTAGATTTACTGGGATGGCATTGATGCTTCTGTTCTTAAGAGGCTTCCTGAAGGTTTGCACGTGTTATACCCAGAGTAGAAGCTCCACTTTTGGGTTTTCAGACTATAAAAATTGTGAGCCTTTATGCAAAACAAAAGGAGTTTAATGACACAGATTTTAATTTTTTGTAAGTTCTGTGAGAATGAGAGAGAGAATATTCTGATCGCTGTACACCTCTGGAAATTTAACAGAAAGGGGTTCTTCTCAGGTATCTGTTTTATTTGACAAGTGCTATCACGTTTGTAGAAAACTAAGTAACAGTCTGTGATTTGAGGAACAGTGGTTAACATCTAGGAAAACAGTATCCCCTTTAATAGTATCCCCTTTGGACTTGGAGTCTGAGACTCCCCTCACTTCTAATAAACGGTAGTAGCTTCCTGTCTGTAAACAGCAGTTAATAAAATAAAGTGTTATGTGTTTACAGGAATCCTACAGGCAAGTCATGAAGATGAGGCCAAAAGACCTGTGGAAACGATTAATGATAAAATTTCGTGGGGAGGAAGGCCTTGATTATGGAGGTGTTGCCAGGTAAACAGTCTCTCCTCTGTCTCTTCCCCTGCACCCCAGCCCCACCAACCACACCTATGCTTTGAATCCTAAACCAGCCTTGTATCAGCCCTGTTTCTTTTTCCATTATTCTTATTTATATTTGTTTCTCTAACAGATTGTATGTCAAAAGAATATATTTTCAGAGAGTCTTTTAAAGGGAAAACTGCATCAAAAAAGAACTAATTTATTGTAAATAAATCAAAATGCCTGTTACAGATCGCATCAGACATCTATCATGTGAGACAGGCTTTTGGTATCTATTGAAATTACTGCATTTTTCTTTGGTTAATAAAGCTTGGGTATCTGAGAATTTATATTGCTAGATACTTGGCTTTGTGGCAGAACTTTGATAAAAAAATATGCTTTATAGCAAATTATCACTACTGTTTGAAGCAAAATGTTAAAAACTAGCAGTTAGTAGGCAACTAAAGTCTGTTAGTAGTCTGAGGTTAGTTTTCGCTTGCTTATAAAAAGTGACATTTATTGATTATATGAAGATACTCTTAAAATACTGTTAGGAATTGTAGGCCAATTGCACAGATGCTGGTTTACTTCACTGAAAACATTCCCCACCTCTGGCACGTAGATCTGTTTTCTCTAAATGAGTGTTGACTCATTTAGGAGTATTCATCTTTTGCATTGCATTGCATTTTTTTACCATTAGTATTCATTTCAAAGTACAGACGATGCTCCCAAACAGCCCATCTTCTGCATCTGTAGCTGGTGTACGGCATGTAACCTCTGGGACCTAGGCTGTTACACTGCATATATCTTCATGAGTTTGCGAATGGCCGATAGAGTTTTCACTTCATCCATTCCTAAATATTTTAACATGCTAATTAGCCATAACTAGTAAAACAGCCTTGTTGCATCAGTTACTGCTAATTGTTTGATGATAATAATAGTCTTTAAAATAAAGAAGTTACAGATGTTATTGTGCACTATTTTCCAAAGTATCTGCTAGTGGTTTTTGGCATGGGTTTTGTTTCTAGTCTGTATGCCGTGGAGCCTTTGCCATCTTCCATACGTGAATACAGGAAGACCAAGCTAGAAAGTCGTTACGGTTTTCTCAATTCTTAGACCATTATTTACTGATTTCTGAACATGTAATTAAAACTTTAATTAAATATGTCCGTTACCTGAAGATGGTTTATATTAAAAGCTTTGACTCAAACATCTCTGTAGTGTAGTCAGTAGAACACATAGTGCCTTGTCTTAATGTGTAATGGATGAAGGAGAATCACAGTCAGAAACTCTCTTGGAAATAAGTAACCTGGAGAAAAATTTTGGAAAGCTGGGAAATATGTCAACTGTCAGGGGCTGTGCTGTTACTGAGACAGTGAAAATAATTCTGATTTCAGCCTTATCTAAGCATGTTCAGGGATAACTTGCTTCACATTTATGTTTAACAGTAAGATTTAAAAAGTCATACTATTTTGAAAAGATTATCAGTGTAGGCATGCATTTGTCTAAAGTACACAACAAATTACTTTATTTTCTTCAGGGAGTGGCTCTACCTATTGTCACATGAAATGTTGAATCCATATTACGGTCTCTTCCAATATTCCCGAGATGATATCTATACACTGCAAATCAACCCAGACTCTGCAGTCAACCCGGTATGACTGGTAACATGAGTTCTGTAAATGATTGTTTTCTGACTAGAAATTAAGTACATCTGGAGATTGTTCTAGACTTAGGAACCTAATTCTCACATTAGTATTGCTAGAGACTGAATTTGTGCAATAATATGATAATTTCTTTTTAGTACTGATCAAAGAAACTTCTCAAATGTGTTCTTAATTTTCTGTAAGATGTCGATTTATGTTTCCTTTGGGAGAAATTAAGTTTATTTTGATTCTTAGTAGTAAGACTTCTGGACTGGAAGGAATATACTCCATGTGCTGTGTATAAAACCAAACAAACCAAAAAGCTCTGGATGGTTGGGTTGTTTTTTTTTCTTTTCTTTGTATTGAAATTTTATTTCATATTCAGCAGATATAACCTGGAGGTCTTATTTACCTGAATGGCTTAATCTCTTCTTTCAATTCTAGGAACACTTATCATATTTCCATTTTGTTGGACGGATAATGGGGATGGCTGTGTTTCACGGACACTATATTGATGGGGGCTTCACGTTGCCTTTCTATAAGCAGTTGCTAGGGAAGCCAATTACTTTGGATGATATGGAATTGGTTGACCCTGATCTTCATAACAGCTTAGTCTGGATACTGTATGTACTGTCTATTATATCTTACAGTGTTAGAATTCTGTCTCCGTTAATATGTGATAATGTTCCTAAATCCAGTTGAAAAGAAACAAAGTATATTTTGATCTCCTGCTCAGGCAGATTTAAGAAATACCTTTCTTGCACAATTCAGCTTCTTTAAAGGCTTAACATACTGAGGGGGGAGAGAAATTATTACTGAGCTGTAAAGTGCTCAGTTCATAAATTTTAATTTATTAGTTTTGCCTATTATTAACAGTAACATGTTATTAAAATATAACACTGAAACGTTGATAATGGTTTTAAAATACAACATAGTAAAAATGTATGTTCACCTTTTGCTTCCAAGCAGTAATTTGAAAAACTAAATTGTGATGTCTGTCAGATATATTATGGCTGTAATATATTTGCAGAATATGTTTTCCCTGAGTCACTTGCTTATTTTTTTCCACCAGTGAGAATGATATCACAGGAGTCTTGGACCATACGTTTTGTGTAGAACACAATGCATATGGGGAAATTATTCAACATGAACTGAAACCCAATGGCAAAAGCATCCCCGTGACAGAGGAAAACAAAAAGGAATATGTCAGGTACATCAATATCCTTTCCAAAATTTTTTGTATTTCCTACGGTGGGGAGGAACTTCTAGTTATTTGAAGTAATTGACGGTGTTATGTTGTTGGGTTTTTTCCTAAGCGGTAGTGCAAGAGTGTTGTTGTGTGTATTCCTGTCAGTAAGGCCATTTTTTTTGGCTGGATAAATTGCAGGTTTATTGTATTGGAATACATCTTTCACAAACCAAATTTGCACTTGCTTGCAGACTTTATGTAAACTGGCGATTTTTACGAGGAATTGAAGCTCAGTTTCTGGCGCTACAGAAGGGATTTAATGAAGTAATCCCACAACATCTGCTGAAGACATTTGATGAGAAAGAGTTAGAGGTCAGTCCACTAATGTTACATTACGTCGTCGTGTGTAACAATGAAAGCCTGAGGCATTCTGCTGAGACTGAGTAACATGCGAAGTTGTATCCCCAGTGCTTTAGGGGTTTGCAGGTGCGCTCTTACCAGAAATACAGTTAGCATAAGAGGTTACCAGGTCACGCAGTCACTGAGACTGCATGTGCCTTCCACTGAGAGCTATGGGAGTATTTCTCAAGGCGACATTTCATAGCAACTGCAGAAGCGGTAGAAGAGGATGCCCTCTCCTATAGCTGAAGACCCAGCTGAACCTGCTGAGAAGTAACTGCAGTGACCTCAGATTGTTTCAGAGTGCTACTCCAGCAGAGGTGGTGGTGCATATTTCTCAAGGTGCAGTTTCATGGTATTAAATTCAGTGCTGCCAGAAAAATAGTCTGTCGCTGCCTTCCACCTCCCACTGCTTGCTCCCAGCCTTTCAGTGCGCTACGCTGACTTTGGTGTCAGACAGCTGTGTGGTTTTGCAGAGCTGAGTTATGCCAGATTAAATTGGCCCTGTAAATAGAGCATAAGGAAAGGTGCTGTCTGGTGCTGTCACCCACAAATGTGCCACAAAATGTCAAGATTAGCATCCAAACAATATCCTCTCAAGGCAAGTCCCATAGATCCCAAGCTTGTTTTAAAACTGAAATCTAATATACAGTCTGTTAGCTGTGGAGCTGAGGTTTTTGCCATATAAAATGGCCATAAGGTAAATTATTCATGCTTTCTTCTCTTCGCTGTACTAGAATGTCAGTGATTGCTGCTCTTTTATCCTGAATATTCTCATTCAACAGCAGTGAGTCAGCCATCCTGTTAACCCAGAATAATTTTGCAGATGCAGAATAACAAAGGGGAAGATCAGTGTTCTCAGTCACTAGAAAATGTCTTCATAATCATATCCTTGTTGAGCTTAAACTGATCCATTGTGGATCTCCATTTGGGAAGTGCTGAAAGCTCTTCGGCAGGAGAGAAGTCTGATTTGTATTACGTGTGTGGTATGACAAGAACAAGATTAGTTTTGGGGGTCCAGAGTTGGACCAGCCAAACTATGCCCTCAGCTACGCTCCAGAAAGAAATATTGAGTTCAAATGGGAATTATGTATGCTCTTTCACACACGGGTAGAATCTGTGCTTCTGTTATTTAATTGACAGGTCAAGACACTTTCATGTAAGCTTATGAAATGGTTGATTTTCTTTTTTTTTTTAAACTTGAATTGAGGCCAGGTAAAAAATTGATTGTGTACAAAACTAAGATTTTAAAAAAAAGTTGTATTTCTGCATTGCTTAAGATTAGAGAGAGGTTATAATTTGCCTTTGGTATAAAATCTGTCAATTTTTCAATATCAGTTATTCAACATTTGGCTAGCTCCAAAACTATTTTTATATTGATCAGTGATGAAATATTTAATTATATTTTAAATTTACAGCTCATCATTTGTGGACTGGGAAAAATTGATGTTAATGACTGGAAGGCAAATACTAGGTTAAAACACTGTACCCCAGACAGCAACATCGTGAAATGGTTCTGGAAAGCTGTGGAGTTTTTTGATGAAGAGAGGAGAGCGAGACTTCTCCAGTTTGTGACCGGCTCATCCAGAGTGCCTCTGCAGGGCTTCAAGGCATTACAAGGTGATGTTTCTCCAGAAGTTATAACTGCATATAATAACTGCGTATAATAACTAACTGCATATAATAACTGTAAATGCCTGTACTTGGAGGAAGCAATAGGACACATCACAGAAACATTAGCTGAAAATGAGGCTGGTTGGCTGTAATGTGACTTTCGAAGAGCGGTTGTTAATGGTCTGATGAATAACAATCGCAAATAGTCTTGTGTGTGTGTTTATTACCTCGTTATTTAGCTGTAAACGGCTCTTTTGTTTCCATTATGCACTTCCTTCTCTAGCAAGAAGTTCTGATCAGCAGAGATCTTAGTGAGGTTCTCCTTGCGTTTTTTCTGGAAGCCTGCTTTTTAATTTCTGCCTTTTACAAGCCCTCATCACCTGGGCCGCTCCGGGGCCAGAAAACGCCAACGTGCAGCGTTCTGCGGTTCTGACAGCTGAGGCCCTTCGTAACGCTGACTGCTTTTATTGTAAGAGCGACGTAATCACGGGCAGCCCAGGCAGCAGAAACGGTCACCGTAACGACCGACCTGTCTTCTGAACTTCAGTGGAAGCTCTGGGTCTCTCTTGTAGCAGCCCTGCTGCTCTGTTGACACAATAGTTTGCCTATGTTCCCCTCTCACAAGATGAGAGAAAACTGTTGAGAAACGTTGATGAGAGATGATGAGAAACAAGATGAGAGAAACGTTGACCATAAACCATTGTAACAGGTAGAAGATGCCAACAGAACGCTAATGCTGTGTTAACAGCTGCCACGTACAAAAGCCAGTTGCTCTGTTTATTCTTCATTATCCCTTCATTATCAGATAGAAGCCCTCGTTTTCTTTTTCCTCTGTTCTTGAGCTCTAAAATGTTCAGGCACATTAAAAGCTCAGGAATATCGAGTTTAATTTTAAGACCCTAGTTACTTGAAGCAGCGTATGGTACTTTAAGTGGTAAGCGTTTAAATAACATTGCAGAGGGTGGATGGACTTGTTTAGGCAAACTGTGTAACTGTTAATCACCTCAGAATAGTTACAAGTAATTATTAACCCTACTATTGATGTGCATACTGTTAATGTAGTGGAGCAAGCTGTTTGGAGAATGGTAATGGAAGTAATACCAGTTTAACTTCATCTGTGCTGCAAGTTTTAGTATGACTATACTAGTAAAACAAGTATCTCTGTGAGCAAATGAAGCCTGCTTTCCTACAGATTTGAACATGAAGGTTGTCAGGTTTTAGACCAAGTTGTACTAACGCAGCACAACAAGCTCACGTTCTTATTTGACAGTGAAGAGTCCCCATGAGAAAGGCTGACCCTGTGGATTATATTCTTTAATGTCTGTCTACTCAGGCAAGAATTCCAGTTTTGCTGAGGTTAGGGCATTTGTAACCTCTTCTGTCCTTTGGGAAATCTTCGATGTATACGAAGTCTAAAAGACTGCTGTGCTGCAGTCTTTTCTTTAGCAGAGAGATTAAGGGGAACTTCGTATAGTCAGATTGATTTAACAAAATTATAAGAAGGTGGTAATGTGACTCTTCTATCGAATTTGAATAGAATTGGCCACTATTGTTATAAAATGGGGACAGATACAGCGGCATAAGTCTTGCTATCTAGGACGGGTGAGAGAAGTTAAATTAAAAACCATTAGAATTATTTAGTGCACTGTGTAAAACAGGTATTTTATTCTTCCTTAACAGTGCTTTGTTCTTGTTTATCTTTCAATGGTTTAAGTAACTGTATGGTTATCGTGTGGGTGGAGGGGAGGAATCTGTCTGATAGGCACTGTGAGTTTAATTTTTTTCCTGCCTGTTTATGATTCCAACTTTCTTTGTGCATAGCTTCTCTCTTTTTGTGGTTTCGGTTACTTTTTTTGTTGCAGTGCAACGAAGAAATTTCATATTATGCAATACAGTAGTAGTAGAGATCTTGTCTGGATTTTCAGGTGCTGCAGGCCCACGACTATTTACAATACACCAGATTGATGCCAGCACTAATAATTTGCCGAAAGCTCATACCTGGTAAGACTTTTTCAGGTCTCTGTTGTGATATATAGATGAAGACCAATTTGCTGTCTCTGTATTTTGAGCAGTCTTTTGTTTCTTTGGTTGGTTGGTTTTTCCCCCCCCTCCTTTTCTGACATAATAAATGCTATCTGTTACAGAGTAGTAAAGGTGTGAAAACTACAGATTGCTTTTATTTATATGAAGTTCTGTTGGCCTTGTTAAGTATTCCTTTGTCATTGTTCCAAGTACGTTAAATGAAGTGTGACAGAACTTTGCTAGGTGATGCTTGAAGTTCCAGATAGCTGAAACTTTTCTGCCTTCTCTCCACAGCTTTAACCGAATAGACATTCCTCCTTACGAAAGCTATGACAAGCTATACGAGAAGCTGCTAACTGCCATTGAAGAAACATGTGGGTTTGCTGTGGAATGACCCTTCACAGGCTTACCTGAGACTCTATTTATACTCCTGTCAGCCAGAAAGCCCTTCCCTCAGCCAAGACTCAAGAAATGCTTGAAATACAGGAAACTTTCCCTTTTCTACACTAGGACACTGGGAGGGAAAGGACAACTTTGGAATTTTTTTAAATTTTTTTTTTTTTTTTTTTTCAAGAAAATAGGTTCTGTGGTTCCTGCCATAGGATCATTCAGCTGCTATTAAAAATTAATATCTTGAACATACAGAATGCTGACTTTTCCTACATTTCAACAGTTAAGCAGTATTCTATACTTAAAGACTACTACTATTTTTGTAAAAGGTAATCTATTATATTTGCCTACCTGATTTCTATTCTCAGATACCAAGACACAACTTCAGCAGTCGGTACAAGTCACGTTTCAGCCTGTTTTAAATGTATGATACTGAACAGCATCTATACCTGCTATTTTTGGAAAAAATATTTTGGATTATTCTAACTTTGCATAAAATTGGCTGAAAGAATCATTAATCTTTTTAATTAAAGCCACTTACATGTTAACTGCATTTTCTTATAGTAAAACATTATATTCTGCAATGTAAATTCAACTTAAATGTTACCACAGGGGGCTTTTTTATATTTTTCAAGCATGAATTGCAAATACAATGTTTTGGGGTCCTATTTATATCACTTGTCAGATTCCTTAAACAAAATTTCTAGTGTGAGTGACACATACTGTATTTGGTACAGTACTGGTGTTAATATGTGGAATAGACCTTTTTTAATGAACAGTAGATGTTTTGATTTTTTTAAAACAGCATTTTTCTAACAAGTCTGTCAAGAGTATTTTTTGTTGCTTTTGACTTTAAACACTGCATTTTTCAACTTTTTAAGCATGCTGATGAGGTGATATTTGTCAGCAGAAGCCTGTCAGCAGTTCGTTTCAGAATCCATCCCGTCCAGTCAACCAAAGTTTGTTTGAATGCAGCCAAATCAGATTATGTATTTGTTGATGCTAAAGGTTTATCAGGTAAAACTTGTAATCTTTGTCTAGCTGCTCATGACATGTGGGTTTAAGTTACAGCTAAGGAAAAATGATGTATTAACTGAAATATGTGTAATGTGCTTTGAAAATGAGGTTTTAGAAGCACATAATTTATTGATTGTAGGGATGGAAGTAAGTATATATATGAATTATAACATGGGTTGATCTCTTCAAAGGGGAATAAAATGCACTACCAGTAGAGGGAACTGAACTTTGAGGTTAGTTTGGGAATTCTCAGTTAAGATCTGTATGATCTGCTCGTGGTGTATAGATAAATCAGTCTGCTTAAGAGATAGTGGCATTCTCCTCTCAGCGTTGAGAATATTTGGAATAAGTAGCGTTTTTTTTCCAATCAGTGTTGTGGTTTTTTAACTTAGGTTACAATTAATCATCAAATCTGCACTATTTTTACACTGCCAATGAGAAGAAAGTCAAGGGTATTGAAAATGCTAAAAGAATGGGATGTAAACAGCTGTTCCATTTTTGCAGCATAAGTCACACAGTGACCTAGCTAATTTTGTCTGTTCTGTGGAGCTTGAACTTAATTTTGTTCTGCCAAATCTGACTGCCACAGTGAGTAAACTACTACTGGTGTTGTGTATTAGACTAGTGGGCAATGGACTACTTTTGTAGAATTGTGGTAAGAATCTGGTGAGCCAAATCCACATGTTAGTTTGATTTTTTTTTTTTTTTTTTTGTACAGCTGTTGCTGGAAGGTTTGTTCTGAGAGACTTGCTTCCCATTCTGGGCGGGCTGCAGAGATGAGGCTACTTAGGGATGTAAGCATAAAGCCAAGAAACTTGCTTTGACAGCCAGGCTTGAAATACATCAGACCTTTTTTTTTTTTCTTCTTAATTTCAAGGGAGTATTGCGCTCTTGTAAAATGGCTGGTACCTTTGCGTCTCCAGTTGGGATCCCTAATTCACAGCTTTCAGGTAATAGTGTTACCAGAGAAGCTACCACTACATCTGTCCAGGTTGCCTAGGAGAGCAAAGTAGCTTGTTGCCCAGTGTGTTTCTTACTCAGTACTGCTGCCTGTGGTTGGGACCACTGCTTTAGACACTCCCAAAGACCTCTTCTCAGCCCTGCAAATTTTGAGGCATGATGTGAATTACTATTTACAGAGACTTTACAGAGACAGGTTCTTTTGACCACTGTTCACAGGATAGATACTCCAGTGTTGCATAAGTGGTGGGGTTTGTTTGTTTGTTTTTTGGGTTTTTTTTGTGTGTGTGTGTTTGTGTTTTGTTTTGGGTTTTGTTGGTTTTGTTTGGTGGTTGTTTTTTTTTTTCCCCTGCTCTTGCTCAGGCTATGGCTGCAGCCTCCCTGGTCATGAAACATGAAAATGTAAAATCCAGTTTGATCCAGCTTTTGGGAGAAGTCAGGACTCAGTTAGGTGATTCAAGGGGGAAGGTATGCTGCTGTTCCCTTTGCACCAGACAGCTCACCTCAGCACTATTTAAAGACTGTCTCTGTAGTGTCTCCTGACCACATCATCTATAGCCACCTCCCAGGAACCTTCTCCCTGTCAGCCCACTTAGGCTGGTAAATTTATTGAACGCATAGTTATGGCCACCTTTATGTCATAAAAGCATTTTTGAGGAGGGAGGAGATGAGCTCTGCAGAATATAGACTCTAGATCAGCTGATAAATACCATTCATTTTCACAGCAGCCTTAGCAGTACATCCGTTTGTTCTAGCAAACATTTTGGTATGGCATAGAGAATTTTTTTTTAACTGCCACAGATAAATATTGTAAATTTAATATATTATAGGCAAACTAGACAAATCTACATTTGACTTTCTGTAGCTGACAGATGGATGAATATACCAAGTATTTTGAGTGCCTTTCTACCTTCAGAATGACTGAGAGCTTTAACTAAAGCACCTCATCACCTAGTCAGGTGTTTATCTGAAAACATTAAAGGGTTGATTCCTTTGCAGAATTCTGTTTCAAGATCATGTCAGCTACTTTCCCCTCAAAAAGGTGCTAAGCCTAATATTGCATTTTAACCTTGGACTTTCACCCCATGATTAATGTGAATATTTATTTCAATGTGTCCCTCTTACTGGGTTTTACTTTATCCAGTCTTTAGTTGTTTTAGAGATGTCACATCATGGTTTTATGCTGTTGCTTTTCATTATGAATGTTTAATTATGAACAGTGACTTTTGTAGATTTCAAATATACAGTACACAGTTGAGTTTCAGAGGATTTAATTTCTCGGTGTAAAGAATTTTGTAATGGTGCTTTGTACAGTATGTATTCTAATTTTTTTGCACATAGTTTCAGTTTCCCTAAACTGATTTATTTGTACCAAATTTTTGTGTTGTACTAAAGTCTAGAGCACACAAGCCCTTTTTAAATTCTTGTTCTACAACACTACATCTGTATTGAACTTCTGGTGCGTTTAAACTGGCTGCATTGATGGAAGTAAAAGCTTTGCTTCTATATCATAAGTATGCATCATACAGCTTAATGTAGCATGCTCCAATTGCTTCAGATTTTAAACAGCACCATATAGTTAACAGGTGCCATTTGTTGTACTTTACACTATGTAGTAGGTTTCTGGCTCTACCACATCCTCAGAGCTTTGTCTGTAGTTGTAATTAGTTTATACAAGTGTAATTACTCCTCCACAAACTGACAGTTCTTAGTTTATCATTTCCATTGTATTTATTACAGAGTGTTTTAGCATTGATATCATTGTATTTTCACCCAGCTGTTACATGAGCTTTAACAAAAAAAATCTGTATAAAATGGTTTTTAAGTACTTAATGTATGTACCCATGCAGAAGTTGAGCAATAAATTGTATGCTGTTTGCACTGTCACAGCATCAATGGTTTTAAAAGTTTTAAGTTTTTCTTAATTATTTACTTTAAAATGCAACAGTATCATTTTTAAATAACTCAACTTTGTTTCAAGAGAAAATACTTAAAACTGGGTGTCTTTTTACATGCTGTTACCTACAATAAGGATTGCACTAAAAGTTCTAGTCAAAAAGTCAAAAAAAGGTCTTTCTGTTGGCTTTCTTGTAATGGTGTACACATCTTGGCAAGGTCTTTATCTCAGCATTGGTGAATGGATGTCTCCTCTCAAAATTCAGCAAAGCCAAAACATCTTCCTTAAGGGAAGAAAAAAGGTAAATAAATTTGGTAAATACTTGTTAAATTTGATCAACTTAGCTGGTAGATATTGTCCCTTAGATAAAGACTTTGAATTAGCCTGGCTTATAGCAGCTCCCTGGAAATGGTTGTTAAGAAAGTCAGGGTGTGGGTTTCTGGGTTGGTGGAGGGTTTTTCTTGTGTGTTTTTCTGGGTTTTGGGTTTTTTTAATCTGTAAAGGAAGCATCTCCCGCCACTGGGGGCTTTTTTTCTGCTTACTCTCTTTTCTTTTTCCTTCACAATGCATGAGTCTTAATTCACTGAGTGTGGTGTCAG